>NW_023276522.1:0-1403870 GCF_013357705.1 Chelonus insularis
AGTGATATGTTGCGAAGCATTATCAATAATTTGAGAAAATTACCGTTAATTGAGCGAAAGCGAGCAGTTAGAGGCATTAAGTAATTGCGAAGAAGCTAAGGGATAAATAAAGTCCTAGTATTTGTAAAAGTACTTAAGCTGAAAATAGAATTGAATAGTGGAAGTAGCTAAGTGAGGTTAGGGAATGAAAGGCGAAGGGAAGAGGGGCCCGGGGCGTCCGGCAAAAGAAAAAGTCGCCGAGACGGAAAAAAGAGAAGAGGGCACCATCATACAATTCTTGGCATGGGAGAAAGGCGCTAGAGCCAAGGTGGTGCACTCACCAGTAAACAAAGAGGGCAGATATGAGTTGCGGAGTCTAGCCGAGAAAAGTGGCGCTGTGGAAGATGCCTTAGAGCATAGCAAGCCAGAAAGTAATATGGAAGATACCGAAAAGACACTGGACACCGGTTGGGTCGACGAGGAGGATAAAGGGGATTTTAGGCAAAAATCACATGCAGAGATGGATGAAGTGGGAAGAAGTATATTGGAGAACTCCATTAATTTAAGCGGAGTGATTGACGACAGAAATATGGATGTCAGAGAGAAGGAATCCTCCCACCACGAGATTATAGTGGTCAGAAGCTCTCAAGGAAAGTCTATAGAAGCGAAGGAGCACTATGAAGAGCTCAAATCAAAACAGTTGCTTTAGAAGAGCTAGTGAAGAGTCTCATGAGGGAGAGAGACAAAGATAGGCAAGCCTGGGAGACAGAAAAAAACCAGATGATTAAGAGAATTGTGGAGCTGGAAAGAAAAGTAGAAAGTGACAAAGATGACATCAATAAGAGGCGGTTTGAGAGGCAACCTTCGCTTCAAATTGAGAATCAACTACCCCAAGAATTCTCAAGGGAAGAAAGGGAGGAAGTAGAGCCCATCGATGACAACAACAATGAAAAGGCAGTGAATGCAAATCCGAGGTTTCGTACTTCATCACCAAGTGTGAACAGGCAGAGGGTTAGCAAAAATCTGCAAGTCGACGAGCTAGCCATAGACAGACTAGTGAGAAGGGCAAAGAACAATATTGGGAATAAGCCGGTTGCAATAGCAGAAGAGCATTTAAAATATGAAGTTAAAGAACGTAGGCGAAGAAGGAAAAACATCATTATTAGAGCTGCTACACACCAGAAACCAACATGGATCATGTTGAGACAAGAGGAATGATCTTAAGAAAGCTCGGCCTGGCTAATCACAATTTGAGAATCAAGTACTGTGACAAAAGGATGTTAAAGCTAGAATGTGAAAACTTAGGTCAAAAACTAGCGATGCTGAGAAGGAAAGGCGAGCTGAAAGAAATAGGAATCTGGGTGGACGACGACCACACAGCACGTGAGATTGAGATTCAAAAGTGGTTGAGATGGTTCGCAGGACAAGAAAGAAGCCAAAACAGAGAAGTAAAAGTGGGCTACTTAAAAATAGCAATGCAGGATCAAGTATGGGTGTTTTAACGAGTTGGTGGGAGATCTTGAACTGCAGCCCTTTCGTGGCTTCAGGAAATAGAGATGCAAGAGGCGGAAAGGGGTGTAAGGTGGTGACGTGGAATGTTCACGGTGCTAGAGGAATGTGTGCGGACAGGAGAGCGGTAAACTTTTTATGTAATTCGACATAATAATGATACAGGAGACTTGGATGAAGGCAGACCAGGCAATCAAATTGTTTAATAAGACATTTGTTGAGCATAAGTGTTGGGCAAAGGGAGCGATAAAGCACGGTAATAGTAACAGAGGGCGGTTGTCTGGGGGTCAAGTGCTGATGATAAGAAGAAGCCAGTTTCGTGAAGCACAGGTGAGTGAGTGGGAATATGGTCTCGTAATAAAAGCCAAAAAAGGCCTTGCATCATATCAGTGTACTTGAATGAAGGTGTCGCTAAAGCAGAGCAAAAACTTAAAGAGGTGATCGAGGATTGTGCAAGTGGCTACGAATTAGTATTCATTTGTGGTGACTTAAATGCAAGAGTGGGGCAGGAGCAAGGCGATGCCTTCGCAGACGAAGAAAGCTTACGAGCAAGGCCCAGAAGATCCTCAGACAAAGTGCTGAACAGTGAAGGGAAAAGAGTACTAAAGATATGTGAGGAGCTAGGTCTAATATTATTGAACGGACGTGTAGATGGTGATATGGACGGAAATGTGACATACACTGGTGGCTATGAAATGTTTGAGGGGTCGGTATTGGACCTAATATTTATGGTAGACAGGAATAATAGTCATGTAGTTAAAAAACTGGAAGTCATAAAGAGAATCGAGTCTGACCATATGCCTGTCACCTTTGTATTTGATGTTGGTGGGGAGAACGAAGGGGATGAAGAGCTGGGAACTATGATAAGCACGGGAAATAAAGTGAGCCGGATTTATTGGAAGACAGAAGCTAGTGATAAATTTCAAGAGGTATTCGTGAGCAAAATGCAGAACATAAGCAAAGACTGGGATTGGAGTGCAATAAAAGAAATATTTTGGAGCACCGCTGACGAAGTTGGGCTAACCAGAATAAATCAATCAGCTGGTGATACGAACAGAGGTCCAAAGGTAAAATCTCTGATTTATACTGAAGATTGCAAGAAGTTAAGGAGTGAAGTGTGGAAGTTGCTCAACGAATGGTTTAAAAGACAGAATTGCAGTGAAGAAAAAATGTTATATAGAGTGCAGAAAAAAGTTACACAAGATGATCAGTGAAGGCAAAAGAAAATGGTTGGAAGACAAATGGAGAGAGCTGAGCAGGGCAAGAGGTATGACTGAATGGTGGGGAGCACTTAATAAGTTTAGAGGGAAAACGAAATCAGTAGTAGTTGGGGATATAAGTGAACAGCAATGGGTGCATTACTTCTGTGGCCTGCTTAATTACAACAGGGGAGGATCAACAGAGGTACGGGAGGTGTCACCATGGAGTGTAGAAGCAGGTGAGAGTCTCAACTCGGTGGATGAAGGCTTGGATGATGATATAGCAGGCTGGGAAGTGGCGGAGGCCTTGAAAAAGATGGCAAGCGGGAAGGCGTCTGGGGAAGACGGCATCCCGATAGAATGTTTGAAGCAGATGAATAAGCATTTCGCTGAACTGTTGAAAGAATGCTTAAACAGAATATGGAATGAGGGTATATTGCCTCCAGGATGGGAGAAAGCACGTATCGTCCCAATCTTTAAGGAAGGTGACGAAAATAAACCGGAGAATTACAGGGGCATTTCACTCCTGGACTCGGGATACAAACTGCTGACATGTATAATGGCAGAAAGATTGAACTGTTGGCTGGACAAAGAGAGATCACTGAGAGAGAGTCAGGCAGGCTTCCGTAAGAAAAGGGGAACCAGAGACCACATTTTTGTACTCAACGCACTAATAAACAACAGACTGAAGGTAAAAAGAGGGAAATTGTACGTGGCCTTCATCGATTTCAGAGCAGCATTCGATACCGTGGATCGACAAATTATGCTGAAAAAGTATGGAGCATTGGTGTAAGAGGAAAAATTTCATAAGCTCATAAGGGAGATCTACAGAACAACAAAAGCAGAAGTCAAAGTGAATGGTGTTGTTTCACGCGGAATTTCTATGCAGAGTTGGCGTTAGGCAGGGCTGTGCACTCAGCGCAGCTCTGTTTGACATATTTATTGATGATATAGATGAAATATGGGAGAGAAATAAAGAAGGTGGTACTGTGATGGGCAAAGCAAAAGTAAGAGCACTGAAATATGCAGATGATATAGCAATAGTGGCTGAAAGTGGTGAGGAGCTGACCAAGATGTTGAAATCGTTGGAGAAGTATGTTGACAAGAATAGGCTAGAGGTTAACGTCAGGAAAACAAAGATCATGGTGTTTAAAAATGGAGGTAGAAGTAAAGACAACGAGAAATGGTACTTTAAGGAGAATACTATCGAGGTGGTGAAGGAATTTAAATATTTAGGCTACTGGTTTACGGCGGCAAATAAAGCGACAGTACATATGGAGAGAATGGCGAGTAAAGCTCAAAAAGCTACAAACGCAACATGGGGGCTGTTCAAGAGAGCTGGCAGAGACCTAAAAGGTGAAAGGATATATCTGATGGAAACAATTGTCAGAGCCATGGCGGTGTATGGGGTAGAGATATGGGGACTTGGTAAGATTGAGAGACTTCAAAAGGTGCAAAGCAGATATTGCAAGGCGATTCTCGGCGTTGCTAGGAATACGCCCAAGTATATTTGGAGAAATGAGATAGGAGTTAAAGAGATAGAATTCATACTCAAAGAACGTGCCTGTAGATATTTATGGGAAGTATTAGAAATGGACGATGACCGCTGGCCGAAGATATGTTTACTCGAAGAGGTAAGAGGTATATTAAACAACAAAGAATCAGCATGGGGAAAAGCATTTGCGGAGTTTTGCTATGAAATAGAGGA
Source organism: Chelonus insularis (assembly GCF_013357705.1). NCBI lineage: Eukaryota > Metazoa > Arthropoda > Insecta > Hymenoptera > Braconidae > Chelonus > Chelonus insularis. Next base: position 4,396 of record NW_023276522.1, read on the forward strand.
TACTGAGATAATTCAAGACATAAGAAATGGAGTTGCTGCGGGTGCGATAGCAGCGCGATTTGCCTGCGGTCTTGACAAACTGGAAAGAAGGTACAAAAATAAAGAGTGGGATCTAATCCTGAGGTCCACATATAACCCCATATATGCAATTTTGAAGCCTGGTGACAATGGTGCAGTGTATTGGAACCAAAGAATAAAAAACTCTAGGTATAAAGAAATCTGGGCCAGGATCAGGTGTGGTAATGTGGGAAGAGGTGGTAAAAAAGGCTGGAGGGACTGGTCATGTAGGCTGTGTGGTTGGTGCAGTGAGACATTATGCCATTTGTTGTGCTGTAGTGAAGCCATTAGGCCACAATCAGAAAAAATAAAAAAATTTTTAATTAAATGGAAGGGAGATCAAGGCGAATTGGAGATTCAAAGTCTTATTGTAGAATTGCTCAAGGGAAACATCTGTTTTGAGCTGTGCGAGTTTGTGGAAAAAGTAGAGTGTGAGTTGTATGGAAGGCGGTGACTTAGGTTTGGAGGGAAGGGGAGCATGTAGAGAAATAAGAGTGATTTTAGATTATGGATGTAAAACTGCAACCCCCTTGCGTGCAGCATAATGTACAGTGCAGAAAAATTATTTTTATAATTTAAACTTAAGTTCATTTAGATATAAGTTGGTCTGTATTGAGTGTATATAGTCGAAATGTAAAAACCCAGTTGGGTATACAAGAGTAAAATATAATAATATAGAACGAGAACAAGAAATCACTTTAGTCTCTTTCAAGACATATCGGAAGAATGAACAACGAACCAAAAGACAGTAGTTTCCAGTCGATGGAGCTACTACACACGTGAATACCAATAACGAATCTCTGGCCGTGACACATTGCCAGCATCACACTTGCCTCTTGCCAACGAAACGACATCAACTTCCTTCGTACACACTCAGTTTCACTCTTCAGTTTTCCTCGTCTCTTAAATGTCTTTTTCGCTTCCTTTTCTGTTGACTTTCCCATATCGTAGTTGAGCCATTTCAATGACAGTCGCTTCTACCTAAACCGTCTCCATTCGAATTCAAATGAGACCTCGTTCACATCATGCTACGCATCATATCCCCGAATATCTTCCGTCTTTAGCGCGTCAAAATCGACTCTACGTTTATTCTTCTTTTCTATAATATTAAAAAATAATAATAAAAATAAATTTTCGATTTTCTGAATATTTTTCTCCTCCTTATTGAAAATCCATTCTTTGCTTATGAAAACTAATACTCCAAAAATCGATAAATAAAATTTTATGACACCTAAAACTATTTCAAAAGTATCTTCAAACAGTCTTACTTATTAAAATACAATTTTTTACAAAAAAAATCATTTCTCAAGTAAATAAAAATATTTATGAAAAATATCATTAATGAACTCGAGTATTTTCTCAATTCCTAATCATACTAAAAAATTTTATCATCAATAAAAATATAGTTTTTCAACTTTATATCTATTTTGATGATAAAATTTTATACTACTTATTCTCCAAGCAGTATGCAATAGATGAATCTTCTCAAACAAGCATTTCCATTAAAGTTTACCGCCCGACCTAAGCTGCAAGACTCAACTCAAATAAAAGGTAAGCAAATAATGAACCTCATATTTATAATGTTAATGAATTTCAGTCTGAGCGAAGGTCCACACTATTGTCAACGAAATATTAGTGTAGTAATACCTCAATTATTTGAATGGGGTTGCTTGAATGGACCATCCTTGGAATGGACTTTGAAGACAACGAAGAACAATGAAACAACACTAGAGTAGTATAGATGGAGGAACGTAGTGGTTAGAATTTGATTAGCGTTAATTATCACGGGATTCCTGTAGAATACGCGTTTGTCCGTGCAGCGCATCCGACCAGCTGAATTATTTAGTTAATTTCCGGTAAACCGAGATTTCATCTTCTCCTACATCACTTGCTGGCTAGACTGTGTACATGGTTAGCACAAGGAGCCAGCTATATCCTTGTCGACGACGACGACGACGGCACGAGTAACGGATCAGTCCTAAGTACGTACTTAGTAAACCCATAGCACAGCCGGAGGCGTCTTAATCACGTAATTGCTCGCAAAATCCCGGAGGCTTGGCTTTTAGTGTAACCGAAGAGAGAAGAAGAGAAATGCGGGATGGTGGAGAGCTGAGATGCTACTACTGAGTGTACTCCTGAAACTACAAAGTACGTACAAACGGCCTCAGGCTCGATATCTTCTTACTTATTCATCCGCGTTTCACCTTAGCAATCGAAAATTACGTCGAGAGAACCAAGACGTGTATCAGCTCTGAGAAATGAGAGATACGAGCCTAAGGATTTTGGTACATTCTCGATGAAATCCGCTGTTAAGAACCAAGCAAAGCTTTCAGCGCTTGAAATCTGATTTCCTCAATACAAAGACACCACTTCGACCCCTTTCACATTTATTATACAGACATTTATTGCTTCTATATTCTCTATATTTACTTATTATCTGGTATTTGAACTTATCTTCGTTTTATCGCTTGCTCTTACCAACTACTTCTTCAATATTAAATATCAATAATCTTCTAAAAAATTTTATAAATACAATTATTCTTATTTTTTTAATTTAAAATTATTCTATCAACTAATTTTTATTATAACAAAAGAAAATAAATAAACGAAAAATAAAATCATTTATTGATTGCTTACAATTCTTTGTTAGTATTTTTTGGAGTTAATCCATTATTTAAAAGTTTATTATCGTTTGTGATCCAATTTATCACAGCTTGATAAATCGTATCAAGTTTACAATAATGTAATGAAATTCACTGGTATTATTTCGACCCTTGATAAAACCATTGAAGACAAAAAATCTGAATTTTTTCTTGTCGTCTTACCCATTCGTCAATATCCAATATAATTCGCAGTGTACTACGGAATTGTCCAGTCCCCTATTGAGTCATTTACGGAAATACACCCTCAATTTATCTTGTTTTTTCTTCTGTAGTACAAAATCAAATATACGTGAATTAAATTAGAAAAAATAGCATCCGCCTATAGACATTGCAAATAAATTCTGAACTCCTTCAATTAGTCAAGAGGCTACATTCTTCTATACAATCACCAAAAAATTCACTAAACTCATTCATAATTTATTACATTATTATTATGATTATTATTGTTATTATTATCGCTGTTAGCATTGTAATAAAAATCCTCATATTCTTTAATGTTACGATAATTGCACTGACAATAACGTTGCCAAAGTGATCATCACCATTAATGGATCCATAATTCAAATGAAAAATTATATAGAAAGAAAAGTGCACAGATTATAATAATTTTTCTTTACATAAGTAATAATAATAGTAATCATAAAAATAACTATAATAATAAAGTATTTTATATAAAACGATTTTATGTAGATAACTGATTCAAAGTCTCTGTGGATAATTTGGAAATGTATATACGATATATACAGAAAGTAAACGTAGCGTGAACAAAATAAGCTCAAGGGTAAATGTGAAGATAAAAAACAATGAAAAAATTTGACATGCGGAAATGGGCACTTTTTCCCAGAAATATTATGTCGAAAAGAAAAAAAAAAGCCAGAAGCTAAAAAAAAAAAGAAAAATTCGCCCCCGAGTCTGTCTTTCCTTTCATAGTCTTACATCCCAATAACTTTAACGTTATTTCAGGTTCAGATTTGCCTGAAATTTGTTTCTTGCCGGTACCAGAAGCCCATAAATATGTAATACCTCTCATATCCTTGACTTGGTCTCTTTTTCTTCTTCATTCTTGTGCAAAGCCTTATGTGTGCAGTTTATAAATGTGTATAGTAGGTGAGGTTGTAGCTAAAGGCGATGTTTGGGATATCAAAAAAGGGGTGGGAAGCGTGGTAAATCATTTGTCTCGAAAGAAAACACAATGCAATATCACAAGGATGGGGGATGCAAGACTATAACTCGCTTTCTCTCTTATTTCCCGACAATGCTACGACACAAGCGAATTGCGAAAACCATAAGTCAGCGTTATATTGCCGAAAATACTTTAAAGTGCTACTCAACTACTTCATATAACTATACAACGTATAAAGCTATGTGTAAGTGTATATCCTAGTATTCTTGTGTATAAATTCTGACACATGCTCAAAAGACATTACTTTCTATGATCTTTCTCTCTCTCGTTTCTGTAGGAATGACGATATTTTATCGCTAGGAAATGCTTTTCAGATTAAATCAAGCGGATATTATACGTATAAACGAATCTTGTGATGACATAAAAGGGATAATTGAATTTTTTCTTTCATAAAATATTAACTTTTTAAAAAAAAATGTATACATATTGCCATGAAAGTAATAAGTTACTATTGAATGTAAAGTGGAAGAGAAAAAAATTTTTTTTTCAAAAGTAGGTTAGTTGGATTTTACTCCCCTTTCTACTTACCAACGAGCGTGACTCATTGAAATCCTGAAAAGACACTTTGTGCAGTACGTTTCTATTATAAACAACTGAAGAGTTTCAATTAAAAATTCCACAGTCTTGTCGCTGTGGGATGCTACAAATCTACTAGCAAAGAGTGACTAAGTGTCATTGGAAACTAGAGCAAACCTTGAACATACTCAAGAAAAATTCAAATATGCTGAGAGTATCCTTTGCGACGATGGGAGCTTTAACAATACCATTTTATTTTTCACTTTTGTGTACACTGTTTCATAAATGATTGCAGTTCTTGTAACAGGAAACAAAATATATATATTTCTGTGAACTATTGTATAGAGAAAAAAAAACATATGATAAACCATGGTATATTTCACCAAAAACAGCCTAAAATAATGTCCAACTGAATCGAACAAAAGCATGAAATATTATCCCAAAAATACTACTCCTGATACGACTATACAACACGTCTGTAATTCATGATATATTTCCGTTTCTAACATAAAAAACCTACACCTTAAGATATACAATCTTACAACACTGCTTAGAATTATTTACTCACCAACTTCCTTACAATAAATTTCAAGACCTTACTTACAATCAATAATTATTCAAAAAAAGAAACAAGCTCACAATATAAATAACTATTCTATACACTTGAATATTCAATCAAATATTAACTTGAAAAAGTTAAAACTTTACTCAAATAATTAATTTCAAAAAAGAATTTAAATTAAATAAGATTAGATTACTGGAATGATTTAAAATTTATAACTACTGGGGAAAATCACTGAGCCAATTAAGAAACTAAAATTCAAATAAAATAATAAAATAAATCTTCTATGAAATAATGGCTGCTAAACCAGATTCGTATATAGAGTAGTAATGAAGAATTTGAATATTTTAACATCATGTCATTATTTTCTTAAGAATATATATGAGGGCTGGTCACGACTCATTAATACAAGAGAAAGAGATTAAGGTCATTTCCTCTTGCCATTTACACCGGTCGCATGGAATTAATTATCCAGTAGCGAGACAAAGATCTCTGTTGGATGAGACACAGGCAATATCTCGCAGTATAGTCTCCAGACTGAGAGTAATCTGCATTTCTTCAATATAAATTTTATATCATTTTCTTTTATAGTATAATGCTAGTCTAAAAGTGATGTTGAAGTTGAACCATAGTGACATTACTACCCTCTCTGATAATTAAAAATGATATTTACATTTTTACATTTTCAGATAATTTTTCACTTTCTCCAACAAGTGATTTCATTTCTTTTTATCTTTCTATGCACACAAAGAAAGCGTCAATCTAAAACAATGTAATAATTTAAAAAGCCATACAAATGACAATAGCTTTTCCATATACATATAAAATAACAACAACCTGTTTGTGAAATAACAATAAAAAAATAAAGTCGTAAATTGTTTATCTTTCTTTCACTCGTAAATGATAATATATAACATAACAGTAACTGACTCGGCAGTTATATGAAAGTATATTTATTTTTTATGTATAATTTTAGAAGATAGATATATAAAAAGATTCAAGTATGAATCATGGTATTAAAGGGTTTATAAGGTAATAAACAAAGGGATGGACTAAGGTTTTCATGAGGTCAAACCACTCGATCTCTTTTTACTCTCGTGTGTCTCGACAAACTGGCAGTTACCTTAGATGACGTGCAAGTACTCTTGTGGCCGTAGCAAGTAGATAGTTGGTCTTTAGTCAGACATACAATGTCTAGGTTTACGAGCCCTCCTATTACGCCCACCTATATTCTGGTCTTATGAGAAACCAAGGCACTCAAATTTTATCATGTTATTTTGTTAATGCACATTTCCTTTACGAAAGTAATGCATGCAAAGAAAAATGGTTGTGAGACAAAAATATGGGCCATGAAATATTTTATTTTCCCTCGCTTCTTTTAGATTCATCGTCTTGAACGCCAAGACAACAGTGTTCGTATTTGTGTTGTTTTTTTATTTTTATTCCTGTGTACTAAAGATATTCTCAAGGCGTTGGTAGTTTTAGTACTTTTTTCTATTTAGTTAAATGTTATGTACGCGAAGAAATATTCGATGTAAAACGACAGGAATACTTTGGTGATCTTGGCCATTTAATACAGGGGGTAAGTGTGGTAGGACAAAAAGTTAATAAAGCCAGTAGTATATATGGTTGAGATAAGGTATCTGATAAGGTCAAAACGTGCGGCAAAATGGGAATTTCGCGATGGAAACAACGTAGTAAGAAGTTCTCTCACGTATCTAATTTTTGCGATCGTAAAAGAGAGCATTATTTACACGAATTACCGCAAACACTGGGCCAACTTAAATTTAAGAACACTCGTATTACTGCTCTGAACATTGGTCGAGCTATTTTGAAATGGTTCATCGGTTAACCACACACTTTACGACTGTGTCCTTAAATCTCTCTTTCATTACTCTTTTTACTCTCCTTATTTCAACATAAGTTTTTAAAATCGCTTCATATTGTTTAACTTTAACGACACCAACAGTCATTTATCATTACTAAAATATCATTTTACCCAATTTTATTGTCCCTGTGCTAAGTATGGTAGGTGTTAAAAGTGTTCGGAATGATTTAAAAAACTTTGTGACGGGTAATATAATATTTCAGGGTAAGTCTTTGTGTGTGATTATAGCAGTGCTTTTTTATTAACATTCCTAAAGCATTAACGTGTCGTTATCGATCTAGTAAAATATACCTGAGCAATTCTACAAGATTGTGAGGGTTATAACATTCTTTACTCTGACTCACGGTAAATACCACTAAGCCAGAAGCTCGATAGATAAACCGACAGATAACATAACATGACACTATGAATCGTAGTCGTAATCAATTATTTACTGAAGAATGCTGTACAATTCGCTTTGTATTATGTAAATAACTGTGAGATTTACTTAATGTAAGTTTGATAATCAGACATTTTTTCTCCGAATATTAAAAAACAGAAAATTTTATTTTTCCGTAAATTATTTGACAGTAGAAAATATTACCTGAGGGACTGGAATCAGGATTCTAGGACTCTTTTATCAGCTTAAGACAAACGTCCAAGCCGCAATATTTTTCCACAAAATGTTTGTGGATTAAATAAGAATAAATTATTATGAGGAGGTTCTTTTTGGGATACCGCTTTAATTATTTCTTGGCCCATTACGCCACCAACTATGGCACATACTGGACTAACTTGAGCATAAAGATCTCCCCTGAAATTTCAAAAAAAATAATTTCTATAACTAAAATTCATTACAGACAATAGAAGCTTATTCATCATGATAAAAAAAAATATGATTGAAATTTAAGGAAAAATTTGTATTTGTACTTACTCAAGTAGATGATTAATACTATCCCCTAGATTATATTCCTCAATAATTGGTTTAGCTTCTTCCAACAATAGATTATTGTCTCGGTCACTGGGTAATGGATCTTTCCCATGTTTTTCACGATAATTTAACATAACTTGATAAAAAAATAAAAATAAATAATAAAGTTTGTAAGTTATTGAAAACTTTTAAAATAATTATAAACTTCATAAACTCACCTTGAAATAGGTGATAAACTTCAGAATCTTTAGGTAATTTCTTAGCATGAAGAATTTTTTCAAATGGTACAAAAACTTGTTTATTTTTTACGGTAATGACAAAACTTTCCATTCTTTGTTTGTTATCAGATGAGTCATCTGACTTTTTAGTTTGTGTCACATCCCTAGAACATTGTAAATTACGTTGACAATCGGTGGAATATTTTTATAATGATCACAAATGTAAAATTTTACTTACATGACATACTCATGAGTATTTAAGTCAGCGAATGTATATCCAAAAGTCCCCCATACATCTCCAGCGAAAAATTTAATGTTAAATTTTCTACAAATGTTATTGATCTTCTTTAATTGCGTAATTGTACATTCAGATGCACACACAACGTGAAAATTTTGGAAGTAGGCTTCAGGTTTGCTGTCAACCTCTGATTCATCAGCTTTTACATCAACCATGGAATTCAGATTTTGTGCTCTTGCAACAGATGCTTTTGCTCTCTATAATGATGCAATTTCAATTATATCTTATTTTTTAGGCATAATAGAATAATGTGGTATCAATAAAATATTAATAGCCTTACATTTTTTCCTAGATCATTTCTATCAACTAAAAACTGTGAACATGAATCCTCAGGCGTGATATTTCTGTGGTCTAAAAAAGTAACTGATTTAACACCAGCAAGAATGATATTTTTTGCTACTTCGGCACCAAATCCATTCATTCCAATTATAAGAACATTAGCCAGGCGTAATCTATAAATAAAATTGATTATAGTGTAACAGCATAATAATCAAACCGGTACAAATTTGAGGTTGGAAGAGAGTTACACAGACCTTTTTTGTGATTCCAATCCCCAAAGACGAATTTGTCTATCATATAACTCTGCCTCTGCATCAGTAAGCATTTCTGTACCATTTTTATCGTCAACCATTGTGTAGATACTGCAAAAATTGAGCCTAAAGAAATTTCTAATTTCTGCTACTTGTTGAGAGTTTGTTGTAAATATGGCGGTGACGCACAACAAATTATTCAAAATGGCGAATTAACAAACGAAGGCGAATTCAATACCGCAAGCGCCATCTAGTAGTTATAAATTTTTCCGACGCAAATAAAACTCTACAGTCGGTAATGCGATGAACATCAGTCGGTATTTTTGTTTCTATCGATAAAATAAAATTCTCTAACTACACAGCGTCAGTTGCTAGAGAGTTCTACGCAGTAAATAGTCGTTTGGAAACATCCCTTCCAAAAATGCATGTAAAAGCATAAAAAATCTTGTTATACTTTTATTAAAACTAAATAAATATGTAAAACTAATCTAGATGTAAATATTTTCTGTATAATTACTAATAATTAAGTTGTATTTTCCATGATGTTCAGGATAGCATCATTGACAATAAGATGCTACTGTCCAACATCTTTACTCCAATATCTATAAAGCTTTGTTTAAACATTATTTTAAAAAGAAACAAGGCATCTAATTGAATAATTGAGTTATTTACGTTAGTTTCTCTTAAAGTAATAAGTAATATATCAAATAAATAATATAGTTTTGAATGTCAGTATCAATATAAAGAAAAAATGGAAGTTATTTTTATATGTAATTCAAGTAGCTCAGATGTACGTTTTGAAAGTGATTTTTTAAGTGAATACAATTAATAATACAAACAATGACAACTCTATAATTAAAAGATACAAAAGTATTTGAGTGAAATGAATGTCATTTTTTACCAAGTCAAATAAATTACAGTTCTAACTAAGACTGTAACAGAGTTAGAAAGCCAGAGTTACTTCTGTTCATTGTACATGTTGATTTTGTGAAAGTGATGTGTTGAATCAAAGAAACTTATGACAAAACTATTGATGTGATGAAGAATAATCCATTCTATTTTTGATTTACAAGTGATAGAGGCCCTGATCTTTATTTCGGACTAAGACATTGTCTTCAGTGATGAACAGAATTTCATTTCAACACTGGTAAGTCTACAAAAAACTCTTTATATTACCAAACACTGACACATATGTCATCAGTTATGTGTATCACTATGTAAAATTGCACAATACTAAAAAATCTTGTAAAATATTCCAAAACTTCTGTGCTAAACAAGTTGACAAATGCGTTATGTAAATATTAAGAATGTTAGAAAGCAGAATAATCCAGTTGCGTGATCTGGTTCAATATTCATGAAGCTTTTTTCGACAAAGAGTTTTATTTAAAATAAAATGTTAATTTCTATTGAATGTCTTAGAGTAGTTTTGCAAAATAGTGTAAAATATGACTCATGTCAGACTATTACAATAGTATATAACTATACTCAAGCTACTGTTAGCTCTGGAATCATGAATGCAAAATGATGCAACCATAAAATTAATAGACATAATACAATATATAAAGAAATAAATTCATTAGTAGACGAGTAATCAAAAGGCAGCAAGAAAATAATTGATTATACTTTAATTTAGACATGATGTTGGTACTTTTATTACACTGTATTTTTGTAAAATATCGTGACTTGCCTCGAGGACACTTGTAATAATTTTATGAAATGAAAGGCCGCATTGCAAACTCTCAACTCTTTTGCTTTGCTAGGCATTTGTCTCGACGGCTAATTTATCATGACTCGTGACCTAGCCGGGTGTGTACTTCTATTACATTACTATTAGAGAAAAAAAAATGATAGAATAACTCCTACAGTTTGTTTGAGAGCAATAATCATTGAGCATTTGTATAATTCAACTGATTCCTTGGTGTGCAAGACGTAACAATAGCTTTTTAACCAACTTATCTTATCTAATACTTGTATTTCCAGAGATTCTACTAGTTCAAACAGTTAACGTAATATACTTGGCGTACGCCGATTTCTGTTCTGTTCTCTTATTATGTACTTTATATTATACAGTATACCAAACACGTTTGCAGACTAGAGAAAGTTATACCATTTAATCAGCCAACGGTCAACTATGACCTCAACTAGTTAAACTGCCGGCTTTCAACAAACTTTTTGCAATTAGATAAATTTTTATAAAATATTCATTCCTGGAACAGTAAAGTTAAGTTTGTCTTGAGTTTGATCTTTCAGGCGGTTTGAAAAAATAAATGTTCGTTTACTTGAATACTATTATCGTAAAACTGAAGTTTTAGACAGATAAAAATATGTTTTTGTTTCAGTGAAAAAAAAATTTCAATATAATTATAGTTCTGGTTGAATATATTTATTTATTCTTTTAAAAATGAATCACTCTTTTTCTCAACATTTTTTAAATTCATCACCCGGATTTCTCAACTCCCTCTGTACGCTCTATACCTCTTGAATCTTCCCACAATTACGCCAGATAAAAAAAGTTTAGGCTTTCGATCACGCGAACTCGCGCGTGGCGTGTTGTAAAGGAACGTGGAGGCGTTTTAACATTGCACGAGACTCCGAAACCTCTGACTTTGGAGCCTACGTCTACTTCTGAGAGACGTCTCTTGATTGTTGAAGAATCAAGTTGCATTGGAGTAAGAAAGAAATACAATACACTTAAGAAATTGCAGGTCGATCAGTACCTCTAATCGATCCTTTATCTTCTTTTCCTCTTGATCAGACGATAATCGAGATTGATAGACTGAAACTGTTTTTTCTTCTTATCTAAAATTATTCACAGACTATTGAACAGAACATCAGAGAATTTATATCATCACTATTTTAAATTATACTTGTCATGAATTACTAATGTTATCGATTGATTAATTATCTGATTAAAAATTTCTGACGCCCAAAATTCCACAGATTTTTTATTACCAGCTTTCGTCATCTAATATTTTTTTAGGAAAAAATGGACATCTCCATGGTCGCCCACACAATCCTCAATATCGTTGAGGTTGTATCATGAGTATTGTGAGTATTCCAAGACTTGTATGAGTACATATATAAGACACCAAACCGGTACAATAAGACGACTATTGACCGTTTATGTAGGCTCGTAGTCACGTGGAAATAAGGACGTTCACCGAATGAGACAATACAAGGCGTGGTCGTTAAAAATATACACTTGCAGAGTTGCAATAGTTTTCTAAATACTCGAAATTTTTTTCCCATTTCTTCAGTCAAGTCCTTAATGCTTCATTAACCCTTGATCAAAGTAACAGATGTATTCAAGCCCATTGTTTCAATCAGTATCCTTCAGTAATAAATAAAAACAAAAAGAAACTAACGTTTACTTGCTGTTGCATAAGTTTTTATATAAAATGTTGAATTTATTTGATCGAAAAAGCTAACTTAAAGTCAACTCTAGGATGGATTAAAATTTATCGATTATTTTGATGAAACTCAAGTTTGACAGCCATATCAGTAATCTTCAACATGTCAATGATAATAGTAATAAAGTGGATAAAGATTTATTACTATTGATTAAAACTTCAAGTGAAAGATTTTATTACATGTTTTCATTTTTACATCATTGAAAGTGAGTTCTCAGCTTCTATAGCGTGAGTTCAATCCACTAGATTCAAGATCAATTTACCCTAGACCTGGATGATTGAACTTGTTCTTCGAGGAAAAAAATTTTATAGCAGAAAAAAATTTTCACATCTTGGATTCATCAAGAGCATTGATCATTGGAAATCACTACATTGACATTGTCATATTGAAGCTTCATCAATGCTCAACACTGCTGCTAAATTACTAAAAATTGAATCAAACTTTTTTGGAACAAGTTGATGGTGATGTTTACTACTTGCCACTCAACCAACTCATCATGCAAGATTTTCAATTACTCTGGTCCCGCAAATTAGAATCCCTGAAATGAGAAATTACGTTTCGAAAGGGCTAATGAGTATCAAAGGTGAAGGACATTGTATATAATACCTTGTTGAATTTCCGGTTCTGTTGATTATTGTCGTTGATTGTCGTGTAACAAGAGATATAGTCTCTAGGAAGAGAAAGGACAGGAGCAAGGTCGCATACGACTGTACCAACTGTGCGTACAGACTCGTCGACAGCTGCAGCAGGCTTACACGGCCATCACATCTCCGCGCATACCGAGATGATCTTTCCGAGAAGTGCTTCACAAGTGAGACGGTTGACGAAAGTCCAGACACTAGGAGACCTTAAACTTGACTAAACTAATGACACACAAGTTACTTAGAATTTGTTGGATGATTCTTAGAATTTATTCTCACTTATGTCATGTATACCTTTGCATACCAGTCACTGCTTACTTTGCATATTTTTTTTTTTGCTATTACTAAATCACCACAGCTTGTTCATATTTTAGCTGGTGAAAGATTTATTCTGACACAAAGTGTCTGAAAGTTTTCCCGCTAAAAAACGATCGGTGATCTGTATTCAAAGTTCATCAGATTACTATAGCATCTACATATCTATATGTATACATACTTTCCCCTGCGGTGGTCATTAAAAATTTTAAACACTCTCTTGGCTTTCCTATCTGTGTCATTATCTTTCTTACTCAGTTCATTATCCTTTAAAGCGAATAGAGAATTAGAAAAAGGTTGAGAAATTTTACAAATTATCTAATTAATTGAGATAATAATCTCCACCGTTCGATCAGATACTTTCACAGAAACTCATCACAAAAAGGAGTATTCCTCCTGAAAAAATTTCAATATCATGACTTTATTATGCTTTTGTAGATTGACGAAAAAGTGAGAAGCTCTTTATAGTGTGCTAATTACTTAATTTACATAAAGGATAAAAAGTTTTGTTTATCAACAAACACAGGAATGTTATTGACCATTATGACAGTATATTTTTAATAAGCCCAATATTCATTATAATTAAAATTTGATTGAGTGTAAATATGTGTTTATAAATGGATATATGAACAGACAGACGTCGTGAAGCGTGTATGGCGCATCGATGATTATTGCAGCACGCCATGTTGGCTTCTTTCTCGTGTCTAACCACGCCAAGACGTTCTTTATACGAATGTATGTCCGTCTCCTTGACTTCGCACTTTGCGCGTATCGGGTATACTCGTTCCGCGTGACTTGTTTTCTACGCAAGAAGAATAAAAACAAGTTTGCAACAAGGATTTTGCCGAACAAGGCATTTATGTCTCGTTCTCGATATGTATTCATCCCTAGAGAAAAATTATAGATAAAATAAAATAATATACACATACATATTTATTTTTATTCTCGGTGTTAATAAAATTTTTATTAAAAATCATCATTAAACATAAAAATAATAATACAAAAAAAAAAAGACATTGATCAGGACGTATTGAGTTAGCAAACATTCCTGTGACGTAGTAAAAAATTGGAAAGGTACATATTTGTAATTTGAGAGTGTTTATGAAACGTAATATACCTGCACATATACAGACAGAGATTCGCGATGGGATGTAGGGATTTGTACGCACGTGCGTGCGCGAGGGCGAATAACCGCTTGAAGACGAAGAATAAAAGGTATATAGTGTATAGAAGTGGCTCAAGCTTCGACGTACATATAAAGTGACACGACAGCTGGGAGGCCAACAGGACGCGTGCGTTACATCCCACTGATCTTATTTCCGTATCATCTTTTAGTTTCATCCTCGATTATTCGATTCTATGTGACGGGTTGAGTAAATGTCGGCTAATTTTAAAAATAATGGTGAGCTAAAAATTGCTGAATTACATCCAATAATTGTCGACGAGTATAACATAAATGATGTATCAAGACATCTAGGTTGGTACAGATATAACTCTTGAACGTCACTCGTGTGCCATATACTGCGGTATTAATCCTCAATCATCGATTTATATAAACTTTATATTCACATATAATCCAGCCTTACACTATCCTCAGCTGGACCTACCGCACGTACAGCCTCTCGGCTGTCTCTCAACTCATCCAGACGAGCGTAATAAAATCCACGCTCGGAAGCGTGCATCAAGTTGCATCAAAAACATCACATACATTGCCGCCATAGTCGATCTATACGGTCTGTACCACGATACAACACGCAGTCGTCCTTGGAGACTTTTCTAAACGAGAGCTATTGAAATATATTTATTTTCGCCTTTAGAAATGACGGCAGTCACTCTTGCAAAGATCACTACAAAGAATTACTTGAAGGATTAACGAATTAACATAATCTTCTGGAACAAAGCATTGTCTTGGGATTCTTTTGACCAGAATATGCGTAGGCTTGTTCCTGCCAAACCAAATATGGTGGCTAACGGTAGCTTTATCCTGAAATATGTCTTCAAAGAGTAAAGGGCATGAAACGAGATCGTTAAAGGTATTCTATTCTAGTAGATCACAATACAAGTACTACGTAGTTTTCAATTCATACTTTCGATGCTTGAGTCTTTGTTATTACATATTTCATCATTTCTAGAAATGCACTTAGCTAGGATTCTTTGGTGATTTTTTTTTGTCATCGTAGAAATTTTTGATGGAATTTTTCAGACAGGTAATTTTTCAGGATAAAAAAAATTTTTTTTTAATGGATAGAAATGTCTAGGAATTGTGTATGAATGAGTTAACATTAATCGTGAAAAAAATTTTCAATGAATTTATTTAAAATGTAAAATATTAATAAGAATTAAACAAATTTTTTTCTATGAGAAAAAGAGTTATTGATTTATTCTATCTAATCATGAAGCTTTTTAAATAGTTTAAATAGGTTAGATAATTTCCAAGTGTAGTTAAATGACTCTTTGCAATGAAGATAACATAATTAAATTCTTGATAATTATTAATAATATATAATTAAGATAAAACTTGAAATGAATTATAGATTTTAATTAAATCAACATGCTGTGAAACAACAAATAATCAAAATATTTTTTGAGACCGTTAAAAAAATATTTCTATTTTACTCAAACATTTATCACAGCATGGTGATAATAAATCACTTTGATAACACGAGATAAAAAATATCAGTAAGTGTCAATCCTCTAGCCCAAGTTGATTTCCTACAGCTCCAAAAATCAGTCATTTTTTCATGTATGCACCTGAGAAAGTATGACTTTCTACTCATCTATTCCTAAAATCAGGTTAAAATTAACCACATTCGTGACTTCCCTACAATACACAAAACACAGATATACAATAAAGATTACATACGAGGAAGATGATTAAAAAAAAAAGTAATACATCTTGAATAGTTATTTTGTTTGTATGTTGATGAGAGTCGGTATTCGAAATAGCCCAATGATATAGCGTTTATTAAATCCAGTAGCAGTGGATTAACTGGATACTATTAATCAGTCATACAGCTGGACTCTAGGTAGAGTATTAGTTGCTGTCTACAAATGTAACAAATGCGTAGGCGCATAATATTTCGGAATAGTATGTTGTGGTTGAAAGCAACCAAGTGTGAGAAGAAAATGCGTTCAAGTAGTTTGTGAAAAGCAAAAAGCATTAGGATAATGGCGCAGTGTGTCTTCATAATGTCACTAAGTATATATACAAGCAATTGAGCCCAGCTTTCGTTCGGAATTCATAAATTAATCCAGAAATAGTACAACCTTTAATTATACTTTAATGAATGTATCCTAAATAAGTAACATTGAGGGCAGGGAAAGTTGGTGGTGCTGCAATATCTAGACGACGAATTGAAATAGCATAAAATTTCGACGATTACACATATTTTCTTAAAATTCAACTGAGAAACATCATGCACATACATCCGAATATACTATATGATGTATATTTCTTGACGGTGAATAGTCGCTTGGATAAGGAGCAACGAGGCGTCGCGACAGATTTAACGTATCTGCCGAACTAATTGGTTGGGTGTTCACCGATCAAGAGACGTTCGCGTTAGAGGCGACCGAGTTTGGATTTTCGTTAGGTCCACGCACTACGAATAAGTACACTGAGACACACTACACACGGGATGATAGAATTCGACGCGGATTCCACTGGCGGACCGAAATAGAAAGGCCAAACGCATTGAGAATGCCAGAGATGTGACTGAGTGCCGCTTCTGTCCGGTACTGCAATCCAAAAATCGTTATAGCATAAAAGAATAGACAATTACTCATTTCATGCTAAAAAATAAATATCATCTAAATGAAATACCGACTCTTTACTAATCTTGAAATATTTGTCTCGAGTAAAGTGTCAACTAATTACATGACTCTCGGTGTATTATATTGTTACAAATTTGATGAAATTCTCCTTCGACATGGACTTAGCACGACCGACATTAAATCTCGAAGCGACAATTTATGGTTCCACGCTGTCGCGCCGTTTCTATTTATAATTACTCCAAGTCGCATTTCTCTCTCTCTCTCTTTCTCCTGAAAGACGTAAGAGAGTACATGTTCGATATTATGAGTTCCGTGGACACTTTATGTTTGCATCATAAACAACCACGGCTAAGAGTACGGACGATATTTAATTAATGTTTGTCAATACAATAAATTATTTAGCGATAGCAAAAAGTCGACAAATTATGATTCATTATTTACGAGGAATGTCGAGCGTCTGTAATTGTGGAGGACTATTAGCAATAGCATATATTTATAGTCAAAATTCTTGTACACACATATATGTTACTTTCTGGTATAATTATATACACTGTATGTGCCACTCCCTTCAAGCCATTTACTATCTGTTCGAGTCGTGACTCGAGTAATGCCACCGATTACGTATCAATTTCACTGCTTGATGTACGAGACGTTCAATGAATTCTTATATTGAGTTTATAAACTTTTACAGTACGCTTTATATGATTACTTCTAACTACATAGGAAAAGCTAATGATTCTCAGCGATTTGGATCTTCTAATATAATGGTTAACAAATTAACCGGATGAATTTTCTTGTTATGCATTTTAAATACAAATCATGTTGTTGCGTAAAACATCGTATATACAATTCCATTGAGTGTACTGCACCTTGACATTTGGGATTCCAGGGTGAAAGTAAAATTTGCCCGGTTTTATGCTTCAATAAATAAAGAGGCGTGTACATATATATATTAATTGCTAATCCATAAAAGTAGAAAATCTTTTAGTTGAAACTGTATTTACTTCATTAAATGTAATAATGTAATATAATATCAATCTGTGATTTTTTTGTTTAGATTGTGATTTCATAATACCACTTCGAGTTGGGATAAATAGATCAATATATTGCAAATCTAAGTTAATTATTTTATATAGTCGCGGTAAACATGGAGTTAAATAAAGATTTATGATGTATGAATGTTTACTTAATTTTATGTTGATTGAAAATAGTTATAAGATAGAAATAAATTTTGTAAACTCAAAGCATTACATAGAAAGAATTATTTCTAATTGACTCATTTTGTTTTAATTGAAAAATCAATAGACTTTAATAATTTTTTTTTTCTTCTATTTTTATACATTCGTGTTATTTATTAGTCTATTGAAATCAATTTAATAGAACATTCTAATCACGAAATAGATTCTAATCAAAAAAAAAAGAAAAAAAATAACTAATAAATCTTAGAAAAAAAGACTTTATCTGAAATTTAATTTAGAATAGTATTTTCAATAATTTTATTATCAACACCAACTAACAAAAAATACTAGAACTTGTATAAATTCCTCAAAAAAAAAATACCTCAAGTGGATCTTCTAAGCCTCCCATTGTTCCTATTCAATTTATTCGAATATTATATAGTCGTCCTCTCAAAAGTTGAAAGGATTTAAATCTTTTGAATCAGAGTTTTCGATGAGCATCTTTTATATAGGTACATTATATTATATACATCACTCTACCACATCAATCGTACATGATAAAGGTAGGCTTTTAGCTACCGGTATACACATGGAATTTTTTCAATAGGATAACTAGTTTTACTATCCTTTTGGCCGATCTTTGGGATTCCGTCCTTCGAGTTGTGTCTAACTAACGGTAAAGCATTGTGGGTGCTCGCGCGTGCCCGATCCGTCGATTACATTCTCTTCTTTTTGCTCTTTCTCTCTGTCTCTCTGTTTATCTCGTGTATAAGACATACTACAAAGCTCGAGTCTCAAGAGTTGAGACTGGGGTGTGAGGAAATGGAGGCAAATGTAATATATCGATTGAATACTTTGATCCAACAGGCGTGGGTGGAATCAGGAGGCTCGTGCGTGGCCGTTAAAAATCGCAGACTTGCGCCGGCAGTTTGTTCCGGTAACGCAGAGGGTGGAGAAAAGGCGGATCTAACGGCATTGAATCATCATATCTGGATTATCACAGCCTACTATCAATTCCTAGGTTTTAAACGATTAAATTTGTCGCTCTGATTGCTTGGCGATTAACATTGATGATACCAATCGAATAAAAGTTATTTTAAAAATCATAACATTCATTAGGTCTTAGAGTAACGTATGTCATAAATGTAGAGAATAAGTTATAGCTGGAGAAAATTACCTTTATATCTCTTCACATATCGCCAATGTGCACACTGGGAGGATCCTGAAACTCCACTGGAATGCTTATATCCTATATCTCTCGTCAGACACTTCCTTCTGTATGGTAGTGTGGTATCCAATATGGATTATAGAAACTGGACGCCTTCATAAGACGTAAAGTGGTTTCCATGATGATTGAAATTTTTTCTCCATCAACTATTTATATGTATAAATATATCTCTCCCGTTGGTATATGTAGCATCGTGATCGCTGTAACTCATCATTACAACATGAAAGAACGATTTATAATCATCACAAAGTACGGATTTGTCGTCCATATACAATTCATAATAACTAAATAAAAATATTGGTGCAACACGCGTTGCAAACCATCGTACATATAAATCTACTGATACACGCGTTATAGTTTTCATGTCAACGGTTAGGTGCTTTATCGTTTACTTGGTAAATCCTTCATATAAATTTTCTCCTCGGTGTCAAATACTAGAGTTTATTTAGACAGAGTTCACCAACCAAGAGTGTGAATTTTCTCAAATATTCTTATTGATATTTAATCTTACATATTTTACCATATAATTATTATGACATTTTTACATCATATTTCACTTTATTTAACTGTTTATTACTTTTATTATTCTTCTTCTTTACATTTACTTTAATAACTATTCATCACTTGGAGTCATCTATAAAAAAAATATATAAAAGAAAATGTAGTAGAAGCTGGTGTAGTAGGCACATAAATAAACCAACATAATAGGTCTTTTAAGACACTTCAGCTGCTCTAATTGTTTTATTATTATAATTAATGAGAAATAATTTCTATTAAATTATTGTTGCGTAATGTTTATATTCTCGTCAAACAGCAACTGACCATATAATCGAGCTATAGTTCGACAATGGAGAAAGTCAGGGCGGTAAAACTTTGCAACTCGTTATGCTCATTCTTAACTGTATGTACATTTATGTGACTTTTCCATTCGAGTCTTGTTCAAAGTGAATTAGCTGAATGTGTTTGCTTTTACCATTGTAAGCAGATCACAGTGTTAAGGCAGTCAATCAACGTAAAAACTATTTTGAATAATTCTATTTTCGCTTGATAAAAGAGTACAGAGAGAAATGTCTTAGACAGGATTGTTTGAAGCAGCAGTATGACTGCTTTGTTGTAGGCATTGTCCTGTTGCTGTAGGCATTATCATTTTTCATTTATCAATTAATGTGTGACTTTTAGAGGTCGTATCTTTGAAATACGATGAATCGTATTGTGCGGCCTTCAGCTTGGAGAATTGTAAAGGTTTATATTTTTGTAGTAAATTTAAGCCTGGTGGAAACAATAAAACCTGGGCCATTGAGTGATATCGTTTTTTTCAGTAAAATTTTTAAAATTCAAAAAAAATTATTAACTAGGTTATTATGATTTATTAAATAAATTCTATGCACGAAGAAAAATAGTCCAACTCATAGTGAAAATCATGATTGTTGAAAGTGCAATAAAACATTTCGCCTGCAGCTCATTTATTATGATATAAAAATACAAATTTAAATTTCTATCATCGTTCAGTCTTTTAGAAGGAACAATACAACGCCTTACTGTTCCAATTGTCTTGAGTGAATTTCGATTACAATTATTATCATTAAAATCCGAGTTCTTGATACAGAAAATAATATGTCTTTTAAAAGGCAGATAAATATTGTATCGCATAAACGATTATCCATACATGTATAACAATGTCGAATTATTTATGAAGCAAAGTGAAATTGTAATGATCATCCTACAAGATTAGCGAGAAATTTTCGACTTTAAATAAAGAAGAACAAGTCTTTTGTGAAATTTTAGCCACACGACAAACTATTGTCGACGCACACACACACACACACTTCTCTCGCGTCAAGCAGTGTAATTAATTGTAATTAGACGAGGTCGGGCATTGTCTAGGCATCCCTAGACGTAGTCAACTACACCAAGACCTCGTTCACACTACTTTCACGCCAATAATTATATTCCGGTCGCCCATGTCTACTTGAGCATACATACAGAACTTTTAAACATTTGATCATTCTGTTGATGCTTTCATCATTATATAGTCAATTTCTTTTTACTGGTTAACTGAAAATTACCTTAAACTTATTTCTCTCGTTAGAAAAATAGCTTTGAGTTCATTAACATCCATCATTATCTTCTATTACTGTAGTTATTGTTGAAGAGAAAAAATATTAAACGATATTCAGCTTTTAATATAACAAAATTGAGTTAGAGAGACCGTTGCGTGAGCCGGAAGACTATTGTCAAGTCACTCATAACTCAACATTACATTACATCGTAGACATAATAGATTTGTTCGAACGACGGTAATTCCATGTGCAATTTTCTCGTTTATATCAGCTGCTATCTCCGATGCAGGAGGCTGCAGCCATCAACTATTATATGGGTGTTACGAGGGAAAGTTAAGGCAGCCCCTGAAACAAAGCGAAAGTCGTGGTTTATTTTATTATTATTTTTTTTTATAGCAGTATTTTAATAGATTATCTAGGTTATAATCACTATCACTGTTATTATGCATCAGTATTTTACAGAAATGATGATAAAAATATTTTCGTAAATTATTAACTGTGGAATAAATTTTTATGTCGCGTTTGACACAGGAATTTACGTGTAATTAATGCGTCTTTGACAAATCTCTAGTTATGTAAGTCGACTATAAGGGACTTGTGGAGGGAATAGTTGTGGAAAATTATTTTGGGAAACATTTTATGCAAAGAGTTAGTAAGCCAGCCGAATACCGGGACGCTTTTAGCGACTGGAGTGACTTTATACACTGTTATATGCATACATTAGAGATCTATATACCACTTTATCCATCTTCATCATAGTTAAATAGTTGCGCAATGGTTTGGACAAAGAAAAAGTGAGGAAGAAATATTATTTACTTGCTTCAGGGTCTAATCGACCCAGTGAACGATCTTGTGAGTTTTCCAGCTTGACAGGCAAACTAGGTCGACATTGCGTTGAACATGCACATTCCATTCGAGTATCGGGACGCTTTTTGTAACTGGCGCACTCAGCAGATACTACCCTACTTAAAGAATCATTAGAAAAAATTAATGCTATTTATTTATTACGGTATTTCACGTGTAGAATGTTTGAGGAGGATTTTTTTGCTGAAGATGGCAGCATTTTTGTCATAAATTAAATGGTTTATTGCAATTATTTATTTTTTAACATTTCTTACATCAAATTCTAGATGAGTAGAAAATTTATTAACAATATTTACTCAATAATATATTTTTCTTAACATTAATTATTTATTATCATTTATATTTTCAAAAGATTGAAGCATAAATCACATTTATCTATAACTTAATAAGGATGAATAATTAAAGAAAACTTTAAAAATAATATGTAATATTATTGAATTTTTATTAATTTTTGAATTGATAAAATCAAAAAAAAAAAATTCATTTAAATTGAAGCTTCTATTAATGATAATCTTTTGAATTCTTGTGTCGATAATGCTTTTTAAGTTTTACAAGAAAACATTCCAGTACATGATAGTATCAGTAATTAGTGTAGGTTTGTGAAAAAGAATAGCACCAGATGTAATTCATTGAGAATTTTTTACACAAAATACATATCTCTCTTTTGGATGGAATGAATCCAAAATAACCGCATGGCATTCGTCACCTTCGAATATCGCGAGGTTTTCCCTGCTTTTATCTGACTTGGAAGACTAAATTTATGTGTAGCCCACATCGTTACATGTTACATATCGTTTAATTCACAGACCAGTAGATCCCGCGATCCAACGTCGTTATTTTTGCGTGGAGTAACGAACTGCTTGGCCCAAACACGGCGCCAGGATATAAAAATATCAACGATAATCTTTTGTAATTAAAATTATCCATAAATTTTCATACTTGAAATATTTAACATTTCATTACAAGTTTATTACATTATACATTACACGTGTAATTCATTTACAATATTTTTTATTTTTTCATCAAGTACAAATCATTCGGAAGATAAGACAGATATAATGTGCCGTAATGAAATACAGCTAAAAAATAAACAAATATATTAAAAAGATTAGAACTGGACTCGGTGTCAACTTTAGAACCAGGAAGCGGTCTTTGTGGTCTTGCGGACATCGTCTTCGGTTCGCAGCATGTTTTACACATACCTCTGTATCTGACAGCACATGGAAGCCAACAAGAAGATGATTTTTCCTAACATCATATTATTTTTATTTCACTCTAAAACCATGTAACTTCTCTGCTCAGTCCTACATACTGATAACAAATCTTTTTTATGCACTTCTAGTTTTATTAAATAAAAAAACTATCCATTTTTTTCTTTTGCATTACATAAAAATATTGAGAGTCTCGTGCTAATATTTTTATTATATGTGTCGTGCATTAAAACAGCGTGATAAAAAATTTAAAAAATAAAATATAAAGCTGGGCCAGTTTTAAATGCCTTACTGCGAAATGCTTTTACGTGCAATATATACAACCATAAATTCGCAAAACCCTGGCGCCTTGAGAAGCCTGATTCCCGGACAATGTCAAGGCAACAATTTCGCCAATGCAGTCGCTGGAATTCTTCACATTCGAGAGGAGAATAAACTCAAAAGAACCACAGCCCAAGGACAAGAAGCGGCATTTTTTTCATTATATTTCTATCAAAAGATACCTTAGCAATATGTTATTTTTTAGATCATCTTCTCAATAATTTTTTTTATTACTTTTCAAGGATTCTCGATAGGTCAATGATCCTAAAACACCACAGGAGGCAGACAAGCCCTAGATATCTAGGCCAGACAGGTCCTCGAGGATCCTAAAATTAATTATCTTCACGCGCTTTTGTTTCCATCCAAAGTGTACGAATGTGTGGGTGTTTACGAGATGTATAACGGGACTTATTCGGCCACCAAATAATATGTACGAACTCAAAAGGGTTTTTGTATAATATTTACGTTTTGCAGAGTATAAAGGCTTGATGTGTAGATATTTTTTTCACTAATAACAGAGCGGTCATAATTATTAACTATGCCCGATTCCTATTATCTATTTATTTTTTCAAAGATTCATTCCTTTGAAAAGAAAAAGATAATGAAAAAAAAAATGTATCAAAATTGATGCAGAGCAACGCAAACAATTTTATGATAACGGTAATTCAGGACTATAAAAATTTTATGATGTCAAAGTGGCTATTAAATACTTTAGAAAAAGAAAAAAAGCAAAAAAAAATCATCACTGCACAATTCGTTTTGTACATTGGATAATCATTCGACATGCACACACGTACATATACGAGTTAAAGAGTCTCTTAAAATTCATCGCGACATTCATTCGATTTCTTGGGCGTGCCATACTCGCCAGCTAAAGGAGGTGAAGGTGGAGGAGGACAATGCCCAACTCCACTAAGGAATTTATGTCTGCATGAACTTTGCTGAACTCCCAAACCGTTGTCGCAAAGTCGCTTGGGTGGTATATATTATCATTTTTATATTCTATTTTTATTTACACACTGTCAGATTGAAATACATGATACTGATATTAATTTATTACATTTAACTTCTTGAAGGGTATTTATTTTTGTTTTTGATGAGCTTTACTTTAGGTTTAGAACTTTATTTGAGTCTCCATCCTTCAAAACTGTGAAACCTCGACATGCTGGTGACTCTCCACTGGTCATTGCAAGGAACAATGATCGTTGTTCACTTGATGAATTTAATGTTTAAAAGCTTTATGTATTATGAACAATACCGCGACCGATGCAGAATTTAAACATACCACAAAATCACTTTCATCACTGACTACGAATCGAATAACTTACAAGTGATGTATGAGTTCACTCTCGTTTGCACTTTCTTTTTTGGCAAACTACCCAAGAATGTACGTACATCGCACTAGAAAGTTTGAATTTAAAATGAGATGAGTAATTTTGTCATGACGTGAAATTTTCTGCTCTCGAATTTTCCTCTAAATTAACTTGGATATTTATCTATTCTTCCCCAACCAATCGTAAATTATTTGGTGGCTGATCGAACATTCATTCCATTCAGAGTCAAATGGATGTTCTGAATCATCATTTTCTGGAGCCAAGTCAGCCTTTATCAGGAACATCTGGCGAACATTTGTTCACTTTTAGTTGAAAAAGATGTATACAAAAAAATATATAAAGTTTTTCTGAATCCGCCAAGTAGTCATTATGATACTTCTTGCTTGCTCTCATGATAAACATTTGTGCTATCAATTTGTTACATGGAATTGAATCCACCATCATCAGTAGTATGATGTAATGGATATTTTGTTCCTTCAACTATGAATGATTATTTGTTATTACATTAAATTATAAAGCCTACTCGTAGAAAATACTCTGTTATATCGAAAGAAAACTATTTCCACAGTAATCCAAATTTTTATGTTTGCAAAAAAAAAAATTTGAAATAATCAACTCAGTTAAAATATTATTTATAAAAAACGTGAAGCATCCTTAGACATTTTTTTAATCACAGAATGTTAAAATAAATATTCAAGGAAATAAGAAATCCATCAAAGACTCTCCATCACTCATAGTGTCTGAAAGGCACCCTAGGATCCATTCCATGGTCCACTCTACGGTACATCTTGCAGTAAACGTCTCAGTTGATAGCTGAGACCCTCTCCAAGTTAGACAGACAGCATTTCTTGGTCAACTGTAATTTGAATAAACTGATACCAATGAACCTTTTTATCAATTCAATGAATAATTTATGCATAAAATGAAATTCTATCAATACTATTTATTAAACAGAGTACTCTTTAATATGCGGATAAGAAATACAATAATTGATTAGTTTCGTATATCAAATGTGATAAATAAATTTTTGCATAGAATAAATCTTTATTCATTAGAAATTGAAAATTACCATAATAGTGTATGGGTTGTTGTCGGTGGCGACTTTTGAAATCATTAATCAAGTAGATACGTGTATCAAGTACCGACATCGACACGTTTCACCGATCTCGAGACGGCAATAATTATTCCCAATGGAAATGGCTGTTTATCGAGAGGACGACTTTGCTACCGTTTGTTACATTCTCCTCATTCGTCATAATTAAATCCCAAACGAATTGTACGTGTCAGCTTGATAACTATAACGTATTCGATTTATCGAGCTGAGCCCATCGAATTTGAAAGCAATCTAATGTTATATATTACGGAAGAGATCACTCATCAACGAATTAGAGAAGACTACTCTTTAAGCATCACTTTTTTTATAGTTTACTCGGTGAGAGGAGAATTAGTGTGGATAGGTTTATATACGGATGAACGATGCAGTCTATATAAACACACATCACTTTGTCTGATGTAAAAGTCTAATTTATAATACGAATTCTACGATAGTTGACTTATGAATTGACTGAGAGAAAGACGTAAAGATTGCCAATAT
Source organism: Chelonus insularis (assembly GCF_013357705.1). NCBI lineage: Eukaryota > Metazoa > Arthropoda > Insecta > Hymenoptera > Braconidae > Chelonus > Chelonus insularis. The sequence goes on from NW_023276522.1 coordinate 31,152, forward strand.
TTGATTATCGAGTAAGTGGTTATTACATTCAAGCTTGGATTATTTCTTGATTTTTTACTTCTGTTGTTTTTAATCCTGATTATGGTTAGAAGTTTATGTAATATTATATACAAGATTAATGAAAAAGTACCAACTCTCTAGAAATGAATCAGTCAATCATATCAAATAAATGAAAAAATAACTAAATTAGATATCAAATTAATTGCTAGATAAATTTATAAAAAAGAGCTTTCTTTTCCTGCCCTTTTCTTAGTCTGATTAATTGTTGAAAATCTTGGTAACGCGTACTTTTTTATTGGTATCTTAATAACAAGTATCTTTAAAAAAAATATTAATCACAAGTTGGGAAGAAAAAATTATCTGGAGATGTTAAACTTTCATCATTGCCTACATTCCAAGTTATAATTATTTTTATGTTAATTAAATAGGAAAAAAAAGTTCCCAAGGGAAATGGAAAATTAAAAGGGAATAGTTAAATCATTTTCATCAAGTAAATGTAATATTCTCTCGGCCAACGACTCCAGGAATCGTATAATAATCTTAACGTAGGGAACCGGTTTGGATAAGGTCTCCTCTTATCGACTGATTCTACTGCTTGATATAGGGCCACGTGCGAGCCGATTCGAAATGTATGTCTTACAATAAATTAGCAAAGGACTTTACTGATTTTCAATACCACTCAAATTTTATACCTTTTTGCTTCCAATTTTAATGTGTTATGAAATAAAAATCGTTTATAATTATCTTTACTGTTAATGATATTACCAGAATTTATTTATTTAATCAAGCTGACTTAATTAGCAGACTGAAAAAGCTGTTATCAGTTATATTTACTGGTATGTGGAGTGCCTGGACCAATATTCTCGATTTCTAATGCTTTTAAAGTTGGTTTCGTAATGGATATTAAATAGACATCAATTGAAAAAAAATTTTGAAAATAAATAAAATGAGTGTAATATGGATTTTATTTGCATAAAGAACATATATAAGGACCAATAGAGATGAATATGACTCTCTTGAGATCTTTACTGCGGCGTCAGGGCCATTATTATTATTACTTACAAATACGTACGCTGAGGAAATGATAAGTGGTGCGTTCAGAGCGGCAATGCCCTGTGATTTAAGACACCACTAACGCGTGCCTTCAACAACCTCCCCTTTCTGTGACCAGCCATTTTCGTCATGAATTTATTAATATCTTTTGCCAACGAATAAACTCAAATGAGAGTAGACCATTATACTGCTATAATAGAAAATTCACTTAACTCTCCTTCGTTAATTCGATACTTGGTATTCTTGTAAACAACAACATCCTTTGAAGCAGTCGATAATTTTATTAATTATATTATCAACGTTTTTCAGCCATTCGTATCAAACAGTTTATTTTATCTTGACATTTGAAAAAAATTTTCCATATAATATTTTCCATATTTTATTTTTTTTATATTGCTATTAAATATTTACAATAAAAATTCATCAATAATAATTAATATTAAATGAATTTTATATATATAAAAATCAATATTTGTTTTATTAAAAATAATAAAAATAAATAACAGTAATTGCAATCATTTAAATGAACTGTGGAAAAATTTAACATACAATTAATTGAGGTTAAGAGTTTTCTATTAAATTAATAAACGAATTAAGTAAAAATAAAAATAAGTACGTGATAGAATTAATTTTCTTCTCAGCGTCATAAAAATGGAAAAGAGAGAGAGAGAAAAAAAAATAATAATGAAACTCGTTAAAGGAATTTAGAGTGAACATGGAAAATAAATAAATGATGAGAATAAATATTACGAGATAAATTATAATATTAGATGTAATGATTCACTTATAAAAATGTTTACATTAACCCAGTAATAGCACATAGGCAGTATGGTGTAAAGAATTAAGAAAAATAATTTAATACGTCTGTACCGCAGAGATGAGTTTCCTCCGGCCATTCAATCGAATTATAATCGTCTTTATTAGAAATAAAATTGACGCGATCCGGAAATTACTCCGTGAAATCACTTGAAAGACGGTAGATAATAATTTGCAATGTCTCGCAATGTCTATGTTGCAGTCTGCATGGTATATGGCAGCGAGGATGCTTCAACCTTGGTCTTTGATATTGAGTCGAAGACGGCATTTAATCTGGGCATCATATCGAGATGAGGATGGAGCGTCTACACTATTATTAGGACACAGCCAAAGAAAAAAAGGTAAAGATGAGTATAAGAATGTTGTACTGTGCTACTGGTTTTAATTATATTATGGGGAGCATCACATGAGTAAAAATTAAAAGATACTCAGACCCCTGATGTGATTTATTAAACTATTATTTATGTAATTTAATTAATTATTTTTATGATTTTTCATTAAAAACATCAGATTATCAAATTAAAAGCTTAGATTAGACAAAGTGATGCGTGTGTATCGTGTCGATACAATGTGTGATGTCAATGATGTGTGTCGTCTAGTGCTTTTTGCTCCAAGTTTGCCCCTCCTATACCTGGAGTTCAGAGTGCCGAGTCTTACCGAAAGGACTCGAAGAGAAACCGATTATTTCTCTCGTCTGGCTGACTCTTCAGTCTTTCACATTAAGCCGGCTTGTGTGGTTGTGTTTACCTGTCGTTCTCACTGAATCGTTTGCGAATTTTTATAATACATTTTACTAAATCATTTTTATTTACCTTTTTTAACATTTACTTAAAAAGTCAACACTGTTCATCAACGTCATAATTATTTATAAAAAATCAATTAATATTAAACTTCATAAATAAACAGTAATTCAAGTGGTTCGTATAATAGTGCGACCAATATAAACTTGTCGGGCAATAAGTGAGAACTTTTTTTATTTAGTGGGAAAAAAATTAACTTGGCCGGAAGTTTGATTCCTTACGACTTACTACCAGTGGATATTACATACTTGTTCATCCTGTCAAAGAGAGATGGATAATAAAGAAAGGTAAAAATCAATAAACTAACGTCTGTTGATAGTTTTTGTTGATCTTTTAACTAGGGATTATTTAGATGTATTTATAAAGTTACCTTGTACACAAGGGCATGTATTTGTGTATCGAGACATTGTTAGAATTTAGACGCCATATCAGAGAGATAGAATTTTCAAGAGAAGACGCGATGCGCATTCGCTAAAATTCGTCATCCATTTTCGTGTTAGCTTACACAGCGGAGATTAGAAACGTATACATATCTCTTGCAGACGTATAAGGTTGTTGGAAAGACTGAGTTGTTTTTGATTACTCACGATTCCTTTATCGCTTGAGAAATATAAGTGAAAATTATTTCAATTGTCCAAATTAGAGCACAACAGTTGGTCAAACGTTTGTATTAATTTCTCGAGGACATTACGAAGCTCCAATTAAAAGTGCAAACATTCGAGTACCGTTGCAAATGTCGTAGCATAAAACATAGAACGAGATATCAGAGCACGTGCTGAACATAACGTGGCATCATTGGGGAGTACATTGCATTCGATGAGCCTAATGAGACACGTAAGAAGGAAGAAAACAAGGGGCCACCTTCTATATATACATTTGTTATGTATTCCCCAGGAGATTAATCAGAAATAACTATACGATGTTTATTGATGTTTACGGTATATTTTTTTTTTCTTCATTTATCCAATGCGCAATATTATGGTTGTTCGTTTATTTATTTAATGATGCAGATAATTGTTTGAAAAAAATTCGATATAACTACACCAATACATCTGGCATGATATTGCATTTGTAGGTATCTTTAATTATCAACTATTTGAATTACACTAAAAAATCATTGATGGTTTGATGCTAAATAACGAGCAAATAATTTTCACGTTTAAATATAGACTCAAATGATTCACAAGAAGTATTCTCTCAACCAGTCATACGAGTCCATATCTGCTACAGATGTGTGACTAAAACCCATGAAAAAATTTTTGGCGCCATTCAATGGAGATTGATTTAATCACTTAGACATAATTGTTTACTAGTGAATCATGTGATCGAAAACAGGGAGCTGATGACTGGAAGGTTATTGTAATTATTTTTAATGATTTAATATTCATTATATTCATCAAGACCCTGATGTATATTGAATTACTTATTATCTGGGATACACTTTCATTTTCCCAGGGTTTTCCTTATTCATGTGTAGATACAATCTGACAATGATTTTTATTTAGTGCTCTTCGATAATCATCATGACTGGGAGTATTAGCAGTAGGCTTTTATATTGTGTAAGTCCACGGCCTCGGTCATGGTACCGTTTAAACATTTCAAGTGTGCAAAATGGTAAACGTATATAATACAGGAATTATTGCTTGAACTTGGATGAGATCTATACTACTACTACTTTCAAATTTAATCATCAGTTTCTTTAATAACAATAACGAGCTGTAATGGCTTTTAATTCAATGCTAATATCATATATCTATATTATCTGGTGGATTCAGTAGTGGTACAAGTACCGTTCAATTATACTAAAAACAATTTCATCAGTACATTAAACTCGTTTATTATATGGATTGAAAATAAAAAAAATAAAAATCATTTCTTAAATTATTTTCTCAAAGCAGGGCAAGTAAAACCGGTCTTCATTGAGTCAGACTCTCGCGAGCACGTGTATATTTTATGTCTCGTCATTCTCGTGTGGGACCTATACTCCAAAACTCAACTTTACGACTTCCTTTTGGTCGTTATTTTTCTTTCGTCGAATTCACGCGCGCGACATGACGACACGATTCCCCATCAAGAGAGGGTGCAGGTATAACATTAACTGATATACCGTTTATCCCAATCGTCATGTGTTTTGTCGCTCGACTTCTGCTAATGCTACGTTCCAAACTCTCCAGACATGAGCCTTGCACACGTCATGCTAGCATAAAAAGCATAAACTAATGTACAAAACCAAATAAAGAACCAAGAATACGAGGGAAGAATACGAGTAGGATAAAAAATCATAAAAATGATGAAGAGTTCCGTTATGTAGTTAAAAATACATTTTTTTCATAAATTTTGAATTCTTTTCTTATTTTATGCAAGCGTCATGCATGCAATGTTTTTCATGATTAGTTTAAAGGACCTTTGATTTATCAAAAAGAGAAAGAATATCTTCTTTGATGTTCAGCAGATCTGTTTTAAGAAAGAAAATACAGAAAAGATTCCTCTGAAAATTTATTTTCCAGTCTCTCGAGTAGTATTTGATTGCTTTAGAGGACAATCTATATAAATTAAAAAAAAACTCTGGGAATAAAATGCTGATCGAGGAAGTAGTCTCTATGAAAGCGTAAATCCGTGATTGCAACAAAGGATGTTGATAATTAATTTCCAATGACGAGAATGAGTAATCAAGGGTTCAATGGTATTTATATTGGTTAATTTTACATGTAGAAAGTCTTCTAGCTCCAAGATGAGATAGCTCAGGTCTACGTGTCATAGTTATATAGATAGTGTAGCAGCTGATATGGTAATGAAACCAGCAACTCTCTTGCTAGATATGCGGTAGGGTGCAAATCTAGATCGTGAGATTCAAGTCTCATTTCCCTGATGATTTCGCGACGTCGTACGATCTTGAAACAACCTATAATATATTTTCTATCTTGTCACTATGTTGTATCAAAGCTTATAGCTTTTGCTGAAACAGCTGAAAGAAGAGATACATCGAGTGGTATAGGGTGAAAGTGACTTTATAAGACGATCTTCTTCCAGTTCTTTCAGCTTCGATGGGAGTATAAGAGTTGATCGATACGATTTTAGAAAGCCACTAGACTTTTTTCCAAGACTAGACCATTTTTCAGATGATGCCACAACTCCTTTTCCTCACGTTTGTAATAAACAAAAAGGTTCTGATTATAATTTATCTTGTTTATATTATTTAGAAATTTTATTCAATTCAACAGAAACAACAATGATGATGATAACTGTGATGGAAAGCGTGAATTTTTGTGTCAATAATCCACATAATAATGTCGACGAGTTTTTGTGTGTAATTGCCAAGAGAATTAACCGCAGAGATGAAACTCAAGGATAAATAAAATTGCATGCTTTGCTCATATTGCTTAAAGCACCTAAAAAAATATAACTGATATGTCATGTTGAAAAGTTTACTTAAGATAATCCGGGATAAGCAGAAGTGGAGACAGAAAAATATTGAATTAAATTTTTTTAATCAATTTTTATCCACTTCTTGGTGATAAGAATCACCATCATCACCATCGCCATCATTATCTATGGCCTTGAAAAATGATTTTTATTTGCATAAACAATTTCATCTCTACAATTTTATGCACAATTGAAGCAGTGTCGTTTGGTTTTTATCAGCATTTTGTGGTTGAGTTGATTTTCTTGCATTCTGATAATACCATTTGATGCCTCATCATGATGATACGTACTTCTTATCTGTCTGTTATTTACTTAATAGTCAACATCTTATTGTCGACTTTAGTGTACTTATTGTAATGAGTTTGCTACATTTTTATTTTATTCAATCTCAAGCGTAATTCGTATACACTGTAAAGTAGGGACGAGCTGAAAGAATGAGCGTGTAAATTGATAAGCGTGACGAAAGTTAGACACCGAAGAGTCGCAGAGACGAACGTGGGAGTTCGTATGGTCAAGTTTCGAGTGCAACAGTATTATATCGAGTGTATATTCCCTGGTTGAAATTTAAAATAAAGTAGTCTAGCTGTTTGTAGCACACTTTGAATCCTTTTATATACCTCTCAATCTCTTTTCTCTTGTTCTCTGTAGCAAACTGCAGTTTCTTTTGCTATTTTATACATGCGTATATAAGCTTATAGTGTGCGGTTCATACCTTACTACCTACAACCATTCTATTGTCCAGAATAACAGTTGGCCGGGTTCAACTGTTCATGTATACGTACCGGAAGTTGGGTCACAATAGGAGAGAACATCATGCTCGGTTTCCACTACAGAATTGCGCGTTTCATTCAATTTTTCCTACGACCCCATAATAAAATCCACCTGGTTTTTTTTTTATTGCAAAATACATTTCCTTAAGAAGTGTTGAAAATGAAGTTATGTCTTTTTCTGATCGTTGTAGGCTGATAAGAATGTTTTTTTTTCTGATTCAAGAATGAAAGATATGTTCATTAAATTTAATTTTAATCCAGAGCTTACAATTATTATTAATTTAAAATAAAATAATCATATAAATTTCCTTGAAAAATTATATTGTTTATTTTTAATTATATAAAAATAATTTCAATTTAAAATTAACAAAAAAAAAATAATAAATTTTATCTTGAAGTGTTTTTCAAAAAGTCTTCTGCGACTCAATCAAAAAACAAGTCAATAAAATTTATTTATTTTTACATCAACTCTCATTTCAGTATTAGAGAATGAGAAAAAAATTTTATTTTACTTTAAAATGTCAGAAAAAAAGAGCCTAAAATTAAAAATAACTATTTTAAAAACAGTGAAATACATTACTGTCAGCTGCATAACAGGAGATACTACGGTAAATAACAAAAATATGATTTTAATGCTCAAAAATGGAATTTTATCAGTCTGCAATTCTGTTATCATAAGACCAAGTCTGTTGCAGTATGATTAATCGAATAAAAAAAAATACTGTTAATCATTCCTTCGTGGCTTATCATTAATAAGTATTAATGCAACATGTCGAAGTGTCTGTTATTCATCTATATAATCTGCAACTGTACATTTATCAAACATCAATCCATTTGTATTGAATACCTGTCCTTATCGACAACTGCTGTCAGCATTTTATTTTCACAAGATACAACGGAATTCAGAGTGGACGCGGACGAGAAGAGAGCAAGCAAGAGAGTGTAACTATTTTAAGACCCACAAGTAGACGAGGATGCCGCGGGCTCTAACTCTCAGTTTACGACGTTCATGGAAGATAGAAAAGACCTATTTATTTAACTAAGTGAGATATCATGTGAAACTTAACTTTAACAACATTTATTTCAATTTATAACACAGCATAATAAATGAGTTACAACGTTAACTTAATAGTCCTCAGGGGTCTTGTTGCAATAAAATTTCAAGTACGTCACTTGTAAGAACCTTGTTGAGTACCTGACAATAAAACCCCAAAGACACTTTCCCTAATTATCCACGGTTGACAACAATACAATGAACTGTAGGTATTTTATTTTTCAAGGGTACAGTTTACTTAACAGTAGTAAACTTTACTGTCCTCAAGATATAATAGCGGTATCTTAGAATTATTTCCAACTGACCTGCTTCTGGTCCCATGAAATCCTAGGGGTACCCGCAGAAATTTTATTTCTGTGAATTGCTCCTTTTCTTTTGACTTTAAGTCTTAAAGTTTAAGTGGTTTCTTCAGAATCTTTATCTACCTGACTTAGTCCTAATCTCTGTGAATTACCTTGACCAGAATCTACCTCTAAAAGTATCCTGCTAATTTTTCTATAGATTTCCACGTCCACGTGAACCATGAATATGCTGAGTGTTCACATCACCAGGTCATCGACTCTTGCAAACTCTGCAAAAACATACACGCGATGCTGTTAGCACGAGTCGCACCTGCGTCTTAAATTCTTTATCATATATAATATCTCCTTATATATAATATCATACACATACCGGCAAAAAAATTGTTCATCCTCAATCCATATATAAAATTTCTATAAATGAATGTTTGGTTTGTGAAACTATCAGACGTTGATTCTCAAATCTTGATCAAACAAGCTTTGAGATATGTTTTTTTCATCTTTTGTACCAAATAGAGAACATATCTTTCAAGAATAGTTAATTATTTTTAGTAAAAACATGCTTTCCAAGTATTTTTAAAAACAGCCACTAAAATGTAGGTAAATCTGAATTATTTTTAAATTTTCATGTGAACTGGCCAGAAGTATTTCAACAATTCTCAGTAAATTAAAATCAGAATCCCAAAATAAATTTAATAAATTAATAGCTGAAATGATCAACATTTTTGAATCCAATTATTATTTTTAATGATCTACGTATTTTTCAATAATTAATATGAACTAATGTAGTTCATCAACCTCTGAATGACCATTTATTTGCTATTTTTCTTTAGTTTACCTTAGTTTAAAATATACATTTTCTCACGTAAGCAGTAGCAGATGCTGAAAAGGAGAAATTGTAAAACGTAATGACCAAGTCTTTAAAGAAAAAAAATATCAACCTGTTAAATAATAATTTAGTTACACGTCAGACTACCTTGTACGCAAAAGAAGCACTCAAAGTTTGGTGGATATTTGTGTTATGTAAGAAACTGTGTGGAACGCTCGGCATAGAGAGCACGCCACGCGTGTTTGGCATACGAGTCTGTCTTTCTCGCGAGAGTCAGCACGTAATGCGCTTCCAAGAGAGGAGGTGTGTGCCCCAACGTTGCCCTCATTGCGTAACATTTTACCGGCAGGTAAACAGACTTTTCCAACTCTATTTTCATTTACGCCTTCACTCAATCACTTTCAACCAATACATGCTATTACTTTATTTATTACATCCTTCAAGTCTTTATATCTTTCCGACTAATTATAGTTGGCGAAAGAAAAACGAAAAAGCTTTAATCTGCTATTTATAAAATTTACGTTAAATGTTAACAATCCTATATATACTCGTCAGTGGGATAATAAATGAATGTCTTCAACATAGCAGAAGCCAGTGCACCGAAACGTTGTTTGCGGCCCTGACCGTTATGCAATTCTGCTAAATCGACGACGTAGTCAGTAAAGAAAAATAAATTCTTCTGCTACTTGGATGTTTTATTTACACTGCGAAACAATAAGAAAGAAATTTGCTGTTTCACCGAAGAAATTATCAAGTAGGCATAAAAATAATGTACATGATCACCAGCATCATCAGTTTCTCCAGGGAAATATTAAAGTTCTAGATAAAAAGTCATTTTCATCCAGGTATTTGTTGATGAACATTCTAAAATAAATCTTTCCGTCAACTATAAAATAGAATGACATTCAATGTCTTAATTTATTCTGACCAGGACCTTTTTTGATTTCTGCTCAGTGTCTTAATTAAATCCTGAGATACCAAGGATATTTATTCTCGCATAAATAAGATGTAAATTCGAATGAATACTCAATTATTCAAAGGATAATCGAAAGTAGTGGCTATTATTAAGTAACAATGATTAATCAGCGAAATGCATGGCTGAAAAACTGATGTCGGATTAGATGAAAAGCTTTTGCATTCTTGATTATGTACCCAGTTCTCACGACTCTCTGCGGATGCACAGAGTAATAAGGTGGTGGTGCTTATGTTCGCATGTGCGAGAAGGCTCAGCCTGTGAGAGAGAAATACAGTCTGCATCAGCAAGAGAAGTGCAGCCACTCCCGCGGTTTAGATGAAGACGAGAGTGAGGTCGTTCCTTGCTCCTTGGCCCCTTTATTAAATCATTATGTCTTACATTGCAGTTTCTCTCTTTCTATCTCTCAGTTGTTGTTGTTGTTGGTGGTGGTGATAGTGGTGGTGCTGGCGAGTGTATTATTCCATGCATTATAAAATTCTTCCGAGTTCCTCGGCCTTGGAAATAAAAATGACAATGTGATTGTGGAGACTTAATTTGAAAGTCGCTTGTACATAAGTATGCACGTTATTTAATAGAGAGACATATATATATTCTGGTATAATTGAGTATAAAGTTGTAGCTAAGAGTTAGTTTTAGAAAAGCAGTCGAGTGGAAGATTGCCAGAGTATCCAATACGATATCTCACTTTTACCTCCTCTCCCCGGCTATATTTAAGAGGAGAACGACCGATGGAATATGCGATCGATCGGTGCCAAGTGCCACTTTAAACCTGGCTTTTATACCCTGTACCTAATTGTAATCTAATAATCAAATAAATACATCAGCTGGTCTAATAACGCTTGAATTATAGCTGTAGCAGCAGCAGATATGTGGATCTGAGGAACAGCTAGCACTCAAAGTGCGCCAAAGTTTCATCCAAATGGAATTTGCTCATGGGACAAGCAAATATATAACACCTGAGAGGTGAAAGGTATTCGCAGTGGTATAATAATGTGTAATATTCTGATGACGCGCACGGCTTTGGAATTTGCCACGAGCATATTTAGTTTCCAGAAATGCCACATACCTTTCCACTCGACGTTTTATTTTCCCAAGGACGTTCGAACAATTCAACCATGAATATATTTTTTCTCTTCACATATATTGGATTATAAAATATATATATCAATTCGAGAAAAAAATTATAAAAGTTGATAGTCCCCTTCGCTCCATCTTAGAGAGCGGAATTGGTACATCGTAGGCGTGTTAAGATAAGAGAATGTCTACAGAGAACTGAAAGACTACAATCACAAAAGCAATTCTATTCTTAGAAAGAACAATGCGTTGACAAAAATAAGTTTTTTCTATCTCAACCAACACAATAATAATAATAGTAATAATAATAAGCTATTTAATGAAGAAATAGTAATATTAACTGTTTTCTTTTTTTCTGATTCTAGGTAAGTTGTTGGTTCCAACAAAAAGAGTCCAGTGCTATTTAGAGACCATCAGGCAAACCGTTCCAGTGATTCCAAAATCATCAGCCAACTGCACGCAATATTTAGTGGTTCCTTCTAAAAACAGTCCTTGTTAAAAACATTGGTGTGCTGGTATAAACACCTGGTACTTGGACTAACGGAATGGCTCATCAAAAACTTGTAATAATGAGCATAAACACTACTGGTTTCTTTATAGGTAGATATGCCTAATAAAAATTCTAAACACGCCCTATGGACCTATACCTGTTTTCAACGTCGGTTTCTTCATCATCATCGACATTCAAGTCTTAGAAGCCTTTGTATTCATGGCAGTGTTTCACCTTGAAAAATCACGTCAAAGTTCCACTGTGTGTTGTTGAGGACACCAATTATTACGTCTGGTAGCGTTAATTGAGACGCTAAATTCTCACGAAGCATTCTAAGGAAAAAAAAATAGTCGTTGCACTCGACTCTTTAAGCTAATTATACACTTAACAAATAGAAATCATCAGAATCCCGCGATGTGTCGTGTAGCGGATAGCCTCGTTTTTAAATCCTAAGGTATTTAGAGTTATTTTATGTATATGTTACCAGAGTCGTCATACGACTTGGGTGTATGTATTATACTCATGCAGTCCAAAGGTCGATAACGAATTAAAGAAAACCCATAAAAAAGAGAAAAATGTATACTCATCGAAAATAAACCTCGGTTCCCGAATTCTTGGGGCCTTGAGTTGTTCGTAAATAGTGTGAGTGGCTTGAGGGGAAAAAATAAAAAGCCAGGACCTGTCCAGAGAGAATACTACCTATGGAAGGTATTCAAGATGCTCATCTTCCCTCACAAGATCCTCTATAAGTTGCCAGGACCGGTCTTCCTCTACCACCCTCCAGATTGTAGTCTAATATACTGCACCAACCATATATTCTCTAGGAGAGAGTTTTTGGAGATTCAGTTGAAGCACCGATCAACCTTCAAAACAAACCTTCAGAGAAAAATCCAATGATGCTGCTTCAACTTGTTATCCAGGAACGCATCTACTTGATACTATTTTTATTGGGGAGCATGTTTTCTTGCAAATGCACGCCTGGCAAATTCTTGTTGGTTGGATGGATTTGAGTGAGAAGAGAGTAGACGATCTCTCGGACTTAACGAGCCGTGGGAATAAGTCGTGGCTTGATGTGGATAACGATCAATTGCAGAGGGTGCAGCCAATTCCTGGTGGCTTCCAATTTACATTCGCAGACGCCCCTTACGTAATTCACACCAGTCTACGCGCAGCTGCAATTATCACGTTCTTACAATCCTTGATAGTGTCAGTATGAGAAGCGGAAAAATTTAAGTGACGGCAATTGACAGCTCACAATCTCTTCACGTATCTGATCCTTTCGGCTTTATCCTCATAGTCAAACCAGTCGAGCATCAAAAAGAGTAATCATTTGGCTATTTATAATGCATCATCTAATCTCAAACATGATCTTTGATATTTTAATGCGTTTGAATAATGAACTACATATTTATTGGACATGTGAAAGTAAAAGAATTACTTTTTGGTTGGGTTAAATGTGACGCAACAAAAAACAATCTGAATCTCTGAATCTACTGAGCAGGTTGGTGAGAGAAAGAAAGAAAGGCTTAGAGCTAAGTGTTCTTTGCACGACCATACCCATCACGAGCTTCGTCGCGTCTTAGCTCTCGTTTCAACACCAAAACTTTCACCAGTAGGCACTATCCTTCCTCTATATCTCTGCATTTATTTTCTTCCTTCCAGCGCTTTAACGCTGTCATTATTTCCCACCTTGATTATTGTACATTTTTCAAACAATACTTCCAAGTTAATTATTTCAGTCAATCAGTTGTCTTCTACTATCATCCGGTTTCATGACTAAATATCCATTTAAAAATGTCTAAACAAAAATAACCCATGTTAAATACCTCAATGACAAAGTGAAAAAAAAACAGACGTTAAAAAATTACTAAACAAAATATTCAAATAAATAATAACTGACGTTGAAAAATTTTTAAATATGTTTCACTTCATCTCTTGATACAAAAAATTGACGTAATTTTTTATTTAAAGTATTATTTTTAAACTTGATCTTATTGTTGGAAATAACTGTTTTGATTGAGGTATTTTAACGTCAATTTAGTCACATAGCATTTGTCAACTTAAAGTTGGATTATTATTGCAACTAAAAAAAAAGCTAACGAAAACTTGAGTAAACATTTTTTATTTTTTTTCCAAGTGATTTAGTAATGGTTGCAATGATTGTGAAGAAATAAAATGAGATATATATAAAGACAATCTTGAAACGTCAACAAGACTACTCGTTGATTGTTGCACTAGCCGTAATAATTCTAACGGTTTGAAAAGCAGTTGCGTTCTGGGAAAACGTCTTTGAGGAAGCCATCTCTTCTCGTGGCGTTCTTACGGAAGAAACTATCCGGCCGAGTGGCTACTTGCACATTTCTCGTCGCACTCATCGTCTTGTCTATGTTGGAGTTGAGCATAAAACGGGACGAATCGCATGACGGTATTCCCATGAGACACAGATAAGTCGATTCTTGTATATAGAAGTTGGATCAATCTTGGTATATAACGCGCCTCGAGCGACATTCAATCGTTCAATATGTGTGTCATTATCATTTTAGTCTCAAGGGGATCATTATAAAGGCTGGTTCGTTAAGGCAGACTTGAATGCTGTAATACACTCTTCCTCATGACAGTAAATATTATTTTTACTTTAAACGGTAATACAGATGGACTTGATTGTGGCAAGAATAGATGAAGTGAGTCAGTTTAACGACAATTTCAAGACATAGATCATGAGGTATTTTTATTTTTATATCTTCTTTGTTGTGTAAAAAAATTTTTTACTTATTCAATTGGTAATTAAGTGGATTACTTGGAATTGCTGAATTGTAAAAACGAAATGACACCATTCTTGTTATTTTTACCGTCATAATGCACAATAACATTGGTTACCATGATTGTTGAAATGATTTTACCACAATTGGAAAGCAGAGACTCAATTATAACATCAATAAAAGTGTTACAACGTTAAAATAATTCCTCAAAAACAAGTTTTTTATTCAATTTTTATTCATGACATTAATTAACATTTAATTATTTTAACTATTAAAGTGCGATAAAAAAATTAATTAAGAAATTAATTAAAATTCTCTATACTAAAATAAAGAAGATATCGATAATAAAAACCTATTAATCAACTTTAGAAAGTGATCTGGAATTTTTTCATTATTTCAATATTATTTTTAATATTATTAAAATAGTTTTGAAGTTGTTATAGAATAAAAACAAATTATTTTCTAGACTAGTGTAATTAAACAAGTTGAAGTATTTCAGTGACACTGATTTTCCTTGAAAGACTGGCACTTATGAAAAGAAAGAATTTTTCCCATGACATCACTCGCCTAGACTCTCTGATGCTATATAACTTCTAATCGAAATGCAATAATCTCAACAATGTCACCCGATTATCGGTGTTTCTTGTCGCTCGATCAACTCTTTTCCCACGATATCAGTTCCTCTCTGCGACGCTTTCGCAATAAATATAACATAGAAGTAGAGTGAGAAAGATGTTTTTGCGCAATGGATAAACTTGTGACTCCCGCAGAGATTGAGAATGTATACAAGTGTCCTTCAAGAACTAAACTGCCACTTGGCGCCATACGGAAATTAATAATTAAAACCTTTTCATATCATATTTTTTTTCTGATCAAAACTGATTAATACAACCAATTAATTGTACATCATTAAGGCATTGATTGAATAAAAAAGGGAAATGTGTTGGAATGAGTTATTGAAATGAACAAGTGTTATTCATCATTGAATGATAAGAGATCATGACAAGAAGAATGAAAGAAAGATCATGAAGTGCAATATAGGGAGGGGTTCGACCTTCAGGTCCAGAAAGTTAAAGGCCGTGGAATAGTGCGTGAAGAGAAGCTGGAGAACATAAGAGAAATGAGAATAAGAGAATAAGAAACTCTACCACTCCAACACCCTATGGCTGTGGAGATCCTGACGAAAGATCCTTTGAGGCAAAAGAGAAAGAGAAAATAAATATGAAACACTGAAGTGAAATAAGACAGGGAAGCCGACCTTCAGGTTCTCGAAGGCCGTCAGAAAAAAAAATAAAATCTCGTATAGTTGAATATATGCCTGGAGCTCCGAAAATTTGAGGCCTAAATTCATTCATTTTTTATTGTAATTTAAATGATGATAATAACAGGCGTGGAGAATAAGTTGAAAAGATCTTTTGATATTTTACCAGATTTTTCGTATGCATAAAATTATTTATAAATAATAACACCAAGATACAAAGAATGAAATATTTCAAAGAGTCAAACAGTTTTATTTTGTCATTCATCCAGAGTACATGTGTGTATAAAATATTTATTTTCATTATTTTTTATATGTCATCGTGTGTATACGAGTGCAAAGAACATCAAAGCTTTTGCTCCAGGAGCGTGTAATATTTTAAAGGAAAAAAAAAACAACGACAAGAGAAAAGAAAAGAGCTCAAGAGAAAAGGAAGAGTAAGAAGAAGAAGCGTTTCGTGCTCGCGACGAATCCGTGATTCATCCGATGACTGGTCTGGTCCAGCTGCATGGCCTTGGAAGGTCGAGGCCGGTACAAAGAAACTCTTTAGCCCCCTCTGGCTCTTTTTCGATCACGAAATCACGTGGCACCCGATGATACAGTATACATGAAATTATTTACTGGAATTATGTATTGCAAATTTTTAACTTTATGATACCTATAAATGATGGGTAATCAGGCCATTTTTCATGGACAATTTTTCGATGAATTTATTAATATGAGTTCACTGTATACACTGTAGCTTAGCTTGAGGCACTTAATCCTATCCCTCTTAAACTTTTATATATTTACCTATCTTTCTTCTCGCTTGGCTCACGATCCGATAGTAAAAATCTAATCTGGAATTTCTGCCGTCGTCGAGGACGCCGATAAATCATAAACTCGTACATGCAGAACGCGAAGCGCAATACGTAAGAGCCAGTCAACTGCATGTTTTCATTTATTCATTTTATTCCTTTTTAAATACTCGTTTACTTCATTTCCCCTTCTTTATGTCTGTTGGGCATGCAAAGATGGCATTCCGCGATTTCTGCGATCACTTCGTGGTTACTTTTACTTATAACTTGCATTGCTTCACTTATATTGCAAGTAAACTACCGCTGCCGTCTAGTGCTGTTCATTTTCCGAAGAGTGTATGCAGCTGGCTGATGGCTAAACTCGTTTTGGCTACTGAAAATTATGGCTGATGATTAAATGGGTTAGTGATGTATCGCGTGACCAACTATATGTATACGACTCGACAAGCCTCTTACATATCAGCTCAATATATTGGATAGTAGACTCTATCTTCACCTTATAGCTACATCTTTTTTCCTATATGCCTGCCTGCTACATCATGCTCGTATATATTTCAGCCAAACGCGAACCTACTATTAGGCATCAGCGCACCTACGAGTAAACGAGTAGCTTCGACCGAGAAACCACTCACAACACCACTAGAGAGTGATGGATATTATAAAAAAAATAAAATTTATACTAAGAAAAATTATCCCTAGACTACAGCGAAAGTCTGTGAAAAGCTTCCGGCAAAATTATCTAGTAATCTTTCACCCTTGATCAACACAAATCGATCTCGATTTTGTTACCCTTCAACTTGTAGAAATCATAAAATGGTTACATGTAGAATAACAAAGTGAAGAGAAAAGTTGAAGAGGAAATTGAATTTTTTTTTATTTACTTACATGAATCATGGACCTAGTTATTGGCAGATTTCATTTTGATAACGTTATTCTTTCAAGTAGAAAGAATTCCAAATCTACAACTCTCTGACGAACTTGCCTGGATTCTCAGTATCATGTTGATACCCTGCAAGTGCATGCCATGCATTGATTTTTTCCATCATTCAATCTTATATTCTATTTTTTGACTCATAACTTCATCAGATCATCGCTGAATTTAATTTAATAAATTGAAGCTTCTAATACATTGTTATTTTTATTTTTTTTCGTCGACTCATTCTAACTCATTCAAATTATTATCCAATTCACAACGTCATCTATCAATTAAAGAAATATAAAAAAATAATTAAACATGATATAAACAAGTTTCTTTATCAATGATAATCACAAATAAAAATTAATGATAGAGATAAATAAAAAAATTTAAATAATTTTAACAGCATCATAAATTAGTTAATAAAAAAAATTATGAATAATAATCAACTTATTTAAATGGAAAAGATTTCTAATTTTATTCAAAACACTTCTAGAAAGACACAAAAATTAAATGATCCAAATTATGAATGTTTTATATGTTGTTTCCGGTTTTATTCAAATGTCCTGTCATGTACAAAAGGAATAATAAGCGACTACTGGTATTAACAGTTGTGTGTTCTCATGTCAAGTTAACGACACACGGGTCAGGGACGTTATGGGAGTGGAAAAAAGTAACGTCCACCGTTACCTTCCGGTCCTTTCACCCGGGAATCATGTTAAACTAGGATTGTTTTTTGATCAATGGCATTTCTTAAAGAAATGTCTTTCCAACAGCTATCTCCAACTGATCTTAATTTCTAAACTTATCATATCTATGCAGCACAATTCTGATGAGATCTAGATGGTATCTGTATCGAAAAGAATAAAGAAAACGAGATGCAGAATGGTTATGGTAAATCGGTGTAGAGAGTCAAGTGTTTTGAGAGTGAGAAAAGAGAGAAAAGGCGAAGAAGGCATCCCGTCGTTACAGCATTAACGCGTAAGTGTGGCTCCCGGTTGGCTCGCCAAGAAGCCACGAAGGTTGCTTGTAAAAGGTATATAAACGCGGTCGACGAACCTACTCCATCTCCACTTCCTTCTCTCGACGTGCCACGCCACCGATTCGTCTTTGTTGAAGAACAAGAAGGAACTGCTAAATAAAATAAAATTTCACCAAGATGCTAATAATATATAAATCTTAAAGGGTTTCCAGTGTTGACATTTAAGTGCATACGTTTGTTGTATATATCGCATTCTGTCCCCTCCGATACTTATAGAACGCATATTATTAACGTACCTGGTCACGCATTAAACACATGCAATTAACGTACACTTAATGTCTCGTATACTAATTTATAGGTATTCGTCTTGACGATTTTATAAGACGCCCTTAACTCAGATCTATATATCAACGGTACTGGTATCATTAAATAACTTGCTACACCATGTCAACGTATATATGTCCTTGAATAGAACTCAACTCTCACTCTTTTTTATGCCTCGATTACGTCAATAACTCCCTTCTCTTTTTGTTTCAGGTGAGTACTGTTGATGTATAAATTCTGCACCTGACGCGCCTTGCTAAAATTATCACTGACTACAACATGGTTCTCTGCAAGTTTTAAATGTATGCTAATGCATTTAGCAGAATCCTGGAATTTCTCAGTTCATCATCTTGATCTCAAAACACTCAGAGCTAACGAGTATAAAAGCATCGTAAAATTTTATTATCATGACAATAAGAAACACCTGTTGGGAATTTATCTATTTTTTGGTTTCATTTCATCATCAAGTGGTTTGATATTTGTACACATAGTTATATGTATTTCAGTCGTCACTTCATTCATGTTTTGTTATTCTTCCTGATTTCATACTTGGCTATTTTCATGTAGAAATGAGATTACTCAATCATTTGTGCTCATTACAGCGATGAATTCATGAAAATGCATTGGCTTATTTTTATTCTTTTTAATTTAAATGAGAGAATAACAGAAAACCGTAGGTGTATGTTGAGTTAACAATGAAAAGTGAAGACACATTTGTAAAATTTAATGCAACAGTTGCGTAAGTTTCACATGAAGACATGATTTCTCTTGTCATCGTTCACTTTATGTTTATCATGATCAAAGAAAAAAGAGAACTGGAAAAAACAATGATAATAAACAATATAATGAAACATTGTTGATAAAACTGATATGATAATTTATGGTAATAATTCATATAATCATGTTTGATGTGATTACTTAAAAATATTAAACATATTGATGTTTATTGGTTTACATATGATATGTATTATTAGAAAATAATGTTGGTAGATTATTTATATTCACACAGCATTAAAGATTGAACGTGATCGACTCTTCCGGTCTCAAATCTATTCCGACACGAGTTTAAGTCTCGAGCAACAAGGATCGAAGCGTGTCGAGGCGTGTACGAGGCCGTATCGATGCAAATGTGCTATCCACTACGGTGTGTCTGAACATGAAAACGCCCCGGCGATTGTAATAAATCCAGGCTACTGCCTTTGCCAACTCACATGATACATTATTTCCCGGTGTTGATGATAAATCCGTTATGGACGTTGAGTGGACGTGTACAGAAGAAACTGGGAATGAAAAATTTAACATAAAAATCAGGTGAAAAAGTGTATCAAAAGCCACACCTGCTACGCTTAAATTGCATCATAAATGTGGACTCTATATGGTAGATCCATGCTAATGTCCAGTCAAAGTGTGCAAAAGGAAATGATACAACTGATGTGTACACTTTGTATACACAACTGCAGCTTAATACGTCATGAAAGGTGTCTTGTTTCTCGCTCAAGTCTGCTTTTCCTCTGCTTTAGCCCCGTTATCCTTGAGGAAACTCTCTCGCGACAGATTTGATTCGCGATTTGTTGGAGATACAGTCATTATGACTTTAATTTAAGGTGATTGTACATGTATAGAATATTTATATAACGTTGAAATGCTAGATGCTTTCATTTGAGACACTTTTATTATTTCGAAAAATTTATTGAGTGGTTTATATCAACTAGTACAATTGCACTAATTATTTATCATGAATAGTTGATCATGATCAGACATTACAAGTTATGATTATAATAAATATTAAAAGTATTTGTATTTAAAAATTAATTGGAAAAGAAAATGTTAAATATGTTTATTTTTATACTCAGCATAATTTGTTAAAAAATTTTTTATTATCACTATAAATTCAATTAATTTTGTAACGAGATTTCATAACTTTTGCTGATTTATTCAAAATGATTCATACTACTAATTTAAACTTCGCAATTTAATAAATTCAGTAGATTATTTCAAAATAAACACTCATACTGATAAAACAACAAAATAGTTTCAAAAAAGTATGCATTAATTACGACCTTAGTAATGAATACAATGCAAAAAAATAGCAAATCTACAAGTTTTTTTCTACGTATTTATTTCCTATCTCATTAAGGCTGGTTTTCCTCATATATTTCGATATTATTATCTAATCGTTTTTATTTAATTTATTTTATTATTTTTCCACTAAATGGGACAACTGAGTACCGTAATTATTATTTTTATTTATCCACATATTTGAACTGGAAGAGAATCCTGTTCTTCAGGTTGAATTATCCAAGATAATTTATATAAATCCATTGCGACACTTTAGTTGCTAAAGGAGCGTACACTGCAAGCTGGTTTCGTGCTACAAATAAATCAATTAGCACGTGGGCGATAAAGACCGGTATGAAGCTACTGTGGACGAATTTTTAACCGGCTAAAGTGACCGCGGTACTTTGTAATTTATGAGGTTAACAGAGAAAGTATTTCAATTAAAAAAAACCAAGTGGATCTGTCTTGAAAAATAAGAATGAAATTAGATCAAGTATTAAATTCAAGAGACTCAATCATCAATGTAAATATAATATATCAAATGAATTTAAATTATTTCTAATTTGAACTTCGTACATGTCATCATTGCCTCAAGTACATTGAATTAAATGAAATTAATTTAATTAATTTATAATTAAATATATCATTTTATCGAACCCACACCTGGAGATAATAATAAAATATTTGTAGAATTATCGTAATCAAGTATTCCGCAACACAATCTGATTCACCCACTTAGCAACACCTGAGCTATAGCTAGAATGCTTTTAGAACATACATCCATTCACGGTCCAGTTCTCGCGTTATCGTCAATGTAGAATTGACCGGAAGCAATATCAAGATCTTAAACGAAGTATTTCTCTCTGTTTAATCTGATCTATTGATCTCAAACAAAGTGATCATTTACCATTGAATATCTGTTCCTGACCAAGACCCTCAAGCTACGACAAATATCACTACGAATATATGAATTCATCGAGACCTCGATCTCGATATGCGGTTTATTATATTGCTTATTTCTTGAAGTTGCAGACCAGAAAGAGTATGTTGTATGAATGAAAGAAGCTGTGGGCATGCTGCCAAGAAATTTATAAATATAATCGCTAGAATATATATAGATATATACGTCTCGCCATCAAGACAAAACCAATGAAGCATACACGAATCATTCTTGGCAGTGATGTTCATTCTAGATGTGATTCTCTACACAGTATTCAACATTGCTTGTCGTTTATATTCCAACCAAGTCAACGAAACGTCACGAACTCTTGGTCATCAACGTTCAAGTAGAATCAGCAGAAATGTAGATGATTGACAAATTTTTGACTTGTGTGTGACCATCAATTTCCTATGGATTTTATGGATTGCTGATCAAGGATAAGTAATCTATTATGGCAGCCCACATAGTTCGACCACCACGATGAGGAATAAAAATTCAAAATAAAAATCAGAAGCAGCACGTGTTCAAGGTCTGAGAGGAAGTCGAAAAAGAGAAATATGAGATCGGCGCCATGTGGTAAACGCACGCGTTAAAAGCTATGTACAAGTCTGTCCCTGATCTGCATTGAAAACGGAGTCTGACGCGACGTACCAAGAACAGCCGAGGATATTTCTGGACCTGCCTGGAGGCAATTCACTTGTTTGTCAAACATTCAGACCAAGCTTCCAGAATTTCAGGGTCAACGTCTTGTGCTTTATCTTTCCTGCTACTTACTAACATTTCATATAGGTACTTAAAGTTGATAATGTAAATACAAGTTTCATGATAGCAGCAATCATGACTCTTACTATGTTGTACTTTAGAAAAATTTCTTGGTATCTTGAAAGCGTGAAAATTTAAGGCCATTTGGAAGTTAATCAGCGAAGAAATGATTGGTGTACTTGATGAATTGATACAATTTAATGCAGTGGAAAGACAGAAAGAAAGTACTTGAGAATTATTACATTGAATGTGTCGGGGTCTCTACTCTGTTGCATTGAGTTTATTAACGGCATACCCTCATAGGTTATAAGGGGATTACGCACACGTAAAAAGTATCTCCCTCTTATTCCTACATCTGGGTTAATCGGCTCAACTGCACATAAGATGTAGCGTAGTCTCAGGAATGAAGAAATGAGGACTGACGAAGACACTCTTCTGCCGTATATCAACTGAGAGAATCAAAAGAAGAAGATGAAGAAAAAGGAGAATAAGAAGCGGAGGAAGATGCGCTTGATTTTCTTGTCTATTTCTTTTTCTTCCTCAATTGGAAATGAACCTTCAGGTTAATTAATCGTGGAGTAATTGTAGATTTCTGCTCGGCAATTGCATAGAAATTAATCTAGACGAACGAATCAGACAAATGTAAGAATATAGTAAGAATTCAACGCATGATTCATGCATTTACGTTTATCAGAATGGATTTATTGCATATTCATACGTAGTCTAGACTTCCTATTGCCTTTCTAACGTGATATTTGTTAATTTTTTCTCTTCATCAGAGACATTTAACATTATGTTAATAATTTTAAAAGCTAAAAAGTTAACAAACAAGTCGAGAAATGTGGAAAATGAAAGAAAAAAATGATTTGAAACATTAAGAGAGTTTAGAATGTTTAGATCGACTTTAAGACACGCAAGAACGACGACAGTTAAACCTTTGACCTGGCGCGTCATTACATAATCTCCAGTCCAGCAAGAGATGGTCAACAACATGCGATGCAATGTACCACCTCGTGTTTCGCCACAGGCCCACTCGAATAATTAATATTGAAGCGACTTGCCGTGCGGCCGCCTCGATTAAACAGGCCCACGTATTCATGTACTCGTGTTGTTAAAATCACGTATGAGATGCACTTCATTGCAAAGCATACATTCATGGTGATATTGTGTAAATATCCAGCTAAGAGGGAAAGATATGCACAAGATTAAGCTGATACTGACCAGATAGCTAACAACTATTTATGTTCAATATTTCTGCAAAACACCTCAATATATTACCCATCAGAATGATTTCATTCGAAAGTTTATAGTGATTAATTAAGTATAAATTAACAGCTACAAATTAATTGGATTCAATGTAGGTATAAATATAAAGAGATGAATATCAATGATGTTAAATGAAATTTCTGATGACTGATAAAAGCTACGTATATGAGTTTATATGCCAAAACGTGTGGGTGGTTGATACTCTTGTATCCGGAAATGATTGAAACCCTCAGGCGTTCGTTGATCCTGACCTGATGTTCTGTGAACGCACCGACATTGGAATATCATTTACGATCTACGTCATTATCGCCAAACGGCCTGTCGAATCTGCTCGGCTTTTATACTATCTTATATCGTACTTTACGAGCAAAGGTAGATTGTATACAATCGAGTATTCCCGTTGCCCAGATCGCGACGATCATCAAGTAGATAAGTTGATCTCGTGGCTCGCGACAAACTTGATCTGCTGGAAATCGATTAAAGCTCGCGACTCGCATACTTTTTTACTATTTTTTTTTCCAAATAATTACTCTGCATCTGGAACTGATCTTATATCATGTGAGGAGGTTGTAGAAAGGATACCCAAGTGGGGTATAAAGCCGGTCCATCTACGGCATCCTGAGTTCTTTTGCAACTTGTCTATACCGCGTCGTCATCTACAGGGATTACTTATCGGCAAAGACTGCAGCTAGACCGACAGTGAAAGAGAAACAGAGATGGAATAAGAGAAAAAACAACGCGAAAAGAAAAAAACGGTGATGATGGTGGGGTGAAAGCAAAGCGACCAGGAGGAGTCTCTTCAAGTCAGTTCTCCAAGACTAGAGGGCATCGCCCCGGCCGTGACCTAGCCACCGCTTCTCTCGTACTCGGAGCAAATACGCCTCGTGCGCACGCTCAGCGCATCCACGCGTTCATCTGTCTCCTTCACTCTTTCACTGCAGCATATTGGTACACGCATATGCATCCATTTGTCTCCTTCTCCTTCTCCTCTGCTGTTGCAGACACAAACAATAATCCACGCCGTGAGTATTCGCGTGGAAATATACATAAACGTTTATGTATTTACGCCATGCAGCTTCTGA
Source organism: Chelonus insularis (assembly GCF_013357705.1). Taxonomy (NCBI): domain Eukaryota; kingdom Metazoa; phylum Arthropoda; class Insecta; order Hymenoptera; family Braconidae; genus Chelonus; species Chelonus insularis. Next base: position 55,880 of record NW_023276522.1, read on the forward strand.
GCCACGACTTCGTGGCTACCATGAGATCAACTGATGTAGCTTTACATCTAGACTGTATTTTTAATTTTTTATTATTTTGAAAAAAAATAAGGTCATGAAATATTTTTTTAAGACACCAAATAGAATGTGTTGACCTACGAAGGTCAAAAAAGTTATGAAGAGAAAGAAAGAGAAGAAAAATTCATCAAAATTTTTGCATATTTATGAAAGGGTATACCCATCATTATCATCGTCATCTTCTTTAGACATCTTTATTTCATCTCACGATTTAAAAAAGGAAGAAAGAAAAAATTAATTTATTTTTGCATTTGAGTAGAGAATCGTACGAAGTACCGTACATGTCTGAAGATAATAAAGATGAAACCGAAATAAAATGATGGCTTTATGCATCATAAAGTTTTGAGTTGAAGAAAAAAGTAGATGTGGAAGTTGTAAGGTATAGAAATCAAGCTGAAACTGACAGCCGTATACCAGTAGCTGAATCAACACGAGTCTTTTAATAAAGAAGTCGGGAATGCAAATAGCTTGTAAGAATAATAATAAAAAAAAGTCATTCGTACAAATGATTATATTATTAAAATAAAAAATATTCTTTATTATTATGTATATAAAAGTAAATGTCTGTGATAGTGAAAATTTTTTATTTAATCTTGAAGCTAACATGGCACGTTTATTATCTGTTTCGAATTCACGTCGTATGTACGGGAGATTTTACGAGTCCCTGCGGCTTTCACGAGGGAGGTCGAATCGCGACGGGGTCGAAGGAGAAGAGAATAAAAGATAAAAAGTCCTGCTGCACCTCAGGCATGATCTTCGATTCTTCATGGCAGAAAAAAATGATGGTACGAGATAAGAGTCTGAAGTACTTACATTGAAGCTTCAATTGGGAGGCGAATTTTCGGCCGTTAAATGTAATAAAAAACTCAAACTTTCAAATTATTACTTAAAATTTTGATGAGTTCAATTGAATTTTTTTTCATGCTTTACAATGTTATACAAACCGTATCATCAAACAAACTATCAAAAAAGAAAAAAATTATTAGACTTGAAAAAATATTATGTACTTGTTACATGAAATTTACTCATAAAATTACAGTACTAACTTTTGGAGGGATTATTTTATCATCAAAGAGATGTTTCAATAAATTGTAGCAACTGTTGGTGTGTTTGAAGAAGAAGAAGAAGAAGAAGAGGAAGAAGAAAGAGTAGATGAGGTGTGGATTTCAATAGACTAGGTGAAACAATTATAACAGAGGGTAAATGGTAGGAAAAGAAAAACGTTTAGATGACGAGACAAACGAGTGTGAGCACGCGATAAATCGTCCTACCGTTAAAGAAACTACTTCTCGTATAAGCTACTGTGACTGTGGATCGACGATTTACTGTTACAACGTGGATGACTTTCTCAGTAAATAATGAAGCAAAGAAATATTGTTTCCAATTAAATAGCATACAAACAATTTATACATTTTATTCCCCTCAGGTATGAGAATGAATACTCGTAAGGGTCTGTGATGGCTTGGATTTAGCAAGAATCGATTACCGACAAATCTCAAAGAATTATATACTCAAGCTTCAGATGTTCGAGAAAGGATGTAATCATCATCTTAACTCGAAAGATCCAACGAAGAAGAAGAATAAGAAACATACGGAAGATGACGCTTGATATCTTAGCTTGCAATGGCCAAGGTCTTTTCATCAGAGAAATTATTCAATTGTTGGATATATCAACAGCTATGATTCGCCACATCAGTCGTACATTGTAAAGTCTAATAATGAGCAAACAAGCCAACTTGCATGATATCTAACGTAGTTTACACTTGGATGGATGTACAGTTGCAATGACCCGCTAAAAGCTGTGAAAAACCGCAACTAGATCTCATTCGACTTGAATGGCAAAGTGACGACTCGTTAATGGATAAGAAGAAAATAGGGAAATGTTTGAGGGAAAAGCAGCAATGATTTCTACTGGGTTATCCTCAGTATATTTGTGTATATATTGATTGTATATGTATACATCAATGACTAACAGTTGACGCACCCAGTGAAGTTTATTTTACGACAGTACATTAAAATGACGATTCATAAAACATCCTAACATGTTTCTTTCTATCTTTCTTATTTTTCAGTCAATATTTACGAGGCACTTTAACTAAATAAAAAGGATTAAAAGGTGTACATTCTGCTTGAATTTTTATCAAGTCAACAGATAGAGCGTGTCTTATTTTCTAGAGAACACTGCATGAACAACAGTCGAGAGATGATATTCCAATAACAAGACTGGGTTTTGAAAAAATTTTTATTATTTCACGAATGACTAGAGCTGTATAAATCAAGTGGTTATCGTCTGTATATTATATGGAAAGAGGCGTAAAATGATGACAAGAGACCTAGAATTCTTGAGAGCAGAAAATATAAGCAGTGATCTGCAAAATTTACTCATCGCACCATTTGTCTGTCTTTCACTTGAACCAGAAGCTTATATCATGATCTCTCACTTTGACGTGTACTGACTTTTACGGTCAACTAACGCACCGATTCGACAGCTTTCATGGTTGACTTGTTTGGCAAATTGAGCCCACGTTACGGCCGAATGCTAGACCACTAGCTCGTGTGTTGTTGATGTAGTTTCTTCCATCAAAGTATGCCCAAATAGAGCGAGTTATAACCTACACCAGTCACTAGTAGAGTTATTGTTAAGCCTTAAATAAATGATATAGTTGATGGATCAACAGTAGATTGTGAGCTAATGGTCGTCAGGCTCTATTATGTTCACGATTGGTACAACGTATAGTCGCACCCAGTTTTTCAAAGGGGACGGAAGTAATGTTCCGGCCGAACGACCTGGCCAGAATATCATGAAATCAACAATAATCATAGCAATTAAACCTACCACTGAGAAATTCAGGCAATATTTATCCAACATTTGTAATCTCCCTCTGATTCTCTCCTGAAATAATAGAAGTGCCTCTGTATCTTAAATCGAAATTCTTCTTGATTCCGGTATTATTACACAATCATTTATAATTTTCATTCGTCACGATTTCAAGTTGGTTCAATGATTACCCAAAAATTACACGATCTTGTCACGCTCAAACTGTTTCCTTATCTTATCCAACATAGATTGACACCTCAGACAGCTAGACTATTTTTTTTTTGTTTTTTTTCAATTAATTATAACCTATTGAGACATCTTCAAGAGTTATTATCGCATTGTTGTTAAATTTATACATTTTAAGTCAACTCAGCTATTTGGTAGAGTGCAGTCTAATAAATACTATGCTAAAACAAGAGATGATATTTTTCGATGTCCAGACTCTATCAAGTTTCAAGTACCGGTCCTGGAACAAAAAACACCTCACTCTTACATTCTACTGTGTCTTTCCTTGTCTCTCTTCAACGAGATTCACTAATTAATACATAAGGACGTCCAAATGGAACGATTTATGCGCTTGCGTGATGTCTATTTTTTCAGCCAAGTACTGAAACGATAGAACGCTTGTTTTCAAGCACTTACGAGCCACAAGATAAGATGAATACGTATTCCCGGCTGTGCAATACATTGTATGCTGATAAGAAACTCATGAAATACTCTTAGAGAATCAGTCGCATCTCCAGTTTTAGAGATAATCTTGCTGCAGCAGCATGAGTAAAATAAACTAAAAAGAAAGAATAGAAAAAGTTAATTCTTTGTATGATAACTAAAACGATATAACGACCTATACGATTAGCTGTGTGAAATCTTTCTAGTGTGTTTAGAGAGTGGTAAAATAAAACTTGAAGTTGTGCATGGTAAAATGTCAAACTGCAGCCTTGAAGGATCTTTTCTCTTAACACGAAAGTAACACACTATGGGGAAAATATCATTCCACTGATTATATTTATAAATTTGAAATTAATTAGAATCATTTAAGAAAATTTTTATTTCATTTGTATCTGTACAAATGTGTAGAAATAAAATGATAGTAACGTTGAGATTTCATCTGTTTTTCTAGAACATTCATTTTTTTTTGTTGTTGTAATTCTAAACGTTAATTTTTTCCCCTCTTGATAAAAGTAAAAAGAATATGTTCTTATTAAGACTTCCTGTTTACCTTGCAGAAGCAAAGTGTAGGATGGACTCGTCAGTACAGGGAATCTTGTTACAGTGAAGAGGAGGATCTTCCGTGAAGGAAGGAGGAACGAGGAGGATGCCGTCCTCGCAAACAGCCGCCACTGAGCGGCGAAACGACAGGATGATGGTAAATTAAAAAATATATATGTACATTATGTTATATACATTTCTTTATATGTATATCTATCTCGTTATCTCAACATTAATTTTAATTTAAAAACATTATTCATCTTGATTTAATGTCTGCAGATTGCCCATGAACCACCAAAGCTCAAAACAACTCTTAAAACATCACCGAAGCAGGCTACGAATCCCCTGCAATTTGTTAAAGTTGGTCCATGTTCGTTGTATCGTACCGCCCAAGAACAGCTGCAAAAGGTACAGGAAGTGAAAAAAATAAAACAAGAGGTTCGAGATGATCCGGAAGACTGGCAATCAGTAAGTAATTTATCAAACAAATACCAATCGTTAGATAAATTGTTCTCAAATTATTGAAGCCTTTGTAATAGCTATGATTTAAATGATTATCAAATTTTTTCTAATTCAACTATTTTCAAAGTACCATCTGTTATTAGAACTTTTACTGTTGATTAGGCATCAATACCTTTGACTTTAACATCTGATCTCGAGAGAAAATTTCGAAAAGTAGTGATGTTCAATCAGTTAATATATTATTTACGTTTGATGTTTAAGAAAGATTCTAAAGTTTACTTAATTGATTTCTACTAATAATAATAATTATATTCTCAATTTCTAGAACTTGGATAATTGGAAAAGTAGTCGGAGGAAGCGGCAGGAGCACATAATCGAGCGGGTGGTTGAAGTTAAGAAACTTGAATTAGAAGAACACGACAGACAAAGACGTCGAAGTAAAACTTTCTCGGAGATGATGGAAGAGCGCAGTAATAGAGGTAGAAAATTAAGCATAAGTCTAGCAATGTATCACGAAGAAGATTCAAATGACTTGAGTGATCTTGGCATTGGAACAAGCAGTGGAAAGAGCTCCGTCAGTGGCGACACCCACGAAGATACACAGAGTGTTCTTGTAAGTTTATTTAGCATATTTAAATTAGCTTCGGTTCCTTTACAATCATGAATACTAATTATATTGGCAATTTACTTTTCCAGAGCGATCGGGACAGCGAGATCGACAAGAATAATTCAGACTCGGACAATACCACGAATGAAAATGCTAACGGCAATAATAATATGAATCACAATAACAACAGTAAAAATAACATTATTAATAATGATAACAATAACTTATCTACCGCAAACAAGTCCAATGTCACGTCAATAGAGTCAATAAGTAAAAAATCTACATTTGATAATGAGTTTCACAACGATAGAGATCAAAGGGAATACGACTCTGGTACTACAGCCACTGTCAGCTCACCAGAACCTGAAGAGTACACTTACGACGGAACTATTCATGGCTATGTTACCAACAGGGTCGCGCAAAACATTCCCAGGCGTTCACTAATCAACTACGACATTAAACACGACAACGTAAAATTGAATCTCTTCGAGGAAAAGACTTTCGATGAGAAAAACGTTCCCGTAGTCAAGGTGGACGTACTTAAGCGACGAGAAATCTTCGAGAAAGCATCGCAAAAGAGTATAGATAATAAAGTCAACAATAATATTAGCAATCGTTCTTCTGGTGATTTTTCATCTTCAAAATCAATTAAAGAAAGACTTTCAAATCTCGAGAGACAGAAACAGGAGATCAATGAAGAAGAAAAATGTAATAAAACTATGAATAGATTGTCCGGTGATATGAGCTCTATTCGTGAACGTCTGTCTCATTTAGAAAAACAAGCTGCTGAACGTGAAAGCAAAACATGTAAATCAATTATTGATGAAGTTGAAGCGTTTATTCCTCTTCGTGATAGATTATCAATTCTCGATAAATATACTAATATCGATGATTCACCTATTGCAAGAACAACAATAAATTTACGACAGAATGAAGAATTTTCAGCTAAAATGAAAGATCGTTTGTGTATGTTGGATAATTCTAGATCCAAAGATGATGAAAAGAAGCCGGTGAATAAACAGATGTTAGGATTTAATAATCAAGATGCAAGAAATGAAATGTCAACACCAAGTGAGAGAAGTTCATCTCCAGACTCCGAGTATCGTGCACCATGTGCTGCTTTCCATAGAAGTCTTGATTCTCTCGATGCTGATGCATCCAGTGAGCCTGATACTTTCGAACGAGTTCAGAGTCTCGAAGAGCTTGATTATGTACGGAGGAGGTATCCAACATCTGTATCATCAGCTGAAATTCTTAATGATACAGATCGCGAAGATTCTGGTATTCACACTGCTGATGTTAGCTGTTCAGTCAGTCAAGCTGACGAACCAGTTGATGAAGAAATTGTGCAGCATCCCGGAACAATTGTTCAAGTCCAAGAAATCATTGTGGAGGCTCAGGAGCAACAGATCTCTGCTCAATCTAGCGTGGAAGAATTAAGAAAGACGGAAATATCTGAAGAGAAAAGACAGGAGAAAGTTGATATTCAACCGGAGGCAGTAGCAGTGATAATTAAGGTAAGTTTGTAAACGTAAAGCTTAAGCATAAGCTTTGTGGTTGAGGGTAATACTATGTAAAAATTCACACATTTTCTGGAGTAATTGAGTACTGAAGTTATTATTTCTTAATTCCTTTTCATAATTCATTTTTGTCTGGTTGCGGGACTAACTTTTTTCTTGCACATCTTTCATTCTTTAGGATACTGCCGAAGCTACTGGGAAATTATCGACTAACAAACCTCAAATCCAAGCAACATTGAATGTCAATGAAAATAAACTAAGCCGTGTTGTTGTTTATCAAAGTCCGCGAGTTCCTCCGCGCAGAAATCCTCCAGAAATAAAATCAGATTCCTCGAATAACTCGATCGACTCTCAAACATTGCCAGCCAGAGATTCTGAATCCAAAATATGCGAATTAATTAATTCTTCGAAAACCATGGATACGAAAACGACTACAGAATCTAGCTCTATATCGATTAAACCATCTAAAATTCCTACTCCACTTCCTCGTAAACAAACTAACACTAATTCTTCTCCTCCGTTGTCACCAGTAAAAAGTTCACTAAAATCTCCATTAACGTCTCCTTCGAAATCTCCATCAAAAATCCCCTCACCCTTAAAAACCCAAGACGAATCACTAACTTCATCACCATCTCAGGGAGAAACAAGTCCAGAGAAGATTGCTGAACGAAGACACACAGTTGTAGAAGTCTGCGAGAAAATTATTGTGCCTCAAGGAGAGACACTTATACCACCAGTCACACCCTTTATTATGGTTACAAAGATTGGCGACGAACAACAGCAGTCGTGTGATAGCGAGGTCAGGATCAATAATCCACAAGGCACTATAACTTGTCAAAAATACTGAACAAGATGTTCTTATTCATCAGCATATGCGCGTGCCAGACTCTGTATATATTAAACATTGTAGATGAGAGAGTAAAGCGTATTAAATGACCTTATGGCCTTTAAAAAATTGTATTTATACATGAGCTTTTTAAAAAAAAAATTTCAAGGTTAGCTTGTCATGTGGATACTGTAATACTGCGGCAATTAATTGCTTTGCGACCTGCAATGTAAATAGAAGAATAAGAGCATAATTATGTGTAGAAGATGGTTACCAAGAATCACGTAGTGCTAGATCCTTTCATTAGTTACCTTGTGCGTGCATAAGCTCCAAAGATGCGGTACCATGAAATACGACATCAGTATAATATTATTATTATTATTATTATTATTATTATTATTATTATTATTATTATTTATAATCATTAATCACTAATATAATTCTCATAACAATTGAATAATCATTTATTGTGATAATATTCAAATATAATACTTTTTTGTCAAAATTTACCATTATTACGATGTAGTATTTATTTATTATATTTTAGCAGTAATTTGGATTAATACTTAATGTTAATACGATTTCATTGTAACATCATTATCATCAATAATTTATTCATCAACTGTAGGCACAACACAATTCATAATGACAAATATACAAGTAAATGGCTAATTAATCAACTTGTTTCTCTTATCAATCAATTATAACCCCAACTGTAAAAATTGTATTTAATTTATGACTGATTCTCGATAATTATTTCAATATCGACGAATTTAAAAAACACGATAAAAGTATTTTAAGTTTTTATTATCAAAAAAAAAATTTATCTTTATGACGATAATACCCTTTGGTCGGATCATAAAGTGAAACTTTGCACTTGAAAAATGATATATTAATTAACATCTATGATAATTTCTAATCACTATCCTACTAATAAAGTCCATAAAAGGTCATTGAGGACATATGTTTCAAAACAACAAAAATATTATTGTTGATTTTAATATAACCAAAAGAATTAAAACTTAACTTTCTTGAGGAAATCAAGATATAATACTATTTCTATTTTGATAAATTATATCTCTTTGTAAAACTGAAATAAAAATTAATTTACTTTCACATAAAAACATGTTAACTTTTATAAAACAAATTTATTTGAGAGTGTTTGACATTTAACTATTTAAAATCAAATAAAATTTATTATAGTTAATAAAGATTTTTTAATTCATCGTAATTTTATTTACAGCATTAGTAATCAAAAATCTATTGATACTAAATGCTTCAAACCAGGTTGAAACTTTTGATAAATTACAGCGTATTTATCATTCAATTATTTTTTTCTTTCTTACTTTCAAAAGAAATATTTTCAAACATTCTTTTCAAAAGTCTTTAACTCTAACTATTACTTCAGAGTACAATCTAGAAGCTTACACAGATATTGTTTTATCATTCTTCTGTGTCATTGCTATATAAATATCCAAGTAATCTGCTTTACTTAATCATACTTCCCACAAAAAAAAATAGAAAGACTTCATCTCAAAGAATAGACATATGACAATAAGATAAAGACTTACAGAGGTCGAGAATCAGTTATTTAATTACTTGATATCACAAATGTCAGCGACAAGTTTCATCATCAGACGGTTGATTAATGCAATGGAGAAAAGAATGAAAACGATTATGAAGTGAAGTAATAATGATAGAACTTATTTTTAAGGTAAGAGATTTTTATAGAGTACATTCCCCAGAGATTCCCTTTGAGCCCACCTGCCGTCACACTAAGTTAATAAAACAAAAAAATACACTGACATAATAATTGATGAGTCCTGAGTGTTGTAAAAAATTATTAATGATACAAGCATATGAAAACAAATATTTTTATCATTTAAAATGTATTATGTTGTCATTTCTAAGTAGATTTCGGCACGTGACATCATAGGGTTGCCTCAAACGATTTTTTTACACGTTACTTGCATGTGTCGGTGTTGAATATTTGTTTAGTTTATCTTTTTATTTGTCTACTTTTAAATCACCGTGTATGTTAAATTCGTGCCATGTACTTTAGTTTTATTGTGTTGCGTCACACTACATTACTCATGTTTTTATCTCTTCAACATCTTCATGTTTTATTAATTATTTTGCTTTTATTTCCCACTCTAATAACAGCATAAAATTGTTCAATAGCTTCGGTATGCAAGAATCAATAGATAAAATAAAATATTAGATGCTAATATTACTAAAGAATTCGGTAAAATTTGCGTGATATTCTTGAGTGAAGAGCTTTCTTATTTTCTGTATGTTGCAGTAGATTTGCATAGAATGTAGCGTTGCGAAATTCGTAGCAATTCATAAGAATGGCAATATTATACATCTCTGTTCACCTCCACCTTTTTAGGAATCGATTGTTATCGGCAGCAACAATAACAACAGCACCACAGACGAGGAAACTGAGCTATGTTGCGAGTCACCTAAGTCAGTCGAGCACGAAGAAGAGACCCAGACTAGTGAATCAACGACTGACGACCAGAACGCAGGCTTACCTGTTGCTTGCTCCAAGGCAAACCAGCAAGAAGACACCGACCAAGATTCTGAGTCTGTTTCATCGCTTATGGACTCGCTGTCATTATCGCATGAAAAGGAATCTAACCACAGTGATCATTACAACAAACTGAGCGTTTTTCAATCAAATATGGAGTTTATTGATACACCTGTACCTCTATCAAAATCGGTAAGTTTTTTTCAAATATAATTAATGGTGATCCATCATTTACGTTAAAAATTGTCGTTAATTATGAAAAGAAGATTGATTGGTAATTAAATGTTAATTAATTTAGATTCCACCATTAAATTTGACAAGTAATGAGGAAATAATCGCTGGATTAGTATTTCCTTTGGGTCCACCAACTAGTGTAGAACCACCTAAAGAGAAACCTCCACCACCTCCTACTGATTTTAGTGATGAAGAAAATCAACCAATTGAACCATTAAAGAGATTAAATTCTACTCGTAGAATAAAAAAAGAATTGCGTACAAGGCGATCTGATTTCTTGGGAATTGAAGGAGTAAATATTTTTTTTCAATAGTTAATTACAGTGTGTGAAAGTCGATTTAGTAACAATAAAAAATAAAAAAAAATCTTTTCTAGATAAATGACGATGATCTCGAGTTAAGTCTAGCGAAACCACCAGACATGGCAGCAATTTTGGCTGAAGAGAGAAGAATTGAGCAGTTACACCGTCGATCTTATGACACAGACAGCAATTACGAGCAAGATTCAAGCCATGAGAGGGATTCAGGTGTAGAGCTTGGTCAAGCAGAGGATTGGGTGAAGCAACCAGTTAGTCCCGATATGTCCCAACACAGTCGTCAAAGTAGCGAACCATTTGGAGCAAGCGTTACCTCTTCCGAGGAAGATGAGATCACGAAGAAAGAGCGGGAGATTATTGAAGTTCTTGAGAAGGAAGAGCAGTGGCGTTACGGCAACGACCGCGAACAGAACAGGTAGAAAAATCTTCCATCGTAGATGTTAAAATTTTAAAAATTTTATTCTACAATAAATATCTTGTAAAAATGTTCTTATTTCTGATTCTATAATTCTCTATATCACAAGACACACATAAAAATTTTCGCGTATCTCTTGCAGTATTGGTTTGGGTGCTCTGACTTTAACCTGTAGTCAAGAAGACTCTTCTCTCAAATTGTAGAACTTTGGAATTTAGAATAAAATTGTTTCATTGGGATAAAAAAAATTTAAGTCTTTTCTACAATTTTTGTATAACTTTAGTGCCTTTTTTGCTCCTTTTATCACACAACTGCTACATTTTTGGCAATAAAATAGCATGTAATTTAGTGAAACGTCGAACGAAATGTGTGAAACTATTTTGGAATACAGCGATATTGGTGAAAAACTCGCGCACAAGCTACGAGAACTCGAGGAGGAAAAGATGCAGTTGGAGCGTGAACGTGCACAGGAAGCCGAGTTGCAACGACAAGAGGAAACCCTACGGAAAAATGATGAAGATTCACGCAAACAGGAGGAACAACTACTGCGGAAGCAACAAGAGTCAACGATGCAACAAGAAATGGTGCACGTTGAGGAGATGGAACTCAGGGAAAAGGAACTAAGACTTGATGTGGAACGGTTTACGTTACATGATAAAATGATTGAGAATGAAAGTAGGTCCATGGATATTAGACACCAAGAAGACTTACATTTCAGACCCTCAGAAAGTCAGATGAGTGAGCAACAAGTATGTAATAATATAAATTCAGTATATATTCATGCGTTCACTCATACTATTATTATTTTAATACTATTATTAATTTACAGAAAACCTTACCTTCCGTTGTGCACAACCGTGAGGATGATTATTCATCAAGGGTAAGTCGAATAACTATCTTTATAATTGAATTGAACCATCTTGATAACTAATTATCACTTTAACAAAGCCATTTACTGAATCTGCTGAAGAAAATAAAAATTAACAGCAATAGAAAAATAAATCTTTGTCGGCTCCCATTACTGAAATAAATGTTTAATATTAACGTCAAGCTTTTATATCAACCTGCTATTAAATGCTACCTGATGAGATTATTATTTTTAATGATAATTATTATTCACAGGATGTTTTGCGTGTAGAACGAGAGCTTTTACAGTTGGAACAAGAAGAGTTGCAGCGTCAAAGGAACAATATGTTGTATCTTGAACAAAAGCAACAACAACTTGGTGGCCAATTACAGGAACAATGGCAATCACTCCAAGATGTAAATCATGACCCCAATATGGCTCATGCTGCTTATCGGAATATCAATATAAAAAATTATCGATCATCAATGCCAAATCTTCAGCTTCAAGATAATCATCGTCGAAGACCAGCACCCCCGCCTATACCACCAGCGAAGCCTCTGCGACTGCTAGATCAAAGACAGCGGGACATCACTATCAGGTAATTATAGAATACATCATTTTTCCCAGGAAACAATCGAACTTTATTTCCTATCTATTTAGTGTAAATGTTCTCCTCCACCGGAGTGCATCGGGAAGTACCCACTATATATTCGCGATTAATTTCCGGCCGTTCTATTCTGTTTTCAAATGACTTGCATAACTAGACGATGACACACGTCTCAGTTAAATTTTCTCCTGGAATAAACTTCTCTAACGATCGTTACTTTTCAAATGCGCAGAAACAGCCGGATTCCATCAGCAGATTCAATTCCACAGCAGGTGGATGCAACGCTCCGTCACAGTGCCTCAGCTTCAACTCTGATGAGTCATGCTGGTCAGCAGATGACAAAGCAAACTCTTCATGCATTGAGTGCTGTACCACGTACGCGAATCGTTAAAGGTGACCAGTGGGTTCAGCGTAGAAAAAGTGACGGACCTCGCATTGCATCCCAGGATTTTAATTATCAACATTGGCTCATACAAGTGAGTGATTATTGTATACTTTTTGCTAAATATTTATCGTTCATTATTTATTACACATGTAATTATGGTAAATGTGGCTAATATTACTATATTCATAAATTATTCTCGTCAGGAAGCAGAACAGAGGAGAATTAATGAGAAAAATCAACGATCACCTGTAAGAAAACCACAGCAACACGTGACTGGAACTTCTGTACCTTATACTGGGAATTCAACAAAATCAGAAGGAAAACCGTTACCAGATTCAATTATTCAAACACTTACGCAAAGGATACAAAATAGAGCACAGGAAAGACAGCCTATTATCCGGCGAAGGTATTTTTTATAATTTATTTTATTTATTATTAATTTATCAAACTTCAGCTTAGCCAGTTTTTTTTTAAGAGTAATTTTTTTTCAGAATTGAACAAAGTGTCAGTCAAGAACATTTGCCTTTGGGACATCATTTACCATCACAGCACCTTAATATGATGCATCAGAAAGTACATCAATCACCAGTAGCGTCTAGTGCAGCGGACTCCCAAGAAAAAATGCTCAGTGTTAGTGGAAAAAAAAAATGTTCACACTGCGGTGATGAATTAGGTGGGTTATATAATGGAATAATTCATGTTATTATGGCAATATGTTTTTTTTTATGTGTATTTTATAATTCTAAAATAAAAAATGAATCTGTTTCTTTTACAGGACGAGGTGCAGCTATGATTATAGAAAGTCTTCGTCTTTTTTATCATATGGAATGTTTCAAATGTTGTGTTTGTCATGTACGTCTTGGAGATGGACTTATGGGAACGGATGTTCGTGTTCGTAATCACAAACTCCACTGCCATAATTGTTATTCAAGCGATGATGGTACGGACAATTTTTAATAATTCATCTACAATGTATACAAGTAACAATAACCATAAACTGACGATAACATTTGCAGGTGTTAAATTCAGCTGCGTGTAAAAATTAGGAGTCGACAACTTTTATTAAAATGTATATAAAAAGTGCCACAAGGAGTATTTAGAGGTGTCAAAAAAAGCATTAAAGAAATAAATATACAGTAGAGTTAAAGAAAAATGTTTCAAATTAAGTTGGAAATGAAATTATATTGTTTCTCCTTAGCTGACACATGTATATAGAATGTGTATTTATGTAATTAGCACATTTAGTGAGTGTTAAATATTACGTTAAAGAGACATGATAAAAGTGAATATGATAGAGAAGAGAAGAAGAAAAGAAATATGTAAATTATTGTAATATAGTATTGTGATATTTATAAGATGCCCAGAGTACAATTTAATCTGCGGATATTTTCATTGCTGTTAATAAAAAACCGCAATAATTTTATTTTAAAATGTTCAAGTAAAAGATACATATTAAGCATGTTAATCTTATCTAGTTAAATTTAAGAAGGACACTTTATTTTACAGATGTAAAAAAAACATATTTAAAAAGAAAAATGTATATTACGTGAACCGTTCAGAGAAACGGGGCATGAATAATTAACTATTTTAACTTTAAATGAAGAAGATCGTTAGCATTAGTAATTACTTAAAAAGAATCATCACATACTGTGAAATATTGTATAATACATGTTATATGTTAGCATAAAATGTAATTTCATATTATTAAATAATAAATGTGCAAGATAATCAAGAAATTTAAAAAAATATTAAACCACTTTATTATCTAGTATTTTATTTTTAACTCCCCTTTAATCTTGTTCAATTAATTTTTATGAGGTGTAATATTTTTAAACACTGCTAACATAAAGATTCATTTATTTATTTACTATGAAAAAAATTCAAATTAATTTAAGCAAGAAATGCATTACTTATTGAAGCACCAGTAAGTATACGGTAAAAATGAACCGTTGCTAATGGACACTCATGGTTAAATTTCATTTTTCAATCAAGTATTAAATTTGTGTATCTTCCGATTTCAGTTAATTTAAAACTCAATTGAAATAGGTTTCAATTCAATACTTGAATCAACTGACATTGTAAACACTATAATAACTCCTGATCCAATCGATAATTGACGTCAATGATCGAATATCGGATTTTTCCCGTGTTATGGAGATCATGCTATTAATAGAGGTGTGGCTGCTTGTACGCTTCTATTTCTCTCATACGTTGAGCTAAGCGGTGCAGAACGTTTCACATGTCCAGAGTGTGGGTGTTCACATGAACATCGGTCCATCGCTCACGTTTTACCTCAGTCTTGGATGCAGTGCTAATGGAGATGTTGTTACGAGATTTGTCTTTCAGTAAAAGATAAAAGTGACAAATATTTACACCGACGATAAAAATTAAGTAAGTACCAGGTTGACTTTGAGTCAACGAAATCTTTTTAGAAATTTAAATTGCAGCGGAAAAAAATCCCACAGAGTTTCCGTTAAAGCAGCAGAGCGAGACTACCGTTAATCTTTCATTACTTTAGTTCAGTTTTATATATTAAAAGTGTATTCTTGTTGTAGACTTTCTTTTCACCTACAACAATGTCTTCGTGTTTGATACAGAATAATTTGAAGGACGTAACATCTCAAACAATGAGTTTAAAATGGATTCAAGAGAATCTAGAGGCACCTACGTGTGACGAGGAATGTAGTGATATCGATGACAGTGGAACTGATAATAGTTACGATTCCGATCTATCTGAAACTAAAAACGATCATGAAGAGGTTGCTGATGGACGTCGAAAGAAACGTGAGACTACTAGACATTCAACCACAACGGTGACCTTTGATGAGAACGGGTTTGTATGTTGGTGTTCTATTCATAATCAACATAAATTTAACCATCTAGAAGCTTTAATATCTTCCTTAGCTACGTACGTACTGATTATGGAAAATAATTGACCTATTGACTGATTAATTCAGTCACGCGTAATTCAGTAATTACTGTATGATCATCAGTAATCGATCAAGGGAAACTCTTCAGCTTGTATATGATGTATGAGTTTCGCCAGAAACTGCAATTATCAATGCAGGAAATGTTTTTAATTTTAACAGTTTATGTAATAGAAAATGCAGTGGCCTTAATTTTCTAATTACATTATATTCTTTGGTGCAGTTCGCCTGTCTACACAACGAACGAGTTAAAAACAACATCATGTGAATTATGGGATCCTAGAAAAAGCATTCAAAACCCAGCATACCAATGTCGGTTAATCAAATTCCTCTGTCGAACTGGATATCATTTATCTATTTCTCCAGTTGGACGAGTACGTGGTCAAATCAATGTCAATGATCAAATAGGTAATAAAAATTTACATATGTTCAATGATAAATAGAAAGATTAATAATTAACTTTTCTGTAACAATAAAGATCTAATAGAATAAAAAAAATAATACAATTTCTTTTATAGCTCTTTTTAGGGTAATTCCAGTTTCTTACGGAGTAATTAAAATACAAAATCCAGAAACAGGGCATTACTTGGCGTTCAATAAAAAAGGTCATTTGTATGGAGAGGTAAAGTATAAAAAAAAAATATATCTAAAGCGAAAGTAAACATTGAACACGGTGCATCAATGTTTGTTCTAGTTGAAAGAGAGTAAGGACAATATAGAATGGGAGCAGTGGAGTATTGGATCATACGAGGCCTTTAGATCTAGAAAATATGCAGTGGAAGGATGGTGGATTGGAATTAAGAAGAATGGACGTCCTAAAGCTGGACCTAAAACAGCTTGGGGACAGAAGGCTATTCAGTTTTCAGTTGTAGGATTTGACACTGAATAGATTCATTTATCCGTTTTTAAAATATAAAAAGAATAATTATTGATGTAAGATTGTGAATGAAAAAAAAAAAAGATTTTAGAGCTTAGAATTTATTGTTAATCTGTTTTTTTTTTTCAACAGTAAAATTATTTTTTGGAGTTGTGCAGTCACTTTGTGCCCTTTAGCGCAATAAAAAATATTTAAAATTAACTTAAATCAATTATTGCGTTACATGTAAATTAAATATTAGCACATACTATTATAGACTTAAAGTATAGATATATTTTTTTTTAGTTATTAATTGTTACTTTTTTTCATATAACAATATTTTTTTTTTATTATATATACCGAGCGTTCTTTCTTCCATCCGTAAAATTTATATGTCAAGCACATTCAGATAATTTACTGTCTAACTTTAAATGATAAAATTAAAGGTAATGGAAATAAAGATCTTACTCATATAATTTTATTACATTTGATTCAATAATTTTATCTTCCAATAGATACGTATGTCAAGCTCTCAAGCACACATGGCAGTAAAAATGTCAGAAAATTGCAATTTAATCTTTGGTACACTGACAATAAGCATTAAAAAACTTTTTTCAATGTCATGAAGCCAAAAAAAACCTTCTTATATAAATGCCAAATGCTCGAGTGCTCCTTAATTAATGGGACCCTTCATAAGGCAGTTTGAATATCATTTAAATAGATTTTTTTCAGTCGATAATAAAATAAAAAATGATGTATTTATCACAATTATTATTTTTAATCCATTTTTATTAAAAAATAAAAATTAAGTATTTACGTTAAATAATTTATTATTGACTCTGCCCTATAAAGAGTTGAAAATGAATGTACCTATCTAGAAACATAACACTCATTAAGAATTAATTAGAAAAAAATTGGAAAATGTTTCAATTGATTTGTCAAGGTCATTACCGACTAGTGTCATCACTCAGCTTAATAGACGAGTCATTTTCATGCTATTTCTAGTTCTGAAATCATCGAATAAAATTACAGATCTTACTTCTTCTTTGTTTTTGGACTTGTTGATTGAAAAACACTTGATGCAGACATTAAATTTTCAATGTATTGCCCCAAAACTTGGTTTTCACTCCGCAGTTTTAAATTTTCTTCCTTCACACTATCAACTCGTTGTGATAAATCTAAAATAATTATTATCTAATAAATTCCTTTTGGTTGAATGATTATAGAAGAATCAATATAAAAAAATTGATTAACTTACCATCAAGGGTATTTTGTAGCTCAAGCACTTGAGCTATCAATCGAGCTTTTTCTTCTTGTTCATCGGGACTTACATCAGGATCTAAGCCTGTAAGAAACAGTGAATAAATGAAAATGAGGATAAATTATTAGATGGATATTTTAATAAAATAATTACTGTTTGGACTGCAGCTACCATTTGTAAATGTGGATGGAATGGAATCCATGCTATGTCCACGACCAAAAGGATCAGAAATGTGTACATCATTATCTGGAACGTCTTCTTCTGGGATAATAACTAAAAGAGAATTTTTCAATGATATTGAAAATAACTATGGACTCTTGTCTATGTTTCTATTTGAATTAATGACCCAAAAGTGGGTCATACAGGTGTATGAATAATTAACTTGAAAATAAATACCTTGAGGATCATCGTCAGCAAGAGGGATACTATTCATATCCTCCTGAAGCTTCGTGTTAGAAATCATTGACGTAG
Source organism: Chelonus insularis (assembly GCF_013357705.1). Taxonomy (NCBI): domain Eukaryota; kingdom Metazoa; phylum Arthropoda; class Insecta; order Hymenoptera; family Braconidae; genus Chelonus; species Chelonus insularis. The sequence goes on from NW_023276522.1 coordinate 74,231, forward strand.
TCATCTTGATTATATCAATTAAAAATTTTTAAAAGAAGAAAGCTGCTTGTTGTGATAATATAATAAAAGTGTGCTAAATTAATCAATTATTATCTATTTACTTTTTTATAGTTTCAAAGTGTAAATACACTACACACATATACCGTTATTGTCAATAAAATGCAAGTAAAAGGATAATCAACAGACTCTTATTTGTTGTTTTAATACCTGATGTGATCAATAGATTTAGGTTTATTTGACATTTTTATTTTGACTCAATGTTTTCACAACGGTACCCACAAGTTATACAACATATACAGAAGCTCCGATTCTAAAATTCCAGGAATTATCCAGTATTTTGATACAAAAGTCAGCCATAAGTGGCGCTGTTTAAAATTTATTTACTCAATAAAATTCTGATAAATTCCTAACTTATCAGCTGTAAATATTTTCTTCAAAAATTGTAAACACCAAAATCGCTAGATGGCCTCAGTTAATAACGCACAGTTCCAATTTTGTTGGTTTAGCTGAATGATATTCATGTATCTTTGCCATTGTCGCAAATATTTTTTATTAAAGTACAAAAACGCGAAATTTTTAATTCAACAATAGCTGTGAATCATAATTCTGACGTTTACCGAAGGATTTCTAAATCGAGAACTTTTCAATATTAATATAATTTTGGAGGAAGTTGAGTAATTGCAGCTTCAACTTGTGATAATGTTCGAGAACACACCGTAAAAGTCATTGATCGTACAAACGTCGTATATTTTTTTGTGTCATTACAAGTGCCACATTTTGAAGGTTTTCATTATAGTTATAATAAAGACAGTTGTATACTTTCCATTAATTAATAGTGTATCTTATCGAAAGAAAATTAATTAAAGACTAGAAATAATGTGCAATGTATTTTAAGATGAATGAATGACTGCAACAATCAACAAATCATTACCAATAATCATATAGCTTGTAATGAGTTAATTATAAAGTAATTGTTGGAGGACGGTTATAATTGAAACCGATTCCTTCAGATTGTAAACGATGGCTGCTACATTCGATCAGTATGACAAATCAAGGTAATTATTCACTTAAGGGAAAGTTAAACAGCCATTATTGAGTTATAGTAAATCATATCAAATGATATCAAAGATAAAGGTTTAATGCTTTGAAATTTACAGTTGGTATTTTGGTGCAATGTCACGTCAAGATGCATCAGACTTGTTGATGGGTGAAAAAGAAGGTGGAGTGTTTTTGGTGAGAGATAGTACATCAATTCATGGTGATTTCGTTTTATGTGTACGAGAAGATAGCAAAGTCAGCCATTACATTATAAATAAGATTCAGCAAGAGAATCAAATACGTTATCGCATTGGCGATCAAGTATTCCCTGATATTCCAAATCTGTTGGCATTCTACAAATTGCATTATTTAGACACAACTCCCCTAATAAGGCCTGCACCTAAAAAACTTCAAAGGGTTATTGCTAAATATGATTTTGAAGGCAATGATCCTGATGATTTACCTTTTAGAAAAGGTAAAAATATAAATAATGGTTGAAAAACCTTTATAATAATAATAATATTTTTATCATTGATAATTTTTTCTAGGCGAGATTTTAACAGTTATTACAAAGGACGAAGAACAATGGTGGACCGCTAGAAATAGTGTTGGACAAAAAGGACTGATACCCGTGCCGTATGTACAGAAATATGAAGAAGAAAATCATGGTAGTACAGAAAATAATACATCTCATGCAGACTCAAACAGTGGAGGTAATTCAGCTTCAAATTCTCTTACGTCTCAATCGACAGCTCATGCTGCACTTCAGGAAACAACGCAACAAGTAACACGTCGTTCCAACATACAGCGAACATTACCAGCATTTGCTAAAGTTAAACAGGCACGTGTGCCAAATGCTTATGATAAGACCGCGTTGAAATTAGAGATTGGTGATATCATAAAAGTGACTAAAACAAATATAAATGGCCAATGGGAGGGTGAACTTCATGGGAAAGTAGGTCATTTTCCATTTACGCACGTGGAGTTTGTTGATAATGAAACAAGCGAGGAAAATCGAGAGGCCTAAGAGACAAAAAATGTTCTTCCATGCAAAAACATCTTCAGGTTGTTACCAATCAGAGAATGTGTATAAAATATATCATCTTATATTGCCATTAGCTATTGCATATACCAATTAAAGTACGATTTATTATATTGTCTTTATTTAATGATATATCTTGTGCATTTTACCACATGGATTCTATATATAATTGTACAGAAATTCCATGGCAGCAAATCGATATTTCTACAATTTACTTTATTGAGCAGGATATCGTTTTAAAACAGTCATAACTCATCTATTCGAGTAAATTAAATTCGATTTAATTCAAGAACAAAGTACGAGATATAAATTCGCTCGTTAACTTTATAAATATATAAAAATTCCTATCAATTTATACGCGATTGTTATCTTCGATTATTGGTTTTCAAAGTTTTTTGGCTTGTTACCTTTAATTGAGACATCCTGTATCAGAAATTATTAACAATTTCGTTTGCTCTTTATATTCTTATACTGCTTGACAAAAATCAAAATAATTCAAATGCAATTAATGCATAATAAAATATTTTATTAACCAAGTATTGATTTTTAAGTAATCTACAATTAATATTGAAAATATTAATCAAGTAAAAATTTACAAATTATTCTACTAACTCTTCTTCGATACTCAAAATCAATTGTCGGCTTTTGGATAAAAATTTATCAATTCACACTGTAGACAGTACTTTTTTTTTGTAGATATTGGACAGCTGTTAACTTCTAGTCACACGTCGTGAGCATACGATTATTAAGACAGGGTGTCTCAAAAAATAAAATACCATCAATGAGTAAAACGAAAAATATTCTTAACGAATTAAAAGCAAAATGGGTAGTCCAATAATATTGTAATATTCATTACCATGTATATCTTTTTTTTGGACGTATTTTATACATCCGTATGATGCAATTGCATTTCTTTTAAATAGATCAATATATTTTTCACTTAATTTTATGAATTTGTCTATGTTTATTAAGTCCTAATGAATGATAGAGTGACTGGAGCATGTTAATGTCCAACTAATAGTTTCAGATAATTTTTAATTCAGCTTGAGTTGGATAAATTATGAAGATCTGACGGTGACTCGAGTATCCTATAACAGAATTAATTGTTACGCCATTATAGATTCCACCGGTCGTAGACGACTTTCCCAGAAGCTTTCTATGAGCTTAATTGAGTGTGAATAATATTCAAATCTGTGAAATTTCATGTCGCTCTTCTTTGCACCTTTATCCCATTGTGAAAATTTCAAAAGTTTGCTTTCCACTTTTCTTTTTAATTCCTATCCATTATTATCTAGATACAAATGAAGAATCCTTCTTTTTTTCATTCCACTTCCTACCATTATAAATTTATTGTTTCATTAATAGCAATCACTGAAGCATACGCTGTATAAATCTCTTCACTCTCTCTTGTTGAGAAAATTTCATAGCAGAAAGCATCGTAACTTTATCGGCTACCTTTCTCACATTAATCATTTAATGTGACGTTCTAATTGAATTGCGTTGTTTAGTGAACCACGATTTTAGAGCTCATGCTACACTATCTTCACATATTTATCATTACTGCAACTTTGTCATTTTTTATATTTCCAGTGCGTTTATGAAGAATTCAGAAACTTGGGTGGAATGTGATTGTTTTCGTGGAATGTTTCGTTCATGAGATTGAGCAGAAGTTTGAAATAAGTTTAAGAAAAATTGTTAATTATTGAAATAAACTTGGAACAATTATCTAAGTGAAATAATTGCACGTTTTAAAAAATAATGGTGATATTTTAATAATAGAATAATTTTAGATAAAATACTTTGATAATAGTAATTCAATGTTTATTTCTACAAATAATTATTAAAGTTCTTTACTTCGTTTCAGGAAAGAATTTTAAAACTTGATTTTGTTTCTAACTGTCAATCAATTTTAAAATCAAAGTTTATGTTGTTTATTAATTAATATAACTGCAATAAGATATCAAAGGTGAACAATTAGTTGAACTATTGATCCATAATTGTAAGTCAGCTTGATCAAGTTCGTACAAATTTCTATTAAAGAAGTTATTCTTTATTAATAATAATTCCAAAAGTACTGAGTCATATGCTCAACATGGTATTAATTATAAAATAAATTAAAAAATAATTTTGCATTGTTTCTCTAAAAAAATGAATTTTCATTCTTATTTTTCCTCAAGTGCTAAAGCGTGTTAGGTTGTCCATAGGGCAATATTAATGACCTCTTATGAGTACGCTGATAATGAATCACTACTAGTGGGTAGAGGTTTGCTAGTGTCAAACACGAGTCTGATGAAAGGGGACCAATTCAGTAACGCACTGACTTTTATTTTTGTTTCTCTATTTTATCTTGTTACCTCATACTCTAGGGCTGGAATTATCTGGCATCGAGGACTACATGGGCGTGTGCACGGCTGGCTTTTGTTCATCTTTAATTGTACATTCTGCTCTCTAGTAGAGCCCAGTGATATTTTTTATTTCAAAGCCAATTGATTCAATGTCGCTGGCAGATGACAGTACATTTTTAGAAACCCTAAAAATATATTGTCAAAGGGTAAATACCCATGGTTGAAAGAAAATCTTATTGACAATCGATTATTGATTATCGAGTGTGATAATAAAACTTTATCATCGTTTGTAACATAAGTAATCCTATTTGTTATTAAAGGAGAAAAATTCAAGAATTTCATTTCAATCCTTTTTTTTGTCTTTCTTCCTCAACTTCTTTTTTTTTATTATTATTCCTATCTCTTAAAAGTATCATGAAAGATTGATGCAATTCTATCAGCACGACACCATGAATTAGACTGCCAATGAATTTGATGTGTTTTTATCACTATTGGACTCTATCGTGAGGGAGTAAAGCTGGAGAGGTGAAATCCACGAAGAAAAAAATCCCCAGTGGCCTGCAAAATGAAAAAAGTGATGAAGCAAAGGTGGGGAAATGCGCACTCGCGGGAATTTCCAGACGTCGCGTTTTAATGAGGTGAGACGTCGTCGCAAGTAAAGTACTATCTCAGAAAAGATTTAAAGTTTAGCCGTAGGACTGTTTTCGGACCTTACGATCGTACTAGAAACGTAAGAAGTAAATAATATGCAAATCCATGCTGACTCTTACGTTACCTTCTTATTCGATTTTTATCTGTCTTTTCTTTTTATCTAGCACTCTCTCCGTACCACCACCTGCTGTAAATACTCTTAGACGTTCTAATGCATGTTTTTCCAAGTATAAATTTATTTCCCTTTGAAAAAATCAAATAGGAGTAAAAAAATAATTTCTGTATAAATAAGACACGTCGTATGTATTTTGGTTGAAAATTTATTTCAATCTTCCATTTTTCAATATTTTGTCAGTGTAAAAGAGATCTCAAGAGACATACGTGGATATATGCGCTAGAGAATTCAAGTCTGAGTAAACTTTTGTAAGTTGGCAATACCTCGGTTTGTAAGAGAAAAGGGAATAAATATGAGAATATAAAAGTACAAACTACATACATATATATAGAAGAGGGGTTAGAGTAGTCGCGGATTGAAGACACGCGCTATGCAATATTTCCTTGTATAGGCCTGGTACGGAGGGTAGAACGTAGCTTTTCAACGATAGAAGACGTAAGGAGGGTGTTTTCGGCAGTCCCGAAGAATTTACAGGCATCTTGCTGATGGGGTTTCCTTGCTTTCTTCACCTAATATCTTTACAAGGCCTCTGAATCTTTTGCCCTCCCTTGCATCCCAGAGAAACGAATCGATGTATGTGAGATATATGCGAGGCTACGTGCGGATTACACAGACTTCGGAAGCCCAAGGATGAGGAAAAGAATACCCTTTTGGATACTTCGTAGGTATATGAGAAGACGATCTTTATTACAGCTTTTGGATAGAAATCGAGGAATACGATTTACACTGAAGGATAAAGTTTTCTCTATTCGCACTTGGTACACTCGTCGACACGTTGCTGAGACTTGATAAAAGCGCACTGAAAAATATTTCCCAAGGACCGTCGCGTTGATAAGCGCAACGACGACAGTCGTGGCTACGTGATTTGAAAAATAATAGACTCGTCCTTGCGCTTTGCATGCTTTCTCCTTTTGTATTTTTTTTTAGGTCTTTTGTTTTTAACTAAACGCCACGAGGGCAAATTTATCGTAGTATTTTTCCGTTGGAATGAAAATTACCGGAATTAACATGAGTATCTCGACGAATTTCTTTTATATTGTTGTTATTTATGCCGATGATGATGGTGCGATTAAAATTTGATCATTTTAAAATAATAAAAAGGAAAAGGAGAGACAGAAAAATCTTTCATTTTCATCAATATAATTATATTTTTGAAAAACACTCCTTCATCTATTTAATAAAAAAAAATGATTACATTATTGGAAAGTTATTAAAATTTAATATTTTATCTAAAAATACTTATCATCACTTCAATTAAATATAAGACATTTAATTTTTTTTTTTCTTCAATATAAAATAAAAACTCTTGCTTGTTGTTTATGTAAGCAAGTATTAAAACAATTTACTAAACATGTGTAATTCAAATGAAATTTGTAATTACTAATACGTGTCTTTTTGATATTATTCTCTTTAACACTCTTCTATATTGAGTTGTGAATTGTGTTAGTTATGTATTGCATCAAGGATGATGAGAAGTTAAATTGACACAAACAATTAAAAGTTAATATTATAACAGGTAGGAGGGTGAGCAATTATTGTAAAAGCTTACAACAATCAATCAACATGAGGAAAAAAACGATAATACATGATTAACGAGATAATATTTTGTTAGAGCCACGCCTCACTATTTCCCACGAAAAATGCACCCCTATACCAACTTGTTAATCATTCTTATGATGAAAAAATTTTTTAAATCAATATTAATATCATTTAATATAAAATAAAAAACCTTATGAGGTAAATCAATAAGTTAATCAAAGGAAACGTGACCTACAATTTTTTTTTCACGAAATAAAAATCTAAGAGAGGTATTGCACTAGTCAATTTTAATGTCTTTGAGTTTGTTTCATCTCTAGACTACTTTTTGTAATTTGAAGTCTCATTTGCAGAGTTGCATCTTGGTAGTGTATAATTTAATATAAAAAAAATTATTTATTTGAGAATATTACATTTTTTTAAATCTTTATTTATATATTACTTATAGATAATCTATTACAGCTAAATTCTTAAAAAAAAAAAAAAAATAAAATACAGAAAGTAAAAGTTATTCATTTATTTGACAACTTCAATACAATTTTATGAGCTCTCTACAGTTAATGACATTTATTATTTGATTTGATAATTATTTCCAACCGGATTGAGAGTCATCCAATTTAACTTCTGAAAATTATCATTTCATTATTAATTCATAATTTCAGGACCAAGCATCAATTGTTATAAATTCTAATGCTCTTGAGTTTAAGTTGGAAATGATTTTCAATGAAAACATAATCATTGTATCTACAAAAAAAAAAAGAAATTTTACGTAGAAAAAAAGGATTAAAATTTTAAATCAGAAATGTTAACTAGGTCAGTTAGACTTTCATTGTTTAATAAAAAAAATATTTAGAAGTGATAAAAGGAATTCTACTTTTAAGAATAGATGAAAGTATTATGTTAAATATTAAACCACTATTCACATTTTACATAATTTTATCTTCAATAAAACTTGCAATTTAATGTGTAATTTAAAAGAACTATAATTCATAACATTATATTTCAACTAAAAATATTATAAGCCTTCATTAGATTTACTTAGTCATTCGATATGATGAATAAAAAAAAATGAAATAACAATATATAATAGTAAAATAATTAATTAAAATAAATATGTAATGATTAACATATTTTTCTTCTGGTGTTTGATAATATTTACAAATAATGAAAAATATTGACATCATTGATTTAAAATATCCAATATTTGTAAAACTCGGAGCTGAAAATGGAGAAAATAGACGTTAGATGTCGATACAAATTGCAATCGATATTTTGGGTTTATTTCTCACTGTGCTCCTTTTTCTTTTGAGGCGTAGAGTCTTTTCTTCCGCACTTACATGTAGATACGAATACATATCTACTACTTATCGGGCGCAGATACTGTGGCATTCAATTTTCATCGAATGCCTACAGCAATAAGAGCGAGGGAGAAAAATCTAAAGAGAAGTCGAGATAGAGAATGTAGGTTCTTGGTAATAATAATTCGTCTGATGGTGAGACTGGATAAACAGTAGAAATGTCTCTGCGTGGTAAGACTCACTCCACTTACTTTCCAAGCGCTATAGTAAAGATAAGCTGGCAATGTCAGTGCTATCCTCGTGTTTTGCTCTTACTCTATACCGACTCTCCTTCACATTTAGAGTGGAAAGCCCACCGGGAACACGTGGAGATCCTGTAGGCAAGAGGCAAAGAGTCCTCGTCACCTTCTGGAGACAGTGAGAGAAAAAAGGAAAAGAAATGTAAAGGGTTTTTGCGTACTGCTTTCAGACATTAGCTTCTTATTTTACAGTCCACGTTGCTACATCTCAAGTTCACTCTTCTCACACTTGTGTGACACTCTACCATTCCCACGCTAAAAGGAAAATAAATAAGTGAATAAGTAAACAAATACATCGAATGGTAATGATCAAAAGAAGACACTTGTTGTTTAGATTTAAAAGGATTTTAAGTACTTTTTTTTTATGGATTAAAGTAAAAAAAGTTTAAGAGGAAAAAAGGTTGAGATAAAAAAATATTCCTTATCTTATGAGTATATAAAGTTTTGGAGATATATATTTACGTAATTTGTAAATATGAATATAAAATGATAGTTATCTATTTAATTTCCTGAAAACAAACTTTAACTTGACACTCGTCCTAGTTTAGTAATAGATCAATTTATCTATATATAATTTTTTGTTTGTGATAAATTTATGAGTGCGCCAAAAAGCTCAGGAAGGATGCAATGAATTTTCTTGAAGCTGCTTGAATTTTTATCTGATAGAATGAAGAGGAAAAACTCTGGAAAATTTATGCTAGTGACTGGCAGTCAGCTTGACAAATGTTTAGGCTATGATGTAGTAGTGAAGCTGAAGACCAGACTAAATCTCCTTTCTCAAGCATAAGAATTGGGTTACGCATCATTTCCACAAGAAAATTCTTCATACCCTATTGCCACCTGTGACGTTTTCTTTCATGATTTTTCATGATTGATCCTCCTCTTCAACAAGTCTCTTTGTCAACTGATACTTTACGTGACTTTCACTTTTATTCAATAAGTATCTATTCATTTTTTCGTTATGACTAATCAATAATTGAATTTCGCTAGTTGAATGTCAATATACGAGACCATAAGTGCCAACGTGAGTCTATATAATATCTTGTAGAGAAATTGCTTTTAGAGATATTTTGATGAAATTATCACTTCAAATGGCGATGATGGCAATCTTTAATCATTAATTCATTCTTTAAAATTACATTATTCTCAAAACACGAACTTTTGTATGAATTTTTTATTTCGTTTTAAATTTTATCTAATAAAATTTTCATGCTACATAAAAAATCATTCGCTATTTTTGAGTTAACTAATCATATCAATTAATTCAAATTCAAATTATCAATGATTATATTTAAAAAGTTTCTCATTCGAATTTATTATTTCACATTTTATTCATTTGCCATAATACAAGTAAATGGATCTAAAAATAACTTTCGATATTATCTTTCTGCTACTAACTTGTAGAATAAAAATAAAGACTGTTAATAGCCATAGATAGAAATAAATATACATCAATACCAAAATTCACATAATAACTTCAGATATATTAATGCTCTATTTTTATATTAAAAAAAATTTTTTTCATTTCTTTTTTACTTAAATATTAAAAATCAATAAAAGAAAATGATAAGAATGAAGGATGATCATTTCTTTAACTCCTCCCATTACATTTATTCCATTCGAACTTAAAAGTTTGTATAAGAATCATTTTCTTGGACTAAAAAATCTAATAAACCATCATTGTCCTCTATGAAACTTGCCTGAGGTGGAATGAAAATCAAGATATTGTGGATGCTAAATTTTATACAAAGTGTTTATTAAATAGTCATTAAACAAAATAATATAATACAAAAGTATTATATTTTACCATAAATTTTATTCACTGGAAGTTTTAGTTTTAAATATTAGATTAAAACAGTGTGGAATGATTTTTTGTTTACTGCATTGCAGCACGTGCATGTTGTGTGTTGTTACTCTGCACTCTAAGAACGTGCAAATTTTTCGAAACCGGAAGTTTTAGTTTTATTTTAGAACTCTATCAGCACTTTTTTTGTACCATCTTGCCTCACCTACTTCTATATAGAAGTTTCATTATCATCACCATTATAGAAGAGTGGATTAGATATTAGAAAAGTGTCCAAAGGTTAATTTTAAATAGGAATTAGATACTTGCTTCGAACTTGAAAGCCACAACGATCAGGGGATATTATTTTTCTCCTCGACACTTGAAGGTATTATTTGAATTGGAATTACTTTTCTCATTATGGTGCATCCAAGAGGAAAATCTTCTTCTTATTCCATTCTTACTTTTATAATTTACGTGAAATAAGAAAAAGAAAAAAAAAAAAAGATGAAAAAATAAAAATTAAAAAAACGTTAATCTTTAACAATCGGTACTTGTTAAGTAATGGTAACGATTTTTTAATTATTTTAAATAATATTTTTATAAACTTATTAAATAATTATCTGATGTATTTAATTCAGATTTACGTTTTTAAAAAAAAAAAAATATTATTTTCATAATAATATTAAATATCCATTGAAATTAAAGGATAAAATATGAACAGAAAAAACTTTTTAATGTATGAATTCAATTTATTCCGAATATAAGTGATTGAAAAAAAAATTAAATTTTTATGAACTAACTATTAGAAAGAGCATAACTAGGTCAAAGAGTCAATTGATTTCACTAGTCGACTAATAATTCCAAATCTTCAGGATTGTCAATTATTTAGTTTTGATTTTATATAAGTATACATAATTCATCGTTAAATATACCTATAATAGAGGATTCTTTTATAGATCATTACATTTCAATACTCACAGAGTTTTGTTGAATATTTTATAAAGCTATTTTATTTTTTTCCCTCCAATCTATGCCTTTACGTTCATTGGATTGATGCAATTTTTGCATTCCCTTGGATATTCAATAAATTAATTCTACAATTGTTTGGAATTGTTTGCCTTCTTCCTATTTTACTTCTATTGATAAAATATTAACAAAAATTTTAATGATGAGTTTAAATGAATAACAATTTTAATATTAAGTCATAAAACTGTTTTTATTTTTTAAATATTAATAAGCAAAAAAAACTGTTTTTTTTATTATCAGAAGAAAAAATGTGTAGATTTATTTTTAATAAGAAAAAATGAATAAATGTTTTTAAGGAGTTTTCTCATTATTAGTTTGGTTTATAAAAAAGAATAATTTCAAATAAACTTAGATATTGATACAGCAAAGTTTGAGAAAAGTTTACTGACGTTGAAAAATTAATATTCAATTATCTAATTCAGTAAATATCTATTGCAGTCGAAGTACTAAAACTTTTTTAGTGTGTGCACGTGTCGGGAAACGGATAGTATTTTTAGATGATATATAGAGGCGCTTAAAATGTTTTTATGAACAATATAGCATCAAAAAATAATAAACAAAATTCGATCAGTCGATAGGACAAAGGAAACGTTATATTACAGAAAGTTTGAACGAGTAACATATATAAGGCATGAAGCATCCTCCTTTTAGTTCTATCTTTTTCTTGATAAGGCCAATGTTTCTCTCATTTTTTCTTGCCGAGAAAGAGAAAGGATTTAGAGATAACGCGAGACAGAATGACGTACAGTGTCCAGTGTTCTATAGAGTCGTTGGTCTGCTCGTCGAGAGAGAAAAGAATAAAGCGTGTAAGAAGCTGTAAAGACGGACTTCCGGTGTGGACCGAGTGCGCAATCGTTTGGCGGAAGAATGTGTTGGTGACATGTTCATGTGCCCCGTCCTAACCGTTGACTCAATGTACCGAGAGAAAATCGCTGACTTATGGCCTCACGGTGAAGTCATACCGTTTTTTTCATAACCCTCTAACCCAACCTCTCTTCTCCAGCCTTCACCTCTGCAACTCTTTTCTGCTTTCTCTCCTTCTCTCACTTGTTCTCTTCACCAAAGGATCCAACCACGACTCTTTTACATTGTACCCAGATTTCAGCGATTAATTTTCCCGCCATTGTGTAACCCACGATGGTGCACACTCCGCATTCGCATTGGCAAACAGAATCTCAATGGTTGATATTAAAAAATATCCTCCATAATAACCGCTTAGTACCTCGTGATAAAAAACATTTCGATCCACTATTTTAAAATCACCTCCATTTCCTCTATTTTCTACCTACGAATTTCCTTCTAAATATTGCAACATTGTGAGTTTATTCTCTTTATTTATTCACCATGATTTTTTTTGCGCTTAATTAATTATTTTCGAGTGTTTAATTCTCTTCGCCATTTACTCCAGGATTATATTTCGTTACATTCGTTTTTGTTGCTGATGCATTTTGATCTTTAACCATTTAATTTTATATTAATAACTTTCAAATTCACCTTTTAATTATTATAATTGAATGAAATCATTGATAACTTTAATAAATTTAATAATTCATTTAAAATTTTAATTGACGAAATTATTATGCTCTATTTAATTCAAGAAGAACGATTAAGACTATAAATAATTACAACACCTTAGGCATGATGATTTAAAGCAAAAATTGTACTCTGAACTGTTTCGTTTTACGTACCAAAATATATTTCTATTTTTTTCATGAATATCCTGAGGGTAAATTCGTATTGTTACTATTCAAACTCTAAAGCTACATTGTTCACAATCCTATTTAAAAATGACCAGTGATTTACAGAATGACATAGAAAAAAAAATATTTGCAAAATATCTCTATAAAATCTTTTTCCACTTCATTGTGGTTTGGAACAAGAAGTCAAGCTCTAAGTACAAGCCAACGTTCAATATTCTCAGCGGACTTGTGCAAACATCGTAACCCCATAAAATGCAAAGGTTTCACTGAGATTGAAATCGTAACATCGTGGTGTTTGCCTTTTTTTTTTTGAAGACATAAGAACTAATGTAAGCGAGGATTCGTACATGTGTGCTCAATTTTCTTCCTCTCTTTCCATTTTTTTTTCTCTCCACCCCTCGCCATTTTTATATTTTTTCACTCATTACATTGGACATGTTTTTATTCGCAATATTAAAATACAACTTTTCAGAGTGTAACTTTCATAAAAAAATACCACCAAACGACTCATATACGTGTGTACATGATTTTCTTTGTTACGCAAAGGGAGATGAACATAAAGAGAGTAAGAGGGGGGAGGGTTAAAGTTGATAAAGTTTGTTTATGGATTCGGGGTAAATATAAGAAAGTTTTGGGTAAAATGACGAGCGAGAAAAAAGTTAAAAATTCGAAGAAATATTTCGATGATATGCCGACCGTCGTCACAGCTGGGACTCAGAGAGAGAAGCAGTAGCGAGAGGTCTGTCCCGCATCATACGAGATTGTTAAAGCTCAGGTCGTGGTGGATGATATGGAATAGTTGTGAGGGAAAAGCGGAAAGTAGAGGAGTGGCAGGAAGTCTATAAGGGTGGGGAATCCTGGCTAGTAGTGAAACAGCTGGCACATACTGGCGACAGCCCGCCCGTCACTAACTCAACCTCGATACACACGCGCCATGTGTGCCCAGATACAAAGTTCATTGATGTTGGGTGAAAAGAAAGCAGACACTGAGACTTGGAATATTTGGTGCCGGACAGTGGCGAAGGATTGAGTAAGATGGAGAAGATAAAGAGAGGATGAAGAGAAAGTTTAAAAGACGTTGAGGGAGGATCGAGCAACCAATTTTTCATCTTTTGCTTGTTTGAAGAAAGTCCGATAGAAGAAAAGAGGTTTGATAGCCAAAGTGCAAGAGAGAAAGAATCAGTAACTTTTAGGCGACAGAGACTTTACGACTCAAGGACTTCATTTCGACGATCGAGACTGACTTGAAAGTAGTTAGACCAAGGGTGCGGGTCACTTTTCCAGCTTTATTCACTTTTGACTTGTTTATTTTTATTTTCTCATTTGGTCTGGTATCTGTTTTTTACTTTTTGAGCTTTTAAAAAGACAATTGTGGTTGTCAGAAGCCTCTTAGTGTACAACCTAAACTTCAAAGCATCAGTCAACAGAACTTGGGATAATGCATTACTTAATTCGTTGCCTTAAGTTAAGCTTGCTATCTGTTCTCTGTTTTCATATAATATATCATATACTTGCTCTACGAACTAAGATAATTGGTATCATCAGTTGATTATCATTATTATCACTGTTATTTTTGAATCTACTTATTAAAAAGTCACTTTGATTTTACGTCAAGTGTCATTGTAATTTAAGAGGAAACTATTTCTAACTTCCCTTTAGAAAGTTATTGTAATGGGGTTGATTTTTTAAATTTGAAAGTTTGAACAAATTCAACCCAGCCGTTTTTTTTTATAACACAAAGAGTGTAAAATAAGTTGAGAAAAGAAGACATTTGAAATAGATTGCCTTTATTAGATGATTAAAATTATTGACAACTGATGTCAATGTAATATGCTGAATAATAACTTCATCTAACTCTAGACAATTATATAATCAAACAATTGTATATTGTTTTAAACAATAGTAATTTTTTATAAACAAAAAAACCAAAAGATGAAAAAATTACGGATTTCAATTAATGGGAAGTTTTTCATCAGGACACAAACTAAGCCCAGACCTATTCTTAGAATTCTAACAAAAGTTAATATTGGACTTGTTATAGTTATAAATAATCATAAGGATGTCAATCGTGCATAATCGATTTTTAATTTGAATGATTTATTTGTGAAATATTTAATATAACACTTATAAATTATTTTTGAATTAATTGAATCATGATGAGGACTTGGGTCAATAGAAATAAAGATTATTCAAAACTCTGTTGTATTTCAATATCTGAACGACTGAAAAATTTATTTTTTCACATACTAGTTATTTTCAATGTTTCCTTCTGATTATATTTTATTCAAACATTCAAAATTTCCACTGTTTTTTATAGAATACTGTTTTTGCCATATTTTTTTCTATTTAATGTAACAATTCTGTACAAAATATAAACTGATCAATGAGAATTGTTTGTAAAAATATATATGATTATTTTACCAAATAACGAGAAAATTGTTGACAAATTAGAAAAAAAAAATTTTTCATCAAAAAACATTGAACGGTAATAACAAAAAATTGAAATAAAAATTTCAAACCTAACTTGTACGAATTTTCTAACCCATGTCATTTTGACAAATAACAAAATTTTCTATTTTCTCTAGAATTGTGATAGTTTAAAATAGAATAAACCTTCCATACATAGAAAACTTCACTTATGTACTAAAAAGGTTACAACGTATATCGATAAATTTTTATTTTCCGTTCAGTGTTATCAATTAATTTTATAACTTGTAATAAAAAATTTTTCTCTCCCAATAAAGCATATGTCATCGAGAAAAAATAGAACCGACAAAATATCACTATCAATAGCAAATAAACCGAAGGATCAATTAAATATCAGGAGATCTGATCAATTTTATGATCGAAAAACAAAAAAAAGCATAAAGTTAATACGAAAATTCTCAGCAGACGGTGCAATCTTTATAGCCATTATCCAAGTGTTATATCGATGATTCTAGCAAGTTTTCTCGGCCAATCGAGCAGTAACGATGGTAGTTGTGCTATTCGCTTGAAACGATACGGCAGTCGTATAATCGTCGATATTTACCGACCCTCGTGCACGCTTCAAGTAGTCTTAAGACCCTGTCGTTTATTCCCTCTGCTACCCTTTCACACTTTCAGTAATATGGTACGAAAAAAATGTGGCAATCAGCAATGAGCAACATGAGAATTTATTCAAATCCACAAGTAAATTGAATAACATGAACTTATTAAATTGCGTGGTAATAGCACTGACTTTATTACGTAATTTTTTTAATTAATATTTTTTATATTTTTTTTTCAAGGCTTTATAGACGAATTCAAGAGGAATATAAAGTGGGTCGCGTTCAGGGGCAATATGTGAATTTGCCATCGGCCACAACACTGTTTACCAAGCTCTCGCCGAATGTAAATGAAAAATCCGGCATTGCGATGGTGAAAAAAATATAAAATGGCAAAAACAATGACCCGTAAAACCTATATCAGATATCAACAAGTAGTATTCCAACAACATATAAATACACATATCTAGATGCTTCAATAAAAAACAAAAAAAAACATAATAATAATAGAACTTGATAAAGAAATAAAATATAATCAGAGTTTCTTTCCAGTCTTCTTGCTTAATTTTTCAAGCTTGTCGAGTATCTCGCGATATGCCAAATTAACAAAAGTCTCTTCTTGTCTTTTTGATACGACAGTGTCGTGGCCCATGTCCTGTATCCTTCAGATTTAATCAGTCTTGGTTTAGCTTCTGTACCATGTTTTATCCTTTTTCTTCCTTTCCAACTGTTTTTTTTTCTTTGGTTTACTTTTTCATTCTTCAACATTAGAACGCGCCACCGAGTCTGCGCGTATTGTCCTCACCGCCTCTTTCATCCTCGCGCTCGTTCCAAACCATGAGGCAGATTTCAACACGGGCCAAGTAGTTTACCGGCGACTATCCGTGCCGACAGTCGTAATCAGAAGTCATTTGGATCTCCATCATCGACCTCTAATACTCACGTGTTTAAACACATCAATCTTCGTCGGAAAAATAATTTCAGGGTTTGGTGAATTTGTGATAGCTTGACTACATCTGTTAAATGTTTGTTAAGTTAGGAAGCGAACATAGTGAAACTATTATGAACTCTCATGACATAATGGTATATACAACAGCTCAAGTGCAAAAGTGTAGTGAAAGTTTGCACAAAGTTTAAGTAGATACTTATGTATATTAAAACCGACTTTCTACCTTTTTATTTCTCCCAAGTTCCCATTGTCTCTTTCGCCAGTTCCGTAAATTGACACTGGGAATTTCCCGAAGATCAGTGAGGTAAGCCAAAATGATTACTAATATCAGAAGACATTATTACATCAACTTTATCGAAGATTAAGACATTTAATTACATAAAAAACTGAAATTATTTGAATTCAGTAGTATGAATCAATCATTGGTCAGGCATCAAGTAAAAAAAATTCCGATATTCCTTGATTACGTAACCAGAATGAAATAAGGTATAAAATAGATAGTAAAAAAAGAAAATATCATTTCCTGTGCACACTTATGTGTCTTATGAATACTCTCGACGCATCATAAAAAGAGAAGAAAAGTTTTTATTGTCAGTCCTCGGTAGTAAAAATAGGCCCGAAATTGATAACATAAATATTACGGCGGACGGTGGCCGCAATTTATAGCCATTGTAATGACCCTTAATGTTCGCAAGTAGTTTGGCTATGGCACGAGAAAGAGAGTAAGAATAGCAAGACGCTCATAATTCTTTACAACAGTGAACGTCGCTAATTTTCTAGCGCGTCTTTCCCACTCTCTCAAACCTTTCTCTTTTCCTTAAGTACGATTTCCTTACACTCGTTGGCTGCATGGTGCATAATAAATAGTCAAAAAAATAGTTAAAAATTTCGCCGGTAGGTTTATTCCCCTTTTATCAAACGAGAAAGAATATAAAGAATGAATCTGAAAAGCTATTCATCACGTGCCATGAATGTGGTCATTTTGATTTCTTCGTTTATTCTTATGCAAAAAAGAAGTAGATCATTAGTAAGAATGTCAAGGACAGAATAAGAAACTCGTTTACCTTTGTTAATGTTTTTTTTTTTCTTGTTCATTTCATTTATCATCTTCCTGTTTCAGTCGCTTCCAATTCTTCTGTGCCTCCAATTTAAACTAATAAATAATAATACGTTGCTAATTCCTTTGGAATAATTTTATCCGATAGTTGGTCGGTTGGTGCAAACCGATCTTTAATCTTGGTAAAGTCCCAGGCTTTACCAACTAGTGCTTACAAGTTCGAGCTGTCCAAATACGATACGTCTGCGTGAATGTTCTAAAGCCATAAATACCGATAGTATTGAAGTCGCAATCCTATATCTTCCTCTTGTTAATACATCTTGTTTATCTTTGCTCCTCAATCCACTCCGTATAATAATTGTTAGATTGAGATTTAAATTCGTAGTTTGTGATAGAGGGTTATTATTCAGTGGACTTTATTGTTTCTTGTTTAAGCTATGGAAAGTTTGAAAAAAAAACAAAAAAATAAACGATAAAAGATATTCTCATTAAAACGAGATCGTAATTAATGAATTAATTATTGAAAACATACCGTGTAAATAAGCAAAAGTTGTCTAATTATAAATTAAAATTTTTCGTTGGTAGAAATATAATTATTCATGTGGAAATAATTTGATTTTTATTTCAGTTTCAAATTGTTAAAAAGTATAATCTTTAGATCTGAGGAATTTTGAGGATTTATTGTCTTGGAAGTTTATATAGTCAGTTTTCATAAAAATACACATGCATATTTTTCGTGGGGTAGTCTCGCTTACAGGCGAGGATGAGAGAGAGAAGCTTTAGAGCGTTAATATGCCGTTAGAACCACGGCATAGTGTCGTAACCAACTTGAACGTGGAATATCCTTCCCATGAGAATTATTCAACCGTGCAATTTTTGTGCTACTAACAAAAAGTTATGTTTATAAAATTTATTTTGAAACATACAGAGAAAGCGACGAATTTTTTTCTTTCTCACAAGCTGCATAATTTTTTTTTCTTTTTGTTTCATTAAATATTTATTAGATGATGAATATTTAAACTAATTGATTTTTTACTTAGTAGCTTCAATGATTTTTACAACATGGTACAACGTGGCAAAGTCCTTTGGGCGATGCTAATTGCTCTACTGATTTATCCGAACGATAACTTGGGTAAGTTATAAAACAAATAAATGAATAAAAATAATTAATGTTAGTGTAATATAATATTAATAAACTCGACGAGTTGTTGTCTTGGAAAACAAGTCGTGGAGTCTCCATGGACCGATTGTCCAATGTAGTAACGCCGAGTACACAGCATTTTGTACTTTAGCTCGCAAACTGCAGTTTATTCACATAACGCAGACACTGGGGAAAGTGTCAACGAGTGTTGCACAATTGCAAGATCTTGCGCCCCAAGAGATGGGAGACAGGTGTAAAAGTAGAAAAGAAAAACTTGATGTCAAATAATTCTGATGTTAATTCGAGCGACAGATGGTTTGGGAAAGTAACTATTTATTATTGAAGAGAATCTTGAATAAATTTTCACTATGGAAAATTCACGAGATTCTATTCATTATTCCACCTTCAGTTGTCCCTTCAGTGATGCGACAATTGAGCTTAAAAATTTGATTAAGCAAACTGTCGAAGAAAAGTTTTATAACTCAGTTGTAACTTTTTTATCAGATAAAAATTATTGGCATTTAATTTTCAGAAATAAAGCATAAATTTGAATCGGTTTAATATTAAAAAATATTCCTTTTTTTACCCTTTTTTCAAAGTAAATACTCTAGATTGCTTATACCTTCTTGTAGCTTATTTCACACTCGGCTTTACTGTCAGTTCCTATTCAGCCCCTTATTGTGTTCCATGCGGTTCGCTTGCGTACCGTCGAGCTAGTTAGAAATTTCTGGCTGCACACGGAGATGAGGGAAAACGAAACGTAATTTTCCTCTTCTAGCTCTCAGGCCGCACTATTTGTTGGTCGAGGAGCAAAGTTGCTCATTTAGCTACATTTCAGCACAATACAAAACATAAAATAATTTCTTCCTCTTTGTGATTTGCAGGTGGTGCATTTCAACCGGAATTTGCAGCCCCAATCGCTAATCTCACTGTTCCCTTAGGGAGGGACGCTATGTTTACATGTTTAGTAGAACATTTGGGCGGATATAGAGTACGTAAATTATCCATTTTCAGTCTCAATTCTGTCTGATTATGATATTTAATTAAGACGATTCTTCTCATGTATATTCATTAGAAGATCACTAATTTCATATTTTAATGGTAATCCTGCAAAGCTATGTTCATTCAGAACTGTTTTGTGATAAGATTACTCAATAAATTATCAAACATTTTTTTTTGTTCCACTTATCAGTTTATTATTTATCAGAGAAACTTTTTATCTATTATTTTTAAAACTTCAGTTTGAAAATGTTGATGATTTCGATGTTGTGATTGGCATAAATTGCACAAAAAAAAATTATTTTTATCATAAATTTCCACTGTTTTTCTCAATAACAAAAATTTATAGTATTATCTACTATTGATTTATATTTATCAATAAACGCAATTATTAGTAGATACTTGTTTTATTATTTTTACAATTAATTAAAAGCAAAAACAACTAGTAATTTTTCGTAACATATTTTCGAAGGGAAGTTGTTAAACATTTGTTTTACGATTGAACAATTGCGTTAATCAAATTATTGAAATACTAGTCAGTATAACGTAAATTGATCAATTCATTTTATTGATAAAATACAAGTGAATTATTATTAATATATATTCTTTAAATATTGGTTTTATAATAATATAATGGAAATGCTATTTTCCGTAAAAAGATTCCATTTAAGATAAACAAATTATAAATAATGAGGCATAAATCGTTACATAAAATATTGTATAAACATCCACTTAATTGGTTAATTAATTTTTTTTTTCAAACATAGTAAAAACAACTCTACACAAGTTCTAATTAATGAGCTTATAAATTTAAATTTTGATCAATTTCTAATGACTTTATATAATTGCTATACTGATTTTGTTTTGTGTGTTTTGTTTTATTTTTTTTTAGCATTTGATAAATAAAATCAACTTTTACAGATAAGAATATTTTGATAAAATAAATTATTAAAACTCAAGAATAATATTTTTCATTCATATAACTTATCCATTTATTTCATATCCAACAAAATATATATCAGAGAATATCTAGCTTTTGATAATATTTTATACGAAAAAAATTATAACTATTAAAAGTAACTTACATAATCATAATTACAGTAACTAATAAAATTATTTGAAAATTTTTATCTGCTGAGAAAAGAATTTTATTCACTCATATTTTTTTCACCCAGACGCTTATGAATAGGACGACTTAAAGCAGAATTTTTCTCCTTGAGAAGCAAAAAATGTAAAATTAAAACCAGTTGTAAAAAATCATTTAATTCCAAGTCAATTTCAACAGGAGATTTTTCATCTCCGAAATATTTATTTTATCAAAAGAAGTTCTTAAAAAATAATAATTCAAAAAAACACACACACAAATAATTTATCGGTGACAATAACATCAATAAGAGGCATATCTAGAAGTTCGTGTGGGTGACATTCAATTATTTTTAACCTGAAGATCATTGATTGTTTTCTTTTTACAACGTTAACAGGTAGGATGGGTGAAAGCTGACACAAAGGCTATCCAAGCGATCCATGATCATGTGATAACCCATAACCCTCGAGTTTTGGTCTCCCACAGTGATCATTCAATGTGGAATCTTCACATCAAAGGTGTACAATTAGAGGATGCAGGCCTATACATGTGTCAAATAAACACAGATCCAATGAAGAGTCAGGTATGTAATGGTTTCCTGACGATATAAAATCGGCATCTATGATTGGATAAATTTTATTACCAGAGAATATGATAATACTGAATGAGGAGTCGAGTAGGTTTAACGATATTGTGACGTATTGGTTTGTCTAAACATGCAACGATCTGTAGTACATTGAAGCTCGGATGAAGGTAAAATCTATACTGATAAAGCAATCAAAAGCACTCGGCAATGAATCGAGAATACGCTAATCTATAGTTCCAATCCTCTGCTTTTCATCCTCGACCTCTTCTCTTTGGTTTCCTCCAGTTTATACAGCGCAAAGCGCACTGATCGGGTTAATTTCATGGCTTGAGAATGAACGATCGACGGCGTGCTGGGAAGCATTAATTATGACCTCTATAAGCTTTGAGTGGCCAAGTTTCACCAGTTTGTTAAATCCAAAATGAAGCTGCCAACGGTTGACTTTAGTCTCCTCAATGTCATTATTCAAAAATTGAATTTTCATCATTAGTCAAATCCCTTTAGAAATATTGCAATTACCTAACTTGATGTCTTATTACCAAGGAGTTTTAACGAGAAATAAAAATATGAAAAGATCATGTTCTTTCATCTCCTCCTTCAAGACTGACTACTGTAGGATCTGGTAAATACTCTCTGGTGAGCGTGCTTGAATTAAACTCATACCATAAGTAGCTTCCATTCCCATAATGCTTTAGAAGCGAAGGTAATACCGTCTTGCGAGTTGTTCAGGGTCCAACTCAACTTTCCGACGCATCAAAGTTTCGGGTCTTGTTTTCTTCTTCTTCACCTTTCCCTTTGCTTCACTTTCATAATATTCATAAGCGTCTTTGGTGAATTTAATATTGTAACAGGCTTTTCAACTAATTGCAAAATCACTCTGCCGATGACAGATACCACAAATTAAATATTTAACTTGCAAAATTTATCGATTAAATATTGTTAAGTACTTTTTTTTTACTATATTACTTATTTTAGCCTAAAATCCAAGTTTTTAACTAATTGTCTCCAATAATATATTCCCTGTCATCGAGTTATTTATATTATTGATTTGAAATAATTTAATTATGCTCACAAAGTCATATATAGCTCTCTAATTTTAAAATTATGTTCTTAATACAATTTCATCATTTAGACTGAAATTCGATTGGTAGAGAGCTTTTCATAATTTACAAAGTATTTCATTCAATAACTGCACTTGATCGCTAAGTGGTAAAATATTCAAATGTGAAAGTAATAATTTCTTCAATAATAAAAATTTTTTCCTTAATAAAATTAAAAATTAATTCAATACATATTAATTATCACCATAACACCATTCTTTTTTATTAAATATAAAAACAATAACAATTTTTCTACTTAGTTGTAGAATATAAAGTTAAAAACAATTATCATCTGTAAAATTTGTTCTTTCAGAAAAGTTGTTACTCCTCGAACTTTAGTACAATAATAAAAATAGAAAAAAAACTAATAAGTTGGCTAGAAATTCATTTAGGGTATAAGCTTAAAAAACCACTGAATTCATTAACCTTATAAAAAAGTAATTAATTGATGTGGATTACAATTTAATTACGGTTCAATATTATTTCTTTGTATGCTACCAAGAGGTAAAAACTTTATTTAAAGACGAATATACCCGTATATAAGTTAAATTTGATTTGAAGCAAGTTCTACAGAGAGATTTGTCAGTGAAATTAGAGTAACTGGGCTCTTCTGAAAACGAAAAGTAATTGGCTTGTTGTTCTGGACAGAAATTGAGATAGTGTTACTTTATAATATGATGAAAAGCGACAGGAATTCTTTATATCTTTTCACCAGGTAAACGTATTAAATGACCATTTGATTAAACATAAAAAAGTCTGTAGAGATGGAAAGGTAGTAATTGTTTTTCTGGTTTAATCGATTGGTTTTGTATTGCAATTCTAGAATAACACAGGCAATTAGTAACCAGATTTTGTGTTTGCTTTTTTATATCATCTTATTGATCCAAAATACTCTGAAACTATTTTCCCAATTAGTTGATTCATCGTGAAACATACACAGTTGGATTATATACACCATCTCCTTCATGAAACCACTGATGAACAATGCGTATTGGCAAATACCAAGTCTTTGCGAATAAAACAAGAAAAGCAGGACATACGAGGGAGAGAAAAAAAAGGGGCTTAGAGGGGCTAGCGGATATGTTCAAAGCAGTAAACGACTAACGTGTCATCTAGACATCTGCGTCTCTCACGAAACTTTAGTCATTTCTTTGCTATATTATTCGTCATTGTTTCATCATTTACGGTTTATAAATAATATCTTGGGATGACATGCAAGATTGATGAAATTAACTCATAAAGTTGAAGAAAAAAATTGATCAAGGAGTTCATTAATAGAAAAGTAGTTTAAGTAGATGTTGAATCCGACAGAAGATTTCTTGTAAAAACTGATACTTAAAAAAGAAAAAATATAGATAGAACATACCTTATAACTTTGATTAAAGTAAAATCATTTTTCTCACTCTGACTAAATCTAAATGTAATGTTTTAAACAAATGTAATTATAATATATAATGGAATTAAGATTAATAATATAATGTTAATATTCTTCAGTATTTGGTATAATTGAAAATAACTTGTTATTTAATTATATTAAATTTATAATTTTATTTAATGACTATAAAACAATATTATCCGTATAAAAATTCCATCTCTTGTAATATAATTTATTATTAACTGTACTATCAAGTAAATTAATGAAAAAATAATAATTCTACCATCAAATACATCAAAAATTACACTTGAAATTTATTTCACAATACCCAAACATGTCAGAATTGTTATGTGTTGTTGGGCTTTGTTAAATACAAAGCATTCTTCATTTAATGTAAGCTTTGAGGTAAAATGAAAATGAGGAAAATTGAGGTTTCTATATCATATTATTTAAATATTACTTGATGTTATTAATAAAATTTATAAATTGTTGTTAAGATAAGAGGAAAAAATTGAAATTACTTACTTTCCGCTGACTCAGTGCTTCTTGAGTTTGTTAGAAAAATAATTGGGCATTTTTGTGAGTTCCTAATATTTTAGTTGCTCTTTAAAATGCCGTAGTGTGTCTTCACTTATTACAGCGGTATTTCAAGAGGTAGGCGCCTTCTGTGTGAGTACTAAGAGACAAGATAGAGGCAACGAGACAACTTAGTTATAATGATTGAAGTTCAGAGCTTGCGTCCTCTACTTGTGACCTCCTTGGCAAGCTGACTTTGAGATAATTACATGCGTAATACGTTATCTATATTTAAGTACTTTAACAACTTAATAAATTCCTATTATAATTTTTCCTGACATTAATTTAATGTTTTTT
This sequence comes from Chelonus insularis, assembly GCF_013357705.1. Classification (NCBI taxonomy): domain Eukaryota; kingdom Metazoa; phylum Arthropoda; class Insecta; order Hymenoptera; family Braconidae; genus Chelonus; species Chelonus insularis. The sequence goes on from NW_023276522.1 coordinate 99,317, forward strand.
TAATATCATTCATTAGCATTTTGACTGCATTCTGACATCTGAGCTTTAGATTGAATTTATTCGAGTAAAGAAAATTAAATAATGGTTTAGTTTAGATATTCATCCATTTATTAAATTACCTAAGAAAGGAGTGTTCTTTATAAATTTTCTTTGTACCAAGATTTTCGAACGCATATGCTTTCAGTGAAAGACATTTCTCTGAGCTCAAGTTTTTCATGACATTCTTTTATTTACGTACTCTCATCTTTTCTGCGTAAGTGAGTTTGATGTTTTATCCATTTAAATCTTGTTAAGAATTTTCCACTAGCATTTTGTATATTAATGAAATTAAAAAATATCTCATTTTAAGTTTTACTGATTATTGAATGCATTAATTGCTGAGTTTCGATAGATTTTCCTATTGACATGCATAATTGATCAAAGTCATTTATCATTCATTGACTTTATTAATTTAGAAAATTTTTGTATTACTTTTTTTCTAGGTCACCTAAACAACCTGCAGGTGACAAAAAATTTTATTTATTAACAGAGTGATTTTATTTTACTCTTTAGCATCTTAAATTTATCTTATATAAGCGAATATTTCTTCTTTATATTAAATTTTAATAGTTTATTAAGTATATGGATTTTATACTTCATAAAAGAAGTTTTTCATTAGTGGAAAAATACTGTAATAAAAAAGAACAAATTTAGAAAACAAAGTGAAATGTCTCTTAAATCCTATGGAACCGATGCAAATAGTTTTTGTTGTCCTTCCCAGAAGTTGAAGAATCGAAAAAAACAATTACAAATTTTTATTATTCTTGATTTTATTTGCTAAAACTTTCTCGAGTACTTTTTCAAATTTTTTACGGGTATTTTTTCATGCTCGTTTTTTCTGAATTTTTATTTATTTGAAAATAAAAAATTACAAATTCATCAACCGAAATCGTAATCACTACTCTCTAAAAATGAAACAGTGAAATACACTCTAAAATCAGTGGATATTCATTGATTTTTTAGTGTATTTTATTATTTTCATTTGTTCCATTTTTAGAGAGCACATTTTCAATGATATTATATATTTGAAAAGTTTAAATATCTTTTGAGCGATAAAGCGCTAAATTACACAATGGAGTTTACCTTGTTCAGAGGTTTTAATTAGAATCAACAGATTAGTAGATGATCCAGACATATAAGCTTCAAATACTGAACAATAATTAATCAGAAAATCATAATAATTTTTATCTAAAATAAGTACATTCTCAAGCAATAGTACCTTTTAGAATTATCTTCACTGAATCCAATAAAGGAAAGAAAAAAAAGGTATCAGCATACCTACCAGCGTTTCAATAGTATACATCCTAGCGTATTTATACAAACTTCGATCTCGTATATTTTCCTAAGGTACAAATATTTATTCAAATATTTGTAACAATAAACTAAAAAATAAGTAATGAAAGCAATTTTAATTGGCATTTATTTTTTTGTTTAGACTGGAATGCTTTCCATCGAAGTACCACCGGACTTCGTGACTGAAGAAACTTCAGGAGACGTGATGGTTAGTGAAGGTAGTCAGGTAATTAAACACTGAATGAATATAAATATTTTTAATTATCAATTAAATATCAATTACTGTAAATTCATTGAAAAGTTCAATTTAATTTATATTAGTTTGATTGTAAAAATTAATAGATACACTCAATTCACCTAGTTTATGTAACATACCTTCATATCTTTACACTCTGTACTTACTAGCTAGTACCTCAATTTCCGAACTTAGTGTACGTGTAAATAGTGGCCTTGAGGTATAAAGTAAACACACAAAGTCATCGTATTTTGGATCTGAGAAAGTGTTTTCGTTGTGTATTATCCACTTGAATGCATCTTCTTACTTCAATTTTCATCTTTTCTACCAAATTACTGCCGACAGGTGAAGCTGACATGTCGAGCTAAAGGAAAACCTGATCCACGTGTCATCTGGAAACGTGAAGACAATAAAACGATCGTTATTCGAGAACCAGTTATTTCTGCTAGTGGTCAAAAGTCTAAAGGTAATACATAATGATCATAAATAAATAAATGCTTTTTCAATAAAGCTGAATCGCTACTTGAAAATGCCCAAAGATAGAATACCAATAAATTTGAGTTTTAATTTCATTTGAAATTCATTCAAATAAATTAAAAATTTTAAACGTTAAATAACTACTTTTTTAAAAAGGGTGATTCAATCATGTGAATTTTTATTCGACGAAGTAAAAATTTGAATATTATTTGAAGATAAATGTTTTTATTTGTATTGCGAAATCGCATGAGTCAATAGAGATAGTTAGATGAAAATTATCAAATTAATATGAGTTATTTGTAAGGGTAAATATAGTTATTAATATTAATAACAAATATCATTAATATATGTCAATAATATTGCAACAACTCAGCTAAAGGCCATTAATGATAAATAATATTCTACTTTACATATACTTGTAAAGAATTATTTTTATTTGTTTATTAAAATGAATATAACTTATCCAGAATAATTATGAACCATATTGAAATCATTAATTTAATGTTAATAATCAATAAATAATGATTATTCAATAATTATTACGAAAATTAAATAAGATAATTGAGAATATAGTATTAAAATTAAATTTCATAATCATCTAAATATTTAGTTTCCACTTCAACAAATCATTACTCTGGTTCATTTCTGATGTAAAGTAATTTTCAACTAATTGATATATCAATAAAATATATTTCTATAAAAGTACAGATAAATTATATATTCTTGATATTAAATGAAGAATTAATATCTGATAAACGACTCTTCTTGGTATAAATTATTTAAAGAATCGATTTTCAAAGATATCCATGTCACTGTCTATATGGAACTAAGGTGATTAAAAAATCTGGATGAAAATAGTTTTCTCCTGTTGACCTTAAGATGTATCACGAGTTTCAATGTGAAATGAAATGTTTCAGTTTCTTCAGTAAGTGAGTATCATGGTGAAGAATTGAGGCTAACAAAGATATCACGACACGATATGGGAGCGTATCTGTGTATTGCAAGCAACGGAGTGCCACCGGCCATCAGTAAGCGCATCACGATCAACGTTCATTGTAAGTATAATTAGTAATTAAAACGCAACTGGCGGGTAGGTAGACGACTGGAGGGTTGTTGCGATGAGGATTGAAGCGAATAAGGGGAAGCAAGGAGTTGGAAATGCTGGCAAATGAGAAAGCGAGAGAAAGAGAAAAACTATATGGAAAGGTGTGAGATGGATGCTGAAGAGAGTATATACGCGTGTTGCTGCTGTTCAAGTTGGTTCTCAAACCTACGGGCATGCGGTGGCTCTTGCTCTCCAACTTTTAGTTACAATCTCTCTTGCAGATGTTACATAGTATCGTTGCTTTCGGTTTGCAGTTCCTCCAGTAATTCACGTCCCTAATCAACTGGTCGGAGCACCGCTGGGTACCGACGTGGCCTTAGAATGCTTTGTCGAGGCATCACCCAAGTCGATCAATTATTGGATGAAAGATAATGGTAAGAAAACCTTGATAACCTTTCGAGTCTATCGAAAAGTTGATTGTTTATTATTGTTATTATTGATATCGTGGGATTCATGCTTCTGATTTTCCACTGACCGGTGTCAGTTGTTTCCGAACGATTTTAGATCATTCGAGCGAGCAAAGCTTCTTCTACGAACTTTCTATAAACTTGGAATTCCCTGAGCTACCGCATTCGCGGTTCTTGGGAACTCTATAGGTGCTAGAGATCCCGGCCAACTAAGCGCGAGGGAGAATTCCAAGGTGAAGAAGGGAGAAACATGACAGGCGTCAGGAAACGTCTTTCTTTTCTTGTTTATTTTAGAGAGCTGTGTTAAGCTTCTCTGCGATAAATAAAATAGTTTAACCGTAAAAGCGTACAGTTTATTTATTATTTTTTATAACTTCAAAAACGCCAATTGAATATCTAAGTATTTGCTTAGCCTGATTTAGGTCAAAATTCTGGTAATTAAATGGTTAGAGATTAATGGAATTCATTTTAATAATTCAAAACAGATATCCTATTCATCATTTAGAGTAGTTGGTGCATTTTTTACGACTTTATTTCGATAAATGTACTATTTTTTAATTTGCTATTAAACTCCAATAGATTATTTTTTTTCAATAGCTTAAAAAATATTTCTTTGGTATTGGTTTTTTTGAAATTGAATAGTCTTCTTTTGAGCAATACAAATCAGTGAAAAAATTATTTTAATTCAAGCTGATCTAAATTCGTAGAAATCAACAAAACCTATTCAAAGATTATGTTTTTTTCCAATTAGCTTATCTTTATCACATCCATGACGAAGCTTTCGTTTGCAGTTAATGAGCTAGCTGTGTCTAGGTGAATAATTCACATGGAAAAAATTACTACGTTGATGCCAAATTTTATACGAATAGTTTTTAAATCTTTTTCTGAATAAAAATTAAATGTTTATCTAAATAAAAATATAGCAATAAATAAATATACATAACAATTTAATTAACATTTTATTCTTTACTGTCACTGACATCCGAGTAATCTAAATGAAAAATTTTTGCTACAAGATATAAAAACGAGTTTTTTTTTTCTAGAAAAAAATTAATTTCATGAATACCATAGAGGGTATTTTAATACAATTTATATCAAATAATTAATTTTCCCCAATTTTCTAAGGATTAACAGTAAATATTTATTTTAGTTTTATTTTATGTATAAATTTATTTCGTCGAATAAGAAACTTTATTTAGAGCTTTCCCTATTAAATGACTTATCGGACTTAATTAACTGCTATACTTGAATAATTTTTACAAATTAATTTTTTAACAATATTCAAAATCAAGTAAAACACGAATATTACTATTTTATCATACATAAATGTGGCATTCACAAAATAAGCAAACATTTAAAAACCATTGAGTATATCTATATGTTTTATATAAGACTCAATGCAGAATTTAATTTTGCAGTCGAAATGATCATCACAAGCACAAGACATGACGTTCAAGCAATAACTCAGTCTGCTTTTCAAGTGAAGATGATCCTTACTATCCGAAATCTGCAGAAGCAGGATTTTGGATCATATAAATGTGCCGCTAAAAATTCACTCGGTGACGTTGATTTCAGCATTCGTTTGTACGGTGAGTCATCAAATAATTTTCAATATTATTTCCTTTCTTTTTTTTTTCATTATTCTAATCAAACATAAAAATAACTTGTTTTTAATTAACTCGAGATGTATTTGTAATTATAGAAATATCAGGACCATCGAAATCACAAAATGGTATATTACCATCGTACAACGATGAAGAAGAAGAAATAGATGGAGATGTATTTTATGGTTCAACAGATATTGAAAAAATGGAAAATAAAGCGTATTCAGTTGACAATACAGTACAGGGACATATCGGTATTCCATTCGGAGGAGCTTCCAGTCCATCACCTACTGTGAAAATAAACAGACGACGACCTGTTTCAGGCACCAGTTCATCTTCAGGCAATCGAATTTCTTCAGCATCCTCCCTATCTCTTCTACATCGTGATATTAATTTTTCAGTGATTTTAATTATTTTTTTAAGATTTTTTTCACTTTTATAAATATCCTGCTATTATAGCTGCAAGACTGGAAGAAAAGATTAATATGAAAAAAAAAATATTAAAATAAATTAAGTGAAGGAAAATATTTATAAAAAGACTTAAATATATATAAATAAATATATTGTGAATGCTTAATGTATAACTCATTAAACATATAGCATAGTATTGTTATTACAAGTGGAGGGATAGACGAAAACATATCGTTAGTAAATGTTTTATGTAATAAAGATATTTATTATTTGTTATCAATATTTTAATTTAAATTATAAACAACATGAGAAACTGGGAGCATACTTGGATATTTGTAGTAAAAATAATAACAATGGAAACAAATTTGACTAAATAATTTTTAAAAACTTGGTAATATAGATCGATGAGAATTCATTATGAGTAGTCAAATCTAAAGTTTGGAAATTTAATTATTAATTCGTGAATAAAAAACAATTTTTTTTTGCTTATTAAAACATTCAGTAAGAAAATAACATATAATTATTTTTTTTAATTATTCTTTAAGAGCAATTAATTTTCTAATTCAATGCCTTTTCTAGATTATAAGAGATAAAAAATTTTTTCGTTGTAGTTATTTTTGTCAAAGTATAAAAATCTATCAATATAAAATGATACATCTCTGGGTCATATCAATTTATATAATAAATAAACAATAAAAAAATATATTTTTTTTTTGAAAGGTGATATATCAATGGAATCAATTTATACAGAAAAAATTGTGTTTTCCAATTTAGTGAAAATGATACTATTGTGTAATATTGTTATTACCAACTTAAGTATAAACAAATGTTGGGATGAACGCGTAAAAAACAAAAATAATTATTATTTAAAAGTTTATGCAAATTGAAATGCAGAATTTCTCGGATGTGTTCAAGGTAGATAGACGAAACATGTTCGTGTATTATATATAACAATAAGTGTAAATAATAATATCACCAGATGGAATGATGAATATATAATCAGGGAGGAAAGTTTTGTGAATAACATCCACCTTTAGTGAGTAACTTCAGGTGTTCGTAAACTCTTGTGTATGATTGTAAAATATATACATATATATATACATCATGTAAAGAACGTCGATTGAAATATTTAAATGATACAACTTTTCGATGAGATAGCTTTTATTCAAGACACAATTAGCTAAGTTACAATTAGCATTACATTGACGTGACATGATTTGATTGCTGGCGCAGAAATAGATCTTGCAGATGACATAAAAGTATCGTGAGATTGATGTAAAAGAAAATTCACAACTGCGTTTCTTTGAAGAAAAGTTTATTTTTAAACATAGATGAAATAAAAAAAAAGTACTGACGACAACTTAGGATTATAGATGGTGCTTTTTATATTGCTTATAAAAATAATTATAATCAATATCCATTCTCTCTCTCTCTCTTTAAAATTAAGTAACAACAATTGAAATGAAGAGAAGATGTTAATTTTTCGATGAAATATTTTCTAAGCTGTTGATAAAGCATATTTTCTGTTCACTTAAAAGTAATATTTAAAGATGAGACATGTACCACAAGAGGATTGTAAACTGAAAATAAAGTACTTGTGAAACACAAGAATAATTTAAAGTCTGATATTTTTCCTACTGAAAATAAACCACGAGATATAAATAATGAAAGTTTATCAAAGGTTTATAGAGTTTAAGAAGCGATGTAGATGTTTGAAGAAGATATCACTGATTGCGCACGAGCCACAAATAAATCTTTCGTTAATTTTTGAAAAAGATTCTGGTTCCTTCATAAATAAACACAACTGCCCGAACATCTGGCGCGGACGTAATTCATCGTGAATTAATTTAAGGGCCTGTATGTCTTCCTTTCTCTTAGTAAGCTTCCTCTTATTCTATCGTCTTCCTCCTTACACTCCTTAAGAGCACGCTGGTAGCTTTCATTAAGGTCTGCTGGCACCATTTGGTGGCTCGCTTTTATGCTGATTTTATTTCCCTTCTTTCGCGAACTTGAGATCTCAGTAATTGTGCGGTTTATATTTTATTACCCCCGCTGAGTATAATGGTCGCGGAAAATATAGCTCGTCGAACACGTTTGCATCACTCTTGATGATAAAGGAGATCGAGAGTGAATGAGAGAAGAAGGAGATAAAAAAAAGAATAGGAAAGAAGAAAAGCGGATTTTTTTACTGTGTTTTGAGCTTTAGTTTCTTTTATTCTTTATCCGATTTGCGATGGACGAGTTGCGTTAGACTATAAGAACAATTTCAAGTTTGCAGTATTTCTTAGTACAAAAAAATGTAAACTCTTGTTTGGAAGATGTTTTGAAAAATAAAGGAAAATTTGTAGGATATTATGTCGACTCCAGGAAACGGTGAGCATCTCCAGCGCACGTGTCTAGTGTAAGGGGTAGCATTCAAACACTTGGCACCAGCCGGCGCCTGGTATGTGACATGAATATTTGTTTCTAATAAGATATGCTACCGTGCAAAGCTGCCACTTGACGCGGTTGGTTCTTCGGTGAATTTACATAGATGATAACAATACGAGCTGACTGAGTAAAAGAAGAACACAGTCATCAACTAACACACAAGAAGAATCGATGCATTTGATTGAACGTAATGCGATATGTTTGTATTTACGTTTGAATAGTATTTCAAAGGTACACTGGCTTGATTCACCGTGTGATGAAACTAATTTGAAATCCAAGGAGCGGAAATATCGTCGTTAATGAATGGCATAAAACCCGGCCCTGAATAATGCATCGTGGTAACAAGCTCTCGATGTTATTTGGAAGTCGCAAAAACACTTGCACCAGACACGAGTTCTGCTCTCAAGCTTTTTTCCCTTTTAAATAAGTAAAGCAAACCTCAAGGACCCTCTATTAGTTTGTAAACCATCGTCTTGAATTATATTGTCTGATTTATTGTATCAATTAAATAACATGGAAATTTTAACTTTCCTCTTTATACAATTGCCGTTTGCTTTTTAATTTACACGCTGTAAATGATTGCATTTAATGATGTAGTTATATATTTAAAGTATACTTATAAATTTGCTAGTATCATTACTTTGAACTTTCTATTCAAGTAACTATGTTATACAATGTTATGTATTATTCATTATATTTATTATTATTTATATACCTTTATTCAACACTGCTTTGAGATAAAATAACTTGAATACCTCTCGCTTTGTTAATTCTCAGCATGTATTTCTATATATCGACGAAATGCACGATTGAAAATTCCAGACAAGTGTGAAGGTATAGAGTGGACGATGAATGTCTTCAGAAAGAGGAGACTTTTAAAGAAATGCATGATGTGGGTGGTTGTGGTATGAAGAAAAGATCGAAAGAGACAGAGTCGTCTTCGTCTTGCCGTGGAATCGATAAGTTGGACGTACGATGGATACCAGGAATGTGGTTTCTTTTTGAAAGCGACAGAAGTCTATCGAACGAAATAGAGACTAAAGGGAGAAAGGCTGCAAAACAACCATTCAAAACTGTCGAACGGAATACATTTCTTTTATCTAAAGATAATAGACGAGTAAATAAATATATAAAGATATTCTTTTTATCTGACATAATGTTATTTATTATTCATTTGATAAAGCTCAAAAAAAAAAGCTTATTAAAAAATGAAGGTGACCAAAAGACATTATGTTACATAAATGAATAATTGTGAAAGATAATTTAATTATTATGTTAAAATTTTTAATCAAATTTTGAATTACTAAAAATGAAACATATTTAATTCTCATATTTTAGTAACGTTTCAGCATTTAAATGAATTTTTTATTTCAAAAACTTAATACGATAAATAATTATTTTCTTCACACTTTTTTTTTTTTTGATAAACAGCAGCCTAAAAGACACTAGAGTTAAGCAGATTGTGAAATCTTTTTAATCCTCAACACGTACATTTAACACAACCCGATAAAAAATATAAATCACACGACAATTTTATGAATGTTAAAAAAATTCGAGAAAATTCACCAATTGTCCCATTTACTGAATAAAAAAGCTTTGACTTTGTCACCTCTAGTACAGCTCATTTTTGTGCCAACAAGTCTCCCTTTTATAGAGATGCTTTGCACGTTACATTAACGACTAAATGGGTCACGTTTTTCTTGGCTCGTAAATGAATACTGGACTTAGTTGAGTCGTGAAAGTGTACCTAAACTACTTCATCTTTCACTTCTTCCCTCTAGTCCTTATCCCCTAAATTATCTTAGGATACTATTCTTTATGGATTAATGTTCACGTAAGTCTCATGAGTATAGTCAGGACATAACACATGTGTCCATCAACAAGACGAGCTGACGCGTTAAATTGCAATTCGACCCTATCGTCCACATTTACTCTCTCTCCAGGCATTTACGCATACAATAGTGCATACTCTAGGACGCTCATCCATACTCTGAGTCCTTCCACGTTTCAGGAATACTAGTGAGAGCTGTTTAAATGCACGCACGAGCGGAACCCAACAGCCTCCAGGGTTTCTCTGCTCTTATTACTGGCATACAAACTCCTGTATCTATACTGGAGACTTACTGGCCCTTGCGGCATATTACGTATTGCAATCTCATGACTTATAGAGAAAACTTGATTCAAAGGAAATTGAGATCTTAATAATCTTTTTATCGAAACTATCATCTTAACTCTTCTTAATTACAATCTTATTCTTCTTCTTTCACTTAATCAATTTTCTTTATTATAATTCACAAATATAAAGTCAAGCAAAAAAATCAGTGTTATCCTACAACACATATTCATTTGAACCAATGAGTTTAAATAAAGTTTTTATGTTTTTATAAAACCAGTTCCTCTAAAAGGAATAATTCAATTCCCAAAATACATTTTAAATGATAGAATTATTAAACAAAATTATTAACATACGTTTACATATTTTTAGCTCCCCACATAGCTAATATTTAAACTAAATTTGATGAATAACAAAAAAAAAAAATGAAAATTATTAAATACTGTTAAATTTCTTGAATATTTAAAACATTATTATCTTTATCTCTAGTTAATTCGCAAACTCAATTATAATCGAATATATTCCTCTATTTAAGGATAATTTCAATGTATTTCAATCTGCATTACTATAGTCTATGTATATTTAGTATACAGATGAGATTTCCAGAGGAAATGATAATATCAACATTTATGGTTAGTTAAGGTATGCAAATAACAATATAAAACGAAAAAAGAATACCTTTTATTTTATTGAAAGAATAAAAATAAAAAAAAAATTCTCTAAAATAGGTTTATTTTAACCAATGATATAGTCTTTTCGCACGTGTCCTGTGTGCCTTAGGCTAAAGAATGAAGTGACGGACGAGAATAAATTACCAGCAAGTTGGTACTACAATGGATTCGCTTACTATCTGTTTTTTAGCCTGAGGAGGAAAAATAAATAAAAGCAAATCTTTCCATCGGTAAACTTTTTGTACTACTTACTTTATTTCATTACTTTTTACAATGACCATCATCTTCTTCATGTTTTATTATCCTTTTCTAGCGGATGATGGTGCATGAAATTGTGTAGTAAAAAATTATGTTTAGTGATACAACATCATCGCGGAGAATCATAAAGATATGCTGCTGTAGAGCTACCTGATAACATGATAGTGCTAATAACTGTCGATCGATTGTGATAATTCGTTGCTTATGGGGAGCGAGAAACTGCTTACTCCAATCTAATGAACAATGGAAGTATTGGAACGGCGATTGATATGTACACTTGATCGGAATTTTTTATTCTCTTGATGAAGAATAATTTTAGGAAGGAATATAGGTTTGTTAGAATGGCAAATAAAATAAAATTTAAAAATTATTTAGAAGTAAATTTTTAATCGATAATAAAAGAAAAACAATCCTTCGAAGTAATCAGTACACTCTAAAAAATAATTCACAGAATATTTAAGGCATTTTATTGATTTTCATGAGGTAAAAAATATTTCTCATTCATTTTGTTCATATTAAAATGGTGTTATCCTCAAAACTAGTAAATTGAAAAAAACTGTAATAGATATTTTTCTTATCAAATAATTAGTTTGATTACTTAATATTTATTTCGATTGAAATATTATTTATTCTTAAATAATATTAATAAGTGAAGTTTATCATAAAATCTTAACTTTCAATCATTCTTCCATCAGAATACAAAAAAAAGTTTCTGTTGTATGAATCATATCATAATTCATCCTGTCCACTAGTGTTCATCCTTACCCAACAGAACAGTCAAATGAACAAAATTTTCAACATCGAATAGAATTCGAATAATTTATCAGGTTGAAGAAATAGCTGACGTCGAGGGAAACGACAGTAAACATACCTGAAGATTGTCAACTACGAAGTAAATATTTGTTTCTCTTTCTCCGGGCTGTTATGCGAACGCAAAGCAATCCACCATCACGTTAACACATCGTATGTCCTGTCACAAGCTTTAACATTTGTGTTACACCTTATTTCTATTTTTCTGTCTCTTTATCACGCGAAAAATTTCTCATGACGAAAAATTTCAAAGAATATTTTCCTTGATTCATATGCATGCCTGATCAAAGCACGACCTCTACTACTACTTACATTATTTCTTTGTCTCCAGCCATTTCTCTAAATAGAGAAGTCATTTATTCAACATATGAGACTTGATTTCTGTCGAAAGACGATGATTGAGAAGGAGTAGTCACACTACGTCGCGCAATGGTGCAAGGGCGTTACGTGGTGAACGACTATCGTTAATCAGAGAAGCACATCCCTAGAATCTTGTTCTCCAGGATGGTAACACGTGTGTGCTATTCACTCTCTCAATGTCGAGTTATATCCCACTAAAATTATCCCAAGTATATTTTCCAGCATCATCAATTAATAAAACACAAAAATACTTCCTTATCTCCAATTTGCCTAATTAATTATACTTGGTTGTTTGATAAATAAATCTCACTTAATGATAAGCTTATAAACAAGACCCCAGATGTTAAAGAGTATTGTCGTAAGCCTTGTAATGAATTTCCAAGTTAATTCTCAATAAATGACATTTTTATTATACAGAAAAAAATGAGAAGATAATAAAAAAAAAGGAATATCAAGTAAACGGTGGAGTACAAAAAATACTGATATAAGTATCATCGATGTAAGAAAAAAAACCGATATTTCCTACACTTTTTACTCCCTCCATTCGTTGAACAAAAGAGGGAAAAGATGCGCCTGGTCAGCAGCTTACGAAGAATACCAGCAAAGAAGACGCAGAGTCATTTCTTTCTTTCGTTTATTTTTTTCATTGTTCTCTAACTGCTCTATCTGATAATTAATAACGATCTGATGAAAGTTGAAGTATGGCTCGAATTGATATTGAAATTCAATTACACGGATATTAATAAAATGCTAAATAATATTAATGGTCGCTATTATCATTTTAAATATACAATTTTCAGTGGATAAACATTTTAATAACTGTTTACAAATTTTTCTTTTAATCGATTTAATTTTATTCCACTTCAATAAGCAATGATTACTATCATAATAATTATTTAACTATTTTATTAATGAGTTTTAAAGGAATAAATACTTCTGACAAGATAATTTTTCAAAATACGTCACCATCACATTAAAAAAACTAACAAACATTGAACTGTTTTCTTTGAAAAGCTTTTGCAGTTTTCTGATTACATTCGTACTTCCAACAAACTCGTTGTAAAAAAAAAAAGAAGTTAGAAAATTCGTATTTTTTTTTTCCTTAAGAATTAAAGATCAGACTTTTACTTCTATAATCTCTTTTTAAAAATACTCGAAGAATTTCTGAAAAAATCATTTCTCATTCTGTATTTGAGCCTAGTGAATATATTCAATTTAACAACTTGATTACTTCAAAATAAATGAAAGTAGAAATTTCTTTAAGACGAAAATATCAAAGCTCAAAAGTCAAATCTCAGTACTCGATATTTTACCATCATATATTGAATCAGACATGAATCAGTTTAGAGAGCTGTGATTTTTTTTTGAACAAAAAAAGGTGATGAGAGTTTTAAAGGAGTAATTATTTCTTTTAATTAAAATTAGTCACTAGGTAGATTCAAATAAACTCACACCTATGAAATTTAATGTGTCATTTTGAGAATCAGTTCAATACGCATCTGATGAAGCCTATTGTTTTTTAGGTCGTGAAATTTTCGCCCGTCATGCAACTGCAACGTTATTGAATTATTCAAAAGATAAGAGGCATCTGTAGAGCTCTGGTCCGCTAAGAGAGAAGACAATTACCAGGAAACAGCATGAGATAACAACAACAACTACAAGCGGCATTTCTAACCACGGCCGAGTCGGCCGGATATGGTTCTCGAACAACAAGCTTGCTTCAACTCCTCTAAAACGTGCATCCACTCTTCCCCTTTTCTCGTTATAGTCTCACTGGTACTACTCGTGCCGACAGTCAGCTCAGCGCACGTTTAACTCCTCGTCTTTCGTGTTATCTTTATGCCAGTTGTTTCTCATCAAGATTGCTTCTTTTAATTAACATCATTCTTTCACTTAATTATGTCTTGAAGCTTTTAATGAAAAAAAAATACTCTTGAATTTGTTGAATTACTGTTTTTCTTTTTCGTTCTGAACAAAAGAACTTAATACGTCTTTAGCTACCGTACAATCCTCATATTTTTAATAAAGTCCGATCACTGAAATCTACGATAAGAATTATTCGTGTTTTTTTCTCTTGATTCTGAGGAATTTAATATTTCTATACACTGTTCTAAGTTAAAAAAAAAATTTCAATAGAATTTTATTTGTGATTCAGTGATATGAATATAAGGAAAGAGCTTGGGAAAATTTTTTATCTATACTAATGTAACAAGGTTAATAAAAAAATTCATTGCAGAAGTAATTTTTTATTACGGGTATATTTTGAAGCTACATTTTTTTCGATGAATATGATGAGAAATATCATCGTGAATACTATCAAGAATTTACAATTTTTTTTAGATTAAAAAGCATATTTTAATCATTTAGGTAAATAAATTATGCATGAAAAAAATTTTCTAAGAATTTTTACTAATTAAAAAAATTAAAAATTATTAGTTTTTTCTATAAACAATAACAATATTCAATGACAGTATAAGGATATTAGTATTTTTAATAGATATATTAAATAGAAAGTAAATTTTATAGATTTAGAATTTTTTTTCAAGAAATCGTTACCGTGTCTGCCTTTTTACTTTTGTTCTGTTTTAACAGTCATTTTCATTATCATGATTAAAAATTCAATTGATTATTTATAGATGAGCAATATAATTGACAAAAATACGTTTGGTACATTTATTCTACATAAATTAATAATACAAGAGAAGCTCAGATATAGATCCGAATATATTTGAATATTTTCAAATGTATTTCTATATCAAAAATGGATTAACAACTCTTCGACATTGTGTTTTCATTAAAGCAATCTATGTCCCATTATTCCAATTATAATGTCACTTCCAATTACTAATTATTCAACTAATTTTTAAATGTGTAAGTAAAAAAGTTTTAAAATCAAACAAGACTTTTGTTTTTATATAAAATAATAAACAAGGAAAAAAATTTATAAAAAAAGTAAAATGATAAGAAAGTTACAAGCTTCAGAATACTGTATCTTGATTTATTTTCCCACCATCTTCAAGTTTTATTATTTATGAAAAAAATAAAGAAATATTTGGTTGTGAAAAATATATTCTTACTGCAGTGGAAGATATCGTTTGAAGATTCCAGCAGTTTATTGTCAACTTTTTATCAAAAAAATATAATTCTCTAATTAGTGTGAAATATATTAGCCTCATAAATATTTTAAAGAGTATTAATACCTGCAATTAAGTACAAACATTGATAGAAAATTTTTAATAAATCCCGGAAAAGGTATTTAATTTATCACTGATGAAAGAATTTTTCACTTACAATGGATAAAAACTTTATTTGTCATCAGTAAAATATTCTATTGAATAAGAATTTTACTAAAACCTTATCATTTTTTTCTACATCAACCTAGAAAAAAATATCTCTCAGAATATAACTAACCAGCAGAATATAAAGAAGACTCATTCAAGTATAACTGAAATAAAAACTCCATATAGACATAAGTTTGAAAAAGATATGTATGGTTAATAAAAATCACACCGTATTAAACATAATTTTAAAAATGACAAAAAGTTGACACAATAAATTTTACTTGGACTGTCAAGAACAAAGGGTCTTAATATATCTTTAGTAACTATACAGCCCGACCGTTTCCCCAAATTTCTTGGTGGGTTTATCTCGTGAAGCTTCTATCAGTTCCTTCCGCATCATCGTGTCTGTCGGGCGTAGCGCGAACCTCGAACAAGCTCGTTCCATTGGGAAAGTTTCTCCGGCTATTTTGTAGCCTGGGGCAGTGGTGCATTCCAAAGTTCAGGAGGATCGAGTTCGCGGCGAGCAGAGAGAAAATAAGAGAAGAGAGAAGGAGCTCTTCTGAAATAGCGCTGAGAAGTCCAAGCTTGTCCACAGCCGCATGTTTGGTACCACGAATCCTTCTTGCAATACAGTCAAAGTAAAGCGACCAACTGCTCTGTGATTAAAGAAAATTATGGAGCACGAAGAGGGAGATAATTACAGACAGAAACGAAGGGGCAGTGTCTGTACAATTTCCACTTTTACCTTCCTTATTGCTTCGAATGCGTCCCAGTTGTGATGCTCATGAAACAGAGGACCTGACTCATTTTCTCTTGACCATACTACTGTTGTTGTTGTTGTTCAAGTGAGACTTTCCTCTCTCTCTCTCGCGGCGTCAACGGATCCACATTCTGTCATGTCGTTTCACCCACACGAATTTTCTTCTTTTTTGTACGTACCAACATTTCTCGTGTGTCTCTTTCAAAGTACGTGGGTCCGTCGGGACATTTTGTTTTGTCTGTAACCACACGCACGCAATACCATGCGCTTGTTAACGAACAAGATTCAAAAATATAATATGGCTGAGATTTTTATATGATATGGAGATTTAGTGATGTTTTTTTTTGTCAACTTTATTGAAAGAATAGAATAATTCTTTTTTTCACATAAGTTCACTTCTGTTCAGGTAATTTTGTCGTGACTCCATTGTTCTCGAAATAAAGGCATTTCCTATAGTAGTGAGTGAAAGAGACTAACAGACGATTCGCTTCGACGTGAAAATTTAACTTGGAAATTTCTACCCGCTTCCCGATTACAGATAGAGTCAGAAAGAGAACGAGAATCTATTTTACCTAATTACGTTACAGGTCCAGCTCTTCGTTTGCATTGAAGATATACAGAAACGAGAGCTTTTTACTCTAATCATCACGCACCGATCGCTTTCCTCGATTGAGCTTGAAAATTCTCATTACATACATTTGCATGAAAAAAAAAAAATTGAGTAATCGAGCAGTATCTGTTAAAATATATATTCTGTTGTAGATTTCTTTTTTCACACTCTGTCGTAAGCTTCTGTCTTTTTTAGTTTTAATTAAACAGAACATGTTTTATTCTATTCTCTCATATGTACATATTTTACTGTCACGCATATGATATAAACATGATATAAATGAGCTTGATTTCCAAACACGTATTAAATAAAGTCCATGACAAGATTATTTGCATCAATTTTCATTGAATACCAGCCAACAGTAATCGAATATAGTTGACTCTTCCAATGACCATCATGTATGTCATTTATAATTATCGTTCAAATAATTTTCATGTGTCGCATGAACGCTATAAGAATATTACTCTGTAATTTATTGCATTAAAAAGTGATGTCGACAAAGCAGCAGGATGAAGCGAGAAAGAGGCCGAATATATATATATATTTGTGACAGACGATGCAAGAGTAGGTGATGAAGACGGAGATCCGGAACTTTGTGAATGCCCCTTTAACTCGTGAAATCGGACTACTTTGTCCATAATTTAGTTAAGAGCGTCATGCGTGTGACGTGCACAGTATAGAATAGATCGGAACAACCGAAGCGCGAATAGAACTGGCGTGCAGCCAACCTCTGGATCCAGGATCCGTGCACTAGGTGACTTATTATCTACCGTTTGTATGTGCAGCCCCCAACTGAAACCCATCGCTATAAACGTTACCCTAAAGAGCCAGATTAACCGGAAACGCGTGTTTAATTCACGCGTGTTATTATTTTATCGGTAGATGTGTCAGATCGTTTATCATTTATCTGTTTTAAACTTTGCACTGCATTCTGTTGATGAAGAGTGGGAAAATTATTGTAATTAATGCGAAATTTACTATTAATCCTTTCATTCCTTCCTTCTTTCTTCTTGTTGCTTCTCATAAACTTGTGGTAATGAATTTTTCAGTACAGTTTATTACAATACTAATTTTGAACAGACTCAAAAATGTTATTGAATTAAAATAAATTTATTGTAAAGTATTAATAATAGTCATTCAATTTTCGTTGTAAGTTATACAATCAACGATTTATTTTTATCTTTTTTTGTTATCCGAAAAGTTCACTTCAAATACTGAAATTTTCCATTTTTTTTATACTGAAAATGTTCATATAAAATTTAATTAAGTATGTTTGACCTTTTCGAAGTTAAAAATATGTTTAAAGTTTTGCATCATGAAATTCATTTAGTGTGTATGATATTTATAATTATTCTATCTATTCACAATGAAAAAAAAGTACTAACTGAAAAAAAATCACAAACTGTAATTTAACTTTATCACAAAAAAAAGGAATCCATACTAACATTTATTCTGTATTGAATTAATAATTATCCCGTATAGAAAAATTTCGTTTCCCAAAAAGTTCCCTAAATTGTTCCCAATAAGGAAGTTCCCCGACGTTCCCATCGTGGAACTATAGGGTACGTTTGAGGAACGAAATTTTTTTTTCTTTTTAAATTTTTTCTCTCTACTCCAAATGTACTTTAAATGTTTTGTACTAACAAAAGCAATATACATAATGAAATTAATGTATGATATATTGGCAAAAAACTGTGAAATATAAAAATGTGCATAACTTCGATGCTAATAATGCTACAGGGTTGATCGAGGGCTCAAATGAAAGATCTCGACGAGAGGAATAGAGTCAATATAGTTAAAATCATACATGGAGCATAATTTATGCGAAAATTAAAGTAAGTTCCGATTTTACCCCATTTTGAGGGTGAAATAATTAATTTTTCTAATGTTCGACCTGATTCCGCATATCTACGCATTGAGACGAAGAGAATGAGTGGTCGAACTTGAAAATCGGACAACTTTGATTTTTCGACCCCAAAAAATGGCAAGTGGTACCCCTTTCCATTTTTTTTGGCCAAAAAATAAAAGTACTCCGATTTTCGAGTTTGACCACTCATTCTCTTCGTCTTGATGCGTAGAAATGCGGAATCGGGGCACCGCCCGGGAAAATTCATTTTAACACCCTTAAAAGGGGGTAAAACTGGATACACATTAAAAATCATCCTCCTCTCGACTTTAAACCCTTATAACTCATGAACGGACGGTCCAATGATCATTTTTAGGGACGTTTTGGAAACCTAATAATCCAAGCTAAATATCCATATTCATAAAAAATGTTAAAAAAATTTCTTTCACCCTTAAAATCGCTAAAATATATGAAAAAATCACATTTTTTTGGGAGTTTGCCAACTATTTTGGCGATTTTAAGGGTGAAATAAATTTTTTAAACAATTTTCATGGATATGTATCTTTAGCTAAGATTCTGAAGTTTCCAAATAGCTCTTGAAAATCCTTTTCTGATGATTTCTTTACGAGTTATAAAGATTTAAATCAAAGGAAAGCTGATTTTTCGACCCTTACTTCGACTTTGAAGCTCTATAATTCTCATACAAAGCATTCAATGATGATTATAAGGAGCTGTTTGGAAACTTTAGAATCTTAGCTAAAGATACATGTCCATGAAAATTGTTTAAAAAATGTATTTCCCCCCTAAAATCGCCAAAATAATTGGCAAACTCCCAAAAAAATGTGATTTTTTTTTTATATTTTAGCGATTTTAAGGGTGAAAGAAATTTTTCTCGATAAATTTATAGATATTGTTAGATAGCTTAAATTTTCACGTTTCTAAAACGTCCCTAAAAATGATCATTGGACTGTCCGTTCATGGGTTATAAGGGTTTAAAGTCAAGGGGATGATCATTTTTAATGTGTATCCAGTTTTACCCCCTTTTAAGGGTGTTAAAATGAATTTTCCCGGGCGGTGCCCCGATTCCGCATTTCTACGCATCAAGACGAAGAGAATGAGTGGTCAAACTCGAAAATCGGAGAACCTTTATTTTTTGGCCAAAAAAAATGGAAAGGGGTACCACTTGCCATTTTTTGGGGTCGAAAAATCAAAGTTGTCCGATTTTCAAGTTCGACCACTCATTCTCTTCGTCTCAATGCGTAGATATGCGGAATCAGGTCGAACATTAGAAAAATTAATTATTTCACCCTCAAAATGGGGTAAAATCGGAACTTACTTTAATTTTCGCATAAATTATGCTCCATGTATGATTTTAACTATATTGACTCTATTCCTCTCGTCGAGATCTTTCATTTGAGCCCTCGATCAACCCTGTAGCATTATTAGCATCGAAGTTATGCACATTTTTATATTTCACAGTTTTTTGCCAATATATCATACATTAATTTCATTATGTATATTGCTTTTGTTAGTACAAAACATTTAAAGTACATTTGGAGTAGAGAGAAAAAATTTAAAAAGAAAAAAAAAATTTCGTTCCTCAAACGTACTCTATAGTTCCACGATACAATTATAAATGTGAAGTACTCGACATAAGACGGATCATAAAGACTGATAGGCAATGACTATGTGACAATTGTTGGTTGACATTTACCCCCAGGCATGATACATCTCAACTGCATCTGCAGTGCATCAAATTCTACTTTTTCATATTTCGAAAAATATATTTTCCCCAGTTTTTTCACAATGAAATTCAATTCTACAATTTTTTTTGTTTTGTTTCATTGAAATAAAGTCATTAATAACTTCTTATTCTGTAACATATATCAGCAGAAGATTTCCACAAAGCACTGAAAATCTGTTTAATAATTTAATCCAGTTAACAGAAATAATGCCTTATTCACGTCTCCTATTGTCAAATTTTTGTAACAATTTTCAGCTTTAAAACTCTGGTCTCTCTTCATAAATATATAAATGTTACGTGTTAAAAAAGATTCCATGAATGTTCATCTAACATCCCTCGACGTGAATATTCATATCACGAGACAATGCTAACTTGTTCATGAACATTCTGTGCATACGATGAGTTTAAAAAATTAACCATATCAGTGAAGTAAATGCATTTTATGATATTTTACATAATTATTGATTATCAGAATTGATTGTCAATCAATAGGACTAATTATTTTAATTCAATAACTCAGGTACATCGTTGCCTTCTTTTCAAATCTATTTGCAATCTTTATTGACACAATTTTTCAACTTTATTTAAAAGCACTTTTCATTTTAATAAGTAAGCCTGTGCTGCAATATATTAATTAACTCATACTATTGAAGATAAAATACAAAAAAAAAAATTCTTGAAAACTTATTTTATTAAAAATGTTAACAAGCTCAAATCTATAATTCATTCTATTGAAAAATATTTAAAAAATCATTGACCTCGATTTTTCCGGAGCAGTTTATAAATTTAAAAGTAAATTAAATAATCAAATCTACGATCTCATCTTGACTTCTTGTGTGATAAAAATATTTTTCAATAATTTAATAATATTCAATTAATCAGATCTTACATTTAATTTGCTTTAATATAACTGCATTATTTTCTTTAGAAAAATTCCTTTCAACTTACTTCAAGTCAAAACAAATGAAAAAATCAATTTAAACTAAAATATATCTAATCGTTTTCGAAATATTGTTCGATAAAATTTTTGTCACATCCTTTCTATTATAAGTTTCGAAAAAAAGTAAAAAGTATCCTCAAGACACTTCTACTTTTAAAATTCCTCAGGGACCAAGAGAGCTTACAATGTAGGTAATTTTCAAATTCATACTTCAAATAAAAGAGAGTAAGAAAAAATTAATCCATTTTGAGGAGAGTTTTATTTTTATTTACAAAGGAACTTTGGTCATATGATTATTCCTCAGCATTGTCGTACGATTTTGAACAATTCTTCGACTTATGGATAATGTAGAAAAACTTGCGGACCACGCATCTATATAAGAGAAACTTTTCTGGCAAGTCTAAGGAATTTTTCATGTTCTTCGACGCAAGTTGAGAATGCAGTGTCAGCTGGAGAAACGCGTCGAAGGTTATTGCTTGACTTTTTACATCAAAGAATATTGAAGTAAAAAAGTCCGTCAATTTTATTGCATCATCAAGTATTATTTTTCGTAATCACACAAACTTAGCATCTTAGTTCATTTGAACTCAATAATATCATGGAATACATCTAAACAGATTTCTAGACTAACTTGTTAACCCAGCTTACATCATTGCCATACACCAACATATATAAGTAGTCACCTAAGACGAGAGACTTAACTTCTTTAGAATGTATAAAATGACGTTGGAATTTCCAGTAGAGCAAAGAGTCGTTGATTTAATTGCTCAACTTTAACAAGTACGCAAGGCGACACTGTTAGTACAGCTTGAGTAGCAAGCGTTCTGTTATCAGATGTGATCATTAAATGTAGTTTTCCAGATCTTCGATTCACAAGCCTTTGAATATGTCACTAAATTTGTCTAGCATGAGATGAAGGATCGAGCAACAAGTTAAAGCGTGACGTGCCCATGGATCGAAGGGGTGAGCACACTCGTGGACGCTTTGAATTTCTGAAGAGTTATATATATATAAGCCTAGAGAAATGAGCATCGATTTACTCTGTTGTGAATGGATGTTTTTTTTTATTCACCCTCATAAACGTCAACAAAAGTATAAAGGATAATAAAGAGAAATATTGGCGATTATTAATTATTTGAAATGGGCTGTGCATACTGGTGAACTGATTTAGGAATATCTATATTGAAAGTGATGTGAATTATTCTACTGTAAATAATTATAAATTCTATCGTATTTTACGGTGCTCTAGTTTATATTGAAAATATTGAGAATTTTGTATTACGGTGAATGTAGGTAGATTTAAGGTAAAGGATAAAATAAGTCCGGGCAAGAGTGTCAAGTGGAGGGGTAAGAGACGCGGAGATATAGTTGTCTGTAACACGTCTCTGCTCTCAAGCAATGAGGCTGCCTGCGGCATCCAAGTTTACCTCCAACTTCACTTCCAACTTCTCAATATTCATCTCAATTATATATACACCTCTACTCCGATTATTTTACGAAAATCAATAAGCTCAATAAATAAATTTTTCACATTTCATTAGTTAATTTACATTAATATCCATCTTATCAGAGAGCAGTTATTATTAAAAAGTATGATGACTCTCATGTATCTTGATAGTTTTATTTTAATGCTATTCATTCTTATGATTTTCAGATGATTATCTTGGAGAATCAGGAGCAATGCTAAAAACGATATCAAATCGTCCAAGTTTTGGTAATTCAAACCGTAGAAAATGGATCCCAGTATTTTTGGTAGCTCTCTGTCTTTTGTGTATTCATCTTCGTCATGCTCACAAGTGAGCGTGCATTTCTAACTTTATTTTATCTTCAGAATTAGTTCAGCCGTCTTGGCACGTCTTTGTCGAGCTGTTGGTGATAAAGTTTAGTATGCTAATTCGTAGAACAGCTGCGTGGCTTCTCCACCCAAGCAAGGTATACCCGCGCAGCGCGCCAAAATTATTGAATTTAAATTGCGGTAATTAAAATATGTTATGCTGCACGTCGTGCCACATAATTCCAGTATATATTTGTCTTCGAAGCTTCATAAAAACTTTGGAATCGTAGATGAAATAAGGCGATATATAAGAAAGTCAAAGACAAAACAGACTATCTAGAATGATGATATTGTTCTTAGACTAAATTAAACAGACCCAATCATTCTGGATCAAAACAAAAAAATCATCGCCCGTAAAGAGATAATATTTGCACGACTTTATTTTTTTTTATACCAAAATAAAACTGGGGATCAAAGTTATTTGAGATAATTTTTTTTTAATGATGATCATATAATAATTTATTAGCTTAATTCTACATCATTTATTTTTAAATTAAGATAATTCTCTTTTAAATTAAATATTGCAGATCTTTCTGTAAAATATTCATTAAGGTAATAAGCAAAAATAGAATTACTCATATAAATCATATTTGTCATCTAAAGGATATCTAAAAAAAAGGATTCTTAATTTAAACATTCAATATTTTTTTTTTCTTTTCTATAATAATAACTAAGAAAAAAAAGTTCTATATAAAAATTTCATGTCAAAGCAAAAATAATCAAACTTTTTCTTTTTACCTTACTAGTATTTTTAATATGCTATTACTTTATTTAATTTCCTGAAAGGTTATTTCCTTCTTTATTCTCACTTAAACATATACAAAAAAGTACCTTCGAAAATCTTATATTTGATCGTGGATATTTTCCATTGTGACAAGAAAAAAATCTGTATTCAATAACGCAAACGAATTTATTAATGTCATATATGATTAATGAAGTATGGAGTATAAAAAATAACAACTGTATTAAATTATGATTCCAATCTTAGAAAAATCAATTCTCGGGTTCATTAAGACTGGTGTATAAGCGAAAACCTATAGAAGGATCAGTCTCATCAACAGACAGTCCATACGTTAACAGTTGAGCGGCATCGTGCGCTTTTCAGCTTTCATAAAGGGATGAATAAAGGGGTACCACCTTGGCAAGCCGCCAGACAGCAAGTAACTTATTATATCTGGCATTAAATTATTATAGAGACCTTACTACCTCCCCTCTTGCATACAATGGGTGCTGTGAAGTGCATAGGAAACGATTAAATCCAATAGTGAATTCTAGAATTCTGTTTTCGTAGCTCATATGTAGCGCGCTTTTTTGCACAAAAGCTAACGACTCCCTACTACTCAACAAATTTAATGAGGACATGTGTTTGAACTTTAACTCCATTTAATGATGATAATTCTCATGAGCACATTTGTTTCGCAATATTAAATGCATTATTTATATATTTTTTATATAAATAAGTCTTATATATATATATATATTGATTTTGTAATTTGTTTTTCACTTTAATTAAACAGATGTAAAAAATTGTTAATGGTTGGTTTAGAACGTATTTGAAATATATTCAAAACTTATAATTCTGAATGGTTTTTAATTTCTTGAATATTGGATATATTCTGAAGTTTTAATTATTTATCGAATGATTTCGAATGAAGTCTAAAATACATTGGAGAATATACCAATATCCAAGTAAAATGTTTGATGAAATTCTCAAAATAAACCAATTTCCTATAATTTACAGCAATTATAAAATAATCTTGTGTCCATGAAATTCAATATATTCGAATTTAATTCATTGTATTGTAATCAATGATACTTTCAACTTATCAACAATTGAATGTTTAATTAATCGATACAATTTTTAACCGTCCCAACTACGTTAAATAATAAAAATTCATTGAGCTTTAATTATAGTTGTCATAACTATAAAATAATTCTCTTAACTGCAAATAAAATAGGTATCGTATCTATCTTGTCATGACAAAAAAATAATAGTTGGACTAACTTTTCTGATTTTTTTAGTAATAGAATTAAATAAAAATACTATTATCTTGATTTGTATTGAATTTTTTCTTTAAACTTTAATTACTCAATGGAAATAAATTCAAATGTTTCTCGCTGTACCAAACATCGGTTACGCCTGACCATTTGTTGAGCTTGACTACTGAACAATGGTAAAAGAGGAATCTGTATCGAATATCCTCAACTAGAAGGGTAGACGTCGGTTTTATTCTTCGAAGGGGATGAAGTACTCTTTTGTAGCATCTGTTGGATAGATTATTGATTTGTTTATCCACTGGAGTTAATTCTGAAACTGAGAACAAAAATTAAATTTGTGTTCTATTTCATCAACTCCCGTAAATATGTTGATATATTCCTGTATTTTCTGCCTTGAATTCTATTGTTCTCTAGTATTACTGGGAAACGTTTAAAGAGTTTATAAATTCACTTGAACAATTCATTTATGGTAAATTTTGGGAAACATTTGTGCCTCAAAGTCTATTGAAAAGTTTAGAAACTACTGTATCTATGAGTTAAAGATATTTGATGAAAGAAACTCGGAAGAGATTTCAAACTTATACACATTTATTTTGTATAAGAGTTGAGATTCTACAACAAGTTAAACACATAAAGATGTTTTAATACAAGTATGGATGTACATTTGAGAAAGTAAGAATGTATCTATTAAACATGAATCTTAAGTGAATACCCTACATAAATAGGTGAAGTGGTTCTACTTATGCATATAGAACTGTTGCGTTTGAAGGTGAAAAAAGTTTTTTCTGGACAGAAATCTTTTTATGATGCTTTTTACTTTTCTTACAAAACATTAAAATTTTTTGTGATTTTCAAGTGAGAAAAAAAAAGGAAGTTTTAGATAAAATAAAAGTTGAGAAAATTAAGGAAACCACTTAAGTAGAAATTCTTGAGCTCGTGTAAAACAATATAATTTTTACTGGTTTGTAGATATTTTTAATTTACTAATAAAATACTTCTTGAAATTTGTTCGGATAAAGAAAGAATTTAATTAATCGACTCAACTTTTTTATACCATTAAATAAAGAAATTTTTTACCTAGAAGTTTCAAGAACTTGAATCATTTCCAATTCAAAAAGAAGTTATGTTTATTAATATTGAAATGAAATAATCGATTACTTTTAACAAAGTTCACTAAAGTTTTCTTGATATAACTAAAAATTGATCAATTATCAAACTTTAATAGACCTTAATATGTAATACTAAATCGAGCTTTTTTATTAACTCGAAAACTTATCGTACATTTACAAAAGCTTTACTGCTCTAGATTTACCCTTCATTAGTTAAAGATAATATGTGAAATAAAAATTACTCAAAAATAGTAATTAACCTCCGGGAAACCTAAAATTACTTAGCCAATCGAGTTATGGAATTAAATCGATGATTAATTACTCAACAAAAACTTATGTAAACTATTAACTACAAAGAAAATGTATGAATATTAATCTTGAGTTAAATGATTGACATACTAAGCTTTAGTAATTCCTAATTAAAATTAGTTGTATTGGACTAAGCATGCTAATTATGCTGCGTTTATGATTTATGATCAAAGAACGACTGCTATGGCTTGTTAAGTTGAAAATAGATTCTAAAATAGCTTTTCACTTAATAGTAAAATAAATATGAAAAAAGTGTAATTAGTTGAATGTACATTTATATGTTGCAAAGAACTTTCAATGTACGTATAAGTGATTTCCAACACTCTTGCATCCTGTATCCTATGCTGTAATGTTCAAGCTCCATTATGTCAGTGTACGACGGGTAATCTGGTAATAGCTTGTCTGCAAGTGGCCCATTTTTCAGACCGTACCAACTCGTTAACACGCGAGTCTCCGCCTTCTTGTCTCTTTTCTCCAGTTCCGAAATGATGGGTCCACTTGGGAGAATAGCCAGTTGACCTTTGTGAGACTGATTAAATGACTCTTTTGTCATTTATTTTCAGTGACGTATTTGGATTATATTTAAAAAATTTTATCCAATCCTGACAAAAATGTACATTTGTTTATAACATGTTTTTGTCAAAAAGAACCTTTATTCTGTTTAGTTTAATTGCTTTCGTTAGATTACCATTCATGCTAGAGATAATATTGAAACATCAACTTTCTTTGTGACTCTCTTGGGGGAAATTATTTAAAAAAAATTAAGGTAAAGTAATTAACGCTTGTCACGACTGTATAATACTATAGAAGGTAAAATTACTTTAAGGTTCATTTATTTCTTGTCAATAAGAATATTAAAATGTACAGATTAATGACAAATAATTTTCCTCTGGAATATTAAAATGTTCTCTCTATTTTCTATGCTCTAGTAAAAATTAATTACGTAATGTGCAACTTGGTTACTTTGTTGAAGTTATTGTTTAATAAATATCACCAGATGTTAATGAGATATTTTTTTGTTGGTTAAATTTTTAACAAATCAAGCTTCTACAGTAACCTTAATGAACTAAAAAATTAAAAGAAAAATCTTTTGTATTGAAGAAATCAAATTTTAATAATATCTACTTGTGTAAAAAAATTTTTATAATTAAGTTTTTATTAAAAGAAAAATTTTCATAAAATTTAAAAATGTTTGCAATTAATTTTTTATAACAGTAGACTTTTTACCTATTCTGAAGTGTACTGTAATTCATTGCATGTATTATATCTAAAGAATAAATTGTTCTTAAAAAATTTAGATTATTCAACTCAGAAAAATTCAAACTACTCAACTTGATCATGTACTAAAGTTGCAACCCGGAAAAAATAATAGATATCGTTGAAAATTTCATTAAAAACAAGGAAAACTTTTCCACTGTTATTATACCATTATTGCAGTTAATTTAAAGTTTTTACACACAAGTAAAAATAATTGTGATATTTTTTGATCATAAAGGATTTACCCAAAAGTCTGGTTGTTCAAAGATTAAAAAAAATTAAAACTGCAATATGGAATTAATTAAAAGGAGAAAAAAAAAAGATTTTCAAAACTCTAAACATTTTTCTTCCGACCTAAATAATAACTGAAGTCTCTATTAAGTGAAACAATGTTATCGCATTCGTTAGAAGATTTTGCGATAAAGATGGGGCGGGAAGCATCTTCGAAGAAAATCATGACATTATGGTCCTTTGAACGACTTTGGAATAAAGACGCAAAACAAAAGCAAATGTCAACGGATACACAATAAGAGGAAAGGGTGATGAATTGAGAGGTGCTGTGTGACTTTGTACATAGGTTACGAGAACATTTCAGTGGTTGCGCCGAAGATTTTATCCGACGCAGTGGTGGTCAAACGCATGCGCTCTTCTTCTAACAACTCCCGCAGAGTCATTCCGCACGTTACAGTGTCGCGAGTTGAGTCATCCCATGCGTCTGTCGTTCTCTGGTGTCTCGGAGCAAGTTTGAAACCGGCGCGAAAACTTTTACGTTGTTTTATATTGTTCAAAAATTTATATTAATCCCTAAGACATTTTCCACATAAATTAGCCATTCCAATGGGATAATCCACCATCTGATTTAAATTTATCTTCATTGTTACCAATTAATTTATTTGTTTCGTTACTTTGTCTATAGTTCTCTAGAGATTTCAGAGTAAACAAAACAAAAAAACAAATTGTCATTTTAATTTTACTAATAAAATGTTGGTATGTAAATATAAAAAAATGACCATTTTAAAAGCAAAATTGTTTAATATGATTTTGTGTAATCGACGGAAGTGTGTGATACATAAAAAAAAATCGAAAAATGTTCTCGAATACTGAACGGTCTTAGGAATCATTAAATTATTCGTGCAGTGTCGAGAGTGTCTTGTCACGGTGTGAAAGTGTACAGATGTCAAAGATCAAGGAAACCAGATCAAGAGGTGGTTCATCACAGCAAAGGGGACAATTACCCTGCCATCAATCACCGATAATTCAACCTACTTCACGTCTGAGTAAGATGCCTTGCAGTCTACTATTTGGACTACTACTTCTGATGGAGATGCATTCAGCGCAAGGTAATGAAATGTCACATTAAATTTGACGTTGAGAAATAGTTAAGAAAAATATCTTAGAATAATTGTAAGTCACACCAAAACTATTCTGACTATACAACAAAATTAATGCCGTTTCGACCCGGTGCTGTTGCTAATTGTGTCTCTTGTGTTTTTCATATTCATGAGTAAACCACACTGGTTTCCATGAATCCCATGTTTTTTTAATGCCCTACTGCAGCATCTCTTGAATGTTTGAGGGAGGAAGTAATGTCCGAGATGGTGTAATAATCAGCTTTGCACGTTTGTGAATTTATTTTGTTGCGTAACAGTCTTTTAATGAATGCTCATCTGCATTAATAGATTCTATTTTATTTTGATTAACATTTCACAGAAAAATTAACATATCATCATAATTATTTACCTTTAATCAACAAACGAAGAAATGAAAGAGCTTTTTATTAGCTTACTGGCTTTTATTGTGAGCTTATATCAAATTCATTATCGAACGAAATTAGTAGTATTCGAAAATTCCTATGAGATTACAAATGAAGAATTTCATTGAAAAATTTTTGCATTAATTATCTTGTGTTTGATGTTGAATATTCTTGTATGTACTTAGAAAAGTTTAATGTACGTCACAAAAAGAGATAGTAACTATGATTGTACATTGATCATACATCAGATATGTATGAGGTGATTCTTTCAATAAGACAGGATATGTAGATATTAATCCCTCTCAAATATTGTATAAAATTGTAAATTTATACTCTTAATTAAAAATCCCTCTTCGTTTCAATATAAAAAAATTTGTTTTGATTTCCTCGCACAAAGTGTTTTAAAAATAACTCCAAACATTTAAAGTGGTTCAAAGCATTTAAATTGTCAAATTTATTTCTACAGTCGTAAAATAAAAAAATATTGTAAAAAAGTCGTGTGAAATATAAAAAAAATGTTTGACACGAATCATTGAAAGAGAGATGTTTTTAACTTTTTTATATTTTTTTCTTCTTTTTTTTATGGAGAAAATATTTGAATGATTTCGATTCAATCTTTTGGCTTATAATAAATAATTGATATAGAAGGATTGTAGATAATATTAAAAATTTATTATCAACATTTCTTGAATTCAAGGTAAAAAATTATTTTCCATTTCTCCAACAATTGTATTGATGGATATATTTGATTCTTTGATATCAAATATTACACTTTATCGAAGTGCTCTTCACAATAAAAGTTATGGAGAAGAAGAAATTTTATATTTTATAGGATTTAAATGTTTTTAATTATTGCATGGATATTGAGGTTTGTTTTTAGAAATGCTTTGGTCTATACAGATCACAATATAGTATGTGATGGAATAAAAAAAAATATTATGTACTCCATAAATAAAATCTTTGAAGTGAAATCAGTTCTTTAGTGTATAAAAGCAGTAGCCTGTTTTGTACATTTGCATCCTGTAGATTGATAAAAAAAGTATATATATTTTTTATTATTATTTTTAGTGCAATATTGCAATCACAACTTTGGTGAAGTATGAATTCGCTCGTGAAATAAAATTTTATGATGTCACTTGAAAGAAAAATTTTCAAATCAAAACCTTGAGTTTAGTTGGAAATCGTTGAGTAATCATGGTAATGGTAAAAAAATATTTATAGAGCAGTTTTCATTATTAAAAAAAAAAAATATAAAATTCTTATGCTTTGTCGGCGAAAATATAACAGCAGGAGAGTGAGGAAAAAGTTTTCTCGAGAGTGCTGTAGAGTGTCGTCGCAGGCTGATAAATGTCCCTTAGTAACGTGCCCAAGATTTTCAATTGGCACTACCAATTCCATAAGGTCTAGGCTTCTTTAATTCAATATCAATCACTTTTAAAAAACTTTCAGCAATAAACTATTTTCTATAACAAGGACTTTATCACGGTAAGAGTTTATTTGAATTTTAAAGTTAACTTTTTAATTTACTATTAATTTTCATTATCTATCAAAATATCATTCAATAATATTAAAATTGTGTTTACACAAATACATATGAACTTATCTCCTGCTTTATACCTTTTATACTTAATTAAATTTGAATTTCACATTAAACGATTTTTTTTATGTTTCACTTGATTAAGTTATTACTACTTTTAACATCTATTTTAAAAAAAGAGATTAAAAGACTTCCTTTAGACAACATTCAATTAATATTAATTAAATAACAATTTCCAATAAAGTAATTTTTTCTTTAACGAATTTAACTCGTTTTTTATAAATACTAACGAGTTTGATATTGATCTGATGTTACTTGCAATTTTAGAGTGACATTATTTACAAAATATTTTACTGATCATCTCAATATAAATTTTAAACCACCATTTCAATAATGCTATCAAACGAAATTTGATAGAAATGTATAACTGTTATATTTTTTTGATATATTTAATTAAAAATGAATCCTTTGATTTGGTTGATAAAAAGTATTGAATTTTATTTTCAATAGAAAACATGATCTTTTAAATGAATAAACTCTACATGCAGATTGATGAAAACATGTTGATGAAGAGTTTTTGGTATTTCCAGTGAATTTTGGTAAAATAAATTAGGCAGTTTGCTAATTTAGCTGTTAGTGAAAAAGATAAATGGTTAAATCTGAAAATTAATTAGTATTCAAAGTTCATTTTTTGGTAACTCTTTTAATATTCATGTTTAAAATTAATTGTGGTAAAATATCTATACTCATTAAATTTTTTTTTTCAATTAAATGTAAAATATTTTATCAGAGTAAGTATGAAAAGTGTGTCGGGGATGAAGTAATTAAATCCAATAAACAGATAAATACGAGGATCAAATGAAATAAACACGATAGATGGGATATTGTGTGAATTAGTTTGGTCATTAAAAATGAGGTTGAGAGTGGTCGTTAAAAAGTACAACATCTCTGTGAATTTCTCATTGGTGCATCACATGGATGTTACTTGCCGCAACCATTTGTAGCGGAAGTGAGAGAGAACAAGAGTAGCAGAGAAGTAGAAATGCCAGGTTGTTGTTGGGTCACCACTCGGTCTTGTCACACCACGAGTTCGGGATTATCCCTTGGAGGCAATTAACTGCTACTGATTTGGAAAACGAGGTAAAAACAAGCCATGAGGATAGCAAGATACTGAAGCGAATCAACGTGAGAATGGGTGTTAGCAAGCAAAGAGTAGGAGTGATGTAAAAAAACCCGCGTTACACTTTGGTAACAACTCGGAAAAGGCCACTTGGACTTCTTCTCGTGCCGGCAAAGCTTTCGAGCGGCTGCCGACGAACGATACCAGGATACGATGTTAAGTAGTTTATGTGGCACAAGAGCTATCGCTTTACGACACTTTTACCATGCCGTGAATAGACACTCGTTCCACTTTGCTCCTTATTTCCCTCTGCTCTTCAACCCTCTCTTCACTTTGTACAAATGCAACTCGTCTTTTATTTACCGCCTTCATGGAGCCAATTTCTATTTTTCCTGTTTTTATTGTATATAAATTTTTTTCCTCTATGACTCTTTTGATATATCAAAGCAAAATATTATCGTCATTTAATTCATTTCTCGGATTTTTCCATATTTACATACGTTTGATTATTGAAATTTTCATTAACTTTGATGAAATATAGATTCACATTTTTTATTCCTATCGTCTCATTTTATTTATTGCTCTTATAGTGTCAATGAATGTATCAAATTGTTAACAGTGACAGCAGAAGTACGAACAAGAGTATCAGGACATAGTGATAAATTTTTTTTTTCAACCAACACGTGAAAGTCTCATCATTTCCGCTAACTAAATTCGAAATCCCATCAACTAAGACTCTATCACATGGATGAAAAAAAACTTAACGATGATCCAGTGATCCCGACTTACGGTTCGTACGAGAGTAGATTAATTTTTTTTTAAACTACCATTCTAGAGAATAACATTGCATAAAGTAATAAAAATGTGCGAATTTGTTCTTCGCATCATCTCCTTTTATTACCGTGACATAATTTTCTAAAACAAAAACTCCTGATTCCTCTCTTTTCTAAGCTTTTACAAGTTCGTGTTGAGTTCTACCGTGTAATTGCACAAACTCTCCTTCTCACTCACACTAAACTCCGGAAGTCGCTGAAAGTCTGATCAGTAATTGAACCATACTACTACTTCGACTACGCTCCCACTATATATACGAAAGAGAGTCGACTATAAATGATCTGATTTACTAACTCTAACATCTGCGGTTTGTTTTATCGAGTTTATTGTGTGGAATTATATTTTATTATATATTACTTGGGATTAGAGACGTTGGTTAAAACACGCGATTACGGGTTAGCCGATAAAGGTAGCAAAAAGCAAATCCTGACCTGGACAAACTTTTTGGAGAGCCATTAAAGTTTCGCACCCTATTGCTTTCAGAACATTGGTGGTTACTGCTTTAGAGAGCTGCTCTCGCTTCAGTGAAGCGAACAAAAAAAAATTTCAAGAAGGGTCGAAAGAGAAAAAATAAACCGAATAAGGAGAAAGAAGAAGAAGAAGAAGAGAAAAAAGAGAAGTAAAGTTTCCTGGTGCACGTGTGAGCTCTCATTGCTTGCAAGCTTCTGAAATATGCCTCGATTCTACGACGACTACTTCAATTATGGAATTTTTCGAGTCACTGCTGGGTGTCTGATAAATAAAACAACGTTCTAATCTCAGTGGTGAACTTTTACGTGAGCATCTCTACACAGGTCGAGTGTATCGTAGCCATTATGTATCCTTTCGGATCAGGCCCCCCATGCAGTGCTCAGGGGCACCCACAGCCACTTGGCTGTCCAACAAGTTGATCTAGTGCCCCAGGAGAGGTCCCTTGCTCTCGTTGGAAAAACTGACATTGAATTATATCGCTGAATAACCGCAAATCTCACAACTTTTTCTTTACTTTATGAAGAACTAAAAATAGTGTTTACTCTCGACGTTTTTCTTTATCTTTTGGCTCTTATTTTTCTTATGCAATAATTTTATATTCAAGTATTGATAACAACTACGGGTGAGTGAAAAGTGATATTAGAGGATCAAATTGAGTTTAAATACTGCTCAGGTTATAAATAATTTATAAATTAAACTTTTTTCCAATGGAATTTCAATGTTTATTGGTTTAATACGATTTACAGGGATTGTTATCGATAGCAGATTAATGATGAATCAGTGTTTAAATTATAAGTTAGTAGTGCGTAATGTCTGTTACATTTAATGTTTAAAATACTTTATGGTACGTAATGAGATTGTGGGAATTTCATTTAATTTTCAATTATTATTTAAACGAAAAATGTTTTTATTATTTCAATTCAATTGTTAATTTTTATTACTCGAAATATCGATTAAAATTTTATGGTAACAGTCATATTTTTTAATAGCAATTAGAAATTTTTAAAAGATAAGTGGAAAAAAATCGTTTTTACTTTTATGTCCCGTGTTAAAATAAAAATTTTTTTTCAATTCTAAAGTTTGCTTGATTTTTCTTCACATACAGTTTCCCTTTCACTAATTATCCAAACTTGAGTGAAAAACCTCAATTCTCGCCATCGAAATTGCAGATTTAATTGATGAAAATAATTGAGTCTCTGTATCGTAATATTTGTAAAAAAAAATTCGATTAAACAGGGGTGAGAATGGTGGAGGCGAAAA
This sequence comes from Chelonus insularis, assembly GCF_013357705.1. NCBI lineage: Eukaryota > Metazoa > Arthropoda > Insecta > Hymenoptera > Braconidae > Chelonus > Chelonus insularis. The sequence continues at coordinate 134,193 of NW_023276522.1, forward strand.
AAAAAAAGAAAAGCGTCAAAACCAATCTCAGAATAAGCGTCAACGGGCAGTATTCCAAATTCTAGCTGTTTTTATCGTCACACAAAATATTCATAAAAGACCTCAGTAAAGTTTATTTGCAGCACGGACATAGTGGCATATCGTACGATTATAAATGTATCTTTCCATTGCATGTACACAGATATAAATTTGGCAAAACTAGAAAAATTTTATTATCTAGGTCACTCACTTGTCTATACTTCTTTTCCATCCCTGCTAACTCTTTTCTATACTTTTATTATCGAATTTAAATTTTCATCCCTTGATCGAGAATCAGATCAATATCATTTTATCCTCTAGCCTCCATCACGAGCAACTCTCATCAGTTCTCTCTAGTATATTACGTTTTTCAGTAATATCATTGAGAATCATATAACGGCTAAGAAGATTTAATATTTGAAAAACTTCATTTTATTTATCTATCCCTCTTGTCTTATAGAATAAACGAAGCCAATACGTCTTAAAAATGTGCTTCAATCTTAGTTCAATTGCCAGTTATTTTAATGAATTCAATATTAATAAATTCCATTGATTACATGAAAGCTAAAAAAAGTCAAGATTTCATTGAAATAATATAAGTTAAGATAAAATAAAATTCCTTAGCATCTTTTAGTCTCTTAGATTATTTTAAAGTTTATTAAAACTACATTTTTGTTAGCTTTTAATATATTAAAGTTTAATATTAATAAAAAAAAATACTCTAATTAGCAACGATATTAATTTCCTTTCATCTAAAACAAATTTTGTATGTCTTCATTCACTCTTTAGTAGATTCTTTAACTACTCACAATGCTTTGAAAATTTTAAATTAATTAATATTTTACGTGAAAAAATTTATTTATCTTATTTATAATTTCATGGTGATCAAACGCTAAATAGAATAGTAATAGTTGAATTTTTCTTAGTAAAGAGTCTGAAAATTAATTAGTTCTTCAGAAATTTTTTTCGACATGAAAATTAATCAACAGTTGAAAATATTAATTGAGAAAAAAATTCAAAGTTTTCACACCTCGTGACTGTAGTAAATTTTTTACTAGAGAAAATTTATGATGATGACACACGTATGTTTTCTTTAATGACAAAAAAGCGAGACATATATCACAGGCTTAGCCTACACAATGTAACAGTAAATTTAGTCTGAATGACATTCAGGAAGTTATTCTTTTACAATTGTCAAAAACAAGAGGTTACGAGGATCAGAACATCAGCGTCATCTTGCGTAAATCTTAGCTGCTTTCGCCTATGAAATATAAGATGTGGGACACACCGAGTGCTTGCATAATAAAGCAACCAGGAGAATACTAGAACAGAACGTCAGCTGTTTCCCCAAGCAACCAAGTCGTTCGTCTTCTTTTCTCTCTCATGTGGACTGTGATGAGCTAAAGCATTTTTGATGCTCGGTGTTGTGGTTTCCCTTCAAAATGAGCTCTTCTTGAAGATATTCTATGTGTCGATGCGACAAATTTGACATCATTTTGTTAAACTGCCCGTCTGATCGCTAGGATCAACATCTCCATCCCTTGATCCCTCTTACGCGTGTGCGGTGAACGAGATTACAGACGATTGGCTACGACATCGACCACTGGAAAGCAGCGATAATCGTCCTGAATGCAATGACTGACCCTCCAGTCTCATATACTACATCATTATTATTCCGAATATGGACCACGGTCGCTCATTCAATAATTCAATTATGCTGGGGCATACATGGGATACTGACGTGTTCGACGCACTTGTAGAATCTGCATTTGACGTTAACCTCAACCGATTCATAGTGATGATGCTGCTAGACTTCCCAATTGGGATTGATCCACTGGAATCTGTTGAAACTAGTATAGAGACTCGAGCAATATGTGTATGTTGGAGCTCGCGAAATCTAATTCCTATTGACCAAAACACCACTAGCTTAATGCACAAAAACAACTTACTCCAAGAGGAATTTGTTGACTTTCGGATAGAATGGTTTACTAGAATTTAAAATACGTTTTTTGCTAAGATTTCAAACCATTTGTTGAGTTATACTGGAAAACATTGAATGTATCAATCGGGTGAACGTTCAAATTACAAAAAACATTTTATTGGAATGCAAATGGCTTCAACTCTCATCGAAATGGTCGTATAGATATTTTTAAAAGAACATTTTGAAGCACGAATTCACAACTTTAGAATGTTTAAGTTTTGAATTTATGTTAATGTCCTCCTGAGTTGCAGTCAAAAAATAAAAAATAAGAAACTTTGAAAATTTTTCGGCTTTTTTTAGAATGTATATTGCTTAAAAAAAAAATATGTAACTCAGTTTTTTTGAACAAAAAGTTCAAAAGTTAAATCTTTTAGCTTTGTAATCGTTTATACGAAATTGTTTGCACGATTCTTCGTCTATGAAATAAGTTTAGCCGTAAGAAAAGTCATCTTTTCAATTCAATAAGTTAGCTTTTTAAAATCAAGTTACCTCTGTTTACTCCCAAAGGATGAGAATCAGAGATTAGGTATACCAAACAAAAATAATGAAATATCATTGTATTTCTAAAAATATCATAATTAAATGTAATTTTATATAATCATTTTTGTAAAGAACTCTGTTATTACGAGAGAAAAAATATAATTAAAATTTGAATATGAAAAACAGTTTTTTTTACTCAATGTTAAAAATATATTTTGAGTAAAAAAATACATTTGTTCTTGAGAGTAAATTATTCATATGATTAAATTTCACTAACATTGAATATTCTCATTATATACTATTTCTCTCTCCACTATATGGAATAGAAACTATCACAAATGAGTATCTGGGATACCAAGTTTCACTCAGTGGCTGACTGGTTGATCAGAATGAATTTACGCTAACTCGAAATTTGCCTAAATAATTCTCACTACTAATGAGGATAATAGGTTTATCTTCCATAAAGACCGATGCATTTTTTATTACTAATATATAAAATTTTATCTATAAAAATATTTTTAATTACAATGACCATTTGTATTTAATGAAAAAAATAAATCTCTTCAAAAAATACCGAACACAAGAATTACATTATGAAGGTTTTAATAATAAAAATAAACAAAGAATGTAAAAGTTGAATAAAACTATTCAGTTAATTCGAAAGTTTACTCTATGAAATATTTTTTTTGAGTATCCTGAATTAAAATCAAGCTTGTTTAAATGCTGAAGAATTTAATATTCCATTTTCTATTATTTATTGTATTCTATATCGTTGAAAAACAAAACAAATTGCACGAAAAACTTGCTTTGCTAATCATTATAATGACTTCAACGACAACCTGACACCAGTAGGAAAATTAAACCAAACAAAAGTTCAAGTATTTTCTGAAAGGAAAAAAGTTCAATGTACAGTTCAAGCAATTCGATATTCAAAGTTGACTATAACGGATCGGTGAAACATGTAACTTGAGTGGAGTTTGATAGACGGACATCTAGGTGAGGAGGAAAAATTTTGTCCGTAGACTGGAGCTTTTAACCTCGGTTTTTATGGATCGTATGTTCAATATGTAGAAGTAGATCTTCAATCTTTCATTTTATAGTCCATCTGGAGCGATCGAATTATTTTTTTTGTTTTAATAATAGTCGTCTTAATAATTAATTTCACATTTTTTAGCTTCACACTTAATATTTCTATTGAATGACTTCACGTGAAAAAACAAATAATAAATTTTTCTATGAAAAACAGAAAATTCTTGCTGAAGAATCTGGAACAAAATTCTGCATTGCTTTCAGTGCTTTAATTGCTATATGAATGGACTTTCCTAATAATAGCTCTGATTGATTTGATTTATGATTGAGAGTGAATTTGAAAAAAAAAACAGTTGAAGACTGAGGAAGAAATGAATCAATAATTAACATGTCTAATTAGAAACTGAAAATTGTAATAACAGATTTTAGAAGGTTTTTTCAATAAGTCTTAAGATTATTTCGAGCTTACTTAATTTAATAGGTTGAAGATCTCCTTATGTTGTTTTGTTCATAGAACAGATTTTATAGACGGATGGAACCTTCTGATGTTTACCAGTAAATTATAAAGCAGACCGTATGATGTAGACACTCGAGTAAAACCAGAATGAAAGGCTTGAAGAGTGTATAGTTACATAAGGACTATTAAATACACATGAGTGCTGGATGAAAATATAGTATGGAAATGAATGCAAGGATTAAATTTTAATCATTAGAGGAAGAAGTAGTTGGTGTTTTTTGGATAATAAACTTTAATCCAACGGTTAAGTTATCATTGATTTTTCCAAGTGCTTTTATGTTATGCAACTTATTAATAAACATTACTTTTTCTGGTGATTGTTCATTTGATTTTATTTCATAGATTATAGATGCCAATATTATTACATGAATATTTAAATTTTTATCTTTATTTTATCCAAATTTTATTTAGTTATTTTCTATAATTACTGCTCTTTTTCTGTTTAATTTCACTCTGTTTAATTGCGATCAATTAATTTAATTGAATGAGGAATAATATTTTAGCCTTGTTATTTTTTTTATGCTAAAATTCTCTTGATTTTTAATTTACTAAACTCAATCCTAGGTTACTAATGAAATTAAATTTATTCCATTCAGTCTGTTGAACAGAATTTTTATTTATTACCATACTCAGTTGTAAGTTATTATAAAAAAATCAACTTTTTTAATTTTATTTAATATCATAAATTTAAATATATGATATAAAATCAAAATAAAGCAATTGATAATGAGATAAAAAATTAAACTCAGTTTAATTATTTAATGCTCAATAAAAATGGTATTTATTTAAGCAGATTTAATTATATCAATTTATCTACATTGTATTATTATTATTAGTTTCAATAAAATTCAATTGCTTAATTAAAATAACAATTAGCTTTTTACTTTATAATGAAAATCAGATATTCACTTGAGAAATTGATATTATGTGTATATGGATAGCGCACAGCTCATTGCGAACAACCACAGTTTACTATAGACTCACGTTTTGGTTACATGATAGACTAATGATGCATTCACGCTGACTTTGCGGGTTATGATCGCCACACTGATATCACAGGAACGTTTCAAGGTGTCCTTTATTAGTATCAACATGACTCGTTTGATTCAATAATTAGGATAAATTTATACATATTAGCTGCTACATGAACATATACATTTTCATATATAGATAAACAAGTATACTAATATACTAAATTCTTAAGCATAAAATAAATACGAGTTCTTTACATTAAACTTACATTTTTATCACAGTAGTTAATTATTTTACTGGTTTTTCTTAGAAGATAAGAAAAATTAATGAATTACGTCTTAGGTAAAACATTGAGTTAATTTATACTTGTCAGTTTTCCCAGCGGGTAAGATTTTTTCAGTTAATTCTACGACTTGGTCAAGATTTCCAGATCTAACTTTACGAAATAAAATCATTGTCTACTTTTTTCTGTTTACAGTTGATTCATTAATTTTTCTTATGCTTTATCTTTTCCGTTTTCTTGGCTTTATAAATATTTGCTTACTCTGAATGAAAGTAATGAAAAAAAGAAGAAAAAAAAATTAATTTTTATATCTCCTGAATATTTTAGACAACTGTACAGTTATGCACGTTTCCGTAAACTCGGCTAAACTTTATTATTCACTATCAAACAAACCGTAAAAGAATATATTAAATTTCTTGAGACCAAGAGAGATAAGACAATGGGAACATGACGTACTTAGACTAGTAGGCAGTAAATGACATATGTAAGCATTGTATCATCTCAGAGGAAATACAATAGACCACATCCTGGCAATAATACGACATAGAAGCATTTAATTATCTTCAGTGAACGACGACTACCTTGGTGGACATTCAACAATCTAGACATTCGTTGAACTATGTTGTGTTTCTGTACTTCATCATACATCAGTACAAACCACTCATTTACTATCAATACATTTTTACCATTGATTCTGTTTTTTAATTATAATCAATTATTAAATTTTAAATGTAAAAGTATCGTTTCATAAAAATGCTTTTGACAAGGCTCTCGTAACCAGCAATTTATTGATTAGATGTGATGTAGGAGTTCGAGGGTTTCAATAAAAAAAAATAATTTAGTTAATTAACTTTTGAAATATTAAAAGCATTTTATTGTTATTTCCACTCTTTTCAAAAAGTTTATGTAGAGTGATAGGGAGTAAAATTTTTTCAATACTCCAACATTGTCGAATGAAAATATCTCGGGTTGTTTGTTTTGAACAAATACTATTTATTGAAAAATACTAATTAATTATGTTACAGAATATGTAGATTTTTACAAGGTGGTTGAAATAAAAGATTATTAGTTTAAACTCAATATTTTGTGAGGTTTTAATCTTAGTACGTGAGAAAATTTTTAAAAAATATTTAACAATTTTTTTTTTTTTTTTTCAATAGTGAACAATATGTTGCGAGAACTTTTTTTAAATTTAATCCAGTAATGGGATTATAAAGTGCTCACTTTTCGTTCTAGATTTAGTTTTTCTTTTATTTCTATTCGGTTTTTTGTCGAACAGAGTTATTGGTCATCAAAGATTGACAGGTTTTTTTCGTAGAAACTATAGCTTAAAAAAAGTAGTACCAAAATCGTAGGGATGTTTTTATAAAAGTGACTTAAACTAGGAATTACAATTTTATGGGGCATTTAAATGTTTTATTTATTTTTACAAAATTGTATGTTCGATATTTTTTTCGTGTATTAATTCCGTGTTTTATATGACATTAATATTGATTTGGTATTTTTGTGAGAATTAATCTATCATAAATAGATAAAGTCATTATTAATTCTGATCATAAGAGATTTTATGACAAAAACTCACATTTTAACAGCAAAATAATTCCTGGCGGATAATAAAAATTGATAACATATACAATTTTTAACAATTCTAACAGAAAAGATCACTTTAACAAATTGATCAGCTCAGAAATATAAAAAACAAAAGTCTTTTACTTTCAAAAGTAACTTTGTAAAACACTATTTCTTTAAAGTAATGAAATTTACAATTTTATTCAAAATGATGAAATGTTGGAATGGATTGAAAATTCTTAGGCGGAGTTGATAACTCGTTGGCTCCAAGCCTCACGTTTCGGCTAGCTGCCAGAGATCTCATTAACCGTGAGCATTTTCGTCATTGATCACATCTGACAAAATAACTGAGAACAATAATTTATCACAGTCATGTTTCAATTTTACATTAAATATTCACGCACACAATAGATCAAATAAATTGAGAGCCATTTGGTGTATATTATTCAATAAGTTTTAGATATATACAATATAGAAATGGTTATATTAAAATTTCAAAATTCATTTAATATCCCTCTTTAGGGGTATGTCGTATTGACCCAAGTCTATTAACGAATCGAACCAACCGCATGTAATGCACCTGGCGAAAATTTTCTCGACATTTTAATTAAATTAATTAATTTATCGTTGAGAGCTATCGTCAACTTTTTTCAAAGATATAACTTTAAAGGAATATTACATACGAAATTTACCACTCCTGAATGTGTGAAAATTGAAGATAATAAAAATTGTCTGAATATTCACTGCAACTCCGAGTGTTTAAAAACTAAACACTCGATTGTTTATAATCGTAAACGCCATAAACAAACGATACATTTAAAATCTCAAATTTAAACAGGGTTTTATTTTAATGCACTTGAAGTAGTTTAATGTGACATCATCCATTTGATTAATATTGTAGTCACTTTAAATGCATTAAAATTAAACACTATAATTTGTGAAGTAGTGATTTTGTATGAGAATTTCAAACACTTGAATTTCCCCGGGTTTGTAGTGTTATTTCAATAAAACTAGTTTTGTTGATCGTCAAGGGTAACAATGATTTTATCAGAGTTTAATAAACACAATCAACGATAATTTTGTAATAATTACAATACAAGGTGGTGCAAATTTTGGTTTCGCAAAATCTATACTGGTTTAAACCACTATCACGTTGGTTCAGGAAACAGGATTATTCTCGTTAGTAGGAAGAAAATAATATCGTTTTTTTCCACTAGAAGTAGATCGAATAAAAATATTGCATCAATGTTGAATTATTAGATTTTCCGTTAAAAACGTATAAGAAGTTGATGAAGATTTCGATATCGTTTTATTGAATCTTCATAACAGAAAAATGGAAAAATCCATCATTTCTAACGGCTTAAGTTGGTACTTTTATTAATATTAAAATGTTCTTCATTAAATCTTCTTCATATCATCTACAAAAGAGTCTCGAGAGTCAGTAATTAATAAATATTCCCAGAAACTTTCAAGAAAGTAAAGTCAAAGACAAGTTATAAGTAGGAATGCTGATATCTTGAGCCATTGTAATAACTCTCTCTCTCTCTTTCTTTTTTTTTTAAATTAAAAATCTACATAATTTCAATGGATTTTTTTTTAAACTAAAAAGAAGATCAACTCTTCAAATAAATCCAATTATTTTTTACTTAAGAAATTTCTACATAAATACACAAAAAGGAATTTTCGGTTGAAATTTTTTAAACAGCTAGTTGAGCTTAATTCGCTGAAGGAATAAAAATATTTTTGTATTACGATAAAATTTACTTTTCCTAAAAAATTAACTTTTTATCCTGTAAAATTCCACTAGCCACAGGATAATCTTTACTCTGACGTAAATCTCAACTAACTGTTAGAGGAATTTCAACTGAAACATTCTCGTTCGAGTTAATATTTGAGTAAAATCAATAATAAACACATTAATTCCATGAAACTGGACAGTTAATAAAATAGAATCGATTCTCATGATTCATTTAAATGATTCTTCTCTAAAACAATTTACCCTACGATCGATTAGAATTTTTCCAAGCTTACATTAAATAAATAAAAGCCAAATACAGTTGGAACCAAAGTAATACTATTGAAACTATTGTCGTATATATTGTCACAACAAAATAACGATTCAATCGAAATTCAGATAGACAAAGTCATTGACAGTTTTGTGATAATTATTCGGCGATAGGTATATTGGTTTCCGGAATTGTTCAAACGACAATGGAGAGAAAGTGCAAACTATTCGGATCCTCCCATAGGAAACCCTTTAACATCCCTATTTCCCAAGAGCCGCAGATTCGTGTGGAACTTGGGCAATCGCGGAATGCAAATCAGTGAGGTATTCGATGAGCAAAATCATTCGGGACGACGTGGACAGTGCAGTTGTAGGTTTATACATTCACTACATGAAGAGATGACGCCCTTATATTCTCTCTCTCATCTTCTAGTTGCCAATTGTTCGGTACATTCTCAATTGGTTTCGATACCCGACCAAATGTTCTATCCGATCAATTTATTATCCAAATATTTGCGAATTCATCAATAATTCAGCTGTGGTATTGCTTATAATGATTACAAAGCGTTCCGGACAACGAGACTACTTTCGTGATGGTAGAATTTGAGATTCTTGGCAAAGTATATACCGTCATACGGATGCAGTGAGACACCAGGTGAAATTAGTCAAGCATACGGGGTTAAAGTTTGCAACTAGAGGTGGCACGAGACATTAAGATCGGCCGAGGAATTAGCATATTCGAAAGTTTCGCAATTTAACGGAGTAGTAGAGAGATAGATTCAGAGTTTACCTCTATTAAAATAAACAGGGGAGATCTCTATGAGAGACTCTACTAAGACTATGGCAATTTATTGAGCTACTCTACGTGACACTTTACGGTTTCTCGTGATATTTTATTAGCGTGATAGCAGTTTTTTTCAGCTCGTAAACAACATTATGCATATCACGAACATGTGTAAATGTCAAAAGTTTTGTTGTTAGTTTTATTTTTATGTTTTTCAAGTACTCACTCTTCATCACTGATAGTTTTCGCCAATCCACTCTCTTGCTCTCTCAACTGCATTGAAGATGATTAGCTGCCCAATCGATTAAACGTCTGCCTGGACACACTCAAAGCAGGAACTCGAAAGCGAAGTAGAATTGAAAACTAGAATGTAACTTTACCCTAGAACCTAACTTTTTTTTTTTATTTGCTTCTTTCCAATTCTTTCTTCTCCTCTTTCTCCATTCGTCTTTTTTGCTTCCCTTCGTTTCTTATTCTTGTTCATTCAGCTGATCGTTTTTACAAACAAACTTTTCGAATTATTTCTTCGCGTCTCAATGCTATAGCTTACCTTTTGTTTCTCCTGTCAATCAAGAAAAGTTAGTGATTATATTCGCGTCAACGAGCCGCGAAATTTATATCCTCAGTGTCGATACCACCAGGTAGTTTTATGGATAAAAAATATGTTCTTCAACTAGTTAGTTTTTTATTTTTTAAAACTTTAAATAGAACAAATTACTCGGAAATTCATTATAAAGGTTTTTTTTGTTGTGTCGGGAGAATAAAAATAAGAAATACTTTTTTTCATTAAATTCCGTTACTGTCTCCGAAGTTTCTAAACTTGAGAATGTTGCATTTTTAATGATGTAGAACTGATAGGATTGACAAAAATTTTCATGAAGAAACATTCTCATGATTCTTAACAACTAAAGTGTTTTGGATCAAATATTCTCTCGTTTTAATTTATTGATTACATGGTTAGTGAAGTTTTAAATTAAAAATGTCATAACAAAATACTGCCAATATTTTTATAGAATAACGAGATGTATATATACATAGGTCCTCGAATTAATATATCCTTTTTAACTTCATTTCAATTAAAATATTCATTTTTAGAGTGGAAATCAAAACATTGCACAAAATTTGTTCATTTTTTTTTTTTGAATTTTTAAAACAGATTATACCGCAAAATTAAATTGTACAAATATATCGAATTTTCACTGGTTTAAAAAATTACAATTCATTTACATTAAAAAATATTTTGTTTTTTATCGTACGATTTTTTTAAAACATCGAAATCATTTTTAAAAAAAAACAGCTTGTAAAGTAATAAAGATGCATTCATAATTTAAAATAATAAAAGCCAGAAATGTAGTGATTATTGAAATCACTTGAAATTCGTTTAGAGTTTGAAAGCTCGTCATCTGGAATATTTTACGATTATAAAGAGTAGATAATACGTTTGAATAGTCTTACTAGAAGTTGGAAGCAAGTTCGATAAAGGCAGATCTCCGGATCATTGGATCATATGACTGAGTGAGTCAGAGCATAGTGAAAAAGAAACCCGACACGAATGAGTCGTCACCACAGAAAACTATTCTGCGGTGAATAGTTGGCAAAGCTCACATTTTATACTGCCGTCGTCAGTATACCTTTCGTACTATTTTTCATTCGCAGTCGTGAACTTTAAAGTTTCACACGTACCACACTTTGCCATGTGTACTCGCAAACTCTCGCACAAAATCAGAAACAAGTTTAGAAAACCGTAAACACGTTTGTGTTACTTGGTATTATTGAAAATGACTGTGGGTAAAATTTTTTAACATTTTTTTTTTCTTTGTTTTTTCTCTTTAAAAAGTATTTTTTTGAAATAAAATTATTCGGAGGAATGAAATAAAAGATGCAACTTATGTCGTGGGACAGAAAGAGGCGGATATTTATGATGAATGAAGATATACACTAAGAAATATTATTCCACTTGGACAAAATGTACCATTTGCTGAAGGAGATTGTATAAAGATAGTTTTATCATCAAAAAAAAATTTACAAAACATTATTAGTAATAAATAAATATAAATATATTTTTGCATTTATTTTATTCAAGAATATGAAAATAGTTCTTTCGATCTTGAATCAGTGATATAGACTTTTTTAACTAAAGTAATGACGTGGTTAAGGCGAAAGTACGAATGACAACCAAACAAAGGGAATAAATATAGTCACTATATAGAATGTAAAGTACAATCGATTAATCTTTGTTTAATCTGGCTGTGATAAACAAGGCAACATCACGATCATACGATAGAGAATGAAATTTTCAAGTGAGAATGAAAAACAAATGTACAGAAAAAAACTTCACACTTAAATCAATCACTGCTGAACGTTCATCTCTTGATTTTTTACTTGAAAGTATCAGGGATGGAAGAGAGAGAGAAGATCATAGGGGTGAGTAAATATAGAAGGAGAAAGGAAAAAAATCTGTCATTTATTTGAAAAGTACTCGGCTACCAAAAACATCGAGGTAGCGAGGGATGTAACGACATGTCGTTTATATCAAGGCAAAAGCAAACGAGTAAGAAAGACAAACTGTTGAGAGAAAAATAAAAAAGACAAAATGGAGTTAGAGAAAGGATAGAAAAAAATAAAATAAATAACAGTTGATCGATGGATAGCAAAGAGAACTGAGTGAAATGGTATCGTATAAAAATCTTTTAAGTGCTCCCTTATGTTTATGTCCAATTCTTGAAACGCACCGTCACCCTCCTTTTCTCTTTCCCACCCAACTTCTCGGCAAAGGAAAACCACATCTCAAAGAAGCTTTGGGACGTATTTGTGCAAGTTATTGAAAATTCCTCTCGTATACCATTCCCACGTAGTCTTCCTATTTCAACGTGCACTTTTTTTTCCTCCCAGTGTATTTCGGTATTTTTCATTTTCGATAAACCTCGAGGGAAGTGAGTGAGGAGTGGTAGATTTTTTTCCATATATTTACAACTTGATATCTGCATTATTTCACCGACATGATCGTCATCGGTTTGATGGTCAGGTATGTAATCACAGAAAAGCTCAAAGGATGTAAAAATAAAGAATTTTTTAATTTTATATATCCATAGAGAATTTTTCAACGTCAAATGCACTCTCTACTGATTATATTTACTTTTTTACTTTCCAATAATGAAGAGGGAATTCGTGTGTCGAGGGAGAGAGTATTGTAAAGGGAAAAGAGAATAATCGTTACGGGTAGTGAAATACGTGTGCGGATCTGAGAGCTCAATTAGCTGTCGATTAAAAGTACATTAGAGCGTTCAAGAAAGGAGCAGAGGTGAAAGAGGAAGGATGATTCTAGTGCAAAATACTCAATGTACCTTAAAATACGTGCTAAATGGAATATGTAAGATTGAAGGACAATTTACCAAACTATTTGTTCATAAAAAATAAAAATAATGCTTTTAATAATCAATGGAAAATGGTGTGTGCCGTCGTATATTATCTACTGCACTATTTTATGTCAGGCATTTCAATTTACGTAAGGGAATATTCGCAGTCGAGCAATTCCTGTGGATTACTACAGCTTCGTTCCCGCACCAAGACCACACAATGAGCGTTAGTACAGTGTTCGCTAGCAGCCTGTGCGTGACTAGACTCTTTATCGGATAAATACTCGCAGTTCGCACGCTTTACACATTTTTTTATTTTATCACAGGTAGAGCCGTGTAAACTTTGGTGTGATTCAAAAATAATGAAACGACTTGTGAGAGGAACTCGAGGGGGAAACCATTCAAATGCTTTTTCTTGTGTCTCATTTCATCCTAATGGGGAAAATATTTCTTCTTTGAGTTGGGTCAATGATTATTACCGTCCTATCATTTATATCTGCCATACGAAATCACATAAAGACGAAATCATTCGTATGAAAAATTGAAAGTTTTGCATACTATCGATCTTGGAATTATTCAAATTATTTTATCGTTATTACCTATGATATTTATCTAAGACAATGATTCAGAGAACTGTGATTTTTTATTTCTTGATTAATAATAAGCTTTATAAAATGAATTATAAAAATAAAATTATTTCATAAATACTAAATAAAACCATCTGTGGAAATATTTATGATTAAAAAAAATTAAAAAGCTTTGTTGAAAAATTCTGTAGTTTTAATTTAAAAATGCACTTGATTGATAAATTTTACATCTATTTACAGAGAGAATATTCAAATCCTTCGGAATATTTATCAAAAGAAAACATTTTTGGTGTTGAATATTAATTTAAATAATAAGTAAACAATTTTTCATCATCCAAATGATAACAATAATAATAGTAATGGTTTGATTCTCTTTTACGACTCGTTAATATTTCACAAAATGAATGATATCAATTATTATTTGGAAATATTGATTACACCAACCAGTCCTTCAAAAACAAACTCCGAAATATCAAATCCTCTTGTAAAGTTCATCGTAGTAATTAGTCTGAAAAAAACATTAACAAACATTTTAAGATAAGTTCAAAATGTGTTAAATAATAGTAAATGCATTGAAATAATAATAAAATGAATCTCATTAGCGAATAAAATCTTTAATTAATTTGTTAAGATTTTCAAAGTTAATTTCCTATGACATCAGTTAATAAATTAAACTTTAACTAGTACAGTTTTCGTAGCATGCAAACAGAGAAGTTCAAAGACTCTACATAAATTGAAGTAAATGTCATTAAGTATAACTCTTTTTTTATGTTTAATCATTATTATTAATTAAATCAACTATAATTTATAATAAGTAAATTCTACATGTTCATACACAAACTCTATATCATTAGCATTTATACAACTGCATATATAATTTTAATTTAGTTTCTTGTTCAATGAAATCTAATTTCTCATGAATTTTGATTTCACATAATCAAGTCATTTTGATATGTGATAGATAAAAAAGTTGATATAGTTATTATTATATTATACAAAATGGAGATTGATTGAATTTAAACTGTATTATTTCTTAAATTGATTCAACTTGAAATTAAATTTAAAAAAAAAATACACAATCAATTTTTTTTTTAACGAAGAATAGAAATTATTATTCAACAAATTATTTTTCAATTTTTATTGTATTCTCTGCCGAATATAACACCCTAAATTAATGTTTTATTTATTAAAATAATTACCATCATGATTCGTAGAATCACATTCATTCAAAAACTCACAAATCATCTTAAACTCATAATACATTTTTTTTCATTTCTCGTCTTAGATTCACCCTTATTGATGTAAATATGTTTTACAATTCATATTTCCCATTCGTTGAGATGAGTATCAAGTTTATGCGTTTATCATATCTCTCAAATGACACCTGACGATAAAAACACACAGCATGGAATAAAATCATGACAGAATCTGTCATGTTTCTAAGAAACACACGACATATTGTCTTCTTCAGTATATACGAGGGTTTTACAAACGACTACGGAAGAAATTGGTCGCATGGTTGGTTTTAAAGTAGAAGAAATTTTTCACATATATACATATATTCCAAAATCTAAGGGGTATACGATCTACTGTACAAGCAATCCAATTTTTCTCCCTTTTCGCGCCTTATGACAAGGGAGATGGAGAAAGAGTGAACCAAATATTGGGAAAGTCGAGTAGCATCCGGTTTATTTTGCTCAAGGCAAAGCGATACATATGAGGGGTTGAAAAGCACAACGTATACTATCTTTTTCTATGGCTCTTAAAGTTCCAATCCAATATCTCGACGAGCATTTGATTCGATTTAATTTGTGCTTGATCACGCATCGAACTTTATAGCATTGAAGACTTACTCGCTCTGATAGTCGGATATGTGATTTGATGATGGTGAAGACAGTCTCTCAGTCTATAGTCACCAAACTTGATTCACCTACCCGCAGTTCTGAAATGCGAGTAAAGCTTGTCTGCTTTGTGTCCAATACTTTGTGGTAAGTCTTTTGAGTTCTATCATGTGATCCCTCGTTGAAATAAATTTGCTTTATCCTGATTATTTTGCTTTTATTCTCTTTTTCGTCTATTATCTTAATAGGAATAAAATCAAAGGAGTTAAAGAGCTTTTGTTAACAGGAAAACTCTAACAGTTTCCTCGGCTTTAAATAAATGTTAGTAAGATTATTTTATCTAATGAAAATAGTCCTTGAAAGTTAGATAAAGTTTCTTTGATTAATTTTAATTCTTTTAATATTATTTTTAACAATTATTCGATTAAAAGGTATTGTTATTTGATATCGTCATTTTTTTCAAGACTCCAAGTAGCTAATTTAAGTCAAATTGGTTCCAAGTGGAATCTTATTTCAAATTTTTTCTTCCTCAATTAAAGTTAAAAAAATTCCTTCAAGAGTTATCGTTTTAAGTGAAAAATAATACTTGCTTTATTATTTCTCTTTGGCTAAGTGTGATGGATACTGAAGCATAATTAAATGAAACTTGTAAAACTTGAGCTAGATATAACTCTGTAAAAACGTCGGATTTTCCATAAATTTTACCTATAAATCTTTTGTTTCACTAGTGGATTATCAAAGTTTCATTGCCTCAGAGTAATGTTTCTCTTGCGAGCAATGGAGTTAACGTTGAGCTTAAAGCAATGTCTGTCGTCCATAATTCGTAAAGTGTAACATTGAGGCAACAAAAAAATGTAGGCAGTGAAAAGAAAAACAATGAAGCTAAAAGTTTTTGAAAAAGACGTTTAAGGCTAAGGGAAAATATTTGACATGAAAAATGTAATATTAGAAGGAGAAGAGAATGGGGTTACTAAAGCTCTTTTCTCTGTCTTGATTATTGCAAAGTCTACGTTGTTCTATTGCTATACCTGCAAGTCAAGACTACAGTACTGAATCCATTAATCTCTCACCAAGAGCTCCTTCGGTATAGGTCGCGTAAAGAGGAGAGATTGTACTGGGAAATAAATTAAATTGTATAATAATATGATAACCGAGTGACTCGATGTCTCTTTTACTTTTACTCTGTAATTAATTCTTTCTCAAGAATATATTTTATGTATTTCTGCGGTAATATTCTCATTAATCATGAAATAAGTTCTAAATCTTATCACGAAAGAAAAAAAAGAAAAATGAACAATAAAAAAATAATCAATTACCTCGTTCTCTTTATTTTATATTTAAGACGATTATTTTGAAGAACGATTTTATTTATCGTACTGAATCGTCGGTTTTGATAGATCATCAGTCTAAATCTACCCGAATGTCGTTGACAATAATTGAGATCCACTTGATTGTCAGAAGATTTCGATTTCCCCTGCATGTTGCTTTTAAAGGGTGGCAAAGTGTGGTCATTGAAAGTGTGTAGATGGCATTATCACCCTCCTTCAATTGGTCCACATAACAAGACGAGGGTTAGAACTTTGAGGACTAGGATATACTCCCTCATCATTCAGTCACGCTCGTTTATTCTCACGCGCTATCTGTTCAACTCAAGGTTGCCAATGCCCTTAATCCATGAGGGTAAAATCTAGTCTGTTCACCTCAGCATATTTTTTCAAACACCAAAACACACTTTTTTATGTCTACATTTTTTGTTTATGCTTCAAGTACCTTAAAGTGTCATAAATTTTCGAGATTTATTGATCATTGCTTTCTTCATTTTTTGCAAGTCCATTACTTAGGATATGCTTTTTGTCAGGAAAAAAATTACAAGAGTTTTTTTGATTGTCCCAAGTCTGAGATTCATAACTGAATTTATCACGCAAGATGTTCATTATGTATGAAGAAGGCGCTTACGTTACTTCCTTCAACTTTATATCCTCATCCATTCCACCCTTTAGGTTTAATTGAGGTGATAACGAATAGCAGAGCGAGCGAAGGAAGAAGAGAGGGAAAAAGGAAAATAGAGTTTCCAGTAAATCATGCGAAAAGTAAAGTGTGATCTGGGCTGAACGTGAAACATTTTTCGGTCAGTTTTATCGACATTGCCTTATTTATTATCCTCTACATGGTCCAGCCAGTGTATGGAAGTTATAATTCGATCGATGAAGCAACCAACACGAGACTTACTTCCCCAAGTATATCCAATCTCTCTTCCGTGTTGTTAAATATATTTCCGTTAGCCCGATAAACACAATATAATGTAAATTTAATAGCAGAGTTAATCAAAAATTGACTTAAGTGTTTTTTTTTTCTTCTTGTTCAGGTCTGCTGTTTCGTGACCACAGAACTAATGAACAAAACACCATTAGTGACGGGCCTTATTTCGACGAACACGTGCCCAGGAATGTAACGACAGCCATTAGCCAGACTGCATTCCTTCACTGCAGAGTTCATCAGCGAGGTGACAAAGAGGTAAGTTTAGCTTGTGTTCCAGTTGACAAACTTTTAGCACTCGAATCTTCAGTGACTTAAATGAGAACAACCTTGTTCTTCGGATCAATGACACAGCTGATCGAGCGATGAATCAACCCCTTACCTCCTCTTACCCCCATCATGAACCTCAATTCCTTTGCTCTTCTATCGTTCAGGAATGTCGACTCTATTTCACGCCAGACATCGATGCTTCGACGTAACTATTCCGCTTTGATGAGATCCGATTCCACGATTCCCGTATGGCTAGCTTATCGTTTCCGATTCCACGATGCGAAATGCATTCCGATCACGCGATTCTAGAGCAAGCCAGACTTCCAAAGTGCCAATGACTTTTCTCACTATCACTGCCGCAGGCTATTGAACTTGCTTTTTTCGACCTCCACACCACACATTGCACGCTACATATAACCGCAGGATAGTTCTGTGAAACATCCAAATGAACAAGCGCATTCAAAGGGTAACATGAACTTGAAGTTTGTTCAACTTTGTATGTCTTACATGTGTGAAATACTTGCAAATTCAGCCTGAAATGGTTCAGAATAATTTAGTATTATAATTTCTGTAGTACATTTAGCTTTGACTCTTGTGTGTGCATTAGTATGGAGTACTTAGTGTCCCACTTTAATATATATATATATATATATAGACTGTCATGTTACATCATCAGAATGTTGTGCTGTCATGGCATTCATTGTCACATCAAAGGACACCAGAAACAGTTTTTATCTTACCGCTTTTTTATTCCATCAACTATCATTCACTTATACACTCTTGTCCTGGATTCCATTCACAAATCGAAGGCAATAAGAGAGCCTATGATCCCATCAAGTTCTATCTAGCTGTTTGGGTCAAGTTTGATACTCCTATAGACATCAATTAACTACTTCCCATCCTATAATCAATAGCTAACCATCGGATAGTTGAGCATTTACTAAGATACACTATATGAAATTCCAATAATAATGATATTAATATTCTATTGATTACTTCTTACACAAATTCGTGCAATCAATTATTTTATTTAATTCTACTATCATATTTTTAATAATAAAAGAGATAAAAAAATATCGCCAGTGTTTGTAGATAAATCAAATGCTCGAAATGGGCTATAAATTTTTTTCATGAATCGTATCTATTTCAAACCACAGCAAATAATAGGTTTAAAGTTCGAGAATCTCGTACACGCTATTATTTAATTTTTTTAATAAAAAAATCTGTTCTTTTTTCAGTTATAGATATTTTCTATTATCATCTTAAAAGAGATTATTCAATTAAATTAATTTAATATGATGAAAGAGAATGGATAAAAGCACTAAATATTGATAATGAAAAGAAAATGTGCGGAAAAATATAGATTCATATATTGAGTATAAAAATAAGCAGGCAAATAATTGACCTCTAATTAGTTAACTATGAGTTTTTTTTTAAATTTATCATTGATCAATTATTAGTTTATAATGAGTGTATTATTAGTTGACATCTAGATCATTGTTGGAATATTTTCAGGTAGTCCTAGTTCCGTGAACTACCCTAGAACGGCCTTAAAATATTCCAACAATGATCTCAATGCCAACCTATAACAAACTTATCGTAAATCAATAGTTGATCAATCATAGGTCTTAATAAATTTATGGGCAACTCATTACTGATCAATACTCAGCCTGTTTATTTTCATTTAGATAATGAGAAACAGAAGGAAATAAATGACTGGAATTGGTGTTAATTAAAAAATGAAACATTAGGATTGCTGTTGAAAAACTAACGTTAAAATAAAATGAAATAATTTATTAAATAATTTCCTTTCTAATGGTAACTGGATTCTTTCTCAATTGAACAATTTAATTATTCTCAACATCGTCACCCAACTTGGTAAAAAGCAAAAATTTTCTAGCAACTTTTCCATTTACTAAATTACACTGTCATGTAACGAGACAAACAAACAGGAAATTTTCCAGGAAATAACCGAGTTTTTTTTGGTTCAAAAATACTCAGAACCACTTGAGGATGTGTTATAGAATAAGTAATTCAATAAAGACAAAAACAGTATTCAGTTGAATAGACTTTACATCGAGTTTTTTGAAAACGAGGCCGCCGCCAGAGCTGGACGTGCGGTTTTGGGTTCAGGTATAGCTGATAGAATATGCATACAGCTTGGTTGAAGAGAATTAAAGTGGCTCAAAGGGAAGCTAGTGGATTCAAGCAACGTCAGTACTTTTCAACTGCATCGTAAACTTGAATATTTCTTAGCTTTTGAACCTCTACTTAATGTGCTGTATATTTTCATTATAAGAAGAGCGCATGACTGCCAATAAAGATAACGAAAAACAAAACAAATCAAATACCGAGCTTTATCGTTGATTACTTTACGTGAGGATAATTTTGTGTGATAAGATATATATATATATATATATATATATATATATATATATATATATATATATATATATTTATTTATAGATTTTAGAGATATTTTTGGTATAGTGGAGCACAGAACGCGTTGGTTACAATTACGATAATTTTTTCATCTTTGCTTGAGAAATATACACTTTTTATTGCACTAGTCTAAGTAAGGGTCAAAAAATCATCTACTCTTCGACTTTGGACCTTTATAACTCCCATACAGATCATCTAATAATGATTGTGAGGAGCTATTTGAAAACTTCAGAATCTTAGCTAAAGATACATATCCATGAAAATTGTTTAAAAAATTTATTTCACCCTTAAAATCGCCAAAATAGTTGGCAAACTCTCAAAAAAATGAAATTTATTTTATATTTTAGCGATTTTAAGGGTGAAAGAAAATTTTTAAATATTTTTCATGAATATGGATATTTAGCCTGGATTATTAGGTTTCTAAAATGTCTCTAAAAACGATTATTAAACCGTTCGTTCATGAGTTATAAGGGTTTAAAGCTAAGGGGATGATGATACTTAATGTGTATACAGTTTTACCCCATTCTGCGGGTGTTGGAATGAATTTTCCTAAGCTGTGCCCCGATTCCGCATATCTACCCATCAAGACAAAGAGAATGAGCCCTCAATCATCAAAATCGGAGTACTTTTATTTTTTGGCCTAAAAAAATGGAAAGGGGTACCACTTGCCATTTTTTGGGGTTGAAAAATCAAAGTTGTCCGATTTTCGAGTTCGACCACTCATTCTCTTCGTCTCAATGCCTAGATATGCGGAATCAGGTTAAACATTAAAAAAATTAATTATTTCACTCCTAAAATGGGGTAAAACGGGAATTTGCTTCAATTTCAGTATAAATTGGGCTCTAATTATGATTTTGGGGAACCTTGAAGAATGAAATTTGTTTATGCGGGATATAAAATTCAAATTGAAAAAATGTCCCATCCATGCTTTGTATACTTTTCATATAAAATTCTCGATAAATGATGGAACGTAGGGGCAATTTTTTCCGATACGCCAGAATCATCACTTACTTAATAAAACAAGCTTTAAAACACTCATTGCAATTTTTATTCATCAATTTTTTAATTTACTAATGCATTAAAAATTCACTTCGTCCCTTCTTCTCTTGTTCCAATGAATAATAATCAAAAAATTTATCATATTCGTTTTCTCAACGGGTTATTTAGGTGCCATCAAAGAAATTATTCATAAAAGTATTTCCAACTCAAAAATATTCCAACCTGATCAAACAACTCCTTGTAAAATTGAAAAATTACAAGAAAAGACAAAAATTTATTCATTCTACTCTTTCAAATAAGTCAGACCATTTCATGACGCGAAACAAAAAATATTCCATCTATCGAACTGATTATACTTAGAATACGATTTATATTCGATAGATCATCGCTCACGAATTCCGAATACCAATCCACATTCTTTTTCTGAGTTTGATTGGATATTCTATGAGAGTCTTCACGCGAGATGGTATCTTGGTAAACATGTAACAGTCTTTCTCTACAAAATTCCTATTGCTGTCTCTGTCTTTTTCATTTATCCAGAATGTTATACTGCATGGGGTCAATGTTGAGAACGGCTTTTCAAACGACAGTATTCTAAAGCCGAGACGTCGCCGCATATTGACAATTATAACCAAATAGCCATTACGCGCTAATAATCTATACATGTCCCTATTTCGCATCTACAATCGGTCGATTGTGCTTGTGGGATTCCCTCGAATGGCCGATTAATGTCGTCAAAACGATTGATTTCCGCTATTAGTTAAAGGCGCCTGTAGATCCCAAAGCAATTGCACAATACCGCAAATTGTCGATGTTCTATTTGTGTTGGTGGTCATGTTGATTAATTCTTTTTTCTTCTGTCATTTTACTATTTATTCCCCTATGAATATTCATCTTCACGACATTTATTTCCTTGCTTTTTTAAGCTTACATTAATATTGTGATATATTTTTATTGGGATAGCGATGCAACAATAAATAGCGAGAAGGATTCGGGAGATGTGCCACAGTTAACTTTAAGCACCGGAATTTCCGAGGTCATGGGTCAATAACCTTTGAATACTAATTAATCCTAAATTCAAGCATTATGCCAGATATCGATTCCTTGATTGCTGAATCTTCCAAAGTCATCATGGAATATTTCACAATAAATTAATATTACATGGAAAGAATATACTTTTAGATTTGACATGAATTGATAGACACTTGGAAATTGGACTTTGATGATTGAAATATTGATTAGTATTTATCCTTTTTGACATAGTTTGTCGAAAAAATTGTTTTTGTGAGTTTATTAACTATTTGGCAGTGAAAAACATAGATGAAATGTGTGTGTGTGTGTGTGTGATTTTATTGATATTTGTACTTCTATATTTTTGCAATGTTATTTTCCAATTGAAAACAATTTTTAATTTCTTTTAGTTCCGAGTTTTTATTTCTGAATGGACCTTAAATTACAAGAAATTCTGATAGAATTGTTTCTTCACTTGAAAAGGAATGTATATGATGTTTTTTTTTATAATCTGAATTCGAGGTATTGCTTGTGACATTTTACTTCAATTTGGTGAAAGAAAACTTTTTGATGCCATCATTTCAGCATGCGAAAGGATCAAAAATAATCTAAGGACATTTTCTTTTTTTTCAATTTCAACTTCATAAATTTATTTATTTATAGTTAGTAGTACTTCTAGAAATAAAATAAGGTCACAATTTATATAAATTGATTAATTTTCTAAAAACTTTATTTATTAATAATTAAATGGCCAAAAATAATTCGTTAAATTCCAATAATTGATGAAATATTTTTTCAAATATGAGCATAGTAAATATTATCATAGCTCCCATTACAGTCAAAATTTTTTTAATAATACACATTATTTTAATGCTTATGTTGATAATGCTAATGGACAGTCTAATGAGAGTTAGAATAAAATTAATAATTATGAATAATAATGTTTTCAACAAAACAAAATTACTAGAATCTCGGAACAGCATGAAATAAAAGCAGAATGAAGCTAAGGTAAAAGAAAAATAGAAGTGGGATGAAGAAAGGTAAAAATGGAAAAATCTTCTTCCTATAGAAACGTAGATTTGTTGTTTATTCCGAATTTAATTAGGATTTGTTCATTTTAAGTCACACCTTAAGAAAGGATAGTCTTAGGATAGAAATAGGTCTTAAATTTTGACATGGGCTCAGACACGAACCTCGAAAATTTTTAATCATATAAACTTTTAAATAGTTTTAGATATTTAAGAGATTGTGCAATTTCATCTTAGTTATGTCAAAGAAAGTTTATAAGCTCAGCAGTTGAAGTTGAATAAAAAATAAGTGAAATACACTCACGTGGCATTTTCCCAAATGTATCTTATTTTTTTTAAGTTACCACAGAGGAATATTAATAGATTAATTATTTTATAGGATAAATATAATTTAAAATATGTTTTATTACTTTGTATTTATATTTTTTTTATGACAACAAAATCCCTGCAGAATCATTTCCACCTCAATATTTTTGTTTATTTCCATATTTTTCCTTTCTAGGTTAAGCAAACTCCATTACGAATTCTTTATTTACAGAAATAAATAAAGCGAAATATGGAAAATTTGAATAAATTGAAAACAAGAATATTTCTTATCATACACTTTGATTACACTTAGCTTCTTATATATACGTAAATCAATTGCTCATTGGCGTCAACTATTTCACTATTTTGTGTTATAATAACTACAAAAAAAAAATTAACTTCTGACATTTCAATCGTCTCGCAAAAATCAACAGCACGCATATGCTTGAATGTAGTCGAGTAATTTCATATTTTCACACAAATCCAAGTGAAAAATAAAATACATTTTCCACATTAAAATTCCGGTTGAAAACGAAGAAATAAATGGAATATAATAAATAAGACAGAAGAGGAAGATTATCCATAATTTTTTTTTTCTACATCTTTCCAAATAGGTGTATAGACATAGGTATAATATCTCTTTTTCTTCTATATGCTTTCTTTATCTTGTCTTTTCTATTTTTATTCTTTCCAGTATTGTCTTTTTAGAATAGTGAAAATCTTTTTCTATCTTCAAAGTCTTTCCGCTCTAGCAGAAGTGTGGAAAGTTGAATCCCGCGAGTCGGTTTAACGTTTACCACTTCAAAAATTCTCATCGTCTTGAGAGAAAATTTATCACCATCATTTCAGTCCCTTATAGACGAACTCTCAATGCAATTTCTTCACAAAAATTTCAAGAGCTTTTTCGTAAAAGCTACCAAATGTACAAATTTATGTAGTCTCTATTTACATTTAGAGTTCAATTACTAGAGTTCTAAGTAACTCTCAATGAAGTATACTTCCTTCATTTCTCCATGTTTCACTGCAAATCTATTACTTACGCAATAAAGTATTAATTCAATTCATCTTGAAGTAAACACGTGTACTGCCAAGTAAATATTACTTTAGATGAAAAATAAATGATCTATAAAACCATTTTAACAACTCAGGCAAATCATCAACCATAATAATAACTTGTGAATATAAACCTGGAAAACAAATTAATAACAATGTTTGCATTAATTCCCATGGAATTAAATTTGTTTTCTTCAATAATTAGTATAGTAAGAATATTAATAGTAATTGTCATAATAATAACAGTTGTAGAATTTAATTATTTCGAAAGGTGATTGAAAATGAGTTAATCAACAAATATGAGTATTGAATTAATAACTAGCTGAGACAGGGAGTCAACAAAGTTTTAATTAAAAACTATATCATATTACATCGATTTAATATCAAGCTCTGGAAAGTTGGTGAAATATACGAGGACATGTTGTTTGAGAATATGTCACGACATATGTGTGGATGGGTTATGCGAGCCACGTATGTTTACGCAGATGCAACTAAAGCTATCTCTCAGTGAATAAGCAATGAGCTATTGCAGAGATGAATGAAAGGAGAATCACGAGGTTGATGTTCAATTCGTGGACTCTATTGTATAATAATTAGCAATTCATTCATCTAGATATTAATAGCTTTTTAAAATAGTACTTTTCAGCTTTCAAATCATCTTAGCAATTAAATGGTTTTCAATAAATCTCTTGAATGCTAAATAAGTAAATCTTTATTTCGTAACTTGGAAAGGTAAATGTTACGACGTGGAACAAAACTTGTCTCTTCAACTCCCAGCCTTCAGAAATTTTCTTAATTGCTTCGCTTCGTTAGTTTTCCGTTAAATAGACCCTTGACGATTCAGCTTGACGGTTAGTTTTCTCTCCCAAGTAACGCCTTGTCTATCCTTCTCACAGTCTTACTTCTACACAAACTTTTCACCAGTATCCCAACCGTCTCTTAACCCGGTTTTATTGCGCTGGAGATACTTTTACCTACCAACTTTTGCGGTATTCATATTTCGGAAGACATGAAGACTGCATACAAACGTATAACTTAGACAAGAGACTTACTGGCTTTATCATGCTACAGATGAAAGAATAGACAATTTTCTGCAACTTGTAGCGAGCCATTAAGACCTGTGTGAAAAATATGCTGAGTACGGATGTAACGGCATTTAAACGTGACTAAATTTTTGAGTTATTAAACAAGTGTGAATGAAATACCTCAGCTCAGGTTAAATATGCAAGATTCAAGCTGTCTTTTTTTCTAACTCCTAGAGGAGAAGATGAAATGAGTTCTCATTAGCTGAAGAATAATTAATGCTAAGCTTTAACATGGCCGAATGCAGAATAATTTAACGCTAATGTAAGTAGACAGAGGGATGAATAAATCACTTGATAATATTATAATCATCATTAGCTTAATTTATTCATAGAAATAACAATGTTTGATTTCTCGATGATATATTATTGTTATTTCAATCAATATTGAATTTTCACCCTAATTATGACCATTTATCTTACTACGTGTCATCATCAGAACCACATAAAAAATCAATACCGAGGATTGTGGATACATGTAGACTTATCATTCTAAATATATTGGTTCCGTATGACGATGATTCGTTATGTAACGTTATACTAATCTATTTCTATGAATGGTTCACTAGTTAATGACATTAATCTGCTAGATATCCATGGCCCAATTTCTACTTATCTGTTTGTCATGGAAGACAGCTGGCATATATTCCACATTGTGGTTAGTCATCGTTAAGAGATTGCATATGATAATTATGGCTATCTTTAACTTCCGTCAGCGGGAAAGAATAGAATAGAGAGCATCTTTTTTCCTTGAATTATTTTTTTTTCTTTTCAATTACATTCCGCATGTTGAAGTAATTCTTGTTGTTTGAAAAAATTTAATAATATTTAATATACCTTTAAATTTTTTTAGAATTTCTCACAAGAGGTTTTTTATCAATTTTCTGTTTCATAAAACTTTTTCAGGATTATTATAAAATAAGATTTTCATTAAAAAGATAATTATATATTTATTCCCAGAGGTATTTTTCTCAAGTTACTTGTAAGAAGTTTGAAAGTCATACTTGATAACTGATTATGATAATCCCACGAATATAAATGCAGTAATTATTGAATTTAACTTCTAGAACTGTAAGAAACAATTTAAGATAACTGTGTGTTGAGAATAAAATTTAATTTATGATAAAAATTAATTTTCTAAATATTCTTGCTTATAAGAGTTTATTCAACAGATATTTAGTAAGATTGATGATTTTTGCTTATATATGGACTGATGATTTTCACTGTTAGAAATTTTACTAGAATATAAGTAACTTCCTCTTTTAATCCCATTGAAAAAACTGTCTATATACCCTGTATATTTTGTAATATATATTTCCAAAGAAAATGTAAAAAATTTTGAAAGAATCCTTGACACCCCTTAATGATATTTATGAATATTGATTAGCGCTAAAGCTTTTTTCAATATTATCTAGGACATTTTATCAACCATTTTTATTGATAAATTTTTTAGTTAGTTCAGATTAATGCAATCTCTATAGGATCTCTATGCTTCACAAAAAGAAAAATAACTGATAAGGCAGTGGAGAACGAAAAAGCTGTCTGGTAGCCTTTTTTTGTTCGCTAGATCCAATATCGATTTTCATACCCTTCTGATATACGCTTTAACCCATTTTCCACTGTCCTTTTATTACCACAAGTTCAATAGAAAATACGACCCCACTAAAACATCATAAAACTCTCAAAAGTGACAGTTCGATAAATATGTGAAATGATTAATTTTATTTGACTGCAAAAAATTATTTCATACATCCCCACATGTATAAAGGAAAATTTTTTTAATGATTTCCAAGGTTATTAATAGCTTGATCCACAATTCTAAAAATGTCATTAGAAAGTTATCTTGAATACAATGATCACTTTGAATAATCACCAACATGTAAACAATGTGGTTGCCAAAAATATCTTTCGACTTTTTTCAACATCAAATCGGGTCAAAGAATAGAAATTGATTCTCGTGAAACTCAATACTTGAGAACTATTTTGTTCTACTACACCAAAAAGCGGTATCACAGAAAGCTATTTTTTTTTTTGATTCCGTTTCTGTCGATTCGATTCATCAGAATCCTATCGAACTTAGAAAAGTAATTTTCATACGAGTGTTAAAAGTCGAAAAAAAGAAATGCTCATACTTTTGGATACTTGATGGGAAAAAAGT
The DNA here is from genome assembly GCF_013357705.1 of Chelonus insularis. NCBI lineage: Eukaryota > Metazoa > Arthropoda > Insecta > Hymenoptera > Braconidae > Chelonus > Chelonus insularis. The sequence continues at coordinate 162,220 of NW_023276522.1, forward strand.
AGCAAGGACGTAAAAAAAAATTAAAAGAGGAATTGCGAACTTTAAAATCTTCAAATCCAATTTAATAATTTTACTACTTTTCAAAGCTTTTAAAGTCAGTCAATATTTCAGATAATTTTCTATTTCCAAAAATTTTATATCTCCAAAGAAATCACTATATTCCGACATTTAATTAACGTAAGTACATTCAACTTTTTGAACAAACATATTCAAATATTACTTGGTTTGAGGGTACAGAGAATAAAGATAACCAAGTAGAATGATTATATACATCAAACATCGTTTTAATAAAAGGCAAACCTGATGTATGGAAATTTATACTGGATTTTCATTTTTATTTATTTTTGCTGTCGATTAATCAGAGAACCCGGAATAGCAACGAATATAATTTCTCAATCATTTGATGCTTCATGATGATGATAATAATACTGATAATAAATATTTAATTTTATGATACAATATTTGCCACCTGTTTAATCAGATCATCTATTAAAATATAGGTAATCAATCCATTATTTCGTATTTAAATGATTTATTTATTGACAGTTGATCAAATTAAAATCAATTATAGATTGTTTTTGAAGTATGCTGGGTCACGTTCTGGCATATTTATCAGACAATTTCATTATATTATTGAAAATGATTGATTAAAAATATCTTTTAGTACTCTTTAAAATTTAAAATTATTAATTAAATATTCAATCTAAAAAAAAAATCTGTTTTATTTTTTTGCAAGAATACATTTAATAAATGAATAATATTTTTCATTTCAATGAGATTCAAAAGGAGATCTGTGGTGTTAAAAATTTTTTACAGTGTGTTGGAAAGGGATGAAAAAAAATTTTAATGAGTGATTTAGATAATGAGCTCCGTTTTATGCTCATTTAACCACTTTCTACTGGAATACAACATTTTGAAAATTACATAATGGTAAAAAATGATTCTCCAACTGTTTTTAATGGTTTTCTTAAATAAACCTTCTTTTACTTTCTCATAATTATCCAGTAGAAGATTTTACATCATCCTTTATTTAATTAAATTAAAAGTTTCAAATAAGGAAGATAATTCAAGTTGCTCTTATCCAAAGACATAAAAATCAAATATCTAAAAAATTATAAAATCGTTAGATTGTCTAATTCTCTTTATATCCTATCTTTTATTCGCAGCTTGATGAGGTACTCAATATAAGATCTAAATGAGTATTCGTAGAACATAAACGATAAAATGAAAGAATAAAAGTAGAAGTGCGAAGTGCCTCCTAGAGAATTACATGACTGCCCGAAGAAGTGCAAGAAATCTGGAAAAAAGCCGAGACGACGTGAATGAAACTTGAGATTACAGGAAGAGAAACGAGTCGAATCTTTCCCAACCGTCTTTTTTTTTGTATTTTTTATTTCTCCTTTTTTCACTCGAACGCTTTGGATGTTCAGCAGTAGCAGCAGTGTAAGTAAGAGATGTCTAGCAGGTACACCAAGTCCACACCTTTTTGTTTGCTCTTACGGTTAATGAAATCGTCATTCTAGGATAGAAGAGCTGCTCGATGGATTTATAGTTTTTGCAAATGGGCTTCGGTGGCTGCAACCCGATCGTTAAATGCCGAGAGAGGTCGGTCGACGAACCGTGGCATACCACACACAGAAACCACTAGCAGCCCTCAGTTGTAAACTCTTTCCTGTCTTTTTTCTATACATTCTTTCTCCCTACTTGTTTTCCACTAACATAATCTCTCTTTCGTTTTCTGCCAACAAACCGGCCCGTTTGCTAACGAAGCCCGGGAACTTCCGTATGCCGGAATTTCATCTTCTCCAGAGCATTTTTAACATTAATCCCACCAACACTTAAAACAACAAGTCTATACTAAAGTATTATAAAACTGTTCTCTTTTAACTGACAATTGCTTTCAATTTTTAATGAATAATTAAAAGTTGAAGCCATCTCTGCTGTAAGTAATTAAAATAATTTAATTGAAAATTTTTTCCATCGCTTTGTTGATGCATACATGTAACTGATGAAATCTGTTTTATTTCTGAGTACAAAGTTATTAGCTTCCTCGTGAAATCTATAATGGTAATCTGTAAATAGGGGAGTGTGAAAAATTGAAAATATCTCGTGTTATTGAGTTTGATACGAATAAATTTTTCAACAAATCTGGCTGAATCAACAGTAAGGGGTTTGTTTTTGAAATAACTAGAGAATTTAAATTCAGTTTCATTTAAACAAATGCTTGGATAATGTGTAAAACAACACAATCGATACGTGTGGGTATCGATCAATGTACACGTTTGGGTCAACATCATGTCCAAACAAGCTACAATATCCTTCTGATTGGTGGTATTTTTTTGTAAAATAAAAAATGGAAATACTTTATGAGAATTGTCGAACATTCAACGGCTGTACATTATGATTATTAGTGAATGCTGCTGATGTTCACTTAACTATAGCCTTGTCAAATGAGTGTAAGTATCTAAAAGCGTGCTTTGTGATTATTATGTGATGTGTTGGTTGTTGTAAAGTTGCGGTCGAGAATATATACAGTTGAAAGGGGATATAAAGATGCAGAGAAGCATAGTTTTGTGGTTGATTCTTTGTTACTTTCATATGCTCCAATAATCGTCGTTGCAAAAACATTTTCTGTTTTACAAATTGTGAATATGCCTCGACGACACGTTTGGCGTCATGATGACGTTTTCTCTTCATCTTTTGGCTTTATTTATGTACACAACAAGTTTTAGCATCAAAGCTACCAACATCAGTGCATTTAAAAACAGATTATACATTATTATATCTTTTTTTCTGCATAGAAACTTTACTGTTTTTATTATAATATTTTATTCACTACTTTTCATTGGAATAAAGTTTAAATATTTTAGCTATTTATTTTTATTAAATCATTATTTCTCTTTCGATGTGCAATATAAATTAAACTTTTCATGCATGAGTTAATTTAGTTATACTTTTATTTCATTATATTTAGTTCAATTGGAATTGTTCATTAAGATTGTTTTCATAATTATCTCCTTTTTCATTTTATTTAAACTCAATATCAAAAAATAAATTAAACAATTGCGTTTATATCAAAGCAATTTTCGATAACATGTAAATAAAGAAAATCCATGGTAAATAATTGTAATGCGTAGAAAAATATTGCAACGCTTGATACTTAAAATCAATATTTCAAGAGGGATAATTGTACAGGAAATATCAAATTGCAAATCAATGAGTGATTAAAAGAAAACTATGGATAAAGTTTCTCATATTGATATAGGAAAACCTTTGTTTAATAGGTGAACCCAGTTCCGTTCAAACAAAGTGATTCAATCAAAGTGAAATCAAACAATGGATATTTCTCAAGTCTTTTTTCAGTTACATAATAATTGCAGTTCTATTCAATTCAAATTGTCATTAATATTAAAAAACTACTTATAAATAAACTTATTCATTCATTGTTAATGAGAATTTAATGTCAATATTTAAAGTTATTTTACATAATTTTCTTGAATTAATTAAAATATTATTAATAATTAATTAGATAATATTATATGAGCATGAAAAATAAAGAAAAACTACAATAAAAAATTAGAGAAGCTTAACACAATATTAAAATTCATAAATCAATATTTAAAGCTTTGAACTATTTTTTATTTTTATTAAAAAAAAAATGTACAACAGAATCGGGGAATTAACTTGCTTCATAGAGAGCCACGTAGTATTTATGCGTTATTGCTATTATATTGCCATTTATTAATCTCGAACGATGATCGCTCAATTAAAGATTTATCAACTATCAATAAATCTCTCTTTGCCAGAATATAATACCTCTTGGTTTGGCACGGAAATTAATCCAATTTAATATTTTATATTTAGATATTTTTTATCTTCAGGGAACATTTTTTTTTAAAAATAAATTGTTAATTTATTAACATTTTAAAAAAATTACTCACATCAACTTGATCATATGTATTTGAAAAATTGTCAATTACTAGTGACCTTAATAAAAATCGATTAATTTATATCAGGAAAATGATTTTATCAGTGTCAGAACAGTATTCTCTTAATTAATCTTCAAATCGTTAGTAGCCTGAAAATCATTTTTGGCATTTTTTTCAACCGTTCTGACTAGCTTTTAACTATATACGAGTATTTTGAACTCACAATCACGAAAAGACTTGCTACATACATTTATCATCCTTTCAGCAATTTATCTAGTAAAAAATTCAATCACTAGCAGAGTCAAAACTTTGAAAATTTGTGAAATATAAAATCATGTCGAAATGAATACTTGAAATAAGATAGAAAGAAAATAAAAAATGTCGTCAATAATCAGCAGAGAATTAATTTTTTTCAACGATTCAATAAAAATATCAACCAAGTACCAAACAAGGTTTTTGTTGTTTTTTTTTTTATTCGGTTAATTAAGATGTCCGATTGAATATTTGACTCATGGCCAATTGAACTCGCAATGAGGATCCATCAGGGAATATACAACAGCGACGAAATGAGTGAGACCCTACCCATACTAACATATGTATGAACATAAATGAAATATCGGTCGTATGATTACGAATGACCTCAATTTAAATGCTATACTCTGGCTGTAGGTTTGGTGTATGCATAATTTTAACCGACGAGCTAATCACACCGTTCTGTATAGTCGTAATTCAAATAGTTTAACTGATTCAAATCGTGTAGTACCACTTTGTCGCTTTCAGAGTATATCGAAATTGCTCCTTGCCTAAGGCCGACTTTACAAAATGGCTCGTTTGTGGTAAAGAAGAAAAAATCAAACGATAGAAGGGACTCCCTGATGAAAAGAAAAGAGGAAAAAATTGAATGAAAAGAAACGACAGTTAGCTAGCGGCGATTCAACGTTGAGTGACATGGAAAATGTTTAAGGGAATAAAAAAGAAAAAAAAAAGTGAGTTTTGTAAAATGTTCCTCAAGCGAAGCGCGCGATAGTATGGACTGATAAAAAGAAATGTTATTGACGATAGAGTGTATTCAGAAAGTCATCGATCTTCAGTGTAAAAGAGCCAAAAGACGACATTTAAAACCGGTGACCGGGAGAAATTATTATACCCGTATCTTTCTCTCTTTTGCTTTTGGTATACACTCTTTTGCTCTGTCGCCAATGTGTTATTCAGCTATCGCACTTTTATTTCGGCTTTGAGATTTGAGAAGCCTTAAATTTTTTTGTTCTTTTTACTCATAGGTCATTCAGATAACATTTCGTTCAGATAAATATGCAAGTCATGACCTTTAAAAGATGACTTGTTTTTTTTTTATAAATATTTTCCCCGGTTAACGGCAATAAAAAGAAAGCAATACTATCTAAATAGAAAAGCTCCTTGGAATTTTCATAGAATGAACAGCGTATTTGCAAGAATACCTTCGTGTCACTGGACAATTTTAGGCTGAGAACCATAAAAGGCAAATATATGACACCATCTAAACACGCTTTTACTCAAGTAATTTACCCAAACAAAAGTTTTATAAGTTTAAGATGTGCTACACTATCTTGGTAGGGGTTTAACATTGCACGTGACAAAGTTGTTAATGATGACATTAAACTGGAATTTAAATATAAAATGGGTGTTGTTTTTTCTGTTACTTGAACCATTTTCATTCTGGAGTATTTAAAAAAAATTTTTTTTTCAATGCTTTGGATTTTATTTAGCGAGACAGTTTGATCGATTAGCATACCCGGGACAAAACCTCGATCGACTAAATGGGAATTTAAAATGAAAGCATAAGCGTTTTCCTACCGAATAAATTTTTCCCCCATTCTGCCTATATATCTTCGCAGATAATATCGTTGAATCTACGTGATTGATTAGTTAGTATTATTAAAATTTATTATATTCAATTTTTGTATGGATTATTAAAAACCAAAAATATTTTCTCTTTAATATCAATAATGTATTAAATAATTACTATTGTATTATTTCAACTTGACTCAAAGAAATCATCTGTTGGTAATGCTTTAATTGTTATTATAATATTAAAATTATCTAAAGTTAAGTATATGATTCACACATTGATACCTTTAAAGATCAAAATTGTATAACAAAGCATACTTGATTTATTAATTAATTTTGACTTAATTTATTAAGTAATAATTAATTAAGACATTTTGACTTAAGAATGTTTTACCTATTAAATACATACAATATATTTTCAGACCTTATCTATTGTACTCCGACCATTTACTTGATTTATACACAATGTAATTAATTAGGTATCGTGTAATGAGGTTGATAAAGAAATAAACAATTAATTCCTTGGGGTGTATTCTATAGGATCGAATTTCAATTGTTTATATCGAGGAAATCGTTAACGCTGGCTTTAGTGAAACTTAATGATTAAACAATGCTTTTGTTATTTTTAATAAAAATTGTGCTGCTCACTAAAACCGATAATGACAAAATTTTATTATACAAAAAGATTGATTGACATATACTGAAAAATTATTTTCTTTTATCGTCAGAACATAAATAATTAAAAAATTGAAACTCTGTCAATTTACATCATTTATCAATAAACAAAAGTGTTTGACATAAATAAGATTGTTTTATGTCAAATCAACAAACTGGAAATGCTCCAAAGCATCAGCTTATATGAAAAATTAAAATAAAAAACATAAATGTAGTTGTTAAATTTAAAAAAATGCAGAAAAAAGTTTCCAACCATAATACATCATTCATTAATTCCAGCATCTTCCTGAGAAAAGTATAAAGTGGTAAATAGTTAATATACTTAATAAGTATGACAAAAAAGGTATCCACAATAAAGGATATCCATGTTTTATAAATGAAAATTATAATGCATCTAAATATGTGCACCGATGCGAAAAAAATGCTGCCTCGTTTATCTCCTTTCAAGACGTATAAGCCAGGGCGATATATTGCGAGCTTGCAAAAGCGTCGAGTGGATCCTCTCTTCTCCATTTCCGGAAGATTAATCTCCGTAGGTACATATTACTTGAAAAACTTGCGACTCCTCTCACGCAACGTCGCGTCGCGTAATAAGCACCATGACACCAAGACTCTACTCTCTAGCTTCTTGCTTTACGATGCCAGTATTCTTCGCTATCTCTAATTTTCCTGCATAATATACTTCTTTCTACATCAAGATTCCACCAAATTCTTACGTCTCCTTACATCTTTATATGTGTGATCTTCTTTAAAAACAGCTGAGCAACTCCATTTGTTATTTTCCCAAGCATATTTTATAAATACCAACGTTTCATAATAACTTACATATTCAAATGGGTTTGATGAAAATTCATTAAATATCTTCATGGACGTTATTAATGATGACCCCATTAGTTTGACGTAGTTGCATTTATTTTAATAGTTGTAAAAATGAGCAGAGTAATTCGATTCGAACATTGATGGCTTCACGAGTACGTCATGTTTTTCAATGAATTTCTATCATCAATTATTGCCTGCATGAAATATTTCCATCACGAATCGCGTATAATGAAAACGAGCTTTACGCTATGAATAGTAACTTTACAGAAAATGTCATCACTTCGTGAAAGATAAAGTTGTCATCAATACATCAATGATTTCATTTAAGCATGCTCCAATTGAGAATATACTCATTACTAATTTGTATTTAATTCTAATATATCATTACAATTATGACATGTCGGTGAATTATTTGAAATATTATTTTTCATTTTTTATCATTCTGATAATTATAATATCTGATAATAATCATTCACTTTAATTGATTAAAACTCAATGTGGTTTTTTATTTTGTTGAACACATCGATAATATTACATGATGAATAAAGAGATGAATATTAACTAATATAAAAGTGATATCTGGCGGTAATCTTTTGTTGTTTAATGAAGTTGGTATAATTTTGATGCTAGATTACAGACTACTTTGATAAAAAAAAAGTTACTTGTAATGTTAATTCCAAATAAATCACTCACAGTTAATTTTAAAGTAGTGGAAAACTCTGAATTCAATTTTATCCTGAATATGCATATTTACATAGCTGTTGTTTAATTTTGAAATCAACGTTTCAATAAAATATTTGTCTTTTCAATTTAAACCAATGGGTAAAATGCTCGTGTTTGAAATTCTGAGTACGTTATCTGTTAAGTAACAATGTAAAATTGTAGTATACTTTGTTTTTATTTCCATTCTTTTATCTATTTATTCAGATATTTTTTTACGATTGTTATTTTCTTTAATTTCACTACTCTAATTCTATGTGATAAACTTGACTGAAGACCCTAGACAATAGTCAAGAGCTTTATATTATTCTATTACTGGTCACATTGTTATAGTAATTATGTTTTAATAAATAATGTACGTTAATTTATTATTCACTGTCACTTGGACTCTGATTCAAAGGTATTTTCACAAGTTTTCATGTGAGGAGTTATTTATAACAAAAACTATTATATAGTAAAATGTGTTTTCTTCAAAATACTTCAGCTGCATATTCATGAATAATTTATTTTATGATCTAGTGTTTGTTTTCACAATAACATTAAAACATTGTATGCTTTATTAAACCTGTCAGTATTGTTATTTCAAAAATAAACCAAAATAAAGTAATTTTATTTCATTAAAATATTCAGGATCAATCCCTTTAAAATTCCAAAGTTTAGTCTAACAAACTTTTTTTTTTAATTCCAAGAGTTAAAGTTTAAAAAAAAAATGGATGCATTTCTGGGTCAAAAATATCTTAAAATTCAACTTAAACTCATACATATAATGATCGTCTACAGTTCAAGAATTTAGTGGAAATGACAAGAGCATGTAGAAGCTAGTAGATCTCTAGAACATGCGTTTTGGTGCCAACATTGCAGTACATGTATATGACTGAGTATGCACAAACGTTCGAAGTAGATAGACACTCGAGAACAGGAGGAAGTTGTACATGCAGTCGGTCACAGTTATATTGCCCGTTTTACCACCAACAGAGTTCAGGAAATACAAGAGGTTGGCATTTGCAATGGTAGTGCTTCTAAAGCAGATAGCAATTCTCGAAATTGAAACTTGACATCCAGCAAATGGCATTAAACTTGAACGATGGAGCTATCGACAAATCTTCCAATGAATTACCATCTAAATCGTGATTACCTTCATATTAATCAGTGTCAAATTGTCATGGAGAAAGATTAAGAACATGTTGGGTGAAAGTGCAGAAAATTTAGCATATGTACTGATGTCAATATTAAGAACACCATATGTTGTTGCTGATGTTGATGATAATGGTAAATGTATGTTAATAATTATTGAATGCTGTAAATGAATAATGGAGATGGTTGGAGAAGAGAATAAAGTTGATTGAGAAAGGAAAAAAAAGTAAGCGGATTTTAAGCGAGCTATAAAAGAGAAGAGAAAATTTGTAAGAGCTAGTTTCGATCAATAACGACTAATTAATCTTCAGGGAAATCGTTCACTTTAATTGATTAAAACTCAACTTAAATAGAGAAAAAAATAAATTCCCATTTTGCAAATATACTCATCTCAACAACATTAAATATCATATGATTTTTTTTAATATAAATTACACTATTTGAATTTAAAAAAAGTTTAATTCTTGTTTTCCTGTGATATATATTTTTAATTCCGTTGGTACAAAATTTTTATAATGTGAATTAAAAACTTTTCGATGATACATGAAAATTATTGTAGATATGAGATATAATCATTACATAATAAAATTAATATGATTTTTAGCAAACTGGTTGGAATGAGAGTAAAATGTATTTGTAGATGGCTTTTTAAGTTCGATTAAAAAGCTTTTGATGCGATATTAAATCAGATATTTTTATGAATAATCATTTATCGTTAATTAAATGGATAATTGAATAATTACGTATTAAAATAATTTTACTTTTTCGTCTTAAATTAATAAACCACAACAGAAAAATAATTTTTAAAAATTCAAAATATATATAATATAAAATATGTTTAATAAAATATAACTAGAATGATAAAAATTAATTTAATCTAAACTTGCTTTGTTTGTTAAGAAAACTGATAACCTTTCATGCTTCAGAATGTTAATTTTTCCATTAAATTTCCTTTCTTCAATTGCTGTATAAAAAATTCTGTTTCCAACGATGCCAGGTGGGATATTTCCTCTCATGGAACTATGGGGAACACGTTTGGGGTACACAATTTTTTTTTTTCTCTGGAAATTGTTCCTCTCTACTCTAATGAAAGCAAGGTCCCGTTTTACCCCATTTTAGGAGTGAAATAATTAATTTTTCTAATGTTTGACCTGATTCCGCATTTCTAGGCATTGAGACGAAGAGAATGAGTGGTCGAACTTGAAAATCGGACAACTTTGATTTTTCAACCCTAAAAAATGGCAAGTGGTACCCCTTTCCATTTTTTTAGGCCAAAAAATAAAAGTTCTCCGATTTTGATGATTGAGGGCTCATTCTCTTCGTCTTGATGCGTAGAAATGCGGAATCGGGGCACCGCCCGATAAAGTTTACTTTAACACCCTCAAAATGGGGTAAAACTGGATACACATTAGAAATAATCATCCCCTTAGCTCCAAACCCTTGTAACTCATGAACGAACGGCTTAATGATCGTTTTTAGGGACGTTTTGGAAATCTAATAATCCAGGCTAAATATCCATATCCATGAAAAATATTAAAAAAATTTCTTTCACCCTTAAAATCGCTAAAATATATGAAAAAATCACATTTTTTTGGGAGTTTGCCAACTATTTTGGCGATTTTAAGGGTAAAATTAAATTTTTAAACAATTTTCATGGATATGTATCTTTAGCTAAGATTCTGAAGTTTCCAAATATCTCCTTACAATCATTATTAGATGATTTGTATGGGAGTTATCGAGGTCCGAAGTCGGAGTAAGGGTCAAAAAATCATCTACCCTTCGACTTGGATCTCTATAACTCGTGAAAAAATTATCCGACAATGATTGTAAGGAGATATTTGGAAACTTCAGAATCTTAGCTAAAGATACATATCCATGAAAATTGTTTAAAAATTTAATTTCACCCTTAAAATCGCCAAAATAGTTGGCAAACTCCCAAAAAAATGTGATTTTTTCATATATTTTAGCGATTTTAAGGGTGAAAGAAATTTTTTTCATATTTTTCATGGATATCGATATTTAGCCTGGATTATTAGATTTCCAAAACGTCCCTAAAAACGATCATTAAGCCGTTCGTTCATGAGTTACAAGGGTTTGGAGCTAAGGGGATGATTATTTCTAATGTGTATCCAGTTTTACCCCATTTTGAGGGTGTTAAAGTAAACTTTATCGGGCGGTGCCCCGATTCCGCATTTCTACGCATCAAGACGAAGAGAATGAGCCCTCAATCATCAAAATCGGAGAACTTTTATTTTTTGGCCTAAAAAAATGGAAAGGGGTACCACTTGCCATTTTTTAGGGTTGAAAAATCAAAGTTGTCCGATTTTCAAGTTCGACCACTCATTCTCTTCGTCTCAATGCCTAGAAATGCGGAATCAGGTCAAACATTAGAAAAATTAATTATTTCACTCCTAAAATGGGGTAAAACGGGACCTTGCTTTCATTAGAGTAGAGAGGAACAATTTCCAGAGAAAAAAAAAAATTGTGTACCCCAAACGTGTTCCCCATAGTTCCATGAGAGGAAATTTTCCACTGGGGATCGTTGGGGATCGGAATTTTTTCGGGTTCGTTCATTCCAAAGTTGTAACTTTAATTCAGTAATCATATCATTTTCTGTCTAAAAACTGTTCCTCAACTCCATATAGATGAAAATTCAAACCGGGATAATATTGAATGATGATACAATTTTTTATATCGACGAAATAAGCCTAAATGGGATCTAAAAATGCAGTAAAACTTCAGAAGAGCTATTTCTCAATCAATGTAAAGAGATTTCTGGTCTTAAAATTCCGTAAAAACTCTAAGAAGTAAGCGTATTCGATGCCATGTTTCACATAAAAAGTCTCAAGAAATGTTATCTTCGTCGTTATATATTTTCAATTGAAGTCATCTTGGAAGTGACAGGTGATTTTTGGAAAGCGCGAACATGAAAGATTTTACGATGTTGAAAGGATATATAGAGGATGTGGTCCTTTTCGTTCAAGTGTTGAAAGAGATAGGGATGGTAGAAGGTCTTAGCGGTCGTCCACGGTGAATGTTGAAATCTCGACATGGGTTGGGTCGTTCAGTGGGACTTGTAAAGTTACTGGAGTACCGCGATGAATAGCACACCAAGTGGTATCTCCCGTTGGACTTGTACTTGGTGATGTAGATAGAAATGAGATTTGAACGATACCTCTGGAGTATTCTTTTATATTACACTTATGGTACCACTGTAGTGACTTGTAAGGTCCTTGGTATATTAAGAGAATAACAAAAATATGTATGGAAATATTCGTAACACTTGTTTTATCCATATTCGACATTTCGATATTTTATATTTCCCTACTGATAGAACAACCGGATCATAGATATACTACAACGGCTGCACTTGCTGTAATGCAATGGCATTATTCATATATTCACTGACCTATATTTATAATCCAAGGGGATAGAATGTACATTGTCGGCGAGTATTACGTTTTACAAAAACGAAAGAGAAAAAAAAACATTATAATAAAGGAGCAAAAGCGAGAAAGTATGAGACATCGATGTTTATTGCTGCTTCAGCATGGACAAGTTCAGACGTCTTGTGATGTAAACATAAATAATAGCAGTACATAGCTGATAGCTGCTTGATCAAGCATTTTATATGTTTCAAGAACATGTTGATGTATTTGTTTGGCTCGAATACTGCCGAGAGCTAGATGAGGAATATAAGAAGTGCGAATAAAAAAGAAGAATAATGAGGGAGTTTTCATGGAATAAGGAGAGAATACTCAAGTTACGTCTTTGACGTCGAATATCCAAATGACTTCCGACATAGTATGCTGGAGTAGTTCAAAAGGAATTGCAAACAATGAGCAAACTATTAGGATTTGTGACATATACAGTAAATTATGTAACATTATATAATACTTATATAGTACATAAATTACTAGATGTCCGGATTGTAAAGACTGGAGAACTTGTATTCCAGCAATGTTTTACTTGATGCATTTCTGGTATTGGTTGCGAGAAAGCAGACAAGGCATTCTGTTTCAAGCAATATCATTTATCTTGGCAGATCTAAATGCACGTCACGCTCTAAGAGACTAATCACTCCGGTCCAGTATGACACGTCTGTGTCGTGTTCATTGTCATCCTGCGAGAGTCGGTCTCTTCGTTACAGTTGAGTCAGGAGTTGCGACGTTCCTTTGATCGACTGCGTTCATTCCGGCCACATCCCTTTTACGGTCTCGTATGTCCTTCGTCGTCACAATGCGTGCGGACCTGATGTTTGTGCACCCATGTGAAAGACAATGCGTCATGGACACATGAATGCTTATATGATTATTCTCACGAATGGTTGACACTTACACCATGTAGAGCAATTATCACTCTATGAGAGGCTAGAGATTTTGACCTTAATTTGTGGCTTTCAATGGAAATCGAAAAAAATTTTCCAACTAATAGATTGGAATGAATGAGGGTAATAGAGTGATAAGTTGCTGAGTATAGAGTCGTTTTTTGCCAGAGATTTTGGTACATTCTCTGAATTGTTTGTGAAGACAATGAATGCGTCAATCAAAAAGGTATTCGATATATTGAGGTAAAATGAAAAATAACTTAATATTGAAATTTTATTACTGGAGCGTTTTTTTTTTTTTTAATAATCATCATCAATAGAATATTTGCGTTATTGAAATTCATATTGAAGAATTATTTGAATTCATTAACAGACAATGGAAACCAATTTGTTATTTAGAAATAATTAGCTTTATTTTTTTTGCATGGTTTTTCTTTTCAATTTATATTTCATTGAAATTAAAATGAAATGAATGAGATCAAAAAATTATATTTATCCATTAGATTATTATCTTTATTCTGATTGAATCTTGAAAATTTAAAATATGATACAAATAAATATTTAGATTTGAAAAAAATTTTCAATAAAATGGGGGAAAAAAATTTTTTTTCTTTCTCTTTTCAATATAAATGCGTATTATAGATTTTATTGACATCATTAAATGTTCAATTAAAATAATTTATATCAGTCTATAAATATTCTTTTATTGAATAAATATTTGTAGTTAATTTTTTATTTAAAGAAAATTAATTAACCGATAAAACGAATAAATGATCAGAGCTTAGAGTTTTATACTTTTAAAATAAATTATTACAACATTTTAATTTAAAAACTGAAAGGAATGACAGTATATTGTTGATGAGATATTTTTATTTTCATGCCAAAGACATTCTCATAAAATTACTTTTAATAAAATTATCTCATAAAAGTGACAATCTACTTTGCAAAAATAACAATCAAATTTTATAAAAATTCCAACATAAAACTTCTTTTCGTTAAAGTTTCTTGAAAAACGCTCGAGTCACTATTAGCAAATGAAATGAAATTTTTAGCAGATTTAATCTCATGATTATTTCCATTACGACTAGAGCTTATGAAAATATTCAAAGCAAAATGAGTTTGATAACATAAAAATGAAAATTTAATGTTTAAAATGAGCGCAAAGATAAATTAAAAACGTTGACATTTGGTATAACGTCGGCGCCGTTATGCTCTGTTTCAGAAGCATCGCGTTACTTTTCGAAAGACGTAATTACGATTTATAGCAATTCGCAGGAGTGAGTTAAAGGAGTTAGAAAAGGGCGTGTTCTCATTCAGGAGAATTCACTTGCCAGATCGATTTATCATGTCTTGAAGATGAAATCATAGAAATAAACAAAGAGCTCAAGTCTTATATAGTTTAAGAAGATTGGACAAAATTCCAGTACTGTTTGCTGGAGCTTGACGTTTGTCTTGTTATTTGTTTGAGACAGTCATTACTCATCTGATAAGAATGAAAACATCTGTAAATATTTCCAACAATAAAAATAACACCACTAGCTTTTGATCTAGCTTTATCTACGACCTCATATCGTTCACCAGGAAGTAAATTATAACGCCCTACAACCACCGCAACTCTACTGAGTTGCTTTCCGGTGTGCAAAGTACACCTTGAGAGCGGAAGTAATACGTTTTGCATTTATAGACTTCGATAGACAGTGTTAAAAGTGGTCCAATCGTTTATTGGCATCGATTCCTTGCACACAAGAGCAAATAGAAAATTGGATCGTTCCTTTTAACACGATAAGCGGTGCCCCGTGGCGAATACTATTTGTTTCTAGTCTATCAGACAACCGGATTTACTCTCCGAGAATATATTTCTCTTACTCTCTTCGCTTTTGCTTCATCCTGTTGCAACGCACTGCAGTAAAGTGAATTTTCTCTGCCTGCGCTCTCTAGTTTAGCGAGGAAAATTAGATCTACATGAAATAGAATGGGACAAATTCTACAATCAACTCTTCATTGATGCTCACTAGATTACAAATTACTGGAAAAATTACTGGAAATCATTTAATTAATTGTCTTCCATTTCAGTTCTCTCTGCTATTGAGCATTAATTCTAATTTTCATGTTCATCGTTTTTAGATAGTAAAACTGAAACATGAATGTAATTAAAAATATTATTTTATCTCGTAGTTCAATGTTTATCGTCGACACTGGGAATAATTTGCTCTAGATGCTGGAGTATTATCAACAGAGGTCAAAATTACCAATTGATTTTATGGGAGGATTTTTATTACACAGACAGTTGATAGTCAGTCTTATTTGTTTGTTTTTTAATTACAAAAACAGATAAAATTGATCGCTAAAATGTTCGAGTATTTTAAAATAAAAGTTTTCTTGAAAATAAATGAATAAATTTCCCATAAGGACCTTTGGCATAGAGAGATAAAGAGTTGTCTTTAAGAAAGCCATGTCTCTTTTAGTATTTTCTTCTAGTTAATCTGAAAAGAAATAGTTTATTTTAAATAATTTGAAAGCCTCAAGAGAAAAGGGTTTGAATTGGCTTAGCTAGAATAAATAAGAGTAAAAATGATGAGGGCTTAGAGGAACTAATTAGCAAGTTTTTGCTGAGATAAACAAATGTCAAGTGTGGAGGTATTTGAGGTGAAATACCTAAGTCAGTTGGACTGGAATGGCGGAGGCAAGAAGAAAAGGCTTGTAGATTTAAACGAGCTTATACGGGTGCCATAACCCCGTATTTCAACGGCAACCCTCGAGAGATTCGCATGTAAATTGCACATCTTGGATAACAGAAACATATTTCGTTGGACTAACAGCAGACCCGTTTGAATATTTTGGTCTCCTTATATGGCATGGGACAAGTGCGCAATTGTGCATCAGAGTAACATATGAGGGACGATATAATGTCGCGCCAAATATACGCTCTCTGGTGCTGGTGGTGTTAGTACAGTTCGATGAGACAGAAAGAAAAATGTAGAATGATCCAATCGGTTGGAAGATGGGACGAACATTCAAGTGTCTCAGTATAACAAAAGAATCACGAGGAGTAACCCCGAGTTTTATAGTCATCTATAAAGTAATGCGTTTGCTTCGCAAAACTTTCGGAAAACTTTTATGAAGTAGTTTAGAAATCAAAAGCGATAAAGTAGGTCACATTTAATGAATCTATTATTTAGATACTCTTAAAGATTCTTACGGATACTTATCGATGATGATCATAGAGTGACCAAGAAATGAGAATAGACGTTTTGGTAGCTTTAAAACGTGATATGAATATTGAAATTCTCATTATTCCTGAGTATTTCCCTTCTAAAGTAGACAGAGAGTAAGCGAACGCTTGTCCGTAGATATAATTTAAAGTTTCTCAACTAGTTTGGCTTGATTATAAATGTATTCTCTACTACCAGACATTCAACTAGATGCTGGACCTTGGATCGTGCTCCAGCGACGAATGTTATGCATTTTTAGTGAGCTTGAAAACTGCTCGTGGAAACTAATGCACGTCCTCATACCTATTTACCATACCTCACGATCATATGTATGTACACAGCCATATCTATATTGGCATTTATCAAAAATATTTCATTATAAATTTCAAGTAAAACTTTATGACATTTCCAACTTGGTAATTACTCTGCTTGTTCTAACCTTGGATGGTTAAATGACGTATTATGAAGTATTTGTGACAGTTAATGTGCTCTCTGTTCTGGGATTAAATAACTAGTAATATTGCTGCCAAATTATCTAACATTAAATTAAACTTTATTTTATTAAAAATTCTTAAATAAAATTAACAATCAGTACTACCTGCTATCTATATTTATTTTCATTCAAATATATATCTGTTGAATATCAAACAATTACCATTTATTAATTTATTATATTTTATATTCCAAACAATTACAGTAACTGATCTCTTGTATTTTTTATTATTTTTTTATCTATAAAATGATAAAATATAAATACAAGCATACTGGTAAATAACAAACAACAATGTTATTATCAGAGATGATTTAACTTGAGTTATTAAACAATGTAAGTTGAAACTTGTTTTTTGTTTCATTCGCCACAGTCTTGAATATTTCAAGTTTTAATAACAATATTAAAAATAAAATAAACTGCACATAAAAAACATGAAAAGTACTCTAAAATCTAAAACTCTGTCTCTTGAGAACTACAACTCTTGATAAAGATTTTACAACTTTTTTTTTGCAAATGAAAAAACGATTTTCCACCCCTTCAATATTATTTTTGATAACATTGTATATTTAATAATTCAACCAAAGTGAACATTTTCCATTGTGTTATTTATTGACATTAGCTCTTGTAAAAATATCCAAAGTTGAAACCTATTAATTCTTGACCGAATAAAATTGTGATAGTAATAAGTGAATGGATTTTATAGAAATATTGTGATTTTAAAATAAAAGCAATCCCTTTGGTTATTTTTAAAAAATTAATAATGACATAAACAAAATTGAAATTGTTTATAAATATTATTATTGATTTATAAATATTGTTTTATCTGTATGCATCAAGTATGGTCATTTAATACTGGATGATACAAAATGTTGATCCATGTTCGCGTTTTTTCAGTGTAATTAAATTATATAATTTCATTGGTGATTAAAGATCTCGGATTTGTTATAAAATCCATACATCATTTCAAATGAGTGTTAAATGGAAGAGATATGGAAACCATTTTATCTAAATTAATCATTAATTTACAACATATAATGATATGGTAATAATTCAACGAGCCTGACGAATTAGTTTAAAATAAAATACTACCGGGATTATTTATATCAGTTATTTAATTTTCTTTTAGAAGTTATTTTTTATTACAGTCAAATACCTTTCTCTACACGACCATAAGATAAAAGCATATTTTTCATTAATGACTATTTTTTTTCTCTTTCTCATTAAATTTATTTTTCATATAATTCATTTACTTCATAACTGCTCTTCACTGTTGTTAATCCAGACTCTTTTTATCTTTTTTAGGGGTTGAAACTTTTGATCAATTACCCTAATTTCTATTTTTTTAAACAACTTCTCTCCAATGGACTTCAAAAACCCTATTTCTCTGCCCCTCTCTTATTTAATAAATAAAGAAAATATGTCGATTCTTCCAGGAATTTGGTTGTATATCATTTCAACCCGTTTCGTCACAGCAATATTTTATTCTTGTTGTTCGGCCATCTGGAAAATTGGAATACAACTCGGTATTGGTTAGGTATGCCAATAACTTCTACAACTGTCCTATTGCAAAAGGGAAAAATATAAATAAAAAATGTACAAGATAGATAAGGGGAATACACTAAAATTCAGAGAAAAAAAAAAGTGAAATAGAAAAACAGATGATATAGACCGTTTTTTTTGTAAAACTGAGATAATAATTTATCGACCAAAATACATGCATTGCTGTACAGAATGATGTACTACTGGTAAAGCAAATCAACGCAAATGAACGCATATATTGATGCCAACGTGGTAGACTCATATTCGAGAATGAGTGATAAATTTTTGACTTGCTGCAGGCTCCGACCAAAGCTTTTCAATGTGATACGAAAGCGTCTACCACTGTCATCATGTAGATTCTACAGGTGTGAGATTTATCAGGATTTTTAGAATATAGTTTGAAAAAAAAAAATAAAGCCTGCTTTGGCAAATATATTAACATTTATATTTTTAATTCTCAGTTCATTCAATCGTGCCATATTCTTTTATAATAATAACGAAAAAAAAATCTACGATGCCAATGTAAATACACTCACTCCGAGTAATGGAATAAAAATGGTTTTAATACAGATCTCCAGTCGAATTTTATCTAGAGTATTTTACAGCAAAAAATCTTCATAACAACTGAGAAAGTTTGGTACACTGAAACTTTTATTTTCTTATTCATAAATGAACTTGTAAAAGATATTTTTTCAACTTATTTGACTTAGTAGTAATTAATTATTTAAATGATATTTTCTTCAATATTTATTTATCATTTGTTATCAGATGTAGATGATATTATAGAAGTAGGTTAATTAAAAATTTTAAGCAACATTTCAATTATATAAAACATAGTACAGAATCTAGCAAATACAAAAGAATATTTAAAAATAAAATTCTCCACAAACCTTAATAGTGTTTGTGAAAGTTTGTTTTCATTGCATTCTCTCACATTCATAATGACGTTGGTATAAAGTTTTATATTTTTATTTATTGCCATGAAAAGTTTGGAGTGAATAAAGAAATTCAGCCTAAAATAAAATGTTGGTTTATATAATTGAAAAAAAAATAAATAAATAAAATATAAACTAAATAACAAATAGATTTATTTCAGCCTACACTATTTTCTCATAAATCGAAATTGTATTTGAGGAAAGTCGCAACTGTCTTACTTATACTTTCAACTTGTTTATTCAGAACGTGTGATTGTCAGAAAATCCTTTTCCTGTTCTCTTCACCAATACGTAAGATAATACCAGCTCCACTACTTGCTATAAAATGATATTGAGATTCGCGAAAGCAAAGGAATGTATTTCCAAAGAAAGTTATCTCGAGGAGTCTGGCATTAATACGAGAATTTTCTTATTGCTTTAGAAAATTGGACAAGATTGACTAAGACGATAAGACTTGAAAAGTGAACTAAATTCTACTCACCGCTATATTAACTGCAATTTTGTTTATTTCGTTGTTACTCTGATAGTGGTAATAGCCGTTTTCGTTGATTAAAAGCTTTCTACATTGACTACTTGAGTTTTTTCAACAGCTTAATTGATCCCAATCGTTGTTTCCGCGTTCCGATGACCCGGAATAACGCCTGGAGTCTGTACTTTACCCCTTTCCAATTGTGACTCCACAACTATTCGGACGTTTACTTCTGTCTTCCACCATCTGTACCACGGGACAACTTGTTCCTGTTCAAAAAGTTCCACTACGAATTTAAAGTCATTCGAAACAGCCACACGATGTATTTTAGGAATTTTGAATCGAGCTATTAATTTTGATGGAATTCGATGAATAAATTAGCTCTAGTATACTATAACTTTATTAGAAATTAAAGTAAAAAATGAATTTTCGTAATATTTATTTATGCAAAGTCTTATTATTAATTTTGTGCTGGTATTTTTTAATAAAAAAATAAACAAAGAAAAATTTAATAAAATATTCTTACAGTTTATTATTCAAAAACAAAATGAATATTTTGGTCGCTTATTAAAATGTATTAGGTAATAAAAAAAAATCTGTTATGAGTAGAAAAAAAAGTAAGCATCACACAGTTTACTAAAATGATTTATCTTGGTTATATTAGTTTTTTTCTTGGAACTATTTGAAATTAGACAAAACAAAAATTTAAATTATTCATGAAGTTGTTTATACCAAAAACTAAATAGGAAAAAGTTTATAATATAAAATGGTTTTCTTATACCGTCAAGCATTTTAAATTTGACTCCAAAGATGCGACAGTTGTACTAGACAGATATGATAATAACTGTATTTACTGGAGATGCATTTTTATAGCTATTTAAATGGAAGAAAAAATTCTACTCTTAGAAAATAACGCTAGTGAAAGAAATCTAGTCACAATGATTTTCAATAGCTGAGTTTCATCCATTTGCTTGAATTTCTGGTCTATGTACTTGAATGAAGTTTAAACTCAATAAATACTGTGTAACTCTTAGCATTCACTGTTTCACATCACTAATATAATTCAATGAAATTCAGTATACATCCAATTCAACAAACTGACTTCTGATCTAGAATTGCAGTTAATCAAAAAATTCTTTCAATTTATATTAATGTTCATTCTTGTCTTTCATCTCCATATAATTTTAACTGCAGCTACATTTCTCGAATCAAGTGATTTATTAAAGCATAGAATTTGTAGCTTCAAAGACTGCACAAAATTAATTGCACTGCTCCTCCGTTACATACACTAACTGATTGAAGATGGTTTACGAACATCTCAACACTTGTAAACCGTCATAAAACAAATAGCAACTTACATGATACTTGAGAAATAATTTCAACAAGTTCCAATTGTATCTACTCCACACTTCACACAGCTTCATTAGGAAAATGACAACTATTGAACTGTGGTTGATGCTTTTCAATAAAGATCATAACGTGTAATAGTAGACAAAACTATTTCAATTGCTCTCAGCATATTCATGAGTATCATGTGTATAAATGAATTATTATCATTTTCCATTAACTGATCACTAACAATGAAATGTTATTCTAAAAACTTTTTGTCACCAATTACCACTTACTTTTATTTTTCTTTCCATTCATAAACAAGAAAATATGAGACTGCTGAAACATTGTATTCCAGCCAATTAAAACAAAATAGTTAAAGTGGTTGTGAAGATACATAAAAGGTGAGATGTTGATGAAGTTGATAGTATCAGTCAAGATGATCATTACTAAATATGATTAATGAATAATTTTTCAAATGACATTGGAAGTGTTCAAATTACTTTTTAAGAATGTTTATAACATCTTGAAAGCTTACACCAGAAAGAGATGTTGGTACTTTCAATTTCAAATCTCAGATCCATTACTGTAACTTTCTTATATACAGGAAAGTTAATAGAGATACAAGACAAATTACAATGGCAAAGCATCATTAGATAAACTTTAAGTACTATCAGATGGAGTCATGACATTATTAACTTTCCTCCAAGTTTCATTGCATTTTATGAACATTACGTTCTGTTTTCTTATACCGTATATTTCTGAGCCATTTTATCATTCTTCTTTTGCCTCAACTTTTCATCTTTTATTCCACGATAAAGTTTGAAAATTAACATTTTCAGGTTCAAATTGCTAACTCTCAAAGGTCTCACTGACCACTGGATGAAATCACTCTTGAAATTACGTGAAATCCCATTACACCTCTACAATTATACATGTCAACTAATTTTCTGGATAATTACGTGAATTTACGTAATTATAACTGTACCATAGAGCTTAAAAAAAGCTCGGTAAGATTTTCGAGAATTATTTTGTTAAAGTCGTCGTATTTACAATGTGAAGGAGTTGTGTTGGAATTGTATAACAGTAATAGGATTATCATGCTATGGATACATCAACTTAAATACGAAAACTTATTTATATTTAACAGACGTTATTAATTTTTTTCTTTCTTCTTTAGCAAAAGAAATCTCTATTTACAAATTAATTAATTTTTTTAATCAACATCTGAATATAGCTGACAGCTTCAAACTTTAAGAAAGTAATTTTCAAGTTTAAAATATCAATCACAAGCATTTCAATGTTGTAAATATTCAAAACTTTATGTCGAAAAGAGCAATTTTATCTGAAGGAATTTTTTTATAAAATGTAAACTTCTTATATTACATTACTCACTAGTTGAATTTTCGTTCTTTTGAAAAATCCTTATGACATTCGAGAAGCATTCTCCTGGACGAGAATCAATACCAAAAGTTCAAATTTTCATGATTCTCTTTTTTAGATATCTGAGTTGTCATTTACAACAGTCTGGTATTACATAAAATTTCAAATTTTTCATTAAAATACAATTACAAGAGGTATAGTGTCAAAAAAATTAGTTATTGACAGATTTATTTGTTGAATGCAAATAAATATTTCCATCGAGGAAACACAATTCTCTCAAAGTTGATAAATTGATCAATTCAATTTAATATATAAATCCATTCACTGCATGTATTTTAACGAATATTAATCTATCAATTGTTAATTAAATTTTTGGAGATTGGTTCATCAATAGTCTCAACAAAAAAAAAGTTGGTGAGATCCAATAAATCATGGTAGATGTTGAAGCAATTCAAGAACTTTTTTAGCTCTCCAACTTTTTTCTTTCATCAAGAACATTAGAAAAGTCGTCGTAAAACTATCAACAATGATAATAAGCTCCATACTAGGATCAACGAGTCCCAGACTAGGAAGTTTATTAAAAAGAACGAAAAATATTGTACAATAATTTTCAATCCTCTGAATCAGGTCAGAAAGGAATTGATGCAATGTTAATAAATGACAGTCAAATGTTTAAGAAATATGTCGTAAAAGAATGTTACATATTATATTAATGATTTATACCTTGACAAGAAGATAAACTGTGAAGCAGTATCCAAGGATGACAATGGCAAGAAAGAAACATATAGCACCACGAGTCCACAGTCTAGATATACCGATTTTTCTTCCTTCAATAATAAAATACTTCATCCCTGAAACATGTTTTCATCTGTACGTCTTTTTTTTTTTATTATTTATTTTATTCATTTCTTCAACCGTTCCATGTGCGTTCATGTAGTATCATAATCCAATAACCACTGTGTCGAGAGAAATCGAAATTGTACTTCTCGTTTAACCATTCAATATCAATGCAACTAGTAAATTTTGTTCAATGGTTGAGTCCAAAGGCAGAAATTCGAAACAAAAACAAGAATAGAATTCTCGTTCATTTGTAACGAATGAGTGCTCAATCTGACGATTGTGATACTACATGAGACACTAACTAAATTTATCAGTTATTGTAAAAAAAAAAAAAAAACTAAAAAATAAAATAAAAAATATGCATATTGATCAACTTATTCATAAGAAATTTAGCAAAATGAAAAAACAATCTCAATCTCATTTTAATTTTTTTTAAATCAATTCATTAAATGCAATTTATTTGATGACTTTCATTTAAAAATGCTTCTCAAACATTCAAATCCACCTAAATCCTAAGAGTAAATTCAGCAGAATAAAATGAATAAAAGTAAGACTTGGTAATTATTTCCAGTGTTCCAGTAACTTCAGTATTTACCCAAAGTAATTTGAAAAAAAAATCTTAAAAAATACCTAGCAAACAGACAACTGTCAGTCCCACAACCACGACAGTCAGTAGAATAAAAACTATGAGATCAGATTGTGCATGTTGACGATTAGGAGGATAATTCATCCAAATCCTCAATGATTCCCTCCTGCAAAAGAAAAATATATAAACTGATAAACAAATTTACTTGATTAATGACTAAAGTAAGCAGCAGGATATTAGAGAAGAAAGGAAAATATATAGAAGAAGAATTAAAGAGAAATCAAATTCTAATTTAACTCTTTCACCTTCTCTCTTTCCTATCGTCGAGGTGTTAAACTCGTTCGCGACTTCGATCAATCTTCTATGTGAACCACACGGTACGTACCGTTTACCGCTTAACGGAGCACGAACAGAGTCTGATGGCCTGGTAGATTCCACTGAGCTTCAAAATCTCAAGCTGAGACTTTCGAGCCGTGGATTGCTCCTCGACAAATTACCTCCGGTTTACAAGCGTGTCTTGCAGGCTTTCTATACTTTCCTCTCTGTTGCTCTTTATACTCTTTTGTTTCTTATGTAATTACTCACCAACGATAACGAGGAGTCTCTATAACATTAAAGCGATAGGAGCAAAGCTCACAGTGGTTACGGCAGGTTTGGTTCAACCATCGCTCCAAACACGATATATGCACGTACGCCAAAGATCCCTTGCAACTAAAACATCACAATAATTCAATATTCATTAAAACATCATATGAAATGTTTATTAATTAACGAACTAATTAAAAAGGAAAAACAAAATAGAATTTAAGAAAAATGTTTTCCATTCCAATATTGTTCAATTTATTATGATACACTCTCATGTACATAACTCATATTTGTAGCTCATATATCGAACAATTTATGCTCTCAGTATTCTACTGACAACTAATAATCTTCCTCAATCAGCTTGATAAAGCTATAGGATTATTGAAATTTTCAAGTAACAAAAGCAATTGAATATTTTCAAACCTCGAGGGCAATTAAATACAAAGCTGAAAGCTCTCTGGTGTAAAGCAAAGCCTTTAAAATGCAACGATACTATTTTAAATGTAAAAAGAATTTTAATGATCTTCTGTGTAGGATTTTACTTTTTTTCCGTCTCATTATACATCGAATCATTTCTTTCTGTTTATCTGTTCTAACTGAAATGCTGCACACTAAACCAATTAAATTAAGATTAAGTTCCAGAGGTGATTTGTGCCATTTTACAGTGCTTTTTGTAATCTTATTACAGGCATCTATAGTGTAAGGTTGAACGATGAATCACAATCTTGATGCATTTATAAAGAAATGTTTGATTGAAAGACTACTTTGTATGTGGGATTTGCATTAGTGCATTTATGATCCTTTTTTCTTGAGAAGATTATTGATGATAAACTCGATGATTCACTTGACGAATTACTCCGGTTTATAGTTCAATATGACAATTCTATCAAACTATTAAGTTGAATTAACTTTGATTCACGGAAATGACAATGCAGATATTCGGGATAGGATTGAAAGCTCTTAGCAACTTTGCACTATGTATTGAAATGCATGAAAGCAGATTCATTGCAATTTAGATGTTCCGCTCATACTTTGAAGATGTTTTAATATTTCATTTAATAGAACTAGTATTGAGAGATTCCTTTTTTCGATGGAGAGTTAACTTTCTTTATTATAAAGATATTTTTTAATCAAATGTCTTAATCTGATAATTTATTTTTTAATTTTCTCATTTAATTTCAAGTCTTTGTGTTGATTTCAAAAATTCCTTAGAGCTGAGAAAAAATATTTTACACAGATTATGTCGAGAGTGAGTGTAAGAGATGATGTCTGGAAGCACAAATGTTAGTATGGTCGAGCAAAAAGTAATAAAACACGAGATGGAAGGTCTCGAGGAGTGATTTCGAGTATAAATGAGTCTTGAGGAGTGCAGTTGAGCGAGTCAAGAATGAGTGGTTGAATGGGAGACAGTGTTAACTAATTTTGTAGAGAAAACATAATCTTTTTATTTAATTGCTATCATTACTCATTACACATTTTCTATTTTTATTCTTACTTTTTTCTTAACAATTTCTTTCAATTTAATTTTCCAGTTCTAAAACTTTTTTTTTAAATAGATACGAAAATTTTAATTTTACTCCACTTGTAATAAAATAGTATATCAAAAGTGCATTTATGCATTAGTTTAACAAATGTTCATCATTAAATATTATTATACTGGAAAAGTTTTTAATTTAATTCTTACGACTCATTTGTTTTTTCTAATATTTTAACACCATTTCTTTTGCCAAAAAATATGGAAAAAAAGATCTAATTATTTACATAATTTTTTTGTTGTTTTTTTCATTCAAAACTTTGACGTTTGAAAGTTAAATAATTACTCAGTGAATAGCAAAAACAAATTTTCCGACTAATTGTAACTAAATATTGAAGTGAATGTAAGAATGAATTATTTGAGGTGAAAAAACAGTCGTGAAACATGGTAGTTTACATATTCTACATTCAATTATCTAAAATTGTCATTGACAATGTTTGTACAATATTTCTAGAAGTTGACTAGAATGGATGAATTGCAAATTAGTAATATAAAACGTCAGAGATGTAGAATGAGGTATCTGTACGTGAAGTAAACGATAGATAACCGAGGCAATTTTTTTATGCAAATCATATAAAAATAAAATTCTTCAAAACATGATGGCAACAATTGCACCTGCGACAACCATTGCAATTACATGTTACGGATGTCACATGGATGGAAATGAAACAAATGGTATATAAGGAGTTGGAAGAAGAATAAGGAATAACAGGAAATTGTCATTGGTGCTGCTAAAGCAATAAGAGAGGAAACAAAGAAACCATGCATAGTTAGTCTGTTTGTTCAGTCTGGGTTGAGATTAAAATCGCACGGCATATACGATTAAATTCGATTAAGCCATAGAAATTGCTAGGAAGGTATCATGTAATTGTTGAAGTCGTTAGGAAGAGGAAAAAAAGTATAGGAAAAGAATAAAAGCACCTAATAAAAGTGTTTCAATGGTAATGAACTAACATGGAAGTAGACATGACTCATAAATGAAGATAATCAAATAATAGAAGGAAATGAATGAAATTTGGGAGCCAGTTGCAGTTTACTAATAAAATTTCTAACTTTATCTTCAACTTGTAAGATGATCTATCTACATAAGAATTAAAATATACATCTGAATAACTTTAATATGGAAATATTGATAATGTAAAGACTTGAAAATGAAGTTTTTGTGTATATTATGGCTTTAACATGACCTCTCGTCAATTTAATTATTACTTCATGTTTTATAGAAAAAAAATTCCTTGTTTTATTTGAAATACGACAGTTTTTATATTTTTACTCTCTGAATGTTTCTTGAAAGCTGTTTTTATTAATGTTCCAAAAAACATATATTAACAGAAAATTTTCTGCTGAAATTACAAAATATTGTATCATGTTTTCGACAGACAATTTCACTGTATACAATTTTTTGCTGAATATCATACATTTATTTTTTATTATATTCGAGCTTTATCATTTTGTATGATCACATATGATATGATGTAATAAAATAAGAATGTTATTATAATTACTTTAAAATATATTTATGTTGAATTTATAAAAAAAAACGTGAATTTTTAAAAAACCTATTAAAAATAATTAATAAGAGCCTCTAGTTCGAAATAACCAAACGTAATATAAAAATATCAATCCTAAATATATTTATAAGATTGTTTAAACGTAACTTAATATTTATTAAAAAAAATCTTTCAAGTTTTTTCAAGAAGTTCTAGATGACATTGAGAACTACCAATAAGCTTTCTCAACCTTGAAAAAACTTCACCGGCAGCTAAAAAGTTCAGGTGGATTTCAATATCAAAAATATTAAGTATAAAAGGAGATGTAGAAGTGCAAAAGTAAAGAAGTAAAAAGTAAAAGAGGGATAAATATTGGAATTAAGATACAATGTAAATCATGAATATTATAAATATAATTATAATTTTATACTCTTTATAAAGATCTTGTATCTATTAAAAACCCTGAATATCTGACTTGTCACATTTATTATTACATAAATTGATTATTTTATCAAAAATAATTTATAACGGATATTACATCAATAAAGTTATATTTTGATGAATATTTCATGTAGATCAAACAGATTAAAGATTATGATGGATAATTAAAAAAATTTATAATGAATATAAATATTCAATATATATCATTATAATAAGGAATTTTTTAAAAATAGAAGCATGGAGACAAAAATATGAATCCTCTATAAAAATAAATACTGTCAACTCACATATTATTATCATCTCCTCGAAAAGTTGCCAGTATGAAAATCTGGAGTCTCCTACTTAAAATTTCAGTCTCTTGAAAATGTCAAGATTAATACAGCTTAAGCTACAGATAGTACATTACAGGATCATAAAATACTCTTCAATATTTATAATATATTCAAGTATGTAGGACTTAAGCATCGATGTAATATACGAGTTCATTAACCTATTTATTCTCATTGGTATGCTAGTGTATTAATAATTCACGCAAGAGTAAAGTAAATATCTTCAGATAAAACACATTACACACGCTGTCATGGTGTAATGAAAAACTTTCGCTTACATGTTACATGAAAAGGTGACTGTAATAAAGGTAAATCTTATAACGTCGTTGATGCTTGTATGATGTACTCTTCTGCTTCGCATTTGCACTTACGTTAAAATGAAAGAGGAAAAGTGCTTGCCTAGCTCTCTTATATGCTGTTGCTTGAGTTATCCTTTGACAAGCATTTCCGACAGCATACCAAGCACTCGTCACGATGAACAAGCTTCTTTCTTGTCTTTTAAGGATACCGATTCACAGACAAGCTATGATTTTATATCACAACTAAGTAAAAGAGGTATCAAATAGTACCAAGTGATTTTTAAAATATTCAAATACATTTATATCTGACTGGTTTTAAGTGATCAATTTATATTTACCTACAGGGTGATATGAGAGCTTCATTAATTCCATTCGCATGATGGCAGATTCGACAAACATGTGAGCACAGTGAAATGAGGCTTTGGTTCAAATGTTGTCCATTCACGTCCCCAGAGCTTTCACTATCTCCATCCCTTGGTGCAAGGAGGTCTGTTAATGCTTGAAGATGATGAGAGGGTTCCACCTTGTCTGGAATTCCTGGAATGAGTCATCAAGAGCCTTAGACTCCGTCGCATAATTCTCCAAACATTTTAGTTATGCTATTAAATTCTTTGTTATTTTTATAAATCTCTATAATTATGATATGTCTAATAATTGAAGTAGTTCGTTCAAGCTTATCATCATTTTTATCACCATCATAAACATTTTTACACACTTGTTATGATGTTATATACAGTATTTCAACTATAAAACATCTCGGTGATGTGAAAAAAATGTGAGATTTTGAAACTTTAAAATTATCTGAAATTTCATGAAATAATTTTATTTTTCATTTTTTTAGACTGCTTGTTAAAATGAAACAAGGATTTTTTTATTCTTTTGTACAAAAAAAATAATTGGATTTTGGTAATCACGATAGAATAGAATTAAAAAAAATTATTTCAATCAAAAAAATACTTCATAACAATCGAAATAAGCCTTTTTTTGATGTAATTTAAATCCATTGTGTTTAAATTTGTAATCCTTTTTACTGCAAAATATTAAAAGATTAAAAAAAATATCTATTCATCAGAATGAAAAGGATGACTGCAAAAATATGCATTCGATTATCTTATGATATCATTACAACCAAAATGAAAATTAATGAATGATTAAAATTTAATTGAATTGGAATCATATCAGCTATAGATAACAAAATAAATCTTAAAGAATTGTTATCTGTATAAAAATCAACCAACAAAAAATTTTTATGGATATAAAATAAAGTGGATGCCTGCACAAGTCATACCACCTAGTACTTAATGAATAAAACATAAGACGTGACAGCTTATTTTAGACGGTAGACCTAAATTTCCTGGTTAAAAATCTCGAGGAATTAATCCTTTAAATTTTTTTAGGTTGATTCATGGTGAGTTAGTATAATTAGCAAGTACTTAAATAGCATGTATGGTTGAATAGAAATGAAGGTTAAAAAATAGAATGTACAATAATAAAAAATAATGAAAATTTTTTTATTTACCAGTTGTCTCGAACATGACAGGATAAAATTATGTTGAATACAACGAGAAATGGTACAGGCGAATATACAATGATACTTTTCTCCTTTTCACTTGGTTTTTTTTTTTACTCTCTCCCTCTTTAACTTGTTCTACTGCTGCTGAATAGATTCTCTAATTTTTCTTGAAATTTCACGAGTATTTGCCACCTTTTGTTCCCAATGAAAATGAGATTTATATGGGTGTTATAGAAGTTGAGGATGTATAGAAAAGTGAAGAAAATGAAATAAAAATGGGTGAAATGATAGCGGAAACTGATGAGCTCGACAGCTTCCTACGGCGTCGAGCATTTTGTTTCACACGAACAACACAAGAGAAAGGGAAAAAAAGAAAACAAGATCGTATTTATATTAAAACAAATAACAAACACATTTCACAGTTTGCTTTTTTTTTCATACTCATTCGTTTAAATTTTTGCGAATATTTTCGCTCTCCAAATGAGCCAAATAGAACAATTGATCCTTTTCACTCAAAAATAAATATCATGTTATTTCTAATTAAAAGTCCAACTCTTAATTTATTTTTTTTTTCATTAATCTCAAGAATTTTCATTCAATTCTCTTTGTCATATGAGATAAACAAAAAGCATATAAATTTCAATCTTATCTAGAAAAATTTAATGAAAGATATGATATTATTATCATAACTTCTTATGAACAGACAAAAAGATTGAATTCTTTATCACGAATGAAGAATAAAATTGTTTTAATTTAAATAACTAAATTTACTGGGGTTCTCTAAGTGTGAAGATCCATTAAAATCAAGTACAGTTAATTTCCGATCAAAGCCAATACTTTTGTTATCACTTGGTGATGAAATGTAAAAATATGGACTCTTAAAAGCAGATTTGCATATATTTGGTTTTCCACGAATAATTTCAGTTCTATATAAATATAATAGGATAATCGATTCTTAGAATTTGAAAATAAACTCGTGGAGATATTTTTAATTGTACCTGTGATCAATAACGACCTACTATTTCAATATGACTGAGATATTCAGAGTGAAGGATCGTTGAAGCCTCTAAGAAGGTGAATGGTTTAAATCGTCGTACGTTAATCACTGATCCTGGAGTTGTGCTGCATTGAATGAAAGATGAGAGAATCATGCAACCTGAATCCTTGGATTATAAAGATTAATTAACGGCAGAACTTGAAAGCAAATTTCAATCAACGAATTAACTCCTTTAAATAGAATAATAATTCCCACAATTATCAACTATCCTTAAACAAATTATCTAGAGCCCTTGAGATTTATTTTTTTTTTCTATTCGATTTTTATAAGTCTCAATATAATTTTTAACTAATTTTCAACCACTTCTCTTTATCGATAAGCTCTTGCTAAAGTTTGCTTGCTGATAACTCTAGGCACCAGCACTTATCTTTATAATCTTTTTTTTTTCCTATCATAATTAAAAAGAACTTTCAATCAATTTTTCTGATAACGATGATTCTAAAAGTTTAACAATAAATGCTGACGACAAGAATTTATTAACTTTCAAACATTTTTCAATTGTTTTCAAGCACATTGAATTATTATTTAAATTATTCAAGTTGTATCCAACTTTATTTCTTTTTAAATATTTTTCCACCACAAATTTATTTTTCCAATATCTAAGTAAATATCTTTAAATTGGAATTGATAGTTATAAAAAAAGAAAAACATTAATTGATAATTAGTTTAATGAACTGCATTAATTATAAGAGGAGAATAATGCCAGAATGACGATTGATATATCTATAAAAAATTTAAGTCTTCTTAGTATTCTAAAAATAAAAACATTAAATTTTTTATATTTTATTCAAATGATAATTAATAATCTTTCATTGAATATTGATAATAATAATTAATAATAATACATGATGATTAGTTGATGAATAGCTAATTGAATCAAAAATGAATGATGATGTAAAAATAATCCAATGTAATTTATTCATTAATGAATATATTTTGTAAGAATTGATATAAAAAATAATAAAAACTAAAAATTATGTTCAACACAGTTAAATGCATGTGTCTCTTTGAAAGTGTAGATGAAGAAAGTAGAACTAGTCACAGCAACTACTAGCTAATTACAGAGAAGGTGGAAACAGAGGTGTAGGATAATCACAGACACAAGCTGTCCTCCTAACGAGCCACTACTTTGCTAGTCCTAATCTCTTTTCACTGGATCAATAACGTAAACTCTTTGACATAGTTACTGCTTACTAGTTTAAACCTTCAGTCCAATTAACTAATGCGATAATGTGTTCATTACATTAATTGATTTTTGGCAATCAAAGTATGTATGTATTACCTCACATCACTCCATCTATTTCATTAATTACTGGTTAACAATAGCTCTTGCAGTCAGGATAATATTGTTTATATTTTAATTATTGGTTATACCTCTAACCAACGTGACCAAAATTTATTATGAATGTCAAAATAATATCTCATAAATAACCTAATTTCATATTATTTAACCTCTAGGTACTAATGAAAAGCTCATAAATCCATGTCAAATTAGATATTGTTTGGTTTAGCATCAATACAAATAGTTGATGTAAAAATCCACACAGTAAATCAATCGGATATTTTTACTTATGTTAATGAGGACAAAGTCATTTAGTGAGTTTCTTGATGGAATGAGGGACTAAGAGTTGAACATTTTTGCTGGAAACTTCGTCACCATTAGTACTCACGTACGTATTCAAGGTTCGTGTGCCGGACGTGCTCGAGACTAGAGAATAGAAAAAAGTGAAGAGGTTGCTAAGCAAAAAATAGTCAAGAAAAGAAAGAAATATTATATTAAACTAGGGGGTTGTAAAAAACTTGTGCAATATATTTTTTTGGATAAATTATTTGTGTGATTTGTTCTTATTGAAATGATGGTCGTTGCCAATGTACTTCACCGGATAGCAATCAATAATTTTTTTTGAAAATAGAATCATTCAGCTGTATTGTAATCGACGAAGCTTTTAGAAAGAGGGAGCCCAGAACAAGATAGACTTCTTGAGGATCTTATTGGATTATGGAGAATACTTCATTCTATTAAATTAATAAGATAGAGAGAAAACGCTGAATAGAATAATTTTGTTATATATTTCATAAAATAGTAGATACTAATCAGATCCTTGATACAATTGCATGATAATTATTTCTATCATTGATTCAATTGAATCAGTTACATTATTTTATCAAAACTCACTAAATCCAGTTGGATCTAATTCTACATCTCACAAAGGCTGCTTGGATCAACTAGGATTTGATAGCAAATTTTATGACAACTATCTAGATACAATTGAACTTGACATTTCTCTTAGAGAAAAAGTAGATAATAATAAAATTTTATCATTAATTTTTGCTGATATGAATTTCTCAGCTGAAATTACTTTTTCAATCACAACATACTTATTATAAATAACAATAAATATAAATACTCATTAGTAAATGTGTGTGAATAAGTTTTTTACTTTTCAAAGTTTTAATTAGGAATTTTTTCTGTTTTTAAGTAAATTTTGAACATAATTTTTATTACTATGTTCTAATCATATGCACTCTTTTTTGTGTTTTCTAACAGCGTAGTCTTATAATATAAACACATGAAGACACGTGGAATATGAAAATATATTAAATATAGAGTTTTTAATAAAAGTTTCACATTTTTATAAAAAGAATAGAATGAAGAAAAAAATTTTTTGATGTTTGTTAAATTAAGTTAAACAGGTTGGAAAGTCATAGTCAGTCCATATAATATTCATATAATCTTCATTTACAGCAGTTCGCATATTTCAAGATTATATGAACTTTAAATGGACTTTAGATATAAAATTTTTTATAATTTTACGATTTATTATTATGACATTCATTACTGAGAATTTTTTCATTTTATTCTCGACTTTATCTTGCTCATAAAAAATTTTAAAACAATAAAGGAGGCTGAGCATAGAAAAAAAAATCCAATGAAAGTATCTATTCAAGTTGCCTTGAAGCATTTTTCACATATTTTTCGACTTTGATTATTATAATAATTTTTATTCCTACTTCTTATCTTTCTCTTGTGTTCTTTACTACACATATCAAATATTCTTGGCATATCTTGCTCATCAACTATCTATCAATACGTATCTGGTATTTAACCACCCTATAAATATTAAATTTATTTCTTAAGAATAGTAGTTAGGAGACAACAAGCTTGATTAAAATGTCAGATGATACTAGACTATATTCCTATTTGAGTTATGACGACAAAGCATTGACAAACGTTGATGCAAGGAGGTAGATATTGAATCACGTAAATGTACATTAATT
This sequence comes from Chelonus insularis, assembly GCF_013357705.1. NCBI lineage: Eukaryota > Metazoa > Arthropoda > Insecta > Hymenoptera > Braconidae > Chelonus > Chelonus insularis. Next base: position 196,964 of record NW_023276522.1, read on the forward strand.
ATCTGGTAGTCATCTAACTGCGACTAATTTATCTGTCTCAAGCATAGGTTTATGTCAGATTTCTCTGAAGCCAACAAGATATACTCAAACTGTTCTCCAAGTTGCCCAACACAGATGCAAACTAATAAAGGTCAATTATTGACATTTCTACGGATTAATAATTCATCGAGGAACAGCTAATTTTACCAACAAAAATAAACCAACTATTTCCGAACATAATCTATGAAGCCAATAAAAGATTAATTATTCCATGAAAGTGATCCAGCTCAAGATCTTCAACACTTTGGAACGTTTTTCACCAATAAATTCCACCTTTTGTTTATGAAAATCGACCTGGAATATTTTATTACTGTATAACCAAGACGATAAAGTGAATTTCAAATGAGATTTTCAAGTTACTGTTTTATTTATAACATAACTAAAGGTTTCATTCCATAGTAATCATGGAATAATTTAAATAAGTTCTCGACAAAAATAAGATCTTTTTTTTTTCTATCAAATCTATTGGTATTGATGGTGAAAACAATAAAGTACTCAGACTGAATTTCAAATGTGCAAATTATTTCAAGTAGTAGTGAAAGTGTAACTTAATCAATGCATCGAAGTGCAAACCTTCTCACTTCATGTAATTACTTTGCCAAATAATTATAGACCTGGAATGCAATTAAGTATAAATTATTTCGTAAAAATAATTATGACAAAATATCAATTAAAACTTAAACTTGATTATTTCTTGAATGATAATTGGTCAAATTAATGATTCTAGTTGAATCAAAAAAGAATTTGGTTGATTGATCTGAAAGGGTGATAAAGAAAAAGGACGATTTTCAATTACATCATAATTTCCATTTAATATGCAGCAAGTTGTAAGAAGAGACGTGTTGAATTAGTTGCAAATAAAATGGATAAAATCTGAATGAAAATGACAGTTTTAGAAAATTACCGTCATTTGAAGATTGTTGAAGATATACCTGAGAGCATTTGCAATGAAGTTATGTGTAGAATTGTAAAAGTTAGTTACATTCTTCGGCATTCTGTCTCTTGTTCCCTCGGGCAATAAGGTTTGAAGTGAATTGAAAGCCGAATTCAACCTGGCGGCTCTTCCCCAACTATAGATTACTTTTCGATTCAACTGCGCCGGCCCAGTTTCAATCTTGACTACGTTTTCCTTCGAGACTGAGTCGAAAACTTGGAGCCACAGAAGCGATCCGAATCTCTTAATGCTAATGTCAGTAGGATGAGAATTGAGAAGGAAAGGAAAGAAGAAAAGGTTAGAAAGGAAAAAAGCATCATCTCTTCACCCTTCAGTTATACTACTGGATTTCACGACGATTTAAAAACTTTCAATCCACCGAGTGTTCACAAATTTGATCGGTCTTTATGTGGGTTAAAGTGAAAAAAAATGGAAATTAAGATTAAGAAGAAGCTAAGGAACTCGAGATACGTTTTTTTTCTCGTTTTATATATCTATAGGAATACGTTAACAGCGTTAGTAGTCGACGCAAAGGGGGTTGTAAGTACGCGCGAATCGACACTATTTGCATTTTAGCACCAGTACGTCGTTTGGATTGCGATAGGACTTGTCTTCGTCGTTCTTATATTCCTTGATCCAAGCTACTTCTTGTCATTCTCGTACCCCTGTCTCCATAAAAGTAAGCAATTCAGTAGTATTTTCTACGTTGCTAAATTGGATTGGCAGTTTATTGCCAATATTTGTTTGTTTCGTGACTAAGAAGGATTTTGTATACACAGCTTCAGATTTGCCATCGACAAAATTCGTGCCCAATTCTTCTTCGTATGAAGCAAATGATGGCCCAGTTCTATTTGCAAAAATGATCTTTCAACTGGTTAAGGGGATCAGGGTGCCAAGCTTGTGAAAAGAACCATTTTTTGTGTGTCTGAATGTAAAAAAATCACGACAACTGTAACAAAGTTGTTTTTTTATTTTTTTTTCAAATGTACGATCGTTATTGTCAATCCTGGATTTGATAAAATTTACATGAATTTCTTTTTGACTTTGAATGACATTTTTTAATGGTTTCAATCACAATGAAAGACATGTTTTAATATTTTAACGCTGTAATAAATACTTTAATCAAAATGAAAACTTATGAATGTTGAAATATTTTCATCCAATTGAATATTTACATAAAAGTACTTTTGAAATTTTTTTTAAATAGATTCTGATCGTTTTTATTCAATTACTAATTGATGGTAACAACGATATAAATAAATGGAAATAAACTAAAAATTATCGAAGCTAATTTAATTAAAAACTTTTTTTATACTTGACATTTTTTTGTTGAAAAACAATTCCAGAATAGATTGATTAAAAAAAAAAAACAAAATTGTTTCAATTTTTTAGTTTTCCAAAATCACGTATTAAAATAGAAACATGTAGTCTACAATTTTCGATAAAATGTACAACTGTAAAAAAATCTTAAAACTCAGTGGTCTATATTCGGGAAGTTTACCCTACATACAAGTTAAGTTCTCCCGAGGTAATGTGTGAGCGTAAATAATTTATTACGCTTGAGGGTTGACATTATTACATTTCTCCTGAAATTGTCGAAGAAAATAGTGATTTTGTTAAAGACATTTTTTCTCTACTTCCTCTTTAAATTTTTCGTATTTGCCTTATATTCTTTAGCAGAACTATTTTTATCTTTTCACCATTCTTGAAATACAAGCCAAGAGGATGACGCACTAGAAGTCATATTTCTGAGTCTAGACGGAGTTTAGTTTTTGCCTTTGCTGATGTTTTTGTCCGACTAAAGCAATACGCACAATATTCTGTATCTCTCAGCTTTTTTCCTTCGCTGCATGATGGTACAAAATAGCTGGCATGGTCATCTTTCAACATAATATACATTTATAAAAAGCAATATTAGTTTTTATCTCCAACTATTCGATTTGAACAATTTACCTAAAGTACCTCAAGCTTTCATCTTGGTATATACCAAGTTTTTTTTTAATATATTTTTAACGTACACCCATTTGCTTTTACCCTTTTTCTGTCGGTGATTATGCTCGTGTATTCCAGAGCTAACGATAGAAAAGGAAAATAAAGATTACACAGGAAAAAAGCCACCAAGTTCCTGCATAGTCTCCAACCTTACCATGTCATAAGTGCGTATATTTAAGTGGAATTATCGATAAAGTGAATTGATAGGTATAGAGAATTCAGTCTGCAATTACTGTTCAATTATAATATATACGATAGCTAATCAATTCGATTAATCGGCTAACTACAGTGGTCAAACTCACCAGGTCGAGATCTTAACCAATCCGTTGGAAACATCTATAATTTCAATTACACTATGAAAACTCAATTCTAAAGCAAAGGTAATTGACAAAAGTTTATGATTTTGTTATGTGGTGAACTTACTTGATAAAGTCATCAACTTTTTTGTTCTTATCCAGTTGAAATAGAAGATTAAATCTTTACTAGTTAAATAAAATAATAATATGGTAACTGTCAGGAAAAGAAATTTTTCAGAGTTGTCAGGAAGGACAAAAAGACAACGAAAATAAGGAGAGTGTCTTTCAATTTAGTATAAAGAGCGAGTTTGTGCAGCACCCGGAAAATAAGTGCATGAGAAAGAAGAACATTTTTCTCTTTCCATTAGATCATTCATTTTCTTAAGGCATATTTTGAAGCTTTAAAAGAAATTTTATGAATATTATAATTAGAACACAGTCTACATGATGAAACTTGGCAGCTTTATTATATTGTCATGATTCAATTAAGATGATAAATTAAATGATAAAATCATTTTCTCACTTTTAATGTTGATTCACTTGAAAGTTTTAAGAATCAATACCTTCAGCTGATTATATAAACACCCACTCAGCTTTCCATTATACACTTATATACTATAAAATCACTCGAGTTGAGGTCTATATCGTCAAGAAATTTGAAAAGGGGGTTACTTATTTTCATGAAATATCTCTCAAGTGAGTTTCCAATTTTCCACCTTTTTGTCCAGTTTAAGATGGAAACGGATCCAATTTGCTAAGGTTACACTCCTCCCTTGGGAAGGTTCATCACTGTCCCTTTGTCGAGTTTATCTCATCCTTCTCTTTTAATGCAGAGAAAAATGTCGTTTGCTTTTGATATTTATCTATTATATTTTCGTATATTTTAATTCAAACGATTATTATAAAATCATATGATGAGAAAAAAAAATTATAAATTAAATAATTAATTGAATTCTCTATTAATTAATCTATATTTTCATTGGTATTTTAGTTAATTATATTAAGTCAACGATTATGCCTGAATTCCTTTCATTTGATTGTTGATAATCAATATCGTAAAATCAAATTTCATGGTATACTGCAATAGTAAATTTATCATTAATACAAAATATTCAGCGATAATAAATATTGATACTAATGAGTGAATGTTTTTGATCATTTTGTTTATTTAAGTATTCAAATCAAATTAATCAATTGGTTGTAGAGCAGAGAGATTTCTAGGTAATTTTGAAACAAGTAAATGGTTTCATTATCTATTTTTACGTTAAAGTTAGTTTTATTTTTTATTAATGTAACTTTATGTTCAATTTGCTGTAGATTGTATAAAAAAATGCACCACATATTTTTTATTCAGTACATGCAGTACAGGAAGTTTCGTTCAACAACATTTTTCTCGCGAGTAGAATGTTAATAATTGCTACTTTAATTGTTGGAGAGAAATTTTTTTTATTTCACTAGTTTAACAAACCTTTGAATCGATAAAAAGAATATTATTTAATATATTTAATTTAAATTATGATAAAAAATTACTGAATTTTTTTCTTTGTTCCTTTGTTAAATTTTTTTTAATCTCAAAGAAAAACTTTAATTAAAAACTTTTGCAAAATAAATATTAAATAAAAAGCAAATCAATTTTAATTCTTTATACAATAAAATTTAGATGAGATTTTTTAAAATTATTTTTTCTTTTCTGAATATGCCAAATTTAATATCCGCCATTTGAGTGAAATGAAAATAAAAAATAATTACAGGTGTCTTGGATGCGTCAACGTGACATGCATATCCTGAGTGCTGGCGTTTCGACGTACACATCCGACCTCAGATTCCAAGTCATCCATCCGGACAAGTCCGAGAATTGGACACTGCAGATAAAGTCGCCGCAGGAACGAGATTCTGGCGTCTACGAATGCCAAGTCAGCACAGAACCGAAGATGTTCCTCAACTATACTCTCAACGTGGTCGGTGAGTGCGCCTTGAATAATTCAATCCTCTGTCAGAGTGAGTGAGAGGGACTGGAAGTACTCATAAATCTATCTAACGTTGACGGAGTCGATTTTTATACCAGAGAGATACTTTTTGTTGTTTGATAACACTTTTTGTAATGAGTCTGTAATGTTGAAAAACATGGAAACCTACTCGTATCATTACTCTTTCATAGGGAATTTTATGAAAAATTTATCTCAACATCACATTAACTGTCCGCATCTGTTATCATATTTGATTTTTAAAAAATATATTAACATACATTCTCACCATTCAGTTGATTCATTAAAATATTTCAAGTAATTCATTTTACAAAAATATGCTTCCATAAAATTTTCCCTCTAAAATTATCCCGAAAAAAAATAACATCCATTTTTTATCAGATGAAATATTCAACTTCTACTTTTAGTCCTTGAAATGTTCAGATGGTTTATAAAAAGAATTTTGTATTTTAAACATAAACAGACTGCAGCTTTCAGCATCTCCAAGACTTTCCACATCTGCAAAGGATTTTTAGAAAATTCCCTCGAGTCCTTGTCTCAACTGGAGAACAACGATTTATTCTGTGACTTTGTTCGGTCGCACATACACATTTATACATAGACTCAACAGACAGCACAAATATCACTGTGTTACTTCTTGTGCGCTCGACTCTGAAACTCTGCACTTGACCGCACTTCTGTTATCATCACACCTCGGTCATTCCACCCAAAGTGTGCCAAGTATAACAAAGTGTCTATCTCATTACCGTCGAAACCTGATGATCTCTTCATTTCGTCGTCTGCAAGAAAACTACAGGGGATGATAGAGTGTAACAGAAATCCCGATAATAGACGACTTTCCATTAAGAACTTCACGTGTCTAGACTCCAACTACGTAGATATCTAAAATCCAGATGCTGTCGAGCTATTTTTCAACATAAAAAACAAACGAGCATGTCTTTCAAATTTTACTCTACATACTTACTAACATAGGTACATGAATTATGAAAAAAAAAGTAAACCTATTCCGGGGTACGAGCTTTTTTGGTAATTTTTAAAAAGCCCAGGAGTGTTGGAGAAGTGGAGATACTTTCGTCCAAGCACAAACACCAAACGGAACTCAGATATAAAGATTCTAGATCTTAAGAGCAGGTCAAACCATAACTTCTTGTTTTCTCGAGAAAAGTTGCCACACTTAAGTACAGTCTAAGTGCACATTGGATGCAAGATTGTGAAAACAAAGTCTCTCGCGTTTGATATCAACTTCACAATCTACTTCAAGTGTTTAAATAAAGAGGAAAATATAATTTTCTTTCTTTAATACCCAGGATGGAATTCCATGAGTGAATAAATTCATGTTACTTCATGTGAATTAATGATCTAACACTCTAGTGTATCAGGAACAACTAAATGTATCAAAACAATTTGAAAGACATAAATAAGTAATTTAATAATGTGATGTATTTTGCCAATAATATGGTGATGTTATGTGAACATCAATTTTAATGAGCCTCAATGGCCAATTCAACTGCCATTATTTCATAAATATACCTTAAGCAGCCAGTAAAATAGAATAATTATTACGCAATACATCCCATTTCTAGGGATATGTAAACTTTATATGTCATTTATTTTGCACACCAATATGATTATAGTAATTATGATTTTCATAGATTACTCGTAATTTTAATTTTACGATACACGCTACAATAAATAATGCAATTATTTACACACGTGTAAAGAGAAATAAAAATATTGTCGCAATTGGGCTTAATATAATAGCATTATTAATTTTAATTCGGCCGAACATGATGCGACTAAAATATTCTATTGTAATTTTTTTTTTAGATTTGATAAATTTATTCACAATCAAATTCGGTATGGAATGAATATTTAGAATCAATGAAAAATATTACAGTATAAAAAATTTCCGTTCCCCAAATGATCCCCAGTAGAAAAGTTCCTCGACGTTGCCCTCATGGGACTATGGGGAACACGTTTGGGGTCCAAATTTTTTTTTTTTTTTCTGAAAATTGTTCCTCTCTACTCTAATTAAAGCAAGTTCCCGTTTTACCCCATTTTAGGAGTGAAATAATTAATTTTTCTAATGTTTGACCTGATTCCGCATTTCTAGGCATTAAGACGAAGAGAATGAGTGGTCGAACTTGAAAATCGGACAACTTTGATTTTTCGACCCCTAAAAGTGGCAAGTGGTACCCCTTTCCATTTTTTTTGGCCAAAAAATAAAAGTTCTCCGATTTTCAAGTTTGACCACTCATTCTCTTCGTCTTGATGCGTAGAAATGCGGAATCGGGGCACCGCCTAAAAAAATTTACTTTAACACCCTCAAAATGGGGTAAAACTGGATACACATTAAAAATAATCATCCCCTTAGCTTCAAACCCTTATAACTCATGAACGAACGGTTTAATGATCATTTTTAGGAACGTTTTAGAAATCTTAGAATCCAGGCTAAATATCTATATTCATGAAAAATGTTTAAAAAATTTCTTTCACCCTTAAAATCGCTAAAATATAAAAAAAATCACATTTTTTAGGGAGTTTGCCAACTTTTTTGGCGATTTTAAGGGTGAAATAAATTTTTTGAACAATTTTCATGGATATGGATCTTTAGCTAAGATTCTGAAGTTTCCAAATATCTCTTAAAAATCATTGTCGGATAATTTTTTCACGAGTTATCGAGATCCAAGTCGAAGGGTAGATGATTTTTTGACCCTTACTCCGACTTTGGACCTCGATAACTCGTGAAAAAATTATCCGACAATGATTTTTAAGAGATATTTGGAAACTTCAGAATCTTAGCTAAAGATCCATATCCATGAAAATTGTTCAAAAAATTTATTTCACCCTTAAAATCGCCAAAAAAGTTGGCAAACTCCCTAAAAAATGTGATTTTTTTTATATTTTAGCGATTTTAAGGGTGAAAGAAATTTTTTAAACATTTTTCATGAATATAGATATTTAGCCTGGATTCTAAGATTTCTAAAACGTTCCTAAAAATGATCATTAAACCGTTCGTTCATGAGTTATAAGGGTTTGAAGCTAAGGGGATGATTATTTTTAATGTGTATCCAGTTTTACCCCATTTTGAGGGTGTTAAAGTAAATTTTTTTAGGCGGTGCCCCGATTCCGCATTTCTACGCATCAAGACGAAGAGAATGAGTGGCCAAACTTGAAAATCGGAGAACTTTTATTTTTTGGCCAAAAAAAATGGAAAGGGGTACCACTTGCCATTTTTTGGGGTCGAAAAATCAAAGTTGTCCGATTTTCAAGTTCGACCACTCATTCTCTTCGTCTTAATGCCTAGAAATGCGGAATCAGGTCAAACATTAGAAAAATTAATTATTTCACTCCTAAAATGGGGTAAAACGAGAACTTGCTTTCATTAGAGTAGAGAGGAACAATTTCCAGAGAAAAAAAAAAATTTCGTACCTCAAACGTGTTTCCCATAGTCCCAAGAGGGCAACGTCGGGAAACTAAATTTTCTTATACGGAATTCATTTTCCACAGGTATTTTTTGACAAGCGGAGAAAATATTTAACGATGAATTGATTGTTGAGGATAAATTATTCAGTTTCGTTTCGTTATATTTAGTATTATCAAATCTTTGTAAGGAACGAAAAAAGAAATAATTTTTTACAAGTGGATTGTTTTTTATAATTCAACGATCTTTATTATGACCTGAAAATATTTAAATAAAGGACTTTATTGGAAATTTCATTTCTACGTCATTGAAAGTGAGTTGTCAGTCTCTCTTTCATAGATTCAATTTACTTCAGATCCAAGTTCAATTTAGTTCAGTCTCACAGACTAAAAGTTCCTGTATTTATTTCAAATATAAAAATACACACGAGTTTTAACTACTTTAAAAATATTTGAAATTAAATTTTTATAAAACATTTCTAAACCTTGACAAAAAATTTTTTTATTTGTGTTTCAGTTCACAAAAATTTCCAGCAATTTTTAGAAATTACTATAGAAATGAAATATCTGTCATCAGAGTGTTGTAAATAAATAAAAAAATTCTATAAATTGATTGCATTTTTTGTTCAAAAATTTCAATGGTAAAGAATCTAGAAATAAATTTTAGTTCCTAGGGCGATTTTTGAATGCACTGAGTGCTCATTTAAGTTACGATAGCAAGAACTGAATGTCTGTCGATAAATTCAAGACTGACACTAGAGCATTGGAAAGAATAAAGAAATGTTTGCTTGAAAATGGCAAGATAAAGAACAAGGGTTGATTACTGCTTTTTACAATCAAGGTGATAAGGAATGAAAATATTTATTTTCTTATCTCAGAGATATTGTCATCACGACCTCGTTAAAAACAACGCTAAAAAATAAAATGAAGTAAAGGCTTAAGAAGTGTAGTTCATCGTACTTAAAAATGCTGATGTAACGATGCCTTCTCCAAAATTCAACGACGATTAACGAGGCAAAGGAGAGAAGCCACTTTACTCAACCGCGAGTTTCTCGATTACAACATTTAAGATCGAGGAGTTTGGATGTAGGCCAACTAGAACTCATATCTCTTCTATTTGGTGATAGTTTTATTTTATTTTCATTCTTCTTCAACATCTTTGCTATTGTATTTTGCTCACAATTTCGTTGATGAAATTTAAATTGTATCGGTATGCCAATTCATTCAAGCTTATGACTTTCCATTATTGGTAAAAGATATCTGGAAGGTTAAAATTTAATATTTTTGGTGTAGTGAATTTTTTTGATTTGTCATAATGATACGTAGGAAGTGGAGAAAAATTTTATATATTGAAAATAATATGATAAAAAAGAGGAAAAAAAAAGAATCGAAAGAAATTCAATCGTTAATGTCATCATTTCGTAGACCACTCAATCAGTCGCAACGCAATATCACCCGAACGTCTCGTATAATGAAATAAAGTGGGAGAAAAATTTTTTCCATGAGAAAGATTCGAGATAAAAGTAAAAATATTCCCTAACGGTGTGTTTTTATCAGAGGAATATTATTCGACGAATTCGTTCGATCAGAGAAATTATCTCTGACTAAAGGGAACGATTCGAATAAATTTCAACGTAAACTCAGCAAAATTTATGTTGAGAAAGAGAGTATAGCTTTCATAGAATAGTCTGAAAAGCCAGAAAAGAAGGGGTAAGATTTTTTGTTTTAACTTTTACCGCAAAAGCTCAAGCAATAGAAAGTTACCAGTCTGATTTCACTGCACCAAAAGACTGATCAATTGAATGAATTTATCTTCCAAGTGTTGATTTCAAAAGATATATCAGTAGAATTGAAGCGTATCGCAATACAGAAAAATAGTCTAATACTTGATATTTATTCGATCAAATATTTCTCCTTTTTCATTTGAACAATTGCCGATATATTGGCAGTCTACTTTGCAGCGTCGGAGAGTCTACTGCGATAGCTTTGAAATGTATCCCGAAAATAGTCGGTTCAATTGCAATGAAGACGAATCAACTAGATGCCACCAAGAGTCCCCTATCCATTACCTTCACACGAGAATTGAGAACAGAGAGAGAGAGAGAGAAGAGGTAAGATTGTTGCTTCACTGAGCACACGACGATGCTCAAAGGAATGCTGAAACGAACTCTAGACTCAATGATATCGATTCGTCTTGATTTCATGTTCCAGCTTTGACAAGACGATTCATTTCTTTCTCCAAAGATCAAATTGCTGAATATTGGAATGAACAAAGTCCTCTTCAAGATTATACACATTATCTTAAAATTAAGAGCTGTTTCAAACCAGTTAGGGAAAAAAATTTTTACCTGCTAAATATTTGTTCAACGTCAACTATAAAATCACTTCAACAAACAGGATTCAAGTGCATAGAATTTTAAATACTCTGTTTGAAAATCCACTATCTCTATTCCAGCAAACGCATGTGGAATTTCATCTGTATACATATATATGTATGTGGATAGGCAGAAGTAAAAAGCAGAATGACGATGATTGGACAGTATGATGTATGTATTTTCATCCACAAAATAAATCTGTCCAATCAAATTACTCATGTTTTTTTTATTTACCTATTTACTTTGATCTCAATGTTCAGTGAATTAAAAATATCTAATTTTAATACAAAAACACCTCACCTATTTTCTTCAAATTCACTCGACAATTACTCACGTGCTCATTATAGGTACAATGAGTAAATAATTGCTTAAATTGGTGCATTTGGAAATGTGCCAGGTTACGTTGATTTATGTACATTAAATAGATTAAAAATTTCACGACATATTTTGTTGACTTTTTTCGCCTCATATGCATAGCTATCGTGTTTTTATTTGGTGGAAAAACAGAGTCATGAAAATGTGAAAATATTTTACGAATTTTTGACATTTTTTGGATATTTCTCCTATTTAACCTTTTGCCAATATATATCAGAAATTTTAGGATCACGTTTCGAATTCCAATTCTTTGCAAAATTCCAGACTTCTCTCTCTCTATACATGTATATATATACATATATATGTACATACTGAGTAAAACAGAAATAAAAGCGGAATGAAAAAGAGTGGGAAAGTAGAGAACGTGTCTAGCTATTCGCTTCCGACTTCATTTGTGCGACGACATCCTATCGTTTTTTCACGTCCAGATGGAGAAGAAGGAGAATCAGTATTGACGCTTTGGAGAATTGGAAAAATCGACAGCCTATAAAGATTCCTTAATTAACTTTTTTTTCATCAATTTATCAGCATTATCAAATGCAATTTTTCATGATAAAAGTATTCAACTTAAAGAAATCATCTCAATATAATAAGTTGAGGTAATTTTTGAAAAAGATAAAAATTTTCCCTCTAATAGCCCAGAGCTTTTCGATAAGATAAGGTAAATAAATTAACTGTAATTTCCAAGTATTAGAAAGACCCTCGACTAAAAGAGGTAAAATTTAAAAATAAATGCGATCGATGTTATGTTTGTGGTCATTATGCCATTAATTTTGGTCTTTTTAAAACAGTTGAAAAGGAATATTTTTATTTATCCTAATGGAGGAAAGGCTTTTATAGTGTCTCCTAAAAAATGAATAAAAAAGAAGATATAATTTTTTAAAAATGTATCTTTCATGTGATATTGAATTAAATTTTTTTATAAGCCGCCATAAAAGGATTTTAGTTGTTCCAAGGAAAAAATATAATATTAGAGATATAGTAAAATTTGTGCAGAATCAAATAATATTATTTCAAATACTCTGATAGCAGATGTGAATTTTTTTCGTGACATTTGTAAAGAATCCGAATCATTAAAATAAAGAAATTTATTTTAAAATTTGCTAAGAAACAAATTATTTCTTCTAGCTTTATTCAGTTCATATTGATGGAAACATATTTTTTACATTCATAATTTTCTTTTTTTAATACTACATCAAGAGCTATTGAATTGAATTACCTTCCGTTTATATGCCAGTAAATATCTCGCTTGAGATAGGTGAACAGATCGGTAGAGATTTACCAATTGTTAATAAATCTTTTGTTGAATAATCATCGCTTAATATTGATGGATGATAACAACACAGAAATACTGAGGAAATATTTTTTAATATCAGAACTTAGCTATTTATGAGTATTTTATTTCTCCATTTTTCATAATTACATGAAATTTAATAAAAAATTCATCCAACTTTCAATAATCCGATTTTTATGATTAATCATAATCTCAAATTTATTTACAAGGTATTGAAACATTTAATTAATGAAAATTAATTCTAAATTAACCTTAAATATATAATAATTTTTTAATTGCCCTAGCAACTTTAAAGAACAATTTTAATTTTCATTAACAAAAATTCATCAAATACAACTTTCCATCTCTGGAGTATCAAATTCCAAGTTAGAGCAACTGTTCAAATATAATAAGTCAACGAAGTAGATGAAATGATGAACAACAGTTACATATTATTTGTCAGTATGGTAATGTATTGCTTTATACATTGCGGTATCAAACGAGCCGAAGCTAATGGAAGCTTCAGCAACCCAATGCTCGTGTTAACTAAGTCGTTAGCGTGAATTAGTTGAAAACAGCTTTGTGAAACTCTGTTGTTAACATTGACTCCTCGAGGCTCCTGAGAATTCGACAGGGCTTAACCTCGTCAGTGAGATGTTGACCGAGCTTACCTACCAAGGTTGTTGAATCTTCAACAAGGACAGGTTTTAATTAACCGGGATTTACACTTTGATATACACTGGATAAACGTGAATCTGTCGGTTGGATTGTAAAAATAGACATTATGACGTCAATCGATTATCTTCAACATGATAAACTTAGCACCAATATTTTTAGATTCAAAGTTAACTTGGTCTTTTTAGACTATGTCTATCAATATCAATGTTATTACGATTTATCACATGTCTGAATAAACACTGGCGCAAGTTGAAGAGCATCATAAGTCGGCCAACAATTAGTGCGCTTTACTGATGAACTATTGACGAAATCTCTGTAGTCAACTTGAGCTGCGGTTGGATAGAGTTTATAGGCAAACCACTGGATTCGCAGAGGTTAGTTAGGTCACGTTTAGTTTGGTCCTTCGAGAGTGAAACCAATTGCGATCATAGCCGTGGAGTGGAATGGGACAAGACAACAGTGGGAGGATGAAAGCACGGAAGTGAGGGTTAAACGAAGTATCTGCAAGTTGTATTAACGTTGAAACAAGTTCAGAAGAAGTCCCTGGATACAAATGCAAATGCACGAGCATGATCCTGCTGATAATTGGAAAACCGCCAAGATCAGAGAGAGGAGGGACAGGACCTCGAGGCAAAACGAATTACTGCCGATGTCGTATTAGAGGCGAAAGAGAAGAAAAAGAGGGCAAAATCATCCTGTGTGGTTGGCACAACGACTATCGCGTGTACAGGCATCCACTTCTTTTATATGTGAAATGGCACTTTCAACGATTGGCTCAGTGCTGCAGTCACTGGCACCATTAGCACCATTGACTAGAATTTTTCCCGTTAAGATAACCACAAATTCATGGCTTCATGGGCGGCTTTTTTTCTAGTATCGAAATTGTTAGCCTCGAGAATATTTATTTTTACTGAAAAACAGACGGAAACTGATATAAATGGTCGGTAATTTTACTTGGCAAAGTTAGAGCTAGACAGACAGTTCCTATACTCACCTTTAAAAAGTCTTATCCGACTTTACCAAAGTCCCAAAAGATTTACTCCAGCTCTTTGACGTTAACGATCCTACAATTTCGACTTGCGTCCATTTTCGTTATCCCAACGATTCAGTTTTCTTCAAAAGAGTGCAACTAATGTATTTTCCGTCTCATAATCCAAAGGTCAAAGTTGGATTTCCGAAATTACGTGTACGTCTTATATCGAGGATTTTATGCTCTAATTCTTCGCTGGACATTGACGAGTTTCTTTGGTAGAAAATTATTATGAGTGAAGTAATATGAAAATGAGACCAGGGAATTGATGAAAAGACAGTTAGAAATGCTATGAAAATTATAATCATAAATAAAATTTATGTCAATTTAATTATTTTGTGATATTATTATTTTCAAAGGAATATATATCTATTTTAGTTATTTCTAAATAGAGTAAATTGTCTTCAGATTGTCAGAGGTTTTAAATAGAGCAAATCCAATAAAATCACCATAATACTCAGATATTGAGTGAGCCCGCAGTAAAACGAGTTAACATTATTTAAAATAGAATGAAAATAGATGTATCGTATAAAACTACCATTTGGGAATGAATTTTAAGTTTTACATTTCATCAAAAAATATCTTTTTTCATAATTTTATTCATTATTTCGAAATTAATATATTTCAACCATTATTTAGTTGTTATCAATAGATTTAAGTGAAATTCACGTACAACAGGATTATATCAGTATGAGTATGTTAGATTAATGAACACTTTAAAAGCTTAAATTGATCATAACTTTCATAAAAATCAGGACATTAAAATACTTATGACTGAATAAATATTGAGTTCATAAAATATCTTTGAAATGTCTCATATTTTCTTTCATCAAAAATTTCTTCTGGATTATATTTTTTAGTTTATATTGTTTAATATAACTTCAAACAAACAAAAAAATGAATGCACATTGTAACAACTTCTTTCTGTTAATCATCTCGTAACTAATGAAGGAGAAATTACTTTGTAATGATCATTATCACCTCATTTTTTACTATCATTTTATTTTTAAATCTACCCGGGGAAAAATACCACAACAAACCTAGATCTTAAAATATCGTTAACGAGCTTCGTATGATTAAATTTATTTTTAAAAAATCATTCAAAAGAAAATGATCAAAATAGTTTCTATAAAACCTATTTTTGTTGAATCTCCAGGAGAAAAAAAAAACTGTCGAACTCTGCATTTCTCTTGTATGATATTCCAACGATTGAAAATTCTTTTTCTATCTATTGTAAATTCTTATTGATTTTACATATCTAGAATGACCTTGAGACTTTGTTTCCGCAATTGTAATCGAATACTTCCGGCAAGGAAGCGTCAATGCGAAACATAGACCCGACCTAGCGTGTATTACGAGCTGACTCCGGGAATGTTACGGAATGGTTCAGGAAATGTTGAATCAGCGTGCACCCGGAAATCCGGGAATCCAACTATCTAGTAAGTAAGTACCTCTCGACTAGCGTGTACTTACTCTATTCCATCAACGTTACGTTTTCTTTTTTTCCTTTCCTCTATTCGGATCTTTCTACTCTCTTCATCGACTCTCTTTATTCATTTCAAGATTTACTCAGTCGTTTTGCATCAACTTCAAACTATTCGGAAAATGCTAAACAGTATCCCCAAATAAAAATCAAGAAAGAAACAGTTCAAAAATCATTGGGATTGAAATAGTTTTACTCAACAAATAGATACATTTTTTTTTCTCGAAAATGTTAGATTTAAATAATAGATGAGCTCAAGAGTTGGAATAATAATTTATTTTCTCATTTAGTTGATGAGAAAAGTTTAGACAGGTTAATTCGGCTAGAGGTAGATGAGTATTTTGAATGAAATTATTAGGGAGAATTAGTAAGATATAAAATGTGTCATTCTAGATTATAAGGTCCAGCATTCTCGAGAAGAGTTCTTGTTCTATAACTAGCTAATGCTCGTCTCTAACCTCGACCGCGATGAGCGACGAACTATCAAGCATAGCTGAAGAGCATTATCGATTATTTGCCTACCCATTAATACGTTATTATATCCCCTTTCAAAGGGTTGCTCTCGTTGATTACATTCCACCCGCAGCTCCAACGATCTCAGTCAGTTATTATAAGATTTCATGGAAAGTATAGCAACGGCAAAGAGAGATTGGAAATCTCTCTTAAGTTTTTTATTACATTTGTCTTGAATAAAAGAATCCAGACGGAAGTATATATATATATATGTATACTATTTTGCCGTTGGCTTAGTGAATGATTCAAACTTAATTATCATAAATTCACTGATATTTCATTTATATAAAATATCATGATATTTTTTCAAATTTAATACAACTTTTTATTACTTCAATTTAATATTATTGTTGTGATGATACAGCCACATATTTGGTAGAATTATTTTGTAAGCAATAAAATTTATGAGGAAGTAAAAAAAGTAATTTCCTATCGTAAATATACAATAGTCATTGTCGAAAGGGTTGACATAGCTCTCTACATATTACATACCTGGATATTATGTGAGATATGTATATAAAATAATTTTCATTTTATCAAAGTTCCGGAATTTTATGATACTGTCGGTAATATTAAAATGAAAATGATGGCCAACTTTTATGGTCACTCGAACTATAATTAATACATGTTTTGGAACCTTTTATACACTTTGAAAGTTTTTCGGTAAGTAATTAAAAACTTTTGCATATGTTCTATTTAATCAACTAATTAGCAGGGGATATTATATTCCAATGTTATTACCACCTGTCGAGACTGTATAAATCATGATTAATTGAAAATGATTTGAAAAAGATTTAGTTTAAACGAATTTTTATATATTTTTATGATTATTTTCGAACTTTATTTTCAATTAAAAATTTTAATTCACTTGGTAACAAATTATTTATAATCATAAAGTTCATTAATGTTGACATAACATTTTCGATATCGACTAGATAATTAAGGTCAATGTCCCAACTGTCACTCACGGATAAACTTTACAGGAATTTTTCCTTTTAGGTAAAGGATAAATAATTATATTTCTTCAGTAATCAAATAAATATTTGATTATAATTTATTATTTGTAATAAACATTCCAATAAAATAGTAATATATTTTTTTGACTACGAAACAAATTTACTGATTGAATTGAATTCATTGCACCATTGACATCATAATTAGATTTTTTTACACTGATAGAACCATTCTTCTGGATCAAGAATAATTTCATTCTTAATATGACTGTAAAAATAATATAATTGTGTTAGTGACATACAGAACTGCTGTACAATAATTAAAAAAATAAATAAATAATTGCAAATGCCTTTATAATTAAAAGTACATAATTATTTGTGTATTTTATTTAAAAGAAAAACATTTTTTATATATATATATTTAAATGGTATATTAAAATTCTAAATGAAGTAGTATAGCTCAATATCAGAGACGACAGTTATGGTAATGTACATAAAATTCATATTTCAGTTTTATGCTCGATAAAGATGATTTTAAATATCTAAAATACACTGAATATAATAATTTTTTTTTCATTACTTAATTGTGACTATGAATTAATAATCTAGTTTGAAATTGGAGCATTAAATTAATGATAATAGGCATGATTATTTATTTACACTTTTAAATTTAGTGTTTAAGCAAAAGACAATTATTTTATTTTTGATTAATGAAACTAAAAAAATCATTATAATAGATGATCATCAATATAATAACTATTGAGACAAAATTTAAAAATTGCTGAGAACAGCAAAAGATAATCGGCTTTCTTTAAACCTAAAAGAACTCTAAAGCTGATATTTTTTTTCAAAAAATCCGTTTTTTTCTAATTATTCTGAGATTTTTTCAATCACGTTATCGGTTGCTCTCATAAATCATGACCGAATGATCGAAGAGAAATTTCTCGGTTATCATTGAACTGTTGAAAGCGTTTCTCTTTCAAGAGCTCTAATCAGATTTTTCTAGACATTTTTATTGTAATTTTTTATTTTAAATCACTTACTAAGAACTTTTTATACGATAAATTATTGATCTATTATTTCTTCAAACTACCCTTATATCTAACAACACTAAAAAAAAAATATTTCAATGAAGGTGTATCAACGTAAAGAAAGACAGTCATTTGAACGTGACTAAAATTGCTGATTTTGATAAAAGGATAAAAAAAAATACACAATGAACTTGGAAGAAAATTTTATTTTACTTAAATCCGGTATTCTTCAATGGAAAAAAGGATAATAATGGTCATTAATTAACTGCATTAAGTAAGAAAATTCTTCATACCATTTCTCATGCTTTCTTTCTATTGTTTTTAAAAGAATCATTTGTTAAAAGTAGGTCGAATTTACTCACTCTTATTCTTATTTTTTTTTCAACTTACACTTCAATAATAATCAATTATATTAAAAAAAAAATATTAAAAATCAATAGAATATTTTTATGAAAATTATTCTTACAGATCAATTAGCTAACAAGAAGACCTTCACAATCTTACTTAAAAAGCCATTACATAAATTGTAGACATTCTTAATAAATCTACTGGAAAAATCAGCAATTAAGTTAATTAAGTGATTAATAAATTAATTAGTCAATGACAGTAAAATTATTTCTATAAGTTATAGTTGAAATTATACTCAGTGAAATATCAGTGTCGATATAATTTATAGGGAAGTGTCGAAATGATTTACATGCGGCTGCTCGACCCGGTAACAGTGGTTCCAAAACCGCACGACACCCGGACAAACCTAAAGCTGATATTTTATTTGCATAAATCATTGAAGAAAATAAATATGACATAAATGTATGTTGAAAAGGGTGAAGAAAAAATAAATAAAACATTCAAAAAATGTTCTCTATTCTATAAATAATAAATTATCAGTATCTTTATAGAATTTTTATTATCCAACAGAACGAAATGAAAAAAAAAATTTCCACGAATAAAAAATATTCCAAGACAAATTTTTATAGCATCACGGACGTAAATCATAAATAAAGGTTGGAAAAATAGAACAAAAAATAGATAAATGATAGCAGCTTATAGAGATAAATGAGTTTAACAGTCATTTCCCTTTAACTCAAACAATTATCGCGTGTTCTAAACGCACTCAGAGAAAAGCATACATATCCATAGCGTCATAATAAATTTCAAGTGTACTCTGAATTTTATTCTGGAGTGAAAATACCATTGCAAAAAACGTACGGCCACGTTCGTTAATCCGGTTTACTGAATATTTCCTCTACCCCTACAGTGTCCGTGTTCTAAAAAAATTCGCATACAGAATGAAAATCCGATTAGCAAAAGAGTCCACAAATTTAAAGCTAAGTGAATAAAAATCCTTGATTACACATCATGATTTATATCTGAATTTAGTGGGTTTTTTTTCCTATTTTGTACTGCAGTATTTTCATGATACAATTCCCATTGACGATCAATTATTATTCATTTCCACATCGATTCATATTAAGCTCTGAAGCTCTGCCGGACAATATCCCAGAACTATTAATCTAAGACTACTGAAATTCCAGTACTCGATGTACTGGAATTCCCCTTAGGTAAGGAATGGACCGACTGAACAAACAATGTAGAATGGCTAGATCCTTGGTGAAGGACCGCCTGATCTAGTTGGTAAACACTGTGCTTATGTTGAAGCTCACTACTTCCGGAAGCTCCTCGAGGCTTTTCTATATAGGTACCCTACACCTCTCTTTCTTCCATCTTGTCTCTATGAGCACAAGATATTGGAAAGTATCCGAAACTTCTGTCCTCCATATCACTTTTGGTTCCAGTGCCTTCACTCCTACCACCACCTTCTTCTGAGCTTTCTTACCCCCTTCATCTCACCCCTTTCGTAAGTCTCCTTATCTGCTTAGGCATCGCTAATGCTCTTGTCTAACAGACTTGGCTTTTGCAAAGTTTCATAGCTTGAGATTTCAAGAATGTATACACATTCTGTACTCACCAACACCCCCTCATAGATAGAAGCATTTTATGGATACAAGTAAAACAGTCAGTATCGAAAGAGTTAGAAAAGTTTCTACGTCAATTCCTGAACGATAGATATCTCCAATAGATCTATAAGTCTTGGAGAAAAGTAAAGAAGAAAGTAGAAATTTATTTGACTTGAAAACTATTTTCCACCCTGTTAAAGAGATAGAAGTTACTATCAAGATTCAGTACTCACAATTTATATAATTGGTCAAAGGACACAAGAACTTATTAGTTTCTGGATACTAGTTTTTTTTATTCTCTACCCAAGACTACAGAAAAACGACAATGGACACTCGTTCTGTATTACGAGTGTTCGGTCGAGCGCGTATTCGATACAACTTTCAATTCATCCGAACTCAACAAAGCGAATTGAGAGTTGTTCTATTCAACCTTGCATCAATGTATATACCTATGGATGTATATTTTTTTTAAGAGCCAAGGATAGAAAATAATGAAGCTAGGTATAGCACTAGGTTTCCCTAGCGGGTTACTGAAAAACGTAAACGTGTTCACGATACAATAAATTCTATTGAAACGGAAATAATAAATACTACAGTCGGATACGAATGTTCATTGGCTGCATTGTGTCATTTAATTGACGGGTGTATTGAAATACATATGAAAAAAAAATAATAATAAATAGCATTGATTAAATCGCGAAAATGGAGAAAAAATAGACACGCGAAAATCTGGCTAATTGGAACGAATTTGCTAGCAAAGCACAAATGCAACAGTGAGCTTGGTGGATTTTTTAAAATTCATAGACGAAAGTGTGGAATAGGGGCAAAAGGTAATTTAGATCTGCTACTGGAGCCCTCTGCATCTCGTTAGTGACACGAACGAGTGCTGTCGGCGGTATGTTAATGAACTTCTCGTAAGCATTTTAAAACCACATGTTTTTTCTCTCCATCTCTTAAATATATGAACGTTTACTAGTTTGTACTCACACTCAATGTTATCCATTTTTTGGATAAAATTGAAAATTTTTAGATGTGTTGTAATGACATATACTTTTTAAATCATTCCTTTCACACAATATAAAAATAATTTAAACAGATTAATGCTTATCACAACGACATATCGTGAAGTTTAAATTATTTTCAGCCAACCTAAGGAACAGAGCAACTTTACTTAAATGATACAAACCATTACACACCACGAAGGGAGATAAGAATTACCTCATTATGCGAAAACTTTTTTCTTTTTAAAGAGTTTATAGCCGGACATTGTTAAAATTAGCGTGACACGAAAGTAGCAAAATTTGTTGAAAAAAAAAAATCTTACAATGTGTGAGCTGTCATGCTGATGAAAAAGGTAATTTTTCATTTTTTCTAAAACTTGAAAAAAAAATCCTTTTGATTTATTTACTTTTTTTTCTCTTGTTGGTGATAATGATTGCGAACTTTTTATTAGATTGAGCATAAATTATTCTGCAGTAATAATCCTTACAAGATTTTAATTAAAAGTTTGACTAAAGTGTTTCTTGTTTAATATAATTCTATTGAACGATCAAATGACATTCAATTTCAAAAAATATGTTTTAATTGAATAGAATGAGTAAAATTTGATTGAAAAAATATTTTTTTATTATAAATATGGCTATTGAAATTTTTTTTTTTTATAATTGCGTTTGTCTAAACAAAAAAAAACTATAATAGATTCTTTGTTTTTAATAATAATTTTTTTTTCAGTTACATCGTAAACTAATAGTTAATCTATATTTTTGAAACCCTAGAATAATAAAAGCTTTCGCTAATTAAAGGAAAATTCTTTTTAAAAAATAGCTATCTCATAGGCATAATTTAGACTAAAAATTCTATCCAAGAATTTTATTCAATGAACCTAGAAATACTTGTTCAGTTTAGCTGAGTTTATTTTTGTAATCGTTTTTCGATGGATAGAAGTAAGTTAAAGTTATTTATTTTATTGTTCGTGGTTGTTTTTTCCACGTTTAATATATTTTTTTTTCTTAAAAAAAAGAAAAAAGCCAAGAAGTTTGCTGAGAAACAATTTTATTTTTATAAACTCTTGATTCTTCAAGAAAAAAACATCGAACAATGAAAAAAAAATATTATTTAACCATTTTTTTCCAACCTAACTTACTTTTCCAATAATTTCTTTAATGAAATCATTCCCAACTTGTAACATGTTAAATTCAATTAATTGCAATCGTTATTCCAAATTGGTTAAAAATGTAATAAAAATAAATTCAATTTCATCGCTTCACATGCTGACATTTTTAATCTACGATTCGTCCATCAAGGTTTTCACTGAATGAATTACAGTCAACATACTTTTAAGCATATTATTAAAATAAATATATATAATTATATCATCTATCATGTGTTCAATTTAACGGATTATACTCGCAGACAGAATAGTAAGAAGTTTCATGTAACTGTAGTGCTTCTGATACGAACTCTTGACATTCATCACTCTATATCAAGTCACGCAAACACCAAACATCCAGTTCCATGTTCACTTTAGTTATCTAACAATAAGTATATCAACATGATGTCGCATCCTATTACGTTTCAAGGATACCCTTGGAGTACTGCCAATATCGTGGCAATTAGTGTAATAATAATTTCCTCTAATTTCGCGCATTAACCTAGTTAAGCGGAAAAATAAACCGAAAATATGTGATAAAGAATACGTAAAATGATAAAAATTTAAATGGAAATAGCAAAAATTATAAAAGTTCTTTGGACATTAATAAATGAGTATACATCAAAATTAATGTTTACTGCTAGTAGTGGACATCAGTTGCAGTTGCAGAATGCATTTGATTGAACAGAGTATCTCAAAGCATAATGATAATTTAAATAAAATTAAGGGTAGATCTGTATGTTTGAATTTGTCGTAAATGAGCAGAAAACATCGCGCCACTGAAATGTCGGAAAAGTTTTCGAGTTTCCGGCATCAAATTGATGTGGCTGGTACTTTAGGGTGGTGTCCTACTAAATTTTCTAGACGATGCTGGAGGGCACTTGTTTTCTCTCTTGTACTTTTTTTTTTTCTTTGTCTTCTCTTTTATATAAATTTCTCTTTTCTTTTCTTACTGTGCTTTTCACATCATCTACCACAACTATCAACAAATTCATTCAATAGAAATACGTACAAGTTACGAGAGTAAATAACAATTTAGTTGAATAGAAAGTAAACTATAAATATGAATAACCTTTCTGGTATGAAATCCATGATACAATATCATACGATATAACTATAACATTTATTTCATACAATAGGATGTAATTAATTTTATCCGGTCAAAGTAGTTCATTAGTATTGGATTAATTATAGAACTTAGTAAATGATACATTGAGTTACCATTAAATAAATTTGAGTGCACTATCCACATCAATTTCCGCAGTACAATTTCGCGGGCCACTTCTATCTCATATCCGTCCCTCTCAATCGAGTGGGAAAATTCATCTCACCACATCTTCCACTCACTATCCTCGTCCACTTCCTCTACGTATTTTAACTGTTACTCTTCATAGCTGTCGGACCTTACCAAATGACTACATTTCGTTTTTCGATTCCCCAGTGTACTGTCTGACTTTTATCGCACATCTCTACTTAAATCCATTTGCCAGCAACGACCCTCTAGTTATTGAAAAAATTTGTAATATAAATTTTCTCCAATAAGTCAAAGAAAAATTTTTCAAACAATTTTAAATTATCGATTTTTTCTTCTCTATCTCTTAGATAAAAAGGCTATAATAACTATTTCAGTTTAAAGAACTCACGTACCAAAAGTTTGATTGCAATGTTCGTAAAAATATCAACTGTATCAAATTACTTCTAGGTAGCATTAATATCGAAGGATATATATATATATTTACTTTTTTTTCTGTTATATCTTTTATCTATGTTCATAGCAAATACATGGTGAACTGTATATATACAAAAGTAATAGAGAACGAGTAAGTATAATCTATAGAGTCACACGACAGAAATATTGACGTCTGTCCGACTGATAACTGACCATATTCACTCGCTCGAGGCGATGTAGTAGATTCTGATTGCATTTGAAATTTTCTTGTTACTTTCTTTTTTTTTGTCATTTTTTCTACCATGAGAGCGATATTATTTATCTAAAAATGTTTTTTATTATTAAAAAAAAATAATAAAAAAAAAAGTTTCATTAAAAAATTCTATTTCTTGGATAAATATTCATGGCTACAATTAATAGAATTTCTGGAGACTAATAAAAATAAAATAATTTACTCATAGTAGCAAATATTACTAATAAATAAAATAAAAAGAAAAAGATGAATGAATAAAAATAATCCGAATTGAAATCAGAATAAATTAATCATCAGGATAATTTCTGAATGTCAAAGTAATTTTTTTCATTGCCTGATGAATGTAAGAATAAGAACTAATGGAGGTTCCTAATGACGTGATAAATTTTTGCGATATGTTATCGTAGCATTAAGTGTAATAAATAATACAGCAATAACGAGCATTCTGAATGAGGCTAAACAGTAAAGAGATATCGTACTCATAATAGTAGACGATATATTTTCAGAAAAGCTCATTAGAGTGAGCCAAAAGCTATTCAACGAAGATCATTGGTGCTAGGCGACAAGTGGCGGTAAATGGTTGCGAGGAAAGCAGAGTAGTAGGCTAAGTAGGAGATTGAACATGGATGTGTTGACGTCAAAACACCACTCAACTGGCAGTATCTCTACGCGAAAGCTAAGCTTCCTACTAATCGCTACTCGTAGCAACGCCGCGAGCTAGAATCCCCCGATTATGCTGGTCCAGGCGCTTGGCATGAGAATTGAGAGAAAGGTGGACGTAGGAGGATTTGTACTTGAAATGCGATGGTTGATATCACTACTTTTGGTATAACAAAAAACTCTTTGTGAGATAACAGTACCACTGAACACTCGCTTAGTTGGGAAATAGAAGGGCAAGAGGAACGAGAGATTAACAACAGGCAAAGCGTCGGACACACGATAGTCGAAGCAGCGGTCTGCATAAATTACATGAGGGCTATGAAACGCGTCGCGTAACGAGACAATTAATACACGGACGGTCGCGTCGAGAGTCGAACCCAGTGCGAAGAGTATGGACCAACGAAAAGCGACAACTCCTACCCACGTCCTATACCATCCTATGTACTATCGTACGGTGAATAGTACACAACTACGTGGTTGAACGCGAATTAGAGAGACTCTAGTTGTGCAGTACTCACATAATAGCTTCACTGTTTCCAACGTTCTCCACCCTCGGACCTATGTGGTATTGTTACCGATGCCTAGTTCCTTTGTTTTAATTTGTTACCTACCGGTATGTGCACACATCACACGTGTAATTCTGTTTAAACTTGCACTCAAGAGTAACACTTTTCGAATGATTTATTAATTTAGTATTAAGCTACTTTCTACACGCTGATGTGTATTGTTTTTATTGATTTGCTTTTTTTTTTTATTTCAACATTTTTAACGATTGTGCAAAAAAAATTCAAACAAACGTCAAATCCTTGTGTATAAAAGGAAAAAAAGAAAAATATGATTAAGTAAAATGACCAAAGTCAAAATATGAACGTGACGGTACTCGGTTAGCAAACGAATCTACATATAATTGAGCCATTGCCTCACCTTTCCCCGTAATACCACGTACGCTATTTTTTGGTACAATTTGCAAGAGCGGCGCGAGAATTCGTGCACCCGTAAAATTTCCTAGAAACGAGCGTGTCACGAAGCGAATTGGAGTCGAACGTGCAAGCTATTGTTCGCTGGTCGAGCCGAGTGATTTTCATCACCGACAATTGTTCCTTTCTTAAGCCAGCCTTCATCACTACTCGGCCCATTAGCACATATTTCCGCCGGGTTTGGTCTGCAAACTATCTCTGAGGTACTGCAGTGTTTTCTCTCGTTCAATCCGTCCATTTGTGCACTACATACCTCACACTTTTGTGAACTTTCGCTACTTTTGAGAACCAACGACTTGATTCAACTTTGCCAAGTAATTCGCGGGACAGAAGGGCGCCAGCAGCGAGTTTGTTTTCACACCATTATATCTATCTTCAGCTAGCAGCTATTTCCTTTTTGCTTTTTCTCTTCTACCGTATTTGGACGCGTGATCTTAGAACCCATCTCGAACTTGATTAAAGTCACTCGGTGATAGCAACTTCTTTCGAACATTGTTCAACTTTGAAATGTAATAAATTCATTTTACCATTGTCTGACATATATTAACAAATCTTGACTTGCAGTCATCTACGCTTATTCATACTTCCATTCAATCATTTGAAGGAATTTTTTCTTTTCATTTGCTAGAAAAAAAGTCACTTTATCAAATAACGTTCAGTGAGTGGAAAATAAACTCTAAAAAGGAGAAACATTTTTTTATCTGTAGTACAACTATAAAGCAAGCAAAAGATCTAAGAAGACTAATATTTATTTGAGAGAAAGCAACAAATTGAAAAAAAGTCTTATGCATAGCACTATTGCTAGAAGTCGTTGTCTTTTAGCAAAGAAATTGATTTGAAAATATTTATGGGTGCATAAAATGTAAGGACAATATTATTTACAATGAGTGGAAAATAAAAATAATTACATTATATTGTATTGAAAATGATAATAACTTTGACAATGCTATGCAATGAAAAATGAAATCTAAAAAATTATGCTTCACTTTGTTTTTATTCCAAACAGAGAGAAAAGGACTGCTGGACATTATTTTATCATAATTGTTAAAAAAAGTAGATTAATTTGTATCAAGATTTCCCTTTTATTCTCATAAATAATTTTTGCTAATTCCAAGCTTAAATTTGATTAAAAAGGACCTTTTTTTTTATTTTTCCTGACTTAATAATCTCACCAATTTCATGGTACATTTATTCCCATTTATGTTATAAATACATTATAACAGGGTATTAAATTACATGTTAGGAATAGATTAAGGGATAAATAACGTTACGAATATGGACAGTGAGCTGTTAGAGCATGTAATCAAAGAACATGTAACATAATTTATGAACATATCCTAAAGAAAAAAAAATGTAATAAATAAATAAAAGCGGATGATGTATCTAAATATATCTTTTTTTACAGGATAATTAATTTAAAAAAAAATTTATCATCATGTAAAGTTGCAGATAAAGCATTTATTTTTGTATTTCCAACATTATTCCAACTAAATAATTTTGAATGATATTTACCAATATTCTGAAAATTCAATGGGCTCAAACTGTATTTAATTTCCATATTTATTTATTTTGACAAATAAAATTTATCTGCTTTTAAAATTTGAAGTGTATCAATTAAAAATCATTTTTCATGTTAAATGTCACATCTCATGTTCTGGAAATCATTTCTAACTGACCAAAATTTAACCACCAGCTAAAATTATTGAATAATCAATACCTATTTTTAAAACATTAACAACAATCATCACAGCTTAATCACAAAATAAAACAAGCTGTAATATACATGTGACCTCGAATGTCCATACAATCAAATACTCGGTAATATTGAGTTCTAACAAACATGATCAATAAAAGAGTACAACGAAATACGATCATTAGAACTATGAGATTTTGATTGAAGTAATTAGAGACCATGCAATTCCTAAATATCATATTGACAGTTTTATCTCATTTACTATCAGTAATATAGTCTGATTCTTTTTAATTAATTATGAAACAGGTCAATAGATTACCATACAATTTCAATCAATACTTTCTTGCAATGAAACAAATCATTTTTTATTAATAAAGAAAAAAGTTACATTACGAATTTCAAAATAAAATCATTTTTTTTTCTCTTTTATTTTTTAAACAAAAAAATGTCAGTACCTAATCACACAAAAATGACATGGTACCATGTCATTGTCAATATATATTGATTGACAGCCTAATATATTCGATATCTACTTTTCAAAACGTGTTCATCTAGAAACATTTACATGGACAACTACTTGAAAAGTTACTGCCACCAATTTTTTTTGAATTTTATTTTTAAAATAATGTCTTTATTCTAAGAGAGAAAATTGAAGAGAAATCGAGAAAAGATTTATTATTTCCATCATTCATAAACTGACAATAAGTTTATCAGGACACATAAGAAGTGACTAAAAGCTTCACTCAAAGTCGACAGCTTATCCTACTTCATCATTTATATTTCCTTTATACATAAAATTGCGACCAAAACTTCTTTTAAATGACCAGAAATTATAATCACCTTGGATTTCTACAGAAATTTTCTACCATTAGTAAAAGCTCACTCATACTAATTATTCTGAAGTAAAAGCTTCTTAAAAATGTGCACGAGTATTCATGAATTTTAGTTTTTAATGATAAAGGCTGATATTGTTATGGTTATTATAGTAATACAAACAGAAGAAGTAGACCATGAAAAATTAAAAAAAATTAAAACTCAAGCACCACTTGCACGCAATTCTGAGCACGCGTTACGTTTTTTACCACACAAACACGACCTGAAATGCGGTATTCTTCAAACTTTATTCTCAGAACATGCCGCAACAGCTATAGCGTCTTTTTTATCCAAGTTTTTTCTACACCACGACCTTCCTCTCCGGCAGTTTTTCTTCGCTCGCGGGTGCGTTTCTATGACCCTTTTCTGTGGGTTTGTTTTTAAGTCACGTGGGATGATTGGACTGAGGTCTTAAGCAGAATCTATTATGAAATTAATAATGTAAATCTTCATCTACGTCAAATTTTCATTAACCAAGTATAATAAGTACAATGAAAGTAAAACATTCATTAAATACATCAAAACTTTTCATAGTGTCAGTCATTTTTAATCTACCTACTGACTGATGGTATATACATTTTAATTTCATTGAATTATAAAAATGATACACTAAATAAGTAATCAATCAAACTTTTTGCGTATTAATTTCATTCATCAATCAATTTGAAAAAATAACATCCATTTAGTTTAAATAGATGATCCCTTTTCCATAGCCATCATGATAACTCTCTACATGTCTCTGATCTACTGAATTTATTAAACGTATTGTCAGCACATTAGACTACATGATTCTCTTGACTTCTATATCAGAATAGGTACATGCTGTGCAGAATGAGAGAAAAAAAGTCAAAATACGTCCCGACTGCACGATAAAAGATAATGAAATTGACGCCGTCTTTCTGTAGACTCATAAAAGAGTGTCTTTTTTCGCCATTTGCCAAGAAAATGAGATGCCCTGTATGTTTCGCAAACGATATTATATTCATTCCTATTCTTGCGAAAAAAACCCCGACGAGCGGAAAAAACTGTTAACATTTAACATTAAAGAGCATTAAAAACTTTGTGATTTTTTTATTACAGAACCACGTGCCCTTATAAAAGGTCCATCAGACATTTACGTGAAAACTGGCAGTCTACTGACGCTAACTTGTCTCATGTCTCAAGGACCACATGACTTGGGAACAGTAGCCTGGTACCGTGATAATCAGCCAGTCGTAACATCTTCGAGAAGTGAAAATGACGTGAATGTAGAGCCACGGATCACAGTGGAGACTGAGTGGAGCGATGCTCTTGAATCGAGGTGAGTCTGAACGACTGTTAAAAATGTACAGAGGAAAGAGATAAAAGAAATGGATTACAGAGTCTGTATGTATGTAATCCCCCTATTATTAATTCTGTCTAGTCCTTCTCCTTTGTGAAACTTTAGATTTTTTATGTCTCTTATATACATTCATCCTCCTTTCTGTACTTACAGATTAACGATTACCTCTGCAAAACTGACTGACTCCGGAAATTATAGCTGTGTGCCAACTATTGCAAAGAGGGCCAGTGTCAATGTTCATGTTATTAATGGTAAACAGATTTTTCTTTCAAGTTCACTCTGGTTATTTTATTTATGCAACTGTCAATGGAATATATTTATCTTAAGTTTGCTAAAAAAAATGTAGACTGAGGTAAAACAAATTCTGTAGAATTGAATAGTTCGTTCATGAAATAAAGTATGCCTTGACAAAATAGAGCTTTTCTCTGTAGAGAGTGAAAAAAAAAAATAATTGTCAAGTTTTTTAACTTTTAATGATATTCGAGTGATTACTTTACATAAAATATAGACTCTAGAGTTAGAAATGAGCTTTTTTGACAGTTTTGAACTACGTAGAAAAAAAGTAAAATGAATGAAAAATAAATTCACCGTTGGATCTAATTACTTGGATATAAGTAGGAATTAGCTTTTTTAGAAGATTATTACGGGTAAAAAAAATTTTTGCTTCTCTAAAAGCTTTTTGATGAGTCACATAAAAGTAACAATTCTACAATTTATTATATTAGATAAATGATAAAATAATTATATCATTTTCATAGATATTATGTATTTTATTACACTCAGTTTTATTTTAAAAAATAATCTGAAAGTTATTCGAGACTAGTTTATCTGGTGCTTCTCGAGTCAAGAAAACTATTAAATCACCTGTCGTGTCTGGATTAATAAAATTCGAAATTTATCCTAATACGAATTTTATTTTTCTTACCATTTTTTTTCTCTTGAATAAAATACGAACTCCCTACTGAAATATTCTAAAAAAAATGATAGATCTTTTTTTTTTCAATTTTTAATGATGCATTTTTTACTATTTTTTTTTTCTTCACGAAACAATTAAAAATGGTATAGGATGTCTTTTACTCATCACTTTATAACAACTGGGAATAAAGAGAATGAAAACCAATTTTACAGTTGAAAAAAATTATATAATCGTTTGTCAAAAAGCATTCCATTTTGAAAGCTAATGATCAAGCTCAAAGATGTTTCGCATGAATTATTTTTTGAACTTCATCTTTGAACTTTAGGGAAGCTTTTAAATTTGACAAAAAATGAGGGAATAATTTTTTTCTTTTTCTTAAAATTCTTATGAAAGAAGTACGGAAGGAAAAATTCCCAGTAGTTTTACGACTTCTTTTGTTGAAAACAGAAGTTTTTTGAAACTATTTATTATTGAAATAATTTTTTTAGCCATTCAAATTTTTTAAATAACTTATTTCTTATGTCACATATAATTCTCACAAATTTACATGATTTTATTTATTGAATGTAATAAAATTCTTGTTATCAGTCAATTCTCCAAGGTAATTCTTAGAATGACACATGTAGAAAGCTGGAGTTGACTTGCGTATAAATTTATCATATTATCTGTCAATTTGTCACTTCAACTGAATATCGTCAACTTTTTTTATACAGTTGTTAAAAAAAAATACTTCACGACCGAAAAAAATTGTAAAAATTAAAAAAATGTTTTATCAATCATTCATTTCAATGTAATCAAGAGTCTGTAAAAAATGAATAATTATTCAAAATAGTCAAATTGCGATGAATGAGAAACCTTGATGACATAATATGAATAAAATATTTTCCAAAAATAAATATTATAATTTTTATAATTATATTATATGCGATTGAATTTCATGAATTACCTGAAAAATCAGTTTTTTTGTAAAAAATACCTTCAATATTTATCTTGCGTGACATGTATTTTTAATTTATAAAAAAATCAAATGAATCAACTATTAATTAAAGAGATTTTAAATCTAAAAAATGATATTCTTCAACACAGCACTTGGAAAGAGATTACCATTTTAATTGTATAAAATTCATTGAAAATTAATAAAAAATAATTTCATGACAATAATGACTGGCTTCTCGTGAAAAGTGTGTTCTACCTTGATCTCCCTTATCTACGCAGAGCAGATAATAATAATAGCAGTTAGATACACTAGTCAACTTCGATTGAAGAGGTAGAAAAAAAGTATGAAAAAAGGCACACTTGAAATCTCATTGTATAATCATTGTTACTTGCTATACCCGCATTATAAAAGAAGAGTGAGACTTCTATTTTTCATGATCCAGCAAGTATTCTATATTTTATCTGTTATGTTTCACCTGGGTGACGATAAAAGAGTACTTTTACTCTTCACTTTTCCCTCTTTCTCGGTGCACAAATTTGTATTACCAAGGAAAAGCTTCATCAAAACTAGTTTACGCTTGATAGAAACTTGTGAATAGGTAGAATTAGACCAGTATCACAAACATACCTGAAAGCTCAAATTCCCAGGTATTTATATATTGCAACGTATTTGCTATTTTTTTTTTCACTCTCTGAGTTCACTTACTAAAGTTAAATTAAATAATTACATTTCATTGACGATATTTTTTTATTTGCACGAAGAATAAACTCGAAATTTGTTTTATACGTACATGTCTATGTTTATTTATGTTTATAAGTCTAGAATAACTGTAATTAAATACTCGGGAGGATGATATGTAGAATTTACACACTGTTAATACACACCTGCGATTGTGTATATACTGGATGCACAATTTTCCAATTCCAAGTTTACTTCGTTGGCGCTCGTGCATCGACTGCAACACTTTTCGCAAATATTGATGGAACGTGTACATAGCATTCACACACTGTTTCTTTCCTTTTGTTAGGAAACTATATGAATAATATTCCATACGTTGCGATTTTTCACACAGATGTCAATTTATATTTCAAATAAACAATAAATATTTAAATAAATAAATAAAGCATAAATAGAACATTGCAAATATTATAAAATTAGCTTTATTATTTTTTTTAACTGATAACAGATGGATAAAAAAAAATATAAATTTGTATTTAATCATGAAAGTATTTTTTTTAAACTTATTTGGTGATTAAAAAAAATCTGGTAACATATTTTACAGAGAAGGTGAGATAATTCAGCAAAGTACGCGAGAAAATTTCATTTCAAAAATAGATGCATAAATTCATAAAATATTCTATCAAAAAATGATGCTTGTAAAGGTAAAATGGTTATGACCTTCTTTTACGTCAATTTAATCTCTGACCTTTCGTTCAACAGAAAAATTGAAATATCATATCATTTTTCAGTATTAATTCGATATAAAAAAGCACTTGGCTCTTCTTAAATATTTCTTTTCACAGGCTTTTTGTAATTTTTTCTCTATTCTATTGCTTTATTTTTCTTAAGCCATACATCTTTCTATCGTGACTCCCAGAGGCGGTATCACGTCGATAGAGACACATGAGGAAACTCCCGAGTCATAAATTCAGGCAATAAGTTCACGCTGGGGACGAGCGATATCGGAATCAAATCAGTGCCAAGTAGACAAGCCGAGGCGCAACTCGAACACGTAGAATCCCTGAAACTTGTGCAGCCATCGGCATACTCGCTTGAGCGCATTACCAATTGAGTCCCTCTACTCTCTATCTTACACTTACGTACTTGTATGAACTTTCAAGTGGGCTTGTCGTACCCCTTATAGCTTTCCTCTTGATTTTCCGCTGACTTCAACAATTATGCCAACAATATACCCTCTGTACCGGCAACTAATACTAAGTTGCTGGGCATCATCAATTCTATACAAAATCTCCATAATAATCAAAAGATGAATTTAGTCCCCAACTAATCATCAAACTTCTTTCAAACCCTTGTTATACTCCTAAATGAATATTCACTAAGTATTTATAACATGAATCACATTAATTTATACATGAGACAGATTAATAAATTACTCCATTGAGAAAGTTTATTTTTATGATTTATGGACTTCATTAGTGTGGCTTTATGATAATTCACAAATTTTCTGTTGCTCGAGATAATGCATAACTTTTTTCATAAAATATTATTATTTATTCAAATACTCCCCTTTTACATCACTTTATTTTTTAAGCAATAAATTACAACTTTTATTGTAATTCATAAATATTTTAATACAATTGTTGGTCAGTGCAATTAACAATACTGGGAAAAGGTCGGTTATAACGAGGGCTTTAAGGTTTTTCATAAATAAAATCCTTAATTTTTAATTGCATAATGAAGAAATTTTTATCAAGAAAATCATTAGTCACCTTTCTTTTGAATTCTAATGAGTGAAAATAAAAAATAAAATTCTTCTCATATAAATATCAACTTGAAAAAACTAAAGTTCCTCATCTTGTCCTGTACATGGGGCAAGATGATGCACCCCTTTGGATGAAACAGATAGATCACACAACAAGCACACTTTTGATCAAAATATCTGTGGCACTAACGACTTCGTCTAAATACCGTCAAATAACGTCAGAAGAACATTTCTAGCGACATCGTTTTATCAGTGTTATTACGGTCCTCATCTTACCCCACTTTTTTCTACTTGATAAAATTGCGTCTCGAGAAAATAGATAAAATAAAACCATCTCATCTAATTTTCAAATAGATTTTGAATATATAATTGAGGCTATTTAATGGAAAAACCTTGATTGTTGATTTAAATTCAGCGCATCAAAATCTGGACCATTCATTCATAATTTACTCTAGTCGATTCTATTACGGATTCTCCTGTTATTTTGATAAACAGGAAAATAAATAAAAATTATTCCCGATGAAATACAATAAATGATTACAAAAATAAAAATACTTTGATACAAAGTAAATAATTTTATATTGAAAGTAAACATAAAATATATGACCAAATGTGCTTACTGTTTCTAGGCGAACATCCTGCGGCGATGCAGCACGGTAACACTGCTGTTGGAACACCAACATCAGGCGCCTACCTCCTGCTTGCACTCATTATCGGCCAGTTCAGATAATATGATGCGCTATCGTTGCATGCACGAGGGATTTGCGTGTGTAAATTCATCGATGCGTGAGTGTGTTTGTAGGAAATGCCAAAATAATTTCAAAGTGACGCCCAGATGATTATTTTCCAACAATAACAACTCAACAAGAGATATTTATATAATCATGATTAAAAAAAAATAATAAGCCAGTTCATATTTGGTTTTAGACGAGTCATTTTGCTCAAATGTCGAGATATTTCGATATTTATTTGATAATAAAAAAAAAATGGAATAAACAATAAAATAATAAATAATCGATATAATTCAATATGGAATTAATACACTATATTTATACTCTCGACCAAGAAAATTTTTTACTCGTCATTATCATCTTGTGCAATTAATTAAAAGTCTTGTTGAGGAATATCTCTTGTACACGTGATGAGACTCCATCAAGGATAAAACCATCGGGTGTCCCAGACTCAAAACGAATGAAAAAATATATATAAAGAAGTTTCAAAAAAAACCAAAAAAAAAAAACGATATCTGAGCAGAATTAAAACAATATTGTTTGTAGGTATAAACGAAACGCGAGCTCTTTCAGAATTGTTCGACGTTCGTTTTTGTAAAATGAACAACCTACGCCTCTTTCACTCTCAGTTTTCATATCCTTTCTTCGTCCTCTTCACATTCTACATCATATTCATTGTCCTGAACCTTTAGGTTAAAATCCTCGATAATTCCTTCGTCTCGACAAACAAGTCGCGTCATTAAAAACCAAGTCTTGAATTTTGAAAGACGCCGATTTGTACATTTTTTTGTATCTCAACATAAAAAGGTTGAGCCATTCCTGATCAATACCCGATCCTTTGACATAGATTTGCACAGTGTTAAATGTCAAACTAAGTGTCATACTATAGAATTTAATTAAAATAAAAAATTATCAATAAGAAAAATTACATTCAGAAATTAATTGTATAATGACATACACACACATACACTGGTACACAAAGACAATTGTTTACACAATCCTTGAAGTTACTTATCGTGTGATGTCAATGTTGCAAATCGTAAATGAAAAAAAAGAAACTTTAAATCAAGTGATAAAAAGTAAATATAAGTGAATTAAATAAGATTTTACCAAATAACTGGGGATTAATAAAATGATAGAAGTAACTCGGAAGTCAAACAAAACAATTAATAAATAAGGAAAATACCCTGTTTTATTTAATAATACAACAGTTACTTGGCTGTGTTCCCACATTGTCATCTTATTTTCATGTCCATATTTTCAATCTTGTATATAATATTTTACTCTTGTAAATAAATTTACCCACAGAAATATTTTTATTATTATTACTTCCACTATCAAATACAGAGATATTTATCATATAAATAATCAATCCATTGATAGCTTAACTACTATAATCTCTAGAATATAAGAAAGGCAAACAATACGTGCTCGAGAAAAATGAGAAAATACAGTGCGAGTTGATGTTCACTAAAGTGGCCGAAAGGGGGAGTGAATCGACATTTTTATAGCTTCTATCAGCACGATCGAGATATTAATACTCTGGGGATTGCTCGGGGAAGGTTTTCTCTCATTCTAAAAGGGAAATTTGGCAAAGGTTAGTGCAAGGCCTCCTAAATAATCGTGTGAAAACCACGCTGAAAACGTATCGAGGTCATGGATATCGATTCGTCTATCGTTCGTGCAACCAGTTCCACTTCACATATACATACATATACCATACACATAGACACCCGTTTCATGAAACCCATTCCTCCTATTGCTACTGAATTACAATGGCTTCAGTGGAAAACGTGGGAGTCTTAAAGTTGAAATGCAGTTTGCTCAAAAGCATAAACAGAGAACTGGGGTCTACTCACAAGAGGGTGGCAAATATAAAGTGCAACGCATTTTCATAATTGAACCGTTGACTTGAGGTGAAACTTTATATGAAGCATTCCAAAATTCGCGTAATCATCCGACTGAAAATTAAAAGCTATATTATGTTTTGGCTTTATTATTATTATTCTTATAATAACATAGGTATGTATTCTTGTATATATTTATATATATATGTGGATCCTGTGCTTTAGCTTTCCTGAGAATATCGATTGACAATAAATCTTAGAGAATTTCAACTGCAGAAAATAGCGACCAAACATGAATAACTTTTCCCAAATGTAAACACGCAGCATCATCCTTCATTTTACTACACCATGCGCATCAAGACTTCAAATATAAACACTATAAATTCGTACTCCTTCTTATGCACTCGCGTCAAGAGTGTAAACATCGTCACACAATTATGTATTTTCAAAAGAACAAGGCTTACTAGAGTGTTTGTTTTCCTTAAAATAACTATTATTTCGTGCCGAGAGACACCGGGCAACACCTTGACCTTTGTTGGAATTTATTTCTCAAGCTTGTTCCAAGCTTAATTGAAGCACTGGCTAAAAATCTGAATAAGATTCTGGTCACAGGCACGAATGTTTTAATTTTAGCTTCACTTTGGTAGAAAAAAACATCTAGGATTTTTATTTAGTAGAATCTAAATATTTGGTTAATGATGTTCTGTATGTGTTAAAAATTCAAGGGAAAATTTTTTACCAGATTCTACAGAGGCTTTTTACCGAACTAAACAGCCTTTTTTGAATTTTACCAATTAACTAGATTTTACAAAGAATCACAGTATTTCCCTATATCTTTCACCGGATAAATCACACAAAGCGATTAAATAGTGGACTGAATTGCCGCGTAAGGTCGTCGAATATTGCGAATTGTTCAGTTTAAACGTTAACCGGAAAATCGAGCCAATATCATCATTTTCCGTACGCGCCGAAGCGGCAAACGGAGGAAAAAAGTCAGATATATTTATATATAAAAATAAAAAGAGAGGTAGAAGGGTAAAATCTAAATGGAAAAATAAAAAACAAGGCCCGAATGCACACGGCCCGATACGAAAAGCCATTGGTAGCAATGAGTAACGAGAGCTTCCATAAGTATCGAAAAAACATCGGTGCTCGACTATCTCGTTGCACGGGCCACAATAATGCGCACTGTTAGAGACCAGTTTCTCTTCCTTTTTCTCCTATGTACCTTACGAATGCATGTATATAACTCACATAAATGTTGGTACAAGTAACAGTAATGGTATGCACAAAAATCAACAAATATTCATTTTATGTATTCCTTGTTATCATAAATGTGAATAGAAATAAATACATGTTTGTTCCCGATTCTTCAATAGCTTGAGGTTATTTGAAAGAGAATTCTTTTTTCTTTTAAACTCAGCAACTTAATGTGTTGCAGTAACCATTACGTCAATTGGGAAAAGGCACTTCTTCAGGCGTGACTTGAATCGATAATATCGCGTCTCATCTGACTCGGATATTTTACGATAGACATAAATACACATCTACATAGAGCGAATAATAAAAATAGAACAAAAGAATTGACGAAACAGACGCAGATGATGCATAGAGTTTTTTATGTTGGCTAGAGATTTTTTGAGCATGTTACCGGGGAAAAAAAAATTTTTTTATCTAACAGCACTATCGAAATACGAGAAAGGGGGCTGGATAGAATGGAGAGAAGCAAGGGAGATCATAGACTAGGGAAAGCTTGACCGGCCAGTGATTCCGATATATTCGATTTCCTGAATGCGAGTGGGGAGGAAATTGATTCGTTTGACGAGGGCCTGAGTTCGTGTCATCCGGAGCATTTTAAATAAAATGATAAAGAAGCTTGCACGTGGAAAAAGACCGGGTTCTCCTCTATGTTACCAAACTTTCCTGCTACTACTGCAGTCCAGTGCAGACCAACGACATAAATTTAATTTCCGTTACATCACAAGCAAATCTGCCATCTGAAAATTCACGAATATTCATAGGGGCGTGAGTGAGGACGGAGAGAAAGAGAGAGCGCAAAGAGAGAATGCTTGAATATTTTAATGAAAAGTCATTCAAATAAGACAGAAAGATAATTAAAAAAAAATTATCTCTAGCTCTCTTTGAAGTTCGTTTCAATGAGAAGGGTAACGAATCGTGATAATTACCAAGGATAAGTCGATAATCATCAGGATAGTTGTAATCGTTTTTTGCAATATGACTGCTTATATAATTGGCAACGTAATTACGACGTCATTGTTAGAATTCACTATTTATAGCAGCTCTAAAAAAAATCTGTCCTTTTTTTATCATATATATATAAATATTTGTTTCGCGCTCTTCATTTATGAAAATGATATTTCATGTGAATTCTTTTAGAGAATTCAATTTTCATTTTATACGACAAATAAATAAATATTTTATTTAGCTGTGTTTGTATGTAGATTTAAAAAAATGTGCGATATGAATTTCACGACTAACCTAATTTACGAAAAAACTACGCTCACCCACGCTAAACTCCCACTAGAATAATAAAACCCAACGAGTTATTCTACTAGATAA
Organism: Chelonus insularis; assembly: GCF_013357705.1. Taxonomy (NCBI): domain Eukaryota; kingdom Metazoa; phylum Arthropoda; class Insecta; order Hymenoptera; family Braconidae; genus Chelonus; species Chelonus insularis. The sequence goes on from NW_023276522.1 coordinate 236,351, forward strand.
AATATTGCACGTGCCTGGTGGCGGATATGCCTAAGGAAAAAAAGTAATGGTAATTAATGCCAAGAATCATTATCTATTAGTAGGAAAATAAAAATAAATTCCAGCTTCTGTGGCAGTAGATTATAATTTTGTATATCAATAGCAATTAATATTTTTAATGGATAAAAAAAATGTAAGTGCAAAAAAAAATATGCAATTACAATTTTCATATCAATAAAGATCATAATAAACCAATTACCTCGAAAATTCAATTATTAATTTAATAAAAAAAAATTAATGAATTTTTTAAAATAACTCATTAACTTTTAATTTTCAATTTTCACTTTCAATTATGTAAAATAAATAATTTAAAAAAGTGATCGTGCGGTTTTTCAGTGTTGAAGGGAATATTGAGCTAATCATTTTATTAGCAGCTACTTTTAATCTCATAAATAATGAACGACTCTTAATGGACGATACTTGGAATTATAATAAATAATTACAATCTTGATTTCGTCCTCTACACTCTAATTATTCCTTTAACATCAATCTTCGTGATATTGACGCAAAAAAAGAAGAAAATACTACAACTTGAACTCATGAATAAAAAATTTTTTTACTCTAATCTAATCATCAGCATCTAAAACACGAAGAGTTGGATTTACATTTTACTTTACATGACTGATTACATCAAATAATCAAGATTTGTCAATCTTAAATGAAATATTAGCAAATGAATTCGAAATAAAAGTAAATGGCACTTTTACTAGGTCATTAGTATCAACACTTGAAAAATAAATCACCAGATTTGATTGAGTACAAGTACCCTTGAATAGTATTTGGCCCTTCAATATGTGTCCCTAACAGATTGCATGCCTGGTACACAATGGTGGAGAATATTAAAATACACTCAACAGTTAATATTCGTAATCAGTTATTGAATGTGAATAGTCTCAATCAATTGAAACGATCTTATTGGGTATAACTTGTACCCTATAATAACCTACGACAAGATAAATCAGTAAACATACATCCCTAACTCTATTCGTAATAACGATGCATCAATGAATCACATTCGTTATGCTCTGTCACACATGACACCCTAGTGTCAAATAGATTGATCGTTAATTAAATACCACGATTTTGTTGGTGCATTCCAAGCAAAAATATTTCATTCTCTCTCTCTGCTTTTGTTTTTTCATATTCTCCATAACAACATTTTACAGATAGGTTAATCGAATGTCGCTGGCAATTTACTAGATATATCGAGCATCAAAAATTGTTCATAGACTCTTGGGATATTTGAGTATACACCAAGAGCAAATTGTGATCAGTCTATCAACGTTCGAATCCATTAAGCAGTTACGTATTATCTCACAGCGGCTTAGCAACGGTAATAAATATTGATTGCCCAACAGTGCTGCATGAACGTACAAGGCAGAGCGAATGCGTTAGCGAGAAGAAGCGAGATTAGGGTCGAGAAATTTTGGTCCCGGGTGACCGAGGCTCAGCCTCATCGGCTACCCCCTTAAGTAAGACAAACGATCTACTGATGCCCCGGTTCCGCCTGCTCCAGTCTCCACCTTCTGAATGACCTCTTGACTAAGCTCTACATACATCATGTCTGTTTCTGTTTTTCAATTGTTTTGTTATAAATATAAGCCTGCAACTACCAAATATTTTGCAGGAATTTACATGTTTAATTAATGTATGGACTTGGAATTTAAATACCATTGGAACAATACTTGATGCAAAGATGTCAAGAATTCTTAGTTTTTTTATTTTAGTACTTAGAGAATTCTATTTAACCTTACAATCATTTGAAGTAGTTAAGTTGATTTAAATAAAATTATTAGACTTTTACTACAGTGTTTACTTTAATTTTAACTTTAACTTTATCATTTAATTTCAACACTAACTTCATTTTTCAATTTCGTCGTTTACTTCAAAAATTTTGACTATACTTATTATAATGTTGCAGGCAAACTTTGAAACACTTTGAAAATTTACCCAAACATTATTCCAACAACTATTTAGCTGTATTGTTCAAGAACTGTGTTGTACTAAATAAGAACATCATAAAATTGCATTATATTTAATTAATTAATTAGATAAATAGTAAAATTATTTTTTCCCCCCCCTATAAATGACGACAATATGTGTTCCAATGTATACCGAGTTGGATCTAAAAATCGAAAGCTGAAAATTTTTTTCTTATCAACAACCAGCCGGAAAATCATTAATTTCCCAAGGGTTACATCGCTGCTGACAATGACAATCATTCATTGCATGCGGGAACAGTGGAAATGTAAATCCAAGGGACTTGTGTCGGAAACTGTCATTTTCACGTGTCGTCAAGCTGCAAACTCTAAAGCTAGAGAAATTGAGGTACATACATTTTGAATATCGAGAAGGAGATGTAGTCAAAGCTTCCATGTTAGATATATAGCTAATGAGAGTATACAAGTTGACATTTTCATTCGTATTTACCTGAAAGATACTCATCTTTCAGGAGTGTATGAAACTCGGAAACATACTGTGTTTATTGCACACTCATGAAATTGGATATTTGCAAACGCAATTGCGCCTATAAATGCAGCACCAGCCCGCCAGTAGAGTAATGTATGATGTTTGTTAAATTGCGTATTTAATAAAACGCTTGAATATAGTAAAAGTTAATGAAACTGTGAGTTATGATAAATAACGTATAGTGAGAAATGATATCAGTAGTTTAAAAAACAGTTTTATAAAGTCAACTGAACAAATTTTTGTGGTCCAAAAACTCGACTGGTTGAGTAGTAAATGGTGGATGATAATCACCAACATTAATAGTCTGGATATGGGCATTTTGTATTACAAAGTATATAGGGATTATGTATGTATTTATACGCATGTAGGAATACCGTTTATACTCCGCGGTGTATGTAAATATACATTTGAAGAGCGAAAATCCAAACATCGCCTGCCACCACAGCATGTCGGGAGTTTACCCGTTATCTGTACAAATAACTCCCGTTCATTTGAACTTTGATTCCTGCATGGAATTAATTCCCATAATACCATTGGGAAATATTATAAATATTTTTTTCGTATAATATTTTCTGAATAACATGATCGATTTTATTGAAAAAAATATTTCTAGGCTGGTCATGAAAAAACAATAGCGAAAACACATCAATTGAATCGCGTTAGATGTGAATGAAAAAAAAAAAAATGAAAAAATAAAAGACAGTAAAAATATCAGATGAACATTATTTTATCAGCCATTGCAGCAGTATAGGAATTTCGTGAAAAAGTCAAAACACCGAAATAATTCAACGTCAGAAAGTAAAATCGATTTGTAAACTCGGTGAAATCCTACAATTCTTGTTGTGAAAAAGGGTTTGAGTGAGTTTAACTGTGAGTTTTATGCATTTATCTTTAATAACTTAACGAAAATTTAAACTACATAGAGCTTCTAACGATGTTGGTAGTAAAATCGTTTCACACGTATTCCGAATGTTTTGCACAAATGAACTATTACGAAACTCATTATTTAACGAGTTCCTTCGAATATATATATACTTTCGAGTGCTAGACTAAGTAGTTAATTAGTTCAATGTTTTCACAAATTCAACCACTCAATCATTCAAGTCACGTGGTGTAATGAATATCAAATCCTTGATTTATAATTGATGTAAATACAAATCACTTCGATGGTATCGGTTTGTAGACAAGGGATTTTAAAAAAAAGAGAAATTCCTTTTTTAAAAGGCTATCCTGTTTTAATCATGAGTTGCAATCATGTTTCATAAACAACAATGTGTAATCTGCGAGGAATTTTTTTTCAACCTTCAATCATGGATTTAACTGTTGAAGAAGAGATTCCATTTATCGTTACAACTGTCACTCCTTTTATTAGAAATAAATAATAAAACACAACATCATATGGCTGCCATGTTCATACTCGCTAATATTTATTTATTAATATTTTTATTTTAATTTTGTTTTGTACGAATAAATATAACATCAATTCGGAGAGATTTTAATGAAAATGTTTGATGAAAAATGAATTGTATCAATAACTTTTAATATCAAGTAGAATAATTGTTAATAATTTTAATTTTATTTTGAAATTATTGCAATACGAGAAAGATTTTGTATATTGATGAATAATAAAACATATTTATTGATATAATTGAAAAAGAAAATAAAAATATTTATTTTTCAATTATTTATTTTGTAAATAAAAAAATTTAAACACTTACATAAATATTTGTTAATAACCACAAGTATCTTTATCTGATGATAAATAAAATTCAATATCCAGAATATTCTGTTACGTAAAAAGAAAATATATTTATTCTTAAAAAAGATTCGTTTCATTGAAAAAATTATTTGACATTAAACGATCTAAATTAAAATGATAAACTCCTATTTATATTTAATTTTTATGATATATATGAATATGAAATTATTCTATTTCAATGAACAATAAATTTTTATTTATCATTTATTCCACGTAATATATTTAACATTTTATAATTAAATTTTAAAAAAATACCGTTCACTGATCTCCAAAGAAATGTCTAGCGCGGAATTTATTTTGAATTCAAATAATCATGTGATCGAGTAACAAATAAATTCAGCCAATCAAACATGATAAAATAAAATGATTTGTGGCGCATGCGTAGAACAAGCAACGATTTACCTTTTATGACACGTGCGTTTGTTCGACCAACTTTGATAGGTAGACGTTGTTGTCACGCAGTTCAGAAGCACGTAGTACGCTCTCCGTAGAGAATATTCAAGAGCTAGTATTGCAGGCGCTGGTACGCACAAGTTTATTATCATCTCAAGCATCGAGGAAATTCTAGAGACTAATTTTGGTAAGTAATCATGATAAAACACGAATTATTTATTGGGTGGGGTCAGTTTTTTCCGATATAAAAGAGATAGTAGCACTGTGTTACCATTTGAAGCCACGTGTAGGATGTATTTTTAATGTTTTTTGCTTTACCCGCGTGTGATAAGCTTTTAAACTTTATTCTCAGCTTCTTCTGTATCTTGATATTTTTTTTTCGCGCTAAGACACAATTGCACAACATCTGGATGTCTCAAATTATTTCGTACTAGACTCTACATTCGTGCAATACGGTTAACATATTGGGTTATTTCTATACTATTTAATTATCTTACGTATTTTTATTTCATAAATTTATTAATTTTCATTATCTACAATAATGACATCGTTGTAGAAAATCAAGGAATATATTATATTAAATATTTTTATCTTGTGCGTGCCAACTTGTCTTAATTTCCTCGTCTCAAATTCCAAGTAAGTTCGTACGTAAAAAAAAAGTTCTAACATCACAACACTATCTGTTGTCCAAATAAGAACGTTACTTTATATAAATAAGATTTCGAGGATTCACAGTAATTCGTGAGCTCAATTAAACCTTACACTATACACTCATGTCTCAAGACTATAAAGCTAAATATCAACATCATTTTTTTTGTTTATTGATTTCTCTGACTGATTTTCTTTATTCTTTCTTTCTATAGATTCAAATCAAAGATATATAAAATCTTTTACCATGGTATCGTCAACAACTGTTGAAAATGGAGATACAGTTCCATCAATAAAAGCCTCTCCAGCTGAAGGAATTCCTCCAGGAAATTACCGATTAGTTGGTTTGGACATTGATGCTACAGGAAGAAAATTTGTTGATGAAATTTGCCAGATTGCGGGCTATACTTCGAAGTCTAAATTTGCTCAATACGTAATGCCCTTTAGAAACTTGAATCTTGCAGCACGAAAAAGACACAATTTAAAGGTTGTAACTATCGGAAAATACCGTGTGTTGAAGAGTAGCAGAACAAACTCAGTAAGTAAACACAAAATAAATTCAATAATCTACTTGTAAAATCTTTTCTTTTCTTTCTTCATTTATTTTTGTTTTCGTTCAGGTATTGAAGACTAAGAGTGAAATTTCAGCAATATCAGACTTTCTATCATGGTTAGAAGAAATTAAAAAGGATAATGAAGATGGAATTATTTTAGTCCACCATGAATCGCGTAAAGTTATTCCGGTCATGCTATTAGACTCATTGATGAAGTACAAACTGCTCGAGAGATTCAAAAAAACTGTCAAAGGATTCGTTAATGGATTTGATGTTGCCACTTCGAAATGTGCCAATACTCTGCAAGCTTTTTCATTACGAACGTTATCTCATACATTATTAAACGAGGTACGAGTTTATTGGTAAAATTTATAAACTGCATGTTACCAAATACAATATTAATGTTTATTTTTTGTTTACGTAGAAAGATCCGTGTGATAACGCAGAGACTCGAGCTCGATTAGTGTACAAAATTCTTCAACATTTAAGCAACGATGAAGAGAATGCAGAAACTAATGAAGGGAAAGAAAAAGATGATGCTACATCCAAAGCTACAATTGAATTCATCAGAGAATTTGTTCAACCCGTAGAGGCAGAAGAGAAAGAGCATGAAATTCAAAAACTTATGCTTGAACGCGAGTATAGCTTAAAGCCTATTTTCCGACCTCTTGTCCAAATGAGTCGTCGTGAACGTCATCACGCTACTCGTTTACGTGGACTACTTGCTGAATCCTACATCGACTATACACAATTGAAGGTTTGTTCAGCTAAGTAGTACTTTAATCTTGTCATCTTTGTTAAAAATTAAATTGTAATATCTAATCTTGTACTCATTGTACTAATAGGAAGCATGGGCCGCAGGTCAGAAAGAAGCTTTAGAAAAAATGATCAAGGAAAAAGTCGCAAAAGCAACAGTTAAAGAAAAAGAAGACCTCATAGAAGTACTCGAGTGCCATTTTGATCCTGAGAAGAAACCCAAGATTAATATTGAGACTGATGTTAAGAAAAAGACTAAGAAAACTCAAAATGTAAAGAATAGCAAAGATGTGTCGGGAACTGAAAGTCCAGATACTACAACAGTTCATTCACCGCCTCAGGTGAAAACTGAAGTTGTTGAACAGGAATCTACAAAAGTATTAGGTTAATTTGCATCAGTGCCTTATACGTACTACGGTACCAATAATCGATAAGAAAATGCTTTATTTTTATTACACATTCTAATCAAGACTCTGCGATATATTTAACTTACTAAATATTGAGATTTTTAGTTTAAATTTATTCATATTCAAATAAGATATATTTGATTTTCATGTTGATGATTTATAATTATTTATTATAGATCTTATTTTATTTTTTGTTCTGAATTGCGGAGTTTATTAAGAATCGTTATATTTTTTCTAATAACATGTTCTCGGAGAGCAATAAGATATAAATATATATAAATATATTAAAAAGAACAAATTACCAATGATACGGGCGTATCATTATATAAGATTAAATTAATAAAATCGTGGCTTATATTTTTAATTAATCTTAGCTAATTTTTTCATTGTTACTATTTTAATTAATAGTACTGAAATGTACTTATTTTTTTTCTTTCTTTTTAATTTATTAATTTTTTTTTGTTTATCAGCATCGAACAAATAAATATTTGCCATGATTAAGAAAGAAATCATTATAGTTAATGAATTATGTATCTAATGAATGCCTGCTATTTTCTAGTTAAATTTGGATCTCACTGATTATATAAATAAAAAATGTTTGGATGTAAATCAAGAATACATGTGATTATTACTTAACAATCTCCAGTGTACCCAAACATAACAGATATTTAAAATAATTTGCGTTAAGAAACAAGCATAAAACAAAATATGTCATTATTGATAGAAATTACTTTAAACGAGACAAAACACTATTCATGCAAACATAAGAATCAACATTAAAGTAGTAGGAGGAGACTAGTGAGCTGCACATATAAACTATGACGATCGCATGAGTGGGAAGACTGAACGGAGAACTCGAATAATCCTTTTATTCGGGATCAACCTGTTAGTGACCGAATCGCATTGAGCTGAAGCGAGTTTATCTATATTTAACCATTGATCCTTGCATGGAATTTCTCTTACTCGCTTAGGCGTTCGCTTAACAGCAAAACATTGAACCGCTTGTTTGATCACTTGCACAGCAATTGGAGGAAAGCTTTGATACAAGAGAGACACCAAAATGGGTCAGGCTTACACTTTTGAAGGGTAAGTACGGTTTACTTATTCACTAAATAAATTTTTAACCATTTTCAACATCGAGTGGTAGCTAACAATCACTATGTAGTTTATTGCCTCATCTTCTATCCATAGTGATGCTGTTACAATACACGACAATTCAAGCATACAGATTGAATGTCATGAGTTATCGTAACCACAAGAGTGATTGAACGCGGTAAAACGACCAAACCAAGCGTATAGTGAAAGCCATAATCTTTTCACAGTTTTTTATTTACTCTTTTTTTATAGATTCAATATCTCTATACACATTATGAAAGCTGTTGCAAACTTTTTTTATGCGGAGAATAGTTGATCATTTTTAGTAGTACAATGATTTATTTTTAATCAAATTTTATCTTTATTATTCAAAAGAAAAACTACTGTTATTTTATTTACTTTAAATCTAGATCATATTTTTTGAATTATTGTTTTATCTCGTTTAGTATTTTGATTATTTTTTACTGCAATAAATCTCAAAAAATTTTTGTTATCATCAGATGTCATTAAGTTTGATGAATGTGAATATTTTTAAGTAATTAAAACGAGTTTATGTCAAAAGATGGTTTTACTTTGAATGACATTAATTATTAATTCATTTTATCATTGCAAAATATATATAATATTTAGTAACATATGGATGTAATTATATATAATAACTTTTGAATAAATTGAAATATTTACATATAATAATTTTAAGTCATTGGCTATTTTAGTATATAAAATCAAATTTTTCCTTTAGGATTAAATATTGATGATTTTTTTTCAATTACATAACAAATCCGGTTGTTTTAATCAACACGTATTTATAGCATGCATTTAATTCTTAGAAATGATAACAAATAGCAATTCATAATAATTATTATTTTTTTTTCAAGGCCACCAAAAGACCACGTTGAGTTCACCATTAATGGAGTATTATACCAAGGTAAGGTATCAAGCAATGATATGATTCCAATTTAACAAGATAATTGTAAAGTCTTGGGCAGTCAACCAAGGTAAGAGATGTGGAAGTAAGAAATGATATGACATTTTCTTAGCAAAATGCGTACTCATGATAGAAGTAACTAAGCGTAACAACATTACGATAATAGTTACGTAAGCTGAGTTTAATGATGACTGATAAATATATAATACACTGGCTTTTTAATCTAACATAATCCCACACTAAATGATCAAACTTATCTTACTCTCCACAAAGACAACTTTCTATTGTAAAGATAAAAATATTAGCTATTGATTTTTTGCTAAATATTTTCAATGTCTAAGACGAATAATCTTGAAGTGTTTTATCTAATGTGACTTATGATCAGTTAATATTCATAACGATATCGTTTATATGAAAAAATTACATCTAGTATCAATAACACTGATAAATTGACTTTTTTATTCTCATATAAATAGTTGTAGATTGCGTGAGTAGTACTGGTTGATGTCTTAATAGTCTTTTAAACAATAAATTCAATGTTAAACAAATGACTAACCTATTTACTAGAATACTGGCTAGAATTGAAATAATATAAAAACTAAATGTGTATGAAATCCTTCTCCTAATAGAAAATTGAAAATATCATTTCAATTTTCTTGATTCATTTATGAAAAATAAAAAAAAAATCTCACTCAATTTCTTTTGTGTAAAAAAAAAGTATTAAGCAACTAATGGAAAATTTTATATCAATTAATGAAAAGTTATCATTTTGTATGATTTTTATCATGAAACATAAAAAAAGTTCTATCACTTTTTCAGCAAAAGAAATTCCTGAAGAATATGAAAGAGCAATTAATAATGTAAATGAATAAAAATGCAAAAATTCTTTCTTTAACAAAGTCTATTTAGAATAGAAGATAATACACATAGAGAAGCTGTCAAAAGATATTATAAAAAGTGATGATATAATGAATTTTTATTATTAGTGAAACAGAATGACTTACGGCCGGATACAACGCTCAACGTTTTCATCAGAGACCACGCAAAATTGCGAGGAACAAAGTCTATGTGTCATGAGGGTGGTTGTGGTACCTGTATAGTTGCTGCAGAGATCCACGGAGAAACTCTTGCAGTAAATTCTTGTCTAGTACCAGTCCTCATTTGCAATGGGTAAGGTTTGTCATTAGAACGAGAAAGTGGTATATCATTTGATATGACTAACGTAGCAGAAAAATAATGAACGAACCAACTTTGACGGATTATTTAATTGGATATGGAGTGTATGATCCTAAATCTGCTTATGTAATGCTTTTATCTTGAAATTTTTTCTACTAGATGGGAGATTAAAACCGTTGAGGGAATAGGGAATAAAAAAATAGGCTATCACAAAGTTCAAACAACCCTAGCTGGCATGAATGGATCTCAATGCGGCTACTGTTCTCCTGGAATGGTCATGAATATGTACAGGTTTGTGTAGACTTGATCCTCAACAATAAAGCTAATATGTAAAAGATGAAAACATGATGTAGTGAAAATAATAAATGAATTTGATGCAGTCTACTGGAAAGTAATAAAGATAAACTATCAATGAAGAAAATAGAAAATTCTTTTGGTGGAAATATTTGTCGTTGTACTGGATACCGACCAATTCTCGACGCATTCAAAGGACTAGCCAGCGATGCTGATCCTCACTTATCACAAAAAATTGCTGATATTGAGGTAATGAACTTTCCAGTACTACTTTAATCTTGATAAATTTTCAAGGAATTTATAATTGCCTTTCTTCTATGCATTTTATACTTTGTTATTAAGGTAATAAGAGCAGTATATAATGAAGGGCTTCACGGATTCTGTATGAACAAATTCTTTGTGTCAGAGATAACCAGAGTGAACTTGAATGTATCAAATATTAAACTCAATAGTTTTAATGAGTTTCAACTTAGCAATTATCTATCTAGTTAAAAATAAATCAATTGTTCATTATGTTAAGCGTATATATATAGAGGGTGAAATGACTAACTAGATCACTTCATCTTGTTCGTAGGAAGTATACAAGTGGAAAACTTGTCCCAAGACCGGAGTAGCATGCAAAGGAAGCTGTGGAGAGACGACTGAGTTCGTCGCAAATCCGGAAGAAGTTCACATGGTAATGAATAATGTGCAGTTCCACAAAGTTCTGTCAGTGGAAAATCTCTTCAATGTCTTTCAAAACAATCCAGATGCAACTTATATTCTGTACGGCGGCAATACAGCACACGGTGAGGTTGCATGAAATCAACTATCAAGACAACAATTAGCTTGGCTTGCAGACGTTATATTCTTGCCCTAACAACGATCACCACGATATGGTGATAATGAGCGATCGATGCAAGTACATGCAACTATGCTATTGTTTGTCCGCAGGCGTTTACCGTTCAGAACAGGTTCAGATATATATAGACGTAAATGATATCACTGACCTACATAGAGTCGAGAAAGATGATAAAAATCTCACTTTTGGTGGTAATGTTACGCTCAGCGTTGCCAAACATACATTGAAGAAATACTCCAAGGAACCTGGATTTCAGCATCTGCAATACATGGCCAATCATATCGACCTTATTGCTAATGTACCAGTCCGAAATGTAAGTCTCCTTTCAGCTAGTTGGCTTAAGAAACCTCGGAAATTAAAAATGATGATATAACTTCAAATAAATAGTCAGTAGCTAAAGTATTAGAGTAAGGTTAATAGAAGAAAAGCATCTAATTCACATGTGCACTTCCGTGGCACATTGCAGATAGGAACTCTGGCTGGAAATCTGATGATAAAGCACAAACACCGCGAATTTCCCTCGGATCTGTTCCTCATGTTGGAAACTGCAGGAGCTGAGATACATATCCGTAAAAAATTTTATCTTCCATTGCATTATTTTTTATTTCTCATTTTTTATTTTTATGCCTTCTGTTAACTTTTTTTCTCATCATACTTGACTACCTGACAACAGTTTTTAAAGCTTTATTTTTCCTCTTAGTTGATTCTCCAGCAAATAAAACAACTGTCAACTTCATGGACTTCCTACAAATGGACATGAAACACAAAATTATATACAGCATTGTGATACCAGCTTTAAGTTCTGGCCACGTATATCGATCTTACAAGGTATATCAAGCTACACTTGGAAGAATTCTATTAATTCACAGTTTAATACTTGCTATATCAATTTACCATAAAAAAAATTATGATTCCCTATGAATTCCATCCATTTTATTTCAATTTTATGTGTTCCAGATAATGCCAAGAGCTCAAAATGCTCATGCTCACGTAAATGCAGGTTTTCTCTTTAAATTAGATTCCAATGGAATGGTTCTAGAGAAACCAAACATCATATTTGGAGGCATCAGATCTGACTTTGTGAGTAATTTAAAATAAATTCTTGTAATAACTTTAGTTATATGATAAAAAATAGAAACAAGAATATTGAAAAAGTCATGTTAAATGATACATCATAAAATTAACAATAAAAAAGAAATATACGAATCCTATCGTTCGCGAAGATCTAGTACTTGTTGTAAATTTTATCAAGTATTGAAACAGGTCGAATTCATTACACATTTACAATACTTTTATAGTTACACGCCTCTGCCACAGAGGATTATTTAAATGGGAAATCTCTTTTCGATAAAAGTGTCTTTAAACAAGCTCTCAATACACTTGATTCTGAATTAAAACCCGATCGAACGTTACCAGATTATTCACCGGAATTCAGAAAAACTCTTGCAGAAGGATTACTTTATAAGGTAAGCTTCAACACATACCCGTAATGAATGCATACTTGATGAGAAAATAATCTCTCTAATGAGTGTTATTTGAAACGTACTTATAGAATGTATGAGAATCATGCTAAGTAGACCTTTTCATATGTTTTTCTCTGGTATTTAAGTTTGTTCTTGGACAAATGGGAGACAGTGCAAATGAAAAATTACGTAGTGGTGGCCATCTATTAAAACGTGATCTTTCATCAGCAAAACACGATTATGATACAGATAAAAACCTTTGGCCAGTTAATAAGCCTTTACCCAAAATTGAGTCTATTCATCAGACATCTGGAGAAGCTCAGTATGCCAATGATGTACCACCTCATCCCCATGAAGTATTTTGTGCTTTCGTGGTTTCAGAAGTTGCTAATGGAATGCTAGAAAATGTTGATGCTTCAGAAGCTTTGGTATGATAAATAATATTCTATGATTTTTGCAAATGAATTCAACCTTTCAAATGAAATATAATTTGATTGCAATCAGGCCATGGAAGGGGTTGTGGCTTTCTTTTCTGCAAAAGATGTTCCAGGAGAGAACCTTTCTATCAATGCTGCACAAAACCAGGTTCTTTTGTTCGAGAATGAATTGGTATTTAATTACACTTTTTTTTCTACTTGGAACAAAACGAATTTTTCGATTAATCAATTTATTGGTCATTGGTTATTGGTCTTGCTGAATTCAACAGTTATTCATAGAGGACGTAATTCAATTCGCCGGACAACCTATTGGGATAATTGCTGCGGAAACTCAAGCACTTGCGAATGAGGCAGTAAAGAAAGTTAAAGTTACTTATCGTGATGCTTTAAAAACTCCACCAGTGATAACTGTAAAAGATGCTCTCACTCGTGGTGATACAGCTAGAAATTATCAAATCATAGATATACCTGCTTCAAGAAGAGGTTTGATTCTAATGATAATGGAGATAAAATTGTAATACCAATGGAAATATCTAATAATTAATGAAAGTTTCTGATCAAGTATAATTCCAGGTAATGATGTTGTGAAGGTAATCAAGGGAGAATTTGAAATTGGACACCAGTATCATTTTACAATGGAACCACAATCATGTGTTTGTATTCCAACTGAAGACGGATTAGATGTTTATCCAACCTCACAGTGGATGGATTTAACACAAGGAGTGATTGCTGATTGTCTCGGTATTCCTCAAAACAAGTAAACAGTTTAATTAATTAATCTTAAAGACTATGAAAAATTTTTCAATCACAAGTTTTTCTTTGATATACAAATCAAACTTTAAATTAATTTGAAGAAATTGACTTATTTGTTTTATATTTCGATTAATCCTGTTAATGTTGATCAAGGATGTAAGTCTAATCTAAATAATTATAAAATTTAGTAGATAAAATGTCGAAACCACTAGATTAGTTTAAAGTTTGTCTTGTAATAAGTTTTAGTATTAATCCGATAATTCTCGAGAATCCTTATAAGTAAGAAGTTAAAGTTTATAAGAGCTCTGACAAACACTTGTCACTATAACTAATATGAGGTAATTATTTCTTTTGACGATAATAATCGTACAGGATCAACATCAACGTGAGAAGATTGGGAGGTGGTTACGGTGCTAAAATATCCAGGAACGCGATGGTTTCTTGTGCATGCGCACTTGTTTCATATTTGTTAAATCGCCCGGCTCGTTTAGTTTTGAATATCGAGAGTAACATGATGATTATGGGCAAGAGACCTGCCGCTAGACAAGAATATGAAGTTGGAGTTGATGCCAAAGGCATTATTCAATATCTAAATTTTAATAGTTGGCATAACTCAGGCCATACGTGGAATGAGTTTGCTGGGCCTTTAACATCCCAACATGTTTATACGTGTTATGATGGAAGTCCTTGGAATGTCAAAAGCATTGATGTACAAACAGATATTCCATCAAATACATACTGTAGAGGACCAGGTAATATGTTAATTAATTTTCTATTCCATCGTTCAACGGTCAGAGAGTTTCAAACCGGTAGGAATTTAATATCGACCATAGCAAGTATCTAATAGACAAATTCTTGTAGGATCGGTAGAAGGTGTATCAATGGTAGAAACCATAATGGAGAATATAGCCAAAGAACTGGGCTTAGATCCCACTGAAGTGCGCTTGGGTAATATGGAGCCAACAAGCAAAGAAAGTTTAAGCAAAATGATTGAAGACCTAAAAGTATCATCCGATTATGAAACCAGAATACGAAGTATTCGACTCTTCAATAATGTAAGAAACTGTTAATCGATTCCTTTGAGCTTATACTTTCAGCTTTATTTCAAAAGGATTTTAATCATTTAATAACTTGCATGATTTTCATTATGATAAGTAAAAAATTTCTAAATATTCAAAAGTTTTTTTACACTTGATACGAGTTTGAGTTTCATTAATTTATTCAAGTTTTAAATAATGTTCACGAGTTTATTCGAATGAAAATGCTACTATAAATGAAATATTTACCGAAATTTCAATGTATTCTCTTCGAGTTACATAATTGATGTGATTACATGACTAAACGATTTTCAAATGTAAACTGGTTGATAAATCAATATCAATATATGACATTAATATTTTATAAAGTTCAATTTATGTATAATTGAAGAAAAATTTTAAATCGGATGTATTCAAATTGGATTTGCCTAACAAGCTGAAAAGCTTTAAACAAAACTATGAATAAATAAATTTAAAAGTAATATCGATATATATATTTTCTTGCAAATCATTGTATAAAATAAATAATGCATCATTCAATATCCAATGATATTTTTTATGTAAAACAAAAAAATGTTTCCTCTCTTAGAATGAAACTTTATTTTTGATATCTATATGTCTACTTTACAGGAGAACAGATGGAGAAAACGGGGGATGTCCTTAATCCCGTTGACATATCCTCTCCACGTATTCGGTCAGTACAACGTCCTGCTATCAGTATACGCTCGAGATGGTACGGTATCTATTGTTCATGGTGGCATTGAAATGGGACAAGGACTTCACACTAAAGTAAGGAACATAATTGTAACATGGAGTAATTCGAAACTAATCCTTTGTGAATGCTACAGGTTGCTCAAGTTGCTGCCTATACCTTAGGAATAGACCTAGATATGATCAATGTAAAACCCTCCAATAATATGATAGCTCCAAATAATGTTGTAACTGGTGGCAGTATTGGCAGTGAATCTTGTGCAGCGGTAATTATCACATTACCTATAGAATAAATACGAAATGCTGAAATAGCTCGATGTGAATGATTATCACGTATATTATTGTTAAGTGAACTTAATCCAATAATACCTTAATGGAGAAGTAACTGAATCATCCATATACACTATCTATCATATAATCTCGCTTTGCTACTAGTTAATACTTTTAATTGAATTCGATATCTCTATAAAACTAAATTTGTATTTTTTAAATAACATTTAAAGTAACTGATTTTTTTGCATTTAAAGATTTATGAGTAATCGATTATTTCATTCTAAACAATCACTTTTTTAAATTCAATTGTTCATTTATTTTTATTTCTTGTCTTTTATATATATATAAAAAAAAAAATCAATATTTAAAATTGAAACTCTTTATAGATGATAAAATGCAACTATAAGATATAAAGTGGAGTTTATCAGTTTTAAAAGATTTTTAATACTGATCTCTCCTATTTAGGCAACTATAAAAGCTTGTGAGGAGCTTTTACAACGATTAGCACCGGTAAAGGCTGAACTAAGCGACCCAGACTGGCAGGAATTGGTTTTAGCAGCCTATGAAAAAAATATTAGCCTTACCGTACATCACATGTAAGTATCTTTCTGAAGTAAAATTACTTAGACAACTATTATTTTATGTTTAAATAAAAAAACTCTTATTCTCATTTAAAAGGTTGGGCCACAAGCAAGAAAAAAAATACGATATCTATGGTGTTACTGTGGCTGAAGTGGAGATAGATGTACTGACAGGACAACATTTGATCCGACGAGTTGATTTATTAGAAGACGTAGGCACTAGCATGAATCCGGAGATTGATTTGGGACAAGCTGAAGGCGCATACGTTATGGGGATTGGTTATTGGACTTCTGAGGATATCATATATGATCCAAAAACAGGCCTCTTGGTTAATTATCGTACATGGGTTCGTAATAATTATCTAAGAAGCATTTATGAATTTATAATACTTCACTTAACTTCCTCTAAATCAATAGTTTTAAATTATAATCATTCAATCAACAACACTTGCAATTAACTTAAAAACATTATTATTAGTTTAAATTAAAGTAAAAAGTTATTTTATCTTCACTTACTTATGAAGTTTTAAACTTTAATATATCGGATATAAGAAGTTTCTCTTTAAAAATAGAATTTGAACATTAATTAATATAAATTAAAAATAACGAATTGGACGAATTTGCAAAGACTCAAATATTTATGACTTTGAATGCCTAAAAAGATAAGAGATAATCCTGGATAATCTTTAAAAAATGATATACTCCTACCCAGTAATGCACAACTAATAACGAGGTAATTATTTTAATAGACCAAAAAATGAATTTTACTATTTTTTTTATTTCAGAATTACAAACCACCTGGCGCTAAAGACATTCCTATTGATTTTCGAGTATACTTTCGCCGTAATGCTCCAAATCCAAACGGGGTTCTTCGATCTAAAGGTATTTAGAGATTAAAATATAAGTCGGATACATTTAAATAATTTATTTTATCGGTTAAAGCTGTTGGAGAACCACCAATATGCATGAGCTATGGAATAGTACTGGCTATACGTAATGCGCTAGAATCAGCAAGAAAGGATGCCGGTAATACCGACCCGTGGTTTCAATTAGGTCAGGAGTATTCAATAAAATACCTTTTTCTACAGGAAATTAAATTACGTTGTACATTGAATGAATCTATTTTCTTTATTTTCAGATGGTCCAGTCACTACCGAAAGAATACTTCTCAACAGCCTTACATCGAAGGAATTAATGACATTTTAGATCGACCAAGTCTACGTCTGTTCACTCTTAAAAATAATTATACTGCTATTGTTACTAAAATATTCATTGAATTTCTATTCGTGATGACAATTTTGATGAAGTGAATTAATTGAATATTGTATCGAATGAAACAATGCTATGATTATTATGATGTTAAATTATTAAATACTTTGTATAATAGCTTTCTTAGAATTGGGTTTGAATTGAAATTTTTTAAATTAATTAAATAAAAGTAAAACTTAAAAGGTAAAAGGGCAGTAAATGAATTATTGTTTAGTAAAGTTATAGATAAAAGTCTAGATTTGTTAAATGATCTAAGTAGATGAAACCAAATATTTTATAAGTTGATGTGAATTTACTCTTCCTAGGTTTTAAATTAAATATGTTATTAATTCAATATATAACGAGAAAAAATACATAAAATTTTTAAGCACCTGTATGGATTAAAACATAAAATTCAACCTCTCTTAAATTATTGAAACAAGATTTTTTGATGCAATTTATTCTGAACTAGTTAATTTTTCGTCTTCTTTTTACAGTAAAAAATTTATTTAAGAGCTAAATATTATGTAGTTTTCAAATAAGTTTCATCTAAAATATTAATCAACTGTTACTAAGCTTCTGTAATTCTTTAGCAAGATGAATAATAAATATCGAGTTCAATAAATGCATTTTAATTATTCAAAATCCTACCTCGAATGATTCTCTTTTATCAGCATGAATAAAGATGTAAAATTTATAGGATAAAAAAAAACAAAAATATTAATTGATTCAACGTTCAATAAACTCCTGATTGATGTTCCAGTGATCCTGGAGATATTTAATGACTAATATATCAATACTATAAATTGGAACACAATATCTCCTTAATAATAGTCTTCATAAATTATATTGACCCATAGAATCCTAATAAAATGATTTATTGCCTTGATTATTAGATAAATATATTTTATGCTTAACTACAGTACCAGTATTTCTTTTTCTATAACTTATGAAATTGTTAACAATAAAAAATGGAAAATTGAACTATTATTGCAAACTTTCCTTGCTACAGCAAACTTTGGAATAACTAAATTACATGTTTTCCAGAGAAATATCACGAAATGTTTTTATTTATGTTATAAAAAATTCTTTATGGTCAACAATTGCAAACGTTTAAAGTTGGAGCAACCACTTAATGCAGGCAGTGGTTTAGTGCGCAAGTATTACTACGCATTTAAATATTGTTTTTTTTTTTATTAAAATTTATTGAGGACATATTGTAGATTTAATGTTTTTTACTATATTGATATTGATAACTTTAAATTACCAAAAGTAATTAATCACTATCACTTTTTATGTCACTTAATGATTGCAATATATGGGAATGATGGTATTGGAGTAAGTGGGGTTATACATGTACTGCGCGACGCACATTAAAATCAACTTAATGAGATAAAAACGGAAATAAATGAATATAAGATAAGGAAATAAGGAAATAAAACATTAAAAATACCTTTTTTGAGTATCATAATTATCAAAAGGAAATGCTGCATTCCAATATAATGACGATATAGTGTCAATGATTAGACAAAAAAAACTCTGAGCCAACTCCAACAGCCATTTTGATTTTGCCATTCAGTAAAGATGGCCGTCCAAGACACACGGGTATTTCTATTATTTTTAACATAATTTACCCAATTAGGTTTCAACATTGTGAGTCAAGTGATTATTTTGTGTAAGTGTAATAAAGAAAACTTGTAAATCATATAATTTATAAATATTATTATTGAAACATTTTTTTCTTAAATATCCTTACAAAACTATCTCGCGTGTGACATCTAACCTTCAATTTATTTCAAAGTTGTGCTCATTAATTGTTTTTTCGCTGCATAATTTTGAATGAACTTTAAAACAAGAAAAGTAACCTACGCTAATTTAATTTAATGAATAAATCATTGTGAATCTTATTTTTGTTATGACTTACGTATCAGTATTTCATTCACATAATATCTTTTCAACGTTCTATTTACTATTGTATCTCGCCGAAGTATGATCAATTGCTAGTGGTATTAAAGGATATAATAGCCATTATTTAACAATATCAAGTAAGAATATTAATATTTAATATGTCGTATTTCAACCATGCATTTGCATGTGCATCATTATCTTCCTTACGACATCAGATGCATACTTTTAATAATCATAAAAATAAAACTGGACGAAATGCTGCAGTTTACACATTTTTTAATGGGTGCATGTAGATAAAATTGGCTTTTTATCCTAGTGACATTGTCTCCAGGTATTTTCATTCACTGCTCATAGCATGAAAAGATTAATCTCAAATTATTTAAGAATTATTAATTATTGAATTTTGTAAATATTATAAAAAGACTTATGTCACGTATATAGGATGTTGGATAACTAAAAACAACTTCAAATACTGGAGGATAAGTTTAAAAAGATTTTTTAAAACTTTGGATTAATTAAAGATACTTTAAATTATGTTGACAATACTTAATGTATCCATATTATATACTCAGAGAGTAATAGTTTATTGAAAAACACAAAAAATCATTAAAAATGATGGATGACAGACGAGTTGCTGATTATTTTGTGGTGGCTGGTTTGCCAGGCCAAAATGAAGACTCAGATAAAGAAAATGAGTCAGAAAAGCTGGAAGATTGGTGTCAAGAAGGAACTCATCTTAAGGATATGAATATGCAAGCACCTATCACGGATTTGGCTGTTATTTTTCCTGCTCTAGGTGAAACATGTCCTGAAGGTTATACGCTTTTAGAATATACAGTGTCTGGGTTTCCAGCTGATCTTAATCATGGAAGTTTGAGAACCAATGAATGTTATTTATGTTACCGAAGAGGTAGAGATAAACCACCACTTGTTGATATTGGTAAAAATCTTTTTTATTCTATTTTCGGAGTTATCAATATTTATTTAATTTATATATTGACTTATTTATGTTTATGGTTTTAGGTATTATTTATGATGGCAAAGAACGAATAATGGAGGATGCTAAAATGATTACAGAAACACCGACTGGTTATGTTGCAAATGTAAATAACTCTACATCAAAAATATTTGTAACATATAGACGAGCAAGTCGTAAAATGCCTTGCAATTCTTTGGTAGTAACTGATATCTGTGTTATTTTAACAAATAAAGGTGAAACAGCACCTCAAGCATTTTGTACAATTCACAAAAACTTGAACAAAGGAATGCTTGGAAGTGACGTTTATTTATGCTACAAAAAATCCATGAATCGAGCTAATTTAATTTCATTCAAGCCTGCGATTCTTTATAAATATCCTATGACAGACTATAATAGTTTTGGATTTCCTAATTCAGTTGCCATGTTTTGTTTACCAATGGGTGCATCAATTGAGTGTTGGCCAAAGGTTGCTTGTAAACCCAAGCCAGTGTTTTCAACATTTGTTCTTACAGTAGCTGATGCTGCTCAAAAAATTTATGGCTCGGCCATAACTTTTTATGAAGAAGTTATACCGGAATTTAGTACCATGAAAAACAACGAACATATTGAATTGGAGAAAGCTAATAATAGCATAGAAGTAGGAGAAAATATTTCTGAGAATAAACCGCAAGTTAAGATGAAAGTATTTAAAAAATTTGGAGTACTAAAAAGACTTAATTTAGCTCAGTTAGAAAAACTACAATATATAGATCCGGAAACTCAATCATTGAACATTAGCAAATCAATTTGTATTTTATCACATTGGCCATTTTTTGATACATTTGATAAGTTTCTCGGTTTTTTACATAGTATGGTAAATGGACAGCCACAGAGCATACCTATTGAAAAATATATATCTTACTTTCTCTGTGACATACCTTTTCCAAGTCCACAAAGGCCAAGGATTCTTGTGCAACTGAGCAGCACAGACAGGTTAATACTCACACAACCGGAAGATTTAGCATTACCTCGGTCTGGAGCCAGTTTTCGACAATTACTTGTTAACCTTGGACCAGAAAATTGTATGTTAATTTTATTGTTGATATTAACAGAGCAAAAAATACTTGTTCATTCACTGAGGCCTGATGTATTAACGTCAGTAAGTGAAGCTATTGCCATGATATTATTTCCTTTTAAATGGCAATGTCCTTATATACCACTGTGTCCTCTTGGATTAGCAGAAGTTTTACACGCACCATTACCTTTTCTTATTGGAGTAGATTCACGTTTTTTTGATCTTTATGACCCACCGTCCGATGTTAATTGTGTCAATTTGGATACCAATAACATCATTTTATGTGAAGATAAAAAATATTTAAATATTAAATTGCTACCTAAAAAACCAGCGAGATTGTTAAAGAGTGATTTAGAACATATATATATGAAACTTAGCAATCAAGGAAAAATTTATCCACAAAGAGAAAAAAATGATGAAGACTTCAGTGTTGATAAAGAGTTTCAACAAAAACGCAAAGAGCAAGCATTAGATCTCGAAATACAAGATAGTTTTTTAAAGTTCATGGCGATGATTTTAAAAGGATATCGTGGCTATCTTTTGCCTATTACAAAAGCTCCAACTGTTGGTTCGACGGATCCTACTAGTCTGTTTAACATCCAAGCCTTCTTGCGAAGCCGAGATAAAGCACATGCCAAGTTTTATAACATGCTTGTCAGAACACAGATGTTTATTCGTTTTATTGAAGAGAGAAGCTTTGTGTCCGATATGGATATGGCTGGCTTAGCATTTTTTGATGAATGTACAGAACGTGTTGAGGAAGAAAATGTTACTTTTTTGGAGCTAGATGAATCTCAACATAGTGAACGTACTGTTTTTATCCCACCACCTGATCCAGGGCCTAATCAACCTCCGGTCGTGTACAAAACTTTCAAATTGAATCCTGATTTAATGCGACCCCAAAAAAATTTTGGTTTTAAAAATCCAGCTCTCAGTGCTTTTGGTATTACTCCGGGGAGTCCAATGGCCCGAAGGACGAAGCAGGAAATTAAAGTTGCACAGAGAATGGCGAGAAAACAGGTAAACATCAGCGAATAGCAATGGTTAAAGCATATAAATTATTTTAATGATAAATTGACGTTTATTGTAGGCTGCACTCCCAGAACGATGGGGCAGATGTTTGTTAGGAACATGTAATAGTTTATGGTTTCTTCATTTACCTGCAATGCTCCAAGTATCAAGCCAACCAGCTGCCATTCTTCATCAAGCCTATGAACTACTAGTAAAAATGCAGAAATTACGTTTAGATCCTATGGAGGAGGTAAGTATTTAATTTATTACGTTGATTAAAATTTACACTGCTCTTTAATTGCATACATTTCTTAGGTATGTTATAGAGCTATGATGCAACTTTGTGGTGTTTATGGTCAGCCTGTTTTAGCAGTAAAGCTGTTATTTCACATGAAACGTAGTGGAGTACAACCCAATGCACTCACTTATGGATTCTATAACAAGGTAGTAAAGCTCGAAATATATCTTTTATATTTATTTTGTGTTTTATTTAATTTATGAACCTTTAAAAACGTTTAGTATTCATTTTTTTGATAGTTTTTGAATTGTTCTTTTATATTAAAGACCAATAACCATTACAATCTGTACTCATTCAAATCAAATACTCTACATGGATTATTCCCTATACAAACATAAATATTTTATTACATAAATAAGAGACCTAATTAAAAAATTTTCGACAATTTTAAAAATCTTTTTTTATATAGTTACATATATTTCTCTATAAATACTACTTGCTTTTTTCAAATAAATTAAATAATGCAATATTGAAGTTTATAATTTCATTCATGAAAAGTTAAATGATCTGAATAGGATATATTTTATTGAAAAAATATTTCATTCAGTAGAAAAAACATAAATAAAACATAAAAGTCTTATTCATTTTTCATATAAATCATTCTGTTGAAAACACTAAATTTTGAAATATCAATACCTCAATTACTCAAATATTATCTGTTTTCATCAAATTAATGATCTTATTTTTCACTCATAAATTTAAATCATCATTAAATCTCTATTTTTAAAAATATTCTCACACTCTTGTAGTCTTTAAGATGAATTTTTAACTTAAATTAAATTAATGATGATCTTTTCTAAGAGAATGTAAAATAATATTTATAGCTGAAACTTGATTGATTAGATCAAATAATAGTTAAGGCTTGTTTTTTAAATATAGGCCGTCCTCGAAGCCACATGGCCTTCTGATATGACAAATTCAAGTCAGTTGATGTGGAATAAATTACGAAATGTCATCGTTGGCGCTGCTCTATTTAAAAAAGCTGGAAAGAAAAGTGCAAGACGAAGATTAAGTTCCAATCCAGAAGTTCTTGGTATGGAGGGATTAAAAATTCAGGGAATGGACCACTTGGCTACATCCAGATCTAGTCTCGATAGCACACATTCTCATGATACTGAAAACGTAAATAATGACAGTTAGTATTGGTTTAATGTTTATTTTATTCAATAGCCCTATAAAATCGTACTTCATTCTACATTATCGATTTTTTAGTGGCATTGAAAGGCAGTTCAGTTCCTGATTTACCAGGTTTTGGCTTCATTGATATGAAAGTTAAGTCGATGTTTCTTCGACAGGACAGTATTGTCAAAGATGGAGGAATTTTATGTGCATCACAGCCAGAAGTACTGGATGATTCACCTACGGACAGTAGGTAATTAAATTCTCAATGTTGAATATTAATTTTTAATATTTCAAATTAATCAATTCTAATATATTAACTTAAATGATTCTGTAGCAACTTCATAATGACTATCGTTTATGTTAATTACATTCTTTATTATCTACGTAGAAAAATAATTAAAAAAAAAAACATAAAAACCTGTAATTACCATAAAAGTACTACGTATTATTTAAATTGACTGAATTAAAATTGTATAAATCTAACGAATTAATGATGATCTTGCTTTACTTATATAGGTCAATACATAGTCCAGAATCTCCACTCAAAAGTCCCATTAGAACTCCAGTTACCGAGAATGATCCGTTGGGAGCTTTGGTGAATGATGAAACTCCCATAGTATCACCATCAGAAGAGAATGATTCAAATTGTTCAACGAGTACTTTAACTGTTGTTAATAATACATTGGGCGACCGACCTGGTGGACCTGTTCTATTTCGCAGGTATCCATAATATGATATAATAATAAAAATTTACATGGGTTTATTTATTTAAAGATAAATTATATGAGTAATGAGAAAATTATGTTTACACAGCAACAATGTAAATACCATACCCCGTAGCGCTACGTTTCACCAAGCTGTTGATGAAACTGGTGCGACAGTTAGCGGTCAGTTGCAAAGAAGTGAAACGATGCCACATTCAGTTGCCCAACAGGGTGAACAGGAGAGAGAACGTGAGAGACTGGAAATTGGTGGTGGCCTCTGGTCCAATAAAGATAGCGTTACATCTAGCCTGTCTAGTTTAGGCTCTAGCCTTAAGCTCAGCTTCGGGTAAGCGTATTATCTTAATCCTAACAAAATAAATAGTCTTTTTATTAATTTGCATAAAATTACAATTTATTGTAGTTTTTAATAATTTTTGTAAAAGTTTGCTTTTTAGCTACTTATTTTTATTTTTATTTTTTTTTGTAATTAGTATTTGGCATTTATATTTGAGTTTTATTTGTTTGCACGGTGTTTATATAGACGATACTCAACTGGAGGTCTGACATTTGTTAAAAATAAAGATTTAATTACACCAAATGTATTTATTGAATCACTAAGTCTCTCCAATTATATCAGGTGTGTATGTATTGTAGACTAAAGCTTCATTTTTTGCTTGCTTTCTAATCACATTAATTTACTGTTTATTCGTTCGAATTATTGTTGATTGAATTTTTTAATATTGAGTATTATATTTGTTTTCAGTCCAGCAAGTTTGACAGGGAAAAAATCTAATGAGATAATTCTTGGAGGATTAAACAGCCTTAAATCAGCTGCTACATCGGTTGCAAAGAAATTTGATGAGATAAAAGAGGCTATATCGGCTACCAGTACACCTGTAAAGCTTAAGGAGCGTGAACAACGATTAGGATATGGGCTTTCTCATGAATCACTAGATTCTTTGACAGACGGCTCTCAACAAGATCGTAATGAAATTTCTGCAAGAATGTCTGGTTAGTAGCCCTTGTTATATCAATTTATCTATCTCTTACAAAACTGTAGATTTTAATTAAATGACTTTTCGACATTTAACTTGACCTCAGGTGATTCGGGAATGGATGTGTTGGGGTCGTTATGTGAACTTGCAGACTGCATGTATCCAAAAGGCTCCCGAGAATTTGAAGAACGTTTAGCAGTGGAAATTGTGATCTCTAGTGCCAGTCGGTGTCATCACTGTTTAGCAATACTTTATGACGAAGAAATAATGGCCGGTTGGCAACCGGAAGACTCGAATTTAAATACCGTTTGTCAATTCTGTGACAAGGCTACCGTTCCTCTTCTAACAGTTACCATTCTTGATTATCGGTAGGTATTTTTAAAGAATGCACACATGCACACTAAGTTCAATTATAAAAATAACAAAAATTCGAATATATATTCTATTTGAATATATGACATTGGCTAGCAATAATTCGTTTAAAAAATTGTATAGTTATACCACTCAATGTCAATACAAATTTTATTTTACAGATGTAACGAAGGTGAAAAGATAGATGATCCATTGACAGGTGCATTAATTGAATTAATGGATCAACCGAGAGAATTACCCGAACCAATTACAGTACCGTATTTGAATCCATTAGTACTGAGAAAAGAGTTAGAAAATGTATTAAGTCAAGAAGGTGACACTTGTCTTACGAAGCACCGATTTATTCAAGAGCATCCTAGTGTTTATTGGAATTTAATCTGGTATTTTGAAAGAATAAATTTGAATAGTCATCTTCCAGAACTTTGGCTTCACAATGATGATATGAAGGATTTACCGAACGTTTCAAATTTAGTGGGTGTAAGAACAATGTGGGACAACGAAAAACTTCATATGAACCGTTTGCCAATGTATCTTCAATGGAAACAGAATTGTCCGGAAGAACGATCGTAAGTGATTGAGTTGAACAATTTCCTCCAATGTTCACTTCAAGTTAATGCATACTAACGAGAATACTTCATTTAATAGATTGATGCAAAGTGTTATAACAAACGTCCGTCATAATAAATTGACAGAACCAATAAAAAGAGTGGCCTTAGAGAGAAGTAAAGCTGAAGGGAAAGAAAATCCGCCATTTTCTATCTATAGGGATATTTTGTTTTTAGCTTTTACTGCATTGGGAAGGACGAATATCGATCAAGGTAAATTGTTGTAAATTATTTCATAAATTACTTTATGTTTTCTCAATTTAAAATTTTTTCATTTATTTATCATACATAGGGGTATTTGACCGGCAATATTCAGCGGCGTTGGAAAGCTTAACAGATAGTGAAGCAACATTGTTACAAAGAACAGATGCAGCTCCCTCCTATATGACATTATATTGTAGACATTATTTTAAGCAGTTAAGTGTATAATAATTTGAAGAAAAGAGCGAGAGAAAGAGAGAACGAGCACAAAGTGAAGAGTGTTTTTTTCTAGACGTGAAGATGAAACGTAAGTGGCGATAAAAATAACAAATTTTATTATATTCATGGCATAAATGATTGAACACCAATGTTACAGAACTTTCTTTCTGATATTGTGACAGAGGAACGTTCGTAAATATGTTAAATACATTGTTTTAAGTATTAGTTAATGTGCAATAGGGTGAAAAAAATCAATTAACAAATTGTACGATATATTTTCGACTATGTGAATATTTGACAATGAATTAATAACCATTGTCAGTTTTAAGCTTGTTTTTCCCTTCTCTATATAAATAGATAGACACATATGTTTAAAAGTTCATCTGAAATCACCGTCCGAATTTTTAGTAATGATACACTATCAATTGTGTCATTTAAATGTGGGAACAGGGTAATCATCAATATTAAACACAAAGCATCGAATTTTCTTTACTCGAACCCACAGCAATAATAACTCGTTTCCGCACGCTTTATGGTGATTCAATATTTCAAACAATGTTAATGTCACAAAGCATTATTTCAGTCGATTCGTAGAAATATATCTGCGGGATGCATCAAAGACGTGATCGACGTGTAAATATCCGTTCTTGTAGTATCCATTCTACCATAGTTGAATGATTAAAAATGAATGGCTGGTCATTTTTTTCTTACGTGCTGAAAATTCTTCATACAATCCTTTGGAAATTTTACAATTAAAATGACTACCATGTACAAGATGAAATTATGAATGATCACATTCGACACTTTAATTGCTACATGGTCTTGGAGAGTATTATAAATGTACATGCATTCATTATTATGTCAAGGCTAAAGAGTATGGGATAATAAAAGACAGTTGCGGTATATTTTATATAAAAATTGTATATTTGTCTATTGTTATATACCTTTTTATTTCTTTCATTTACTTATGTCTCCAATTCTAAATAATTCCTTCCATGAATCCCTTTTACTAGGATAATAATTTAGTCATGAAGTTGAAGTAGTTTGATATGAATTAGTCATTAATAAATATTGCTATTAAAGATAAAAGTACATTAAATATAGTAGAGAATAAGATTGAAGATATTTAATGAAGTGATGTGAATAATGAATTGACAGATATATTTGTTTTAATCGTAAAAATTTATTAGACAAAACAAATGAAAAGTTTGCTTTCTCAGTTCTACAATTACATAACGAACAGTGGGTATGCTGAATTCACGTACAAGTATATGAATGCTAGCGTGGATTAGCTCAGGCTGTCGTGCGTGAAATCGAGGTCGAGGTGGGATTTCGTCGATATGAAAATCTGTAAGCGTAAGGAATAGAAATAGAAATTCGTCGATAGCCAAGAGTCATTAAAAAAGAGGGAATAATAAAATAGGAGAGACAGTAGGTAAAGTGTGATGAGGATCAGACTAGCTTGTAGAAATGGAAAATGTAATATTGTCATCAGGGTCAATAAATGCAGTATACGATCGTTGAAGCGAGAACATCGCCATCTGTGAGTATGTTTGAAAGCTGAGCTTTTGATATGACTCTCAGCTCCCCCACTTTTGTCTTGCTCTGGCTCAGTGACGTCCAGTTGGTCGTCAGTATCTATTCTCAATGAGGAGAGTGCGCATGAGGCAAGAGGGTGAGTGCGGACCGGGTTCGTGGCGGTGATTGTATTAACACTTAGGGCTGGCTAAACCGTCGTCCCGCGTGTTCGCGCATAGTATACTGCGCGTGGTTTATCGCGCGCCGACGAAGACGACGACGACGGTTGCAGGTTTGAGAGAATAAAAACGGCTTCAACGAGACTCATGACGGTTACGGGGTGTGTGTGTTATTAATGAATTCATGACTACCGGTGATTTTGGTAGTGTGTAATAGCGAGTATATTGTGGTTAAACGAAACGGAAAGACAACAATAATATTGGAGTACATATAAATATAAACAGCGATAGCATTACTGTGAAATATTGTTTGTCGCCATCACGGTTATATTACTAAACACGTCATTAGTTATTGCAAACTCTGGCGTGTTTCTCGAAAGTGCCAAGTAATATTGTCTTGGTGGAAATATCTTGAGGGAGTAGGAGCGGGCTTGCGTGACCGGGTTAGTTTATCAAAGGGTGAGAACTCGAGTAAATTAACTGATAAACCATTGGAAGAAAAGAAACTGTCATTAATTCAAGTTATTTTTGTTGAATATTATTAGAATTGTGCGTGATACCAGGTCGAGCGTGTGTAGCTCGTATTTTTTTACCAGACACGCCTGGATCAGCGCATCGGCGCCACGACAAGAAAGTAACGCCGACGGCGACGACGACGGCAGTCAACGAAAGTGTGACCGATTTAACATCATCGGCGTGGCCATCAGTGACAACGTCTAGACATCTTGAAGTAAGTCCAAGCTATTTATCGCCATTTACTTCCACGAATCTACGGGATCATAAAATCATGACGTTTCCTAGTAGTTGTTAATCTAACCCGATAATCTTCTTGACGGACATACGGCCAAGACCGTCGTTGGTTTGGTAAAGTGGAATTTGTGCTTCGCGCACGTTAAAACATCGCTCTACACTTGGCATTTTCGCATGCGCGGGAATCCCCACTGACTCCACCTATTCCGTCGACCCACCCGTCTTTCCTTCCTCTGCTGGCAGCCGTGGCATGCCTGCTCTCTGCCTGCCTTACCCCGAGTACCCTAGCTTGCCAGGCTATAGCAGCAACCCGGCTAGTAGCTAGTTCCCGTTTTGCTCCGTGCTTATCCCGATCAATACCCACGACCACCACGTTAAGTGATGTGCATGTCCTTTGCTTTTACAATCAAATAACCAACCATTTGCTTACGTTATTTCAATATCATATCTACACTATTCTTTAGATCTAATCAAATCTCACGTGATACCAACAATAATCATCGATTTTATTAAACTACATTCTTTTTTCTTATATTTTCCAACACCCCAACAATCTTATCAATAAAACAGCATACTTTGTAGAATGGGGCTTTACATTTGAGTTTTACCTCCGGGAAAAAATTGCCTGATAGTTGGATGAATGATAACGAACACGCCACATATATTCATTCCAAGAAACTTTTATTTTACGAACTTACATTCGCCAATTGTTATTTCTTTTTTAGTCTCGTTCTTTTAGGTGTATTTACTTTCACTGACTATTTATACAGACTTTAATTGACATGTTTGTTTTTAACAATAACCGTTTATTGTATTATAGAAATTTAGTTGGTTATAATAACTGAGTAGCATCAGGTTTAAATGGCTTTTGATGCAGCATGAGAAAATAGGGTCGGGATGAAGAGGAAAGACACGTGTATTGATGATGATATAGGTGGACCGCGTGTCGTGCATTCTCTCACACACACATACACACATAGAGTGAAGATCAATCGGTTGTTCATTTACTATCGTTTCTTTACTCTCTGTGTCCACATATCAAAGTAAAAATGACACAATACATACTCACAAACAGTGGGCGTGTCTGGTGAAATCAATTTCTTTCGAAAATCCGTCGAGCATGAGCAGTTCGCGAGATAAACGTTGATGCACGGGTGCTCTACTCGTTGTATGCCTCTCTATTTTTGGCCTTCTTCCGTCATCAGCCGCTCGCTAGACTTTAGGATCTGCATATCATGCATGCATGCGAGTAAGAGACCGTTGAGAAAAAATACTCTCATGTGACTAGGACTTAGCTGTCGTCGGGGAATGAAGATGGCAGGTGGAAAAATCTTGTCAGCTACTCTTTGGTTATGTAATTGCAACTTGAAAATATACTCGTGTGTCTAGTTATATGAATAACTTACTTCTCACTTGTATGTACTTTACAAGTACATCAGTACTTAGAAATTGTTATTACTCTACTTGTTTATTTATTTATTTTTTTTTTTATTTCAATCTGTCACTTGATATCGATTGCGTGAGTTGGTTTGTGTAAGATAAAAACGAAGAAAAAAGACAACAGGGTCAGAAATACCTTCGTTACGGGAATAGGTTTGCCGTGACCGTTAAATCGATCGATTTACTGACAAATTATTAAACAACGATCATACTGTATATATCTTGAAAACGATCGAGTTGGTGATGCGCGCCTATGCCACCCGCTGGTATACACGGCAAGGTCGAAGTCACTTCCCCTTCGGCCATTAAATTCCCAATATGAGCGAAACTATTCTCTTCATTATCCGCTTTTCCATCTCTATTTTTTTTCTTCCTTTTCTTACTCATGTAAACACGTGATAAATTACTACTCTTTTTTCATACCTACCTAATGGGTATGTGAATTGTTTTATATTGAATAGGTCAACAATTGTTGTGAAAGTTGTATATTTCATGTCAGCTGTGGGTAATTAAGTTTCATTTTTTCATCGTTAAAATTCATCAAGGTCGCGTAATGCTTGTCAATCGAGATTCTTGCTACTCTCTTGACTCTCAATTGAGGGTCTGCAGGTTAGCTTTGTGAATGGAAATGTGCGGAAAGTGAAATTCAAAGGCTACTGTATAGATTTTTAGACGTGTAAAAAACTCTACTGACATTAAAATGCTACTTGAAGCATTTTATTTTGCAAATAAAATGAGATAATGATTGATTGTATTTATTATCTTTCTTTCCATTTAAATAATCAATAGTCAATTTGTTACATTCATTTTTTCAGATGTTAGTATACTTAAATATAATAATAATTCGTTTGGAATTTATTGCAAAATTATTCCTACTTTCTATGGTATTCATTACTATTATTGAATCGAAATGAGTTTTAGAAAGTAATGAAATACAAATTAGCCTACATTTTTATATATAAGGATGATAATATTTTATAAAAAAAAAAAAATTTTTTTATTCTTAAATTTACCTCGAAATTTGATTTTAATTAATGATGAGATAAGTTTCTCAAGTTTCTAAAGAGATTAATTAATTTTAAAAGGTAGTCCGAGAATTTTAAAGGTGTTTAATAGCGCGAAAAATTTATCTAAGTAAATTTTTTCTTTCTATTAATTATTCTTTAAATTTTAAAAACATTTTTTACATCAATTTTTTATTAATACTTTTAAATTCATGACAATTAATATTTATAACAAAGAAAAAAATTAAAAAGTATAAATGGGAGTTTTTTTATTTGATTTTTCAAAGATAAAAAAAAATTATTACAAAATTTAAGATAATATGCTCCTAAAAATAATCTGATGGTCGTTTAAACTTCTTGACTTATAAATTTTCTTAATAGATTTTTATCTAATTAGGTTAGGATTTTGATAATAATATTGCTTGAAATTTAGAAAAAAAAAAAATAATCTGAACGAGTGAATGAGAACAGCAGTTGTGTAGATAAAGCAACGTATGAGGCTCGAGTGTCATTTACAAATATTGGATTAAATAAAAGTTACGCGTATAGAAAAAGAGAAGGTGGGTATTCTCCTCTTCGGAATATTGGATTTCTATCGTGTTGTTCTAATTAGCTGTTGCCCCTTTGCGCCCCATTTCCGAGGTCAGCCAGCTTGAAAATAGAATAAAAATTTTCTCACGGTCGACATTAATGAAGGACAAGAAATTTTCATAATACATTTTTTACGTCTCTTCTTATTTTTTTGTTCATTTTTATGAAGCCTTTTCTGCTGTAATTAGTGCTTAGAAATTTTCATATCTGTAATATTCAAGATATTAGATATCTTCATCATCAACATTAAAACAGTTTCATAAATCTTATTCGTCTTTTATTCGCTTTTAAAATTCAGTTGAAAGGAAGTAAATGTAATTGATTCTTAAGTAATGAAAAAGTTTCCTTACAAGAGTCTCAAGTACTTGTATAAAAGTGTGATAAAGTCAACTAACTCTGTGCAGTCTTTTTAACTGACTAAATCTGAAAGTTTTGTCCGCTCAGTCACCCTCGAAGGCCAATGTTTGACTTCTGGCTGTCCTTCGACCGTCTCGTGTTAATTTTTTCATTCTTGAGTTGGCCGGTCAAGTGGACAAAAATCGTATGTAGTAAACCTCGCTATTTATCACAAGGTGAAATAACGATCCAAGGACAAAAAATATGCGTTTTTGATCACACCCGTCCCTCGGGTTGAACAAGAAACATTTCTAGACACAAAAAGTCAGGATCGATGTACTCTTTCAGTCAAATTAAAATGGATGTAGGTCAGAGGTTTGTAAGGACACTCGGGGTATCAAGAAAAAGGTTATAAACCGCTAAATCCTTGCTTCATAATGATGGTAATTCTTTTCATTTTTTTTTCTTTACGTTTTCTCGGCTAATTAAATTACACATATGTGTACCTACTTGGTTAGACTTAGTAGTTGGAGTACCAGTTGCTGCAAAACTAGTTGTAGTAGTAGTAGCAGTACATGAAGAGAAATTTCTGATAAATTTTATTACTATTTTTTTTTTTATCTTTTTTTTTTCGATACTACAGTAAATGGCCTAGTTTCTATAACTTACAGGATAGATACTAACAAGAATTATATAGAATATTTTTTCTAAAGAAAAATAAAAAACTATTCATGAAAATAACAACTAATTGACATTGAATGTTTTTTAAATAATAACTAGATGTATTTTTAGTTACATTAATTTAAAATCTTTTCAACTCAAATTACTATTCATCATAAAATTCAATAGAAAGTATTATTTTCTTACCCCTAATTGACGTCATAATAAAAATATTTAGAATATAAAAAAAATCCATTTAAAATAAAAATGGGACCTCATTTATAGTATAACCAATCTAAGCAGTAGTAATGGTACCAATTGGTCAGACGCCCCAAAAGTGTAACATCATACAAATCGATAAACTTTGAAAAATTATGAATAATCTGTTGATGATAGCGATCGGGTATGGGGATGAATAGAAAGGTTAAATTCCGAGAGGTGGTCTTTTTCAAAGAAAGAGCTTTACAAAATAGAAATGAAGAGAGTGAGTAAAACCGCGCCCCTGACCTGTTATATACGCTTAAATGACGGATGGATAGATGGATGAGTATGGAGAAGAGAGTGTGTTGAGTGGGAATGAGAAAGAGACCAAGGGGAGCCAGGTCACATGGGCGAGGCGCGTTCTCAAACTTGTCTCTCTCCCTTTCTAACCCCCAAGCATCCCTCGCAACACGATCGGTGCGGCGACGCGATCGATGAGCGTGATTTAAGAGTTACATGGACGTTGCTTGGTAGAACGCTGCCACGTGCGCGCCTTCAGGACCGTACATGCGCGCAACCGTATGCCGGCTATCGAGCGAGAGCTAATTATGGAAATATCAACATCGCGACTCTCGCGAATGAACAGTTGATGCAAACAACCAACTGAAAATTACTTGAAATTTTTTTTCTATTCACCAACATATTTACAATGTTATGTTGGTAATAAAAGTTTTGCAAATGTCAACTGGAATATTTTTATGCTAAAATATTTCATCTCTTCTCTCATGATCCACAAAAAATATCCCATAGTATATACATTCTTTCGTCATTTTCCTTTACTTTAATATAGTACGTACATCAATCTTCTCTTATATATTTCATCCCTTGAGACTCGAAGACGGTGACGATTCAATGACGTCAGACACGACGTTGCTGCAGAGCGTGCGCTGATTCTTACTCTCATCCCTTCGTACTCGTGCGACTATTACGTCATAGTTTCACTGCGCGCGCAATATCATGTCACTGCAGAATAATATATATATGCGTATAGACATCAAAGGGAAATTAAATCATTTTTTTTTTCTTTAAGTCCAACTCTTTTTTCCTATCTCTTTTTCACCGCTTTCTAATGCAAAAGAAATAGCTCTTGTGTGGGTATAAATTCATCGAGATGATTTTAAGAAAATAACTTTACGATGCAAATGGCGAAAAAGGGTAATAAAAATCTCAGAAACGGCAGTAAAAAGCCGGGAGAAGTGATCCATAATGAAACACATAAGGGCACTGAGATGTAAGATTTCCTTCTTTATTTTAGAAAAAAAAAATCAAGGATTTATTTTGTAAGCAAATAAGAAATAAATAAATAGAATCTATTTATAGATATCATTGTTGATTGTTCTACTTTTTTTCTCGATATATAATAGACTTGAAGAAAGACATCACGATGATTCAATCATTGTAAATACACATGCAGGAGACTGGATGACAAAAAATTACCTCCCCTCAGGCTTAGGGTTTTTATTTTTCTTTTGTGTGTTCACTTGTTTCTACCCTCGATTTCACCTTATCCATGTTATGTTATGTCCTGACGAACCGTTCGATGCTGGCGCCGTCGGTGTTCTTCTTTCTACCCTCATCATCGTCGCCGTCGAGGCTCGTCCTATATCCAATGTCTACTTAAGTGTACGAAATCACCCTCATCTCTTATCAACTCAATCTTACTGCGTGTGTCTTGTAAAAAATTTAAAATTTCCGCAAGTCATTATTTTTATGCGGATAAATCAATAGATATCTTTTATTTTTATGACTTGCATTAAATTAAACATAAAGAATTGTTTCACATAAAAATTTTTTACTTTAGTTTTTTCTAGGATAAAATGTGTTATTAGATTTGTGCTGAGTTTCCTATCATCATATATCAATTCTTACAGAGGGAGAATGGCTTGAGAGGGACATTTCATTAGGGGAGCGTAACTGCATTCTTCAAAATTTTATAACCTAATAAGACTTAAAGAAACTTTTTTTTTTTATTTCCTTTTCCCCCCTTTGATTAACTATTATTTTATTTATAGCTAGTGTGTTAGTAGAGATGTTTTGTTGTTAAAATATTTTGAGATGAAGAGAGTGAATTTTTCAGGTCAGAATCAGACTGTTAATTAATTAATGTATGTAATCGAATGAAGAAGCACTTTATTTCTATGTAAAAAGTGAAAACAGCCAAGATTTTTTTGGAGCTTCACTAAAGTATACTGAAAAAAATCTATTTATTGAAACAATTATTGATAATAATCAATAATATTCCATTTTATCATTATATATTTAATTGAGTATAAATAAAAATGTTTTTAATAAAAATAGAGAAATTAAATGTCTGTTATATTAATAAGAGATTTCATTTTTATACAAATAAATTTCTAAAATAAATTGTAAATTCATGTCATTCATTGTCTAAGCAAATCATATTCATATTATCGAGTGAATTTTCAATATAAAAATAAAATTAGGATAAATTATTCTTTTCATCAACATCTGCTTCTAGTTCTTATAAGTATTTCAAAAATTCCAGTCAACAGTATTCGAGTAAAAAAAAACATACACCGTCTAGTCTCTTATGATTTAGTAAAAATAACTCTTGAATTTATTTTCTACTTTAGGTAGATAAAACAACAAATGACACTTATAATATTGAATGGAGTTCAACAAGAAGTTCAAAAGAAATACGTGTCTTGACTTATTAATATCATTTATAACAGAATCAGATGCTTTAAATTTACCTTAAAAACTTGATAACCCTCTTACAGTCACTTATATAGTTACTATAAATAAATGAATATCAATAAAAAGTAGCTTCGAAATTTTTATAAAACTACTTTTCTTAGAAAAGAAAATCAATTGAACTAAAAAAGATCAATTTTATTTATGAAGACTTACAGGTTACAAATTACCATAAGTACAAATCCTTAATCAATGTAATTTACTAATAATCTTATATGATTCTAATATAGAAAACAATATTATCTAAATAAAATCACAATTGAATTCATTTAACTGAAAAAAGTGCTTCAAATACATGCAATGAAACGTGCTTGTAGATATAGAAGATGACAAAAAAAAAGAAAATAGGTTTTATATTTTTATTGATTAAAATTCAAATATTTTCTGACTTGACTCAACCTTTGAAAAATGTGTCTCTTTCACACCAGTACTATTCTATCCCCCGCACGATTATATTTCCGCAAATGTTCGTAATCTCCTGGGTGTACTCGTTAATTTTTTTTTATCACTCATTCACCCCAATTCTTTTTTGCCTTCATCGATGTAAGGATTAGCTGACACGAACATACAACACAGAGGCTTTAGAAATGTAGAACAAGGACGTGAAAAATATCAGATCGAGACTCAATCACAGTTTAAATAACTTTATCGTCCACACATCCAATTCCATATATTTTTTTTTTGAGCTCCAAAGTCTATTGTAGTAGTCCAATAAATTTTAAAATCACGTCCTCATCTGCATGTTTAATACCATGAAAATGACTTTTTTTCTCAACTAACGTCATGTGTAAAATAAATTCTACTGGCGGCATATTTGTTGCTTTATTAATGTAAAAACGGACGCAGAAAACGCATGCGTTGGAACGCGGGTGGTATACGGTTGTTTGTAATGGCAATGCTCGCACGAGAAAGTATACATGTATATATCTCTCATAGCGACCACCAAGGTCGTTGCGTCATTGATTCAGCTCTGAACCTGAGGTCTATCTGTAGATCTGATGGTTCTCCTCTTCATCTATTCTCTCCTCTTCGCAAAGGAAATCACATATCTATTTAAAAGTAATGCTTGAATTGAGGTTTACAATAAAAACAAGATGGTTTTTCAACCTCAATTCGACCATTCAATCGACTCAGTAATCGATTTGTTAAACCGATGACGTTATTATGCCACTCATGAACGAGACCGCCTTCCTGATATGATGGTGTCGACTATGCGTCAGCAATCCCGTAGTAAGGAAGTAATCGAGTATCGAGTTCGTGTCTCTCCGTCACTTATAGCCTGATATGTACTTACATCTGTATGTATGGTGTCTGCTTCTTAATAGTTCTTCCAAATAAACGACGTCATTTATGACAAACATAAGTCTATCATTGATTTTATGTAAATCACATTTTATGATGATGAAGCAGTTGGGTGTTTGAAAAAAATTTTTATTTATAAATCTTGCCTTTTTATTTTATTATTTTATAGATTTTTGTTTTTTTTTATTATCGTCATTTTTATAATCAACATTATTTTACTCATGTCCCAATTGATTCTTGTTCATTTGCAATGCTTGAATCATGAACTTTTATTAAAAATTTAAATATACATTTTATATTCGTCATTAAAAATTTTTTATTATTGTGATATTCTTTCTATTTCAGTGCTTCGCGAATTAGTAGAATTAATATCAGGAGTGTATGTTTGTTTATAATTCATGTGAAATTGTTATTTATGACCAATCAAATTTCCTACTTTTACGTACACTTGGTGCTATCGAAATGTGTGTTGATAAATTTTATTTGTATAACATATGTTTTCCCTTGAAAATGGGCTTTTGTAATTAACTAGAGTGTCGTTAGTTAAGTAAGGTAAATGACCTAGTTTCTGACATTTCAAGGTTCCCAAATGACATTCTATAACTCAAAATATTATTTTATTTAATTAACCAAAAAAATAACTTTCAATTACTGAAAATTATTTTTTTAAGAGTCTTAATTGATGATTACATCACATCGTAAAATGTTGTACATCATTTTAAAAAATAGAATTACATTTTTTAAAAGAAAACAAAGTAATAGTATAATTAGTAACAATTTTTTTTGAATATTGATTTTTTTAAAAGTGTTCAATAACTGAATCTGAAGATTGATATGTTCAGTAAATAATATTTTATTTTCGTAACAGATTGAAGGTAACAGTCTTAATTGTGTTATGTTTACAAAAAAAAATGCAATCAAGTTAGCTGATACAGAGAAAATCTCACATTATTACTAAACATTTTAAAATAAAATCCATAAAGTGTTTTATTTTTAAAACGTTTGATAAAAACACTTAAATTTGCAGTAAAATAAAAATCTGTGACATAGTTTTTCATTCTTTCAACTTCAAAAATATTAACTACAGAATATTATGCAAGATTTAAGAATTATAAAATCATTTTGCAGTAGGTGTTTATCGTGAGTGAAGTAAAAATTACATCCTACAGATTTCTCTCAACCGGCTTAGACATAATTAAGACTTTTGCAAAAACATCACTCCGATCTGTTGCATCAAGATATTTTTTTTTTTTTTTAACATTAATAGAATTTTGTGGTGTAGTTTTTTTTTGATGTAATATTAACCAGCTGCATACGTCATTCTACTTATATTCATCAGTTATTTGACCACTTGTTGAAAATAGCTATTATGATAATTAACAAAAGCTGAAGAGGTCAGAAATGAAGACAGATTAATTATCCCAGTCATTAACCTTAAATCTATTTTTTCAAATGGAAAATTGTTGTTAAAAATATACATCCATGTTAAATCATGTTCTTTGCTGTTGCTTATAAAATTAAATTTTGAAAAAGAAAAAAAAAAAAATGAATGATATCAATGTCAATTATCATGATAAAGCACACAATTTTTTTCTATTCACGAAACCTTTTACCTACTTTACTTTCTATTTTTTTTATTCTTTTATATCTCTGATATGATATAAGAATATGATACTTATAATATCTCCTGTATTTAATACACAATTGTACATTATATTACCATATGTTCTCTGTGTAAAAGCAAGACTCCATATCGAATTGTGAACGTATTCTAGGAGTTAATATAAGTATTAACTACCTACATCTCAGTTTCACATAATCCAATTGAACTTTTTATCAGAGAATATGATGTTGAAATCTACATAAAGTGCGTCTGTACGACATACGATCGCATATAGGACGGGGTCAAAGCTTTCTTCCCGTCAAAGCTGCGGAAATAACTAAATAAAGCACCCAATGAGTAATAATATTGACGATTCGTTCTACAACAATAACTTGCCTGTATTTTTAAATAATTGACAGTTAATACATTCAACAATCGATTCAATTTGAACGAAAAAACAATTTATCCGTCGTAAAGGAATATTCTTTTGTTCGAGCGAACTATTTTTACGTTGAAAAAAGGTCTGAATTTTTATTTTAGAAGAGACTGGAATAGAGTAGAATTCAATGAAATTCATGGAATATCTGGCTCACATTTAGATGATAAATCGGTTCAAATAAAAATGAATTTTTTTTTGTTGATTTTTTCAAGGGTAAATTTTTTTTAGAATAGAAATACGTCGGTTTTGCTAATATAACATGATTGTGCTTTTCAAATGATCAAATAAGTTAATTAATCTAATTAATTACATTTAAGTTGATTCGGAAAAAGTAAAGAAAACTCATTGATTGAGTAAAGTAAGTTTGAAATATTTTTTTTAAAAAAGTTATGTAAAGTATTTTTAAGTTATTGGTTAAAAAAAAAATGGTTGGATTATTTTGATTAATTTTAAATACTTTTATTTATCAAAAAAAAGCAATACTTAAATTTTAGTTCACGTTTTTTTTTCGCTAAAGAAATATTTGATGTTTAATAATAAATAGTTTTGTTAAGAATGCAAGAGAAAATAGATTGTTTTTCATGAAAAATTAATTGTAGGAATTTCTTGATGAAGTTTTAATAAGAAGCGAGGAAATTTTATTACACAATTAGAAGTCTTATTTGAAATTTCAATTTATTACCTCTATTTCTTTTTCCTTGATGCCAAAGTAAATCCAACTATGCTTTACATAATAGTATTTTTATTCAATTGTTTAAATAGACAATCAAGACGTTTACTCGAGTTCAAAATTAAGGTGAATCATTAATCATAGTGTTAAAATAATAGCAGAATTAATCTACTATTTCATTTGCGCCCAAAACAACCCTTAGAAATGTCCTCCAAATCCAATAAATACAATCAATTTTGTCGAAAAAGTTTAAAGGTTCAGATCAAAAGGCAATTTCAGGTAAACATTTTAAAGATGCATTAGAAAATAGTAGAAACAAAATACTAGTACTTTGTCTGCTTCGAAATCAACCGATCACTAATTATTCAGATGACATGGAGCATACTCCAATAGATGGACAATACAGTTCTAAAGATGAACAAAAAATAAACATTAAATATTATTAAAAAAAATTTAATCTTTATTTTTAATCAACCAGACTTTGCTTGAAAGGATAAAAAATATTTTAGTGCAATTTTATTTTTAGTTTTAATCATTTGTCCATTTTCTAGGTGATGTCCCTATTGGTCTAGTCACTCCAACAATGCCTCATGTCTTTAAAAAATCCTAAAAATTAGTTCCCCCTATTTATTAATGATTTAAGATCGTATATTAGCTTCTCTCATTGCTGCCACAGCTTGTGTTCAGCTGTAACATATTTTTTCTCATGTTACATACACTGTATTATTTATAATGATGTAAACTATGCAATTTTATTATGAATACTATTTCAACATATAGCTCAGCATACTGTTATTATGAATAATAACTGTAACCAAGGATAATATTACTACAAACTTGACTATGAATAGATATTGTTGACATTTAACAAGCATCGCTAAATTACCTAGTGAATTAGCAAAAATGATCGTTAACATATGCAATATTCAAAAATATGTATAGAAAAAAATAAATCACCAGTACTCTTATTTGTTCCAATGAATAATTAAATTTTATTTATATTACCAATCAAAGTAAACACTTTTTGAATTGTTTTTGAATAAAAATTGTTCATTTACATCAGCAATATATATTTTTTTTAATCCACTCCACTGTTTGGTATTCCAAGCAATCAATATTTAATACAGATTTATTTGTTGGAAAAAAAATGATTTACCAATTTTTTTTACATCAACGGTAGCATGTGGAAAAAACTTTATGATTAAAAAAAAAAAAAAAAAGTTTTGAGTTTAAAAACCAGTAAAATCTTCTGTAAATTTTGTTCTTGATGTAAGTAAACAACTTTGATCACATCTAGAACTGAATGATTGAAGTAAAATGTTGGTTACAAGATATAAAAATAAAAATTTCCCAAGTGTCTAAGAATCTGTAGGGCAAATGTCACGTCGATTTTCTTGAGTTCAATACTTGGTTACTCGTCGCTTCGGGCACAAACTTTCCTCAGGTTTGACAAAGTTTTTCGTGTGGGTCGAGTGTGAGTGAAACGTGATGTATATAAGTAAGGAAAGTTGCAAATCGTTGAACAGCCTACATGGTTAGGTATACTAGATTTGTCGTTGAGTTTCTTCTAAAATCATTCTTTCTCACTCTTTCTTCACCTCTTCTCTCAATGTGTTACCTCCCTACACACTTTCTTCATTCGCAAGTAGCTATTTTTGCTGGAAACACGTGGGCATGTCTGCATAGTTGCGTTCGTACCAAAAAGCTGATCACGACTGTGATGAAGGAGCAAAGAATGTGCAAACACAGGTGAAACGACTTTAAAATATATATCGGTACCAACAATTACTACAATGACACATAAAACATAATAAATTTAATGTTTAAAAATAATTCTTGACACAAGAAAGACAAAAAATTGGCATAAAGGAGAAATAATTGAAAATGATGTGAAAGGACTTTTGTGATATTTAATAAACGCATAATGCTCCCATTGGTCTATAGATATTCGCAAGTAGTACGGCATCAGCGAGGGGAACATTTCATCTAATTTTAATCCCTCAGGCTTTCAATTTTGTGGAGTAATATTCATTTATAATGTACATACATTCATCTCAATTAGAAATTTTTTCTCGAACATGACAATGAATTTAAATAATAACAACGGAATAATTTAAAAATTCTTTTATTTATTATTTCTATTAAGCACATTATCATCTCTGGAACTCGCCCACGTTGGCGGCGTCTCGCGCGAATGTTTCCACCGAGGACGACTTATTTTCGTGCACCCCGTTATATCTACGTATTTAAATTGAGCTTCGCCTAGACGCTCGTTCGCTCTCATGTTGGCACAAGGTAATCGGTAGCTTTCTTGGCAAACTCTTTTATCTCCTCACTCTTCATCCCGTATTTAATGCCTTCATAATATCATACATATGTGCGTTCATACATACCCACATAATATATATATATATATATATATAGTTTATATATGTACACTGCGGACGCATTGCGTCAGTATTCTTACGCATTGGTGTGCTAGCTTTAAAGCATTATGAAAAAAAATATTTTGATTTGGTACAGTGCTTTAATGATTGTTTATTTTACAGGCTATCGTACCAGTCATCCAGCGTGAGTCTTTTGGACGTAACCTCGAATTATCACATCGCATGCTTCGCGGAGTGAAGTCGAAATCGGAAATACCCGATACCAGGAGGAGCCACTCGAGGATAATATGCGGTAGAACCCGTGATTCACGACTGGCAGGTAAATTTAGCAGGTAACATATTTATGTAGAAGTATCAACATGTTCGCATATTTATTATCTTATAATAGGCTTATTCGTTAGATTCATGACGATGTGAATTGATGTATTGGGTCGATGTGTGTACATACTAGCAATGAGTAAAATGTATGCTACAGAACATAAGATAATTGGATAATCGATTCGAG
Source organism: Chelonus insularis (assembly GCF_013357705.1). Lineage (NCBI taxonomy): Eukaryota > Metazoa > Arthropoda > Insecta > Hymenoptera > Braconidae > Chelonus > Chelonus insularis. The sequence continues at coordinate 280,041 of NW_023276522.1, forward strand.
TTAATCGAATTCCAGGGTACAAGATTGTACGAGAGCTCGTTGAAAAGATCGTCAAAAAGTGATACAATCAGTCTGGCTTTTTAATCCTCTTTTTCCTATTTCTTTTTATCTCTTGACAAACTCTCGAGTATTCAGCATTGATTCTTCTGAAGCAACAAAAAAAATACATTTACTCAAGCGCAATGGGATTTAATTTGTGCTTTCTGTATGTGTCTTCTCTTTCTCTCTCTCTCTCTCTTGTTCTCTATTTCTTTGTTCCTTGAAGTTGTCAGGAATGTGTCGATGATACCAGCAGTAGCAGCCAGTCGAACTACCCAATTTCGCGACGTCCCAGTTACTCAACTATATCAAGCTAACTAGACTCTATCGTTGTGTATGCTCTTTCGTCCGGATAACTAGGTTACGGGAACTCTATTCCTTCCCTATATAGGTAGTCTTACGCTAGATACCACGTTTCATTATGTAAAATCATATGTCCAAACTCACCCTCGACCTTCTCATTATCGCTCTTGAATAGCACGCAAGACCATTCTAGAGTTATAAATTTTATCTTTCAATTTCCACATTGTGATATATAAATGGAAATATATTTTTCATAATTTATTTTATAATGGTTTATTTTGTTCTTTATCAACATTATTCTGAATATTATTGATAAAAGTCATTTTAAAATAGAAATTATTTATGAATAAAGATTAAATGAATCCGATAATTATGATTTAATCATCTTTTAAAATAAAGAGCTTGAGATATTAAATATTTTTTTTCAAGAACTCTTTATCGATAAAATGCCAAGAATAGTTTGACTAATTTTGATTCGAAATTTCCTTTTCACTGCATCTCAAATTCTATCTTGCTAGGCTAAATTTTTAGCTCAATCAATAAAGTCATTTCTCAGAAATGATAGCCAATTTTTTTAACGGAAATTATTTAATCGATTAATCTCAAAATTTAACCAAAAACGACTAGATGTAGGGTTATATCGAGGATGTGATTTAGCATGAAAATCGGTCAAACTGCTTTCGAGATACATATCAGTGATCAAAAATTGTTTACATACAGTGAAACCCTGCACAACAATGTATTAAGAATAGTTCGACCGATTTCAGCCACTAAAGGGTCAATCGATGTCTTTCGAGGTCACTTAAATTTTTATCAAAATCGGTCAAATCATTCTCTGGTTATGTAGAGTATTTGAAAACTATTGAACTCTTTCACAGATTAAATAATTTCCGACAAGAAAAATCAATTGGGAGAGTATTCACAAAAATTCTTTTCCCCTAGATGTTTTGAATAAGTAAAAAATAATTGAAAACTCCAATATATAGATTTTTGTACTCTCATGAGAGCATTATCAATTTTTATGAAGTAGAAAGCATAATGTAAATTTTAGTACTAAATGTTGATGCCTTATTCTGAAGTCAATTTCCTACAACCGATATCATCATTCCATCTGGTCCCGAAAGCCTGTGAGAAAGAGAGGAGAAGGAACTTGGTGGGGTGATGAAACTCGCGAGGTGCACTGTCCGATCAATACGGAACGCATCTACTGGCGTCCACATATCTATACTTATTTTCTAAAAAAATCTCCACAGCTACATACTTCAGTATTGCCAAACAAATTTATTTGTCAACGTTTTTCTGACAATAATAATTCACAAAATGAATATTACACCTACTGTCAAAGCGTGAAAAGTTGAAGCCAGTGAAATTAAAAGGTTGAAAATTAGAGTGAATTGACCGCCAGGCAATTTTATCTACACTGGACCATCAAAGTCAAGTAAATATTGTTTTTTTCTATTCACTCCATCCTGATATTGAAGGTGGTAAATGCACTTTTTTGAAACGTACCTTCAATAAATTTAAAAAAAAACTAAATTGTAAACATTATTATGTATTTAACATATCAGGAAATATTGATATGTTGTTACACACATACATCTATAGATAATGTTTGCTCATAAGTTTGCCACTGACGGAGTAAATGTTGTTATAAAATTTACGTGGTTCTCAGTATATCAACTCCACGTGTTGTTATTCTCATCCTAAACACACAATCAACGGATGATTTTAAACGACACCAGAAATAATTCGCCTCCCCTAAGTATAAGATGCTGATCTGTGATGTTAGTTAATATATAGATAGAGGGAGAGGTAAGAGAGGAAGATCTATTGGTAATATGTGGTCTTAAATTTCCTCTTCACTCAATCCTGTTGCGTACATGTTTAATATCTTACAGAACACACTTATAGTCATGCCTACGTAAACGATCACGTGCTAAATATCCAAGAATTATTCCTTCCGTCCACTCAATTTCTGTCATGACTTCAACATGATTAATATTCAACTATACTTATGATTATAAAGAATAAAAATTTCTTTTATTTTCATAAATAGAATTGGTAGTATTGTTTTATTTCCGTGACCAGTCTAAGTCACTAATCAGACACGCCTCAGCTTTTTGACCGGATGGGAGGGTCAAATGGAAAGAGAAAGAAAGTGACTTGTCGTGTCGACCAAAAAGAGTTTCATAGAGAAAACATGTGGGTGTTTTAGAAAATGTTGAGCATGGAGGGTGTGTTTTTCACCTGCTTGCGTGACTGAATACCGGCGGGGGAAAATAATCAGGAACGAGGAGGTTTAGAGGGTAGTAAAAGTAGTAGTGGTGCAAGTTAAAAGATGAAAGGATAAAAAAAAACGTTAAAAGAAAATGAAACTGCTACTATGTATGATCGTGAAGGCAATTCGCGATATAGGTCTTCTATTCGTATATCGCCTACGTGGCGCCTACGATTCGACGATCGATAAAGCCGACCATCCCAGCCAGACACTCTTGTATATATTTTCCTGACTCGTCTCCTTTTCATCGTCTTTCCCTTCTTAATACTTTCTTTCATATATTTTTATTTTATCGATAATCTCATTTACTGACCAATATTGTCTTATATAAAAAAGGTACAAAGCACTTCTTCTATTATTTCCAACCCTCTTATTAGCTGAGACATCAGTCAAGATATAAAAGCTTTTCGATTGTTTGTTATTTTATTTTTTTCCCTGGCCTACATATTATCGATATAATTGCCCATTTTATTGATAAAATAATTAGTATATTTATAACTCTAGTTTATATTAAGACTTTCGTAATTAAACTACACATCTTCAAATGATCAATCCTATAAATCAATGACTTCCGAGAGAGAATTGCTGAACTAGAAGAACCAGTGATGTATATATCTATGAGATATAATGTAAATTGGATTTCCATTTGTCCAATTACCAGCTTTAGATTTTCAACGTTGAACTTCATTTCTTTATTTTGTTATCAAAAAAAGAAAAGTTGAAGATAAAATACTCTTACTTAATAATCAAGGTAAAGTTAGTTTAATTGAACCCTCAAGATAACAATGAAAATTTAAAAGTAACCATCAGAAGGATTTCATGATAATTTTTTTTTTTATTTAAGCTTGTTCTTCTTAGAACTCAGTTTTTGACTACTTAGAAATTTTTTGTTTTTTTTATTCATAAACTTTGCTGTAAACTTAGCTTAGTAATTTCTGTTGGTAATAGAAACTCTAGGTTTGGCACAATTTATGCTGTCAGATGCAATAGAATTGACAGGAAGTAGTTGTTAGAGAATTATTTATTTATCATATTTAAGTGAAGAATGATAACTCTATAAACTTTTTAAATTTATTTATAACTAAACTATAGAAAAAAATTTGAAAGAAATGTTAGTAATGAAGAGAATTAATTGTTTTAATTAAAATTATTGAGTGGCAGAAATGAATATTATTATTATTATTATTTATATAAAAAATATTTATATCATCAATGTGTTATTCAAGTGGTATCAAAAGCCACTTTTTGAAACACCCCAATGTATATTATTTCAAAGAACGCACCTATTAATTACTCCAATAATTAAATCATTACTATTGATTCATCAATTTGGAATCAACAACAGCAATGTTCGTTCATTTTATTACTTTTTCTTTGACTGAATTTACAAAAAGCTTATCCTAAATAGAAATTCAATTTTCTGTATTTCATTTATTCACATGCTGATGTAAGACACAATTCTAGAATTCTCCAAAATCCAATTGTACCTAAATGAACTGGGCATGATGAGGGAAATGTAATAAATAGGTATCCATGAATTAGATAGAAGCTCAATGAATTTCCGCTATACTGGTATTACGAATGCAATGAAGCCACTAATGAAGAGACTAACAAACCAAGTGATATGACTGCATTATCAGGCTAGCTTAATTTTTAATTACCTTTAAATAAATATGCACACATTTATTTAAGTTCTCATTTCATCTTGACAAACGTGAAAGAAATAAATTTTATTAATTCAAAAAATGATATTTGGAAGAATGCCAAAGTTAATTAAATATTCAGTCGAGTAATTGGTAGACTTGGAAAAACGTGCATAGGGTATGAGTAAATTGATGCATTATTGGAATTGCAATTTTAAATCTTTGAGCTTAAAAGAGAATTAATGTACTAAAGAAGAAATAACGATAAAATGAACTAAAGTTGGTCATTTTGTTTTCTTCTAATTGTTACAAAATATTCCAGAAAAACTGATCTTCTAATTTTTATCTCACAATTAATTAATGCAACATCAATTGATATATTATTATTTAAAAAAAAAACTTAAATTAAAGTAACAAAAAAATTCTCATGAATATTAAGTTTAATTATCATATACGTAAAACTTCAATTGAAATAAATTTCTTAAATAAAATAAAATATTCTCACACAATTCATTCCGTCAAAAACTATTGTCAATATTTTAAGGGTCATTCAGCGTCACTTATATTTATGTAAATTGAGTAAATTAACGGGAGTACAAACATTAGCTGGAAACAAACATTACGAGCAGCAATATAACAGCTCTGACGTCATTGTTCGAACGTCATTGATAAATGCAATCCTCTATAAGATGAATTCAAGCGTGAAATATGCAATACGAATTTGTTGAATCATTTTCTTCATACAATCATTAACACATTATTAAGTAAGTTAATATTTACTGTAATGTAATAATAATAAAGATTAGTAATAGATTTTTTTTTAAAATAGAACACTTCAGACTGAGTAATATAATTCCGAGTCACTGAATTTATGACTCATGGCATAGATTGTTTAGTAACGACAAAAAATTCGTAATACATTAAAACATTTTTCTTTTTTTTTTTCTTTTGAATAAAAAGTTGTTTATTGATTACATGAATTCGATAATTTGTTTTTCACGAAAAAGAAAAAGTTCTTAGAAGAAATAAAGAATTTTTAATTAAATACCGATAAAAAATCCGTTGATTTAATAAATTTTATTCAAATCTCTTTAATAAAGATGTTAGAAAATTTTTATAAAATAATAGTTTTTTCTTATTCACTTGATGCTATGAAATAATTTTATTTTGAATGTATTTACGATCAAGTTGTTGCATTTATGATTTATTATTCATTTTTATAGATATAAAATTGGTTTGAAGAAGGACGAACATTGATTGAATTAATTGACACAATAGAATGCTCAGATAAGAGAAAAAATGAATTGTTTTTTGTTAGCAAAGGGACAATAGGAAAAATACTGATATGATTCTATTGAATGAAGTCACTTGAAAGATGTATTTTTATTCATGGATTTTTTTTTTTTCTATTAAAGTCACTGTTTTAGCACTGATAAAAACAGTTACCGTTTAAAACAAAAAAATAGTTTCCTGTTTTTATGTTAAAGTGAATATTCAGACTCATTTCAAAAATAACATTTAATTGCTTAAGCAAGGTTTTTAAAGCATTAACAATGTTGTTATAATTTGTTAGCATAAAGTATACACAGAAAAATGATTTATTTTTTCAAGCTCATCTCAATAATAAATTATTATTCAAAAGAATATTAAAAATGTTCATCTAAGTAAAACAATTATTGATATTGTTGTAATTAATTGTTTATTTATACTTAATTATTCAATAAACATAAAAATCTAATCGTTAATAAAATACCATAAAATATTAATTAAGAACATATATATTAAGTAAACAATCTATTAAACAAGTCTACTTCGATAAAATCAGAAAAAAAATACTTCTAATAATTTTATGTACACATACAAATAATATTTTTCTGGAAACATAAATAAATGATAAGAGAGGAGATTAGTAATTGAAATTAACTAAAAATAGAAAAATGATTTTCCAGTAATCCCAAATCAATGAACTTATTACTCAGCATATTTATAGATATAACATAGAGTAGAAGTCACTAGAATATTTACCATTTAGGTAAATTCAATCGAAATACTTGATGGATTAGAAGTTGTTATAAATATCATTCACGAGCATGCAAATCGTGTATATCACACGCGATTGTCAGAGCTAACAGGATCGCGGTTGAAAACGACCAGAATGTACTGAGAAGGTTGTAATTCGATTGACCTCTAGTCTCTTCGTCTTCGTCATTCACGAGGAGAGTCATCCACGCTGACTTTTGCCACAGGGTTTATCTGGAATGGGCTTTAAGAGGTCGACACTCGAAGCAGCACCCGAACATTTCATCGTCGATCGAAACCGACTGCGCTTGCGTGTCTTTTACATTTCTCTATACTAGACTAATGTGTCTGCCTAATATATTCTGATTTTACTCCCTACGGCTCGTTTTACGACGACTCGAACTACTTGAAGGACAAGGTGAAAAAGCCGATGGAAGGAAGAGTTTCATCATCAATCAATTTATGCGATTACTAAATTAATTTATTATTTCTTAAGGGATTGAGAAGCCTGAAAAACATTTATCGATAGTTGCTGCTAAGATGATTGATAATATCTTACCTAAAACTACGGGTTATTAATCACTGCCTTTACAACTAATTACATTTTCATATTGTACTGTTGAATTTTTTACTTTTTTTCTTCTTTTTATTTTCTCTCCCCTCTTGTGCTTGGATTCATTCATTTTATAAATAGAATATGGTAGTGAATATTATAATAAACATTCCATTTGTATTATCTATTAATTCATTAATTCATATGATGTATTATCTCAAATAGAGATGCTATTTCGATTAATTATGCACCTGGTCTACTAAGCTCAGCTTATTCTCCAATAAAGACCAGCACAGCTATAATGTTGTATAACCAAAGTGTCTCGTGTTTCATTATCGAACATCGCCTTAGACTCGTATCTTTAATCAGTATCACTGTAGATATGTATTATTATTACATCAATCTTATTGGGTGGTAATATTTGTAAGAATATTACATAAATGATTCGATAAAGTTTGAATAAATTACTGATATACGGAGAGAATTTTTTTTACTAAATCCAAGTACAAAAAATGATAAGTCCACGTTTCGAAGTTTAGAAGTAAAAATATTTCTGTTTAACAGTAAATTTTGGGTTGTCTTAAGTAATTATTTTACTAAGACTCCTCCTTAATATTAAGAGTTAACTTACAAGAACTCAAAATTAACTATCGAATAGAAATATTTTTACTTCAAAACTTCGAAACGTGGACTTGTCACTTTTTGTACTTACATTTAGTAAAAAAATTCACTCCGTGTTCTTTATCGCGACTTTTATTCATTAATTTTCGAACTTTTGATGATATATAATTTTACACAATCAATCATCACTTATTTTTAACACAACCACGCATTATACGATTAATAACTGATGAAATTTATTATTATTCGTATACGATTATTATAAAATGTTCTTTTGAGTTTAAAAAAAATTTACTTGAAAAGTTAGTTTATATTTTTGCTTAAAAGTTTTAAAGTTTTTATAGCATAATATTAGTTTGACCAATAAATTTTTTAGTTGTTTCATAAAATTTAATATTTATTACAATAATAAATAAGTTTAATTTAAAAAAAGTAGTATTTTAATTATATACATAAAAGAAAGTTTATTTAAACATTCTATAAACAAGCTATTTTTAAACTTGATACAATTTATTTCTTTTCACTGATAAATAATAAAATAAATAGACTATAAAATAAATGTTATTTATACAAGTTTTGTTGTGTAATTCTAGTACATAAACGTAATTAAAAAATTTTTTCCAGTTCGTGATTATATAAAAATAAATGTCCAATGTAAGATTATTCTTTGAATTTATTTAGAAAAGGAAATGGCCTCGTTTAGTAATTAAATTTATTAAAGAGTTCAAATGTGTTTGTTACAATAGGCTTCTATATACTTGCTGACTTTAGGAATTTCTCGCATCAATTTATTTGCGCTTATTCAGTATATATATATTACATTGTGACTTATGACGAGAACCTACGGTAAAATACGCGAATCCACAACAATACTCTACAATCTCGTACATTATGCAATTGTTGTTCTAGTTATATCAAGTTCTATACCAGATTCAGTCGCTTCGCACCAACTAACGTGACATTTTCAGTTTAATTTATCAGAAAGTTTCAAGTTTAACGATGTCTTGTTCGAACTGTATTACATATTTATATTAAAACACATAATTGTATTATTTAAGGGTCAGTCATCAAATAAATGTAATTTAGGGAATGTTTTATTCATTATATTTGATATCTTTCGTTTTCTTTCATCACTTATAGACACTTATTTGCGCTCTGCTAACTTTTTTTACCTCAAGGACTCTTGAAAATCTCGAAACGTGTCTATCTTTACTTTACGTAATTAAAATTTCATGAATTTCCTAACTGAATTAAACTTGCATTCGCGGTTGAGTTGAACTGAATATCATTATTGGTGTATATAGTTATACATAAAGACGTCAAATAAAAAGGGTCTAAACAAGAAGTAAAGTGAATTTATTAAATAATTATTGTCTAACGAGTATAATCACTATGCTAGTAAAGAGCTTTGTATCATTAAAAAAAAGCTACAACTAATTTATTCAAATTTGATTTATCATCTATTGTACTAATATTTAGTTTACTACAAATTATTAAAAGATTTAATCAACTATTTTTTATTGTTGACCAATTTTTTTCCTTTTATGATTGAAAATAAAAAAACTCATTTATAGAGATGCATTACGATTAAATTATTCATGATTTCACTTTAAATCCTGGATAAAATTTTAATTAAAAATTGTGGATATTAATTTTATAAAATTCTTTTGATGATATAATAACACTATACATTATAAATAATAATTTTTTTCGCCATCTTTAAATAGACCATTGATTAATAATTAATAAAGTTCATCAACTAAAAATAACTTATTTTCTCAGTGTACATTCTTTTTTTACTATCATTTTCTTTTATCAACTTCTATTTACGGTATCAGAGGAAAGTAATAGACACCCTGTGAGTTGTCTTTTTCATCCATACTTTTACCTAAATAATGATTTGATATAAATATTTATCCAAATAAAAAATATCTAATGTTATTAAAAGAAATAAATTGATAAACATGTATAAAAAAAAAATTATACAAAATTTAACTGAAAAGCTTGGATTAAAATTCCACGAAAAAAGCACATTCTTTATTGGCTGTTGGAGTAAAAACACTTGTCTGACATTGAAAAAGCTAGTGTGTAAAAAATAATATATATATATAAATACACTTTACACATTGGGTGATGTAAAAATGACTTAATAATCCGATCAGGCTATTCATAGGAAATCTGATGCTAACGAGAGTCTCACCCGTGACCCAGCCCATTGCTTGTATATAGCACCACAGCTTCAAGATTGACTCATCGTTCAATCCTGTCTCGTCATGCCTATAAAATCATCACCCATGCAGAGGAAAACGCGATAAAAGCATGATTACCACCCGTAGTTTGAACGCCATTGCAAACTGCATCCCTTGTCTTAAATTTTTCTCCAATGATGCCTCTACATATATATTAATACATGAAACAAACAACAACTTTGTATTCATCAACCCCCAAGAGGGAAGTTGGAGTCACTTTTATAACGCTTTGAAATTATTCAACAACTTTTACATACACTCTTCAGTCTACACTACTTTAATAATGTTACAATATTTAACATAAAGTGCTATTATTGAGTATTAACGCAATTAGCACCCTTACTTCAACATTCTCATTGCAAAACGAACTGCTAAATATTTTTGTTTGATCAATTATATCGTCGTAATATTTGATTTCATGGATTTATTTTTAAATGGATGATTTTTCGTTGAATTTTCTAATAAAATATTTTCCATTAAATAAATAAATGAATAAATAAATCATAAATGAAGCAAAAAATAAATTTTATTATACCAAAAAAAAAACAAATCCTAGGGATATTAATTGAAATGAAAGTTTAATTAGTATGCTTACTTGTAAAATTATTCTTTGAATAAGAGTTTAATTTTCCCATGCTTTAAATTGCACAAATAACTTACGGCATACTTATAAAAAGTTTTAAAAAGCCCATTATTAATTATTATTCAGATATGTTATTTTAATGTAATATAATTAAAAAATATCAGATAAAAAAATTTAAAAAAGCTTTTTTTATTGAAATAAAAGAAATATAATTACATAGTAATCATTTTGATGTAAATATAATTATTTCTATTGTTTTTATTTTTTGAGTCAACAGAATTTTTTAGTGTTTTTATCACGATCAGAATAATTTTAATAAAGTACTCAGTAAAATAGTTTATTACTAAATATTTTTATCACGAAAGGGATCAAATTTATGACGATAATAAAAAGAATATTTTAATATTAAAATAATAATATAGTTCAGTGATATAAACAATTTTTTTTATAAAATTCATTATAAATTATAAATAATTAAAAAAATTTTTAAAAATAAGTAATGAAATTTATGAAAAAGTTTATTATAATGACCAATAATATTGAAATAGTTTCCCAACATCAACGTAAATTACCTACCCCACGTCATAAATGTCACATTATTTACTCCAAAGTGACATTGTTGAGCATATGAATGTAATTAAAAAGCCTACCTGCAGCTCTCACTTGGAATAAGCGTCGAAAAATGTCCTTAGTGAATTCTTTTCATTCCAAGTGCAAAAAAATGACCTTAAGACTTGTAGAAGGTTGGATGGCAAGTGAAAAAAGATAAAGATGCAGTATTGTCAGATGCTCTGCATGCATATCTTCAGGTGTTCTTGTCTTGCAATTGAACCAAGAGCTCGTGGGTTTCCGGCGGATTTGACTCGGGTCCGGAAAGGTAAAGAAAGAAGCTCTCGAAGAGGAGGATGGACGAGAATGAAGCTCTCTCTACTTGAAGCTTAACGTCGATTGTAGAAGAAGGAGCGAGAGAGAAAGAGAGAGATATGAAGTAGAAAAGGGGTCGGTCGGACAAGGGTGGTGCAAGGGCGCAGATGGAGCGCACGCGCGCGAACCCCGGCCTTCCTTCTGGCAGCCGTTAGAACGCCAGTCCGTTAGAGGCCGTAGTGTTGTATACATCGTTATCTATGTTGAGACATCAACGACCTCGCCTGTAATAGAGCCATCGTGTTGGACAATTCTCGTTGGCTCTTATTGGACTCTCATTACACCTCCAGGCCGTGGTATACAAACACACTAATTGGACATTTTTCCAAAGGGTTCAATAAATGAAGAAGATCCAACAGAAATCTGTGACCGATCGAGATAATATTATAAGAGAGCAGGAACGAAGGTCGAGGCTATGACGTACGAAATGTGGAAAAGTTGAGAGAGGTGGAGAGAAGACGAAGGTTTACTTTAGAGTAGAGTTTCAGTAACTTCAGCTACTGAAAGTGGGTTAGTGCGAGTTGAAAAAGAGGGAAAAAAGGGTTAGTGTGTAGGAGAAGAAGGCAGCAATGTTAAGTGGTATTCTCTGATACTAAAGTGTATTGTAAGAATGGGATTTGATGTGACATTAGAGAACATAATAGTTTAGTGAAGCACTTGGATTTCACCATTAACTGGTTATTTAGTTAGACACTCGATCAGTTGGAGAGATATAAGTTGGTGTGTTGGTGGTGGCTGGTTTGTTGAGTCTCCGGTGGTGGTTGCCGGAGCTGTTAGGTAGCAATAGTCGAAGAAGTCATTGGTGCAGTAATAGTTGTTGATGATAATAGTGGAGGTGTATCGAGAAAACGTGGATAAATGTGTCGATCACGGTATAAAACGTGAGGGCGTCCAAGGGACGGTGGCAGAAGGAGCGGCCGAGGTGTTGGAAGTGGCAACGGAAGAAGAGAAAACGCGAGGAAGGTGGAGGCGGAAGAGGAGTTAGCATCGGTGTGTGAGTTTATCGGGAGGAAGAAAAGCCAGCGTGTAAATGTGCGTGTTAGTGCGTGTCTTGATTCGAGCTATACACAGCAAGGCGTGATCAGCTGCACGCGGGGTCCGAGGGGAATAAGAAGACGAGGGGCAAACGTGGAAACGCGCTACAGAAGAGCCGATTTTATTTTTAGTGCACATCGAAACGTAGAGTGGCAGCGGCACACGGCCGCAGATCTGCCGACGTATGTCACATTGGAATTATTATATTCTGCTTCATTGCTCGTGACCACCGAGGTTATCGCCATAGCCCGGGACACGCCTCGCGATAAGCGTCGGTGAGTATATTCCGAGCTTTTTCTTCCCTCGACCTTAAAGCTCTCCTCGGACTCTCATTCCTTATCTCTCTTTCACTTGTCATTCTTTCGTTGCTGGCCACGCACGCCTTGAGAGCCGCTATTATGTAACCTCCGCGATGATGTAGTCGAGCAGACGTGGATAACTTCGGGTGGCTCTTTTGCCTGGGCCGACAATTTCCTCACTCTACGTCCAAACATTATTTCGGGAGTACTAGCACCACCACCAGACCTCGAGACTCGCTTAGTAGAGTGAGACAAACTAATTCTACTGCAGTCCGGGATAAATTCACCGGCTTTTCTTCTCTTCCTCTTTTTCTTCAACTCACTCAAAGACTAGCATCAACTCTGCCTCTCAAGTGAAACATGATTCGGTTCCCAAATTCGTCGCGCCCTTTTTTTATCCTCTCGCGCTTTGCATCTTTACTTCATCACCACCAAAAATACATCTTTTTTTATGCTTTTCCGTTACTTTTTTGTCTTATCTAAAGGTTAGGTTAATGACACTGAAAGTTGTCGAAAGAGTGAAAAAAAGGCATCCAACTAGACCCTAAAACAGTGTGAGAGATACGAGATTGTCACTCTCTGGTGTATTTTTACTCGCGATTGACGTCAAAGTACTGATAAATTTGCTCTGTCGCTTTTATATATTTATGCAGTAATTAATTTTGCGCCTCGCTATCTAGACGATAAGGTGTAATGTAACAAGTCAAGTCGGTGAGACAAAATGTGATGAGAAAGACAAAACATTTTATTCGCCTGTATGTGATTTAATTTGTTTGAGAATAAAATCTTTCCTCCTTCATGTAACTTACTATTTTTATGATTCTGCGCACAGACGCATACATTTTTAATGTTATTATATCTATTTACACAAGTGATATTGTCATTCAAGAATTTAACTATCAAAAGAAATCTCTCAACTTCATTCAGAATTAGCAGTGAAAAGAAAAAAACTTCCAAGTATTTTTTCCTAAAGCAATAAATTTCAAAAGTTGCTAAAATAAATTGAAGAAAATTCAATGACGCAGAGAAAAAAGTTTTTCTTTGAATTTTACGATTGTTTGTCGTATTTTATTTTCTGACAGCATACATTCAACTTTAGTACTTGGTAATAATCTTCAAAGTGTCAGAGAATTGAAAAGCAATTAAAAAATTTACCTAAGAAAAATAAATCGTTGAGAAAAAAAAAAATTTTTCAAAAACAGAAAAAAATCAATAGTTGTTACCTCTTTCTTTTATTTAATTGAGCTAACTTATTCAACCAACACTTGGAAACGAATTAAAAACCTTTAAAACATTGTTAAACAAAAAAAAAAAAAAACTATAGCATCAATTTGAATCAAAAAACAAGTTAAATATTGTAATTCATCATTTCCATTCTCTCCAGATAGTCCTCCAATACTATAATGAAGTTTATTTTTCACAAGACAATTCAATTTATTTCTAAAAAGAAATTTCCATCATGAAATTCACTTATTGCATGCCAGTAAATAAATCCGATTTTTCATCGTTCAGAGTATGTTAAAAATACTCATTGATTATCAAATAAAAAAGTGATATATGATTTAATAACACACACTTCATACTATTCAATAATGTCATGAAATTTATTATGGTATATATAACTCAATTGACCTAACGCATTCGCTCGCACTTTAATTGAATTTCATGATGAGAGTTCCATATGTCATGTGCTCTAAATATCCAATCTCTGCTCGACTATTACAACAATTCAAACATCAACTCATACCATCTTCTAATGTATCACCAAATCACTTGCGTCGTCGACCCACGTCCGTCTATCAAATTGTTCTTAGCTGTTTTGCGTGCGTTGCCTCGTTGTTCCCATCTATCCTCTCACGTTCATAATAACCTCCGGAAGTGTCATTGCGCTCGTTGAATACTGAACCAAGTATTCTGTTGATCGACTTTACACGTGACTAGTCAGTCGACCTGTTTTCTTATTATTTAACTCAATTCATTTTCACTAGAGTCATTAAAGTCATGATTTATACCCACAAGTCATTTTTATGATTTCAAAAACGTACATCAACGTAAATTCCTATTTATTTATCTTTTGTCTTAATGACTGTGGAGTGCTGATTGACTTGGGGAAGAGAAGATAGTCGATAAGATGAAGGAGAAATGTCGTTACTTGAAGACGTGGCATCTAAAGTGGAAGGAGGGGAGATTATCGAAGCACGATAGTTTGAGATCTCGGTCAAATGGATAAAATACGTGTAGATATTGCAGAGCCTTTCCTCTGATGATTTCAGGTTTTATAGACATGAAAAGAGGTTTCCTCTATTCTTTGCAGTCCACTCGCGTCACTTATCACTCGCTCATTACTTGCCAGTTACTCAGCTGGCAATCGTGCAGCTTTCATATAAGCCGATCACCTTTTTTAATGTGTTTTTCTAGTCCTTTTATAAAGTTTACAACTACTTATTCTTTCACATTTTTCATTATTATTCATTCCTCTTCCCCTAAAATCTTATCGCCCCTCAGTCACATAAATTTTCATATTTTTACTCTTGTAATAAACATTTTATTTCCATGTTTTTTTATTTTATACATTTTATTATATTTAGTGATACAAACTCTAGTGCATTATAGTAAAAGTGGAGTGAACATTTAATTACATCTTCATCAACTTATTGCGTGGATATAAAAATTATAAATAATTGCTGTTATTTAGTTAGAATTCTTCAGTGAGTTTAAATATTGCAAAGTAGTTTTTTTTTTATATTTTTAAACACAAAGTAACTAAGAATACTAAATTATTATTGATGCTATCATTAAGTGTCATTACCATTATCATTACTTTACTTATTTTTACAGTAACCTTTTTGTTTTATTATCACGCTGATTATTGTGCTTTTTTCCACAAACTTCTTCAATAAAAATTCCCATCATGATTTGAAGGTTTCATATACTTAGAGACTTTGATGAAATATTGAACAAAATTCACAAATAGAATTATGAATGAAAGTGACGTAAAAGAAATAGAAAAAAAAGTTATAGACTTGGAAAGT
The DNA here is from genome assembly GCF_013357705.1 of Chelonus insularis. Lineage (NCBI taxonomy): Eukaryota > Metazoa > Arthropoda > Insecta > Hymenoptera > Braconidae > Chelonus > Chelonus insularis. The sequence goes on from NW_023276522.1 coordinate 295,619, forward strand.
TTTATTTCCTTAGTTTACTCTATTTTTCAACATTTAACAGACTGTTAATGAAATATATATTCGTCAAATCTACAGTCTAAAAAGAGACTCTCTGAGGAATTTAAAAGTCTCTATTATTGTGTAATTTTATAAGGAATATATCATACAATATATACACCAAGTGCGTCATAATGTGCATTAGTAATCATAGAAAATATAAAAATTACCTTGAATGACGCACAAATATATTACGTATCCATTTCAATGTTAAAGTGGTGGAATTAATTAAGCGAATAAAAATAGTGAGAATATAGTATATGAAATTCATGCAATTGTAGGAAAATTCTTCAAGTAAAACTCTCTTGACCTCTCTAAAAATATTTTGTATTTTACGCGCGCCCACGTAGAGGGCAGCAATATCAACTATGTTGTCTGTGTATGAACGCATATATATTGGGAGTGAGTTGAACCACGCGAACTAACGATCTGTACGTGTATATGTTATGTACGAGATTCGAGACGATAACTCACGATAACTGTTCACTGTTCACATGATTAGTATTGCCATCAACAACAAGATGTGCTTAGGCAAACGCGTACCTTGGGTGTATTTGCAATAAACTATCACTGTGTATGTTCAAGAACAATCTTCTTACTAAAGTGACCGGTTAACCATGCGGAACTGAATGCCGCCAGAATTTACACCCTCGTAAAAGCCCATCATCTTCATAATTTTTCATTTTTTCATATCGCTGTTGTGATTATAATTTATAAATATAAGGTAAAAGAAATAATTTAATAAAATATTACATTTTCTGCAAGTACTAGTCGTACTACTGGTGTGCCGGTTGTATGTTATTATTATTTGTCAAATGATTGTTTTATTACATGATTTCAACTTCACAGAAGTCATTAACTTGCTACCAGACAATAAATAGCTGTGCTATTATCATATTGTAAGATATTATGAGTCATGGATAAGCATATATTATATTTTTGGAGCACAGATAGTGAACATAACCTATGAAGCCAGGCATCTACTTAGGTGCCGGTATCGACCTCAAGTGTATCATATTTATTTTGATATTTATCAAAATCATAAATGACTATACTTAAAATGATTGATAGATGTTATTAAATAAAAATTATTACAAATGGGATTTGAGTTAATGGATATTTCTACATTTTTCAGCTTGTGGACTTCCGACTTCTCGGAGCTCAAGGGAGTTGAAAGAAAATAGCCTGGATCCTTGGCTTTAGAGAAGTAAGGTAGAGTTGGCAGAGGCCAACCAGGAAAGGACGAGAAGAGATGGCGACGATAGACGGGCGGCCAGCCCAATATGGCATCACTCTTAAGCAACTCCGAGAGCTTATGGAACACCGAGGGCGAGAGGGTGTCAACAAAATTAACGCTCTCGGTGGTGTACAGGAATTATGCAAAAAGTTGTACACTTCGCCAAGCGATGGTAAGTAACTTGCATCATTATTCATTCATGTCATTTACTCCATCAACATCAAGAAGACTGCATTAATGGAGGTCATTTTTATTGATTATAGGTCTTAGTGGATCATCGGCAGATTTACAACATAGGCGAGACACGTTTGGTTCCAACCTAATACCTCCAAAACCACCAAAAACTTTTCTCACGTTAGTGTGGGAAGCACTACAAGATGTTACTTTGATCATTCTTGAAATAGCTGCATTGATTTCATTAGGTCTTAGCTTCTATCACCCTGCAGATGACGAATCTGAAGAGGGTCAGTACCTTTATTTTTTCTATCTAGATTATACATTAATTATTTTGATCAATTAAATTCCAATAGATCTGAAAAAAAATTTTATAACAGTCACTATTATATTGTATCTATTTAATTTAATTACTTATCGTCTTACAGTGCAAGACGTAACGATAGATAAAGATGAGGCTCAGTACAATTGGATTGAAGGCCTTGCCATTTTGATCTCTGTTGTTGTGGTTGTATTGGTCACAGCTTTTAATGATTATTCGAAAGAAAGACAATTTCGAGGCCTTCAAAACAGGATAGAAGGAGAACACAAGTTCTCGGTCATCAGACAGGGTGAAGTAAAACAAATATCTGTAGCTGATATCGTTGTAGGCGATATATGTCAGGTATTTTTTGCTAAAACCAGTCTATTTTATTTTACTACTCCAATCTAACTCGTCAACTCTTTTCTGATGAATTAAATTGTTGATGTTCAGATAAAATATGGAGATTTACTGCCTGCTGACGGTGTTTTAATACAAAGCAACGATCTCAAGATTGATGAGTCAAGTTTGACAGGTGAATCGGATCACGTGAAGAAAGGAGAAGCATTTGATCCTATGGTGCTATCGGGAACACATGTGATGGAAGGTTCTGGCAAAATGCTGGTGACTGCTGTCGGTGTAAATTCTCAAGCTGGTATTATCTTTACTCTCCTTGGAGCTGCTGTAGATCAACAAGAGCAGGAAATTAAGAAAATGAAAAAAGGTATGCTTCTTTCCTAGAGAAAATAACCAGCTCTAATTAGGTTTGCTTACTTTGCGCCCGCTACTTTTCGCGTCTTTACGTAATTTTCTCTAATTGATTTTTATTTGATCATTCAAAAGTCTCTCTTAGCTTTTAATTGATAATAATATTTGTAATTATTATCTTTAATAATCATTTTTATTAGTTAATTACAACAATAAAATTAATTCTTCCAATTAATAAACACATTTGCCTTTGAAAAAATATAAAGTAGCGGGCATGCGATATTTTAGCATGAGTAAGAAATTTCTCCAACAGTGTGGACCAGAGATTAATGAACGCATGGTTTTTTATTTCAGTGTAAAATTAAATTATTAATAAGTTGTAATATTACTTTAATGATTGATATTACAACTATGTTGGCATGATTTTGCATTATTATTCTCGATTATGTGCTGCTTGTTTCCGCAACTAGTTGACAAAACATTAACTTTTTTTTGTTCGATTTACGACATAAATTTTTTGATTTAGCAACAAAAATAATTAAATTTTTAAAAAATATTAATTTTTTCAAACACTTCTTTTTGACTATTTATTAGCTTGTTCAATCTAATTTTATTAATACTTCATTTATTAAAATTTACACAAAATTGATAAAAAATGCTTCATTACTAAATTGATAATTAATCATTTCAATTATTCATCGTCAATAAATATTAAAAAGCCAATGATAAATCGATTTATGTTTATAAATAAGTCAAATTTAAATTATTATTGAAATAATAATTTTCTTACATTATGAAAGAATTTACTCGAGTAATTTTTCATTATTTATATTTTATTATATGTTTACTCAATGTTGATTCATTTCCCCAACAGTTTAAATACTATACTCAGATAATTTCGAGACTGTTCGTCAGGCCTCAACCATCTGTTCATTATCGGTCCTTTGCTGATAACATTTTCAACCGCCACAACTGCTTTTATAGTTGGTTTTAAGAGCCAATGAAAGCATTAAAAAATAAATTTAAAAATAAATATATACATATACTGATATCAGTTAATGTAAAGCTGACCAAACGTTGCTAATGAATTTTTTTGTTTTCGCATGTGTTTTTGTTGTCTAGAAGCTAAAAAGCAGCGGAAGAAGAAGTCTCTCCCAGGTGATTAAAATTATACATTACTTTTTTTTTTTTATAAACAAACGAAACAATTTTTTATCTCTTATAAATCTTTCTTTTATTTGATGTTTTTTTTATAATTGATTGGTCAATGATAAAGAAATAATTTAAAAACAAAGTATAAAACAAAAAAATTGTTTAAAACTTTTAAATCACATTCATAGTCACATTGGAATTCTTCACACCCTTAATTATTTCAAACCAAACTATGTATATTTTTTTTTAATTAGTTATTTATCTATTCGTCAATGCCCTCAATAGATTTTTTTATGACTGGGTGTGTACCATTTATGGTGATTTTTTGCACCTAATATGTTCGAGATATTTTTTTCACCCTCTGCATTTTATGATTGACTTCCTGTTTGCTATAGACAATGCGAATAAATAGTTACTATATTTAAAGTTTAAGTATATTATCTCTAACACTGTTCGTTTTTGATAGCTTACTCTAAAACGATTTTTATTGACCGATCGAATTGATTATTTCTGTTATTCACGTTTACGTTTTATCGACTACTATAAAAATATTTAAACTGTAAAGCTCCAAGGTTACTGTTACTTAAAGTATCTAATTTTACTTTTATACCTATAGGTACTTTTTTATTTTTATAACAATAAAAATGAAAAAAAAATACTAGTTAAAGTGTATAATTAATGCAATATCAAGAAAAGTAACCTAGGAACTTTGTAAAGTGAAGCCACAATGTGACGTTGAAAAATAACAAAAAGTTTTGTTGTAAAAAAGGAGACGAAGCTGGAGAAGTAACGGGTAATAGTCATCCGGGAAGCGGTGGAAGCGTAAAGCACGATGGTGCGGAAAATCATGCAGCCGCGTCCTCAGCTCCCAGAGAACACGAAGGAAAAAAAGAAAAAAGTGTGCTCCAAGCCAAATTGACAAAACTCGCAATTCAAATTGGATACGCTGGATCTACAATTGCGGTGCTCACTGTCGTCATTTTAATTATCCAATTTTGTGTGCAGACGTTTGTTATCAAGCAATTACAATGGAAAAGTAAATATGCTGAGAATCTTGTACGACACTTGATCATTGGTGTGACAGTACTTGTAGTAGCTGTCCCGGAAGGTCTTCCACTAGCCGTGACGTTGTCTCTAGCTTATTCGGTCAAGGTTAATATTATTATTTTATTATTGCAGTTATTATTATTAATAAAATTTTGATAAATCGATTATTTGAACGCAAAATTGACATAGTAACGATTTAAATGAATTTTGCAGAAAATGATGAAGGACAACAACTTGGTACGTCATTTGGATGCCTGTGAAACTATGGGTAACGCTACGGCTATTTGTTCTGACAAGACTGGAACGCTGACAACCAACCGGATGACAGTAGTTCAGTCGTATATCTGCGAAAAATTGAGTAAAACGATTCCACCGTTTACGGATATTCCGGGTCACGTTGGAAATCTTCTTGTTCAGGCAATCTCAATTAATTGTGCATACACGTCCAAAATTATACCCTCGCAGGATCCTACCGATCTGCCAATGCAGATTGGCAACAAAACCGAATGTGCCTTACTTGGATTTGTAGTGAACTTGGGCCAAAATTATCAAACAATTCGAGAAGATCAGCCAGAGGAAACATTCACGCGGGTATACACTTTTAACAGTGTCAGGAAAAGTATGTCTACTGCTATTCCAAGAGCAGGCGGTGGCTATAGGCTCTTCACCAAGGGTGCTTCCGAAATCATCATGAAGAAGTAATAATAATTAATTATTTTCATATCTATCAATATTTATGATAAAGTTTCTTTAAAAATTATTTTTATTATATTACAGATGTGCCTTTATTTATGGACGCGATGGACATCTGGAGAAATTCACGAGAGAAATGCAAGATCGTCTGGTGAAGAATGTAATTGAACCCATGGCGTGCGATGGATTGCGTACAATTTCAATTGCATACCGTGACTTTGTTCCTGGTAAAGCAGAAATCAATCAGGTTCATATTGAAAATGAACCAAATTGGGAGGACGAAGAAAATATTGTGAATAATCTCACATGTCTTTGTATCGTTGGTATTGAAGATCCTGTACGGCCTGAAGTACCAGATGCTATAAAAAAATGTCAAAGAGCAGGAATTACAGTAAGAATGGTTACTGGAGATAACATCAATACAGCCCGATCAATTGCTTTCAAGTGTGGTATTTGCAAACCCAATGAAGATTTCCTTATTTTAGAAGGTAAAGAATTCAACAGGCGAATTAGGGATAGTAATGGAGAAATTCAACAACATTTACTTGATAAAGTCTGGCCAAAGTTAAGGGTATTGGCTAGATCGTCACCTACAGATAAGTATACTCTTGTAAAAGGGATGATCGACAGCAAAGCCTCAGTAGCTCGTGAGGTAGTAGCTGTAACTGGTGATGGTACGAATGATGGACCAGCATTGAAAAAGGCTGATGTAGGATTTGCTATGGGTATAGCTGGTACTGATGTTGCAAAAGAAGCTTCCGATATTATTCTTACTGACGATAATTTTTCTTCAATCGTCAAAGCTGTTATGTGGGGTAGAAATGTTTACGACAGTATAGCCAAATTTTTACAGTTTCAGTTAACTGTAAATATCGTCGCAGTTATTGTGGCATTCATTGGTGCTTGTGCTGTTCAAGACTCGCCATTGAAGGCGGTACAAATGTTGTGGGTTAATTTAATTATGGACACATTAGCTTCCCTTGCATTGGCTACTGAATCGCCTACACCTGATCTTTTACTTCGTAAACCTTATGGTCGTACGAAACCATTGATCTCCAGGACTATGATGAAAAACATCCTGGGTCAAGCAATTTACCAGTTGACTGTAATATTTATGCTCCTTTTTTTCGGTAATAATATTTCTTTCCTTTTTCGTTGATAAATGTTTATTTGAATTATTAATTCAATGATTGATTTTATAATAGGTCACGAAATGCTCGGTATTCCTACTGGCAAAGGAGCCGCAGAAAAAGGTGAGGGACCGACCCAACATTTTACAGTTATATTTAACACATTTGTCATGATGACCCTCTTCAACGAATTCAACGCGAGGAAAATTCACGGTCAGCGCAATGTCTTCCAGGGAATATTCACCAACCCCATTTTCTATTCAATTTGGATTGGAACTTTTCTGTCTCAAGTAAATATTATTATTATGATGATGATTATTATTATTATTGTCAGCATCGTTCTTATCATTATCATTATCATTATGACCATTCATTAAATATTCTTCTCATTTCTCTTATTTAATCATACCAGTACAATCATAAAATAATAATAAATAGCAGTCTCAGCTCGAGAACAATACATATTTTATTTCAGAATAAAAATAAGGAATTTTTCATTCTAGATTGTCATCATTCAGTACGGTAAGATGGCATTCAGCACAAAAGCTCTTGATCTAGATCAATGGATGTGGTGTTTGTTCTTCGGAGTTGGTACACTAGTGTGGGGCCAAGTAGTTACAACTGTTCCTACAAGGAAGATACCTAAGATCCTTTCGTAAGTGATACATCATATTTGTATACAATTAGTGTTTATTCCCAAAAAAGAAATTATCGTGCAATACTTGAAATCACGTTAATCATGAGCGATATCACGCGATAAACATAATCAAATATTGATGTATGCATTAAATTTCATGCTTATGAAAAGCACCTGATTATTCGAGGGGAACTTGTACGAGAGTTAGCACAGTATTAGCACTAATATTTCAATGCACAAACGCTCATACAACTTCCAATGAATAATCGTATACGTCGCTGTGTACATAATTACAAAAAAAGTATTTCAGTAATTTAAGTTTAACTATTGCCAACGGCAGACATTAGTAGATATATAATATTTATTCAAAAATCGATCAATAATATTTTTTATTTATTGTTCGTAAATGTCTAGCCACGATAATTAGCCACTCTAGCTTTCGTATCCCCCTTTAGTTATACGTGGTAGAGGCCTTTGCATGCTAGAATTATCCTGACCACGCTAATCAAATAATACCCAAACAGGTTTAGTGACATACAGGGCTGTTTCTTCGTGGTTTGTTTCAATACTTTTCTCACCCTAATTTATGTGCAGCTATTTCGCTCCGATTAACTAATTAGTAGCCAAATAATCTTATATCAAGTAATCCTACACCTAGAAAAGCTCTCTTTACATTATAGCAAAACTGTAGTACCAATGTTAACTAATTTTATCAGTCCATATTCCTAACTCCTTAATGCCTGAACGTTTTTGATGAATACTGAATGTTGCATGTCTACAACCGTTTGAGAGAAAAGAAGAAGAAAAACAACCAAAGTATATTAATATTAGGTAACTACGTACTTGTTTGTATTCTACTAACAAAAATAACATCATGTTGGCTGACATCAAGCCTGAGAAATACATTTAGCTTGGTAAATAGAAAAGAAAAAATGTACTAATAAAAGGGATAGAAAAATATGTTTATGGTAGTAGACGGTTGTTTAAATCATAAAATATTGTAACGTGTACCTTTCTATTGAAAACTAAATAATTCGAAATACTACTCTCGCGCACGGTGTTGGTTAAATCCACAATCCGCCGAATCTCACTTATTGATTTGGGAAAGTCAGCTTACTTCTCCGTCCTGCGCGTCCTCTATTTTTCTTTCCATATCCCATTCCTTCTATCATTTATTATTATTTTATTATCATTATTTTTCTATTTTCTACTTTACTTTACTCCAACTCAAGATATTAATGTTCCTTCGACGAGAGATTAATCAACTGTTATCGTCATAGATGAAAAGTATGGCGTTATTATTATTATTATTATTATTATTATTATTTATGTAACCCAAAAAAAATTCAATTACGGTTCTTTGATTTTTTTTTCCTATTTACAGATGAATTAACTTGATAAATATTTCATATCTAATCATTAAAACATAATGCAAAAAGTATTATTAATAACACAAGTCGTCTTAAAACGTAATCCTCTTGATCCTTTCGTGACCATCCTAATCTTTTTCCTCGTCCATATTTCAATTTGAAATGAGAGTGAGAATGCTTTAAAAAATGTAACTTGAAAGGATGACCGATGGATTAAAGATTACTATTTTTGATCTCAAGGGGAAAATTCGTCCGTGAAAAATAACCAACGAATTTCCTGTGGTGGAAGAATATATTTGTTTTTGATTAATAGCAACTGATGTGTGAATTAATATCGTGCGTTACGTTAATGGTAGACCAGATAATTAGGACTAACATAAAAGAAGCGAAAAAAAAAATAACATTTCTATGTAAATAAAAAAATAGTTGAAGAATATGGAATAGTTAAATAATAACAAAAAATATTTATAATTACTACTAACGCATGTACTTATTAATGTCGGTTTATTAAATCAAGATATAATTAAATATTATAATAATTGAACCAATCATTTACTAATAACATATTGACACATTTTAAAACACTAATATACTAAGTCATGAATATCACTCGGCGACGTAAACGATCATTTACCCTCATGATTATCATTATTTCATGTATCATAAATGCTTATAATTTATTTATCCAAAATTAAAATATTATTTCGTACCCCTTCTTTTCCCCCCACCATTAATTCATGTCACTAACATTTTTATTAACATTTTGCAATTCTTCTACAGAAATAGGATCACACTGCTACTATTGTCTATCCATTGTGTTTTATCTTTTTCTATAACTTGTTTCTATTTGTTGGTTGATTATTTCACTATTTTTCTCTTTTCTACTATTACTACTATTTAACAACTCTCTTTCTCGCTTTCTGTTATATTTCTATTTATTCTTTTTATTATCACTTTTGTAACTCTGGTTTTTTCTCTCTCTCTCTCGTATTTTTCTTGCATTACTTCAATTTCTATTCTGTATTATTCTAACAACTTCTTTTTATGCAATAACTATTGCTTACAATTGAGGGAAATGAAGGGGGAACGAAATTAAGTGAGTGCAGTACAACGAGGAGCCGACTGCGAATTTTGATTAAACATCAACCTAAAGAAAAAACAATAATTCAAAAATGAACAAAAAAAAAGATTGTCTTATAAAAAACACGGATCGAGTTATGAAGAAGTGGTTTAATGTTTTTTAAAAACAGATGGGGTCGCGGCCAGCCAGATGAAATCGGTGCTATCAATCTAGGAGACGAGAAATTCGACCCAGACTCGGATAAAAAGCCGCGCGCAGGACAAATTCTATGGATCCGTGGTCTAACACGGCTACAGACTCAGGTAACTATCCTCATGTCACTCATAATCACCACTCAAAGTCAACATTATCAGATCCTCTCACAAAAGGTACTTACAACAAGAACCAGAGAATAAAAGAAAAAAGAGATAATATTAAGAAACCAAAAGAATAGTAATGATGATGAAAAGAAACATCCTGGGGCTGAGTAAATGACGCTCCGCTCCATTTATTTTCTAGGTAACTTAGGAGTACGCGTTCGACCATTGTCGACCGGTATATATATATATTTAAACCCCACACGTATTATCACTTACTCTCCCTTTTTATTTTACAGTTATTATCATTTTATTTTTTATTTCAATTTAACTTGCGCGTGCGTGCAATTATGCGGATCAAAGAGACTTAAAAAAGAATATCTTCTAATAGAAAAGCTAGGAGCTTTTATCAACAGGAGTAAGTATTAACACTCAATTTATGAAAAGGATCTTGAGGAAATGAAAAATATGACTCCAGTCAGATTCGTTGATCCAGTTTTTTGATTAAATAAATTTTTTCTTCAATATTACTTTGATGTTCTTAACATGAAAAAGAAATTAAAAATATTAAAAACTTGGTTATATTAATTTCCTAATTGCCATCAAGGTATTTTTTTAAATTAAATAAATTATTTAGATTAAAAATACATCATCCTTTTTCCTGAAATTGAGAGTTAATTATTATTTCATCTAAAAAAAAAATTTTATAAAATAACTTTTTAATATTAATGATAAATGATAGCATAATTGATGCACTTGCAAGCTCATTGATCATCAAATACGATAGGCGAGTACATCGCGAAGACGACCGATCGAGTCGCGTTTGTATGCTACGTTGTCTAGGTCAGTGGCACGTACCCACGTTCATTGAATTCCCAACGAGGAATCAACCTTTGGATCCAAATTATCATATTCCTCCGAAAGATTATTTCAGAATAGAAGGGAGATGATCCTGCGGCGAGTCCGGGATGTAATTTCGCGTGATTAGTTTGTTTCCAATAACCGATAGTCATCGTATATCCGATGTCAATAAGCCCAATCACTTTACCTTAAACCCTTTACGATATATACATATACCATATCAATATATGTATATATAAGAGAAGATTATCCTTAACCTAAAAGGCCCTCACATATCCTAGCTACACGATAAAGTCATTCAAATACCAATATCGATTATTTCCCAAGTTTTTTTCCGCACTTGATATAATTTACTGTCATCTTTGCAAACAATTTAACCTACGAGTTCACTTTATTATAACTTATACCAAATAAAAGAATAATTTTTATCTTTTTTTTTATTGACATTTTTATCATGGTTATTATTATAACTATTATCCCCGTGTAAATATTCACAGCAGGTAGTGCAGTCGGTTTAGTGCTTGAACTTAGTCCCTCGTAGATACTCCAAAACAGATATAAAATATCTGAATTTTATGTACATATATATAAAAAGAAGAAGAAGGGTCAAATATAAAATAGTGGGTCAAAATTTACGTGTTTTTCTCCCTAAAAATATTTCGACAGTATTTAAATTGTTATTATTATTTTTTTTACATTTTTTTTTATATTCTATCACTCGATAACTTTATCGAGGGAGATAACTGCCAGCCAGGTTCACTCATAAATAAAAATAAATAAAAATGGTCCACGCAGTCCTCGACTATTTTATTTCCAGTCAAAACTGTCAGTCACTGAACAAAGCCACGATATTGCCTAAATATTTATTTAATTTTTCCTATCATAATAAATTTTTTGCTAATTACATTGATAAATATTCGACTTTTATTATTAGACGGTTTTTTTTCTCATCTTTTTGAGTCTAAATCAGTCTTTTATCTCTTATTTTTTCATCTCTCTCACTATTCTTTCACTCTATTTTTTTCTTCTTTTTCTCTCTATCTATCTTTCACTATCAAAATCTACCCCCTCTTGATACACACAATACACGCGCGATCGCGCAACCACAATCTGTTCTCTCGGTTTCCCAATAATGAAACCGACTTTACGATTTCTACTTTCTAGACTATTGCAAGTGGGCGAAAGCTATTTATAGCTTTATTATTATGAAAAGAACAAAAAAGATACTTTTTGGCGAACAATGAACATTTTCGTTGACATTGAAATATCGCACAAGTACAAAGTATTATATTCTTAATGCATTTATTTAGTGGAAGGATTTTTAACAGTTGGCTTTTCTGAATTTATGCACCAGAAGTTGCATATAACATATAAATATTCTGTCTAGACTGGGAAAAATTTTGAGTCATCAATTTTCATAAATTTAATTGATTAAAAATAATCACATCCTTATATTAAAAAGTTTATAATAAAATCATAAATAATTATATTAAATAAAATTCATCATATCGTTTATTAAAATAAATTTATATTAAAAATTTAATTTAATTGTAATAAAAAAATTAATATATAAGCAATGGAAAAAAGTATCATTTTCATGAAATGCATTAACTTGTTTTAAAATTGATATTTTTTTTATATAATATGTTGTTTAAAATAATTAAATAATTTAATGAAATATGATAAAGTTGATGATCATCCAAGTTTTTCCTTCAGATTCATTGAATCATCTATTCAATTACTAAACTAATTTTCAAGTAAAATGAAATTATTTCAAAAAATAAAATTTCAACAGAAACATCAAGTATTCATCAATAAATAAATTTCATTTCAACAAATCCTTAATCCTCATTCAATGCCAGCATCAGATCTTAGTTTGAAGATCTCAAGCAGCAGTTTCATGAGAAAAGCCAGATGTAAGAAAGCTTCTACTGTAATTAAAAAAAACTTAAGCAAACAAACAACTTTATAAAGAAAAAAAACCAATCAATTATTTACTTTAGCATACACATAATCCAAAGAAAAGCAACAATTTATAAGCAATATTATACCAGCGATCAATGTATCAATCATCTAGATGCTATGAATGATAAAAGATATTTATTGCGAATGACTTGGTAGTCATGACATGTAGGACTAATATAAGAATAAATGTCAGGATAATAATTGACGTAAAAGCAAATCTTGAAAGCGTATAACAACAAACATGTATTATTCTTGGAGTAGGTTCAACTCAAGTCTAACTTGCTCCAAGATATTACAGTCACTTGACTTTATGTATTATATTGGATGAAAGGCTTTTAAACACGATCATCAGGGATGGGTGGTACTTGTATTCTGCTATTGTCTCAATATTTATCAACCAGACTGTCAAAGCCATTCCATCATACGGACATTATGACTAAAATATCATTGGTATTCTCTCTATTTTCATCACTACTACAATTTCATTTATTTATTCTTGTACAACTTACTCTATTACTCAACCAATGTATATATGAATATTTCTCTCTTTTCCAATCGATTTAATGTCGTTAATAACATTAACGAGCTTTGCTACTATATTGTTAAGTATATAATACATATATATATATATAAGTAATAAGCGTATGAGAAACAATAATCGTTCTCGCTTAAAGGATACACTATTAAATGAATAAACTTAAAGTTATAATATAAAACTGAATGTGTAACCTACTTTCAGACGAGCAATAGAACTCTGGTGCAGAATGTATCTGTGACAGGCAGATCCCCCTCTCAGGATTACTATATGGTTAGTTCCTCAAAACCACTGTCCGCATTGTTTGACCGTCTTATCAATAATCTGGTTTATTGTTTTGTCTAATCATTGATATTTTTGCCTCTTTTTATTTATCTAATTTTGCCACATTTTTTTTTTTAATCATTTATTCATTTTATTTTTCTTTAAGACTGACTCATGTCATGAACTTTGTGTCATTTGAGTTTGATTTTATTCATTATTAATATAATAAAAATATATCTAACGCATTAACTAATGGATTGTAAGCTTGAAATGATTTTTAATTAAGAAAAAGGCGTTTTAAAGTTAATTATTAAGATAAAAAATTGGAATACATTATATGATTGCTCTCAATCCAAATAGTTAGAACGTTCAAGTTTCTCTTCGGGATATAAATTGATTCCGATTCAAGTGATTAATTAAAATTTACTATCCACAATGTTATTATTTTCTCAATCATTTGTTCAATACTTCAAGCAAAGACAACAACAAAAAAAACCCGACGGGGAACAAGATAAAATATTCATTTGATTTTTTATTTTAATTGTCATTCTTTTGCCAGAAGGAAATCACTTGGCTGCCAAATTGTGCTTCGCCGTGAACATTTATTATAAGAATAAATATTATTTTATTCATTCATTTTTTTATTTGACAATTATTTGATTCATTGATTCGACTCAGAAATAATTATTATAAACTCAATGTCAATTCAGCGAATACGCATGTACGCCTCAATTAAATTCAATCAGGTAATCACGAGCCAGCAAAGAAAACGCCTTCATGTATTCCTGTTTTCGATGGTATTCAATAATTGATTAATTAGTTACTAAAATGTGTGTTCGCTTCAAATGTCAAATCTTTTGAGTTTATTATCATTCAATGCTTTGAGCATATTTATTATTATTACTCTTCATATAATAGATTGTTAATATAATTAATGCAAAATTTATGTTGCTGTGACGATAATAATATGTTCAAAATATTATTTGATATTTTAATATTAATATTTATATACGTATGCACTACAACATGTATTATTACAAATTATTAATTGATTAATTGTATAATTAATTGATCAATCAGTTAATAAATTGATTTATAGATTTATATACAATTGAGTTCGCTAAATTAATCAATTAATTGCATTAAATGAAACTAGTGCATACATATATAAGCGCGTATGTGCGTAAGTGTGTGTGAAATCGTAACATTGTGTATTATTTATTTATAAAATGTCTAATTGCGTAATTTTAGGCCGTTTCATTGACGGTAATTTACCCGTCATCTTTGGATACGTCAGTCGTGAAATAATTAAAGGTTTCAATTGATTTAAAATGTTTCATGAGTTTAAAAAATTCTCTCTTTAGTCTACTATCTCTGTTGCTCTTTTTTTTAATATTTAAATTAAAAAATAAATAAATCTTCAGATGTATCTCTCTAAAATAAGCTCGCTTAATTTTTCTTTTTTTTTTATTTTTCTGTTCAAAAGAATAAATTTCTTCCAACAATTTTTCATTACTTTATTTTCTTCTTTCATTATTAATTCACTGGACAGCAACGATAAGTGTTAATTTAGCATCGAGAGTATATCAGAAGAGTTGATAAAAGCATGGAGATAGTTGAAGAATAAATTTATTTATTGCTTGTAATTTGGTCAAAAGATATTTGAGAAAAAAAAAATTTTTATCATGTGACGTGTCAATCCCAGAAATGGATTTAGGCAAAGAAACGGGAATGAATTTGAATAACAAAACAGGGTAAAAAGAAGACTGATGGTATAATTTATTATGATTTGTTAGCCAGCGGAACCCATTCGGGAGACCGAGGTATAACAGGGCGGCAGTCTTGCCAGCCGCCCCCACACAATTCCTGTCGGAGTACAAACAAGTACGTAGTCCACGTAGAACGCATATTCTAATCATTTTTATGAACGTGAATTGCGCGTGTTGCAAATTCGTCGACATATGTATTTCGTACAGCTAATTAAATATATTCCATTCCAACAATATAAATAAAAGCTTTAAAGAATTTAATCATTTCTTTATTGATGGAAAAATATATTAAATAAATTTATTTCTAAAAAAAAAGTAAAATGGGAAATGGATAATTTTTTATATTGGATGGAAATAAAAAAGGTTGAACTTTGTACATATGTCGTTCGAACTCGATTGGCATTGCTCGATGGTAACCGTGTTTCATAATAATAATAATGACAGTGTATAAGAAATGATAACTTGATTTTGATTACCATAAAAATGATAATGACAATGAAAATGGTGATAATGGTTCGTTGCACCGATGTGTGTTATTTTTGTGTAGCGGGAGTGGGATAATCGGTGGATTATTATTTTAACACCGTTAGGAATAGTTCCAAATAGGCGTGTTTGATCTACCGCCCACACCCGCGCTTTCAGTAGACTAGCTGTCTGATGATTGTGCTGCGTTTTATATTCTATTCCGTTATTAATATAATATATCAACATCATCAATAATATCACATATATAATCCATATAATCTAAACTGCTGCACATGCAGAAAACTCTCTGAATTTACTCAACAAAAATTGATAAATAACTTGAAACATTCAGGTGGTGATTTACCTATTGAAAAATTTTAATTTGATCGAAAATTTTTTTATTTTATTTACAAATATTTATTTATTGTAGAAATAAATCTTTTTTTAAAATTTATTGTTTGAAAATAAATTTATTAAATTAAAAATAAAAAGACATAAATATTTTACTATTAAAATTAATTTAACTTTATAAAATTTTCAACTTTTTCAATAAATCAATTTTTAAATTAATGTTTTTTTGACATTATTATTAGTTTTAAATTTTTTTTTAATGATTAAATTATTCTAAAAGCAACAAATATTTATTTAAAATTAATCAAGTATTTGACAATAATTAAGCAACATTGATTTTTATTATACAATTGATTCAAGAGGGTAAAAATATTACCACTCTGATAAAATACACATTAATCAATGCTCAAAATATAAATATATATAAATAATACTTAACTATAATAAATTGATCCACCTACAAAGACAATAAACATCAATACGACAAATTACACTTTCTTATTCCTATATTTATTTTCTTCTTACAATTTCACATTATTAATTTTGAGATATAAATTCAATAAAAAGCTTTCTTTTTCCCTTATTTGATTAAAATGATAAAAAACGCACGCAGAGATGTGTGTGTTTACCATTTGTCTGGTTGTTTATTTTGTTTTGTTTGCTCTTTGTCAGACTTTTTAATACCTAAGTTTATAGAATTCTTTGATTTACTAACACGTGATGCGATTAAATGAAAGTTTTTGCTAAAAATAATATTATTGACTCTTCTTAAAATAAAAAATGTCTTCTAAAATATTTATATCCCAGTGATATAATTAATCATAGTCATCAAAAATAAACTTCAATCCAATGAGTTTATTCTGAGGGTAGGTAATATAGGCAGATATATTGAAACCATGTCTGTATCCCTTGTGCTTACGTTAAAAGAATAATAAATTAGTCGTAAAGTGTGTAAATTTAAAATACAATAATTGAGATAATGAAAGGAAAATAAGGATTGGTAACGATAGAGGAAATGGAATAAAAAATAACTAGATATTGAATTGTAATGAAAACGGTACTTCTGGTGCGCGAGTCTGACTATACCGTAGGTATATTCACTGTGCGCTGATTTAAACTGCTTAAAAGCAATAAATAATCTATAATACACACCCTAAGTTTCCTATTTGGCTAAGGCTTTCGCGTAGATATTGATGGTTTTTTGTTTGTTAAGCACGAGACATGGAAATGTTATACTTCTATACCCTATATCTTTTTAACTGTTTCTATTTCTATACTTAATTCTATGTCTTTCACTGCTCTTTACTGTCTATCCAAGCAACATCTAGATTACTTAGTGTCAATACAATCAGCTCCAAGTCTTGCTATGGCTGAATGTTTTATCCTCTCGATGTTGCCAAAGGATTTTATTGCAATTTTTTGTATTTATTTTTTTCTTTTTTTTCAATTATTTATTTATTAATATTATTGTTATATTTATTGTTCATATTTATTTAATTAAATCACTCTTGCTGTTAAGACGGTATTTATTAACACCGTCTTCCTCTCTGTCTCTCTCTGACTCTGTCACTCTATCGATCTCATACACTCTTTAAACTATTCCGGGCCGCAATGCAGACTGTCGATGCGACGAAGACATCGATCGGTTTTTCTAAGGACTGTTGCGGACCATTCCTGGCAAAAATTGCGTAGTCAGAGGGATTCAGTCAGTTTTGTGACAAGAGAGGAAGGATTAAGAATTAACGTCGAGTTAACTATTAAGGGGTGTGTCACACACCTTTGAGATATGACATAATTGAACGCGAAATTTTTATTGACAGTATTTTTAATTGCTCATCATATCAATTGATTAAGTTAAATCAATTCGATCATCCCAATATTTCAAAATCAATATTTGTTGGATTAACGGCAAACTACTGATAAAGTAGATAAAGCTACTTTTTTTTAAATTTATTTTTTATTCTTTTCAATGTTTAGTTTTATTTATTTAAAAAAAAAATTGATGCTTTAATTTCTTTATTATTTTTAGAGAGAGAAAAAAAAAGAATAATTCCAATGAAAAACTACAGACTTATTTCTGTAAATTTTATCAACCAAGGGAACATCCATTGATATCAATACATATAAATATTCATGATTGATTTTATCTTATGATCTTTTATCGTGCGTGTGTGCCACAGTGACAATTGTTGTCGTAGCTTGCAAATGATTTTGCCTTGCGTATCAACCTAAACCAATAATCGCGAAGTATAAATATCCATGATCACCTAGTATTCCACCATAATTTAGTTTCATCAGAAATAACCTTGAGATGTAATACTCACAAATTCCACAATCTTGCTACTTAGTCACGTAGATGCAATGAAAAGGGAGAGGTCATATCCCCAAGCAAGACTAGAACTTGATAATAAAAAGCAAGAGATAGATGATAGGGTGATAAAGAAATGAGCAGCTTGTGTGTTATCGTTGGCCTCAGCCTCCTCGTCTCCTAAATAGAACGCCCTTCCCTATTTTTGCAGCTTCGAGTAATCAGAGCATTCAAGTCGACTTTGGAAGATTTGGAGGAACGTCGGTCTGTTCATAGTTTACACAGCTTACACAGTATGCGCAGCTCACGCAGCCACACTGGGCCGCGGCCGCTATCAGACTTCACATACATTGATGACGACACGTCTAATTTTTTTCTCAACACCAAGGCCAAACATCAGCAGCATCATAACGACCAGGATCACGACTCGAGTACCAAGAGTTCACGACTCCCATCGATCAACAGTCCAGCATCACCACTTCTGCTGAATGTACCCAGCTCTGGATCCTCGTTCAACAGTCACCACCGTCACAACAATCGTACCTCACCCAATAACATCCTAGAACATCAGGCTTTGAGCCCAAATCACGCAACGAGCAGAAGCGTTGATAGTGGAGCCCCTAACTCCCCATCCTCTGGTTCTAGTGATCCAATTATACCACTAGAGCTACCAAAAGTGGTGCACGAAACTTGTATCTAATGTGGCCACGTTCTCCTGGCATGTCTTCTCTTCATCGTACTACTCGTGTCCGGCATTACCTCTTCTATACCTGCTTGCTACATACATATCATCCAGGTCTCGGACTCTATACTCTTTGGGTATTCGTTGCATTTTCGTACAAATAAATAATCATTTATATGTCATCTTATACTGTGGTTAGGCCAAGTTTCCTCTTCGTCAAGCCTCTCAACGCGTCTCTCCTGTACTTATGTAATACTTTCTTCATGAGAAAACTTATATCAATTCTTCATCGAAGTGCTTATCATTCCTCGACTTCTTATCATTTTTTAGCAAATCCTCATTTCCTCAGACTGATATTCTCATGGTGAACGAACTGCACGTTGCCAATTTCTTTTCAATCATTTGCTCTTTGAAAGTACTTAATTCGTTAACATTCAACGACAATTAATGACTTGTTTCAATGACGATTGTTATATTTATCAATCATTTTATTTCTTTCTCTCATTTCAATGTTAAATGTCTGCTTTATCTATCTGGTCTATAGTACATATGTACATTGTCTTGTTCTGTTGATCTTTGTCTGCATGTCTAAAAGCCTGCCCGCTTGTCTAACCCTTTTACTCTGTCAAATTGACATACAAATGTTTAACAACGTACCACTTGAATGACAAATTTAGGTGCGTCCAATTTCATTTTAACGCTAACTAAACTAATACAACAAAAAAATGGGTACTTGATGAAAAAAAAATTTATCACTGCATCATTACAACTTTAATCAATGTTCATTGTACATTATTTCGAAACCTTAAAAATGCGTCTGAAGGGGCAAATAAAACCACCAATGCGTTTATATCAGTTACACTCTTATCACGACACTGAGTCACACTATACTGCTATTATGAAGCATGCACCTAGATAATTCGTCATTGATCTAAATACATTCATGTTAATTCGTGCCTATGCTTGGACATTTAGTCCAATTAATAATATCACATGAGGGGCTTTTTGAGATTTTTTTTCTTTTACATTTATTTTAATAATTTTTTAATGACTTGGAAAATGTATAGTTCATCAATTTATCATCAAATCAAAAGATAATAATTTTTAATCAATTTTTAATTGTGGATTTTATTGAAAAGTATTAAACAATGTTTCATTGTATAGAATTTTAGAAGAATATACTCTTTTTATTGTTGATGAAATTGGAAGATTATTTGCAGGAGATTAATTTATACCACATGTAATATTCAGAAAATTAATGGACAAGAAAAATAAGCTTCAGAACATGATCGTACGATTAATAGTTTATGAGATATTTTTTTTTTTTACTCTGAGATAGTTGTTTACGTGCTTTGCGTGCAGTACTTTGCACATTCAACTTAAAAAACGAATATCTCATAAACCATTAATCCTAGATACTTCATTTGGAGCTTACTCTCATCAACTTACATTTTTCTGAAAATTACACATCATATGTTTTTATTTCTGCATAATTATTTCTTCGCAGAAAATTCCGTTAAACGATCCATCAATTTGTTTATCTTCTCCTTATTCTAGCAGCTTAAAATAATTAATTTATCAACAAAAAGTATAAAAATAATTATCTTTCATAAATATAATCAAAAGACAAATATTGTTGTACAGATTTCCAAGCATTAAAAATTATTTTTACAGTTTCTATTGACTGGATTACTGATCAAATTACACAGAGGATATGAAATCACCTCATCACACTGTATATACGTCTATAAAGTCTCCAAAAGACTAATAGTCACTGTTATCTTTGTCTTAATCGTGCGTTATAACAAAATGTACTTATCATATATTTTCTTCACAACCTTATGATCCGCAGCAAAGTGACAAAATGCCTATTTAACAAAATACTCACAAATATTTATTATTTATATGTATGGTTTATGTTTTGTAATTTTGTTTAAATTTTTCATAGGGGTTTGAAACCTCCAAGATAACTGCTCGTTACGCGCTACGCGATTGTAAGGGCTCAAAAAAAAAATACTAAATAAGTAACAACAAATATTAGTTTTTAAATGTAAACAAATAATATCAATTTATTATACCTTACTATTATTATTATTTGATAATTTTCTTTATTATTATTATTAATTAATAATTCCTTTACTTTAGTTATAATCAATGAATTATTACACTTTCACCAGTGTCTTAGTTTTTATAAATTTTATTACTACAGTACATTACTATCTTAAAAAATATATTATCAAATTGCATTGTGCTATAAATTAAGTGCATGCATCAATAATGTCAAGGTTAAACAAAAATGATCACAATTCATATTCACTCTTTTTAAATATATTTAGCGGATTTATTATTATATTTTTGTTGTAATTACATGAATAAGTTTAACAATTATTAATATTAATTAATTCTCTTAATATTTTTTAACTATTCAATGTTTATTGTATTATTATTAAAAATTAGTCGAGCGTATTGCTTATACACAGTTTACACTGACATCAACACGTCTCGATTTAGATTTAAAAAAAAAAAACCAATACATTCGTGTTCCTATCTTGTTTCAAGCCTAAACAATTTATTTGTAATGGCTAATATATATATACATATATAAATAAATATAAATATATGACAAACTTCAAGTAATTAACGAATATTCAATGAAAGTTGGAAATAATTTAGGAACATGATATGTGTGCTACAAGTTATTTTTTAACAATAATAATTAAAACGTTAAATAAATATATACTTTTTCAAGTATCTGCAATGCAGACTTATCATCTCGTTCTTGATTGAAATAAACTTCAGTGGTCATTGATCCAATGAATTATCGTTTGATTAATTAATTGTAATAAAAAATGTACTTATTAATTGCTTATTGTATCAAAAATAAATCAATCAAACTCTTGAGTTTATAGCGGCACACTCGGTGGCTTATTTATATTAAAATATAATATAAAAGTGAGTGAAAGAGAGAGAGAGAGAGAAAGTAAGCAAGTGAGAAAGTAGTTTTTTTTTTTGGAAAGTTCATTTGACCTCTTGAAATATTAAAAATCAAGAACGAGGTATTTCTTCTTGAGGGAGGGAGGAAGAAATGACATCTCGATGTCGAGAATATATAGAGAAAAATCACCAAAAATTATGACAGTTGTTTATTGATAGACAACTGTTGAAATTTGGCGTGTTTATCACTTATGGTTATGATTGTATAGCGTGCAAAATCGATTGTTTTATCTAACTGTTATCAATCCAAATATCTACTACTGCCACTGTTACGTTAATGTCCGAGAGTATCAATAAATAAACGAAGAGTACAGATATAGATATATATATATTAATAAATGTGAATACGTGTGAATCATTATGTAAATGCACATATGGCTACACGTGTTCGTGCATTGCATAATAAGACGATAATTGTGATTTATAAAATGTTAATATTTATCGCCTTTTATTATGAGTCATCTACATTAAGATTATTAACACTCATTTTAATCCTATACAACAATTTTAATTTTATTAATGGATAGATTTTGAGAAGTTAAGGATTTTATAATCAAAAAGTGTCAAGTGTATGAAGCTTATTTATATTTATTAACTGTATAAAATAATTAATATTTTTTTGTCGACACCTTGTAATCGTGAAAATCATTTATGTATATAGTTAATATAAGTTTTGATCATTATTTCGTTTTCATAATTTTGCTGTCTTATTTTTTTTTTAAATATACATTATAATAATAAGTTAGTTATTTTGTTTTTAATTTGATAGCAAATTTAACATTATTAGAATTTAATTTGGTGATTAAATTCAATGATTCAATTAATTAAACTGATGTAATCATAATCAAAATAATTGCTTCAATGGACTTCAATCACTTTTATCTGATTATTTGCAAGAGTTAAACAAATTATTTGAGTGCACAAGCTCTTTTTGTTTTTAAAAATCGTTCATTTCTATTTTCTATAATATTTCCACTTTTAATGCAATAACAAGCAAACTTTTCATACATTTGTATCAATTTAATCCAACAAAATCGCACCATTAAATTTAAAACACTTCTCACAATAATCTTTTGCAAATTTAAGTTATTACTCTGACACAAATATAAATATATGCATCTTTTTATTATTGATGTAAACTAACACAAATCTTTTAAGAATCGTTACACTTTTAAGAGGAAACGTCTCATGTAAACATAACGATAAAAATTTTCTCCATGAATTTACCACATTATTCGTGCGACTAACGAAGCTTTTGCAAATTTAATTACTTGTTCTTCAACGCTTCTCAGGTTTATATTACCACAGAGTGATGAAAATTCAACTTTAACAGGTCTGACATGTATGTTAACCTGATGACCTGATTAATTTTTGACATCAAGTATAGATTATTTATAAATCTTGATATTTAATCCACTAGAACATACTTTGACGATCAATAATGTTGAAGTCATAGAATTTCTGATATCTAAAACTTCTTTAGTGAAAATTTTACAATACAATTAGTTATTGATTATAAACTTTTCTATTGAAATTGATAACGATTCAGTTTTAATTAAAAGTTTATATGTTCAAATATTGCTCTTACAATTAAAACAAAATTTTCTGTGTATCGGTAATATTAATTCAAAAAATGTACAAAGAAAACCAGAGCATATGATGATTTATTTTCGTAAATAAAACAATCAATTTGCTAAATAAATTTTCATAAAAATTCGTTCTAGTTTAAATTGAATTTTTTTAATAAATATTAAAAATGATTTAATAAAAATTGCAAACAAAGCTACAAGTTCAATAAAATTCAGTCAAAAGCTATTGATTGTCTACTTCAATATCGAGGACTTGAAAATATATTTTAAAATTAATGCAAAGCAACTCGTTAGTTGTTACGATACTAAGGAGAACTTAATTGCAATTTTTAAAATTCAAACCAAGTATCTACAACAAAAATCATAAATCATTTATTGTGGCGGTGAACTGTAAAATAAACACAACAAATAATGACACAAAAATTTAGTTGTAATAATTAACAATAAAAACAAGATCGTTAGATTGTTATTAGATTAGTAGATATTTAAGTAATAAAATATAAGAAACCCGTTGTGATGTTATGAGAACCAAGAAAACAAGTGTGACATAAGAAAACAAAAAAAAAACTTATACAAAAAAAATATACAATATTAAATATAAATGAGTCAAATGTGTTTAAATGAAAAAAAGAAAATAATGCTGGGCTGGGTCTAGCTTAGTAACTAAAAAAAACTTACACTTACAATTATTTGAATATTAATTAGATAATTCGATATTCATGTACGTAGTTTAGTACTTATCGCGATTATTAACAAACTTATTTCAACTAAAAATTCACTTAAATGATAAATAATAATTTACAATAACAAACATAAATAACATTATTTACCGCGATTATTATAAATAAAAGAATACTGTATCTTTCCTACAACCAGTTGTGCGATTAACTTAATCAATTATTATTTAATTTCATCATTAACCTTATCCAATACCTATTCCCAAAAGAAATCTCAGGAATTTCTAAATTTATTTAGGACATCGTTGGTTACACTTCAGGCTTCAAATTTACACCTAAAAATAAATATTATCTGAACCCTGGCAGTACATGTTCAAATACAAGGAAAAGAGTACTTAATTTCAACTCTAACTTAAACCTTGGAGATCCATTGATCGGTGTAACCTGGATATTATTATTATCATTATCGTTTCTATAACTGAAAGCAAAAGTTCAATAATTGAACAGAAAAAAATATACAAATCATATTTTATATTTTGTAAATGAACTTATTTATTTTTAACTTTCTAGTCGTTTATTTTTTGTCCATCATTGCTATTAACACCATCTACTTCGCGCCTTGTTTATAAGAATTCCTCATACCAAACCCATTTTCAACCTCTAACTTCTGTTTCCTCCTTGAATATGTTGTATAAAATAAATTAACTAATCGTGAATTTTTTTTATCGCTAAAGCTAAATAAAATAATTGAACTATTGATAAGTCAATCCCAAATAATATCTAATCGTTTCGTATCTGACAATAATAACAATAAAATAGTAAATCGCAACTATGTACATGAATTACTATTTGCCTGCTCGCTCGCTTCTGTTACGTGGACACTCCCTTCTCTTTACACTTCACGTAACTACTACGTAATTTATTATACATAATTCACTATACATTTCATACTCTTCTTTAACGTACTCGCTAGCTATTAACGTTATTCTATGCCCTATTTAACGTAGCTCAGGCTATTCTCGACAGTGTATATTCCAGGAGAGGAAACGTCTAGATCATCAGATCGATAGACATTTCTTTATCACATTTTTTATAGTTAAATTCATATCACTTTTTACCTATAGTTATCTATTTTTATATTTACTCTTTACTTTATAATTCACATGCGGCCTATGTTTCTTACTTGAAAAAATTTTATATATGGATCTATCGATCTGATAAAATTTTTTTTAGTTATTTCGCATGAAATAGTGAAGGAAATAAAAATCATAGTGACAATGGATAATGAATTTTATAAAATAAGCAATTATTTTTTCAAGTTTATACTCATCAAGAAAATTAATTAATTGTTTTTTTTTATCTTACAAAATAATTGGCGATTAAATTGTTTCTTTCTTGGCAAAAATAATTTTTTTAAACTTATATTTCAAAGCTTGAAATAAAAAGATAGAAATTTAAAAATTGATTCCACCTTGTTCATTTAAATTCATGATATTGAAAAATATTATTCTATCAACAGCTGTTATATATTTCTTCTATCTCAAGCTTCATATCTTTATTAAAAATATGCTCCATTTTTTCACCAGAATCATCAATAATAATTATCAGAAATGATTTTTTATTGACTTTATGCCTGAATTATTCGAAATAAATTTTTAAACAATCAAAAATTAAGATAAAAAGAAATGATGAATGATAAATTACATTCTATTTTATTCTAAATATAATTGAAAACTTAGAGAAATTAAAAAGTAATATCTTAGTTTGTTGATGAGTATAAAAAATGGAAAATATAATAATAAAAAAACGACATAATAATAAATATAAACAAAAAGAAACATAGAAAAGCTCTCGCTCTTTCTCTAAATCTTTCTGTCACGAATAATTTCGATAATGCCACCCTGTTGTAACCATTATATTACCCTTTACTCTTGAAGGTGATAGGTGGCGAGTTGCAGGAACGTTTGATACCGGTACCCTACAGCAAGAGCTCGACAGACCAAGCTGTAAGCGCTCCTCTCTTGCTCTCTTTTCTCTTCTTTCTTACTTAACTATTTTGTCTCAAATTCTGCTCTTTACTATCAGTACTCGCTTCTTTTATTACTTGATAGTCTATATTCTCATTGCCACTACAACTCTACTTACATACTCCAGCTTTTATTTTTCCAGCTTTACTCTTATACTGTATATTCCATGGCTTTGCCTTTATTTCCTATCAACCAATGTCTTCATTTATCACCGTAATCTTTTTCTTTCTATGCTCTCTGTGTCTACTGTTGCATTATATCTCTCGTTTGTCACACGGCTCCTGCTTCTATGTAGAATTTATCGCTGCTTCAATTCCTGTGTCTTGACGTTTTCATTTAACTTTTCCATAAATTCTAAAGACAAAACGTTTGAGTATCGTCGTCTGGACACGGGTGATTTAATATAACAACTTTTCGATCTTTTGTCGAAACGTTGTTGTATCTTTCCTTTATTTTATATATACGTTTGTCGTTTTTTATTAGGTTTAGAACATGACCGCTGCTCGTTTTATCTTTGCAACTCGCTAATTTTTATTTTTGCCTTATTTTGTGTTGACGAGCATCAAAATATTGTCTTTTTTGCTTTTGATGAGTTTCCTGTTTAAGCTGTAACATTATTTAGTGTGCATTAGTGGTTTATTAATTAATAAATAATATACTGTTGAGCAATTAAGGAAATATTTATGTTTATGAAATTAATTTAATTCAATCAAATTCAAAAATACTTATGAAATTGTTTGGTTCAACATGTGATTTATTTGATCAAATAGTCTAGATGTTCAATCTAATAATGGATGAGCTTGATGAAAAATTCTTAATAGTTTCATCCATTGCATTCAGAAATTTATTGATTCAATCAGTAAATCTCTACTGCATACCAATTAATAAAACCGACATATTTTTTGATGCTCACCGTATTTTCCGTTGTTCATTTCAATAGTTCTACAATGTTCCTCATACCATTGTTTTCAACCGTTCTTTGCATCAATCCACTCCATCGTTTAATTTGAAATCTTCAATTGTACAAATTGTTGACATTTATAAAAAGAAAATAAATCCATTTTAACTCATAACTCTTACTGAGAAATAATTCGATTTAAAATTCAAATCTTTCAAATGAATATCAAACATCAATCAAAGAAAAATCGCGATTCAAAAACTCATTCTGGAAACAAATCTTCAAAAGTGTTAACAATCAAAACTGAACGTCAAGAATCGGATATGGCAGAATGTTTGGCATCATGTCCTGTGGATGTCTCTTCCACATGAGAATATAAAACAACTGTCTCGTTGATTCCAAAAGTGAAAAACTTATCGCGTGCATAATTCATTTATCGTTGTACTCTTGCCAGCTGATTCGTACCAAGTAAACCCATCACCCACCTTCGTACCGACTATATTTGCCGGAATGCTTTTCAACAACAATACAAAAGTGCACGTGTGACTAATCGCGTAAGTATATTCTCATACCAACAACGCATTTTTTGTCGTAAAGACGTTTGTAGCTGGGTGGTCGCGATACATTTTGTAGTGTTCACCAATTTACAACAAAATAAAAATGGTCATTTTTTTGTTTGTACAATAATTTTAAACTTCAAATGACATACTAAAGTAATCATTGGACGATCGTAATCGCGATCGTATAAATATACATAGAACTCTGAACACATTTTAAAACACGGGAAATTATACTTCAACTGCATGTTAACTGTTTTATTGAAACTGACAATTTTTTTTTTTTTTTTATCAACATTTCTTTTTACACCAATTTGTGTGCCTGATGCTTTTGCTATATTTATACTTAGTTTTTTAGCACGTACACTTTGATGGATGTGTTAGAGATATTCAATGTTTTGAGTGGCTGGCTGGCATATGCGACTTATTCCTGGAACCTCATCTAGCTGTTTTTCGCGTTTGTTTGCTTTTATTATTATTATTGTTATAATAATGATAATTATTATGACTGAAGAAATGTGTTTCATGAAAAATGGAATACATAAAAAATTAGTGCACACTTCTCAAACATCACCTCAGTACAAGGGAAAATATGTATATTGAGAAATTATTAAAAAATTAAAAAAAAAAAAAAAATAGCGTGCACATGGGATACGGGTGAGATATATTTCCTTACCATTTATTTCTGTGTTATAATATAAAGCTTATTGATGCTTTCTAATGTTAATCTTTTCTATCATTTATTTATATTTAATTATATAAATAATGTTTGCATGTTAACCTTTTGAAATATATTTATATATATTTCACTATAAACTGCTATTTAAAAAAAATGCTTTTTTACTTTATTTTTTTTTATTGCTTTGTAAATTGAGCAAAGCTAAATGGACAAAAGTGACTAAAAATCGTCGCTTGATATTAATAAATATAATGGAATTGTTTATAATTTTGGTAAATATTATTTTACACTCCAAGCTTACGTAAATATATATACATATTTTAATCTGTGAAATTGAATTTAATAATAATTTTTGAAATTCCCTCGTGAACGAATTAATTAATTGGTAACGTTTGTATTTTAATACAGTAATTTATTTATCTATTAGCATGTTTCGCGTATGAATTAAATATATTTATTCATGTTAAATATTCGATATTTTTAACTTTTTTTCAAGTCTAAAAAATAAACACAAACTTTAATGAGCTTTTTTTTATGCTCAAAAGTTAATCTAAATTTTTCTCAAAATTTCTTAGCATGAAAATTGCATGTAAAAAACAATACTAAACGAACACAATTTATCGATGAAAATAAAAAAAAAAATTTGTTCGCGTTTTCAACCTTGCATTCCAAATCCATCGTGTGATCCTTGCGTTTCCTCGCTTCGTGTCGGTTTTATGCTCGATGATGTACCAAAGTTATAATTTAACGAAAGAAAAAAAGAAAAAAAAAAGATGTTCTAGCTGAAATAATAATGAATGAACAGACTAATCTGATATTCAACACATTACCTTACAGATCCGCGTAGTGAACGCATTTCGGCAGGGCCTAGACTCGCGTTATGGCGAGCACAGTGGCTTGACCCTTGCGGAGGTACTGCGGAAGCAATCATCGCTAAGTAAGCGGCACTCGCAGACGAGCAGCATCGATTACGCAGACAACTTGCCTGATGAACTGACCATACCTGAGATCGATATTGAGCGGCTCTCGAGTCACAGCCACACAGAGACCGCGGTTTAAAAGACCCTTGATTGTCATCATTAAGAGAACACCATCAGTGTCAAGCCATCATCAGCATCAGCGCCAAAATGTGGATCATCACGTCTTGGCAATACTCAATATGTCATTGGTGCATTAAAGTGCTGGTGTTTGACCACCAGACAACTAACGATGTCGCTTTTTGTGTGCAACATTAAAAAAAAAAAAACTGTAAAAGACTTTAAAAAATGATTATATTAACGACGAGCGCGACTTCTCGTCGAGTGTACGCGAAAAACGGACGATGAATTAAAAAAAAAAAAAAATAATCAGTGCGGTGGTCCATTGACAAAATACTCTTTCTCTCTCTCCCTCTCTCTCTTTATCTCTAGCTATGATGTAAACACATTTTAAACAAAGCGCGCGTAATTCATTGCCAGAGGAAAGGGAAAAAGAGGCAGAAAGACACCTGACAGTGCACCAAAACAAGTTGCTTGCATTACTTATACTTGGCCAGAATTTTACAATACATGTATACCTCATTTTATTGTCTCTAAAGATACTGGAGATTTTTGCTAATGGGTGAATCGCACTAAACTAGATTACCGATGTAACGCACCACTGCCTTCCCAATTTTTTCGGAGTTTGTTTTTATTTTTTTTCTTGCCTCTATACTACCATTCGTATTTCATATTTGTAAATGACTTCAACTAGTCGTATTAATTATTATTATTATTACTACTTATTACTGTTATTATTATTATTTTAACTGATGTTATTTTTGTATACACTTTTGACAGGGTCTCATTGAATTAATCATCAAGTCTGTATTTATTTCATGCACACATGTACCAGCGAGTACAACAATGAGCGCGACGTTTACGTTAGTTACTTTGACAATTATCATTTAGATTTTAATATTGTAACTGTCTAGCAATTGTTAAGCATTGTCTCGAGTCTCCTTCTGCTAATCTCTTTCTCTCTCACTCTCGCTTAATTCATATATAAATGTTATCTACTATGTATATTAAAATGGCAACAATTTTACCTGGTAATTTTTCTTATTAGACTTGTATTAAAAATTAATTACAGTTAAATTGAAACTGAAATTTCTCGAATTTTTGAAAAATGTTGTAACTTCTAAATAGCATACGATAATTTTAATCAATAATTAATAATAATTTTTTTAAATTTAATTTTGTATTATATATATCCAAAATAACTTAAAGTTTTACAATTATATGGATTTTAGTATTCAAGAGTTACTCAAAAAATGGGAAAATCTTTCCTAATTATTTTTTCAATTTGTATAAAATTATTGAGTGGCCTCTGAATATTACTATTAAATTGTAAGATTTTAGATATAAATAATCAATAAAGGAATTTATTAAAAATTTACCAACAATAAAATCAATCAAATATTTCAAATATTCGAGAAAGTTTTTTTTTCATTTACAATTGTAATTAACTTTTTAAGCAAGCTAAAAAAAAAAATAAAAACTATGATACAATTGTTACTATTTTAATATGTAAAAATATATGAATTGTTATCTCCCTTCGGCTCCTGTTTGAAAAAAACCTGCCTATCCGTCGCGCAATCGAAGCTACAGCGTTATGTGACTTAAAATAATCTAGTCATTAATAGAATATATCATTGTACTTCCGCGAATAACTCTGCACAGGGGGTGCCTTACCGCAAAAAAGCAGATGATAAAAAATGTAATAAATAATTGGGTACTTGTAAACCTTATGTACCAGTAATTATTTAAGAAGGTGAGAATGTAAACAAATGCCACCGTGGGACGGGATTAAAGTGAGCCATTAACGAGTGAACATAATATTAATTTATAAAATAAAACTAAAAAAAAAAAAGAAACAAGTCATTAAATAAAATGTATTTATAAGGGAATTCGTTCTCATAATGTGTTTGATCGTTAATAGTTACCGACTCGGTGGAGATTTGTTGAAATCCGCCGGCGGATCGCCGTTGATAATACGCTTAGGATTAAATCCACTTATGTACAAGTCTAAGCGCTACGGCGACAATTAAAATTAAGTATGATTGGTCATTTAAGTGTTTATCATTTAAGACTAAAATCTGTCGAGTGTCTCTAGCATGAATAGAACAATTAATTAATTAATTACACAAGTAAATAATTCACACGTAACACACATCAACAACAAATTATAAGTAAAGAAAGTGTAACGCGTGGTGTACACATTGATACGTGAGGTATGAGATAGGGTGAGGGCAAATAATTTGAAAGAAAGAAATAGAGAGTGTTTATGGGGAATTGCGGGGACATAAAGACGGCTAAAGGGTGCTGAAAACCGTCAACAATTTAATGTAGATATGCAATGAATGAGTTATTAAATAAAAATAATAATAATAAATAGTAAAATGATGAAAGATGAATTTTGACTGCGTGCTAAGCGGCGAGGGTGCGAGGAAGAAAAGTAATTCCATTCAAGAGATAAATGTAATTTAAAAATAAAATGATATTGTCAAACAAGGAGTGTTGAGGACACACCAACATTCTTTATTCAAAAATTCAAAAATGCTGAAAATAAAATCATAAGATTGCATAAAGTAAAATTCATTAGAAAAATTAATTACTTCTAGATCGCTACGCATTGCGTTTCATGTATCATTATTATACAAATTTTAGTAAACGTCGCGTCCTCGCTGCGCCTCGCTATCTTGTTATACGACTTAGTGTCGAACTTAGTTTCCCGAGGCTTTTGAAAAATTAATAATTAATGACTTAGAGATTTTAACTTTTAACGATGGCCATTTTATGTAGTGAATATAATTGCAAAAAAAATTTAAGAAAAAATAAATAAAAAACCAAATAGGCGCAGGGAATATTTAGAAAATAGAGCGGAGAGGGTGCATTGCACTTAAATATATGTTAAGAAAAAAAAAGTCAAGTTCACGTGCAATGATCTCGACCCTCGGATTTCTGAGGGAGTACCTACTTAAACTGCCGGGATAAATATATATGCGTTCTAATTCAAGCGCGTTTTATATATCTGTATATATATTTATATATATAATTCAATGAAAAATATATATACATATATATATAAATATATAAATATAAATAAAATTAAAGAAAAATATATGATAAACAAAAAGAAACGAATGTATTGATACAATTGGTTTGACATTGTCGATATGTAATAATGTAAAAGTGTAATATTGCAAGTGAATGTAAAGTATATAAAGTGAATGACGAGTGACTCTGTTTGATAAGTGAGATAATAACTGGTGGTAACGATGATTTTACTGGAGAAGCCCGCATTGGACTAGCGAGATATAAAAATATTATAAGTCAAATCAACGAATTGGATCGATTGGTTAATCGAGCTTCGTCCCTTTTTCGCTATATATAATTATCAAAACGTAACTTGGCCTGTTATAATGCAAGTTCGAAAAAGAAATAAAGTCCCGTCTGACCAGGAGTCAAATGCGGTGGCATCGTTATAATTATATGGCGTCGTGTATAGTCGAATATTTAACAATCGGTGCGAATGTCATCGTTATCGTGTTATTCACTGTTATTGTTATATTTCGTATATTTAAATTATTAATATTATTACTGACATCCTCATCGTCGTTCATCCATACCATTTGACTTCCCTCCCCATTCAAATAATATATCATTATCTTTAAAAAAAATACTCATAGAAAAAAAAAACACTTAAATATATACCTCGTACTTCTGTGTGTACAAGTCGGGGTGCTAATGTAGTCAGTCGAGCGAACGAACTGTCAAAGTCCAATAAACTTTTAGGCTTAATTGTATTAATTATAGTCTTACTATTATTATTGATTATTATTAATTATTAATTAATATTATAATTATGACTATTACTATTAAATTTATTTTTAACTTAATCATTTTTACGTTGAGTTACTTAATTATTGAATGAATATATTATAGCACTGGGGAATTGAGGGATACATTTTGTTTTACAAAGTAATTCCGCCCGAGAGACTTTTCACTCAGTTCCTCGCATAACTATGTTATAATGATTATTATTAATTAATTGTATAGAGAAAAAAAATATATTAATTATATTCTCTTATTGTTCTTTGCCATCGGTCAGTAAGTACTCCTTCGGAATAGAACACTTGTTATTATTGATTAAAGAAGAGAAATATGAATTGTAATGGTGAGAATTACTTTATTCAGCCAAAGGGAGTAAAAAAATTATAATTCACCACTATGTGTCTTGTGACTCGGTGATCGAACTAGTAAATTATTCAAAAAAAAACATATAAATAAAAAATAACTATTATTGTAAGTATTTATATTGATAAGGAAAGCATTAAAAGTGAATGAGAATAATGAAGATAAATTTCAACAGCTGATTTAAAAATAATAATTGAATGATTTAAATAAAAATTTATCATTCGCAAGTTTTAAACAAAAAAAAAAAAGTGCGATGAGAAATTTTTAAAATAAAATTGACTTGAATACAGCCGCTCCTGTTACTATTAATAACTATGGTTATTTCAACCGTTATCAATATCTACTTAATACTTATATAGAAAGATTAATTATATTGCTACTCTACTTCACTATTCGCAATACCATCTATTCATAATTTTAGTAAGTAATTGTTATAAAAATTAAAATTGACAAGAATGAAATGATGATATAAACAAAAACCTAAATGAAGATGCTATTACCATACCATTTATATCGTTACTCATCATCGATACTTTACTACTTAATAAATAATAATAATAATACTATTATTACTTATTATAAAATCTACTGTACTATTAACATATTACATGATATGAAATGATATCTCGTTCATCGAGTACGCATAAGTGATGATCATGAAGCTATATAAATCACAAGATCATAAAAATGACATCAATATTTGTTCGTTCGCTCGCACTTACGTTGACTGTCACATTGGATAACATTTAGGTCATCTCTTTTTCGACTTACAGAAATAGAAAAAAATTTTGCAGTAGTCATTACATGTCTCGCCGCGGTTGGGACCAAACGTCTCCTAATATACTTTAAGCTATTTTTTCGCACCAGCAACCAAACCTCTCCATTAATTATCCATCAATCAGTCAAAAAAAGAAAAAAAATAATTCTTCATAAGAAAAGAATCATCATGACTCCTTAGTCAGCAAACAATTGGTGATACGACGATAAATTCTTTAGTATTACCGTGGGTAATTCTCGTCGGACATCTACCAATGGACACCATTTGATGCTTCCATCGTTGAAAAAATGTAAAGAAAATTTTGTTTTTACTGTGTCCATGGCAATGTATACTTGATCCTTGTATATTAAAATGAAATAATTAAGTATATAAAATACAATTAAGTCAGCATTCTCATTCGATTAAACCAAAAACGACCTGTGTTTTAGACAGTTCTTACATATGAGTATTTAAATAACCATTGTTTGAATAAGCATCAATACATATTGTATATAAATAAATAAACTACGAACGCACTGCATTCAGTAGGTTGTATGGAGTGCGAAAGAGAAAAAAAATATTACTTATATACTAATAAAATAAATTTTGCTTCAAACTTGTACATGTAAATAATATATTAATCAATATTTATACTTACTCTTGCACTAATTTTGTCAGCGATGTTATAAAAGCCACGAATTGACTTGTTTTTCACTTTTATTGCGTGATCTTTTCTCTGTCTATCTAACTATTGATTAATTTCATTTCTAAATTATATATATTTTCATTGAACAAAAGATATTCATGATACAATAATATAAATGAATAAAGACAATTAAAACTAATTTCCTCCTCTTGAACCCATGAAAGTGTCTCATCTCCAGTTAATTGTTGCGGCGAATTTGTACTTAACTCGGCAGATTACTTGAATTACTCTGCGAGCTTTATTAAAATATATGTATCTATTGTATTATATAGCAATTAATTAATTATACATTTGACATTATGTAAAAAAAAACGATACAAGAGCAAGAGTTTATCTGGTATGTTCTCAAAGTAAATTTAACAAGGTGCGATAAAATAAATGATAAAAGCTTTTTCGCACATGCCATTTTGACAGATATAATTGCAAAATAAACGCAACGAGCGTAATATATTGTTTAAAATAAAAACGAGAATAAAATCAATTCAATAAAATGCGATAAAATTATTTAAAAACTTATGTGACAACATATAAATTGAACGAAAGAAACTAAGTAACTTATGTACGTCAATGAATATAAAAACTAACTTCGTTATTCAGAGTAAAATCATATTTTTCTGTCGTTATTGTTATTAATGAGTGTATCATAGTGATTTAAAGTAATTAACATTAAAAGGATAACCAGTTATTGCATAAAAAATAACGAAATGAGAATAAAAATGAACAAAATAAAATGCAATTAAATAAATACTTCATTCATGGTAGTATATTGAATATTCAGGCATTCATATGTAGTTTAGAGAAGCAATATTTTTACCCAAACATGTTTATTTGAATATTTAATTACAATTTATGTGAAAAAATATACGTTATATTATTTAAACAATTCATTCGTTTTTTAAAGCTCTTATTTTATACATGTGGTAATGAAAAAATTTTAAAATGTAAAAATATAGCTGACATTTATAGATTTATCTATCATTAAAAAAAAACTCTTTTACAGTAATAAAACAGTTTGACATGTAGCCAATAAAAAATTTACTAATTCTTCTGAAAATACATTTGATTTATTATTCATAAAATAATTTTTCACCATATTCTTAACACGAAAAATATTTGAAGTTAATTTTAGTTATCCTCCAATATAACTAAATTAAATAAATTAATCTTTCAAAGTGAAAATATTGCCACTCTATGGTAGTTACAAAATATTTCAAAAATTTCTCATTATACTTTGATCTTTCATTTATTTGGTTAATTTATAAAATTAAAAAAAAAAAAAACAAATTTATTGAATCCCGTAAATTATATTCACTTTTACTATTCACCAATATTTTTTGCAAAAGTTAAATTTCATTGTGTTATTTATATCGTTTGCACAACTTTTAACGCACGATATATATAAAATTATGAACTCATTCTTTTATTTTTGTAAACCACAGCTCCTACCGTTTATTAGTGGTCAAAAAATCCTACATTTTCACATGAGTCAGTTCTTTTTTCTGGCATAAATATTTTATGCGTAAATTTAAACTATGGTCACAACAGTTAAGATTATTAATAAAAAAAATAAAAAACAGATAAATATAAATCATCAATTCTTGCTACACTCCAAATAGACAGCTTGGAATAGGTAACTAATTTCACATGTATACATATGCATAAAAATAATTTATGAAGGTAATAATAATATTACAAAGAATATGCGTCGAGTGACAAGAGTAGTATGGTCATAAAATAAATAATATGTACGTACAAGTGATTAAAAATAGTTTAATGACTGTTCAAGTTGAACTCGTTGAATGAAATTTCGTCAATCTGCGAGGATAATTTTTCACGTTTGTAATGATAAGCTTTTAAATTTACGTTCGTTAGCAATGAAATTATACAATAATTCAAACATTAGCAGTAATTACAATAAATTAACTCAAAAATTGAATGAAAAAAGATCGATTAAAAACTTATGATGTTAAATTAACAAATAAAATACCAAATGTCGCGTTCGACGGTGCCGTAGGTTTGATCTTACCTACGTTGTACATAAAGCACTGCCCCACTTATACCTGATGAAAAAAAAATGAATTTTTGCATGACTGATCCTTAATGATCGAAATTGCAGCTCATTACTAAAAATACATGTATTCCTTAAAGACAAAGGTGATAAAGTTTAACGATTATGTGCTCTCTAGCTCATATAAAATATATAATCGTGCTGAACTTTGTTATCTTTAGTCAACGATTTATGTAGATCGTTTGGAATCGGTTGAAACGTATCTTGTTGATGTACGTTACATGACATCGGTAGTTTTCCTATGAGAGTAAAATGAAAAAACTCGTGTGAAAAAATTTATAGATTAAGATTAAAACATTAAAATTAGAATAAATAATCCTCACTGAATACTCAAAAATAAAAACTAAAATGCAGTGAAATAAATATCTGATTGGATATTATTGCAAAAGACATAATAAATGAACATTTCTGTTCAATAATTAAAGTGCTCCAAAAGATAAAAAATTAAATGAAAATCATTATATGGAAAATTATTATTATAATTATTAATGTAATAATAAATGAAATAGACATTATTGTTATTACTATTACTATTATTATTCGGGATCATTGGACACCATCATTTCTTTCTACATCATGCATTGTTATTAAATTTCATAGTATCAGAAATACTTTAGTAATAGATACTCCAATGCATGACACTTAATAAATAATAAACGGAACGAGAGATTAATTACAATATTTAATCGAGATGAATCATCAACCATTTCACTGTGTGAATGCAATAATCATGTTCTCAGGTTACTGTTCCATCCATTTCAAATGTTTAAAGGCAGACATTAATTTTTTTATCAATAGAAATAACAAACTTATTTAACAGTATGTATCCAGAGAGTGGTTATTGCAACGAAACATTTTTCTTTCAATAATTAATAAATTCATTCATCATTTTGCAGAATTATCATCAATTTATTGTACATACCATAGGTAATGAGTAATCCAATAATTGGTATTGACTTAATGTTTCGCCGTTAAAACTACATACCTTTTCAAAATAATCCTAGTTTACTATTCAATATTTATGGAAATTGGAATGGAAAATTTCAATGCATCCATTTATTTATGTGTCTAACTTTCTGTCGTAAATATTTCAACAAGTATTTAATAACTAAATAATGCTGAATATCCTTCTGACCTCAGACAGGTACCAGTATTAGATACCTTAATTTTTCAAGTTTAGTCTTAACGACTTAATAACTCTTCATACCTGTACCCCTGACATCTACACTGTAGAATTTACAACCTGTCTAATTTCGTTTCATCCTAGAAAATAAATAATAACCTTAGAATATCGTATAATGTAAAAACCATGTATATAAAATAAGAAATACCTCGTTGAGTGTAGAAACAAGAATTAATATGTACTGGAAGTTGCAAGATTATTATTAAACGAAAAAAACGTAAAATGTATATATTAATGGCTAGTGTTGGAAAATTTACTAAACTTTTCTTGTAGATAAACTATTAATTATTGAATTTAATTGGTCAATAAGTATACTGAAAGCATACCAGGTCTTTTATGAACAGTTGTAAGTATTGAAAAAATTATATTTTTTACCAAGATCAATTGCATTAGTATGACACTGACAAAAAAAGTAGAAAAACAACTTATTTTGTTAATTACTTTTATCTTACTTTAATGGAATGAAAAAAAAAACATGCACAGGCATGTCAAAAATAATCTATTTATTATTAAAAAACTAGATTAAATATTATTATTTTTCATTGGTGTTTCATTGTTTATCAATGATAATTTGAAAACAAATTTGACAGTAGAAAGGTTAGAAAAAACATGTGACAAGATCTACTTGTGCCATCTATCAGTCAAAACGATAAAAAACATCCGCTTGTCGTGCAAAGTTCACCAATAATTACAATATTTTTTAAATATTTCTATATAAGATTTGCAAATAAGTCGCCAATTTGACAAATTTTTTTAAAGTAAAAGAATCTATGGGAAAAATAGATCTGTAAATTCCAACAAAATTACCAGAAATTTTCCCGTATATTTTGTACCAAGCGTAAATGAAGCCGATTACATTATAAACTGATGAAGGTAGACGTAGACAAGGATATTATTATTGCAGTACTTGAGACCCAATTTAGTTACAAGGTGCAACATAACCATCAACAAGATGCACGGTCATTCGGATCGTCGCCAGTTTTTCTTATGCTTCAACACTAATCCTATTGTGATCATTTTGCTTAGTTATAACTTTAAGTAACGAAGGTAATAGGGAATAGGCGACAGGGCAAGTGGGAAATTACCATCGGAGCAGGTAAAAGAGGGAGGGTACTTAAATTCCCAGGTACACAATTGGTGGTTGCTGATTCGTCGGGCACACACTCATCAGGGGAGAGGAGCTAGTGGAGCATAGGAAGGGACGAGCATCTTATATACCGGCTCAGTATTGCAGTGACCAGCTGAAGAAAGTTGGTGTCTGAAAGTGTTCAGTGGAAGTTTGAGTAACGTAGGTTAACAGACATACATTTTGGAGTGTATAATTTGTCAAGTCAACTTGTTAAAATTTTTTAATTCAGTTCCTAGTGCATAAATAATACATAATAGTGCCTGACGTGTTCAAAAATCAAAGCAAAAGTGTTAAGGGCTTACGCGCTTTTCCATGTCAACAACACGCGCTATCCTTCCAAGGCCAGTGTGCTACGCCCCGTGTATATACAGTTGCATTGTTTTGAATTGCACGGTACAGTGGTGTAAAAGTTTACCGAGTATTTCAACATTAAGAAAGCTCCGAAACATCAACAGTGGTGTTCAGAGACATCAACAACGTGTAAAACCTACGTCAATCTTTGCAAAAGTGGGACTGAGATGAGTGACCATGGCTGTATACATTTGAATAATTTCAAAGCTGCCAAAGGGATACAACCTTATAAAGTGATACATTCATATTTTGTAACGAGTACTTCAACAGAAGCACGAATAAGAAAGGTATGACATCTCATTTCCAAGCCTCCGGGCATATAACAGTTTCACGCCGGCTGTCGATCCTGCGCCCTCTTCTCTCTTAATTTTACTCAATCTTTTTTTTCACAACCGACGCTACTTTTGTCATCCTTTTATTGCATGCCAAATCTCTAAATAACCTTTTTTCTTCATTAAATTCCTATTATTTTTGTGAGTGCGAGGTTAGGCTCCGCTTGACATACCAACATATGACTCCTCGTGAACTTATTCAAGTGACAAGCCTGTCGTGGGATCAGATGTTAATGCTAGCAACCCTGTATTTACATACACACTCGCCAACTTGACATCATCTGTGACAAGGCTCACACTTGAAATTCATTCACTTTTCCAGGGTCGGAAATCGCAACATGAACCCTGTACTAAGTTTTGTTTTTATTCTATTTATATTTTTTTTTTCTTTTTTTATAGGCAGTTAGCTGTCTATGCCATACTTGTAAAACTTACAAGGATCGGCTACACTCTTGCCTTCATTGTATATTTTTTGGCTGTTATGCGAAAGGACACATACAGGAACATGCCAAAACAAAAAAACATTTTTTAGGTAATGTATTGAAATTTTTTTTTTTAATATTGAAGTCAATCATTATGGAGTCAGCTGAATAATAAAATTTATTTTTTGTATATTTGTTACAGCTGTTGATTTGTGTTATGGGAATATTTTGTGCTTCCAATGTGGGGATTATGTTTATGACCGCGAACTATTAACTGTAGCAAAGGCACAATGGAGCGAGTCAGCCAAGTCTCTCAGCTTAGGAGAATTTTATCGAGCATGGGAACCGACTCAAGTGGAAGCAGAATTACTCAGAAAGCATCCACGACGACGTCGTGTCCTAGAAAATTCCACGATTGGTCAGTATTTAAAAAAAAATAGTAATGGAAAAAGAAATTTTTTGTTGCTCATTTATAGTTTTTAATAACCAATTAATTTTTATTTTAGGTTTGAGAGGTCTTATAAACCTGGGCAGTACATGTTTTATGAATTGTATCGTCCAAGCACTGACTCATACTCCATTATTACGAGATTATTTCCTCGCTGACCGTCACCACTGCCCTCAACCAAGCCGATGTCTAGTTTGTGAAGTGTCTCATCTTTTTCAAGAATTTTATTCAGGAAGCAAAGCACCACTAACATTACACAAACTGCTCCATTTAATATGGACACATGCAAGACATTTAGCTGGGTATGAACAGCAAGACGCTCATGAATTTTTCATCGCTACGTTAGACGTACTACATAGACATTGTGAAGCTGCACCAATTTTCGTGAAAGATAATCCTCACCATTGCAACTGTATAATTGATCAAATATTTACTGGTGGCTTACAAAGTGACGTTGTTTGCCAATCTTGCAAGTAAGATATCTCTCTTATTCATAATTTAATTATTATTCATTTAAAATATTTGTAACAGTAATATTAATAACAATATGAAATTTTTCAGTGGAGTCTCCACGACAATTGATCCATTCTGGGACATATCTTTGGATCTTGGACCTACCGCTGGAGCCTCTGGCTCGGACTCAAGTGGACCTCCAACATCGTTAGTTGATTGCTTAGAACGTTTTACAAGAGCTGAACATTTGGGTTCTAGTGCGAAAATAAAATGTAGCAAATGCCAAACGTACCAAGAGAGTACCAAGCAGCTAACAATGAAGCAGCTGCCAATTGTTGCGAGTTTTCATCTCAAACGATTTGAACATTCCAGCATCCAGGACAAGAAAATATCCACATTCATTTCTTTTCCAGAGCAGCTTGATATGACACCTTTTATGTCTCATAGAAGAAATGGAAATAATAATTCTACAATGGACGGTTTACCGAAAAATGGGGAAGATACAGCATTCAGTGACAATAGATATTCTCTGTTTGCTGTCATTAATCATGAGGGATCTCTCGAAACTGGTCATTACACTGCTTTTATTCGACAACAAAGGGATCAGTGGTTTAAATGTGATGATCATTTGATAACGAGAGCCCGATTAAAAGACGTCCTAACGAGTGAAGGGTTGGTATTTGTTTTATTGATCCATTTCTTTCGAATTTATCTAGATTTTGTTTTTAAATCAAAATTATTTTTTACAGGTATCTTTTGTTTTATCACAAACAAATTTTGGAGTATGGACGTAGTAATAAAATATGAAGAATCATCCCCGTAATTAATTAATTTATTTTGTTTATATTGATAATTTTTTGGTAAAAGTAATTCTAAATTTATTGGAAATCGAATGCTTAATTGCTGTATTTATTTACTGCCGGTGGACACAGATTTTTTGAATGCTTAGATAGCGTGAAAGATTGTGTTTATAATCATGTAAGCTTAAAGTTAAAATCGAGTGAAAAGAGAAAGCGTATATAAATATATATATATAATGAATTATGTGAGTATGTTAAATACATATTTTAAATTAATTGTTGAATTCTTTTTGATAATTAAGTCAAAGTGATGATAAACACTTTAAGCAATCAATTTACTTATGCGAAACCCTGAATTGATCGAAAAATAGTTTTAAGATTAGCTCAATTTTTTAAAAACAATCCTATCTTTTGTAAATCGCTGACTGTTATAAAATCTTTTTCTCTTCGCCATTATATACATATATGATCTCCCGAGGATAGATTTTGCACACTCTCATATTAGTTGACTCATTTATTTTTTCCAATTTAAGACTGCAAGGTACAATGACAAAGCGTTAATAATTATGATGCACAGATAAGATTTTATCTGGCGGATAGGCTGTGTTTGCTATCCTTGGTCAGATCATTTTTGTACAAA
This sequence comes from Chelonus insularis, assembly GCF_013357705.1. NCBI lineage: Eukaryota > Metazoa > Arthropoda > Insecta > Hymenoptera > Braconidae > Chelonus > Chelonus insularis. Next base: position 338,607 of record NW_023276522.1, read on the forward strand.
CGATATAAAGAATGTAAAGGATAAATTGTTTTATCCTTAATGCGATTTAGTTCGCCCGACTGTGTACAATAAATTAATGTTTCAAAATAATTGATTATATGTTATTATTAATATTACACCCCTACCTCAAGTATTTTTAAACATAATTAAAAATAACATTTAAATGGTCATAGCTAAACTTAAATACATCTCAAACAAAATTCGAATGATATTTATTTCGCGCCAATTTAGCTGTCAAATATAAATATAAGCTAATTTGATTCATGTAGTAATGAAACAAACATGGACGACTTGACGTTTGGTTCACACAGGTAAACAAGCAAATAAACCTTTTAAAAAATCATAGCAAAAACGGAAATGACAATAATTGTAAATATTTTATTTTCGCTATAGATTAGTTCACCTTGATCTCAAAGGAGCTCCTCCTCGAGTTTCTTACTTTGAAAAGGTATAAATTCCGACATAAACAATGCTTTACCACTCAATAACATTGCTCTAAAAAAATAACAAAAGTACAAGTAGCTATGACGTTATTTCTGACATAAAATTTTAGTTGTTTCCTCTCTTGAGAACATGGGGAGCAACAGGATTACTGTTAGAATGGGAAGATACATTCCCATATACTCGCGAGTTGACAAGAATTGGAAGCAATGGACCCAGCAGTTTAGGCTGTGGATATACAACCCAAGAAGCCCAACAAATTCTTCAGATTGCTGGAGATTGTGGTTTAGCTGTTGTGCCTTTAGTCCAAACTTTTGGTCATTTAGAGGTAAATTTAGGGAAAACATTGAGTTCCTTTAAAAGAGTTATTTTCATAAACTAAATTATTTTTTATAGTTCGTTTTAAAACATGACGAATGGAGGTCACTCAGAGAAGTAGAAAATTTTCCCAGTTCTATTTGTCCATCAAATCCTGGGACATTATCTTTAGTAAAATCGCTTATTCGACAAATAGTAACTTTTCATCCAGACATTCAATATTTACATATAGGTGCTGACGAAGTATGGCATTTAGGTCTTTGCAGTGTATGCACAAAGCGAGCTAGTTTAAGTAAGCATGGAAAATCATCTCTCTACTTAGAACATGTTATGGCGATAGCTCAATACATCAAGGAAGTGTATCCTTGCCTAAAATCATCATCTGGGATGACATGATGAGATCAATAGACTCACAGGTTTTGAATGGTATTTTGATAGTTATCCAATATTTTATTTAAAAAAAAATATTTCAATATAAACTTAAATTCATTTTAGAGTATTACGTCGGTAAATATGTTGAACCGATGATATGGCATTACAATTCACGTGAAACATTTTCCTTATCACAAGGTAATTAACAAACTGAAAGCTAAGCTGACTGTTTGAGTGACATTTATACGATTGTCTGCAGAGCTTTGGACAAAATTTAGTTCTGTCTTTCCTAATATATGGGCTGCAACAGCTTTTAAGGGAGCTACGGGTTCATCAAGGCAAATTCCAATTATTAGTCATCATATCAGTAATCATGAGAGGTGGCTGGAAGAGTTAGGAACACATGTCAACAAGATAAATGAATTTCGTGGCACAGCTTTCACTGGGTGGTCTAGATACGATCATTATGCAACAATGTGTGAGTTGTTACCAACAGCGATACCATCGTTGGCATTATGTTTAAGGGTTTGGCTACATGGTTATACAGAACAAACGCACATGCAAGTCGCTAAGAGTTTAGGGTATATTGATCACCCGTTGCACATTAATCCACAAATAAGGCCAGCTCCTATTCCTAGCAATCTTTCATATCCTGGATGGCAGTTAACTGGCGGCATTGAGTGGTTTTTAAATTTTAAAACCAAGTTTGATAACACTGTTAATAGTGAACAGTAAATATTTTTCTTTTATTTATTCCGATCAAAATAAACTTTTCTAATCGATTAAATAGATAATTAATACACGTATGAATTTTTATTATTTAGAATAATAACTTGGATGAATCCTTGGCAAGTTTCAAATAATTATACCAATCCTATGCAACTTGAAAGTTTAGTTCCCGCATTTACTGAGTAAGTAAACGAGTTATAAGTTATATTGATTTGATAAAATGGCAAATTGATTTCATGTATAATTTTTAGCATGCTTCTGGAATTCTCTTCATTAGAGTCTTATTTGAAAGTAAATATGGAAGCTATATACTTCACACCTACCATTGACGAATGGATGGGAACACATCTTCAGCCGATGAAAAATAAGTTGTTAGAATTAAAACAAATAGCAGAGAACCAAATAAAAATAAATAGTCGTGGTTGAGACTTTTGAGCTGATTTTTGAAAGACTGATGAGAAAATATTAACTTGTTTTTACATGCGCTGTGGAAATTTTTTACACTTTTTTATTTATTAAAAATTTAGTTTTGTTATGAAAATTTTTAAATCGTGTGCTAAAATTTTGTTGCAATGAATTTCAAAAAAATTTCACTCAGTTTTACCAATGAAATATTTAAACAATGGAGCTCCTTAGGAATTCCGTCAGAATTAATATTTTGTACATGAGTTATTTCGGTAATTTAATTTGCAATATATTTTCAAAAGTATATTCTGTATTTAAAAAATTGTTGTAAAAGAATCTGTTATCATACGCGTATCGTTCACGTCTATAACGGCGTGTGTAATACTGAGTTAATTATATATAATGATCTCATTATGAATGTTCCAAATCAGCAGATAATATTTTATTAATTGTAAATAATCATTGTATCTATAGAAATTATTTAAAGTCAGAGAATAATTTTATAGGTTGTCTATAAATAATGCATTAGAGAAATAAAACACATTAATATGACTTTAATGTATAGTTTTATAAAAAAAATTTCTCTATAGAAATTGTAAAATTAAAATTATAATCATAGAATAATAAATTCTATTCATTTATCAAAGCTATGTTTGCACAAAAGTAATGAAGTATATATTGGATCTGAACAATGCCCAGTTTTACTACCTTATGAGTTTATTGTTAAGAAGAGACAACTTTAATGTTTCATAGCTCACTGCAAATACATTGTCTCGAATAATTCCACTGTCACAGTAATCCGTTTGCTGTTTAAATGCAAATCACGCAAACGGATTAAGGGAAATCTTTGAGCTTCTGAAAATAAAAATCAAAAGCAGAATATATTTCATTCAACGTATCAGAATCGAGAAGAAAATTAAAGATGAAAAATGTCGCAGCTTAGTAAACATCTTTTAATTAAAGAAAAATACAGAAACTTGTAGTTTTTTTTTCGATATTGTTAAAAGCTAATTTTTTTTTCATTTAGTTCAATGTTAATATTTATATAGTATTATTACGAAAACATTCTTGAAAAATAAGTTAAAGTACATATTATAACATATTGATTGAAAATAATGGGTAACAAGAAAATTGACTTTTTTATTTTTATGAAATGATAAACATTACGAACAGTTAGGAAAATATCTTTATTCTCAGTTTCAATTCATGAACAATTACAAAAAATATCAATCTTCAAAAATAAGTATTTACGAAAAATAGTAAATAATTCATGAAATATTTTTCAATAAATTGAAACAATTTTGAATATTTGAATAAAATTCATTAGAATAATTTTAATTAATAATTTACAGGATAGTAAAAAAGTGAATAAATAGTACGAAAATATTTATTTACAAGCTATTTAAATAATTTTAAACTTTGTTAATAATTATTTACTATTTTTTAATCAATATTCAATAAAAGGGACAAATAATTCATTAAGAATTAAAACTTCGTGCAGTCAACAAACCGTGCTCTGGATTCGTCACACGATCAATTGAGTGAATAATAATCTAAAAAAAAATATATAATTTTTGAAACTTGAAAGATACTGTGTATTTTTAAATTTGTAAAAGCTCTTATGAAAATAATTTCTATTGAAAATAATCCTTTTAAAATCGTGAACGAAATTCAGAATTAGTTTGAAATGCTGCACGAGGTTTTAAAGTAAATTTAATGGGTTTTACTTCCTGTGAGGATCCTTTGGTCATTTGCTGACGTTTCTTCTCTTGCATCTGAGGTCTGTACCGATAGTACCAATATTCGAATGCAAGAGTCATACAAGCTAAGATTATTCCCACAAAAATAACAATGAAAACCCCTCCGATATTTTGTATGCTGATTCCGTCGCTTTGGTCGTCTTCCTTCTCGCACTCTTTCTTATTCGGATTCTTATTCCACCACTTATTTTTAAGTTTTTCAAGTTTTCTCTGATTAAGAAGCCTTAGAATCCTAGAAAAGAGACATTAAAATTTTTAATTAGTTTGATGCAATCTACATAGCTAATTAATAAAGAGTCTCACGCGTTGTTAAGTTGATCTTTTAAAGGAGAGCCTTGTTGAACGGCTAAAGCATAGGGCTTTCTTGAGAATTCATCTCCTACCATTATCAAATCACAAGTAGTCATAGCAAGATATCTTATTTCAGTAGCATCACCAATAAAGGCAAATTCAGATTCCGATTTGTCTGGTTGTAGACGTCGAACTCTTGATATTGCAATCTCTTTTGAACGCGGGAAACCAGCTTCATCCATTGCTTGAAACATTTTAGTATATCTGTCACTCACAGGATAATCCCAAACAGCAAGTTTTGCTCTTTCTACATCAGACAAGCTATCATTTAAACTCATGTCCTTCCAAATCCTATTTGATCAACCAACAAATTTTATTAGTTTTCACTTAGGTTTTATTATTTTATTTTTAATAAATTCATGAAATACATACTCGTAAAAACGTCTTTCAATGTCTGACATACGTTGAAAGTATGTGTATGCTTCAGAAGGTTTCATTGGAGCATATTGAATTTTGTATTGTTTGCTAAGATCGTCAAGTGACTCTACGGGAGTTTCCAATCGTGACACGGTGAGAAAAGCAGCAAGATTAGCAGTATAAGATGCGATGATGATAAATCCAAATAACCACCAAGTCGCAGCTACTAATCTTCCCGAGAGATTTTTCGGAGCTTCACCACCACCCTGTGGAGTTAAAGACGTCATACAAAACCAAAGACACTCTTTTAAATCAAAATTTCGCTTTTCATCATCATCTTTGTATTTTTCTTTATTATTTTGGTAGCTATATGGAGACCACCTGTCGAAAATCCACATCAAGAAACTTGTGAAGAAATATGAAGCTAAAATACACAACCATACATCGTCTTCTAAAACAGTTAAAAATTTGAATAATGAAGTGGGCGCTTTTGGTTTTAACATCAAAATTGATAGACCAACTAAATCGTAATAAGGTACTGTAAAATCTACAACGTTTTCTCTTTCTGCCATAACAGATAATGTTCCTACTGCAATATCGGCACGTTTTGCTATTAATTCTCCTATTATTCCACTCCATGTATTACTCGACTCATTGTAAGTTCCAAACTCTCCATCATCTGGTTCGTAAATTTCATATTCAAAGCCGATGATTTCACGAATTTCCTCAAGCAAATCGATGCAATAACCAAACCATTGACCCGTCTCATTATTGTATTCTACAAAAGGTGCTACTTGGACTGTAACCACTCGAAAACTTGTCACAGCTGTATGAGAACTAACCGTCTTAAAATATTCCGGCACAATCTACAAACAAACAAAAGAAGCTCAATAATTTTGATAAAACTTTGCATTAAAATGAAGCTGTAAGCAACCAACTTGTAATTTTGAACCTATTCCAACAGGCCATGTTCCTACATTCAATGTCGAGTCTGGATTACCATTGTTAATCGTAGTCAAACGAATATCCATATTGAATTGAGCATGATGATTACCATTCTCGGAATCCCAATGGAATCCAGCGAAGGTTGGTACAAATGTAGATTTAGATGTAACTTCTTTTAATTTGGAAAGAAAGTTGATTTTTCTAGATGGAGTATTTGATCCACTATATTCATCACAAACAATATGAGGAGGTTCGGAAGGCCACATGTTATCTATGACAGCCAATCTCATAGCTTCGACACCAACACGAACTAAATCATAATAAAAAGCTGACGTAAGTACCGGTAGTGATAGTAATCCTCGAGCTGTAAGCTCTCCAAGTTGTTGTTGATTTTGTACTGTAGCTTGCGATTTAAAAAATAACACTGTCAAGTTTTCACAATTACATTGAGGCGTAAATTCATGGTCCAAGGTTAATGCGTACCAGCCGTATTTTGGTCCTGTAAAACCTAACTGGTTAGCAGTTGCAAGTTCATCAGCAATTGTTTTTTCTCCTCCAAGAATGAAAAAATTCACTATGTCCAAGTTTCTTAATTGCTTCATTTGATCTGTCATAGGTGGTCCATATTCTTTGGCTTTCACTATGACGTGTCTCGTAGGAACATTTAACAATAGAGATTTATACTTGTGGTCCATAACAAAATGTTGATCAAAAATAATAGCAGCATTACTGATGTTCATATCAGAAGACATATGTCGAACAGCATCAGGTATCATATCTGCTGGAGGCCTTATTTGAATTAAATATTTCATAGCCTCAGGAGACAAATCTCGCCAGTTTCTTAGATCATCTCTTTCACCGAATTGAGCTGATAAAGTTGGTATTCCAACAGCTTTAGTAAAAGCAGTTACTACTTCACCTACGGTTCCACTCAACGTTGTATCTAATACCAAGTCTGGAACATCAGGACCTCCAGCGCGAACAGCTTGGTCCCATACACCACAAATTTCAGCTAAAATTTCATTAGAATCCGAAGAAGAAATAGCGATGGAGATAACTTTGCCAATCCAATCAGGATTTTTTCCTTTTATTTCCTTTATTGCATTAGATACACTTTTTTCAGCTTGTTCATTCAAAGCTTCGTTGATAATGACTAAAGAAAAAAGAATACAAGAAATTGATTGATATAAAGATAAAGAATTAAATATCACCTACATAAATTAATAGGTCTAGATGGTGCAGGAGGAATTGTTGAGGGCTCTTCTTGAGGTTGATCTGATATTGAACCATCGGATTGTGCTGAATCAGTTGAGAAAGTATCGGAAGCTTGATCTGGTGCTGGAGATCCTTCTTGAGCGTGGATACTTAAAATTCCAGCAGTAGTTATAAGTATAAATATGATTTCTAGTGGCTTCATGACTGAGTTATTGAAGCCATCAAGTAACAAATACACCCTGTGGCTTGTAGAGGAAAACTGGCATATGGATAAAAAAAATCCTAGTCATCAGGATGCTCAAGTTGATCGTGTTTGTCCATCCGTTGCCTCGGGGATGACCCAATCAATCTACCACGTCGTTACTTTTCTTCGGTCTTTTTCTACTGTTTGTCCTCTATGTATTTATATTTTTTTTTTCTCATTTTATTTCATTATCCAATGCTATTACTTTCACACTAACTGACGTTTTACAAAACGACACGTGGCAAAATACATTATTACTTTCCACACATTGCCTATACTAATTGCTTTACTGAGATATGCAATGTCATCAAAACTATTTTGCTACATTTTATACATTTTTATTGTCCTGATCTTTTTTTTTTACAATAAATCACTGCTCTTTTGTATTGAAAATTAAAATTTTTTCCATGAATAAACTCCAACAAAATATCAACACATACAAGCTAAATGCAACTAGAAAAGCATGAAAGCCTGTAAGATTAAAAACCATTCAAGCATATAGAAATTTATGAAAATAATCGAGAAATTGAAGTTTCGATCTTTCTTCGCATCATTTCGTATAAATAATTTTTATTCAAATATTTGAATATATTTTTTCCAATTAATTGATGACTCAGCTTTCAAAACAATCAAGTTTAACAAGTAATGACATTTACTGCTTATCAATACGTCACATAAAAATGTATGCAAATAATAATAACTCATTTAAATATAATTTATGCATAAATTGATATCCATTTCCCTATGATAATGTAATATCTTCGATAATATATAAAAAAAAAGAACATTTTAATCAGCAAATGCATTATAAAAATGGAGTAAAAATAAAATATGTGGAAATGATCAATAAGACATTTATAAAAGTTGACAAATAATAGTAATATTAATCATTAGATCATTGTTGAAAAATATTCATTATTTCCATGCATTATTGAAATTTTTCTCAATAACGAATGCAAATTTTATTCATCAAACATAACCATGACAATAAAAGTCTTGAACAATAAAAAAAGATACCATCCTTCATATTCAATTTGGCAAAATAGTTGATGTTCATAGCAAGGCTATAATGTCTCCATAAAACAGTGAAAAGATTCTGAAACAAATGTGAAAAAATTAATCAAAAACAGATGATAAATAAAAGCAATGTTTTAATCTGAAAACGGCAAAGTGGACATGTCGAGAAAACTTTATGGTCGAGGTAGAATGAATATGAATTTACGATCCTGGGGGGTGGGAGTAGAGGGTGTTGGAGAATCGAGAAAAAGGATTAGCTTTTAGTTCCAGGCCCGAGGATCTCGCGTGTGGTTGTAGTAACAGCGAGAGTAGACGTATCTGAAATGAAATTGTGTTGCAAGGGTGAGATATATGACAGGGTTATGTGATTCTATGAGAAGGGCGTCGCACGCAGTGGTGCACGGCTATACAACGTTATCAGACACGTCAGGTGAGTCCTGGGGCTCGAGCTTGTCGGCATATATCGACTATTTGCCACGCTTGCGCACTATTATTACCCAAAACCGTCGATTTTATTAAGAATTCACGGTAGTCTTAAAAATTTTAGCAAACCTTCAACCTTCAATAATCAACTCTGTTGGTATCTCGTACGAGTATTGTCAGTCTTGACAGCAGGTGGTAGGGTTATGTTAGGATTTTCAATTGAATTAATCAATAATCATTTTTTAAATCATTTTATTTTTCATTTAAATCATTCAATTTCTAATAAATCCACCGATCTTTCATCTCTTCTCTCACGAAGATGATTTATAGCTAAAAATTTCGGTTATTTTTCTTTTTACAAGTTATTTATTTCTTTGTAACTTACGTTATTGCTCACGCAAATGTGACGCAAAAAGAAATCGCGTGTCAAGAGATGGAGTTTTATTTTCTGGTTGCATTTTCTCGTTTTTGAATGTCTTTCTCTTTTTTTCTTTTCTTTTTCTTTTTTTTTACATAAATCACAAGTTTATCGACTTAAATAAAACAATCGTAGATTTTTTTTTAATGAATAATAATCATAATAAATAACTGCATATACACAATATAATCGAATAAATGTACCCATTCACTCTTTTATTTCATATGTGATAAAATTCAAAATGTTCTTTCTCGACTGAATGTTAAATTTATTATTATTTACATGTATCAGTCGATGCGTTGAGTGAACGTCCTTTGATCAATGACAATTTAAATAATATTTCTGTCTATACTGCTTATACATCATTATACTCAATTTTGAAATGTTTTTAAATCGACCTTATTTTTCAAGTGAGGGAAAATTCTTTCAACCTCTTTTTATCGAGCTTTCAAACACATTCAAGTATTTTTAATTCACCCAACGCTGGTAGCAAACTGGTCGTTATACCTCACTGCCTCCATACCTATTATATTATATTGCTATACTTGTAAATCACAACCAACTGAGTATTTTTTCTTTTTTTAACTAAACGTAAATTACACATACGAATGATTATAAACTCTATCCACTCGTATCCATAATTTACATAAATATATATATTTATTTATTTGTTAATAATAAAGAATTATATCTTTAATTGGGCAATCAGGCCCTACATTTTCTCCCTGAGCTTCTTCCTAGTTCGAGCTTCATTTTTTTTTCGTCATCAATCATTAAAGAAAAAAACCTCGAAAGCTGTGAGTGGCTTTTTTTTCTTCCACAAGAGTTATCCACCCGAGTAAACACTTGGAAATGTAGTACTTTTTTTTAGCTTTGTTCTTTTTTTTTTTACAAGTGATCTTATATTTACCTTAACTTTAGATTTTAAATTAAATTTTATTGTTTACATCTTTGTTTTTCGTCTTTTTATCATGAAAAAATATAGTATGAAAGAAAGTAAAGAATACATATTATTTGTTGTACAATAAAAAATGAAATAAATTTAATTTTAAATTAAAATAGACTTTAATTTTTATGCTTGCAATGAAATGCAGAAATTGCATTTAATTATTTGTTTTGTTATATATAATTTCGAGGTGAGACAAGGCATTGGAATTTTTGGAATAATCGATATTTCGAATGTCAATGTAAACCGCGCTTAGTATGTTATGTATATATATCAAGTATTCCATTTTGTTCTCTTGGGAACAAAGAGGAGGATAATTTTACCGCAAATAACCAGACTCTACTTTGTCAGAAAGCAGCTCAAGGAGAAATAAATCGTCTTATGATAAATCTATACAGCTCGAGCTTCCTTCCCAAGGCAACGAATAAGCAGAAAATTTTATTTACAAAATCATATTAAATATTTATAGAAAAATGCATATTATATATTCAATCATATGAATGAAAAACCTCTAATTTAAATTTTCAAGGCGATAAATCTTTATTTAAAAAATGTCAAAATCACTTTTCAAAAGTATATTAAAAACTTATAAATAATTGAATTAAAAATTAGTCTTTCAGCATTGATTGATTGCTGTTATTATACACGGAGAAAAATTCCAACAAACTTAGTACAGTAATGTCGTGATGAAAGAAAACTTTTCTGATAGAATTACAAATTAGTATATGGGGATATAAAAAATGTGGTACAAAGTGTTATTACAAATTATAAGTAAATAATTCATTTACAATTTAATAAATAAATATTTTTATGATTAAATTAAAATGTAATGAAATAAAAGGAAAAAAAATAGTACAGTAGAAAAATAAGCTTTAAACTGTTTGAAGTATGATGAATAAGTCAAGTTTTACTTAACTTTCCGTAATAAAAATAGTATTTCTTATTTTCTTTTTTTAAGCTCCTCTATTTGTATGTAAAAAAAGCCATCATCATAATTTTTAATAAACGATAAACTGTATTATTAATGAATTTCAAAATTGACTTTAAAATATTACTTTAAATGAGCTTAAAAAGTTTTATGCTCCAAAAGTGAATAATATATTTTATCAATAAAAAATTCAATTTTTTATAGGATTTGAAAGTTTTTTTTTAAATATTAGGTAAAACAGTTAATAACTTAAAACTTCAACGAACTTGATAGATGAAATATTTAATTGTAAAACTCCTATAAAAAATATTCATAATTTTTATATAAACACTTTAAACTCTTTGATAAATATAAAAAATACATCTAAGCATAAGTATTTTTATTTAACAACAAAACTTATTTTTTTCAACATTTATAAATATTTATTTCTCAACTATCTTTTTTAAGTTTCAACTTATCTATATTTTATATATTTATTCTTATTTATTCAACAAAAATATCTAATTTTTCGTTATCATTTAAATAAACCTCTTCGAAAATTGTGCAAACATGTAGCTTTATACTGGACAAATACAATATTTCCATATTTTTATTTCTATTTTCCCAGTTAGATTGTTAATTTGAACAGAAAAAAAATCTACGATATTGCTTCCATCAATTCAATCAAATTCAATAAAATGTTCAATCAAAAACGCTTCCTAAATAATTCAATTTGCTTTTTTATTCAAAAAAAAAAAAACTCAAATCTAAAAAAAGTTTAATGAACTTCATTTTTTTTAACAAGTCTAAGCTTTGTTATTGAATAAAACCATAACCAAGTGCATAGAAAAAAATTTTATTTCATCTTTTTTGCATAAAAGCTTGAGTCACTTTTATAAATCATAAACCTACGATTCAAATTTTATTGCATTTAATGCAAGAATGAATTTTTCTTTGAAAAAAGTATCATAATAAGGTATATTTTACCTCATTCATCAAAAAACCTTAATAATAAATAAACAAAATAAACAACCACTCAACAAATAAATGCCTATTTATTTGTCTCCGTGTACTTTATCAGCTTGTCTATGTCTACCCATTAAAAAAATACATCAATCTAAAAGTCAACTATTTCCAAATCGATATCAATTAGTTTGCATAAAAAATAGATTAATCAAACTGACCATATTGAATAAATTGTATATAATTCAACTAGTTGAAGCGTACGCTTTCATATATTCAATCAATAACAAAGTGACTATAAATATAATTATAACAACTAACATATAAGAATAATAATAATAATAAAAAAAGTGTTTTTGAGATGAAATGGCGAAGAGATGTGATGTCTCAAAGAATGAAAAAGTCTGAAAAGTAATAGACAAAGTTCAATTATCTTAAAATGATATAACACAATATAAACCAGTATGTGAGTTGAAAGTAAAAAGTACTAGTAATATTATCCTGATATCTACAACAATAAATAAACTTTACTCTTGTGTGAACGTGATATCAGGATATATACCCATACATTCACCACCTCCTAGAAGTCTATTGATTGCTTGATGTGCCAATGCCTTGGTCAAGAGAGTTCGTGCTGTTATTGGACATTACTTAAATTAATTACAATCACCGCTAAGTTTATCATTTTCTCAATTAAAAATTCCCATACTCGAAGCACGGCTAAAAATTAATGTATATCTCACAACCTTATCACAACCTTATTAGAGTATGTATGTTTGTATTCCGATTATAAATTCGGACGTTACAATATTTTTTTTCGATTTTTCATCATATTATTTTTTTTTTGTTGTCACCGAGGCTAAGTCGATATGTTTGTCGACTTTTTGTCGCAATATTTAAATATGAATTTTATTTACTTAATAGTTACTTAATAATTATAATACTCACAACCTTAATACTTGGAATTATATAACGGAGATTACGGGGGGATTGACGCTCTCTACTGGCAATTAAAATCATTAACCTATTAATTACACGAGTCTTCGTCGTTGCTAGTTACAATTATATGAATTTTGGATAGTGTAATTCCAATGTCTATCATCATCATTACTGTTATAACAAAAATGTTCTTTCAATTTCAATTCTAGATCTTACTCCTTTCATATTTACTGTTTCTGTTTTTTTCCTTACCTTTCTCTCATTTTCATGCTCTTAGTCTGTTCAATTTCCTCGCAATTTTCTCAGTTCTCCAGAATTGTATTGCAAAATGAGAATCGAAAATTCTGGAGTATTGATAAGAGAATAAAAGATGATAGAACAGAGAAAGGCAGAAAAAAATACAGAAAAGCATTAAAAGCAGCGCAAATGATTTCAATATCCTTAGGTACAATTGTTTTTTGACCTACATAGTGAAGTTTGGTCAACTTTGTAAAAAAATGTGTGTGTGTGTGTGTATTTTTTTATGTTGAAGTTAGCAAGTTCTTTCTTGTTTCCGTTATTTCTAGATTTGAATATGTTATGTGCTCAATGCACTTGTGATTTTAGCAAATCTCTAGCTTAAAATGAAAAAATAAGTACTCAAATACTTGGAAATATCAATCAAACGTGAGTAAATTCACGAGGCATTGTGGATCAGCGAATGTGAAGCAATCGACGAAAGGCTCTTCTGTAATCTAGGTTAAATATCGTGTAAATAAGAGGATTGAGCGCACTGTTGACGTACCCCAGCCAAGTGATGAAGTAGACGACACGTTCAGAAGGACAACAGGCTGGACAAAATGGTACGATTACGTACATGAGGAAGAATGGTAACCAGCAGACAACAAAGACACCCATAATAACTCCTAATGTCCTGGCGGCACGTCTTTCTTTAGATAATGAAATTCTCTGACGTTCTTCGATGAATTGGTAGACAGTGGTGGAAGTGGTATTCATTGTTGTGACCCCGTGTCTTCGTGGATGACTGCTGGTACGTGATGGAGTTGCATTAATAGTTACCTCCGTCGCAGCTTCATCGTCAACAACAACCAAACTACGTTTGGCTTGAACACGAGGTGTCGAACGTTCATTATGATTTGTTTCACTACTGACAGACTCTTCGGCGTCGTCTGCTTCATGTTTTTGTCGTGTTGACGCGACAGCACCCAGACGACTCTGTCTAGCACGCTCACGAAGACGCCGTCGGGTCGCTAGAAATATCTCCAAGTAGACGAGACTCATAAGAAGTAGTGGAATAAAAAAGGAACCAAGTGATGAGTAAATAACATAACCTTGTCTTTGTGTCAACTGACAAGGTGTCCCTGGCTCAATTTCTTCCGGCCAATCATTCCAGCCAGCGAGCGGGGGTGAGCTTATCGCTCCAGAAAGAATCCAAACTCCAGCTATTGTTGCTAACACTCTCTTCAATGTTCTCTTTTGCGCGTAATTTATGGGATCTGTTATGGCCCAATAACGATCAAGAGCTATCGCACACAAGTTTAAGATACTTGCTGTACAACATAGAACATCACATGTAAGCCAGAGTTTACATAGATGGATTCCAAATATCCATTTACCCAGCAAGAGGTAAGCCACATTAAATGGCATCACCAATATTGCCACTGCCAAGTCTGCAACTGCCAGCGAGACGATGAAAAAATTTTGGACTATTCTTAAAGGTCGATAGGTGAATACTGATAGTATCACTAGTGCATTTCCCAGCACTGTTGCAAGCACTAAAAATCCTAGGATCAAAGCAGCTGTTGCTGCCTCCCAAGGTGGCAAATTCGAACCTGAATCTTCCTCTGCACTACTGCAGCTGTCGTAATCATCACTCGCCATCGTCCCGCCGGATTCCCCGCTCGCATTCATCCTCTCCGGAATGGTTTCTAGAAAATAAAGATACTATTATTGCTATATTACTTTTTATTATGTGACGAGCATTATGGTTGAAGGAAATGTAAAACAAAATAAACCTATTACAGAAGTTCATTCTGCTTTATTTGATAGTAAGAGAAGTTTATTTTGCACAATTTATAGATATGATTCAATTAGCACAAATTGTCTGTAAATAACTTTTTTTCATATATTTGTTTACTATTTTTAAATTGATACTATTCGAGAACCATATTTATGGACTCCTCTGAATATTGATAGATTTTTTAAATATTTATGCACGACATTGTTTTTTAATCTTAATTTTATTGTTATTTGATAACGTGAACATTCTAAAAAAAAATTGAAAATGTTTTAATTGACTCTTAGAATAGCATAGAGAGTGAGATGGAATTATCCGATAAAGTCTAAAAATACCAGATCCAAACTTGTTCAATTTTTATCATCAATATACTTACAAGGTGATCTACAATTTCAATGACGAACGTTGATAACAAACACTGGAATCGATTGGAACAAACCAGTATTTTGTGAAATGCAAAAATAAATTCTAATTATCAAAGATACGAATGAGATTACGACAGATCAAAAATAGTTTATCCATATTCTTTTCTTCTTCTCAATTATATTCTAGAATATTTACTACAATTTCTGATTAGCTATTTCTGATTATTGCAAAATTATTGTAATATAGCAATATAAATATTTTTACAAAAATTTTTCTAGGTATTTATTTATTTATAAAGCTTGTAAAATTTTTGAATCCTTTTTTTATAGTAATTTAAATATGATTTAAAAGAAAATTCGCTTCTCATTTTTCTATTCTCTACTGATAGCTTTAAGGTAAATGTACCAGTACGCCGGATATGAACCTATCCTCATGATGGTAGCATAAAAATGAATCTATAATATAACCATTTTTCAGGAGTAGAAAATCATATGGATAATATTATCAAAATTAGAAAATTTTCTTTATGTTATTTACCTTAAAATAAATACCAAAAGATATATAAATATTTTTTTAATAATATTGCAGCACTAGAATGGTAAATTA
This sequence comes from Chelonus insularis, assembly GCF_013357705.1. NCBI lineage: Eukaryota > Metazoa > Arthropoda > Insecta > Hymenoptera > Braconidae > Chelonus > Chelonus insularis. The sequence goes on from NW_023276522.1 coordinate 354,346, forward strand.
TTATTAAATAAAATATGAATTTTAACAACAAAAAAGTCTACTCAATTGTAAATTCCTGATAGTAATCAATTGAATAAATTGTTATTCATTTTATCAAGTTTTCAATTTAACAGAAGATTATTTTTTAATAGTTGTTTTGATGTTATTAAAGATATTAAACTCATTTGACCTAGAAATTATTCATTTGGTCATAATATTAATAAAATATACAAATTATTGGAAAGAATATTTTACACAGAATCCGTGGAATAGATAATGCTCTGAGCCGGAATAATTATTCCACGTATGTTAATTATTCTCATAAATATTTGGTACTTTTTATCATTACTTTCATAAATTTCTCCTAAAGAGCTAGTAAATTGTTCACTTTTTAAAGTCAGTTTAATCAATAAATTATGCAAGTTTATAATTTATGATCACTAATAAGCAATTTAATTACCTTCTATCAAAATTGATGAGTGAATTTGAATCCTATGTGTCAAAAATTAATAAATTTCCATAAAACACTCATTAAAACAATTATATTCAATCACTAAAATTGCCATATACCAGAAAACTTTGACATTATATTTAGTTATTAGGAAAATTACTTTATTCAATGTTATGTGAATATTTCAAAAAAATACCAAGCTCTATTCATTGAAACATTTTATTATACGATGAAAGAATATTTTTTGGAATCCAATACTGAGCTTTTCATGACTGATCAAAAATATTCATTTTCATTTAATTTATCTCACAAATGGAAGACTTTTTTCAATCAATTTATAGCTTGCTATACAATATTTTTTTCATTGTCTATTTTTCCCCTCAAATAACGATTATCCATCATAAAAAAATGTTTGAGGCATGGAAAATAAAGATAATGTTTCAAGCCAGGGTGACAAGTCGATCAATTTAGCTTAATAATTAATAATAATATTTATTTTGATGATAAAGTGACAACCCTAGTCATGGAATCTTTTATCGACACTTAAATACATAAAAAAGTATATTTATTGATATTGAATAATAAAACAAAATAAATATTAATATTGAAATCAAGTGCTTTTAACGGTACAATTTTCTCAAACTATCTTTAAATCATTCATTCAAATTTTCGCTTAAAAAAGGTAGTTGAAAACATTATCTAATTTTATGTTAAAATTTATATTGAACTTGAATGACTGATAGAAGGATTCTATTCAAGTAAAAGCTGATGATTTGAAACTTTACTGAAATATATTCAGACAGTGGTGATTTTACTCCAACTACTACTACCTTTCAAACTCAACACAATTACACTTTGTTGAATAAATGAGGAATATTTGGAGTAAAAAAAGTTCTTTCCATTTACTCTATTTGATTATACATTTTTTAATCTAATTCCTAATTAATGCTATATTATAAATGAAAGGCACTCAATTACTAGATACGAACATAGTATAGTTAATATTCTAAAGCCTCAAGTGAAGTACATATTCCAATGGGAGATCAAATCTACCGCAACATGAATTTCCAGCATGTCCATGTGTCCATGACCACTAGCGACTGTTTTCCCATCCCAAGAGGCTTCAACCACTTTTCCCCTTGGATTCCACTTTGATACCTCGTTAACGTAGCCAACTACGATTCGTATGACCAATTTCAAAAGCTTCTCTACCTTTTTTGCATTGGAATATCATTCACCTAAATTTAAAAACTTTCTTAATTACCCCTAGGTTGGCTATTTATCACCCGCATTATGAATTACTCTTTTTTGTCTATAATTTCGGTTTTCATCAAGTTTATAACTGGCTCTAGAAACTTGAACAAGAAGAACTTTACCTTCTTATAAATATTCTTTATAGTTTTACATAAAGTTGAGAATATTGAAAAACTTTGATTCGTAATTGACATTTCTATCAATGTTATGACACAATAGAAGTACATTATCTACAAGAGAGAGCACCTAGTTTGTTATCAAACAGAAAAAATATTCTCAAGAGTTTAACTACCCTTTCTGACAGGTACCAAGAAGTTCTCCAGGTTATTGAATAAGCAAACAACTTTCTGCATTTGCTTTCAACTTTCAAGAATATAATTATCAGAAGATTCTTATATACTCAGTCAGCAGTTCAAGATGCTTATATTAAATATAATATGGTTTAAATATGAATAAAAATATATTTAAAGCTATTCAATTCTCTTATAATTTAAAACCAAAATGGTAACTATTCTTTAAGGATTTTTAATTAATACCAAAAAGAATAAGAATTATAAAATTAAGCATGTTCAGTAGACTCTGTGAATAAGAGAAAGAAATAGAAAATAACAAGAAAAAACTTGACGTTTGTATAACCGAGGAGTCACTTTCCGGGTCAACTCTTCTTTATTTCAAATTGACTTGGATCCCAAAAAATTGGGACAAGTGAGAAGACAACCGCTAGACATAAACGTACTTTTCAAGTTGGACATTTCCAATTTATTCATTCAAGAAATATGCTGACAATATTGAACTTGAAATGATTATTTTCTAAAAATAACTAACTATCAACCACTGCTGATTAAATATTTGCTATTCGACGTGAACAAGTTAGTATCATATATCCATCAGAACATTATAATTTTGGAGCTTGCTAAAGTATTTTTTATCAAAAGACTTTTTATAGTGTGCATTTTTTTTTGCTAACTAAATATCTTTCTAAATAAAAATTATCAGTGTTATAAAATTAATAAGATATAATTATTATATCTAATATTTCTCTTCATTGAATAATTCATGTATTATTTGAATCACAATTAGACTAAGTGGGAAGTTTTGATTGTAAATAAATCAATTTACTTGGATGGAAACTATTTTAATCAAGTAAATATTGTTTGGATTAATTACAGTGATAATTTAGCAGAGCAAATTTGCTTTTATTATTATCAAGAACATACTTGGGATGAATAAATTTAATTAAATAATTTTGTTAATAATGAAACTTTCAACTGTTTCATGTCATAACAAGCTAAATAAAGAGATTTTTATTTATTAAAATAACTCAGAAAATGTTCATATATGTGTTTTTAATCAATCATCTAAAAATTCTTTTTTTTTTTTTGATTTTTTTTTTATCTTTATTACAAATATCTTTGAAATGTATTTATTTCCAAGTTTACAATTGGAAACAACGAAGCGCACTCATACATCCAAGTTCACTGAATTGAACAATAAATATATTTTGAAACCACTGTTTTGGACAGGGATCAAAACAGAAACTGTTACCATCTAAAACAATGAAGTTTCGATTCCAAAAAGTAAAAATGAAGAATTTTTATGCCACAATTGTGACAAACTGTTATTTAAAATGATGATTGAATAAAATGTTTTTTATGAAAAAAAATTATCAAGAAATATTCAAAAGTTTAGTAATATTTTAAACTTTGTCATTCTAATAGTAAAAAAGGATCTTTTGGAGCATATGAAGTTTTAATGACATGATAACGACAATATTAAAAGCGTCATAAATAAAATTCATAGTTTTTTTTCCTGAATTTGGTCTATAAAAGAATATTTTTATAAATATTTTTCATAAAAAGTAATCAGAGAGATAGTTTTTTAGTTTTATGTAACATAGTCTTGAACAAAACAAAAGAATTCTAGCAAATACATTCACGAGTAATGCTCTTTACTCGTATTCTATCACACTCTAACTCTCGGGAAGTCTACTCGAAAGTGTTCAAAGCTGGACAAAGGAGAGCATCAATAAGAGAGCCAAGTGAATGAAGTTGTTATACAATTAATTAAAGGAAAATATTTGTTTAACATAGCGTTATATAACACTAAATAATTGTTGCAGATTCGCAACAACTTGCAATTATTTCTTGTTTATTTAAATGCTTTGTTTTCAACCCAAAAGAGTATTTGATCCGTGAAAAAGGAGATATGAACAAGCGAAATATTAAATTATTTGAGCAACACTAATTTGTATGTTGATATTATTTCAACAGGAATTGACACTAAAGGTAAATAGTAAACAATTATGATTCAAAGTTTAACCTTTAATTTAGAAGCATAATCTTGGATTAGAATATAAGACGTATGACCTTAGCGTGTAAAAGCAAGTGATGAAAGTATTTAACGTGCACGAACGCACGTCTCTCGTGCAAAATAAAATTATTTCCCGTAAGGAAGGATTGAGTAAATGGAGCTTGAAAGGTCTATTGAATAATCCAGTCACGAGAGAAAGCGCTAGTAACCTTTGATTGTTTGTTGATCAATTATAATCCATTTGAAGAAAAATACAAATTAACTTGTGGTTGTTAATTGTAGTAAATAACTAAGTACTTATATTATGTACACAGTGTAAGAAACAAGCGACATTTATGTAGAGTGGGTGGTACGATCGGTTATTTATAAAGTGATTTGCGATAATCGATAATCTGTGGCTTTCTCTGTTGTTTCTACTACCTCGCGATAAGCCCTTTCCTATTATATCTCTCGTGTACACCTCTCATATTGCCACCAAAGCAGACTAGAGGCAATACCACCCCTATTGATCACTCAAGCACGATGATTTAGCAAGTCGATCGCTTGGTTAACCCACGCGATTAATCACTTTCATGAGAAACTAAAACTTTGCTCCAAATGATAATCCCTTTAGGAGATCCCATAAACGTTCACCAGGAAACTTTTTTTGCTTTTTGTCTACTTGTTAGACACTATTTGTCATCTTTACTTTGATACTTCTTCATACTCTGATCATCTCCATAATCCTGATACTCTCATGTTTCTTTAACATGCAAAACAAACCAGCCACAAATGATTATTTATTGCCGGAAAAAATGAATTTCATGATTCAAAGGATAAAAGTTAAATTGCTTTATTGCTAAATAATTATTTCCGGTTGGTTATCATGAATAAATATAAAATCACAAATTTCACAGTTTTTATTATTACCTGAGGTCAGTTTTCAGTTGTGATACACGACGGCATGGTGAAGCCGTCGTAACCGTCGTTCGACGAGCACTAGGTCAAGTTGGTCTTTCTTTCGATGCGCCAGTGACAAGGGTCGCGTCGACGCTGATGTCGAAAATACGGAGACGCAGGCGCGTCCGAATTTATGTTAATAAAAGCAATAAAAAATAATTCTGGTATTGAATAATAAAAAAAATGTATAAATTTTATCCAAGAATAATGTCTTAGAATCCATCTGTAATAAACAATAATTCAATTGAGATTGAACGAAATTCAACATCAAATTTTCAACATCATCACATGGATTTCTAACTAAAAGAAGCAGTTTCTTACAAGTGTAATTGGTCGTTAACACTTTTCAACCTTCATTGTATCAAACCTTCAGAGTGGAAAGTAACTTTTAATTCTTCCTGACAGTTTTCTTTCTCTCTCACTTGAACAATCTGCAACTATTGAAAAGAAGAATAATTATTGACTCAAATCCTTATTCAAATTTATTAATGAATTTTACAAAATATACGGGTTGATAATAATAAAACAAACATACATTTACTTATCGATTTTGATCTTTTTTGCAGCTTGAACTCGTTAAAACAATCGCCTCTTAGGACAAAAAAGAGAAGGTTAATTATTCAATTATACTTTTTCTTTTTTCTCATCCTCTCACGCTACATACCATTTGAAAACTAGTATTATCGTTTTAATGTATTTATCAGCTTATCCATAAAAGCCTAAATTAACGTCGTTTGATCACGCGATGATCCTTTAATTTTATTAAAACATTAGTATTACAATGGTTAACTATCACGAACGTCTAATCAATGAGTTGATGATAGAGTTATATCGCCTTTAAAGGAGGTCCAAAATGATGATTTAATGACTTTGTTACTTGAAACTATTATAAAACTCATGTAAATAATTAGATGAAATAAATAAAACATGATATTTTATTGTTTTTTGTTTTACAGATCAAAGTTCGAGCTTCCGCAAACATCAGTAGGGTCACTGGCATTAACGTATCATACTTTACGTACTCCTGATGTGTGATTGACAAGTACAAGAATATAAAGAGACTCATCCTCATGCCTTCTAATCTTGTCTTGATACCGATAAGGAGGTCTCCCCAGCCTGTAAACGATTGCTGGCAACGTCAAAGCTTCAGTAGCTCATTGTTCGATCGTCGGGTATAATTCAACGATTTTTTTTGTGCGTAATATCCTTGCCAAATAAAAACATGTACACTAAGTTGCTAACAAGATGCTCAAGGACGAGCCATCTGTCACAAACAAGGCTTGTATATGCCTCTAGTTGGGCTTGGATGCCACGAAATCAGTCTGTAAGTTGACTCAAACAACTCCTCTACTTCACCTCATCGACTCAGGATTTTTTTCAACTTTCAGACTCATCCAATGGAATTGCGTCGTCAAGTACAGACGACTGAAAAGTCACGACAACAAACTACCTTCACTGATAGAAGTCAGTTTAAATATGCACGGAGATTAGTTGTTAAGCTGGGAAGTGCAATCATAACGCGGGAAGATGAACATGGATTAGCGTTAGGCCGCTTAGCATCAATTGTTGAACAAGTTGCTGAATGCCAGATTGAAGGTCGTGAATGTGTTATGGTGACCAGTGGAGCAGTGGCTTTTGGAAAGCAAAAATTAACACAAGAATTGTTGATGTCCCTTTCTATGAGAGAAACACTTAGTCCACTTGATCATTCTCGAGAGCATGTAGGTAAGTTCGCATTAATGATTGGTCTTTGAGCCTTAGATTGCCATCGTGCCTATCAATTGCTTATCATTTCGATATTTGTTCTACTTTAAATCACACTTTAATGATAAACTATGCTAAAAAAAGCACAAAAATCAGATAATATCTTAAACTTATTGCAGGAAATTTCTTAGAACCTCGGGCAGCAGCGGCAGTAGGTCAATCTGGACTTATGTCTCTATATGATGCCATGTTTGCACAGTATGGTGTGAAATTGGCCCAAGTTTTAGTAACAAAGCCTGATTTTTATAATGAAGAAACAAGAAAAAATCTTATTAGTACTCTAAGTGAGCTAATTAGTCTTAATATTGTACCAATAATTAACACTAATGATGCAGTGTCGCCGCCACTTCCAGTTGATGAAGAGGTTGCTGGTAGTGGTGGAAGGAAAGGCATTTCAATCAAAGACAATGATTCTTTGGCTGCAATGTTAGCTGCAGAAGTTCAAGCTGATCTTCTAATTCTCATGAGTGACGTAGATGGCATTTATAATCTACCACCTTGGCAAGACGGTGCTAAGTTGCTTCACACGTTCAGCTCTGACCTCCGGGAGACCATTAAATTTGGAGAAAAGTCCAAAGTTGGCACTGGAGGAATGGATTCTAAAGTGACAGCTGCTCTATGGGCACTCGATCGTGGAATATCAGTAGTCATTTGTAATGGAGCACAAGAGAAAGCTATCAAGGATATTTTGAGTGGAAAAAAGATTGGTACTTTTTTTACTCAAACTCCGATTGCTTCAACTCCAATTGAGATCGTAGCAGAAAATGCAAGAGTAGGAAGTAGAATGCTTCAATCATTAAAGCCAGAAGAGCGAGCTGATTGCATCAGGACTTTAGCAAATTTGTTGGAAAATAAACAAAGAGATATTTTAGCAGAAAATTCTAAAGACCTTGAAGAAGCTTCAAAGTCTGGTTTGGCAAAGCCTCTTCTTTCTCGTTTATCTCTCAATCCTTCAAAGCTAAAATCTTTGAGTTCAGGTTTACGTCAAATAGCAGATTCATCTCTAATGAACGTAGGAAGAGTATTAAGAAGAACCAAAATTGCCGAAGGGCTTGAACTAAAGCAGATTACAGTTCCTATTGGAGTACTTTTAGTGATTTTTGAATCACGGCCTGACAGTTTACCTCAAGTAGCTGCGTTAGCTATGGCTAGTGCGAATGGATTACTTCTAAAAGGTGGTAAAGAAGCTATATGTAGTAATCGATGTCTTATAGAACTAGTGAAAGAAGCTTTAAATCCATTTGGTGCTTCCAACGCCATCTCTTTAGTATCTACACGTGAAGAAGTCAGTGATCTTTTGTCAATGGATAAACATATCGATTTAGTTATTCCACGGGGAAGCTCTGAGATGGTTCGAACGATTCAAAATCAGTCCAAACATATTCCAGTTCTTGGACATGCTGAAGGAATCTGTCATGTATATGTAGATAAAAATGCCGATCTTCAGAAAGCTTTAAAAATAATTCGCGATTCTAAATGTGATTATCCAGCTGCTTGTAATGCTATGGAAACTCTTCTTATTCATGACAGTCTTATGGAAGGAAATTTCTTTCAAGAAGTTTGTCATATGTTAAGAAAAGAAGGTGTAAGTTTAATGATTACATCTATACTTTTCAAAACTGTTTTACATTTATAAATTTATTCTATTTTGAATAGAAATAATTTATTATTATTTTTAGGTGAAAATAAACGCTGGACCAAGACTACGGGAACAATTAACTTTCGGACCGCCTACAGCAAAAAGCATGAAGATTGAGTATGGGTCTCTTGAGTGTACAATCGAAATAGTACCTGATATAGATGAAGCAATTAATCACATTCACAAGTATGGAAGTTACCATACTGATGTTATTGTTACAGAAGATCCAAGTAGAGCTAAGCACTTCCAAAGAGAAGTTGATAGCGCTTGTGTCTTCCATAATGCTAGTTCTAGATTCGCTGACGGATACAGATTCGGATTAGGAGCAGAAGTAATTTCTTATCTTCACTTTTATAAAAATTTATCAATGATTAACGTAATGAAATAATTTAATAAGCTAATTTATTGCATTCAAGGTGGGAATTTCAACTGCGAGAATTCATGCAAGGGGACCAGTTGGTGTTGATGGGCTTCTAACAACTAAATGGATTCTGACAGGTGATGGACACACAGTTCAAGATTTCTCCGAAAATGGAGGACTTACTTATCTTCATCAAAATTTATCTATCGATTAAAGTCATAATATTGCGAAAGAGAAAAGATAAATGTAAGAATATTTCAAAAATTTATTTTCCCTGCAGAATATAAAATATTTATAAACAAATTTACGACAATCACATGCCTTCTGGAGCCCAAAACTTGAACGTTCGATCATACGAACTTGTTGCGATAAATTTGTTGTCTGGAGAAACATCAACGGACATAACTTTGCCGTCATGTCCTTGCAAAGTTTTCAATGGCTGCCATGTCTTATTAGACCAGATTTTAGCAGTGTTATCATAAGAAGCCGTAATCAGATATTGACCCTCACCTCGTTGATATTTGACATCTGATAAGAGATTGGTGTGAGCTGGAATTGTGTACAAACATGTGCGTTTTCGTAAATCCCAAATTTTACAAGTGTTATCTTCACTTGCTGTAGCCATTTGGAAGCCATTAGGTGAGAAATTAATTCCAAAAATTGACTTTGAATGACCTTCCATGAACATAATACATCTTCCTGTTCTGAGATCCCAGACTCTACCGAAGCAGTCATGGCCAGCAGTAGCTACTACACTACCATCAACTTGGAAGCTAGAGAAAAATATTTCTATTAATTCTATTAAATTCTTTGATATTGGCTGACATCAAACAAACTAAATTACCTGATACAGTGGACAGCCTTGGTATGTCCTTCTTGATGAAGAACTTCTTCTTGCTGTTCAAGATCCCAAAGTCTCCATGAAGAATCATAGCAACAAGTTCCCAAAAATCGGCCAGAAGGATGAAAGTCAATTTTGGAAACTCTTTTCTCATGACCTTCAAGTTCTGCAAGAGGTTCTTCGCTAGTTCCACCAGCCCATAGCTTAACTTTTCCATCAGCATCGCAGCTTGCTAAAACACATGCTCGACTACTATTTTCACCAAGAACGTCCTCTGTAATGGTTGCTTTTGGATGAAATATAATACAACTAGCTAAACGATTATGTCCTTTGAGTGTACGTAAAAGTGTACATTCAGGTACGGACCATAATTTACAGCAGCCTGACCATGAAGCGGTAGCTAGGAGTTTTGAGTCAGGACTAAACTGGCAATACGAAATAGGCCTTGTATCACCAACTTGTGAACAGTAAATGCTTAATATTTGAATTTTCTTCAACAATTCTTGTTTTCGAGCAGTTCTTGTTGCTCCAGGAAGTGCTAATTCTTCTCTTGCTCTTTCTAATCTCTCTTTCGCTCTAGGTAATGAATAATCTACAAAGAAATAATATAAATATGAGTTATATGAATAAATTATTTATCTTAAAAATGCTTGTATATTATTTATCTTAAATAGCGAAAAATATTACGTGCAATCCATTTTCGTGCTATCCGTAGCGACTCTGGTCCCTCATGGTACCAAGTCGTTTCAATTTCCTTTTCCACAATGTGTAATGGTTTATCTTCATCATCAAGCTTCTTTCTGATCGCATCTTCCCCTCGACTAGCAAGTAATTCTCTTAATCTTGCTCTTCTGTCAGCTGGACCCTCTCCAAATAAACATATTGGCTCACCTAATTGTCTTAAATTTTTTTTCACCTCTGAATCATCTGTTGAAACATTAATTTGTCGAGCTTTTTTTCTTCTTTCAAATTCTTCCAATAAAGCTTGTTTATCCTTGGACATTTCATCTTCCAGTTCCATGTATTCATTTGAAATGTGAATATTTCCCACCGCAGCAGGAGCACTTGATTCATTACCAGTAATTGAGCCATCTTTGTCTTCATCTGCATGTTCTGCTGCTGCCAAACGAATTCTTTCAGCTTCTTCGAAAGATCCATAGTGAACAGTTTTCGTTTTCTTTACATAAACTAAATCTTCGTCGTCAGACATTTTTTAAACTATTTACAAATTATTGTTTATGTACTGATTTAACCTCTTAGCGGCAACTATCACTTTTTAATTTTTTTTAAATTTGTATTTACACGTGATAAATGTTTAGTAAGGACATGTTAAATTAGATTCTAAAAAAAATTAGAAATAATATTCAGTGAAAATAATATTTTTAAATCAAAATCATGTTGATTATTTCGATACACTGTCGTGATTCTTCGACTCCCCGGCAAATGTATTGAAAAATTGAAGGTTAGAAATATTTTTTGATCAGTTGGTAAACCTGTGTGTTATGAAATAAAAAATTCTTTTGAAAACGCTCCTTTATTACTGCTGTAGATAAATAATTTCGTCGTGAGTTAAATGCCAAAAACTGAATGTCAAAATTGTTTACATTTTAAACATTAAACAATCAAATTATGAATTGAATAATAATTTATATTGTAGTATTGTTAAGTGAATTATTATAGTGTGGAGTTAATTGGTAAAAAAACAACGAATCAAATATCTAATGAACCAAAGCTTCTAGAACATCGCCTCATGTGTGAATTTTTTTACATTTGCATACAATTTGCCGCATTTAATAAAAATCGTAAGTAATTTTATTTACTTTAAGACAAACTGACTGTAAAAACAAATTTAACAATTGAAATTTTTGTAGTTGGATAAATGAGTGAAATTATGTGTGTGTAATCACTCCAAAAAATAATGATGACTCCGATGAGTGAGGATGGAGGACCCTTGAGAGAGTGGGCGCCGCTTACCAGTTTGTTACAGCAAATACCGGTAAAACTGCAAAGTGGAATATTCACCCAAGATATCATTTTTACATGCATCGATGTGGTACCAGAATTTATTGCTATTGGAACCAATTGTGGATTAGTTTACTGGTATGATCGAGCAACTGGCGATCTTCAAAGGCTTCGATGTGAAAATACTTATGCAAGCATCACGTGTCTTCGTTTGATATCCACAGTAGATTACATGGTGGCTGCAGGAAATAGTCAAGGAATCGTTACAGTTTTCCAAATACCAAAAAGCTTGCCAGAATCATTACCTGATAGTTTAAAACCTAAAAGAAAAAAACAAATTGAAAGATATAATATTGGAGGACTACATAGAAGTCCAGTTACTTCAGTTGAATGGTCAAAAAATGGTATGAAATTATTTAGTGGAGATCAAGACGGGTTGGTGGTTTTAACAGAAATAGATTTTTACATGCATTTATCAAAATCATCAGAACTACTAAATGAAAAATATGCCGTAGTTCAACTTAGTTATCAACAAGGCTTGCTTTTAGTTTCTACGCTTTTTAGAACTATTTTAGTTGACCGAAATCAAAATAATAAAGTATCTCAAGTTGGTCAAAAAGAACGCAAAAGTTTAGGAAAATTAGGAGCTGTTTTTGCTACTCGTCACACACCAACTCAAGAGCCAATTATTTATGCTAGCAGACCTGGACTTAGGCTTTGGCAAGCAGATAAAAGTGGAACTGTTTCAAAGACGTTGATATTTAAAGATGCTGTTCAAACTAGTAACACAGAAGTTATGTTATTGAATCCAGCTCCAGAAAGTTTGAAAAAAAAGAGAGGAGAACCAACATTTGGTGTTCTTTTACCATTTTGCGATGATCTTTTCGTTACATACAGTGAAGATTATATTCACGTTATAAATCCAGTAACAATTGCAATTACATCTGTAGTTTGTGACTTGAGAAAAATAACAGATGTAGCGTGTACTCGAGATGAAATATTTGTACTTGAAGGTGAAAGGAATATCATTAGAATTGCTTATCATCCGGAAGCATGTAATGTGGAAATGAGCGAGGAAACGGACAAAACGCATCCATCATTTGTCGAGATTAGCAAACCGGTAACCGTCAGCTTACTTGGATTGACATCGAAACTTAAAGAAAATTCGATTGTCTCAACAATACCATTTAGCAAGATTACACCGAGTAATATTATTCAAGCATTAAGCGCATTACCATCACGGGGTGGAGTTGATCCTAATCCTGTTGTTAAAGCAGAAGAAGCTACAGAAATGCCTCCAATTCTTCCATTGGATATCGACACTCCATTGATTACCGAAATCAAAATAGAAATGGAATATGGAATAGAGGATAATAAAAATAGCAACAATAATCATAATGATTCAAAGAAAGATCGGCGTCAGATATTCCAAAAAATTAGTGAACAAGATTTTGAGGATGTAGTTTTTACACCGGAAAAAAAGAATAAAAAAATTAATAAATGTGACGATGAAAATAGTACAATAAACCAAGATACATTTTCAAATGTTAATTCGATTCATGAAACTCATTCTTCACTTTTAACTCTCAGCATTGACGATGGATCACTTCTGAAGCCTGAAAGAAATTTAGAGACGCTACAAAAGGATGTAGAGAATAAGGAAAAATTACTTGCTGACGTATTAAACTTTGATTTATCGGAATATATGTCACGAAGCCAAATTTATTCGCTAGATTCAAGCACTAATAATTCACTTAATACTATCACATATGTAAATTGTACAGAACCTACAATAGAACCACCAGTATTGAATACTGAACAGAATGATGTAGCGAGTGAACATACAGATGAATCAGATGAAGATGAAAGTTATAATAAAAAACCGTGCCAAAAAAATGGACGTTCAATGGAGCTGGAATATCAATTTAATGGTAATCCTTTCTTTTAAATAAAATAATCTCAAAACAAGTTAGAATAAAATTGTTAATTATTATAAAACATAATTTTTTTGCAGCCCTCGCGAAAGAATTCGTCTCCTCAACAGTTTTTGACGAAACAGATGATTGGGTGGTTGTTTCATCCGTTGAATAATTTATCTAGACATTTTAAGCCTTTCCCTCTGTTCTTAGCACAATTTTTCGTATTACTAAAATTAGTTAAACTGCTTTAATTATGATACTAATATTTATAACTGATCATATAAATAACATTGCGTGCAATATTATAAATTTTCAATTTTATCTATTCTTCAGAATCTTATACATTGATTATTTTAATGTTAGTTAAAGTTGTTTTGATATTTTTTATGCTAGTCATAAAAAAATATATAAATCAAGCATTGTTGTATCAAAGATATTGTTATTTACATATATACAAATTCACTTTTTGTGATCTTTATTTCTGCTTATTAAATTTGCAGTCTCTAAAGCTTGTCGAGCTGCATTATTTATGTGTCGAAATCTATCTGGTCCTAAATGTATTCCTCCATACCATCTGGATACAACAACTATCACATTTTTTACATCAACTATTTGTAATAAATGTAATAATCTTCCACCTGCTTGACTTTCTCCATCATCTTCACAATCTTGAGCTACTATTTTTGTATCATCATTCAGTATTCTGTATGCATAAATATTATGAGTAGCTTGATCTATTTTTTTGATTTCCAGCAAACTCTTCAAAACTAACCTAAATATTAAAATAGTCATAGTAAAATTTTCTTGATGATTTATGGTATTAAATAAATAAAGTATTAATAATTTTCATTGATGAAAATAATTATGATAACCTACTTGACTTGTTTAACAGAAAATACTTGAGCTGCATGGCCTTGGAATGAACTTTTTCTATCTACAATTACATCACCATGATAAATCTTTGGACATTCTTCGATATCATTTAATGACGGTACTATTTGGGCTATCTTTTCATCATTTTCTTCTGAATTTGGTTCTTTAAGATCATTGTTATTATTTATTTGTAATTCTTCTCTAATTCTTTCAATCCACGCATATAAAATTGGTTCGCCGATCGCTGATCTAAATAAATATTTTAATTATTAATGTAAGTTTTTTTGTGTAATGTTGATAAGAAAATGACAAATGATTGTAATTATATAAAATAAATACAGAAAATTAAAAAAATTTTTCGATGAAACCTACAAGTATACCTCTTCAAGAAGTTGACAAATATGATTCTTTTGTTGAAAATTTAAATGAGGTGCTGATAATTCATAATACGGTGGAGCAGAAGAAGGATAATCATTAGATAATTTAACATAAAGTTTTACGAATTTATCTCCATCACGTATATTCATACTAAAAGCTCGATTCTCTTCATCTTCTACTTGCCAATCGTCTCCGTAAATAGCCACTAAGGCTTCAACTTCATCGATCTAAAATAAAATATTGATAGAAATTTTTTTTATTACATTTTGTTTATTATTCCGAAAACAATACCTGCTGACTAAGATTATCCATGTCGATTAAATGCTAAAGACATGAGCATGAATTATCAAGTTTTAAATAGCAATATGTTTTGGTGTGATAAAAAATGTATTCATACGATAGAACAGGAAGTGGAAGTAGGTAGAAAATGCTGTGATTGGTGGATATTTAGCATACTGTAAATGTGTGAATGACATGATCAAATTCATAAAATAAACATAAATAAGAACAATTAAATAAATAAAAAAAATACTTTACTGTACATAAAAATTTTTCTCAATTTCGGAGCAGCTACAAGTGGTAGCATTATTACTTACTTTTCATTTTGTCGCCACAGTGAAAACTTGCATGAACGTCACGTCTGCACACGTCATCTAAAGTGCGCCCCCTCTGTCGTCGCTTTTCCTGATGTGATATGTTAAAGATACGCTGGCACAAATCAACTGTTTATTAGGTTAATAAATACACCGCTACCGAAATAATAATTGGACCATCAAAATGGTAAATATTTCAAGATTTGAATTATTTTATTTCTTTATACAATAGCCACACCCATGCTTATAAAGTCAATTACTTATATTCTACTAATTAACCATTAATCTCATCTGCCATCCTGATGTTCATTTAATTGCCACAAGTATTTAACTAAAATTTTATTAATTCTCATTGTTAATCGATAAATTATATATTTTAGGTACTTATTGCGGCTGCTGTAACCACAAAAACCGGGAAAAGTAAGTACAATACTTTTTTTTACATCATGTATTTACATAACCAATAATTTACTATTTCGTTATCATGATGATCTTAAGGTCAATATTTGTAATTAATTTTTTTATTTCAGCTATTATTTCCCGGCAATTTGTGGAGATGACAAAAGCCAGAATAGAAGGTCTTTTAGCAGCTTTTCCAAAATTAATGAGTACTGGAAAACAGCACACTTTTGTAGAAACTGAATCAGTTAGATATGTCTATCAACCTTTGGAAAAATTGTACATGCTTTTAATCACAACTAAAGCGAGTAATATTTTAGAGGATTTAGAAACTCTTAGATTGTTTGCTCGAGTTGTAAGTATTGCTTTCAAATAAATTAAAAGAAAAATTGATTAACAATAAATTAATATTTTTCTGTCAATCAATAGATTCCAGAGTACTGTAAGTCTATGGAAGAATCTGAAATAGCTGACAATGCATTCAACTTAATATTTGCCTTTGACGAAATAGTTGCTCTTGGTTATCGAGAAAGTGTAAATCTTGCACAAATTAGGACCTTTGTAGAGATGGATTCTCACGAAGAAAGAGTGTATCAAGCTGTAAGGTTTACACAAGAACGTGAAGCTAAAAATAAGATGAGGGAGAAAGCAAAGGAATTACAAAGGCAAAGAATGGAGGCTAATAAAAAGGGTGGTATCAAAAGTCCTGGCTTTGGAGGAGGTTACGGGAACACAAGTAACAATTTTACTCCAACTCCTACAGTTGGAGACTCTGCTAATTATGTGCCTGAACCTATCAAACCAAGTTATACGCCATCTTCGTAAGTTTAATTATTATTCATGTTTTTATTAAATTTTATTTAATGTTATTTTTATAGAAAGCCTACATCATCTGGACCCAGTGCAATGAAATTAGGTGGAAAAGTTCGCGATGTAGATTCATTTGTAGATCAATTGAAAGAAGAAGGTGAAACAGTAGTTGCCAATACTAAATCTACGGACAATAAGATTGCGCCTATAGCGCCACAAATAATTAACACAGAACCGTAAGTCAATTTTTTATAAGCTGACTGTATTGAACAGTATAGATATATCAAAGTCTATTAATTTTTCAATAACGATTACAGAGTACATTTGAGGCAAGAAGAAAAGCTTAATGTTCGTGTGGGACGTGATGGTGGAGTTCAATACTTTGAATTGCATGGTTTAGTGACACTTCATATATCTGACGAAAAATGGGGCCGAATACGTGTCCAGCTGGAAAATGAGGATGCGAGAGGTATTCAGCTACAGACACATCCAAATGTAGATAAAGATCTATTTAGAACACACGGACAAATTGGTTTGAAAATTCCAACAAAACCATTCCCATTAAATACAGACGTGGGTGTTTTAAAATGGAGATTGCAAACTCAGGATGAAACGGCATTGCCGCTTTCTAGTAAGCAGACTCACATTTAAAAATTATGATTATTTACAATTAATTTGAAATTTATTTTCTAATAATTTTCTCAATTTTTAGTTAATTGTTGGCCCTCGGAAAATGGCGAAAATGGATGTGATGTTAACATTGAATACGAACTTGAGCACACTGATTTAGAATTGAATGATGTGCTAATTAGTATTCCACTACCAGTTGGTTGTAATCCTATTGTTAATGAATGTGATGGTCAATATACCCATGCATCTAGAAGGAATACACTTGTTTGGTCATTACCTTTGGTAGATGCATCATCAAAATCTGGCTCTATGGAATTTTCAGCACCGTCCACAACTCCGGCAGACTTTTTCCCACTCCGAGTTTCATTTACCTCGAAAACTTCCTATGCTAAGATTAAGGTACTTACATAGTTTTTTTTAATGCTAAAAGTTACAATGTTTTTTTTAAACAATTTTCTAATAGTACTCTTTTCATTTTTTTTTTTAAGGTCGTTGATGTGCTTCTTGTTGAAGATGAAAGTCCTGTTAAACATTCAGTAGATACGGTATTCCTAACAGACAACTATGAAGTGGTATAATTTTATACACAAAAATACAAATAGAAATTTCTTTGTATTCACAAAAATATGGTAGACCATATAATTAAAGGTGGATAATTTATGAATCAATTTTTTATGCCTAAATGCAGTCCAATTTTCAAATAAAACGAAAAAAAAACAGTTTTCAATCATGAAAATTTATACAGATCAAACGTTAATGGCACTGATATCACTTCTTCATTTTTAAATGAAATTGTGAATAGCTATATGATTTATTGATAGTTGATGATTTAAGTAGATAAAAATAATATGTCGTTTAATGCATTTCTATTCTTTTTTTTGTTAAGTATTATTTTTAAATGTATACATTAGAAAAATATATGTATAGCTTAGGTATCAAAAACATAACAAGTTATTTTTATTAAAAGCTGTAACCTCTTGGAAATATATACAGTATTGTATTCTTTTCATCATATCAACTACAAAAAAATTTAAACTACTAATTGTTGTATTAAATAATTTTCAATAACGGCTTTGGCTGTCGATGATTTTTTCAAGATCGCTGCATGATATGCGCTAATATTGTGAATATTTCTATGAGTTACATCAGCACCACGTGTCAATAACTCGTAACATACATGGGGATGATCTCCATATGCCCCATAAATTAATGGAGTATTTCCCTCCTGTAAAAAATTATTTAAAATTCATTTCTTTGTACATTTAGACTTAAATAAATAATAATTTTAAACTGACGTTAATATTTCGTTCTATAATTCACAAAAAATGCTGGTTGAGCAGTTTACCTCATCAACAACATCAACATCAGCATCATTATTAAGTAATAATTTCACAAGGTCATGATGGCCATTAGATGCTGCAAGATGTAATGCAGTTTCTCCATTAGGTCCTTTGTAATTTTTATCAGCTCCAGCTTTGATCAATTGTCTAGCACTTCCAAGTTGACCGTGAGCAGCAGCCCACATTAATCCTGTCAGCCCATTTTTATCAAGAGCATCTACTGATACTGATTTCAAATGATCAGCCGTTAATTCACCTTGTCCCGCCAATGTGTGAAAAGTTATATCACTACTAGCATATAATTGAGGAATTTCAGTTTTCGTATTGCCTCTTTGTAAATTCGTGAGTAGTGTTGGAGGCTAAAATAGTGTAATCAAATATTGATGTTAGAAAAGTCACATAAAAATCATTATTTCAAAAAATTCCTAACCTTATAAGGTTGAAATGCACTTGTTCTAGTAGCATCTTGCCAAGCTCCTGGCGCCCAATGTCGTTTATTTTCAATTGGTTCAGCTTTACAGTCAATGTTTACATTTTCTGGCTTACAAATTAGTGGTCTCGGTCGAATACCAATAGATCCTTCACTTTTATTATCATTTGCTCCATTTTTACTATCGTCTACAAACTCGTATGTTTCATTTGGCTCAATTATTTCTTCTTTTAAAATTACTTCCGTATGAAATTTAGGATCCATTATCAATTTATTTGAATAGCATTACTACACCATTCGAAATTGAACTTTGTTTACTATTTTCTACAAGCTTAAGCTTCGGAAGAGTTTCCATCTATTGTTATGACAACGGTGATAGCGGCCTAATGTCATGCGTCGTTTAGAGGCTATATAAAATTGTGAATATTACTCTGAATATCATTCAAATTGTGAATATTACTCTGTAATCAGTGATAATTAATAACATTCGTAGAAAAATAATTTATTAATGATATTTATGATAAAATTATTATTAAATAAAAATTCAGGTTAGTAATATAATAGTTAAATTTTTATATTATATAGATTTATTTATTTATTCATTTATCACAAGTGTGAAAATAATTTAATTTATATTCTAGAGTCACAATGGAAAAAGTATTTGAACAACAACTGGATCAAGATACTGGAAAATCACTATCATTATATTTCTATACCAATGTGAGCAATATGCCCGAATTCCGGAAAAAAGTATTATCAGGAGAATTAAAATGTTGTATCCTCAAAGTATCTCTTATAATAGATGTCTTCCAAGTTGTAGTAGCAGCTAATAAGGCAGTCAAAAGAGAAAAATTAGGTATACTTGTTACAAAATCTGTATTTACTGAAATGATTTATCTCATGTCACTATCAGATAGTATATCTGCATCATTAAATCGATTTGGAGCTCAGGACGACGATGAAAATGTTGTAATAGTTGTAATTCATGAGAAAGAAAACAAAGAATATCCAGAAGAAATTGTTAGTCATATTAACGGTCAGCTAACCTCATTTTTGGACATAAGGAAATGCTGTAATGAGAAATTAATTAAGGAAATATACAAAATAGGTCGAAATGAATTAGAAACATCTAGTTTAGTTGATGCTGTTATTAGTAGGATAGGAGGGAGTTATCCAATTAAAATGAGATAAATTTTGATACTTATGTTTACATGAAATAAAAACTATTGGGTTTTTTTTAATATTATACCGTTTTATTATTTATTTCCACTAAATTAATCATATTCTTGAATAAAATCACCCGACCAAGACGACCTGGACCAATTAAATACAACCAATAAATTCTGAAAAGTTTTCCAGTTCAATTGCAATGATAATTACAATTAATGTCATTATCTTACTACAATCAACAGTTTATTCAATCATTAATTTATCATGCATAACTTTTCATTTTTCACTCCTGTATCACAGTTATCACTTGTTTAAAGTTTTATAAATAAAAGTCGTTAAATTATGGTACAGTTTTTACGTGAATCGGTTGTCATCAGTCGTCATACGGATGTATATCATGAGTTTCTTTTTCTCAAATGTTTTTGTTTATCTTCACTTAATTATTCTTCTTCATTGCTTAATTCATCACGTTTTTAAGGTGTCGCATCCTACTCAGAGAAGCATCCTACAAGGATAATCCAAAAAATTAAATAGATAATTTTAACAAAAACATTATTCATTTATACTTTTAATGATCAATATCATGCACACAAAAAATAAAATCGATATTATTTGGTGTTTTTATTTTTGCCTGACAAAATCAAGATCGAGAAGAAAATAAGTTAAATGTAAAAACTTGTCCAGTTCTTCAATATTTTCTACATCCTGTATAAAAAAAAATAAACAATGTTTAACAAATGAAGAAATAATAATAATAATGTAAATGAATAAATTAAATGAAGTTGATATTTTGCAATAAGATTAATACCTTGGTAAACTGCACATTTCACAAGATCCTAATTCAGCTTGATTTAAAAATGTACAATAAGGACATGTCCAAAGTGGTTGATTAGATGCAGGACCAGATCCAGTACCAACATTTGTTCCATCAGCACCAAATGCAGATGAAGTAGCCCTCATAGTGTCATTGCCGAAAGTAACAGTTGGTGATGAAAGAGAGGAAGACGCTGCTGTAGCTGATATTAATTGTTCTACTGTTGCCCAGTGTTCACTTCTAGCCCAATTGCGTGCTTTCTCACTGTCATTTAATCTAATTGCTTCCAAAAGCGGTGCCATATGATCTTTCATTGGGAGCATGTCCATTGTAGCAATGAATAACAATAAATGGAAGTCTGATATAGCTTCGAGAAATTGATCCGATCCAAATTGCTGCATATACGTACATAAAGAATCAAAATCTTGTACTTGTCCATCAACCAGCCTTAAAAAAAAAATGTCACAATTAACGAGAGTCTATTATGGCTTTATAACTACAACTTATTATCATTAAAATAAAAAGAAAACAACATTTTTATTGGCCTGAACAATAATTCAATTATTTTCAGATAAATTGAATGATTTTGTTTAAAAGTGTTGTGTTAACTTACCTATTTTCTACTGGGAAAGGATTGACATGATCACTAGCAAAGAACGTAAATTGAGGTGTCAAAGGTGTAGATGCTGGCACATCAACCAATAAGTACTCAACTGGAAGTGGTCTGGCTAATCTCAATACTTCATTGCCATATGAATCTTTCTCCTGGAAGAGTAAACATAAAAATATGAAATCATAAATGAAGCATAAAAGAATCAAAGTTGGCGCGGGTTTGATCGAGTGGTGAAATGGGAGTTGAGAAGAACGTACCATACGCGCCGGTACGCGTATGAGTTATCGACTTTTGGAGGGGTGAAGCGGGCAGAACGAAGGTTTTGCAATGAAGAGGAGGAGGAGGAGGAAGAGGAAGAGAAGGTGGAGAAGTAGGAGGAAGAGAGCAACAGCGTTGGCAAGTCAGTAGCGACACTGCGCCCTCGCCGTTTGTTGAAATTGTATGGATGTTTTCATATATGTGTTGGTGTCGGTCGTCGTTCGGTTGCTCGCCGCCATGCTAGTGGTTAGTCTAGTGAACCAAACGTCATGATGTGGCAATACGTTAGCACAAGTTAAAGAGGTGTCTGGGTGACACACGGAGTTGCCGGCAAGTCGACATTATGCAGTCCACATAACCCGTTTGATAACGTCTCAACGCGAGCGTGATTGAAAACAAAAAGTCCGTCAAACATCGCTTACTAGTGCCGCCTTTGGGCCGCGCGCGCGATCAAGGGAAAAAACAGAGCAGGGGGGAAAGAGAGTAGTATTAACTAAGAGTAAGAATCAACTGAGAAATACCAACATCATTTACAAACATACATTTCAAAACAATATTCTTGATTGATGGATTCCGCGTTTTAAGATGCCGCACAAAGTTAATTCGGTATTGATACTTTGATGTTCAAGCAGTAAGGCGCGGGATTTCGGACGCGGGTGTGTAGGACTGCTTCTACGATATACGATATACAACTTGGACTTGGCGTTGAGAAGTACGACGACACGGACTTCTCTTCCTCGGTGCAACATTCTCCAACCAACACGGTATGACTTTAATTCATAATGAATGGACTGATAAATAAACAACCCAATAAATATATATCACGAGCTTTAAAATTCATCAAATTGATACAAAACGTGGCCGGCCTCATCACTGTCTCTCATGTGTGTATTGTGTCTATTGACTCCTGTGTGTATGTTACCTCATCAATGTAACCAACGTGTAGTATGTTGTGTCTACATTTGACGAATAAAAAGCGCGGTAATTTCATAATTATTAAAACAATATTGAAGAAGTTAATTAAACATATTGATTAGTAATTAAATCACGTGATTAAATCAACAAAAATTCTAAAGCTACGACAAAATAACTTGTTTTTGCGTAGTTGCGTATATGCAGTCAGTGGCTCTTCCTCTTTCATTAATCTTCTCACTCCCTCATCTGCCGGTCTGCCAACCGCCCCTTTTTTCTTCCTCATACATCGAGCTTCCGTAAACTTTTGGCGGGCTTTTAAGCGCACGCGTGATATCAATACCTACTTGTTACCCAGATTGTTTTTTTATTCAAAAATATATGTTTCGTAAATCGTATACATTACTAATTGAGAAACAACAATATTTTCTAGATGCTTGATCCAAGTGTATTAACGGATTTAGAGGAATTGACTCTATGTGGTTATTGCAAACAAAAGTACAATAATGCTGAGCAATGTCCAAAATATCTAAGCTGCAAGCACTATTTTTGCTTGCGTTGTATAGAAAATAATTTGTTAAAAGGACGTGAATTATTATGTGCTCATTGCTGGAAGAGAACAGAACTTGGTGATCAAGGACCTGATGCATTACCTACTAATTCTCCTCTACTTGCCTTGGCCAACAGTTTTTCCTACCTCAAAATTAATTCGAGTAACAACACATCTTGCAAACAACAAACTGAGAAAGAAAGAAAGGTATTTATAAATTGATTTATGAAAATGTCTTTAATAATCATTCGATGAAAGCACATGGCAAACAAGAAGCCCTATTGAAAACACTATATTTTAATAGGATTATACTTCAAGGTTGAACTTCATGTATCTTTAGAATGGATAAACTTTAGTTTAGCTGAAGTATATAATTTATGATTTGTTCCAGAGTGAAAATTGTCACACCCATGGAATGCCTCTTGCCTTGTGGTGTTCATCATGCTGTGTATTACTATGTCGAGCTTGTGCAACACCTCATGAACATCCTGGCCATCAAATAAAAACGCAATCAGATGCCAAAGAACAACTTATATCCGACGTAAGTAATTTGTTCAATTTAAATTGAATAAAAAACAAGCGATAGAAAAAAGAAAGAAAGAGAGAGAAAAAAGTGATTATTTTTTTTCAGGTCCAACTGGAATTAGTCACAATGGGAAAGTTATCCACAGAGATTCAGAGACTGGCAACGCAGCAAAGAGAGTTTTTAATTAAAGTTCTAGAAGCTTGTGTTACATTGAAGACACACGTAGAGACTGATTTGCAAAATGGATGGACTCACTTTCCAGAAATATCAGAAGCTCGGGAAACTCTTGGGAAGGCGAAAGCAAGTTTACAGGTCAGTGACGGACCAAGTGATGTTTATAGTCTTCATTCTCATCTTGTAATGGAAAAACAGAGGTTACAAAGCAAATATCAAGAAATGATGCTACAATGTCAATTGGATGATTTAATCGGTAATTCCCGAGTCGTGTTTGATTTCCCCCTTCTAAAGCAAGCCCTTGCAAGTATTCATTCAGGTGAGCCAATCTTACTTCAGGCACCAGGAAATGGACGAGTACCCAATAATCTAGCGGCCGCCCAAAATCCTATTCTCTTCCTAGCGAATTATTGCATGTCTCAATTATATTCAAGATATGTAGTGAGCAAACAGCACATTCAGAATGGTTCTATTGACTATCACACTAACATGATGCCAGCTCCAGCTCCACTTGGATCTATTCAAATTCATCCAGTTCCACTAACACAACAACAACCACCACCACCACCTCCTCAACAACAGCCTCAATTACTTATTCCACCTGGTTCACCATCAGTAAAACCAGTAGCAACAGCTCCTAATTCCATTCTTCAACCTCAACAAAATTCTTTCATACAAGACAACAATTCAAGTGGTGCTAGTGCTGTTGGAGGCCTATCAGCTGTTCATTCACCAACAAGCAACAGTAATATGACAGTCGCACTTCGTGGTCCATCAAATCCTTATCCAATGTATTATTTTAATATTGAAGTCAATGGATCTCCACATGGAAGAATTGTTATTGAAGTACGGCCTGATGTCGCACCAAAAATGGCAAAAAATTTTAGCGTTTTAGCAACGGGTGAAATAGGTGTAGGTTACAAAGGATGTTCGATATTCCAATGTTGGGAAGGTGAATCAGTAATCACTGGCGATTTTGAACTTAATAATGGTCGAGGTGGACGTAGCATTTATGAAGATGGCTATTTCATGCCTGATGATACCAAGTTTCCTGCTGTTAGAGGCGCAGTCGGTATGCGTCGAACACAAAAACGACACGATAATTTTGGAATGGTGGGTTCGCAATTTCGAATAATACTTCAAGAGATGCGTGGTTTTACTGGTATCTTTGGGCATGTTGTTGAAGGTTTAGAACTAGTTGAAAAAATATCTACGTTCGGTGATCAAACTGGTAAACCTACCAAAACGATTATTATTACGAAATGTGGAAAATTGTAACGCACCATCGATAAATGAGTGCAAACAAATGCAATTCGATGACCTTTATGCGTTTTTGCAATTCGGAATCATTAGGAAGTAAATGTATTGTGTGAAAAAATTTCATTGATTAAAAGAATCATGGTATAAATATATATATATATAAAATAATAATATAACGGCGTGACCATCGTTATACGTAGGTTGCACCTTTTGTGCTTATGGTGCACTGTTGAGTTTAATTTAAGTGAATCCATTAACACTATACAAATAGAGATTTAAAGATGTTGAATCTATTTTTGAAGCGAGAATATAAAGAAGAAACTAAGAAAAATAATGATGTTGAAATTGATAATAGATCCATATTTTTTGCTATATATGAAAGGCATCTATATCTGGATAGAATGCCATGTCTACGAAAAACGACGATGGTTCCAATACATACGTACCTCATATCGATCGTAAAATCGATAAAAAAAAACAAAACTTTTTAGCTATATAAAGTTTATTTTGACACACGACTTGTCATTTATAATCATTATATATTTTCTCTTCTTGACTTTACCTATACGATAAAACTCTAGATTTTTTAAAGAGGTAATCGCGAAAGATGGACCTTAGTTTTGACGATATATTTAGCAAGCGATATGTATAAAAAAATAAGTGTATTAATGAAGAAGAAGAAGAAGTCATGAAAAAAAGATGAAAATTATTATAAGAATTATGACGAGTGTGTGAATAAACACATGTTGAATTTATATATTATGTATGTAAAAATGATTATTATATGCAATACATAATATATAAATTCATAGATATATTTTTAGTTGAGGACTTGTGTGTTGTTGGTCAATGTAATTGAAAGATTTTTTGTGAAATTTATAGAATTATCAATGGTGTTAATTATTTGATTGTACAGCAGCGAAAAAATAAGGTTGACTTTAGAGACAAATAAAATGTCTTCCTTATTTTCTTTCGTTACTCCATGATTATTGTACAGATCAGTCTTATGAAAAAGCTGTACTGTATTATAATATTTAGAATCTAAATGTGCGAATATATATGGGGCCTAATTGCAAGCGTAGACCGCGAAGAAATGTCCTCGTGATATCAAAATAAACTTCCGATCGTCAGTGGCGACAAAAAATCTTAATGAATTATAATATTATAAAATACAAAAAAAAAATATATAAGACAAAGAAGGAATCTACGCGATGTATATCTGAACAAATCATTCCTTTATAATATATATATGAAAAAATATATGTATATCAAAATATTAAAAGATTACATATGCGTTAGAGAGAATAAAAATTGCTCGTATAAAATGTTCGTTAATTCTAATTGTTATGTATTATAAAGTGTAAAAACGAATATTCCCGCGTAATGGTACAATGGTAGTCCAATGATAAGACGGTATTAATCGTGAAAAATAATTAGTTATGAGAAGAATTAAAAGAATGCACTCACACGTAATTTCTTAAATGTACACATGGAGAGGTAATATTGCACATCATGTTGTTGTGAACGCCTTTTTGTGAAGTGAATTTCATTTTGACGTTAAATATAAAAGTTTTAAAATTTGTTGGTTGTATGAAAATTATGTACAATTAGGCGAGGTAATTATTGAATAAGGACGCGGGAAGAAAGGGAAAATATAAATGTAGTTAAGAATGAGTATATAATAATGATAGATATCATTATTATTATTAATGAAAAATATGTCATCGTATTATGACAAAACATATTAAACATATATCCTGAAGTGTGCAAATCACGACGAATTAAAACGAAATAAACTTATATTTTCTGAGCTCCGATGTAGCCCACGTGTCCGCGCTAATTAAAAAAAAATTACATTTAAAAACAATATTATTCACGATATTATAAAAACACGTCCTATCTGTACATAGACATATATTTTTATGAACGCGACGAGGTAAAAAAAAAACGCGTAGATTGTAATACCGATTTCGATGACCTTCAGTTGTATCCTTACCCTCGCAAATCGAATTACAACAGTAAAATATATCAAGTCTAAATAATAAAAAAAAAACACAATCTATCATGACTAAATTTGTAAGTTGCATTTTAACTATTTTTTTTAAATTTTTCGTTTCACATGTGTTGTATGTTTTTGTTGTATGGCAAGGAAAATTTTTAACTGAAAGATTTTTTTTTGTACTATTGACAATAGAAGTGAAAAAGTTTGAAGAAAGAATTATTGTTTTTTAACTGGCCTATTGTTACTATGATAATTATTATGTATTATTGTTCATCATCTACGCATGGGTTTAATAGACGTTATTTCAACCAAATGTACTTGAAAACAATCTATCATGTTTTGTTCATAAAATATTCTCTATTTCGTTCATGAAATTGTTTTTTATTTACCTTAACCATCCTTTCCTTTTGAATCAAGTAATATCAATAATTTTTTAAGAAAAAAATTTTAAATCTTACCTTATAATAGACATCTGGGACGTATTGTTTATCTGATGATTCACGAACATATCCAAGTTCTGGAGCGTCTTTTGTCGGTACCAAACAACCATCACGAACTAGAGCCATGCACTGATTCGATACTTGATAACCTTCCATATGAACTTGGTTCTTTTCGTCTCCTGTTTCATGTCAAGCAGTGATGAATTAGTAAATAACACATTAATGTTTATAATAAATATAAAATTTATTAACTGTACCTGTGACACAAACAGTTACGAATCGAGATCCAAAAAATCCACTTGGTGAAAAACGACAAGGATTAGGATGCTGATTTTGAAGATGACCAGCCATCATGCACTCATCAGCAGAAAGAAAATGACTCTGAATATTTCGAACATGCTTAACCTATAAAAAGAAATTAATAATCATTATGATTTGATATTTGCAATGTGAATAATAGTAAAAAGTGCTACATACAGTTCCTTTTTTAACGTCTTCAGCTATTAAATCTGTGAATATCCAACCAACTCTTCTCAAATCAAGTTTTTGAGCCAATTCTTCAACAAGAGCTTCCCTTTCATCAGTTAAAAGTACTATTGAGTCTCTAGTACTTTCCTAAAATACCAATAGAACAAATTAAGTATCAAATTAAATATTAAATAGAAAGAACAAAACTATAACTGAAAAATTACCTGTGGTGGTTCATAAATTGCAGCAACCACTGCTCGTATTCCTAGAGGAACATCTGAATGAACTTCATATCTCCCATACAGATAACCTAAACGTTGATGACCGGTACTTCGCCAATAATTAAGGAAACGTTCAACAAGACTGGCGTTTTCAAACATTACATTGTCAACATGACGGTAAGGCTGTCGATTTAATGTAATAGCGTTTGGTTGACATTTACTGCAAATTCCACGCGGCCACGGAGGATGATCCTTACATCCTCTTTTTATACGACAACTAATATCTTCGAGTTGAAGAAATTTTCCTCTAAAAAATTTAAATAATCAATTTTATGTTACATTTATTTTATGTTATAAATTTTTATATTAATAAATAATTACCGATCTACTCCGGCAGTGAGTTTCCTGAGATAAGAATGAAATGATAAATGTTTCACATTTTGTTGTTTTAAATATTCTTCATCAAATGGTTCCAAAGGTGAACAGTTAACGCAGCAACCATTTGCTCCGTGCCTGCAGCTGTTGAAAAAAAAAATACATTTAAATAATACATTATTGAAAATATTAATATGAATGAATAATTGTTAATGAAATATTCATTACATCAACTTACAGTTTTTTGTCTCGTTTACGTTGAATTTTTCCATCCATCTTCCACAATTGTTGATCTACATCATCTTCATCAACATTTGTGAGAGGTCGTGCATTAACTGCAGTAACTGATGTGGTTGATGAACTTTTACTCGTACTAGGTGTGACATCCATTGCAACTGATTCTTCTAAAATACATTGTTTACAGGCATCAAAAGGATTAATATAAAAAAATTAGTAGCATAATACTCCAAAATGTAAAATATTCATTATAAATAATTTAAAAGCATAAAATTTTCTTTGTTCATTTATACAGTATACCACGAACTATAATTTCATACGTCATTCTAAAAATTACTCACTGTGTGTCATGGAATCTTGTGATGCAGTACTCGTTGAAGGAGTATTCCATATAACCATGCCATTGACTGGTGCCAAATAAAGCATATCTCCATGACCGAGTCCACATGAGGAAACTGATTTACTTTTACTAGAGTAAATTTCATCTTCATGATTTTTTTGTTTGTACAAACTGAATCCAAAACTATTTAATTGGAAAGCATCATAAACCTATAAAAAAGAATCATTGTAATATGGTAGTATCATTTTTTTTTTCTTATGAATTCTCAACAATGCTCTACCTTCTCAAAGAGCTGACAGACAGTTTCTGTAGGATCGACATTAATCCTTTTCGTTCCTTCAGGTGATTGAACTCGTAAGGTCTAAAATAAACATATCAAAATTCAGCATTAAAATGAAAAAAAAATCATAAATAATTATTAAATAATAAAATAATAATTATTATTCTTGATAAATATAACAATGATGCAGCATAAAAGGAGATAAAGTATATTGAATTGTGTTGATCATAGAGTGTACATCGTGGACGTTTCTACAGCAACCGCAGTAGTTATTCTCGAAGCGTGATTCAGTAAACATTGTTTCAAGTCAAGGTAAAACGTGCTTAAAATGCGCAAGAAAAAAATAGTAATCTAGCTAAAGAATATGTATATATTACTCGAATAAAATATAAGAAAAAAAAGATAAGCAATTTAATAAATAAACTTACAATTAGATTTGATTTTGACATTTCACCGGTGGCCCTGAAGCATCAGCTGTTCAGTGTAAACCGCTTGATCTAACTTCCGCAAATGTTGCAGTGCGCTGTGCTCGTTTAGAAACTTATTTGAAGAAAGCGTCGATCTCTGTCAAATTAGATAATTTCCTATACAATCTGTCCTTTTCTCACAAAGTTGAAGAGAATATAGTTATGTTAGCCAAAAAAAATGCCAACAGACTTATCGATAGAGCCCTCCCACTCCAAGCGTTACTTGGCAGTTTATTTATAAGGAAAACTCAACTGATAAGTCAAATTGTTGCGCTCAGTTGATGATAGATGTCACCCTTGATAAATTCTAATTCGTTTTATAAACAATAGAAAAATTTTGGAAAAAATGAAAAAATTGTTAGAATTCAATAGTAAAAAAAAATTCAAATGATTAGGATAAAAATTACTGATAATACAGAAAGTTAATTACTTAAAAATTAGATAATTTAATGTTTAAAATTGATTAGTTTGCGAAAAAGTTACTAGTGTCGCTCGCTGTCTAAATTGCACTAAAAAATTTTATCCACTTTTTTATGAATAATTTTAAGCTATTGTTATAAATAACAATGTCATTCTAGCAGAATCAAAAATTTTTCCAATCAGTAAATATTTTAGTTTATTAGTTAGCACATGCGTGTCAGTAAATATTATTACACGTTATTAAATACCTTAAAAAAGTTTGGTTAATTACTTTGGAGTCAATTGCAGCTGAGTTGCATAAACTGTGTAAATTGTGCTGAGTAAGTTAACCTCTGAGCTAATTTGACGTATGTCAAAAACGTATTAGTTTAATTCAATAACGTTTACTTATTTAGCATTGAAAAATTCAATAAAACCTTTTAGATTATTCAGACAATTTGGAGGAATAAAAAATTTGATTTTTGGTGTGCGAACATACCAGTGATTAAGCCCAAAAAGGAGGAAAACTTAGAGCTTTTGTTAAAATTTAAATCTTCAGCTGCGCACTGTAATTGTTTTCATGAGAAGTAAAAAATACAGCATTATACTACACAAGTTAAAAATAATTTTAATTTGAATTGATCTATTAACCGATTGTTTGAATATTCACCAAAATATTTATATTTAACATGATCAAATTCACGTTTTTAATTATATCATTTATTATCATATCATGCGACACGGATTGCTGTAGATATATTGCGCAAACTTCAACTTCACAGGCGCATAAACATTTAAAGTGTAGACTTCCGCAAATTAGATATTTTAAAGATCGTTCAATTTATAAATTGTACTAAGGTTCATTTACTTTAATTTTTTCGAAGGTCATGAAGTTGTTTTTAGATTCAAAGTCTTCAATTATTCGAGTTTTAAGTCAACATTTAACTGAACAATAATCTTTGAAGTTGATTCAAAATCAAGGCTTTTGTATAATTATACATAGTGATTATTTATCTCACAATTATTTTATACCATCATAGAATACCTAAACAATCACAATGTGGATTCAATTCATCAGTGAAATGATAATTGTCCAATAATTCAGATAAAAACGTCAACTTTTTTTAGTGACAATTATCTTAATGAAATATTTTATTATTTTTTTAGGATCAAAACTAAATTTCAAGTTGTAAAAATATCTTAAGAAAATGACTGAAGCAACAAAACTACTTAAAGCCAAAATAGATCATTTAAATACTCTCGTTAAGTTCCTGGATGACCCGGTTGTTATACTCTTTCTGATCCACATTACCTCAAAGTTATTACGATGACCCCTCTTACTTCTGTGTAGTTTTATCTTGCCAAGAAGTACCGCCCTCTCCTGCTACTCTTTTCCTTCCTCTTCTTCTTCAATATCATCATACAAGCTCACCCGCTGTGAGCGGAGAATTTTGGTCGTGAGCGTGAGGGTTGCATTTAGTATTCAGTTGCCATCTAGTAAGGACTCAAGTATATCCACTGTTTACTTCCAGTAAATAATTATTTATTCAATCCATCAATCACTTCTAGTCCAATAATACTTCTATGATCCAGGTATGTCAGTTATAATAACAAAAAAAGTGTTGATTGTCAAAATGTATCTTGCAACAATTCCAATTGAATCAGCTGATGCTCTTGATGTGTTCTTGATGCTGATAACATCACTCACTGTTAGATCAATTTGCTTGATCGAATGCTGTCTATCAATGTCTCTTGCATTATTTTCTCTCTGGTTGATGACCGTTCGAGTCAACGTCCGAATATTTGCACACTCACATGAGATTCTTATTTGCGTCTCGGTATCTTTGGCTAATAGTTTCTTTTTCTAAATTATTGTCATTATGTTTAAATATATTTATGATCTCAGTCAAGTTCCAGTGAGTGTATTATTGAACTCTTCTATTTTAAACTAATTGACGAATTTTCAACCCAGTTCATACAAACTTTTTTTTAATTTGATATTTTAATTTTCAGTCAAAATTAGTTACTAATGAGTAATTTATTTTTCAGATTAACAGAAAAATGGATGAAAATGATGAAATGGGAACCAAAGTGGAACTGTATGTATACGATTTAACAAAAGGAGCAGCCGCAATAATGTCGCAGATGCTCATAGGTATTAAAATCATTTAAAACTATCCAAATATCTTATTAATTTTACGCATGAACGTCATATGAGAGAAGTGCGTTAATAAAAATATATTCAAGTCACGTGTGAATCGGTCATCGTACATTTCTGTTTCTCACAGAAACAAGACTCGGTTATTTGTTTTTATCTACATCAACCAATAGGCGTATTGAAAAACGTCATTGAGAACTCATGCCAAATTTACGTGGTCCATGATCCTCTCCAAATCTTTTACTATTTTTAATTCTTTTGTCTGTACGAAAATATCTAATAATAAATCATGATCATACACTCATCTTTCGTAAATATTGATATTAATTCGACCGATTAAAAACAGATATGAAGGTAAACTATTAGTTATAATACAAAGGAACATTGAAAACATAAATTAATTCATACAAATTATTTTTATTAACTTGGCATCCAGAATTGTGGAATCACATAAAATTGCTCAAATAGAATTATCTTTGGGCTATTACTCATGAAGAAAAAGTCATAAGTTATTTTTAAAAGACGTATGAAAATAATTTCCAACTAACATCATAATCTTCAGTCATATTTTGATTTTCTCAGGGTAAGATCATTGAGGAGGGTCTTGTTTTTTTTTTATACCAAACTCTTAAATATTAAATAACTCTCAGTTAAGGTTTTAAAAACATTTATGTACTTAACTTGAAAACTCAAGAAATGTTTTTTGGTCTCTAAGTACAAGTGAACTCTCAAACTAGGAAGTAACGCGCCTAAAATTAGAGAACTGGGTTGACTTGGCTAAATGACACTGGTATTTTTTTGACAAAAATACAATTTACAATTAATTGTTTCAGGTCGACATCTGGAGGGTATTTGGCACACAGCAATCGTAGCATACGGTCGTGAATATTTCTTTGGACCATCTGGGATTCAAAGCATTCGACCAGTAAGTATATTAATATTGATTAAAACATCTGCAGTAGTTGATCGATGACTTGAAAACTCTTCTTTTATCTATAAGATATTTCGATTATGATTTATTTATTGATCATAATGAAAAAGAAAAGAAAAAAGTCAAGAGATGTAACCTCAGTAGCAAGCTATGAGATACGATAGGTCTGAGATGTACACTAAATTTGGTCTGAGCGCTTCCAAAAATAATTTCACCCAACTCAAACTTCTCTCACGCAAGCTTCTCTCTCTTACGTTCCATACGCTTCCTGGTCAGAAGCCTGTGCGAGTGAAACAAGCCGGTAAGTCGCACAATTTCCTCTCTACCTCTAGGGTTTTCTTAAATTCAAGTCCCTGACCCGACTAGTTTACTACCACTACCACCAACGTTGCTACCATTACCACCATTAGTTACTTGTCTTATTGTTAACATCTTGGAGTTAGTCCGGCAACTGTCACGCGTGCTTCGTTATCATAAAACCTGATAAATTATTAGTAGTGATGTGTTAGTGTGTTTTGATGTCGTGTCAGCTAAATTATTTTTGGAAGCACTTGCATAGATTCATCATCACACTTCTTACAATAATTGGAAAATAAGTTTTCAAGCAATTTATATTTTTTTCTAGGGCGGAACTGTGCTAAGTGAACCTCAGAAAATTGAAAAACTTGGTGAAACCTTTTTACCGTATTCAGTGTTTTTAGAGTACATAAACGGATTAGGAACGTCAAAGTTTGCGTAAGTTTTCCAAATATTAATGTTTTCATGATGCAAAAATAATGTTGAAGTCCATGACATTTATACACATTTAAATTAATTTGTCACAGACCCGGTACTTATCACCTGCTTAGACTCAACTGCAACAACTTCTCAGACGAGGTGAGCAACTTCCTGGTGGGCTGTGGTATTCCAAAATACATTCTCGACTTGCCCGAAGAAATTCTCAAGACGTGAGTGTCATCGCGGGAGAAAAGTAGCGAGAGAGTCATGACTTATTTATAGCTAAACAACTTGACGCAACTTGTCTCATGCAGGCCCGTAGGACAGGCACTAGCACCTCTGATAGAAAACCTCGCCACCAGTGCAAGTGCAGGATTCACGGTCGGTCAAAGGTTTGTGGAGCCAAGGATTCAACGTGAGGCTTCTCCAGAATATCAACTGCTCGAGACTGCCATCGAAGAAGCTAGACTGAATTCAATCGCTTTAGAGGAAAGGAGGAACGTCTTAAACGAGAAGCTTGCTAGGAAGGAACGAAAAAAGAAAAAGAAGAAGAAGGAAAAACACGATAAAACACCTAAAGAGAGTGGCAGTGAGAGTAATAGCACAGGAGGACCATTCAATTATACAGAAATGGCAGATAGTGAAGGTGAATTTAATTATTTTTATATTATAAAATTCAGAAAATAATTATTACGTTGAAATTTCAATTGAGACTTTTCAAAGTAAAAATATAACTCATCATAATATTCTTATATTTATTTTAGTTGTTGAAATGCAACCCACTAATGGGGATGTAGCAGCTGAGATGTTACCGTCTGACCGAGTTTTACAGATGGAAGCAGATGAGAAACGTGATCTTGAAGAACGGAAACGCCGAAGGGATCCACCGATAGTATTTAAAGATATTGTAAAAAGCCTTCGTGAAGAGTTTATAGCTCTGTCTGAATTATTAGAAGGAAAGTTAAATAATGCAGAGAAAGAAAATCTTGAAGAGCTCCGTCTATATGTTTTAGAAAATGAAGGTTCATGGGCTTTGGGTGATAATTTTCTCAATTTTGTTGGTTGGTTTTTTATGAGCATTCTCTCTTAATCGTTTATCACAAAAAATAATGAAGAATAAATCTTTAAAATTATTTTTATAGGCCGAATTTTATATGATCCATCACTAGAAACTAATGCGAAAGTAAAGCTTTTGAATATCTTGGGAATGT
The DNA here is from genome assembly GCF_013357705.1 of Chelonus insularis. Lineage (NCBI taxonomy): Eukaryota > Metazoa > Arthropoda > Insecta > Hymenoptera > Braconidae > Chelonus > Chelonus insularis. The sequence continues at coordinate 389,741 of NW_023276522.1, forward strand.
CTGCTCTCAAAGATGATATTATTCTGTTGCTACATCAAGATAGGCGAGAACATACAATAATGAACTATGCTTTTGACATTGATCGTCATCCTGTCGAAGAACAACTGCCTTTATCACAATTTGTAAGGGGTGTTTCATGAATATTAATCAATGTATTGATTAAATGGTTATTATTTAAAAAAAAAATTAATATAATACTTAATTTCAGATGACAAATATGTTTGAAAATTTAAGCAGCTCCGAATGGTTACTTTATATCTCAGAATGGCAACATAATAACCAGAGTATTAGTAATATTAGAGTTACTACTAAGGTTGCTGTACACTCTTTACTGTCGGATTCACCAGACCTCCAAGCATGCGGTGCAGCTCTTATTCACAACCTTGCTTGCAAGGAGGTAAAAACTGTGGTCTGTATTATCGCTTTGTTTTCAATATGTTAAGCAACTATTTACTTATGGTACAGTCACCTTAACATTCACCTTCAAGCCGATAATAACCTTCTATGAAAGAAATGCTGCCTTTCAAAACAATCAATAACTTTTAAAAATCAACATCATAATCAAATACATCATTATTTTATTAACGAGTTATATTAAATAAATTTATTGTTGCTAAATGTTCCATCGCTTATCCGTGGCTAGTCAAAATTCATTTCTCTGTAGGGTTATGGGTGTTTTTTCAGAAAATGAACAAAAACAAAACACTACGGCAACTATTACCGAAAGGCAGCAGTTCGAAGGTATTTTTTCCTTAAGTTTGTTTTGTCAAATGCAGGAAATAAATAATCTGCATTATTTAAAGCTTGTATTTTTTTCGTATTTACATCCATTAGTAGCATCAGTAAATACTTGAATTAATAAAATTTTAAATATAAATTTTTGACGATCACTTTTAGGTATTTGATGATGTTGCTGTTGAATTGACCATGGCCCTACTACAATATTTCAATGGCAATCCACCGGAAGAACAACTCTACGCGTGTATGAAAGCTTTGGCACGATTTACTCAAATCAGTGGACACGAAGTACCTCAACTCATTCAGATGATTGGTCCAGAGCCAAACAAGTTCCGTGGCACATCACGACGAGTTGATGAAATGATCGACGAAGTTAATAAAAAGTTACGCTGAAAAAACTTTCTGCATATTTTCGAGTGAGATAAACTTTTTTTATATGGAAAATTCTTATCATATACAAATTAATTACTGATAGAGAAGATCCGATAATGAATTTTATCTGTTGATTTTTAATTTTTTATACTATCCGATCTTATAAATAATAATTACACCTTTTAGTCTCATTGGGTATTTGTTATGATAAATTGCATTTTATATTCTGTTATAAAAATTATTGTAAGAGACAAACTTTTTACTAATTTTGTTGAATTATCATTGAGTGTATAGTAAAGTTTATAATAATTGTTATTATTAATAATAAAATTTCTGTATAAAAAAGGAAGATTTATAATAAACATAAACGTTAAAAGGACTATCATTGAGATAAAAAATATTAATATTATGAATATTATCCAGAAATAGAAAGCCTAATAAAACGTTTAGTAGGGCGAATGAGAACAATTTCTCACTGATATACATGTGTCAGATGGTGCAAATCTAAACCACAGGCAAATGTAGATGAATAAAGTGTCATGATATCTTTACATTAATGAATTGCACGTTATTTCCCACTCTAACATTGAAATGGTATTCAAGGCTCGCATTCGCTCAAGTCATTTCTTATCACTACTAAACCAAATTCAAACACCTACTAATTAGCCTTCGCCATCAGAGTATTTACTGAAGATTAATAAAAATCATGATTTTTTTAATAATTTTGTTAAAACAAGTTTCAGCAAATAATTGGCAGTAATCAGTTTATTAGTACGCCTCTGTAACAGAGGAATATTCCCGAGTGTTTAAGTCGATAATTTATTCAACAAGTAAGTTTATTTTTTATATAATATGTATTTATTTTTTTTTTATTATTTCTCAATTATAAGAATATTCGGTAAGTTTATTTGATCAAATTCGACAGTGATTTCTAATGACGTAACTATCAGTGATGAAAGTGATCAACAGGTGATAAATAAAACAAAGAAAAGAGTTCAAACTTTTATAAAAAAACATATCCCAATTACGAGATGGTTACCAACATATTCACGATTTTATGCTATTTCTGATTTTATTGCCGGAATCACGTTAGGACTCACGATGATTCCACAAAGTATAGCCTACGCTGCTCTTGCTGGCCTAACGCCACAGGTATTTTTATTTTTATATTAAAATAAAAAAATAATTTATTTCAATTTATTTAGAATTTATCTTTATAGTATGGTTTATATTCATCATTCCTTGGTGGTTTCATTTATGTCTTTTTTGGTACTATCAAAGAGGTGTCTATTGGAGCTACATCATTAATGGCTTTAGTGACAATTGAATACACTCGAGATATGCCGATAGATTTTATTGTTCTTCTGTGCTTTCTAGCAGGCTGTGTTGAATTCATGATGGGATTAATGAATTTAGGTAAATGTTTATCATGACATTGAACTCTGTGAAATTGATACTCATTTTTTTTATCAACGGTAACTGATAATTTAAAAATATCTCTAATCAGGATTCCTGGTAGATTTTATTTCATTGCCAGTTACTTCTGGTTTTACATCCGCTACATCAATCATTATTATTATTTCCCAGTTACCTGGACTTTTTGGATTGAAATTGAAATGTGAAAATATTGTTGATCTTCAAAAATTATACCAAAACTGGGGAAATATTAAATTGAATGACACACTTTTAGGAATTAGTTGTATTATTTTATTATTAATTTTTAGAGTAAGTTTGATGATTCTCTGATATTTCAATCATTGAAGAATTATATTTTAATCAATATTTTATAACAATTATTGCAGAAATTTAAAGACTTGGATTGTTCACAAATTAAAGAAAAATATCTAACTGGAGGATTGATATTAGAAAAGACACTGTGGTTTTTGTCAGTATCTAGAAATGCTATTATCGTTTTTATAGCTTCATCTATAACTTTTTCTCAAGATAAAAATGGGAATAAATTGTTTGCAACTGCTGGATCAGTTTATCCAGGATTACCTACTTTTGCTCTTCCACCTTTTTCGTCCCAGGTGGGCAATGAAACATACAGCTTCACTGATATGTGTGCTCATTTAGGAACAGGAATTTTCATGGTACCTCTTATAGCTGTACTAACAAATGTAGCAATTGCAAAAGCATTTAGTGGGTATCATTAACACTATAATTTAATTGTATTGGCATTAGTTATATTAATGTATCGTTTTTAGTGCGAGATGGGCCAGTAGAAGCATCACAAGAAATGTTGACCCTTGGTGTTTGCAATATAGCAGGATCTTTTGTATCATCAATGCCAACATGTGGAGCATTTACACGAAGTGCAGTTGGAAGTGCTAGTGGTATTCAGACGCCGATGGCTGGAATTTATTCTGGCACTATGGCACTTTTAGCTCTTGGATTTCTGACACCTTACTTTGGTTTTATACCTAAAGCTACACTTTCTGCTGTTCTTATCAGTGCTGTTGTTTTTTTGATCGATGTAAATATTCTGAGGATTCTTTGGAAAAGCAGCAGTGAGTAGATCAATTTTATTAATTCAACTAAAATAATAATAAATTAATTGTTTCTTTCATTATTTGAAGAAAGAGATATGGTAATTGTGGGTGGAACTTTTTGGATATGTCTAGTCTTCAACGTAGAGACTGGATTACTTTTTGGTACTTTTACTAATGCTTTATATTTATTATACTACTCTGCAAGACCGAAAATTGAAGTTCAAAAGCTTAAGGTACATTAATAAATATTATATCATTGTAATCATTTTATATAATTATTTTTATGTAATATAGACATTGCACGGTGATAGATACGTTTTAATCAAACCAGAAGCTGGTCTCTTCTATCCAGCAGTTGCATATTTAACGAATTCAGTCTGTAAAATAGCACGGAATGAAGCAAAAGGAATTTATCCTTTAATTGTAGACTTTGAAAGATTTCAAGGAGTTGATTACACTGCAGCTAAAGGAATAGAAAAACTTATAACTACTTTTGAAGGGAAATCCCAGTCATTGATGTTTTTGAATGTTAGTCAGTATGTAGTTAATTTAATTATGAATCTCAGTAATTTAAAAAATTTTAAATTCATTCAAAATGAGGATGGCATCATGGACTTTTTTGCAAGTAAGTTATAATTTATTAATTTAATGATTAATGCATACTTTATAACAATTTATTTGATTTTCAGAAGAAAAAATCCCAAAATCATTGACTAGTGCAACATTTGCTACTATGAATGAAGTTTCCAATAAATGTACAGAAGTAGAAAAGACATTACCTGAACAAGAGTCTTTATTGGCAAGTAATCAAGGCGTCAAGAGTCATGAATTAATGCCACTCAATTCATCAAAATAAAATACTAATTGTGTATGGAATAAACCAGTTTACATTAAATTCTTCATTGAATTATTGATTGATATGACTGAAAGCATAAAATTGAGAAAATTTTACTTACAACGTAAGCTAACGTAAAGATGTAAACAAATTGATAAAGGCTGAATATTTGGTGTCATTTGACTTATGCCAAGCATTTCGATATGTTCATAATGTTCAATTTTGTAATATAATTATATAAAAGTTGTTTCACTTTTAATCTCTTTGTATATGTATTATCACAATAAAATATTTTTTCATTTGTCAGTTCACGTGAAAGATGTCTATAACCTGCGGTAAAATCATAGAAAAACCCTAGCATAACAAAAACAAAAAGACTTACATAATTTTTTGGGTCACTATCATCTGGTAAAATTTTCACTTATTAATAAATATGTAAATGGTATTAATTTCTTTTGTTATAAATAATCAAATGTTTTTCTAAATATTCTTATTACGACAGATATACTTCAAGTTAAGGCGGTATTTGAACATTGACGCCTCTATTGTAGATAATTCAGCATCGAAGATATGGTTATCAGCTGAGAAAATGGATTAATTGGAATTGCGAACTTTAGAAAATGTGTACATAATTCCTGGAAAGAATTATGTTGGAAAATGCATTTTCTTTGATCTTGGATTCAAATGCATGAGTGAATTTTGAATTCAAGAATTAGAATAATGAATAAACATGTTAAGTATTGTATGATTTAAATATAAACTTACAAGTGTAGCTCACGCCTCAATAAGAAATAAACAATCCATGATTTATTTTCATCATAACCTTGTAGCGGCCATCTTGACGTTAAAGCGCGGCAAATCAAATCATAATTATTCAATTTTCTTTTTAATTTTGTTAATAAAAGAAAAGATTGGATAGTAAAAATTTCTATCTAGCGCACTGCAGCATAAAATAAACTTTTATTAGAGACCAAACTTTTGTAGTAAAAAGATGGATTGGCAGAAAAACTAGGAAACTACGATCCCATGTATTTAGATAAGGGAAATCAGATGGCTACGTGACTTGAACCCAGCCTTGAGAATTGTACATGAATCAAAATTTTGGTATTTGTGTTCACAACTCAGTAGTTTTTTTTTGTTACTCATGTGTGTACTTCTTCCCGCATGTGAACACGCATGCCAGTTCATATCGATCATTGCTTGTGTAAATACTTCTCAATGCAACCAGAGAAAAGAGACCTATCTATATCACTTCATTCTCTAATGCAGTTCAAAAGCAACATTGTTTACATTGTTTCAAACATGTGTTTTGACAGTCATAGAAGTGGTTATGAATGAATGCAGTAAATTACTTACTCCAAAATGCTAAATAATATTTTCGAATGTTGAAGTAATTTACCAAAAGTCAATCATGGACAAAAATATAAATATTTTATGTAATCAAAATAAATTTTTGTTTAACCGTAGGAGTAAAAAAATGAAATTACACATTTTTTATCCTATGGATCTACAATTTTATGAAAATGTACCACCTCCAATTACTGCTGAGCAGTTGTTGAAAATTACAATTGAAAGAATTTATGGTAAATTTTTATTTATATCAAAAATTTGAAAAATTACATTGTAATTCTACTGATAGTAGTATTAAATCAAAATTGTTTTTATTTTCAGTCCTTAAAATAATAAGTTCTGTAGAAAGAGGTGTTGGATTCAAAAATAGAGAAGAAAAGAATATAGCAATTATGGAAAGACTGAAAAAAATTGGAAGTGATAGGTATGCTAGATTAATAAGTAGCACTGGATGTAGGATGTATTCTGAAGAAACTCTTGAAGATCGTGTAATTGATCATACTTCATTTGTGGCACTGAGTTTAGCATTAATTACTGATACGCAACTCTATGAAGTATTTCAAAGACTAGAAAAACAATTATTTAAAATTAGAGTATCAAATTTAGATGAAAAAGCAATATATAAACTTTTAAATCTCTACAATAAATTTCCTCAGGTAATACTATTTATCTATTAACTCAATCGTTTAATTACAAGTTGAAAATTTTTTTATTATATTCTAGGTTAATAATAATGAAAAACAAGAATTACAGCATCAATTGATCAATTTTATTGATAATCCAAAAGATTTACAAGGAACTCAATTTTTCAAAGTTCCAATATCTCTTTTACTAGGAGTTATTAATTTCCATGAGGTCTATTTTGATAAAGGTATAGCGTACATACCTTTTGATCAGATCAGAGCTGTATTTGAAGGGCTGTTTCGTGAAAATTTGGAGCAACAAGTAAGTAATGGAACTGTATATAATTAAAATGAGTGAATCAATGACTCTGAAAATTAATAAATATTTATTTAGGTTTACTCAGTGAATATGGAACGACTAAATTATTGTTTTGAAATATTCGAGCAATCTAAAAAATTTAGTGAAATTCTAAAAGAAATCGGTGATAAGTTCATCGAAGTTCAACAATATTCTGCAATTGGAGAAAAAATCGTTGCTTCTGATGTTGATGAGGTAAATATCAATAATTAAATTAAAATAAAATTACAATTTTCTATTCATACTATATTAAAAATTGAAAAAGATAATTTTTTTAGCTGGCTGTTTCCTCTTTCCCACCTTGTATGCGTGTTATACATGAAGTGTTAAGATCACAACATCATTTGAAACATGAATCTCGATTGCAGTACACATTATTTCTCAAAGGTGCTGGACTTCCTGTTGATGAAGCTATAAAATTATTTAGTGAAGAGTTTTTGAAAAAAATCTCAGAAAAACGTTTTAATCGAGAATATAAATACTATATTGAGCATGCTTATGGATTTAGAGGAAATAAAACTGATTATCATCCTCTTGATTGCTGTGAAATTCAAAAAAATCCCACTGCTTTTGGAGATTGCAATGGCTGTTTATTTTTGTCTAAGTCTACAACAGATATTGAGGATCTAGATGTCAAATTATCTCAGTGGAAGATTTCTGACAATCGTAAGTGACGATTAATTTATATACATTGTTCCTCTTATCAATATCTTCAAAGAATTTTTTTTTAGATAGAAGAGAAATCATCGAACGAACTAAGAAAGGGAATTGTAGTAGTGCTTGTGCTTATTACTTCAAGATAACAAATAATTGTTCTTTAAATAAGCCTGTTAAACATCCAAATGAATTTTTTTTTGATAGTCGGCATGTTCGTGCAAATCATTTTACTCAAAATAATGATAAAGATTATCAAGATTTGAATATCGAGAATTGTCAAAATGTACGTTCAATTAATATATTAGCTGATCAAGAATTTAATCAGTCAGTACAAAGAACGAAATCGAAGGTCGTGATTGAAGTAAATAAAACAACTCCAATTTTTTCCAACAATAAGAATGAAGTAGTTCATGCTTCGACAAAGGGGGGGATTTCAAAAGTGTCAATAACAAATAGCTCTATCGATAAAACAATTTCCAAGTTCAATGGAGCTAAGAGTGTTGCATCCAGTGCAAATATGATCAATCACCCTTCAAAAGGCCCCGAAACTTTAGTACAAAATCATCAAACGCTTCCTAGACGTAAATGAAGAATTTAATTTGAATATTATCTATCAATAAGAATAATTAATCATAATTTTTATTTTTAGATTATTTCAAAGCTATTCGACCATCCATGGCTACTTTTGATGAACTCATTGGAATAAAAAACATTCAATCGGGTTCAATTATAACGTACGCACCCAAAAGGTAAATCAAATAATTAATTAAAAATAATAGCTTTGATAAATATTTAAAAATATTATTCATTACTTTTTACTTGATAGTTTGGATAAATTCGACACCAATGATGAGATTTCTTCAAATAATTCTCCAGTGAGAAAAAGAAAAAGGAACGCATAAGTCATATAGAATATATTTAATCGTAATAAATATTTTTTTTTCTATTAATTTAAATTATAAAAAATGAAAATATGAAAATAAAGTATTATTTTTTCATCACATGTTTTGGCAGTAGAACGCTGCCTTGCGGTATAATTTAGAAACAGTAGTTGATACCACCAGTTGAATTTCCCTCCATTTAATTGGAATAGTTCATGCTGTAAAATGGCGTCGCTGCTTTTACGCAGTTCCTATAAAATTAGTTGCAATGCGCCTTCCTGTGGTAACCTCTGTAAACTCTGTGCCAAGCAATGGAGGCTCATTGTCAATAAAATTCCATCGTAGTACGTAAATGTGTTTTTTGAACGTGTTAAAAGTGAAATTTTTTCCGTGTGATAGTGAGATTTTCTTCGACTGTGAACATTCTTCGAACACATAACCGGAGGTAAGTCAAATATTTGTATATTTAACAATATTTAAGTACGTAATCAAGTAGCATACTCCGAATGCAATCGTCGCACAAAAAATATAAATACATACTCATGTACGCGTGAGCATACCGTAAATTCTATAGATACAAAAATAACTTTAGTACAGATGAGAAATGATGTTGAGTTGTTATTCAATTGATCATATCTATAAATACAATGACACAACAATAATTAGTATTGTTATAATCAATTGTTTGCGCCAAACGCATCAATTTCAATACCGCAAAAGGTACTCAGCTGCCATATTGTCAGTCAAATAATTATTTTTGACTGTAAAAATTCTGAGAATGAAATGAATACTTGATATTTGTATATTATATCAACATTTTAGACATTGAATTTAATTTTTAGAAATTAATTAGAATCAACTTCATTTGTACATTTTGAATTGTAATGCGAGTCGATTTAAGAGTCCTAACGGCAATTTGTGGCCACGCCAAAAATGGGTACGCCACGAGTAACTAGATACATAACTGCGAAAGAACCGTGACGAAAAAGCACGAGGTATTTTATATTATGATTCTTTCTCACGATATTTTATGGAGATGCTTGCGAAATAAATCAAATATCATACAATCGACTAGCTAGCTAATATCTGTAATAATTATCACCATGTTATTTTTACTAACCTTTTTTAAGTTTCATTTTAATTCAGTACAGAGATGATACCAATTTATTTACCGTTATATGCATTGTAATTATTTTTCAATTATCATTCTTAGTGTTATTAATATTACTAATGCATACAAGTGGCAACTTGGAAAGAGAAAGAAACATTTTGTCATAGACATTTTAATAGATGTGATAATTAAATCACTTAGAATGAGATCTCTTTTCAATGCTTACCCATTAAATAAAAGGTATAAAATTGTCGCGATATTTCGTTTAAATGTTGATTCGATATACTTGCAGCTTTAAGGAGCATATTCAGTGGGAGTGTCTGTGGAATGTGGTCACACTACTTGCGTTTAGTTTTCTTTGCTTGTTCATCTTGCTAAAATGCTTTGCTTTCTTATTATGCATCCATAGCAATTGCAATACCATCTACATATTAAAATGCAAATTCTCCAACCAAGTAAACATATAATTACGATTATTACAATTGAGATCCTAGACCTTTGCAATGGAAAATAATTAATAAAAAAAAAAATAACACTAATTATGACAAAAATAGTATCTTATTAGATAATAAAAAAAAACTTATTAAATTTAAAATAGTTTACGAAGTCATGATAAGTAATATATATATAACCATATAATTTACAATAATGTCGATAAGTAAGTAAAGTCATTACCAATAGATATTTCATAGGTCTTGCATAGAAAAATCAACAGAGTTAATATTTGACATTGATAATAATAGGGAAATACGTGTGTGGCCTTGAATAAATGTAGGTTACTCATACGTAAATTAGAATAATTACAAATGAGGACAATGTGTGTGATGACGGAGTAAATCAGAGAGTAGTCTTTGTTAAAGAGAGTAGAAGAGAAGGATGATAGGAACGTGTACTGTTAGAATGAACAGCAACATTCTAAGGGGCTAGAGTTACGGTTGTTCCGCTCGATGTGATGCTTGGCAAGCGTTGCTGTTTCACGTCGCACGAATCTTCCGTCAACTTGTGTCTATATGAATTTCATCATTTTAAATCCTATCCGGTGGTATATGAGAGCCCAGAATGCGGCCATGACGTAGTCTAGTATGCTGAGAGTGTAAAGGACAGATGATGGGGAAGAGAATAAAAGATTGAGTGAGATACTCGGCATTTATACATGTATGTATATAACATGCACGCGGTTTCGTAATAAATATATGCCGGGATAAAATAGCCAAGGGGGAGAGGGTCGACCTTGCCCCGCAACTGGCTGACTGCTTGTTGCCAAGCTACACAGTATATATAGCACCCGGTTTAAACGCATACAAGTAAATAAAGTAAATATTATTATTATTGTTGATGTTATGGGTTTTATTAAGCAGAAGACTATGACAATTCGTTGGGTATTATAATTAGATATCATCAAAGAATCAAGATAGATGATATGCATAGGATCATTGACTGTTTAAACCCTTTAAATCTTCTTTCTTTACTTGACTTTTTATACATCTTTTTCTTCACGTTTCTTTTATGTCATCTATCAACTCACGACACTCGTCGACTACTTCCTCAACCACTGACTCTGTGTTATATAATACTTGTGCGTGTGTATGTCCATTTGTTACGTGTGGAGTATGTTGCATAGGATATAGATGATATGGCTAAAATAACAGAGGAAGAAGAGGTGTTGAAAAAAAAATATCAGTTAATTTTTTTTGTTTTATTCTCACACGCTCCAATATTTGTTCGCGCCTAAACACCACATTACCCATGTGTGACAATTAGCAAAGCAAGACCATTTAAAAAACTGCTAATTGTCCATGTCAGATAAGCCATCGGATAACGTGAGTCAAGTGGTATATATTTTTTTGTTAAGGTATACTTTTCATATACGTAATAAATTATATACACATTTTATCATATTTTGAATTATTAAAATAGCTTGAAAACAGAAATAATTATGAATAAAATTTATGTTTGTTTGTTTGTTTTTTTTCTTCCATTTGTAGTATGTAATTAAATAAGTCTGGAATAGAATACAAAGATGCGCTTGGTTACGGATAATACGTCACAATCGACACAGTGGCTGCGGCACGCAGCAGAGAGAAGAGATTGTCTTCCGTTCCCCGGGTTCCATACATATATATATGTAGAATAGTTGCGCCAAGTTACAATTTTGTATGCGCAAATGTCTTGAAAATCAGTTTCTTTCCAGTAGCTCTAGATTGTATATTATTATTGTTATTTATATGCTAGCTGGCTCATTCCAACGATTCACAGCTTTCTCCAATGATAATCCTGCAGATGTTGTGATACACATTAGAAACATCAAAAGATATAAAGTAGAAAAATATATAATAAAAAGTTGATGGCTGAAGATGATAGAAAATAAATAGGGTGGTGAATCTACAGTTTGGAATGAAATTGTTCTTCATCTTTGTCTGCTCCATTTTCTCCTGAAAAAGATGATGGAGAAAAGGAGAGGTATTGTGGAGATATATAGAATCGAAGTTGAGTAGAGAATAGAAGGGCAGACGCGCGCCAGAGGGAATGGCGTTGTCGGTGTTAGTCTAGACCTCACCAACTCACTGTTCTTGTTGGTATATATATATATGGTATATATACATATATCTGTTGGTAGATCAATAATTTCCGATACTACTGTGAGGCTCTTGGAAGCCAGTCACGACGCTTCAATTTTACTAAAGGCAATGACAATTATTTTAAACTTTGCACTTTTATTATGTGTGAGTATATATGTGTGAATTTTTGAATTAATGCTTGAATTTTAAATCTTATTATTATAGCTTTCTCCGTATGATTAATTTTACCATAACATGCTGATTTAAATGATAAATAAATATACTTCAATTTTTAAGATACATCAATTGTAAGCGATAAGTTGGAATTGTTAAATTGTTTTTATATCGATTACTTGATTTTATTCTATTTTTTTTTTATCGAAAGGAATTAAAAATGTTTCATACATTAAAAGCTTTTTTTTTCATTATTTATCTGCTTTGGATTGATAAAAGAAAAAGCTCTACTTTTTTTTATAGATAATGAATCCTTACTCCTCGTGGGTAGAAAATAGATATTTATAGACTTCACGTAAGGGTAAATAAAAGATAAGATATTTTATTTAATTTTTATCTCGACTTTTATGTTAAAATCAAACAATTTTCGATATAATTTATATGAACTTTAAACTTTACTTAGATATAAATAAATAATTTATTCAAAAGCTTCTGGATATATTAAAAAAAAAATGATAACCTATAAATTATAACATTTTATTCTAAAAACTTTAGATAAATTATATTTATTACTTCAAAAAAGTATGATGTAATTTAATTATAAATAATTTTTTTTTCCAATCGATGTTTAGATAATTATACGAATTTCCCGCGTAAACGGAAATGAATCTGAAGTTGATAAAAAACTTATCACACCATATTTCCCTCAAAAGGTAATATAATGTTGGTTGAGGTTGGTTAATATAATTTTTTATCAGCCCTTGAAGAACAAGGAAAATTGATATAAGTTAGGAAAAAGGGTGATGGAAAAAGGAAAATCAGCATGCGCGTGAGTGTAAATTAGATAGCATAGGGGAGAGTATAAGTCATGATGATTGGTGGACAAAGTGGTTTCACAGCGCCACAGTGGTCGTAAGTGGTAGCATTGGTGGCTTGTCGTGAATGGAGTACCGACCATACGAACGTGAACGTGGCTTCGTGCCGCACACAAGTCGCTCCCGTAGTCAAGCTTGACGGGAGGAGGATCGTTCGAAAGAATAGCCACGTTACCGCGAGTACGGTTTGCTATTCCGCGCTAGCGAAATAGCTCCGTGCAGACTGTCTGTTTTCTTCAGGGCCCAAAGCGTAAGTTTTGCCTTTAAAATCAAATAAATAATACTCCATTAAAGTGAAATAGATCTAGTTACTCCATTATTGTGTGTGCAAGTATAGATTTGGAAGCCATGAGGACAAATATATGAAGCGTGTTTTTAGTGATGAACAGTGTTGTGCATTTTCATTGTTGAGATCCACTGTTTTTAATTGTTATCTAACCTTTTTCAACCACATTACATGAAAAAAATATCGAGCAAAGAATTTATCAGCTCAGTTATTTACGGATTTAACATTTTTATTTCACAGTGAGATGCAATATTTATTCATCATAAATTGCTCAAGAATTAAATAATCTACAGTATAATATATATTGTGATACAATTATTATCAGCGGTGTAACACCAACCTTCCTTTCGTTTTGGTCGAGCAATAGTTTCCCGTGGTCTCTCTTTTGCGTCTCTTGCTCAGAATTGCTGGCTGACCTTTCGAAATATACATCGTTGGACGGTACGAGGGTGTGAGGGGAAGAAAGGGGCCACACTAGAATAAAGTATAGTAAGGTTCCGCGAAGAATTTATTTTCACTATGTAATGGGTGCATGCCTGTGTTGGATAATGTAAAGTGGGATGCGATCTACCGTTGTTCTCCCTTCTCCTTTGTGTATTCTTTTACTCTCTTTAGCTCTTGTACCCATTGACAATCCCTAGTGATTTGTGATGAAATTTTTTCCACCATATAAACCTTGAGAATTACTACGAAGTATGGAGTATGATTCTTTTTTTCTTTTTTTTTTTTATATTTTACAAATCGATACTCTTGTCTGCGGATCCTATATGAAGCCTTTTTTCTTTTACTGTGCAACGATACAAGAAATTAACATGTATTAATATGTTATGTGCTTGTAAGTAGTAGTTATTAGTTTAACTTTCGTCAAAGAATTTAAGAATAGTGTCAAATGAGTTCTTTTTCAACGATTATTTTGTTCTATTCATGCTTTTGAATGCAAAGTATACTACGTTTCAAGATACCTATCTTATCTCAAGTCTTTCCTGAATTATCTAAGCCTTTCCCTAACATTATGATCGTCGTGTGTAGCAGACTAAGTGTGAACGAGAGAGAAAGATTTATGTCGCAAAGAAAGAGATTTCCGACCGGGTCAATACTCGCGATTTCTCTAAGTTGATGTTTAAATGATCTAAATATTTCTTTTTAAAATTTAAATTTTACTGATTCCATTATTAATAAGTATGATCTCATTACAGATCCCTATTGGCATGGAGCTAGGAGCGCACTGATAGTGATAATCTATGAGATCTTGGTTTCTATGCATTGCCTGCCAAAGAAGAACTGAGCCCAATGTTTCCACACAATTTTAGTTCACATGAGATTTCTACTAAAACAAATGCCTTCGTACAAAATTCCAAGGTAAGTGAAAGGGCTTAGTTAAGAGAATATTATATGGAACATATAACAATGAAAACAATATTGAGTAATAATTCAATAAGTTGATGAATGAACCGTCATTATCTTCAGTGTTTATTATTTTCAGGGGGATGTAGTAGTATTAGAGGAAAGCAGTCTGAGTGGGGCGCGGGAAGGGGAACGACCAGAGCATGCTAGGTACTGTGATATCAAATTCATAAACAGCAGCATGAAGGCAGCACCTACCAGCCACCCCAAAGCTACCGTCGCCAATGACTTTATAACCGTCCTGCCACGCCAATTTGGTGAGTATTAATGAATTCATTGAATATGTCGTTTGATACTTTGCTAAAGCTAATGGAGCATTAATTGCGACATGCTCATGAAAGTATAACGGTGGTCATAGCAAGACGCAAATTGATCATTTTTTATATGACCAATTAAAATAGGAATAAAGAAGAGTGTATTTTATGGTGCTGTTGCAGGTGAGCTCAGCTTTGCCGTTGGAGGTGAGGCCTGCCAGTCAGTGGCAACAGAAACCACAAAAAATTCAACAACAAATCACCTTCTAACCTACGATAATAACGATAATATTATTATTAATAATAATTATAATCACAACAATGCAGAACATAATCATCACAAGTACAGAAAGCAAAATACAACACGAGGCTCGCTTGGTCAGCTGGGCAGCTCCGCTGATAAGTCTAAGTTTATGTCTAAGCCGTTAAGTGATAATAAGGATAGCTTTAGCAATGTAAGCGTTAGGGTACTAAAATTAAGTCTACATATAAAGGATAAAATGTGCGATGCGCGCCGTCCTGCTGGGGTAGCTAGCCTAGTTAGGATACCCAAGTCTGATCGTCCCCAGCGGCAGCCGTGTCTCGCCAATATTGTCGACAATTACTTCTTACTAGGGTCCCGCCTTAATCAGGGCGACAACAATAACCTTAAGGCTAATCTTAGTCTGATAAGTAATAATAACTCAAAGTCTGTGATATTGCTCAGCTCAACCAGCTACGGTGACTATTATCTACTTGTGGCCGGAGATGGGTTTGCTCGTCAACAAGATCTTAACACCTACATTATTTTTGTTGGAAGTAATAATGATAATGATAATTGCAACGGATTGAAGAATGTGAAATTACTAGGTGATAAGTACTCCCTAGTTACCATGTGTGATGATGGAGAAGTTATTGGCCAGCTGGTCAGCCTACTGTCTTGGAGTCTTGGATTTACCAGCAATCAACTATTTATTATCATCATCAACAGTGATGTGCATTTTAATTGGCCCACTTCCCCAGCACTATTATTATCGTTATTATCATCAAGTGCTCAGAAATTCACGGCGCAGTACAATGCCTGTTCTTCCATTACGCTTATCGTTTCCAAAAACGAAATTATCGATCACACTCTGCAATTTTTCCTGATTAATAATCTCATTGAAGAATTACGAGCAATATCTCTTAATACTACCACTACTATTATAACTACTATTACCACTATTTCTCAACTATTTTGGCATGTCACCGTAAGCAAGCTGATGCAACGCATATGTGTTCCATTACTGATTAAGAATAAGGTTTACGATAATTACAACGTTGGTAATAATTATTACTATTATTATTACTATTATTATTATTATATTGATGACAGTAGAATTAATGATAAGGACAAAAAAGAGATAAAAAATATTAGATACAACAATAATAATCCAGATGTTATCCAAGACATTGTTAACGTCGCTGTGTGCTACAAGACTAGCTGTGTAATGACTACTAATATTATTAGTATGT
The DNA here is from genome assembly GCF_013357705.1 of Chelonus insularis. Taxonomy (NCBI): domain Eukaryota; kingdom Metazoa; phylum Arthropoda; class Insecta; order Hymenoptera; family Braconidae; genus Chelonus; species Chelonus insularis. The sequence continues at coordinate 406,203 of NW_023276522.1, forward strand.
TAGGGTCTCAAAATGATGGTATTAGCTGTACCGAAGCAACAATATTTACTGTTGGTGCTCTTTCATTTCAGGATAATTATAAGTCTAACAAGCCTCTAAATAATAGTTATAAGAATTATAAATATCAAGTGTCTACTAAGGTTGGTCATGAATCTAACTTTAATATTAAGTCTGTATCTATGTTTACGCCGAGCGATAAGTCTAGTGATAAGTCTGAAGAAACGTCTCATCAAGCTCGACTTGACGTAAACTACGACGACGATGGCGTGGAGTGTGTTACATCGCCTGTCAACATTCCTACATTGACTACCTGCGAGCCTATGATGACGCTTAATAGCCAATCAGCTACCGTCACATCCCAAACAAACAGTGTACCTGTTTCTCGAGCCAACATCGAGATAAATAATAACAATTACTCGAATGATAATACATTAACGGTACAATCCGTACTAATCGCTAATGATAATCATCAGTGTTCATCTGATGAATCTATTTTGGACGATCATCCTCTGCCGACTAATGGTCACCAACACCAGCAGTATCTTAATTCAAGTCAATCAGTTAACACAAAAACAAACACGGCATCAATGCCAGACACTCGCTCTTGGGAAAAACTGATAACATATGTACGAATTCTGACTTCAGCTTTCCTCAAGGCTTACAAGAACAACGAGAGTGACTGTGAAAATCAACGGAATGAACTTAAAAAGGCCTTGAATTGTCTCTTTGCTGAGAAGACATGCGCTTCTCAATATTATCATCAACATCAAAATTATTATCATGATACTCCTACATATAATGACCCTATTATGGATTACAAACGTCGTTGGGGCATACCAATGATTCTATCGTTGGCAGGTGGAGGTGAAAGCTCACTTAACAATGGTGCTAGTTCCAATTGGGGTTCAGCACCAGCTACAACTCCGAACAACAATAATGCTAATCAATCTGGATGGGGTGGAACACCAGGCAACGCACCACCATCGTCAGCTAATTGGGGAAATAATAACGTTAATCGCACTGGAAATCCTAACCAAAACCCAAACCAAGGTCCGCCTAGCAATCAAGCCAATTCTGCAAATACCAACAAAACAAACAACCCAAATCAATCATCTAATTCACAGTCTGGTCCGCCTGCATCTCAGCCACCAAATCAGAATAATCAGACCAATCAAAACAATACTCAGTGGACTCAAGGAAAATCAAATACTTCTGGTCAAAGTCAAAATCCTTCTGCTTCGAATAATAATGGAAATACTACATCACAAACGTCTAATTCCACTTCAAATAACAATTCAGTTAGTAATACATCTACCGGATCAGTATCAGCTAGTTCACCACCCAGTACTAATCCTTCAACTAAACAGCAACTTGAACAATTAAATACCATTAGAGAGGCACTTTTCAGTCAAGATGGATGGGGCTGTCAGCATGTAAATCAAGATTCTAATTGGGACGTACCTACATCACCTGAGCCGAGTATATCAAAAGATGGTGTACCATTGTGGAAACCACCAGTCAATAATGGAACTGATCTTTGGGACGCTACTCTACGTAATGGTGGTCAACCTCAACCACCACAACAGGCTAAAACCCCATGGGGCCACACCCCATCAACAAACATTGGTGGTACTTGGGGTGAAGATGACGAAGTTGTTGATTCATCCAACATGTGGACTGGTACTCCAGCACCAACTCAACCCAATACCGCTCAGTGGCCTGGCGCAACAAGTAATCAAACTGGATCCAGCTGGGGAGATCCACGAATTGATTCACGAGACCCTCGTGATTTACGCTCAGTAGATCCACGTGAAATGCGTGATCCTCGTGATCATCGCATGTCTCTTGATCCACGTGAACATATCCGTGTTCTAGATCCTATGACACGCGATCCACGTATGACTGATATGCGTGGAGATCCTCGAGGTATTTCAGGACGTTTGAATGGAGCTAGTGCAGATGCTATGTGGGGACCACCAGGTCCACCTCATCATCAAATGAGTCATCAACATCCATCTGGGCCACCAACTAAAATGCTCAATCCATCAAGCATGAATCAGTGGAGTGCACCACCACCTAAAGAAATGATGCCTGGTAAACAAACAGGCTGGGAAGAACCTTCTCCACCAGCTCAACGAAGAAATGTACCCAATTACGATGATGGCACTAGTTTATGGGGTAATCCAACCGCTAATCAACGTGCAATGCCAAGCGGTAAAGTATCACACTGGAAAGATATACCAGCAAATAATTTAGGACGCGGTGGAATGCAATGTCCACCTGGAATGCCACAAAATCGAATGCCTGGACAACCAACTATGAAACCTGATGTAGGTGGACCAATGTGGGGACACCCAAGTGGTCCAGGTGGTCGCAATGGTTCTTGGGGTGAAGGACCACATGAAGGAACTAATTGGGATGACCCTAAAACTCCGGGATCTTGGAATGAGCCTCCATTGAATCCTGCATCTTGGGCTGGACCTTCAGCTCATAAACCAAAAGCCATGGGACCATCGAGTAGCTGGGGTGAAGCTGATATGGAGCCAGGACCAAGCTGGCCCAATCCGACGAAACCAGCACTTACCAAAGAAGTTATTTGGAACAGCAGAGAGTTTCGCTATCTTTGTGACTTGGGCTATAAGGTAATTATCATATTTAAAAAAAAAAAATTAATGAAAAAGTTGGGTAAAATTTATTTTTATTTATTATATTATGATTTATTTTACAGAAGGAAGATGTGGAAACAGCCTTACGAAATCGTGAAATGAACAAAGATGAAGCTCAAGAATTATTGAGCCAATTACGAGGTTTGGATCAATGGCGTAGACACGAAGCTCCATCCGGTTATGATCCAACAAGTCAACAAATGTCATCAGCATATCCCAAGTTTAGTCATGTAGCTCAACAAATGTCTTTCCCACCGGTAAGTCAACTTAATTTGCATGAATTAAAAATTATTTGTTTCTCTGTGCAATTAAGAAATAATTTCAAATCTGGTTTCTGGATTGAATATGAACAATAAGCATAGTTTTTCTTCATGAGTGAATAATACTAAAACAATAAGAGAGATTGCGTGTGAATCTGAAGTCTGAATGCATTTTTGCTGCTATACAGGGGGTTATTATTTCCAAATAAAATGGCTGAATTGGGAGGGAAATTGGTGGCTATTTTTTTAAGTGGTGAAGGGATTATCATCAGGTATTCAGTTGATGATACAAATACAACCAAATGATCAGTAATAAGTATTTCTATTGATCCCTTTGATGTTTATTAAATTATTTAAAAAGATATTATTACTATCATACTCTAGTGAGTGGTTTCTGGTTGTATTCGTGGCACAATATTTAAAGTAGAGTATTGAAGCTGTTCGGAAAAGGGAATGGGGTACAGGGTGTTCGTATGTAACGCAGGGGGCTGGAGTGCCTAGCGGTGCGGCAACCGGCAGCGTAAGTGGTTCGGTGGCCAGTGCAAGTCTCTTGAAGCTCCAACAACAGCAACAGCAACAACAAACAGCAGTTCCAATGCAGCAACAGCCAAACGCCAATCCGCCGCAACCGCCTTTTAACCAGGTGAACTACCTGATAAACGGCACACGCATACGCGCACTATCTATCTTTTCTCTTCTTTTCTATTTTATTTCTTTTTAGTATTGAATTGGTGCAATACATACTCACTGACCTTTAAAAAAATTGAAGAAACAATATTTTTTTATATTTTCTCGTATTGAATATCTGAAAATAAAATAAAAGTTTGCATCAATTCAATAGCCAATATTTTAATTAAAATATCTACACGAATTGGTTATTTATTTGTTTATTTTTTGTTGGTTTAAGCCTGTATATTTTTGTTCGTTTTTTTTTTGTTTTGCATGAGCATTTTTGATCGCTTTGTTTTTTATTTGCAAAAAATACTATTAAGCTTGGATAAAGACTCTTTTAGCACAGTAAGTAGAGTCTATTCAACCAAACTTATGCTTAATAATTCATTTATTAACACACTATTATATTTTTTTCCATCATTAAGTTTCAATTAATTTATTCTGAAGTATTAATAGAATTTTTTTTAGTTGATTGATTAATCGTGTTTAATTTAACAATTGAAAATATTTGCAGGCGTCGAGAACACCTCAAAATCCACCGAGTGCACAGCAATTACGGATGTTGGTACAACAAATACAGCTTGCCGTCCAGGAAGGCTATCTCAATCAACAGATTCTCAATCAACCGTTGGCTCCATCAACTTTGTTCCTACTTAACCAATTATTGCAGCAAATCAAAGTACTCCAACAGCTCCATCAACAGCATTCAGTGCAAAGTTCACTCAAGGGAAACGGCCAACATGTTTTGCAAATTAGTGTTCAAATCACCAAGACGAAGCAACAGATTGCTAATCTTCAAAACCAAATAGCTGTTCAACAAGCCACTTATATGAAGCAACAACAGCACCCAGCTGCTCCATCACAGTCTTCAGATTATTACAAGACATCAGTTCATGATCCAATGTCAGCTCTTCAAAACAGCTTTAGTGATTTAACAATGAACAAAGAGCCTCCAGTGGTAAGTTTTTTTTACACTTAGTGTAAACAATGGATATGGAAAATTACTAAAAAGTAACATAAAAGGTCTTTGATAATTCACAGAGCCAACAACAGTCAAGATTGAATCAATGGAAATTGCCCTCGCTTGACAAAGACAGTGATATGGGTGGTAATGAATTTTCACGTGCACCAGGTTCTACTAGTAAACCACCACCAACACCTGGTAGCTTAAGTCATTCTCACAGCAGTCCTAATATGAATCCATTACTAGGACAAAGCGATGGTACCTGGTCAACAAGACTTGGAGACAGTGGATGGCCAGATGCTGGTAATAATGATGCAACTGATGGCAAAGATTGGCAACCACCAAATCCTGCCTTTACTGATTTAGTTCCAGAATTTGAACCTGGCAAGCCATGGAAGGTAATCAATTCCCAGTACTGCTGGAAATTATTTAAATATTAATTAATTGCTAAACATGTATGTACTAAAAATCATTAGTATTAAGAAGTTTACCTTTTCGAGATAACCTATATGTAATCCTTTTAGGGTACACAGATGAAGAATATAGAAGATGACCCCAGTATTACGCCAGGTTCAGTAGTAAGATCTCTTTCTCTTGCTGCCATCAAAGATCCAGATGCAATATTCTCATCTAGTTCAAAGACTTCACCACCACCAGCACAGAATGTTGATGCTACTACCATTCCTAGTCTCAGTAGTTCCACGTGGAGTTTCAATCCTCCTGCCACTACACCTAGCACGTTCGCCAGGTTTGTGCTTTTAATAATTATCAGTATTATTTATTTTATATGTAAAAATGATTATTTATTTGATTATTTTAGCTCTAAGAATACTTGGACGGATTCCGCACCACCACCAACAGCCGTTACATCTGAGTTGTGGGGTGCTCCAATTAATAAAGCTCGTCAGGGACCACCACCAGGATTAAGTAGCAAGGGTGCTGTTGGTAATACCAGCAATGGCTGGACAGGACTTGGAGTTAGTAGTAGACCTTCTAATTCTAATTGGTTAACACTCCACTCTGCGGCTAGTAACAATTCCGGTTGGCTTGTTGCTGGAACTTGGCTCTTATTGAAAAATCTCACGCCACAAATTGATGGTTCAACTTTAAAGACTCTCTGCATGCAACATGGACCTGTCCAAGATTTTCGCCTGTACCTGAATCATGGAATTGCTTTCACAAAATACTCATCACGAGACGAAGCTAACAAGGTAATATTATTTATTCAATTTATTTTAAAGAGTAATGAATAACTGGGTCACATTTTTTTTTATACATGACAAAAAAGTTGAAGTGCAGAGTATAAAATTAATTTTTTATTCAACATTTTACTAAACTGGAAAAAAATGAAACATTTCAGAAAATATTTAGTAAAAATTTCCATACATTGTTATCAAGTTCATTTAAATGTAAATTCATTTAAAAACTAATATTTAATATTTTTTCCTATGAAAATATCTAACCATTATTGATATATTTTGATTCTTTCACAGGCTCAATTAGCTTTGAATAATTGTGTTCTTGGCAACACGACGATATTCGCAGAATCTCCAACTGATAGTGAAGTGCATACTCTTCTTCAGCAATTGAGTCACGGTGGTCAACAACAAACAGGAGCTTCCGGCGGTAATGGCTGGGGATTAAGACCATCCAACAAAGCCGGACCACCACCTGATACTTGGGGAGGCAGTTCAAGTCAACTATGGAGCGCTCCTTTACCCAGCAGCAACTCACTTTGGAGTAATTCCGGTCTCGATAGCGGCGATGCTCAAAGAACTACACCGAGTTCTCTGAACTCTTATTTGCCTGAAAATCTATTGGGAGGTGAGTCGATGTAGAGGGTGTGACGATGCACGCTCAAATACACGACATGTGACGAATAAGATCTGCTACTACAACAGGGATCTAAATCAACGCTTAAAACTTGTCAATCAACGCCAGCTACATTTAATACCCAATCTCTTCCCGGTTTGTTTGACACTTTTTACATGATATTTGTCTACTTATCGAATCAATTCAACGATAAATTAATTAGGCATATACAACTCAATAATATACGGCAGTGCGGCATCTGAACGATCGATGCAGATATGTGTGTGTTGACTTGTCGTCAGCAATATCTTCTTGAAATGTCAATTACATAAAAGACAATGATGCTATTATCGGAATGAGTTACTTAAAGAAAAATATATATTCTCGAGTCCGGTTCTCTCGGGTGACAAAGAAAGGTCATAAAGAATTTAAAGAACAGCCAAACGATCTTACTGCGATAAAACAAATAATTAAATAAAATAATAATTAAAAAATAAAAAAAGCAAACAATCATACAAGTAAATATGAAATATTTACAATCCGATCGATTTTTCGGAGACCATTGAATCAGGGATTTAATCATTTATATCCAATTCAAGGCTCTCTTCTACGTTTAGAAGTAGATGATGTTAAATAAGCCATCAAGTTTTTTTTTTTATTTTTTTATTTCTTCAATAGAAATCACGAAATTTCAATTACAACTTCATCATTATTACCTCAATCATGATACTACGCACAATCGCTGTTGTATATTTAATTATACAACTGCGATAAATATATATAAATATTCAAATGAATAAAATAAATTATTAATCAGTATAATGCAAGTGGTAAATGTATTTCGTACTTTCTATTGAAAGCAAAGACAAACCCAAGGCCAAAGGTCTCTGATCGTTTCGGGGAGTGTTCCATTTTTTGCTGGACAGTTCGAAGACTGCAGCGAGTATCAAACTTAGACTGTATCAATCTAATCAAATTCATAAACGAGCATTGACGTCGCTGCCCGCCGTCCTGCTGTGGATTAAGAGAATAGGTAGGGAAATGATTTAAAAAGAAGAAATTATGGTAATTAATTAAAGAAGAATAAATTAAAATAAAATAAAAAAAAAAACTGATTATTCAGGCTGGCCGGGCAACGACACAACGATACCAAATGTTATCGCAATAACGTAAATTTTATTCTATATTAAATCTAAATGCCACCTGTCGTGCCAATGTCCAGTGTGTCTCTGTACCAATTATTAATATGTAGAGTTTAAAACAATTGACGAGGATAAAAAAACTATAAAGCATAAAAAATTTAAAAAAAACAAGTAAAACTTATTAATAATAGTAATGGTTAAAAATGTCGCATGAAAGGAATTACATTTTAATTAAGTCGAGTCAAGTCGTGGTGGCATTAAGTACTGGCTGGTATTATTATTATCGTTATGCCTCCTTGTGATACAAAACGTGTAGGAACGGCCGAAAAATTTTAAACTATTTATCCGACCGTTCGTAACGTGAACAAAAATAAAAAAATATATAAAAAATACAAAATAAATAATTTTAAAAAGTTACATAATAAATTTGGAAAAATTGTAAATCGTGAGAGAACAAATATTTCAGATCATTGTTCTCATTGTAATCAATAGTTTTTCCAACGTCGAAGGTACCTGATGGACTGAAAACCAAACGACGAGCGAGCAAAAAAAAAAATAACAACTTTTTTTTTAGTTATACTAACAAAGAAAAATAACAGATCCAAATGATTGTGTTGTAATTAATAGAAAACAATAAATAACAATTAGTTATTATCAGATTTAATAACAACTTATCATTGATATATAATTTTATTTGTGATTTTTAAGTGAAGGGAAAAATGAAGACAAAATATACATGCCAATTTTAATAAAACACCACGACTATACGCCGTTCTCTTGTGAAAAAAAAATAACACTATATGTACATTACATAATAACGAGGACAGACTTGCACACAAACGATAAAATTTGTTTTACTTAATTGATAGGTCGCGTGCATGAATTTTTGTGTGTGAATGTTGAAGTTGTGAATGGATTTTTAGGGCTATGGTTAACTAAGAAAAATGGATAACAATTATTTAATGGGATAATTTTCATTCCCTTTTCAATGAAATAATTGTACATTTAAAAAATTTAAAAAAATTGTTTATCACTATATCATTTTTTGTTTTTCAATTAAATTGACTAGAGCCCTAATAAGCTGTATCCTAATGTGGGTGTAAACTTAAGCTATTACCTAAGTGTTTTAACAATATTTAAGGATTGCTATATAGTTGCCCGGTCAGATCGCGAGTAGAATATATATAATAAATATATCAAACTACTCTCTGAAAAGATAGTCAGAAGTAGAGGATTCACATATTATTCCTCTTACGTGGCATTTAGCTTCGATACTCAGTTTTAATTGCGGGATTGTGTTCGTCAAGTCGTAAAGTATTTAATTAATTATACTTTACGCAAGACTCGTCAGGGTGTGAAAAGTACTGAGAAAGATTTGCAGATTTAAAAAATAAAATTTTTTAATTCATAAAAAGAAAATAATCTTGATTAAATGAAATTTTTAAGTATTCACATTGTACTACATATGATTAACTACCGTGTGTTAAATAAAAATAATATTTATTAATAGAATCAAAGACGATATGGTGAAAAAACTTTCTCAGAGTAGTAGAAAGATATTTGTTGTGATAATAATATTGAATTTAGGCACTTAGGGTTTCTCTGACGGATCAATCTATATACGAACGTTCATATAAGTAGACGTGTACAGATGATAATGAAGATAATGATGATGATGATGATGATAATAATAATAAGGGTTTGGAAAGACATTAATGAGGGAGGGTGGAGGATAACGCCTTTTATATCACCCCAAATATAGGCGCAAAATAATAAGAAAAAACAACCATAAGCAACAAAATATCTAAAGAAAAAATACAAAAATGATATAAAGTAATGATAAATAATAATAACAATACAATAAATAATTTTAGTTATATCAATAATGCGCTTGTGTGCGCTCGTAGTCCCCCTCCTCCCCTGATAACCATAAACATATACCCATAAAATATAATTTTAGTACTGATAGAATGATGATATAAAAAAAAAAAGCATTACAATTTTTAATATTAATATATAAATTATATATATATATTTATGGAGAGCTATTAGCCTATCTTACACTATTGTTTAACAATTATTATTATTATGATTATTATTATTATTATTGATAGACCATAGTCATCTAGTTAAACAAACTGTCGATTATCAATAAGTGTTGTGACAAATGTATGTGGCAAATAATTTAGGCACACGCTGTGTTTTATGTACTACACCGTATTAAAAAGCTCTTGTATATTAACGCGAGTCGAGATTTATCAAAAAAATCAAAATCATTAAATTATACTATCACTATTGTCGCTCTTTCTTTCAAATCATTGGATGTTAAAAAAATTTTTATTAATATTATATACTATTATTATGATGATGATTATTATTAAATATATGAATTATTGTACATGTGAGTGCATCGAATACGTCGCGCACAACTTTCGCTGCTCGTCCATTACTATTTAAGGATCAATGTCTTTCCTATGTAATTATTATTATTATGATTATTATTATTGTTGTTTGCTCTCTCCCTAATCCTCGCGCTCTCATATACGTATAAATAATTATTTAATCCAGTATTGATTATTACTGGAATAAACGCGTATTTGAACATGAAATAATAATACTTAAATAAAATTACGTGCCTATCTTCTATTATTATGTCCTTCTACTGTAATTAAAAGAAGAAGAAGAAAAAAATTGATAAATATTTTAAAAAATTTAAACCGCGATTTTTCGCTTAACAACGATGCGGATACAATCATGACAAAATTTTTTACACTCAGCTTTTAACAGCAATATATTTAATTGAGTGTTTAAAAAATTTCTTTTTTATCAAGAAAGAGCGACACTTGTGATATTATTATCGATCCTCGCTGCAGAGTCTCTCGAGTACGTCTAGCTTTTATAGCTTTTATTGAATATTCCAAAGTGTCTTTTTTAAAAATCATTATTTTTTTGCTCCTTTTTTTACGTATATAAAATCCAAACTATCAATTAATCATGAATGAAACAAAAATGAAAAATATGTACATCTTTCCTCATATTTTAAGAGTTTAGGGAATATTGATGCGACAATCCACACGGGCACGACCAATAAAATAATATCAGCAGCTATTTTTATTTTTTATTTCAACTTGATTATATGAAATTTTAATGATAGAACTTTAAATAAATATAAAACAATTAATAAAATACATCCACATGACATCTCAATGTGCATTTTTAGTGTAGGTCGTACTCGTATTGGATAGGGTTTGTAAAATGTGAAACGATTAATAGGACGCAAGAAAGCGATATTTTCTAGTATACATAATTAGATTAAGTAAAAATTAAAAAAAAATAATAATAATAAAATAAAAAAAAACACCTGCAATGTGATATTCTCGTGTCTTGTCCTACGAGAGACGTTGTTCTGAGATATAGTTGGCGTTTGTCTTTGTGCGTACATATTTAGTAATTAAAAAAAAAAAAATAATAATAATAATTAATGCAAAAAAAAATCATTTAAAATCCTAAAAAAAAAAAAGAAATAAGTAATAAATAAATGAAATAATCATTAGATAACAAATACTGAATTAATGTTTGAATTTCAAAGGAGAGCAAATGAGATAGGGTATAAGATTTAAAAATAAACACAATTACGTTTAAAACAAAATAAACCCCAAAAAAAGAATAATTCGAAACCGTGTATGTGAATATGTGAAATGATCAGATAAATGTTAAATTATCATGGTTGTCGTCGTGTTCTCAAAGATGAATGTTGCGATATTTTTTCCAGTACTCTATTTTTCCCATCTAATAATTATTATTTTTGTTGTTCTTTATTATAACTGATTGTAAATTTTAGTTGAATGAGTGTCTTATTATGATTATTATTATTGATTATATATAGATTTTACATATATATATATATATTTATAAATTAAATATATATATGAATATATATTTTTTGGTGTACCGGGTATTTCTTCCGGCGATTGCTATTCGCCTTCTGATAGTCCGTAAAATCTGATTTCTATGCCATTTTAGTTCGTAAGGGTGTTTAGTTTTGCTGTTTTCTGTTTGGTTTTATTTTTATTATTATTACTATTATTATTATTATTATGATCATTATTACAATTATAATTATTATTATTATTTAATGTTACGTTTGTAATTACGCAGTAAAAAAAAAAAGTCAAATCCGTCGTCATTATAGTCGGCCTCTTTTTAAAATAATTTTATCTATATTATTATCATTATTATTATTATTATTATAATTAATTAATATTATAATTTACAATCAACTTGGCACGTTACTATCAATTATTCGGTGCAAATGATGTGTAAAACAACTTATTGATCTATTTTAAACTCAACTATTAAATGTGTCTTAATGTTTATAACAAAAAAAAAACAAAAATGATTAAATTTCGAGCTCATATGACTCACGCGCACATTCTCATGTCAAATTTTTAAGTTAAAATATTCATTCTGTTCATCGATCAAACTTTAAATAATATACTACTACTACTACTTTTTTTTTTAATTCTGCTCACAATAATGCATTTAGTATGCTCGATATTGTTGGAAAAAATGAAATTTTATCACTATTTTAGTTTCTTTATTTTTGTTTTTGTTTATTAGATTCTAGTTATTATCTCTTCTCTGGATGAAAGTAGTAAATACGATTTACCTAATCGGCCCTCAAGTCTCGTACCTGAAATTTCAACGTTAGTCGTGCGGCTGATAATGTTACTGCTCCTTATTAAATTATTCTGGAGTTGACTAGTCGAAACACTACTACGAAATAAATAAATAAATAGAAAAGTTTTAAATAATGAAAAATAAATAAATAAATAAAAAATTGTCAAACGCTCAGTTGCCCGCGATACATATGGATTTATACGCTTTGTTTCTAGGTTGTTTGTATATTTTTCTTCTTAACTACACTCTTGACGAATGTCTTAAAATGGCCAGAGAGAAAGTTTGTGAAAATGAACGAACGGTATAGGTAGGAAGATATTAAAGTTATGTGAGTAATTAATAAATGTATTAATCTGCTGATATAACTGATGATAAATAAAAAAAAAGATAATACAAAACATGTTGGTTCGCGTTAAAATAATAACGCCAGTATCAATCTGTGATCTATTTGACGATCTACTATCGAGCATTTACGTGTTAAATAATTCATTAATTAATTATTAATTAAATGAATACACGTAAAAAAATAATTCAATTATCCTCGGGCTTTGATTCCTCATTAAATACACTTATATAAGCTTGAATATAGTAAGAAAATTAAATCAATGAGAGAACAATGATGAATAAGTTTTGAAATAACGAAAATGAAATAATACCATTACTATTAATTAATTAGCATAATTTTCTAAACAAACAAAAAAATAATAATATTGCTATAATTATTGCTGTATAGTATATTCCCAACTGCTGCAACTATTACTGTTACGATAATTATTGTTGCTGTATTAACACCTATGATTATCGTTAATTGTTATATCACCAACTAGTACTCAATGCGATATTTATATACTACTAAATACACCACCAATCACATTTGTATCATAAATATACTCGTACGCCTTAATTATTATCTTTCAATATATCAAGGTTTTTTTTTCTCTTATGCGCTTATATGTATAATAATAGATATGTATGGTGATTGGCAGTAGACTGTTTTTTCAAACGCGTGAGGCAATAATTATTCGCAAAAGAAAAAAAAATAACAAAGGGATCTCGTAAATACAATTTCATTATTAAAGATTCGTCCATTGTATCGTGGATTACAATTCGTGATAAAGGCAATTAGTAATACACGTGTTTTTATGCAGCGAGTATTCATTCGATCTACCTCGAACATTTTTCCTATTTTTTCAAAGCTGTTTTAATACAATTTTCATCAATTGTTTTTTTTTCTTCAATTAATTAATGCATAAATAATGAAAGCTCGAAAAAATAAAATAACTTGATTAGATTATGATACAAAATAATACTAAAAATTGTTGTGCTAATGAGAGATTTTGCTGGAATGATTTTATCGGGCCATTCCAATTTTTATGTGTGATTCGAATGTTTTTTAAACATTTCCGTGCCAGAATATAATTATTCAAAGCGACTCTTTCGTTGAGGTATATCGACTAGTCGAAAGGTCGCGTCACAAACCAAAACAACAGGGTGTGATTTTTTGTCTTAAAAATAAAGTAAATAAAAAAATATTGAATAAAATAAGATAAAGATGACAGAAAATGATAAATAACATTTAAAAAAAAAAAAAAGGGGGTTACACTTATATAACTGACGACGGATAAATTCAGTTCAAACTTAGTATTACACGTGAGATACAACGTAAATTAATAAAATAAAACATTAATTAATGAATTGACATGTGCGTGAAATGTGCACATAAATGAAAATAAAAAATAAAATAACTAGCTATAACTTTTAAATAATGAAAATAAATAAATAAAATCACTCATAAGGGTATTTATTTATAGATTGTGACAATTAATATCGTATATGTAATATGCATTAAAAAATTTATAAAAGTAGTATGCATCAACGTAATATATTATTGAATATATATATTTAAATATATATTATATATCGTGAGTAAGATAACGAAGAGAAATTGTTGCTGTATACATAATAATAATTGATTGTAAAAAAAAAAAAATGAAAAAAAATAAAATAATAAGTGTTCATCCAATCCGCGAATATTAACATACGCATACATACATGTACTCACACGCGACAAAGTCATTTATTTTCTTTAAATTATTTCAAAATATAAATTTTATAGTTTTATTCCTTCGTGGATTATCTCCCTAAATTTATATTATGGCGAGGCTCTACGTACGTCCGTCTTTAATAGTATTCACAAAGAAAAATAAAAAAATGTTTAAGAAGAAAATATTTTAGATCATTAGGTGCATTTTCTAAAAGGGGCGACGCGTGTTCATTCCAATTGATCGACTGCGTTTTGATGATGTTGATTAAATATTTATCCAACTGTGACTAAGCGATAGAAAATACAACGGATTTTTTTTTTTTTTTGTATTAAGCCCCCAATGGAAAATTATACAACTCTTGTGATTACTTGAAAAATCAATTTTTCTTGGTATTATATTATTGCTTCCAAATTCCTTTTTTTAAATTATTTACGTATTTATTATTAATTACGTAATTATTGTGTATACTTAAAATAACTTAAAATTATTATTACCAATACAAAAAAAAAAAACAAAATAACTAAAGCTTTATTGTTATTTAATTGATGTGAGGAAAATGTAATGAAAAAATTGATTTTTCATGAGCACAATTTCATGAGGGTATAAAAAATAAAATATAAATTTTTAATTTTTTAATTTAAATATTGTTGACAATAAATTATTAAATTTTTTATGACTAAAACAAAGAAAAATATTGACAATTTATTGCTATAAAATATGAATTAAAAAAATGAAAGTTTATAATTTATTTTTTATTAACTCTTGAAAATTTTGATAAATGTCAAAGGGTGCAGAATAGAAATTAAGCGCAAAGTAACAAAAAAATTAAAAATAAATTTAAGGAGGAATAAATAAAAAGAAAAAAAAAGAGGGAGTTTTAGAGGGAAGGGTGTGGGTGAAATAATCCTTCTCATCACTGCTCATTCGAAGCCAAAAATAAAAATAGAGAAAAAAAATGCCTATGAGGGATCAATGTAACTTGAAAATATCAATAAGAACATATTTTTAGAGTATATTCTATCGCGGAGTGTCTACCGAAGCATTAACAGTGAACGGTAATTGCGGTGGGCTATATATATAAATATAAATGTATGATTAATTGTCCCTAATAGATTTTTAATGATTAATTAATAATAAATGATCAGTAATAAATAATTTAAAAAAAACAACAAATAATCATAAGTGAAGTAAAAAAAAAAATAAATAAAAAAACAAAAAAAAAATAATTGCGCGTGTGATTGTTCGATCTCTACGGGCTATTTCTTTTTATCCCGCTTGCTTTTAATGTCAATTTTATGTAAAAAAAAAAATGTTACAAAACTCTCCACTTTTTAAATAATTATGTTCTTATCGTACTACTGGAGCAAATGGAAAGATAATAATTTAATAATTAAAAAAATAAACAAATAAAATAGAACAAGTGATCTGATTCATCTGAATCCCAAAATAATCTTAGACTATTGATTATAAAAATAATTATTATGAATCTAAATAATTTTATCTATTTAATTATCTACTTATTATTATAAAATACTTACAAATAAGGCCCACCCAAATATCCTCTGCGATTTGAGGACTTCTATTATTTTTTTTTTTTTCTCTCTTAATTAATTATTAATATAATCAATAATAATATTATTACTAACTAATAATGATAACCCTAATTTTCATAAATTAATATTTACGATAATAATAATAAAGATAAAAATAATAATATCATTGTTCAAACGAATCATGATGTCCAAAAGAGGATAGGCTTAAATATATTGAATCTGTTTTTTTAAATTCATTTTAAAAAAAATATTATTTCACGCTGAATTGCGACGTTATTTTCCTGTAATTCGAATTTACATCAGTAATTAAAGATTTAGTAACGAATAAATGAGAGAACGAGTCTGTGTTCATGGTAGAGTGAGTGAGATTTAAAAAAAAAAAAATGAAAAAAGAGGCATGGTACGAGGGCATTGACTCTTTGATTATCTAGAGTCTTATTCGCGGACAATTTTGTAAGAAACATTTATTGAATAACAAAAAAAAAAAAATGTAAGAACAAATTAACGCGAGAATAATGAAGTCATAACATTAAAGAAGATAATGAAAAAACAATTAAAATAAAAAATTCATTAATTAAAAGAACGGCGAAACCCAATTGCTCCGATATACGCTTAATTGTGTTGCCAATCATACTGTTAAATAACTTTAATTCGTTTTTAATCTATTGTATTTAACGCATAGTCGCGACAAATTTTTTTATAGTTTTTAATACTTTGCGTCAAAATATTATTATTATTATAATTATTATTATTACTATGATTATTATTATTATTATTAATGAGTAGCTATATATGCTTTGCTGTGGAATATATATGTATGTATATATATGACACTATTTATTAATTCTTTCTCTCCATTGTAATGTGGTGTCAAATATTAGTAAACATTTCAAGTATTTTTTAGTGTACATCTATGATAAATGACTTATAGTATGTTTTCAGTAAGATATAACAAATACAGAGTTCCCGAATTTACTTTATATTTTAGTAATTTATAATTAAACTAATAAAACTTACTAAAATAAAGTTAAAAAAAAGGAAAATTTATAATTGTAAAATAAATAATATTTTATCATTGTCATGAAATTTTCATGAGCTTTTTTAGCTATTTTTTGCACAACAGTGCCTATATAAATTTTTTTTTGTTTTTTAAATTTATATTCAGTTTGTTGATTAATAAAGATAAATAAAAATAAATAAATGCTGATAATTTTTGGTGATTAATTGGTTAATAAGTAATTAAAGAATAAGTAACGAGTGAATAAGTAAAATAATTAAATAATGAAAAGCTTCCAAATGTCGGGGACTCAATTAATTCAATACAAGGAGAGAGAAAGAACGATAAAATTATAGTGAAAATGAAAGTAAAAATAACTAAAAATGCATCGACACTTTCCGTAAATTGTTAATTAGTTCCGGGTAATAAAGCGCAATTAATTAGCCAAGTTATTGAATTTAAAAAAAAAAAAAACATTGATGTAAAATTGAAACAAATAATCATTGTGCATAAAAAGAAAAATAAGTGAAACAATGAGGAGAGGATAGAGAAAAAAAAAAAATAAAATTAATACGGGAATTCCATATTTCAGTGCCTAAGTACTACACGATATATAAATATTTATTGTGGAAAAATTCGAATAAAAAATTTTTTAAGCGCGCGATAAATCCTGCTTCTTCCAAATATTATTGGCTTTCACTTATTGTTCGGGTCTATTTAAGCAATTAAATAAAAGCAATAAAATAAAGAAAAAAAAAAAGGTATCAAGTCAAAATGCATTGCAAACTTATTTAAGTTTGCCTGAATCTAGTCCTATGAGAGAAATATGAATATTCAATTTTTTTCCTCTAAAATAATAATAAATACAGAAAAAAAAAATTCGGGCGTAAAAGTGAAAGCTTCGTGCGCAATTAAACAGATATTTAGAGTTTAGAGATCAACAAGTGACCTTACAAGTCCCCTTTTTCTCCCAAAGATCTCCTTTCTCTGAGTCCTCTTTGATATGAAATGTACATATATAAGACCCATCAATTCTCTGTCATCTCCTCCCAATTTTAAATTTTTATTTCACGTTTATAATATTTTTTAATAATTCTTGTTATTGTGAACTGCAAAATCAAAAATAACGTGTGCTTAGGAATTCTCGTAAATGTTGATTAAAACAAGACATGATAAATTATTGGGGCGCTGTAATAAGGTTTAATTGACGAAATAAAAATTATTAAACGTGAAAAGAAAAGAAAGAAAAAACCAAAATTATATATGATTAAATTAATTGAATTAAAATGCGCCAAATTGTGCCCTTCACCCCTCCCTCCTCCTCTTTAAATTGCACGTAAATACATTTCAGTGTTTCAATGATTAATAAAAAAATTTGAATGAGATAAAACACAGTGTTGTATAATAATACATATAATTAAAAAATTAAAAAAAAAAACAAAACAAATGAATTTATTATATACAAGAAAAAAAGTAAAAATAATAATAATATAAAAATATATTTAACCGATAATATGTTACACAAAATATATTATAATAATAATAATGATTAATTATTTAATATTATTACTGTGAGTATAATATTATGCCAATAAAATAAACGCGAGTATTAACGATGATTCAACAACAACAAATTTAAGCAAAATAATGTTTAAGATTAATAATAATAATTAATTAATTAAGGAAAAAAAAAAATAATGAATTCTGATTAGGGGTCTCTATGTGAACTGTGTTGTGAGCATTAGGCTATTTCTCTTTTTTGTAGTTAACTAGATTTTTAACAATTTAGTCTTAATAATTGCGAATTATGTATATACCTGGATGCATATTTACCTATTATGCCTCCATGTATGTACTAATTATTTATATTTAGATTTTTAATTTTAAGCAAAAAAAAAAAAAAAACAATTATTGATATTGTAATGAATAATAATAGAAAAGAAACATCCGGGCAGAAATTACATTGATGATACACTTACTCATATGCAATCACGAAAGTTTGTGTCTTATCAAATTTGAATTAATGAACTCTATTAAATTGCATTCTCGTCGATTGTTTATGATGTAAGGGTGTCTAAGTGTAACAAGGGAAAACAATAAAAATAATAAACAAAAAAAAAAAATAATAAATAAAATAATAGATTGCGATGAAGTGAATTAATAAATAATTCTTTAACAGATACGTTCCAAAAAGTGTGACATTGTTATCCCAAAGTTCGGAGACATTTACAATTTTCAACTGTTTATAATTTACAGTATTGAATTTATTGTTTAAAATTCATGTTATTGTTACATCTATATATATTTATAAACTTTCATGACAAATGATGTGTCAAAATTTTTTATTGATATGGGATTTGATGCTCCGTACCGTAATAATGATAATAATAATTATTACAACAATGACGATAATAATAATAAAAAAACAAAATACATTTAAAAATAGTGATGATAATGATAATTGATATTATTAACACACGCTATTAAAGTATAATAAATTTTTCCACAATTAATTAATTGACTTTAACAAAAAAAACAAAAAAAAAAGTCAAACTTTGATACGTCTGAACTAAGTTTTAACTGGTCAATACCCGCGCGCTCGCCAATGCTCATTAACTTGGAGGACCTTAAATTTAAGACTGTTCTTTTTTAAGCCATAGAACTGATATTAATGAAAGATATGGAAATTTGAAAGATAGATAACACTCGAGTCAATGATGCTAACGTTTTTGTACGTTTGCAAAAAATTCTATACTTAACCACAGGTGATTACAGAAAAAAAAAATAAAACGTTTAAAGTAAAATGATAACAAAATAGTATACATATATTTTATTTAATTGTTAAGAGTGGGAATAATGTAATGTTGAATAGAATTTTGAGCGTGAGCCTAGGCCTTTCTTATGATCTTTATTTGTTTTTTTCTTTAATTTAAAAAAATATATATATAAATATATATATTTATGTATATGTATTTTCATTATTAATTTTTGTAAAAAGTATCAAAATGAGAGTAACAATGATTAAAGTGAGGAGATCTGGAGAACGCTCGCCTTTAGGTGAACACCAACATTTCGTGCAATCGTAGGATTAATGATATCTTTAGCTATTAAAGTCTATTTAGGCTGTACAATAAACGTGTGGGTGGCTCTGTTTTCTGTTAGTTAAAAAAGAAGTTGTTTAAAAATACAGAAAATAAGAGTCAATAAACAATTTTTTATTAGTTTAGACGAGATCAGAAAACAAAAAAAAATATATCTCAATCGGTCGGAGATAAATATGGAAATTTTATTAACGTATTTCATTTTTAAATTAATTAATCAGTAAGAATTTTTTTTTTAAAATTAAATAATAAATTATTATTATTATCGATGTAATTGAATTTAAGGTGATGATACGAGAAAAAAAAACTGAAACAGTTGAAAATTGTAAATAAGGTTTGAATTATTCTCCAGAACTTGAAAATATGGCCTTAATATACTTATCATAAACATATGTAGATCGTGCATATTGTTAGCTGACTATAAATGTTTTTTTTTTATCAATAATAATATAAAGTGTGATTTGAGTCGAAACTAAATGTAAAATACATATTTAACTTTGACTCTGACGGACGTACAGAAGATGAATAAAGCCGCATACCAACTTCCCACAGTTAATACTTTGGAAATGAAATAAATGAACAAAAAAAACAAATTCAAATAAAAGGGGATTTTGGAATGCTAAAAAAAAGCAAGCACAATGTTAATTTCGATACCAGTATATAATATAATAATAATAATATATGTTGTAAATGATTATTATTATTATTGTCCAGCATATAATTGTCATATATTTTGTATCTAAATCATTTATGCAGAAGATAAATTTTCTTATTTTTAATTATTCTTGCTAGAAAATGAATAATCCGACGCATATCGAGTTGCAATCATTAAAAACATTTTATCTACGTATACACAACAGAATCATATTTAAATTTAAATTTAAACAATGATAATTAATTAATGAAATTAATATGTTTGCGCAATGGCTGTGCGCATTTTTTGTGACACAACATCCGGCTCTCGTTTTAATCAAGTTTGCTCAACTCACATTAAACAATTAATGATAGTAAAGTATAAACAAACAAATTATCGATATCTAAATCGTTATTTCTATTGTTCATATTTATTTTTTATCATTTTTGCATAAACTACAAAGAATCAAAGTCCACAACGAGCTATTTGTGAGTGGGCAAACATTATCCTGTGATCCGGATGTTTTTTTTTGGAAAATAAAAAATATTATTTTCTTTTATTTTATCCTTTTACGCGAAAGAAAAGTATCAAGCAGCTGTACCTAAGTAGTGTAACATTGTCTTTTTCACTATTATTATTATTTTTATTATCATTATTATTAGTATGATTATTATTACAATCATTTTTATTATTACATTATTATAATTATTATTTTTATTTTATTATTATTACTATTATATTATTACTATTATATCAATATAATTATTATTATCAATAATTATTATAATATGATTAAGATTATTATAAATAAATAAAAAAAAATGATTAAAAAATTTTAAGATTTCTTTTGACTGCTTTATTTTATTAATTCATTATTAAGTTTTATTTAATTTAAGTAAGTAATTGATATCATGATATTGGTCAATTTTTCATTCAATTAGTGATGTGAATTGAGTGAAAAAAATTTTAATCGATAGCTGCATAATACGTCATTTTAAGATAAAATTTAAAAATTAAGCTCGCACATATTATTGAGTTTTAAGTTTAATAATAAAAAATAATGGGGTCCATCATTTCCCTTAATAATTTTAAACATAAAAAAAAAAAACAACACATTGATAAGTGAACGTAATTGAAAATTGAAATTATCGACATGAAAAATAATACATATTAATGTTTGACGCGAGTTGAAATATTGCACAGATACATATGGGTAAAAAACATTTAACATATTAAGTCTAAGTATACATGCATTTAACATCACTATTAATTAAAATAAACTACATAAATGAGTAATTATTAGTATAATTAATAACATATATGAATTCTATAATAAAATATAATTAATTAATAAATACCGAAAAAAGCAAAAACTAAATAAATATATATTATTATGATTATTATTCTTACATATATTTTTGACGATAATACATAAGAAACATATGATATGCATGTTGGTGACAAAAAATAGAAAAAAAAACGAGACTCATGGCAAACAAAAAAATAAATAAAAATGTAACTGTGACTTTTTTCGAAATAGTGTAATTATTATTATAAATATAATTCCATGGACGATAACTTTATAAATTGTACGAATGTGAACGGCAAAGAAAATTGATAAGACAGATTAAAGGGAAAAAAATAAATAAAAGTAATGAAGTGTCTCAGATTAAATTGATTAACAATAAAATAATAATTGAAAAGCAAAAAATGCATTCAATAAGTATAAAGCTATAAACGAATGAAATAATCTTCCGTGTTCTGTGTGTAAGTAGTATTGTAGTACCTATTAAATGGGAATAAATAAATGATAATGTTAAAAAATAATCTTATAATACTAATAATTAATAACAATAACAAAATTAGTCAGTAAGTTAACAACAATATGAATGAATTAATAACGATAATTATGATATTAACAATAATTCGCAGCTCAATGTAAGCGAATAAACAATAAATATTATACGTAAATAGTTGAATTGTAAAAAATAATAACATATGTCTGTCTACGTGTCTAAACAAAATACAATACTCAAACACACACATTTATCGGCTTGTCTGTCCAAGTTTGTCAACGTTTATTACGTAATGGTGTAATTAATTATTAAAGGAAAAAAATATCAATCATAGCAGTGAATGTCTTTGTCTGCAACCAAATCTGTTTTCCTTTGTAATGAAGCTATTTTATAAGATTTTATGCAGACTTAGACAAATATAGATCTCAAGTTGAATATTTCGGAACAAAAAAAAAAAAAAATAATAATGA
The DNA here is from genome assembly GCF_013357705.1 of Chelonus insularis. Lineage (NCBI taxonomy): Eukaryota > Metazoa > Arthropoda > Insecta > Hymenoptera > Braconidae > Chelonus > Chelonus insularis. The sequence continues at coordinate 428,995 of NW_023276522.1, forward strand.
AAAAAAAAAAATAATAATAATAGAGAAAGATTAAAAAAAGGTAGAGTTATGGTGAAAGTTTAACTTTAATGACTCCACCTTTTTTGTCTTATAATTTTTAGTATTTGTGATCAATTGTACCACTCGTGCCAGTACCGAGACCACTTGCACTTGATAATGTGCAGGGTCATGATTGTGCATTCAAAGGCGTGATTCATCTGTGGTTTTAATAATTCAGAATCTATTAAATACTAATAAATAAAAAGTCTTTTACGACGTTTTCCGTCAATGTTAAATAAATTATATTATTTTTTAATTGATTTTTTTTCTACTTTTTCGAATTCATCTAAATTAGTTTGAGTCATTTTGACGTGGTGTGATATCATATCAAAAAATGAAACGATACTTATGTAATTGATGATGAGTATGATGATGATGAGAGTTAAAAGGAGAAGAAAGAAAAAAAAATAATGATTAGTCAAATTATCGGAGTGCACATAATAGATTTTCATCGAAAGATTCGCCTATATATTGATATACTTGAATAGCAATGTAATTTTTATTCGATCACGCACAGGATGATTTTTCAAAAAAAATTAAAAAAAAAGAAAAAAAGAAAATATTAGAACATGGAAAAAAAAACTAGATAATAAAGTAATAAATAAAATAATGTGGGTGCTTGAGAAAAAGCAAGTTGAATTTTTCTCTTTTTTAAAATAAAATAATAATCAGTCGTATCTGACGTGGATAAAAATGATGATAGTTATCAGTATCCGTCGTTGCGGGCTTTAATTATTGTTAAAAATTAATTCGTGTTGAATGATAAGCGAACAATGTAGTGTAGCTTTATTGTCAACGGGCGAAAAAGCATGAACGACTTTAATTATTAAATTAATTAAATGATAATTATAGACTAAGTATCAAATACATTTTCAAATTATGTTCTTTGTAAACGTTCCATTTGAACGTTAATTAATTGTATTAAATGATGCAATGAAAATCTACGTTGTGAATTGTATTTGCAGACTTTTTGAAAAATAAATCATTTGTGACATGATATATAAATAAGTGTGGTTTTGAGTGCCAAGTGAAGTAAAGTGTCACAGAGAATGAAATTTAAAAGTATGTGGAGGAGAATAAGGAATGTTACAATTTTTTTTTTATCAATTCCCAATTAAATATACAGTGGACCAGGCAACGTATAAGAAGGCGGTTAAAAAACAATTAAGTGTGCTCGTAACTTCGAACAGTAATAATCGATGTTATATTGTATAACTATAGAATGAGATTGTATCACACAAAGGATAGTATAAATATTTGAAAATTTGTATTTGAAGTAATAAACAAAAAAAAAAAAGAGAAAATCTTAAAAGCTAAATGAAAAAAAAAAAATGTTGATTGGATAAACAGGTACAAGGTTTTAAATGAACAATATGATAAGCAACAAGAAGTGCTTTTATGAAATACAATACTATTTATACCATCCTGAAATAAAAAAAAATATAGCACATGATAGAAAATTACGAGATTAAAAAAAAAGGTGTATTAAGTAATATACATAAAGTACATATAAGTATATTGATAAAAAATATATATTATTACATTACGACTTAATAACTATTAATACAATTACGTGATTAATAATATATTATATTGTGACATTATATTGTAAAATAATATAATTCAATAAAAACAGTCATTCTATCAAATACATTTCTAGTTTTATATCTTATTGGTATTTCAAATTAATTTATTCAATATTCATTGATACTTTTGTCAATGGAAGATTAAAATGATATTGCTATAATATAGTTAAAAAACATTAATATCGATGAAAAATGATGACATACAGGTTTGGAGCACATTGCTTGAAATATTTGAATATAGATATTTGTTGATCAACTGCACACGTGTCATTGAGATATACGTATTACGAGTCAACACCATAACCTTTTAAAATTTATTTTTACTATTTAATGTGTTATGGTGTTGATGAACTAAACCATTTTTTCTATGTGATATCATGTTTTAATATAAAATATTATTTTATTTGTAACAACGATAAGTTTTTAGTGAGCAAAAAATTGTTGGCAGAGTTGATATTGTGAGTTTTAATTACCTTTTATTTTGTTAATATTATATTAATTTCATTACATTGAAAAATTTTTACTTCAGATGTTAAATGACAACGGAACATATATTCTCAAGGTTTCGTGATTTTTCCTAGGGACAAATGTATATTGGGCAAGAACATTATTGTCAAGAATCATTTATTGAGACAAGTATTTGAATATCATTAATGTAGAAAGTATTAATGATTCTTATGTTATTGAATCTATAACGTAATTTAATTTATGCAAACTAATTTTGGATGAATTAAAGTAGTGTTCAAAAATAATAATACGTTATATATAAAAAAAGAAAGGTATTTTATCCGTAAGAAGTAAATCTGATTTGAATAATGAAATATTGAAAGTATGAATTATTGAATTTACAGATGGCTGGTAAAGAAGAAAAAGCAAAAGATGGTAATCAAGAAATAGAGTTGATAAGTTTAGATAAAATAAGTTTTAAAGTCAAGGCAAACTTACTACAAGAATTTCCTTGGTTTGCTGGAATGATTAATTTTGAACCAGACAAAAATGTCTTTGACTTCAAACGTGTAGATGGAGAAACTTTAGGAAAAATTATAGAATGGATGGAATATGAAGGAAAAGGAGAGATGCCTGCATTAATTGATCCTGATACGAAATTACAAAGACAATTAACACCGTGGGAGGAAAATTTTTTAGCAAATGTAAGCAATTTATTTTCGTTAAAATACTATATAAATAATTATTATATATACGAGTTAAATTGTTTTTACAGATTGATGATAAAAAGCTAGTACAACTAATGATACATGCTGATTATTTTGATATAAAAAATCTTCTGGAGATATTGACTTTCGTTACATCACAAAAAATTGTATTATATCCCATTGAACAAATACGAGTTATGTTTGATATCAAAGAGTCAGGATATACACCACAAGAAGAACAAAAACTTGAGAGCGAGATACAATGGGCTGTTAGATTCCAAGATTAAATAATATATTAATATTTCAAAATATGCATAATAATTAAATAATTTATTTAAATTATATTTTTAGAAATAAAGTTAATGAAAAAATTGTCATTTAATAAATTTGTTATCGATATTGATGCATGATATCACCCTATGACATTCCAGATAAATATGTACAAGTGTGTATAGTGTATGTCATGTATATGTATATAGCAACTAAAATCACGTGGCTCTTGTAACAATTATTTATTGTGTATTATAAAGTAGTAAATGAATAATAACAAACTTCTTAATAAATAAATTTTAATTAAAAATGAATATTTTCACTGAAAATACGTGGGATACTGATAAAGTTGGTGACAAACTCACTCAACAACTTTTTAAAAAGGTATGATATTATTTTGAGGTTATGTTTTTGTTATTTATCATTTCGGAAAACTCTTAATAATGTAATTATATATTTCTTCCTTTTTTTATTTAAATATATTTAGAAGACCAAGAAATTAAAGAAAAAGCAGGGTGACAAAGTTAAGTTGTTAAAGTCAATGAACAAATAAAGGTTAAACAGAAAAATGAACAGTCTTTAGGAAAGGCCAACAAAAAAGGTGGAAAAAAGAATAAATTATTAATTAATAATGGCATAGATAATTCATCTATTTCAAATGATTCTGGTAGAATAACGAAAAAATTCAAGAATTCAAATAAAAAAGAAAACAACATTGTTAAACAGCATTCTAAAGAACCAAATAAGAATACAACAGTGCAATCATCTTCCATTTCACTGATCACGAAGTCGAAAAAAAAGCGATTAAAAAAAAAAGAAAAACAAAATCTAGAGAAGAAAATTTCAACAATAAGTGATAGTGATAAAGTTTCTAATAAAAATATTATTAAACTACAAAACAAAAAATTAAATATTGACAAAATAAGGCAATTATTAATGAATAAAGATACTGACAACAGTAATAAAACTGTTAATAAAAACACAAGTAAGAAAGCTCAAAAAGATTTATCTTTAAGAGAAAGAATGATGGCTCAATTGCAATCATCTAGATTCAGATTTCTGAACGAAACTTTGTATAATAATGAAAGTAGACAATCATTAAAATTATTTAAAGAAGATCCTGAATCTTTCAAAGCCTATCATGTAGGCTATCAAAATCAAGTAGAACGTTGGCCATTGAATCCGTTAGATTCGATCATTAATGCTGTGAAGAAAATGTAAGTACATGAAATTAAATAAGTGATTCGTACATACTTTTTTAATTGTTACTAAATTATTATTTTGTTATTCACAGGCCAAAAGATTACATTATTGCAGATTTTGGCTGTGGAGAAGCTAAATTAGCCTGTTCTGTTGAACAAAAAGTTCATTCGATAGATTTAGTGGCAGTTAATGATCGAGTAACAGCTTGTGACATGGCACATACACCACTTCTTACTGATAGCATTAATGTTGTAATTTTTTGTTTATCACTCATGGGTTCGAATCTTGCAGATTATATTCTGGAAGCGAATCGCGTTTTAAAACAAAAGTATGTACCTCGTTAACATTTTATTCATGTTTAGAATTCAATTATAAAAATAATTTCTATTTATTTTTCAGAGGTATTTTAAAAATAGCTGAAGTAGAAAGTAGATTTGATGATATCAACACATTTATAAAAGCCTTAGAAACTTATGGATTTGAAATAATATGGAAAGACTTATCTCATAATTTATTTTACTTCATGGATTTCAAAAAAAAGCATACGATAAATCGAATGGATAAACATTTAGATGAAATCAAATTAAAACCTTGTTTGTATAAAAAAAGGTAATTTTAATTATTTTTATAAATAAAGAATTGTAAAAAAGAGTACAAAAATGTATCACATATTATTGATGAGATCTTCACAATTACTTTAAATGTGTCTATCAATAGTGTGAATTAATTATTTCATCTATGTGCTCGCTTAAACAATATATTGTGCTTCGAATATATTGATCTGATGAGCACACCATATTATATAATTATTATTCAAAATCGTTATAAAAAAAATATTGCATTTTTATGTATTAATAATTCGTTTTACGTTATGAGTATTTAGTACAATGATTCATATTTTTCATTTCTATTAAATTAATTAATTATATATTTCTAAAAAAAAATCTCAGTCTATTTAAGTAGATTTTGAGTAAATCGTTGACAGGTATCTAAACCTTCCATCATTTCAGCCACTTCCTCTTTGAGGTTCTCCATTTTCTCTAATAATAAAAGCTGAAATTGTTTCGTAGTGTAATCATTATGACATAACAAAAATGATTATAATTCTAAATTTACTTACATTTGCAGCATCAATTATCCGGGTAACTATTTTTTTTGATAAATTTTTTACTTTTCCTTGTAATTCTATAGGATTTGCTGTAGCGATAGATTGCAAAGTTTTATATCCTGCATTGTATAGTTGTCGTGCACGACCCTAGTTTAAAGATTTAAAAATATTAGATATTTAAATTGTAAAAATTTTTTTTTTTGCAATAAATAGTAATTAATTTCCATACTATTTTCACTGCTGGTAGTTCCATTAAACTTTGAAGCTCTGTAGAGTTGCTATAAGTTAACTTTTTATGAAATGATGTAAATAAATCTGTGAAAACCCAAAATTCGGGTAATTCCTGAAAAATGAATTCGGTTGATCTGATAAAAATTTTCAACTCACAATATAAATTTGTACACAGAAAGAATAAAAAAATAACAATAGATTATCGAACTACATGAATACCTGACATAATCGAACAATAGACATTGAAAAAGATGCAGCAGATGTCAATAAATTTTGTATAAGACCTCGATTTACTTGATATTTTTCTGCAACAGTATACATTGATTGATGTTGCCATATTTCATACAAAATCAGTGTTAAATAAAATCTATTTATTACTCTTTGCTCAACATTCTGAAAAACATTGAAGAGTGCGTTTTTATTGCCATATAAAATAATTAATTCGAATAATTAAATATACAGTAATACCTTCGGCATTTTTTCATCTCGTATTTTCATGATTGCTACTTCATCAATTCCTAGAATTTTTGCGACCTCCATCTGTGGTGGAGATAGATTAATCACCTACAAAATGAATAATTTTCAATAACAATCTAATTATCAAGTTTTGAAATTCGTTTAATGATAAATACCGCGTCATAATATACACAACCGACTGGTCTCAACTGATTAGCTAATTCATAAGGTGTAACAAGGTATAACAAATGAAGAACATTATTTAAAATTAAATGTTTTTGAGCAGTCTTTAAATCTCTGTAAAGAATTCTCGCTAATTCCAAATCAAGACATCCTTTCATAGCTGCTTTTCCTAAAGTTGATAATTCTAATTTACTAGTAGCTGTAATAACAATTGATTTTTTCGCTGAATTTGATTCATTATCCATTTGAGATTGAATATGCACAGCCATATTTGATTGATAACATGGCTTATATTTTATTTTTAATACTTGAGCTTTAATGAGTTTAATTATAGCATTATCTGTACATTCTTTTATGTTGATATTTAATTTTGATGCCTGAACATTTAAAAGTGATGATTGTATCAAGTTTTGTAGTTCATTTCGAGTTGTGGCCAGTGACAACATTACAGAACTCAATATTAAGTTATTTATTCCACGATCTTCTTCTACGTTCAATGTACTCACACAATCTTCGATCTTTGACGTTAAAAGCTCCCGTATCTGAAACATTCATTGAATTATTCTTACTTGTAAGAAAATTTAGAATTATTACATTCTGTTTATGAAATACCTTAGGAATATCTGATGATTGACAAATAACTATACTTTCGCCTATTTCTCCCATGCCAGTTCGTCCAGCTCTTCCGATCATTTGCTTATATCGACTGAGATTCAAAAATTCATTTCCAATATACGGACTTCTTAAAATGACCTTAATAACATTTTTCATAATTTTAGTAAACTAATAATTAATTTAATACATAAAAAATATTCTAAAATGATTATATACTCGTCTTGCTGGCAAATTAACACCCGCAGCCAAAGTAGACGTACAACAAATAACTGATATAACACCTTCCCGGAAGGCATCTTCTATCAGTCGTCTTTCTTCATTAGTTAATCCTGAATGATGATAAGCTACTCCATATTGAATGGTTTTAAACAAAATTGGACATAAAACATCAGCTTCAGCTTTCAAATCACTTAGTAATTTTTGTTTTTCTTCGATTTTATGACTTTTTAACGATCTAGAAATAAGAATATTGATGAAAAAAGTTCTTAATTATAAATAAAAATGGTTGATATTTTAACAATATTTACACTTACTTTAATAGTACCCGAGTTAATAGTAAAGCTACATTTTCACAGTTTTTACGACTAGCACAAAATATTAAGCATGAATGTTGAGGTACTACATCCATTACTAAACCTCCAATTTTATCAGGATCTATTTGACGGGCACTATCAGAATACTAAAGAAAAAAATTTGTAATACAAAACATTTTTTTGATTAATTTTATTCAGTACTCCGTTCACTTACCGGATAATTTATTTTTTTTTTCATCTATGAATAAATCTTCTTCTCGAGGATCAATTTCCCACAAACTATCACCACATTTAATGTACTCTTTGAGTTGAACAGGTCTAAAATTCTGTGTATATAAATCAGCTTTTAGAAATTTAGCAATTTCTTCAAGATTGCCTATAGTTGCACTCATACCAACTATTTGAATATTCTCTAAAAAAAAAAAAAAAAAGAAACAAAATGCTTTATTTTGCATTATTATTCAAGAATATCATAAATAACTAATGTTAAATATAAATAGATTCATACCACTTGAATAAATTAATTTGGTTAGAAGTCCTTCTAGAGTAGCACCTCTACCACCATTTTCACCAATTAAATGCAGCTCGTCAACAACAACTAATCCAATCTCTTGTAATCTACCAACTTCCATTAAACTGTTTACTAAACCCGAAGCTTTTTCAATTGTACAAATATAAATAGTATTCTTTCTTCGTCTTTTAACTGGGGGATATTGACCTTTTCCCCCTGCATATTCTTCAATTAAAAAATCTAAGTCTAAAGCAAATGAAGTCATCGATTGAATCTAAAAATTTAATTTTCCAATAAATTTGTTTTTTTATTTGATAATTAAGTTTAAAAATTAATATTTTTGCTACTTACTTTTTCCTGTACAATTGCAACATATGGAAGAATGAATATAGCGTTTCTTTTATTACATAAAAGTTCTTTTAACATGAGTATTTCAGCTACGAGAGTTTTCCCTCCACTCGTTGGTAAAGCATAAATTAAATTTCGACGTTCCTTGATTGCATTTAAGCTCAAACATTCATGCTGCCAATCTACAAAATTATTTAATTATGAATTAGCAAATAATAAATATTTATTTATCATTATGAGATATTATTTACCATAAAGATCAGTGATATTTCTAACTTTTTTAATCAACTGTTCGACTTCATTAGGGAGCCCATAAAAATTATTTGGTCTTTCGAAACTTTCATCAAAACAGTCAACTTCATTGATAAAATCTTCAATTATTGTTGGTTTTGTCATCTCATAATTTTCTCTAATATGACTAGAACCTGTTTATTAAGTAAAATATAAAGTTAATAATAATTTCACCTTTACGTACATAAATGATTGATAATTACCTTTAAATGGGGATAACCCATTGCCATCTTCAATCCATGTCGTTTCATTCCACTCGAAATCTTCATGGAGTATATCATTTTGGAGACAAGTTACATTAATTAACTCCTCAGTAAAATTACAGCTACTCATTGATTCATTGAGGATATCAACCAGCTGTGATTTGGAGATGATTTCATTGAAATCTAAACACATTTCATCCATGTTATTATAAAATTATATAGCATAAAACAAAATTTTAAATAATTATTAATAATAATAAAAGGTATTTGTAGGATGCTTGTTAATAATTATTTCTAAAACTTCACTTTTTGAATAACTACTCCAAAAATATATTAAACCTCTAAATCTAGATTGTAATAAGTTAATATATATATATATGAAGAATAAGTAAAGTATACCTGTAAATAAAGTAGAGTAATTTTACTCTATTAGAAATAATATTACGTTTAATATATCACAAATAAATAAATACATAAGAGATTCGAGTAAACAGGTGTAGAGAGTTGTTGACAAACTTTAAGGTTATGATGGAATAAAAGGCGGTTTCGGAGTATTCGTTTACCACAATGTGATTGGTTCATTTTACGTCAATCACAAAACAGATAAGTAGTGTGCTAAATGTAGAAATATTTGAATTGTAATTAATTGAAAAATATACATTTTACGAATACTAATGATATTAATAGTTTTTATACCTCAAAAAAATGTGATTAAAAATTTTTTCATGTTCTATCAACATCTATAAATCAAATGTTATTGAGGTAATCGTTATTAATCGTTTAGCCAATAAAGATTGTATTATCGATAGTAAAGACTTTTATGAGCCTGAACATAACGAGTCAATAATTTAACAATAGTAATCATTTTTATTTTCCTTTTTACTGTAGTGAATATTTTCGTGTTAAAGCCAACATGAAGATTTCAATCGACATGATATTCCTATCTTTATTGGTCTCTTTCATTCCGGTCAGTTTTTAATTAACTAGTATTAATTATTATCGAATAATTTTATATTAAAAAATTTCAATGAGTCGTAACCATCCGGATATTCCAGATACAAGTGGGAGCAGATATTCGAAAGGACTGTCGTAAACAAACTGGCGTTTCGTGGAGTGTGTTTTTATTGCTTTTTAATATTAAAAAATAACTTGAAAAATCGTTAAAATCGACATAAACTGTTTGAGTATTTAAATAAATATTATTTATATTTTCAGACTCACTTAATAAACTGAAAGCTGGAAATTTTGTGCAAAAAGATCCAAAATTGAAATGTTATCTAAAATGTTTTATGCAAAAGAATGGAATTTTTGGAAAAAATGATATCGATGTTGAAAAAGCTCTAAGACATTTACCACCAGGCTTACAAGTTAAATCAAGAAAGACATTAGAACGTTGTCGAAAAATACGTAATTAATTTATTTCTAAAAATTTCATAATTTTCATTGTTAATTTCATTATTTAATTATTTATTATTTATTTTAATTAGCAACAAGAGGTTCTTGTGATAAAGCTTTTCAACTTGCTCGATGTTTTTTCACAATACAACCTGAAGTAATTATCAAAAAATAATATCAGCCATAAAGAATATTTCTTCTTCATAATAAAAATTTATTTCTATGTTTTCAGGTACTCAGCAGTGTTCCATTTGTTTAAAATGATCCTAGTGCTATTTTATTCTTTATAATCAATCAAAAAGTTCTAAATGAATTTTAAATATGTAATAAAAAATTAAAAGTCAAGCCGTGAGTTTAGAGGAAAATTGAAATGATTTTTTTATAATGATACTTATGAATAATAAATAAAATGATGTCTCATAGAATAATGATAATTAACTGCCATTAATAACACTGACATTTCATTAATTATCAGATGGCAAAGTAGAGAAAGGAATATTTCACTTATGTCTCATTACTCCGCCTGATCTCTTTCTTACTTATTTCACTTACATGTATAATTACCCTTTCAGCAGCACTCCACGCATAATAAATACATTAATTATTCAACTTTACGTCCTTTGGAATAATGATTTTATTATTACATAAATATACATAATTTATTTATTCACATTATTCTATTTTCAAGACATTAATTTTATTGTTTATGAAAATTTATCGCACAGATAATTGAATTTGAGATTTTCTTTGCTCCAATATGTATTTTCCTAATAGCTAAAGAAAATTGAATGTTAGTTGAATGAATTGTTTGTTAAAAACAATAAAATAAAAAACAATTTTTTGTCACAGAAGATATTAATAGTTAGATAGTAGTTGAAGAACGATAAAGCTCTAATTTCACTCAACCTACCTAGAGTATACTTAATTGAAACTTCATTAACAACGCCCTCAAGCTACGATTAAAGTTAATTTTCGAATATTACTTCAGTCATGATATCGCGAAAATGTACAAGATCTGCATCAATAATTTCTATCAACTTTTTTAAATAATTAGAATATTTAATTGAAATTTATTAATTATGATAATTAAAATTATCATATGTATTTATGTTAATGACGATAGTATATATATATATATATATTGTCGTCGTTAACAAAATTAATTTTGCTTACCTAATTTTTAAAATAAATATTTTCTTGTCTTTTTTCCACTCCAATTCATAAATGACCAAAACTTATTCCCATTTATATTACTCCCACTAGTAATATCTTGCTTTCAATCCATTCAACATTCTAGAACGAAAAATTGATTTTTTTTTCACAAGCACAGTATTTTTGTTCTGCTTGGCAAGAAAATGATATTACTTTTTAAAGTTTGAAAAAATAAACAAAAGACAATTTGTTGTTGATATTCATATTTTTCATGTTTTACAGCTGTCAGTATTTCGGCTTATTTTTTAATTTTGTATTTGAAAATTATCGGGTTTTATTTATTTACTAAATTTTCAAGTCATCATGTGTGATCATTGCGCGTAAGTTTATGAACCAAAATATTTATTTCATGTCTATAAATATAATTATTTTTATTAAATCAACCATTCAATTAATAAATCGTAATTTTCTTGAGTAAATAAAACGTTAAACAAGCCATAACCCAATTTAAAATAAAAACAAATATTTTTTAAATTAAAATAAAAATTTATTTCATTAAAAAATTCTTTAAAATATTATTAAATAATCGTGTTTCAATTTTTATTAATAAAAAAATGAACGTCAGAATAAATTATTTAACATCATTCGAATAAATAGATAAATATTTCAAAGATAAACGAAAATTGTTTAAATAAATAATAACTAAAATTGTATGACAAACAATTAACCACTTTATTTTGGGTGATTTAAAATTATTTGTCAAATATTAAATAATAATTGTTTTAATTAATACAGAAAAATGACATCCCAGAAAGATTATGCTGGTCAAATAACCTGTGCGTGTGACAGGTAAATTACTTTGTAATTTAATTTTCAACGTATCTCATGACTCATTAAAGTAATTAATTAAAAACAAATTATAATTAATTTTTGATTACTTATATTTATTTCACAGAGATGGAAAAGGTATGAAAAGGTCTAAAATTGGAGAAAGGGTAAAAGAGTATGTTGGCTGTTGTGATAAAGAGTGAGTAAAATAATAAATATTATGTATCTTCACAAAAGATAGAATATTTAGATTTAATTTTGAACAATAGATAAATCCTTGTAAAAATAAGTAGTTGACCTTGGCATCATAAATGGGGAGGGTATTTTGAATAGAAACAGGGCAAGGGTAATATGTAGAATATGAGAATTAAGTCAAGTAAAAAGGTCAAGTATGTGCATACCCAAAGTTAGTAATAGTGTGCCAAAAACAATTGTACAGAGGGAAGAACGGGAATGGTAACTGCTGTGGTGCCAAAAATTGTCTTGGAACTAAGGAACCTGACAAATGCTGCAAAGACAAAAAATCTCCAAGTGTTTCTACCAACCGGAAATCAAATAGTAATGGCAATACTGCATCTTGATGTAACTGTCATCCTCTCTTCATTAACAAGTTGCCCATAAAAATCATCCAATCTTCATAATGAATGAAAAATGAATAAATATCAATAAAATTCTTTTGTTAGTACTTTTATATATTTCTGAGACTTGTTTTCAATTTTAAAAAAATCATTAATGAATAAATAAATTTTTGTTTCCTATATTGATAGTTGGGAAGTGCATATTTATTAAAGCGTGAATAGAAATGTTTAAAATTACTTGGAATGAAAAGGAGAGAGAAAGTTTGAAATCGAGCTATATAAGATAACAAAATCCAAGCTTAAATTGTTCCAAGTTCTAAGAAAATTTGTGCACAAGTATGTCTACTTCAATTTAATTATAAAAGTTTTCTTGAATCATATTTTGAACAAACAATAGTTATGATGATGCTAGTTGAAAACAATATAATCAAGAATAATCGACACTTATATTTCATAATTCCTAACTATTTTTATCAAACTATTATTACTTTTAAACCTAAAAATTTTAACAAATCATTAAATGATTTTATGCTAAATTTTAATTCATAAATAATGAGATAATATTTTCAATTGATTTTTGAGTCATATAAAAGATGTTGAAGACCTTGAAAAGTCTTCTGGGTCACTATTTTTATTGTTTAGAAAGTCAAGGCAAAGGAAAATATAATAAATAAACTAATTGGTTCTTAATGAACTAATTCGATAGTTGAACAATGTTAATTGTCTATCATGAATTTATGAGAGTGGCAATAAAGCTAAGGCTTAAATAGCTGAACAGTCTTCACAAAGTTAGATGAGATAATGTTAGATGGTAGTGAGAAGCATTTTTCAGGGTAGTTAGTGGGTGAAGGGGAAACAGAAGCCGTAAATCAGTCGTCTCGAAAATAGATACATCGGGGTTATGGAGACAAACAGTTATTGAAGAAGGAAAGGAAAAGGCTGATGAAGGCTTGTAAGCCTATAAAGGGAAACAGAGACTCACCAGCAATGAAGTAATAACCGTAATAACGTGGATGAGATCATCGTGTCGCAACGAGCAACCCAGGGATTCGTGGTCGGTTGGATAAAGATTAAACTGAGATTTCCTCATGTTCCTCTTTCTCTCTTTCTTTATCCCTCCCTTTTTCCCTTTTACATCCTGTTCCAACCTCTTTAGGATCCACTATCATGATGTCTCGTATCTAATAGAGAATACAGCTTGCAGTTAATTCTATCCCCTGAGAGGATAAAAGGATATCATTTAATCATGAATATCAAGATCTACGTCTTAACTAATAACAATGTGCTTTTATATATTTTAAATACGTCGTTTGTCAATATCAAGTTATCAAATCATTCCTTTTATTACCAAGTTTTTTTTTTTATCTTATATATTTTATTTTCAATACATCATTTTTACTAGGATTTTATCCTACTCCTTTCTAAAATTTTATTTTTCAATTTATATTTTATTTTTTTGCTTTATCATTTCAGTAGATATTCCATAAGCATGATGAATTTATTCAAGTTAGGAGATTTAATAATAAATAAATTCCTTGGAAGCAAGACTTGTCTAGTACTAGAGTAATCTGGTCAGTCTTGGTCAAATGTTGAATCAGGAATGGACCAGGTTTGCTTCCTACTAGGGTATAGACTTCCAAGCTTTGAGGCCTAAGATTGATACAAAATCAGTATGAATTTGAACGGAATTGAATTATTTAAACAAAATAAAATATTTTTTTAAAATATTAAATTTAATAGAATCTTTTTTTTTTTCGTTAAAGATTGAAAAAGTATTCTGTTAAGCTTAGGCTTCAATAGTTCTTGAAAAGTACTGAGAGGTCAAGGAAATGGAGCTTTCATTGAAAATTATCATTTTCATTTTTTTTTTTTTTTAGTAATCGATAGTAATAATCTAGCGTGAAATAAAATAGAGAAAAAATCGTTGCTTTTTTTCTGAACAGTTTCATTGATTATAATTCAATGACAATAATAATATTTTTTTATGATTCCTGGGAGAACGATGAGATTGATAAATATCCATTATGATAGCAATCAACAATTTATACCAACATTATACACGAAAGATTGAACAGCAGCGTAACGAAATAATATAGATGTTTTAATGACAAATACATTAATTAGGTAAATAATAAACAGATTGAACGTATTAATTTGGCTCGTAAAATATATCAAGCAATTATTTGATAATAAAATTCTCATTATTATTTATTCATTAAATTATTCCTTCTGTCTCTCATCAATAAATAATTAAATAAATTAATTTAAAAAATAATTTTATCGAGTTATTAATTCAGTAGTAAACTAAAAAATAAGTCAGCCACGAGGAAAAATAGTGAGAAATGTCGAATTATAATATCATCATGTGTTATCAATCACACTTTGGTGGTACTTACACTTATCTGTTGAAAGTGTTTTCGAAGATTAAATACAGAAAAAGTTGAAAAATAAATCCTTTGAAGTTAAGTAAGTGGAAATATTTCACTTGGAGAAATCCCTGGGAATAGGACAATCTAGTCACAGTTATCAACAAAAAAAGTAACGTTATAAGACGAGTTGAGGAGTAGATATGTATACAGAAACATTTAATTCTGTGTCTGATTCTCACTACGCATGCGTTGAAAAGGGCTAAAGCTTTGCAAGCCACGCGGTGATGACAGTCTCTCTCAAACCGCGAAACTCCCGCCTTGGTTCGACAACAGCTTTTGGCAATCTAATAAACTCTGTCGTGTTGTGTTGTGAATTTTCTTGATTGTTTTTAATTTATCATTTTGTTTGGAAAATTTATTTATTTATTTTCGAAATATTTTTTACTGTTTTTGATAATGATAATACTAAAACAAGTACATGGATTTTAACAAGTTTCAAGTGTTCTGTATTGGTTTGAGAATATTTAAAATATACAGGTGATGAATTTTTTATCATTAAATACTATTAAATAAAATTAAATGATTTTAAATCATAAAAAAATGAGATAAGCTTTTTTTCTTTGGAATAAAAATGTTTAAGTTGGAATAAAAAAAAATCATTGTTTATAAAAATAGTGATGGAAAGTTTTTATAAAAATTTTTAAACAATTTTAAAGTTACATACAACAAGAATTAAGGATATTGTCTACATCAAAATAAAGACCCCACACATGTGACGTTTATTAATGGCAATACTGTCACAATTTGATAAAGGGACGGTTTTTTTATAAAAAGTTCTATTAGAAGTAGAGTTTTTTTTTATTGAATGACGATTTTTTTCTGTACTGAAACTTATACATTTCATTTAAGTTAAATAAGAAAAGATTGAAGAGAAGAGATAGTTTGACGTTAAAATTTAATTTACACGTACAGTTATATGAGCAAAAAAAAATGAAGTGATTCTTTTTATAATTACTGGAGATAATTGAATTTTTACAAAATTTTTTTTATTCTTCTTTAGGCGCCATTTTTGCACGTTTTTTTCTTTGCCCAACTAGGGTTGTCAAGTCATAAAAACGATTAAAAAAGTTTAACTGGATATCTTGAGGCTAAAATCTCTGGACTTAGAACTTTTAAAATGAACGTGATTTTCTCTTGGAAAAAGTTATCAAGAAAGAGTGTAAAAAAAAAATTTGTATGAAAATTTATAAATAATGTGAGGTCAAAAGGGAATTTTGTTAGATAAAATTAATTTATGTCACTCATCCATATGCTTAACAAAGTTGCAACTTGAAAAAATTTTACATCTATTTATTCATTTACCAAAATTAGATTCACAATAAAAACCATTCAATATTTATTTATAAAATATCTTAACACTTCCAGTAAATGAAAAAATAATTTAAAAAAATTTTTTTTGATAGGAATAATTGTCAGTAGTGCTTACAAAATGTTTATTTAATCATCAGGTGATATAATCTTTTGATATAAATCATCGTTTGTTTAATTATTTGCAAGAATATTTATTATTTAAATATTTATTAAGTCATAAACTATATGAAATTTTTTTCATGAGCAAACTTGTGTTGACAAAATTCTCTAAAGTAAATCTTGCAACAGATTACTACTTGAAAAGTTAACGAAACTGTTATGAATTTACTCCAGGGTATTTTATCAGATTAAGAATGGTTAACGTGTTTGTCTATTTTTAAAGCAACGATTATCTGATAATAATAATGAGTACAACCATTTTAACGTGTTTATTAAATCTAATTATTTAGAATATTTATTTTCGAAACATTTTATTAATAGAAAAAAAATTTTTATCAATGAAACAACTGAAATTATTTGAAGAAAATAACTAATCTGATCAATTCCATGATGAGTTCAATCATTATCTCACAAAAAACCACAGAAAAAATTCTAGCAATTTCTTCGCTTAATTTGTTAATTGATAAGTGTAATCGCAATGTTCACGAGTGAATAGAATTATTTTTATGAATCTTCATTCAATATATTTAGAATGATAAAAATGATCAAAAGTCAATATCATTAAGTATTATATTATTAAAAATTTTCAATTGCTGATTTTTTAATCAAATAAACGGCTATTCAATCCAGTAAATTGGAAAAAAATTAATTAAATATACTTCAAACGAAAGCTAATTAATATTTATGATAAAAGAAATTTTCACAATAATTAAAACTCTAATGACATAATCGTGAAAATAAATTTATCTTCAAAAAACTTGTACCTGTCAATAACTTTAATGCAATTTCTATCTCAAGAATTTTGTGATTTCCAATTCCTATTTCCTGTGACGATGGAATACGTTATTACGATCTAAATCTTTTTTTGAAACTTGCACGCACACCTTGCAAACGAATCTAGTGAATATAAACTGACGTAGATTGATGGATAGTAAGATTTCTTAAGAAGTAGATAAAAAATTTGAAAAACCTCATGCATGACTTAGTGTGCTTTCTGTAAGTTAAATAAATCATTCATATATTGAATTACTTAAATAGTAAATCGATACTTTTAGCCATTACTTCATTACCTAAGTATCTAATGGTACTTATAACAAAACAACTTACATACGATTGATAGCGGAAGTGTCACAGATAAAGGCCATAAGGATGAGAAACAACAGAGTGTAAGAAAGAATAGATTGATATGAATGGAGTTAGAGGTAATGGATTATCGTTATCTACAAACCCATTTTACAAATAAAGCAAAAACTAATGAATTATTTTCTTTCAATGTCCTTGCAAACGTACTAAAAAATACTCAAAGGATCTTCTGTTCCAATAGCCGTGTCTTAAGAATAAAAAATCTTCTGTTAATTAAAATCAGTTGTGCTATTTTTTTATTAAAAAAAAATTTTTTGAAAAATAATTTTTAAAATTAAAGCAGAAAATGTCGGACTTAAATAAAATTATTCTATTTTTTCTAAAGTTTCTTATTTTTTTCAGAAATGATATTTAGCTCTATCTAAAGTATTATACAATAAATAGGGTCTCATATTTCGTGGAAAGGGAATTTAAAAAGTATATGGAATAATTGCATTCGAATCAGAAATGTAGCAACAAATCGAAGGGAGAAAATTGTCAAAGGGACCCCCGAGATTTGTAGAAATGTATATTATTTGAGTAAATAGTCATATATTCCCTCTGTAGGTCGACCTAAGTATACTTTTAATCGTTTATGATAACGATTTTTATTTATCTTGGACACAAAGCCATTAGTGAAAAATATATATATAACATTATGCGATACTTAAACTCACATTTGTACATGATTTTGCTTATGAAGATCACTTTTATGACTATCTCGAGCTATTAGCCACCCTAATCACTTCTGCCTATACTTTTATCATTCATAATATTTATTTATTTATTTATTATCATCAAAGACAAAAATAATAATAACATAAAATTTTATTTACAACTCATCTGAAAATTAAAAAAAAATGGAATCGCTAAAAAATTTAAGATATTTTTAATAAATATCTGAGAGTGAAATTCCATTAACATTCCTATTGGAATGGATTTTCATTAATCTAATGCTTGTGCTCAATAGCAAAGAACACTAATCAAACGTCTGGAATATTTTTTTCCATTCATTGACACTCTTACTTCAAAAGACTTTTACAGTCATGAATTTGCTGAAGAGAAAGCGATACAATCGCCAGAACGAGGGCGGAATGAGAATATAGGGGTTACTTCCAAACTTACCGCTTAAGTCATGTATATCCATGCTCCTTTCTCACGATGTTTGACCATTCCTTTCCACCCAATAGCTAGTACGTGGGTCTGATACGTATTATATTCAAATTCCACTATCCACCATTCCACTATTAAGGTCATTAAATGACTTTTGTCCTTTACATTTTTCACGAATTTTCATGTTCAGTCTTTATTTAACAACAAAGTAGTGTTGGTAAAAATTTTAAATTAATTCATTGAATTTTATTATTCTTTAATCAAATTATTAGAATTGAACTGCAAAACTTTGGAAATCTAATAAAAAATGAGCAACTTTTTAAATAAATATTTTGATTGTTATTATCGTGTTGATAAACTCTGAAAACTATCAACAACAATTGTATTTTGACTTCAATTGAGCCTTGATAACAGCTCGAAAAGTAACAAAATACCATGATAATCGAGATATTAAACCTATAATTGATTTATCAACATTCAAAAATAACTGAATTGTAAAAGTTCGTTTCCTGCTTCATTGATGAAACCATGCAACACAACATGGTGATAAAATCATTTGACAATTGATAATAAAAGCACAATAATAAAAGTAAAAAAGAATATTTATTTTGACTGTTCCAAAGTAGAGGGAGGTAAATATTAATATAGCTGAAAATAGCATTAACATTTTATAAATATATTTATTTATATTTAGCTGATAAGCTGAAAAAAAATATTTCGATCATACATCGTTCGTTTTTTAGAACATTAAAAATATCACACTGTAAATCTAAGGTATAGTAAAATAACACACTTCGAGTGTGTTTAATGTTAAATTTCTATACACAAATTATAGAACCTTGTAATTATTTTTAACACACTTCAAGGTGTGTTGAAATCTATAGTTTGTTTACAGAGTTTAATATTAAACACGTGCAGGTATGCTTACTGTAACACAATTTAGATTTACAGTCTAAAGATATGACAAAATTAAGAATTTCTAAAATAACTTCCTAATATCAAATTAAAAATGATCATCAATAAAAGTATTTGACAATTTTTAAGATACAAAATATTAATATTTTCCAAGTATTCAACTGAAAGGAACTCCTAAACTCAATCTTAAGTTGAATGAATTAAAAGTTAACGAAAGACAAAGAGAAGAGATGGTACATAAGGGATTGGAGTAAATAATCTATGAAAGACAAGTTCAATATCACCCTTGTATATCGAATATCGGTCGAGCGTGTCTCGATAGTCTCTCGTACTTTTCTCTTCTATCCCCTGTTGCAATCATCAACCCTCACTCTTCTTATTTCCATCTCTGTCTCTCTGTCACACAAAGATGATTGAAACTTTATCTATTATCCAGTCCAATAATAAGCAAGTCTACATAGTCCCGTAAATAGCACTTAATTTGCCTCAATAAAAACCATAAATACTCCGCACTCTTGCCATTCTGACCTTAAATGTTAAATGTAGACATTTCACTCACGTATAAACTATTCCACGTCATCTGTTTACTATTTTTATTTTTATATTCATCCATATATATATATATATCCTTGACATTAAATATATGTATATGTAAAAGAAACATCGATAACATATTCTTCTTTAAAAAACATTATCGATTTTATCTACACGAATTTTATTCTTTCACATTCCCATAAAGTTAAGTAAAATATCCTGTTGATCTGTTTTGACAGTCAACAGTTGTATAACTTTACAATTCAATAGAAATAGGAAATGGTTCAATCAATAACACATTGTTTGATATACTAATGCCAAAACAATAGTCGATAAATCGATAATAGCCTTAAACATAATTGAGAGAATAATTGCCTTATTTTCAAAAAGAATCTAATGAATTACCAGACTATTTTTCTCAATGTAATGTAATTGTAGTTAACTTTATATAGTGGTTGAAAAATTCACTCTCCACACAATTTTTTTTTTCACTTTTCTTATTTTTATTTATTCCTCAATATATTATTTGCTTTTTTTCTTCATTCCTACTGTTTTATCTCCTTACCGTAGCTTTTCATTTCTCTCTTTTATCATTAATTTATAAGACTCCGGTAGTTGACTGTATATATACAGTTATACTACTCTCCTTTATACCTTTTCAAGCTTGAAAATCGTTGGAAGTTTCACACTTTAAAAGTGTTGAAATATTGCAGATATGAATTTATCCTTCACTTGAAGGTATTTTTTTTTATTTATGTCTATATCATGTATATTTTTTTTTTTTGTTTTTATTTCGGATAATAAAATATTTATCCACGAAGAAGCTGGTATCGATTCAATTTTCACGTACTTGAGTTTGAGAGGATCAAAGAAAAGCTTTGAGAAAAATATTTACATTTAATAATTATAGTAACTAGGGTTTGTTTCTATTTATTTTTATAAAAATCTTAATAATAATAAATTTTATATTTTCATGTTGATTAGCTTTCGTTTCAAAATATTTTAAAAGATACTTCGGCACATAGGAAAGATGTAAAAAATTGTAAAACAAAAAATACTGTTGAAATGCAATAAAAACTTTTATATTCGGTTGTAAAAATTTTTTTAATAATAAAAATAATGGGTCATTGAAAATTAATATATATATATATATATCTCGCATTGGAAACGAAAATTAGTTGGATCAACTAAAATTTGGAGCTGAATATTGCAAACTAATATTCCTAGTTAATCTAATTAAAAAATTTAGTTGAAAGGCTATTGTATCTGGAATCGTTTATTTAATTATATTATAATTAATATTCGTTTTTTTTCAACTTTTTTTTTTCATCATTCAAACTAAATTTAGTTCAATTGACTGAATTTTTTCAACTACAGAATTTAGTTGAATCTACTAAATCTTATTTTTGTTCAGTGTGGAAGTAATAAAATTCTCTGATTTCTCAAGTAGATCCGATTCTTTGGAGTAATTGAAGCTAAATTATCCTTGGAATAATTTTCAGTAAAAATAAAAGCATCTGAATAGTTGTAAATCATTGATGATATATGTATTTTTGTGTTTTAGTTGATTTATTAGTAACCAAATTCAACATCGATCTTTGGACTCTGATAGTCTATAACTGTAGAGAACGAATCGTTGGAGAACGTTTAATCTGGTAGAAGTACCAAGGCTAGAATTTTCTCTAAAAGAGTTATTTATTGCTTTTCGTCTGAAATTTCCCAAGTGTAAATTGGTTGTTGAGAACAGTAAAAATAAAATATTTTTATATTAAGTTCAACGTTCTTAACTTAACTCTATCATTTAAGAGTTCAAGTAATCTTGGATTAATTTTTTCTAATTAACAAAACCACCTCAATCATCACTTTTGTCTGCTTCGTGAATATAAAAAAAAAAATTTTCCTCTTGATGACAGTTCTAGTGTGATAACAGTTCTTACGACTCACAGTAAAATATTATTAGAAAATTTTTAAAACAAGCATAAATTCAGTAGAGTAGAAAACTTTATGAAAAAGGACCTTTTTTAGAAATACAAATACCTATAGGTAGATCGTAATTCAAGTACATCATATATATTACAACAACCAATTTTCAAATAAGTACACAGTATGTTCATAACGACTTTTAATTCAAAAAAGTTTTAAAAAATTTACAAGTCTAATTTCAATTTATGATTCACGGGTGGATCACAATCTCTTTGATCCTGAATTTTAGATACAGTTGTCGGTACTGGATTTTCTTGTTTCGATTGAATTTCAAAGACGCTTTGATTTTTTTTTTATAGTCAAGTTGAATTAAGGTAAATGTATTCCACCCTGATATTATTTTTTAGAATAATCTCTATAACCAAAATTTCCTTTTACGATAATTCCGTTCTCTGGTTTTCGTTGATTGGTACTAAAGTGTAGCAGAGAAAGGAAATTAATCTTTTAAAGAATATCCTTCGGAAATAAGTCAAGTTAACATTGAGTATGTGAGATACATGTAGGAATATATCCTTTAAAGCTCTCTTGTCTTTGACACTTGTTCAAGAAAACTGCATGTTGACAGTATATATTTCCGCCAGTGACTGTTTCAACTCAAAGGAGTATTATTGACATAAATGATGTAATAAAACAATATCGATACTAGGCAATTTGATCTTAGTAGTTGGCAATGTTATAATCCCTGAATTCACAGCTGTATAATTTTATAGTTCTTGTAATGTAAATATCCATCTCAACCTAGAACATAAAAATTTTATAACTTTTATATTTTTTTTACAATGTACGTGTCCGATAAAACCGTAAATTCTTCCCTCTCTTACTGATTTTTATGTATAGAATACATATACTTTTATGTTATTATCAACTCCATAAACAGAAAAAAAATGATTTTTCAGGAATAAACTTTCTTCTCAGGTAATATAATTTTTTATCACATTAAATGAGATTTGTTTATGAAATTTTTAGATTGAAAATAATGTTGGATGAACGCAAAAATTAATTCCAGATAAATAAATTTATTTATTTGATATAAATAAATATATTGACTCAAATAAACTCAATCAAAAATTAAAATTAATTGAAATGTTTAAGTATGAGCTAATTAATTGATGTATGAATCTGAATTTTTCTGATTGCCAACTTTGATTCACCTGCATGTATACTGACAATCTTGAACAGATTCACTAAGTCTAAAACCACTTGAAACCAAGTTCAATAAATCTAGGTTGAGAAACCAAACCACTTTCTGGTTGGAAACCAAGCTGGAATGTTCTAACTGATTTTTCTTCAACTGAAATCATGGCAAAGTTAAATTGAATTATGTTCATAAATAAACTAACAACGTGATCATAAACTCTTCTCAAAGTGATAAAACTTAATTAATAAATTAATGAATAATGATCATTCTTAATCGTGTAAATAAACTTTCAACTAAATTATTTATCATTTATAAAAGTTCTATTTAAGCTTAATTATAATTGCACTTGAATCTTGATGACAATGAATCCAATTACTATTTATATTTCAGTAACATGTATTATATATTCAATTAATAATTACATTTTAGCTTTATGTTAATGAAAGTGGTTTCTAGTAATAATCAACCATCAATGTCATCGTGTTAAAATCATATATCAACATCTGTAAATGTCAGATTTTAGATTCAAAGGCTTAGCAGTAGGCTTCAAAGCATGTAGGTATGTCAAACCTCAATAGATGGGGAGTTCTGTTTACTGTTCTAATGTCACTTGCAATATTGCTAAACTCTAAACATGCTCGTGGTTATATTAACATATAAAAATTCACCAATTTTCAATTCAAACTTAGTTTCACCCACTTTTACTCATTCAACCAAATATCCTTTCATCATTGATTCATTCGTTTGTCTTGGAACTCATTACTTCAACTTACATGCAATAAAATCTGTTTTAGTAGTCTCATCTCAAGATTTATTTACTTTCCTCTAATCAATGTCAGGTGTAATGATCATCACAATAAAACTTCTAATACTCAAATTTTTAATTATTTAAAACATTTAATCCTTTTTAAGTTAAGCTTATGTAATTAATGCTTTAAAAAACTTTTAATGGATAAAATAACTAACTTGATTTGAAGGTGTTTTTTCCAATAAAAAAATGATTTAGAAATAAAAGAAGTTGGATTGGAAAATTTTTAATTGGAATAATAAAGTTTTCTTGATAGTTGGAATATAGAAGTCAGTCGATTGTAATGCAAATTTGGTCATTTAAGAATGATATTGATCGAAAGTTTGCCTTCTGATAATCATGTAACTTAGATGGAACTTGGAGGATATGAAGGAATGATATTTGTGTGGCATCAAGAGTCTAATAACCACAATTCAACCTTCCTTCATGCTCTCTTTTACCTCAATTTACTTAAGCTCATTGGATAGACTGAAATTTCATACATTTCTATCAAGTTTAGTGTTCACATAAAAAGAATTTGACATTTTCTAATGATTAGTTGATATCAAGTTTATATACACAGCTCAATTATCCTGACTGGTTGATAATTAAATTAAACCTTCATTTTTTTTTTTTTTCATTTTACATGCCAAGCTTTTTTGTGCAGGACAATTTTTTTGTGTCACAAAAAATAGGACTAATTACAAAGAATTTAACTAAAAGAGAATACTAAGCGTATGTTAGGAGAAAGAAGTATTAATTAAAGACTAAAAAAGATTCTACAGAATATTTCATTCGCAAGTTTTAATTATATTTGACCAAATTTCAGAGTAAGAAAAAAATGTTTTATATTTTTAAACTAATTCACTTCCTATTTAAATATGAATATTGAAGTAGTTGGTAGCTTTTATTCTTTCTTTTATACATAAACTAAACGGATAATTAGCTCAGAGTTTGTTCTTTTAAGCGTGCATAATTTTTTCTCTGTTTTCATCAAGCTTTCAAGGTAATATTCATTTTCATATAGAATTGTACAAATATACTCTTTAATTTGATTCTCAACATTCGATATCTGTATGTATTTTGAAGTTTCTATGAAATTTAACTTGTAAACTAAAAGAAAATTAAAGTCAGAGATTTGCAAATATAAAAATGAAATTTATGCTAAGGGTTTTGGCAAATAAAGAGAAATAAAAAAAAAATTATAAATTATAACTTCTAACAATTTTGTATAAAATTAGTATCTAGTACTTTACTTGAAGTTACATTAAATGAAATTAAAACGTCAACTTAGACAAAGTTAGAGTTAAATGAACTGTTGTTTACACTTGTCTGCTATTTCATACTTGTGATGGTATAGTTAGATTAGATGCTATTTAAAATTCATGCAAAAAATACTTTTATACAAAAACTTGATTTATTAAAGCCTGTGATGATCAATCAATATGTTAAAAATGCCTAGATGTAAGCAGAAAAAATATTTAATAAGTGATGGCTTTCATCAAGTCCAGAAACTATGGAATATGTAAATTACTCACAAGTTGATATAACATTATTCACATATACTGTTGGAAATAGTTTAATGAGTTTGCTTAACTGATTGTAATTTAAATTAACAATTTACTAAATTTATTTATCTATTTATTGCGTGATAGAATTTTCGAAATTCTTCCTTATTACTGATACCTAATTGGAGAAATGCCAGTTAACAATAATGAAATACTTATTGCCAAAATTTTTTTTCCCTTCCTGGCAGCAAAAAATATGTTACACTTATTTTAACGTTTTGAAAATTAAAAAAAGCTTTTTAAAATTAACAGCCCGATATTTTATTTTATATAAAAAAAAACAGTTTTATTCATTACAAATTTTTTAACGTGGTTTTTTTCATTGAGGTAAATGGAGTTGACAGCATTAATGCTTTTGGGAAGTCTGAAAATTTTTTTCAAAAATAAAAGCAACTTATTTCATGAATTTATTCCTAAAAATTTGGAGTAAGTTATTATAAATTAAACAACTTCCTATTAATTAGTTATGAAGTAAAGTTTGACACTTGGCAATCTGGAGGTTTTAAACTATTGAATATTTTTGTTAAAATAATTTATTAAGTGATCTTTCATGATGAAATGAACTCAATGAAATAAAAAATCACTTCTTAGTTTGGTTTATATTTTTTATATGTCTTTCAATTAATTATATACAAATGATCACTCTAGTTCATAACATAACTATGTCTTTATTTTATTTATTGTTTCAATAATCCATATTTGTAGCATATTTTCCATTTTTCACGAACAAATGTTCATCATTGGAATCTTTGATTCAAATAAAAGTCATATAATCAATTGTCTTTCTACCAAGGCAATTATTATAAATAAAAAACATTTTCATTGAACGGAATGAAATTCCATAAGTAATTTTTTCGTTTGTCTTTTTATCATATGATCATATTATATCAAAAAAAAATTCCATGATGATGAATGGTGAATACCAGTTGGGTCGTCCAAGTAAACAGAAAGAATTTTCGATTTTTTATTACCACAGAATTTTTATCGTAAAACTTTATAAAAGATAACTCAAATTCTTTTCTAATAAAATGAAAAAATGTAAAAATTAAAATAACATTTTATCATCTATTTTTCTATCGAAAGTTTATTAAATTTTAAAAAAAAAGTACTTTTATAAATATAAAATATTCGATGAAAAGATAATTAAAGGCAAATTTTTTCACTAGTTTCAAATAAATTGATTAATGAACATAATTGAATGTATACACAATAGGTTGAATAATGAGAAAAAAGGAAAAAAAAAATAAATAAAATTGGAATAATTTATCACAAATAGTGTTGTATACAGAGCTTTATGATGGGGTGTGAATTACGGTATGTAGATGGTAAAGCCTCAGGTGTAAAACGATTCTAGAAGGCTACTACACAACCTGCTGGATCGAATCTGCTTTGATCAAGTAGCGGTAAACATTCACCCGGATCACGGTTGAAAGCCTGACCCTGTCCGAAGCTCTGACCAGAGGCTGTCTCATTCGCTTCTATACCACTTTATTCGCTTACTCTCAAACTAGAGTATACGTCGTGTTTACCACCACATACCTCGATACTTCACTTTATTTCTCTTCAATCTCTATACACCACCAACGGTCTCTTTTTAAAGCTACCAATATATATATCCCACCACTCTGCTTGTTTGCATTGATGACAATAAAAAAAAACACTAAAATAGCATCACCTTTTGTGAATTAGTAAATTCCTTTTTACTTGCCTTTTCTATTCATTTGTATTCATGATCACCACTCACTTTTTCGTCTCAATTGCTTACCATATCGCTGATTTTATACAGAGAACTGGGTTAATGAAGAGTTTTTATATGTTTATCATTTTATTATATCATATATTTTGTATTTGTATGTAGTAAGGAAGATCTTTTTTGCCCAAGAAATATGTTTGTTTTGTTTAACTCAATTATCTTTGGAATAAAATTGAGTTCAATTATTCAAATGAAAATTTGAATTGATCGTCAAGTATTTTATTTATTTAAGAACAACTTTTCACTTTAGTAAGTTTAAAAAAGTCTTGCCTTATTTCTTTAAGATTAAAATTGTTTTGAAAAAAATTTCAAGAGTACTTTTTATTGATTATTGGATCGTTTGAATAATTGGATAATTTGTTTATTGTGGGAAGAGTCTTGTTAGTTGTAATGTCGTTTCAGATAAATTGAAAATTTATTAAAATTTTTGAAAGAGTAAATGTAAGATTAGTAAATTAAAAAGTAGTAAAAAAGAGTGATTTTTAGAATCGAAGTCATAAAACGGGAAAAAGTTTTGTTTTTTTGCTAACGTGTGGTATTTTTCTCTTTTAAGATGTTTTAAAGTTTAATTAAGAATTTTTGAAAGAAGGTTTTACGGTTCTGCCATAATAATGTTTACAACTTTATATCAATCTTTAGTGATAGTAAATTTTTCATTGAATTTTGTCTTTAGTTTCACCTTTGTTTTATTGCTATTATTAACTCATGACCTTGAAAATATAATTAAAATTGATTAAATTATTACTTAACAAAAAAAAATTTTTAAATCTTCATTTTTAAAAAAAAAATTTACTTATAAATAATATCTTTACAGCCATATAAATTATTTTGGAATGTTATATATAAAGAAATTTTGATCTTCTAGTAAACATTATATTACCAACATAAATTATTATGATCATTAAAAAGTGTTATGACATTGTAAAAATTTTTTTCCCCCATTTTATGTATTTTTAAGTTTCTTTATAAACTTTAGTATTATAATCAGACAATTTTTTTGCATAATATATCATATTTTGATATATTGAATAAAATTAAAACAAAAAGAATAAATTAACCTTGAAATTTAATGAAAAAAAGATTTAATTTTTTGAGTAGATTAAAAACGATTGGCCTGGTGAAACAATCACATCTACGTATCATTTAGATGTAGGTTGAAATGATGTGTACGATAAAATGGAAGTAGATTTTTTTCTTTTATTTTTTTTACGCTCGACGGTGTCGTACAAATTAATTTCAATGAATTGATTTGTTGGGATACTGGTGCAGGGAAAATTCAGTGTATTAAATGTGTGAATTCCAATTGTAACTGGTATTTAATTTATTGCGACACGATGAACACTTGAATACGATTAATGAATTGAATAGTCCCATTGTACGTAATATTATCTTGATACCAATAAATTTAAAAAATTTCCAACAAATTAAACCACTAAAAATAATGAATAATTAAATCATCTAAAAAAGTCAATTTAACTGTTTCAGCTTTTAGAATCAACCCTTTTAATCTTGCTACATAACAGTAATAACAGAGAGAAAGGGGATTCCCTCGGCTAGTGACAATGCGAAGGCAGTCGAGACAGTCACCAGGTGGAGCAGGTTCGACAACCTGAATCTCTAACCTCAAAATCAACTAAAATCCTAGAATGATGAACGAGAGTGACGTCTATTTATTCAATTGGAACGAGTCGTCCATTTTGGCGCTGGATTTGAATCCCACGTTTTACAACGCAAGTTATTTTATTAACAGGACGTCGACTGATTTGTGGGATTTAACAAGTGACCGTGTTGGGTTGGCAATAATGTTATTTTTGTTCTCAGTGGCGACAGTTTTCGGCAACACACTAGTGATTCTCGCGGTTGTTAGAGAGAGATACCTTCACACAGCGACTAATTACTTTGTTACATCACTAGCATTTGCCGATTGTCTAGTGGGGCTGGTGGTGATGCCTTTTAGTGCTATTTATGAAGTTTTAGAGAACCGATGGCTTTTTTCAATGGATTGGTGTGACGTATGGCGATCATTAGATGTATTATTTTCTACTGCATCCATTTTAAATCTCTGCGTTATCAGTTTGGATAGATATTGGGCCATTACGGACCCTTTCACTTATCCAACAAGAATGAGCAGAAGACGTGCTGCCATTTTAATAGCTATTGTTTGGATCTGTTCAAGCGCAATATCGTTTCCGGCAATAGCTTGGTGGCGAGCAGTTCGAACTGAAGAAGTACCAAAAGACAAGTGTCCATTTACTGAACACTTGGGTTATCTTATTTTCTCGTCGACAATTAGTTTTTATTTACCATTGTTTGTAATGGTATTCACTTACTACAGGATATATCGAGCAGCTGTGATTCAAACTCGTAGTCTCAAACTTGGTACAAAACAAGTTATGATGGCGTCCGGTGAATTAGAACTTACTTTAAGGATACATCGAGGTGGTGCGACCAATACTCGACTATTTAGAACAGCATCAAGTACTCCTGAAGATCTTCAGGACATGGAAGAACCACTTACACTTCATAATAATGGACTAACTCGTATGCCTTCAGCGAGAATTAATAATAAACAACATCTTGGTAAAAACTTTTCGTTGTCTAGAAAGTTAGCTAAATTTGCTAAGGAAAAAAAAGCTGCCAAGACCTTGGGAATAGTCATGGGAGTTTTTATTGTCTGCTGGCTCCCATTTTTCGTCGTAAATTTACTATCTGGATTCTGCTCCCGATGTATTTACAATGAAGAAATGGTGTCCGCCGCAGTTACGTGGTTGGGATGGATCAACAGTGGTATGAACCCAGTCATCTATGCTTGCTGGAGCCGAGACTTTAGACGGTGAGTCTCTTTTATCATGTTTATTATCGTCCAATTTATTCACCTATTCATGCTGAAGTGTGAATATATTTTTTTCTTTTTTCAACACTAACTTCCTTTTTTAAAAATAGTTACGCTAAAAAATTCGATGGTCAAGCATTTTTTTTTTATTTACTATCAAAAAAATTCAATTGTTTCTTTCACAAATACTTTTTACAAAGTGAAATCTTTTTATTTTAAAGAACAAAATAAGCTATCGTATTGAAGTTTTTCTCTAAAATTGCATTTCATGGACAAAAGCAATTTCGTTATTTAATCATTTTGGTTTTCAAACTTTTTATTTAAATAAAATGAAAAAAAATATGCTTCAAGTTACAAAAAAAAAGCTGATTATTAAATAGACCACTGCCTGGAATGAAGTCAAGAACATTAGAGAAGGGCGTTAATATTGATAAAAGTAAAAACTATTATGTATATTTAATTACTTAGAAGAGTAAGCAAAAAGTTAATGTTCATAAAAAACTTTTTATCAGTATTTTTTTTCATTAGCTTAGGCTTAAGTTTCTTTGTTTTTAATCAAGCTCATCGTATCATTTTTTATCAAGCTATTAATTTAATTAAATACATTCAATAAATCAAATGAATGCAAGCGAAATACACTGATATGAAATTTTTATTGATACGTTCATCAGTGTATTCCGCATTGTTGATACTAAAAAAAATTATTACTAAGCCAAAAAGTACAAAATGAACAAAATAAATCAATTAAATCGATTAACTTTAGAAAACTTTTTAACTTTAAATTCAATATTTTTTAAACGAATTTATTAAAAGCTTGAATATTTCAACTAATTCCTATATTTCAATTTATCTTTCAAATACTTTTTTTCTTCTTTTACCATTTTTCCAAGTGTCTGCTTTTTATCTTATCCTTTCATATTTTTTTTTCTAACTCGTAAGCTCTTCTAATACTCACGAATTGGTGTCTTTTTCATTCCATTTGATATGTCATACGATTTGTAAAGCCTTTATACTGACAACACCGTGATTATGCTCTTTTGAATCACGATCCAACCACAAAAAGATCAATTGTGAAAGTGTTGTCCTACTCTCAACATCAGTGCGTTAAACGGCTTTACTTCCCCAGTGTGACAACTACAACGAACATACTAAATCAATAAAAGCGAACTAACAGGGGATGAAGCGAGTAATGTTCAAAATATATTTTATATTTTGACAAGTTCTATAATGGGTGTAATAGACGTGAGAACTTTTATTGTGTAGCTTCAATACATTTCCAACATTCCGCTTTCATCAGTGCTATTCGTGAAATGATAATTATCTCACAAATTTTAATAGAGATTTAATTTTATTCTTTACGTTTAAGGCATTTTGATTGAGATTAATTTTTTCTTAGGATCTTTTTTTTATTACACTAGAATTAATGATTATTGAAAAATAAAACGTTTGTTTAAATAAAAGAATCAGGTTTTATCGTACCATTGTTAAAAGAATATATTATTAATAATAATTTTAATCTAAACTCTTCTCTAAAATAGGCATTAACTTTATTTTTATGTTTTTCAAAGTTATTAATCAATATGCATAAAGCTACTGTATATATTTTATAAAAAATATTAATTTTATTCTAAAGGACTTTAGGTCTTTTTTTTTTATTTTTACAAAAAATCTGATCTATACAATTTATGTTGGAATTATTTATTTATATTGATTGAAAAAAAACCTCTCAATAAAAGAATCTTTTTTTATTGATATTTATGATGGTGTATTTTTTTATTCTTTTTTATTAGTTTGAAAAACTTTTGATGGATAGTTTTTGGTAAAAATATTCTACAGCTTTTTTTGTATTTTTTTAAACTAATATTCAATTGAGGTAAAAAAATATTTGCGTACATCTGCTGGAAAAATATTTATTTGTAATTAATAGTTTCTCTTTTATGTAATTTTTTTTTGATATGAGATTTAAGAATATTTCTCTTTAAGGATTCTAGTCAGAAACAACGTCTCACATTTACCTTTGAAGTCCAGTTTTTGGTGCTAAGTAACCTAGGCAAACAAAAAACCAAGCCAGTCTTTGTTTAACTTTGGCTTACTGAGCAACCCAAAGTAAATTTAAATACCAAGTTTAAGATATCGGTCATGACAGTATAAATTTTTCACAAAATAAAATTTATCTAGTATTTTTAGTGTACTTTTAAATTAAAAAAAAAATCAATATTCAATTAACTTGATGGAAAATAATTTCTTTAGAGCTCATTATAAATTTTTTACTTGAAAATATCGTGAATTTTTCTATCATATTCTGTGACAATTATTTTATCAAGATCGTCAATAATTTTTGCAAACATTGGAATAATTTCAGTGTCCTTGAGGCCATTTAAGGGAATAAAAATACTTTATGTAAGTTTAAAAGACCATTTACGTAGACTGAAAGCTTTCTTTTAATGCATACCTCAATAAGGGTGTTGATGACTAGGTAATATAAAAGCATTTTTCAAGATAATCCTTGGAAAGATGTTCTCCACCAAAACTCAGCAGGGAGGAAGTTATTTTTCAATTGATCAAGTGATTTAAGAGCATTCCTTCCGGAAATATATTATATAAAAAACGATATCTTCAATATTAAATGAAACATTGTTAAACAATTTTCAAAATTATCTGAAGAATTTTCTGCTTCATATGAATTTAATTTCTAGTATTTTGGTAAATTCATTGAATAATTAATTAAGTAATGACGTTCCACACATAATTGTTAATTAAAGATAGAAATATGATATGATGTAAAATGATTTTCTATTTCATTAATTCCTTAATTGGTTCAAACCAACGTTACACTATTTAATTATCGATAATAGATGTAAATTAATTATTCTGTAATGTATTAAATAGTACCCTTATTGCATCTCACCTTTGATAATTCAAATTACATTAGTGATAAAATATCATAAATTATAAATGAAAGATAAATAATTTCAGTATTCCAGCAGCTACTATTTCCTCATTGAAAAAAAAAATGTTTACTCAAGTATTATTATGATGATAGAATATCTTTTGAGAAAGAAGTATTATTCTACTTTTGAAGAAATTCCTATCCGTCTTGATAATGAATAGAAAATTTAATGCGATAAAACGATAAAAGTTCTGTCGACTTTCTAATAAAATAAATATTAAAGAACATTAAAATTCAAAAGTATTTGAACTTAGTGTAAATATTATTGACTAATAATATTAAAAAAGTTTTCTTCTAGATGGAACAATTTTATTGATTCAATTTATTGAAGAAATTGCCGAGTTGGAAAGTAAATCAAATAAATTCGTTGAATATTCATTGATAAATCAGTGGAAAAACTTTGAAATTTGTTTAAAAAAATATTTTTAAAGAGTTTTTGCAAAATAATATACCTAGATAACTTTTTAATAATAAAAGTGATCCACACTGATAGACAAAACCAGAGCAAGATGACCTTTTGGTCCAAGATGAATCTCTTCAAAAAACTTAAAAAAAAAAAAGTAAAAATCTACTTATAAGGTAACTAAAGAAATAAAAGATTATTATTTAGATTTAAAAAACTCTACTGATTAAGAAGCAGGCACTCAAAGCTGTCATTAGAAAACAAACTCCTGATTCACAAAGTTATCATCAAGCCAATATAGACGTCTGGCATCCAGCTTTGGGGCTCAGCATACATTAGCCCAGTCCAAGTAATACAACGATTTCAATCCAAAGCTCCCTGTAAATGCTTCCTGGTTTGAATAAAAGTATTTACAAGGATCTTGGAATAAATACTATCAAAGAAGAAATAGCACTATTCAGCACGAGATATATCGACAGGCTCAACTACTATCCGAACTGGCTGGTCTCAACGATTCTGGATAGAAGTAACGAAACACATAGACTCAAAAAGAAATTCAAGCTACTAGACCTACTATCGAGATTTATAGAGTGAAGACTAAAAGGTTTTCAGTACCTAAAAATATTATAGGACTTTTTAGTGCACATGAATAAACCATCACAATTACTCATTGTTTAATTGAAACAGATTTGTAATTACACTTATTTAATAAAAAAAAATTTTTTTTGTCAAATAATTGAAAACTTCAATTAGCAAATATTTTAACTCTTCGATATTTTTCTTTGAAACTTTAGCACATTTAATATAAACGAGAATAACAAGAACTTTGTTTGCTCGTTGTTTTCTTGTAATCTAAAACTAAATTTACAGAACACCTCCAATTAACGTCTGTACGTATTTTCATAATGTGTTCACATAACAGCACTCCAAGTAAACAAATTCTCCGAGGAAATATTTGTACCATAATTAAACTTCTGCCATAGCAATTAAATACCCAAGACAAATCCTCACAACCTATAAGACATAATGAAACAATTTATTACATTCAAGTACACTAAAAAAATTATTTTTATTATGTATTTAAGTAGAATAATTAGTTTTTGTACGAACTTTTAAGTGCATTCTGGTAACACTCCTAACATTGATCTATTTTTTAGAATCTAAAGAATGAAAATTGGTGGCGACATTTGTTCTCGTGACTAATTAAACGAGAGATTACGCTAGAATATTAGTTCGATAGAGAAAGATAGATAGCAAGTTTATAGCAAAAAAAAAAACGTAATTTATTTTGATTGAACTTTTTTCTTCTTTTAGAATGAAATTTAAAAGTTTCTATTCAACAGATATCTTTTAGACGTTTTTTATTCATAATAACTGTTATTTTACCGTCAAGAATCTGCTTTTAATAAACCTACAAGGTGATAATTTTTTAAAAAGAAATCAAATAGTTTTATTCATTCTCAGTTATTAAATTTAATGGTATGGAAAGAATTAGATTTTATTTCTTGAACATGATTTTTTTATTTTTATCACTCAAATCAATGTTTAATGTTACTTAAATAAATAAATATGTAAAAAGTCATTAGAAGCTTTTTTTAAAGAAATTTAATACTAAATATTCCTTCTTCCCTTGCTCCTACAATATTCTTCCTCCAAGAATAAGAATCATATCTTTATAAACAATTAATTATACATAAAAAAATTTATTTTTCAATGCTGTAATAATTTCAATTTTTCGCTATATGTTGCTAACGACAACCAATTGGCCATAAACTTTTATCGTACCATGTTCGTCAAGCGTAGTTATTCTAAACTTACATTACTCATATCATATCTTGCCATCAGTAAGTAATAATGTAAAAGTAGTTTAAACCACATAAGATTTAAAGTGAATGTTTTCTAAATCATGTAATGTGAGCATAAATAATTCTCGTTAAATTTATGAATATATTTTCAACAGTAACAGGATACTTAGAGAAAGTTTACAAAACAAACGGTCAGCCAAGCTTTCTATTAATAAGGAGCATAATGTGAAAATGAAACCTTTTATATTTTGATGTTGGTAATTACTTTTATCATTATTCTGATTCTAGTTTATATATTTATTTAAGAGATATTTTACATGAAACTTAAACAACTAACACAAACTTTCTAATCAAATTCCAACTTTATTAATAAAATAAGAAAATGGCTGACTAAAATCAGATATTTCTACTTTTTATGTTTTTTTTTTAATTATGCATGCTAATAGTAGGAAAAAAAATATAAACCGGTTGAAATTATTATTGAAAATTTTTGTTTATAATAGAAAATTGAGTTTTTAATAGAAAAAATTTTTTTTTGAGCTTTTTAAGTTAAAAAATCCTTTATTACATTGCAATAACCACTTCTAATCAGTGTTTGTCATAAAAAGAATAAAAAATTGTCCATTCTCAGATTACCACTAGATTGATAATTATAAAATTCAAAGTATAAAATAATAAATATTTGGAAACTAAAAATTTTAAATTAGAAAATAATAAAAAAACGGTGGTTAAATATTTCAATTACAGATTATAAATTCTAATTACTCATTGTCAGGTGTAAATAGAATCATTTGACATTGAACAAATGTTTATTAAAGTATTTTATCTAACAGTACGAAAGCTTAGGATGGTTGTAACAATATTCATAGATGAATTATCGAAAAAAATATTTATAAATCCAAAAAGCTCGTATTTTTAGGATACTGTTTATTTTATGCATTACAGTGATTTTAGTTTATAAATTGTGCATTCTGGGTCAAATCACAGAAACAATCGCCAAACTGTGTAATCTGGAGGTTTCGTTACCTATTCGTACAGTATGGAAACTCAATGTTTGTTCAAACTTACTGTCCCAATGTTAAACTACATATATGTTTCATCCACATTTCAGTGTTATTTTCCAGATTCAAACTTTAGCTCGTATGTATCCGATTTAGAATCCGCACGTTCTCTCTCAATTTATTGTTACATTTAACGTGAATTTAAATCCAACTTCTTATGTAAATGATTCACAAAAAAAAGCTCTAAACTATCAATCATATCATAACGAATTTTTTTTCATCTCAAAATCTATTAACACAGGCAATTCTTTTTTCTTCTTGTTCATACGTTTTCTCTACATTTTTCACTACGAGTCCACTTTTAAGTTTTGTTATTCTACGAAATTAATGTTTGCTTTATTAATAACTCTATTTACAATACACTCCATGCACAATATTGCGCAAAACTGACAAAGCAAATTTGCGAGATAATTTGTACAGTTAAAATTTCAATATTTACTCAGAACTGCAGATGTAAAATTATAAAATTGATGAATTCTAGTCGTGAATTCAAATCGTCGAATAACCTGACCTCATTTTTAAATAATTAGCAAGTCTCGTTTAAACCATAGATAAAAAAAAAATTACTAATTTTTTATTAACCACTAATATGATAAAATCAAGTCTCAGACGAGGAAAATTGTAAACATTAGCTTCTGATAACAGTGATGGAAAGCCATCATCTTGACATCTCTTAGGCTTATATTGACAGGGCAATTACTTATTCATTACCACTCTTCAACTATTGCTAATCAGGTAGTATAAGGGTAACAATAGTTGAAAACTTTCCCATTACTGCTTTATTGCCATTACATAAATAATTACTTAATGACCCTAATCTTATTAATTTGTTTATAATGATTCGAATTGAAAATATAATTTGGATAGAAAACATTATAAATTGGTAATTATGGTGGAGTTGTTGTTTCAACTGACTCAAATTTTGATAAATATTTAGTGATAACAATTGTCCGTCACGTTTTAAGTGAATTGAATATTGTTAATTATAATCAATTTTAAGCCGATTTTAGTTTGGAGTACATAATTACGGATATTTGTTTATTTCGCATAATAAGAGATAATTATCCAGCAATAATTGACTCGGTTTATATTGAACTCTTTATGAAGAAAAACAGTGCTGCAACAGGATGACTGTACGATGTTGCCTAATAACGCAAATGTCCGATTATAGACACAAAACACCGCCCTACTGTAGTAACAGAATTCTCTTGCGACAGAACTTTCTTGTGACAAAAACAAGTCTGCCCTGAAATTGTAACAGTCCTGTGCAGACACTGAATATTTTCCTGTTTTAACATCTTGGTATTATTATGTTGTAGGCATGATACTATTTTTTCTCATCCTTAAAATCAGCATTGAATTTTTATTTTTTTGTGCATAAGCTGAACTTCTAATTTAATAATTCAGCATGATTCTAGGATTGAAATAAATAATTCTATGCTGCAGAGTGAATATAATCCTGTCTTGAGAAAAGAGTTCTTACAATTGCATTATAAAAGTTGTAATAAAATCAGAAGAAATTTTCTTAGTATCATGCAACGTACTATGATTACTTTTCATGGTGAAGTAAATTTTTTCTCAACAATTTCCTCTGTGTACGATATTACATTGGAGATAGTTTATGAGTGTCATTTTAACACGTTGCAAAAATGCTTGGGCTTGCAAAAAATGGACTACTGAAATTTTTTTTTCTTTATTTTTAAAAAATTACCCAATTTCTTCAAGAAAAAAATTATTTCAACAAAATTCATTCTAAAATTATTTTTTTTAATTTCTTTTTTGTTTAATTAATATAAACTAAACGTAATAACTGTTTATAAAAATATTTTCAAAAGATTCCTGTATAAAAAAATTTCATTCCCCGAATGTTAAAAAAACTTTTAATTTTCTAAGCGTATTAACTGGACTCATATTACTTAATGAAGAATAATTTAATTAATTAATATTACATTCTGAAAACGAACTATTCCAGTGTATAAACTAAAGTAAATAATCAATTAATCATCACATAATCTCTCGTAAACATTGAATAATTATGAACTCGTTAAAAATCGGTATAATTAATATTGTCACTTATTAATTGAACTCGGTGTATACGCTTTAATCATATGAAATCCTAGACTACAGCTCTCTTATGATATATTACCTCACGTGTCCTGATATTCGAATCTTCTTATTCAAACCCCTGAGGCTTCTTCACACTTCATTCAGTATCTCGTTTCTCTATCCGTTAGCAACACTATACTGAAAAGCAGTACGTTGTATCATATTACTAAGATTGATTGTTTATCTGACGGAAATCTCTGTTCATATAAACCGAAGGACCAATAAAATCAATTTTCATCAGTATATCTCTCAATAACAGCTGTTATTGTAATTTGTTCGTCAATCGTCATTAATAAGCTTTATGAGAGAACAGTTATTAATTATAACCCTATTTAATCGTTAAGGATAATAAAAAAACGAGTTTGTTTCAAAATAGAACCAAGGATAACTGGATTATTTATTTTACTAAAAAATATCGATGTAAAAGACGTTTTTATTTTCTATTAATAACTAACTTGAAGGAGTTAATCGTTTATAAAAAAAATAATTAACGATAACAAAATGGGATATTTTTCTATTTTCGATAACTGATGTAAGATAATATTTGAAGTCAACTATTTTCTATTATCTTTTTTCATTATTTGATTTCAAAATTTTCTAGATTTTTTTAAGAGATCAATCTTGGATTAGAAGGTCATCTTACTCCGGTTCTCACACATTCTTAAAGCCTTATGGCGGTGATAAATCGCACATACATTTTTTTCTAAATAAAATGAAGTTAAAATATAATTTTGTATTAGATTGGGTGTTTTGTTGTGATAAAAAATATATATGTGAATACTACATCAATCTTCGTGGATTTTTAAGTTATTATTATTAAATTAAATGGTTGAAAAAATTTTCTTTGTAGAGAACTAAAGAATAATAAACTTTAATGTGCTTGAAGAATTCATTAGATTTAATTAATAAAATTTAAATGAACAGTAATTACTCCATTTAAGAATTTTTATTTTAAGCAATTATCCCTCTTGTCATTCGTAACAAACAACACGAAATAAACAGAAAAAGGAACACTAATTGTTGCAAAGTGGATTACAAAAAAATTGAATAAAAAAGAATTGTAAACTGTGTTGCGAATAACAATACAAACAGTTTATATATAGATATATATATATTAAGTATTTCTTTTTTTTCGTGGATATGATGTTAAACATAAGTTGAAAGTGGGACAAAAAATCCAAACAGATAAAAGAAAACTAAGTAAAAGTAAGAAAAATCTGAAAAATGTCGATTTCAAATCTAGGATTCCCATGGATTTATTTCAGACATTTTGATTCCTTAAATAAATCATCAATATTTCCACGTCACTTGGCTCTCACCCAAAGAGTTATTCTTCTTATTCAATAGCTCTTCTATCTTCCCATAATCCTTGTAACAAGTCCATCATTTTTGCTAGAGAAATGATTCTTTTTTTTCGATATCTCAGCAGTCGTGATAACAATGGATACGAGAATATCAAGATCACATTTTTAAGTATATATTTCAATCCATTTTTTTTTATCTCTTCTTAACAAACATATTTTTTTTTCATTTTATCAATGTCACTGTAGTTAAAAATTCACACGTAACATTATTGGTTTTTGAGTACACAATTCTGCTAGATGAAAAATAGTGTATCGATCTTGTCGATAAACATTTGAAGAATCTTCGAATTGAATACAATCCTTCGCAATCCCATAAGAAGAATCATCCATTTTAAATAGCAGGGGATCTATTGTTTTTTACAGAATAAAGTATTATCGACCATTTTTATCCATAATCATACCAAAGTCTCCAGAGAATTAAATACTCTTGAGCTTGTTTGGTTTTTGAAAAATGCAAGCTGCATTATATAAACTTAATTTGCAAAAATAATGAGTTTGCATTGTTTTTGCACAAATGCAAAATATTTTAACCCTTCAGATGATTATCATAAGTCAATATTTAGTATTAAAAAATGATAAAAAACGTGCGCACAGTGAAATTGTGAGGTTTAATTATATATTTACTAAGATAACTGAACTGCTATAGATTTACGAACGTTCATCAAGTAGAACAAGCGTATCTATGGTTGCCCTTACAATTATTTACATTCTAACTTGCCCCTTAAACCTTCAAACCAACAAGATTAATTCGTCCGTATTAATTAAGCCTGCCTGAGGCAACGTTAATTACGTTAGCCATGCTTGCTCTCCTATTTCTATTTTCTTCATTTTCTAGTCTCTCGTGTTTATTCACTGCATTCTACTTGATATAAAGTTCAAATACTTGAAGATAATATTTGTCATATTGTTGGATTTTAAAAAATATATACAACTGAAGTATAACTGAGTTAGCACTCGTGTGATTGATTTTGATGATAAACGAAGCTTAAAGCCTGTTAGAAGGTGTTTATCGTTGTCGTCAAAATGTTTATGTCGTAGTTCATAAAAAAAAATATTACGTAAACAATAGTAGAGCTTTATCCATTGAATTGTTATATTGATGATATCATTTATAGAGCTTTACATGAATGTAAAAAATTTTAGAAGGCTTGTAAGCTCCAACGTGATAAGAATAAATTCAATTTAATGTTAGAGCCTTTTTAAGGCTTCCTGTGATCAACATAATATGGATATTTTTGCTATATGTTTTTTTTTGTTTTAAATAAATATTAATAAATATTATATTTATAAATATAAACAAATAAATTTCTACATTTTGTAAATTCATACTTTTTCAAATAATTTCAAGATATTTTTTTTTTAATTTATAAATTTTAATGATGGTAATTATCACCATTTTACATGCCAGCATTTAAAATTTTTTTCAAGCTCGGATGAATGTTTTAAAAAAGAAAAATAGAGGAAAAATTCCACCTCCTTTTGATTTTCAATGAGTTGCATTTAAAAAAAAATGATAAATCACATTGTGCAATTGAAGGTAAAACTGTGAATATCAGCTTTAATATTTTTTGTATATTCTTCAGCGTTGATATCAGTTTTAAAAACTCGACAAAATAATAAACTAATGGAAAGCGCTGTTAAAAATATCTTCCTAAATTTTTTATATTACCAACATCAATTTCTATCATGTAACAAACCATCTGTCACTATTTTTCAAAGCACAATTTTGTACCCAAGAGAAATAGATACACACAATATCTCTCGAAAATTTAAACACTTGTCCGCGATATCGAATTAAAAACTAAATAAAACTGTATCACCATATTCCACATTGGACACAGATACAATGTTCTTTTTAAACAGTAATTTACAGAAAATATTCGAAAAAAGCAATGTGTTTCAATTGATATATTGAATCAGTTAAAATCACTGAAGTTTTATAAACATTTTTCAAGATAAAATTTTTAATTAAAATCTATGATGCAATTTTATTTATCTCCTTAATAAAATGGCTTTAGAAAAGAATAAAAATTTTTTTAAACTATTTTTTAACATTATAAATATCTAAATAATAATAAATCCTATTTAGCTAATTTTATTTAAAGGAAATAATTAATTAAAGTAAAGAAAATTCATTTATTTACTGTTGCAAGGAAACAACGTCGAAACAAATCCCTTAACAAGGAAGTCCAAGCAATCGATTAATATTGTCAACGAAATTGTAATATAGTTGTACGACAATAAAATACAATTTCAATTTTAATTCTAGATTTGTAAGTTCTCTTGAAATATCACTCAATTAAATGATACAATTCCAATCCCTACAACTTGTTTTATCATAGCTAATAAGTCTATTTAATTGAACAACATTACAATTAAATATATCAATAAAAGATACTAAAGACGAAGCTATAAGTTCCATCATAGATAATATTTATTCTCAGATAAATTTTACTTTAATTGCCAATAAATCATGACTTTCGAAAACGTATATCAAAATTGATTTAAAGCTAAAAGAAAATGTTTATTTTTCTCAGTCAATTTATGGAACAACAAAAATCAATCAAAATGATGGTTATTCAATTATTGATTACTTCATTTCCGAATGCATCAAAAATTAATTTTGATCCACCATTAGTAATTTGAATTGAAACATCACAGTGATATGATTGAAAATATCAATGGAGTATAAAATTATTTGTAATAATCTGATCAGTGTTTCATTGATGTCAACAAAATTATCTCATTGGTACACTGAAAATTCAAGTGTTTTCAATTGAAACACTACGATTTGCAGTGTATGATTATTACAAAAAGCAAAGTGATAATGAAGAGATTAAGTGAAATATCACGAAGAATGGAAATAAAGCATTTATAGTATTTGCATTCTATAAATAGTTTTAATCGTTCAATAAACTCACGCACATATCAGTGATTTAGATTGAGGATAAATCGCGTGTTCAGTTATAGTAAAAGGCATAGACCGAGTGTCCAGAACAGGTAGCAAAACATTGAAGGCCACCTACGTGCAATTCCACGTGTAACTATCACGCTTCACGGGTATTTACCCCAGGTAAACGGAAAATCGATCCTCATCGTTAAAGTACACAGGGCACAGGCCTTCAAGCTGTCATAGTGTTCTATATAAGTCATATCACTACTACTGAAATTCACTGAAAAATGAAATTTTCTGGTCAATAGGAAAAATAAAACGGACTACACCAAGGAACAAAAAGTACTTCGTAGT
Source organism: Chelonus insularis (assembly GCF_013357705.1). NCBI lineage: Eukaryota > Metazoa > Arthropoda > Insecta > Hymenoptera > Braconidae > Chelonus > Chelonus insularis. The sequence continues at coordinate 472,260 of NW_023276522.1, forward strand.
GAACATGCCAAACCAATATCCTATTTTTCATTATTTCGTTTTTTATTAATCATAAAAACATTCCCTAGATTCAGAAAAATTTTCAACACTGATAATTAATACTGCACTGAAAAATAAACGACTTCGATAAATTATAGGACTTATTCTAAAGTTAGAATTATGATTTCAAACTAGTCCAAGTGGTATTTGTTATCCATTTCTCTTTTTTATAATAATCGTACAAACACTGAAATTTTTTCTAATAATTATACAGATTTTTTTTTGTTTCTTCTCCAAGGGTATTGTGTTTAGACTTGGTTGTATCAAAAAAGTTGTTTTAGAAATATTTCTTTCTAATATTATACTTGGCAAGCTTCACTCTTAAGATGATTAATGATAATTATAATAATTAAAATAATAAATAAGAAAAATCTGGAAATATTTAGTTTTAATACCTTGTCTGAACATAATCAGAGTATACTCCTTTTCACAGTCACTAATGAATCATTAGTTTAATGGTTGATAAAATTATTCTGTCATTATAAAATATTAATTACTAACAAAAGTCATACTTCAATCATTAAAGGTGGTATTGTTATAGGAATAATTCTAGTGATGGATCAAGGATTATTTTGAAAAAAAAAACTTAATCAGATTTGCTTTCATATTGTGTTAGTATTTTAATTAGATATAAATGTAATGTGCATGGATGAAATGTATTTATAGCTCCCTTTCAAATGTAACTTTACTCTCAATTTTATTTTTCGATATTAATTATATTATTACGTCTATCCATGTTTCAAATGTGCTGATGTTTCAGTCATTTCGAAATCATAAATCATGCATTGTTGGAGAAGTAAAGCAATAATCTGCTGTTAATGTAGATTAAAAAATCAATCGTAATTGAATTCATTTGTTGACATTATAAAACATATTATAGCTGTCAAAATTAGTAATAAATATTTAATCAATTTCTAATAATTATTATTTATTTTTAACACACATTTTTTTTAAGTTGAAATTAAAATTATAAATATAACGATATATTATATGATAAATATAAAATAAATAAAATAATAATAATATTTTTTTTTTAACAAAAACAAAAGTGACAATATCATAAAAAAGATATCTTTAATTGTTAAGGGAAAATTTCTGTGTCACTGCAGTGTATTGATTTTTCATTTATGAAAAATGTAGTTGAAATATACATCACTTTACATATGCCACGCTTTATAATTGAGATAAGAAATAATGCAAAAGAAAGAACTCGTTCTCAAGTTTTATGTCGTATTTTAGAAAGCTTTAATTTCTTACGTATTAATTATTCCTCTAACTCAAGGTAATATAATCTGACGTAAAAAAGTATTTTAAGATTAGTTAAGGATAGTGAGAAAAATCCATATATTGAAGAAAAAATACATAAAAGATAGCTTTCTTTAGTTCTATCAGTAAAAAGTGGTTTTATGAGCTGGCTATAACAGGATTGTGTCATCCGTCGATTTAACGGTTCGTGTCGTATTTTTAAAATTACACCTCACGGAAAAGTAATTGGCATAGATGATAAAACAAGTATTAATTTTATATCTAAAATCTTGAAAAACCTTTCGAACACGCAACGCTTAACTAGCTTGTCGTACACGATTAATTAATTATTCATTGATTATGTTATAGTTTATTATCTGATCTAAATGATATCTCCATGTTTAAATATGCTGCAGAAAATAGGGATAAAGTTGATCAAATAACGATGAAATATATGCGTGATTACAAATTATCTATTAGGAATATTTTTATCAAAATAATTATTACATGAGCCTTGGATAATTAGACCAATTGTCAATAGTGGGTCATATTTAAGACGTATAGTCTAGTCCTGGTGCAATTAAAAGTAGGATCAATAAATTTTTCCAAATTTCCATCTAGTTTTTGATCAATCAGGTTTAATTGGAATCAGTGGATTTTTACATTGAAAATGTCCAGTTTCAAATGGTGTGATGAGTTTTGTAATTAAAATTGCACGAGGACTGGACTATAGAGCAAGATTCAAATTACTACTTGATATTATCACATTCCACTGCACTTTAATAAATAATGTAATTACAATAATCTTCCCCTCAATTAATCAAAAGTCAATTTGTTCTAAACTCGAATTCAAATAACACAAATGGTTTCATCTTTACACACACACCAGATAGTTCTTATTTGATTTTTTATTCCTAGCCAAGTAAAATGAGGAACGAAAGTATTAAAGGTAATAAAAATAAACTTAAATCCTACTAAAAAGTCGAGTTTATCATCATAAAAATAAACTTAGAGAGTGGAGTATCTCGATTAAGTGAATGAAAATTACTTGAAGGTTCTCAATAATAGACCAACTCTCGTTTCTTTGTAATACCTTTATTATACGGTTTACTAGTGTGTTTTAAACTCTATATTTTAAAATAGTTCTGATACTGCTTTCAATTGCTCCACATATATGTACATATACGAGACTGAATCTATAGTAAAAGCAAATTCAGTAGTAAGAGAACATGAAACTCTAGGAGTTAAGTGAATCTTCCGCTTGATAGGATGGAAGCAATCCTATTATTACCGGAAATTCTTTCGAAGTTTAGAAAATTTCGTTTTCATCCTTTAATTCAAGTTCTATAAATTGATTTCGATTTTTAAAAATATTTTTATTACAAAAATTCATTTGTTACTTACTTTATAGAAAAGTAAACAACTTTAGTTATTATATAACTTCAATAATGGATTATTGATATTAAGTATCATAGTGATAATAATAATGATAATGAGATTCTAAATAAAATTAATCATCAATAAGATCAAGGGAATAATCCCTTCACTGTGATACAGGTGCTTTAACTTGTACTCTCACTCAATGTATTATGAAAGCTTTATTGATTAAATTTGTTAGACGATAATTAAAAGTTATTCAGTATTTTGAGAGATTGAATTAAAAAGCCTGAGAGAGGGATGATAACTAAACGATGAGATTGGTGAGTAAAAATTAATAAGCTGACTTTGAGAATTACTGATTTATTTATAGACTCCTGAAGATCTTTTAAAAAGTCTAACAGTGCTTGAGACTATAGAGTATACTTATTAAGGTTTATTTCCACAGGATTTGGCGTTTTAAGTGGGAATAATGAGATTACATCGATTGACTACTGGAAATGTGAAAATTAAAGTTTGATGAAATTTATGGCTTAATTACATTCTTTTTATTGACTATTTTTTTATAGGTTTAATCAAAAAAATTTGTTTATATAAAAATGAATGATTTTTAGTAAAATGTATAGCTCTGATTGTTGAAGAGGAATAAATTTTGAATTGATGGTGATTAGAATAAATTTTTAGAGCACTCTGAAAGTTTTATTTACGAGATTCTAAATGAATAAAAATAGGTAATAAAAAATGGTGTAATAATTAAAATTCATAGTTAGGAATCAGTTTTAATTAATGAATGGTATTAGTTATAAAAGGGGAGAATTTTTGTTTTGTAAAATTATTTATTATTCATACTATGAAGAAAAGCTCATATATTTTTCACTTCAACAACCATTTTTCTTTTTTCTCATTTTTTTCCATGATGTAAAAAGTCTCGTTAATATCACTTCGTCATCTGCGACAAAACTATCTCCTTTCAACAATCTTGCGCATTCTTCTATATATTTTTCTACCAACCGTAATTTACTTTAATGTCCAGCTTTGACCCATACCGTAACTAAATTTATTGCGTCAGCCGGAACGCTCATTTCTCTCACCGCAAAATTTCTCCTTTGTACAATCTACTACTTTTTAACGGAAAAAAAATTACTCAAACCATTTTTTCCAACATCCTCTTTCGCACTAATGCGAAATTACTATTTTTAAACAATTTAAGGATGTCTACAGAACAATTGTCTCCACAAGAGCTCGTGCTTGGATTTTTTCTATTCATCTAAACATTTTTATTCACTTTTCTTTTCTTAACTCATCAGACAAACATAAACACAACTATGCAAATAAATAAATTAGTTATTATTACGAAAGATTTTATGGAAAAATAAATGAAGTTTGATGATCTAATGGGCCTAAGGTGTTAACTGAGGATTGGATTATTGCTAAAGGGTTAATCGATTGTTGATGATAAGCCAAGTCACCTGGTTTCGTCCAGCACTGAATGCATTCTCTCACAAAATCATGTTCTTGGATCAAGATTAATTTTATTCTTGATCATAATATTCTGAAATGAAATAGTTATTCATGTAAAATATTACATGACCGTAACACTTAACTGAATAATAAATAATTATCAGGTTGAAACTGTTCAACATAGCTCAAACACAGTCACCTGATATAAATATATGTCAAGATTATTGGTATTTATCAATTTTATTTCAATGTAATTATGATAGTTTAGGTGAAATAATAATTGTTTAATTGTTAATTTAATATTTAATTTCGAAGTCTGCAACCGGGCTTTTTTCCTTGTAATAAACTTACAAGTTTCAAAAGCATGAATGGATACATGTACCTTGCAGGATAGTGTCATGATAGGATGGGTCCAGAATGATGGTAGAATCATGGCATTTCTGTTATCATCCTACCTCAATCTTGTATCCATGCTGCTCTTATCTTGTCTTCATTGGATCATTATGTTGCATATGAATTATTATTTTATTTTAGAATGTTATGATCCAGAATGAAATTATTCTTGATATAAAAAGACTATTTTTTCAGTGTTCTTATTTATTAATAATGAACAAATATATTAATGCTTCAATGTTAAAATGTATTCTTGATTTTGGTATTTTTAATCCAACAAATAACAGATGATAATCCTTGACGATAAAACTTTCTATCTTAGAGTAGAATTTTAGTTTCTATCATGCTTGTGAACTATTTAAATAAAGAATGAAGAAAATTCGATCAAAAGTAATAATTTGTTGTTAACAATATCTAAAAGTTCGATATTTCATTTTGGATTAGAAAAGTTAGATTTCGTATCCATTGAACATCTCTTGCTGTACCAACTGATAGAATAAATAACAAGGCTTTTCACTCTCGTGCTAGTGCACTCATCTAAAATTTTTAGAAGATGCAATGAAAAGAAGTAGATACTCAGCTTATTTATTTATAATAATTTTCGTATCAATATTAAATAAGTTATATTGTATTTTTAAAAATACTACTCAGTAGCTTATAAACAAAATAAAAAATTTATAAATATTTTCAATAATTTATTTTTACACAGTGACGTATGGTAAAGTATTCAAAAGAGCTTTTAAGTAAATTTCATCTTATAATCTGTGGATGAAAAAAGTGGAATTTTATTATGGAAAACCGTCCGACGGTCATAGGAAAAAAACATTAATTAAATTTTAAGAAAAAAGAATTAATAACTTTATAGCAGATAAACGTATATATAAAGAGACAAAATAAAGGACCGCATTAGAGAGAGACAGTCAATAGCCACTACCAAGGTTTAGCAAACTGGCGCCGCAAAGTCTGTGAATTCTGTCTGAAACGCAGTAGTATGGAGCCAGCTTTTCAGTACAGAAAATCCGCATGATATGGTCCCTTCTATTTCAAGCTTTCGACTTCAATGTTACCAACATATAGTCCAACACATAAATTCAACGCTTTCTCTCCCTTTCCTCGGTCCTGTATCTGTGATGTCTTTTTCTACAACTTTCGTCTATTTCTATTGTTTCTCCAACAACTAGTAGCCCTTCAAGATAAAACCTTCCATTTATAAGAGGCTTTTAACCCTTATTTTTTGCAAATATCACTGGACCTACTTGAAAGCAATCTCTTATTGTTTTTTTGCATGACTTCATTTCTTTTTTTACACGCATTTCGGCAATTGCTAAGTAGTATTGGAAAATTTATCGACCAACATTGACGTCATTGGTTCTAGCAATGACGTCTAACACTAGATGACCTTGATGTCTATGAAAGTATTGTAGAGAAAAAGAATGCGTCAATGAAAAAATAAAAATGGATTTGAAAAAAAAATAGCAGATTCAGAAATACCTTATTGGAAATTGATAATGAAGTAATAAAGTATATGTTTGAGGATAAAATTCTTTGTTTTTTTTTTCAATAAATTAGTCTAGTGAACTGAATCAATTATCTTAAGTTTTTGATATTTATTTTAGATAATATACATTTAATTCATTTAAAATAGATTTCATAAAATTAGAAATCACTGTAATGAAATCAAGAATTAGACTGTAATATCCTGTTCATTTTCACTCACATGTCAGTGTCTGTTAAACAGCATTGAGTTTACGCTTGGGTAGAATTTTAAGCATGGTTTGAGTTACATAATAGTTGTTTTAATGTGTAAATTATTCTTTTATTTAATATAAACAAAATAATTATTGAAAATTAGTAAATTATTTTTAAACTTTGATAATTTCCTAGAATTAATCAATCAATATTTAGCTACTGAACATTATTACCTAGCTATTTATTGATACCATCAGCTTCAATAACACTACTGATAATCAGCATTAGTATTCACCGCTTTTTTATGGTCATTGTTTTTAATGATAATCATGACAAAATAAAGTCTTATCTATTTTAGAAAGGTTAAGGTTTAAATAATTCATGACATCACAGAAGTATGAAACTAATTACCAAGAATTCAAATTAAAATCTTCAATGTTATTAATAAGTTTTCGATTGCCAAATTATTATATAATAAATGTAAAATTTTTTTTTTATTTCTTAGCATTTTTTAAATTATGGAAATTTAACCTTATAATTCATAGTTTAATTCATCTTGAAAATTCTAGATAGACTTTTAAATAATTAATTTTCTTTTCTAAGACACAACAATGAACGTTAAAAGGTTCATTCATTCTTATGTCTTAGGAAGATGAAATACTTATATGTTAATACACAAGAGCAACGACCTTTGAAAAATTATACATACTATTCTTTGTATTTATATATTAGCTTTGTTCTCCAGAATTATGGAGATACAAAGATTTTCATTTTTTAAATTACCATTTTAAGTGTAGTACAGATATGTATATAACTTTTCTTCAAGTGAGAGAAGTAGCACTGAAAAGAAACTTTATGTGTTAACATTTATAGCATCTTTCTTTCTTATACTAGACTTTCTTTTGTTTATTCTTGGTTACTATTCTACCTCATCATCACATTTTTTATTATTTTTATCTTATCATTAAATAATTTATAAACTTCTAGATCCAACTGTATGCAGATGTACTTCGATTATAATCAGTTTGTATTTCCATAAAGATGAGAATAATATTTCGATAAATTTCATTTATATTTCTATGAGATTTTTAACACATTTATTATTGATAAAAATTTGATTAATCTCTTTCTAATTATTCCAAAAATATTTATTATAAAATTCCTGCTCTGATATTTCATTCAACTTTTGAATTAAAAAAGAAGGGAAATTTTTAATATACCATTTTATTATGATAGTAAATTTTTTCTATCACCTTTTCTTTTTCATATTCAGAACAGAATGAAGTGAATTTTAAATTATTTATTAACAATGAATTGAAATCAAAAATTTAATAATACATATTGAAATTAGTAATGTGGGAGGGGATTCAAAACAGGTATTATAATTTGTTTTATATGATGAAAATATGAAAAATGGTAGATTAAAAAGAAACGCTAATAACTGGGAAGTGAAAAATTAAGGATGTAGTGCAATATAAAATAAATAACAATGCAGTGTATATGGTGTAATATCAAGCTATGAATAAATTGTGTGTCCTATAAGTCGGAAATGAGATGTCTCCTGTATGCACCTTTTCCTCATATATTCCTGCAAGTAAAATACTTGTGCTAAATGATCACCTCGATGTCTAAAGCTTGAATATTTTTCAAATGAATTATTTTACTTTGTCAATAGTACATTACATTATGTATATTACATAAAAATTGCATCCTTTAAAATTTCTCTCTATCAATTATTAATTTATTTTGTTTTACCTTACATTCACTTTTAATAATATCAATTAAAAAATAATTATTATTATCAAATAATTCAAGCTTTTATGAGTTTTTCTAGCCTCATATTTAATAAATTTTTTTTTAAGAATATAAATAAATTTTGTTAAACAAATCAGAATTTTCGTAAAAATTTTCAATACATTAAATAATATTAAAAATAGAAAAATTATAATAAAATAATTTAAGTGCACAGTAAAAGCGTCATGTCAAAATGCGAGAACATTTTACAATCTTTGTAGAATTTTCTATTTTATTTTTCGTAATAAAAATATATAAGAAAAAAAAAAACGAACAAAAAGTGAATAAAAGTGGTTTTGTAAAGTGCGAATACATTTCCGGCGACAAGAATATTCTTAGAGTTGTCACCAAAGGAGCAATGGTATACAATAACTCTAGCGTCATATAAGAAACGAAGAATGAATGTCAAGCACATTGAAGTGCAGTTAAAATTACATTATTTGTCATGTTAGTGTTGCTAGAAAATTTACAAAGAAAAAGTATATCCGGTGAATCATTTTTTCTTCTTGTTTTTTTTAACTTTATTCGTCTGCAAATTTTTTACAAATAAGGAGGCAATTTAATTTACTAAAACGATATTTATCATGAACTCTACAAGCTTAGAGTTCTACTTGCAAAATTGCTAGCTTACCATGTCAGTCTAACGTCTAACGTAACATACCCAGTTCTACATAGTTACAGCTCGAAAGTAGATTAAGACTCGACCGATGGTAGACCCAAATAATAGGGTAGTCTACGACGACAAGATTTTAAATTGAGGGTAATATTTTACCCTATAGATATACATGGATAATATTCACCCTCATGCTTTGCTGTAGCTAAATCCAGAGCTTAAACAATGTTGATCGAATTTTACAACAATGCTGGATAAAAAAATTTCGTTCCCCAAAGGTTCCCCGATTGTTCCCCAGTGGGGAAGTTCCCCGACGTTTTCCTCGTGGGACTATGGGGAACGTTTGGGGAACAAAATTTTTTTTTTTTAATTTTACCTCTCTACGACAAATGGACTTAAAAGTTTTTTACTTGCATAAAACGATGTACATAATGAAATTGATGAAATAATGATATATTGGCGAAAAATTGTAAGACATGAAGATGTGCATAACTTCTATGCTAATAACGCTACAGAATTGATCGAGGGCTCAAATGAAAGATCTTGACGAGAGGGATAGAGTCAATATAGTTAAAATCATAATTGGAGCATAATTTATGCAAAAATTGAAGCAAGTTCCCGTTTTACCCCATTTTAGGAGTGAAATAATTGATTTGTTATATGTTTGACCTGATTCCGCATTTCTAGGCATCGAGACGAAGAGAATGAGTGGTCAAACTTAAAAATCGGACAACTTTGATTTTTCGACCCCAAAAAATGGCAAGTGGTACCCCTTTCCATTTTTTTTGGCCAAAAAATAAAAATTCTTCGATTTTCGAGTTTGACCACTCATTCTCTTCCTCTTGATGCATAGAAATGCGGAATCGGGACACCGCCTGAAAAAATTCACTTTAACACCCTCAAAACGGGGTAAAACTGGATACACATTAAAAATCATCATCCTCTTGACTTTAAACCCTTTTAACTCATGAACGGACGGTCCAATAACTATTTTTAAGGTCGTTTTAGAAACCTGAAAGTCTAAGCTAAATATGAGTATCCATAAGAAATGTATAAAAAATTTCTTTCACCCTTTAAATCGCTAAAATATAAAAAAAAATCACATTTTTTTGGCAGTTTGTCAACTATTTTGGCAATTTTAAGGGTGAAATAAATTTTTTAAACAGTTTTTATGGATATGTATCTTTAGCTAAGATTCTGAAGTTTCTAAATAGCTCTTTATAATCATTATTAGATAGGGTACCACTTGCCATTTTTTGGGGTCGAAAAATCAAAGTTGTCCGATTTTTAAGTTTGACCACTCATTCTCTTCGTCTCGATGCCTAGAAATGCGGAATCAGGTCAAACATATAACAAATCAATTATTTCACTCCTAAAATGGGGTAAAACGGGAACTTGCTTCAATTTTCAATTTTCAAGTGAATTGATATCTCAATCAATTATTTTTAATGGTTTATTAATTTTCAGATCTCAACAACACTTCAAAATAAATAAAAAACAATCAAACTTGCGGAGACATTGTTATTAGAATTCAATTAGTTTTCTTTTTTGAACAACAAATTGGACAATGAATTATTGCGTGAATCTCCAACAAGGATAGGCTTGATCGTAAATTTAAAATAACTTATTACTACCTATAAAATGTAGTAATAAACTCTGAATCACTTTCAATATAAAGGTCAGGTCTAGACCTTCGAGCTTCTTCCTATCAATATTTCATCTCAAAAAAATTCACAACATCAATTTATTTTTTTTTTAACAATAGGATACTAAAATTCAAATTTATCAATGCTTTTATTAAACATTTATTTATTATTAAAAAGAGTTATAGTTATTTAGCTGAATTGGAGGAGTCCTAAGATGGAGATAAATTTCAACTAAAAAGAACAACACTAAACTTGCTATTTAATTTTCTTTCAAAAAAATTTTATATACAGTTCCATTTACAGTTTTGAAGTTTTTTCCAAGTCAAATCAAACTTTCAACTTGAAATTTTAAATCATGATAACAGTCATCACCCAAGTTTAAGAGAATTCAGATGAAGACTTTACACTACAAAATTAAACTATAAGTTTCTTCAAGTAAAGCAGTACCTTCATCAAAAGTTAACAAAAGAAATAGAATCTAATGAACGTAATGACAAAGATAATGATAATAATTGTAATATTAATTATTGTGGATGAGAAAGATTCCTTATATGCAGATGTCACGGATAAACTGTATGTTAATTCACCGAGTCTTCCTTCAAACTTGTCCGAACTTCCTTGCTGTTTGAATGTTGATTCAATTCACGATTACTAACTTTGTACCTGAATAGTTTCTTCACTAATAAATGTATAGGTTATATGCTTCATTTACGTTCAACTATTGTTTGATATGTATGGAAATCATCTGAATGACAGTATAATTTACAAGAAGAAACTGAAATCGATTGGTGTATGAAACCAGATTTCTCACAGACCATAGACCAAATATGTATCCAGTTTCCTCATCCAAATGATATTGAAAGTCCTAACTTCCTCAAATCATACTGAATGATCATCAAGATCTATTAGAGTTATGATTGCTTCTGATTACTTCTATCATCAATCCTACCCATTATTTTTCTAAAATAATTTAATCAAAACCTAAGGATTCTCATTGGGAGGTCTAGCCATTAAATACTATACCTACTCTGATTTTATAACTCTCATTATCCAGCAAATGATGATGAGCCTATGATTTTGATGGCCAATTTGACATCATTCAATCAAGCTAGTTCATATCATAAATGAAGAATCGTGAATATGGAAAAAAAGAATTTAATATTGTACACAAGATGTATTGGTATGAATAGTTTGACTAGTTTGATAAACACTAGAATATCTAGATGTTATTCAATGAAAAGCTCCACATCAATCAATTTGAAATTCAAATGATATTTAAAAATGAAAACTTATTATATTATTATCAAATCCACAGACAATACTAGCAAAAAGGCTCTCTATAGTTTTTCAATCATATAAAAAAATTCAGAATATTTTTATTGGATACTACTAATCCATAATCTGACTCTTGAAATATTGCTGTTTCAAAATAAACACATTAAAAGCCATATTTGTATGACAGTTTTGTTATAAAAATTTATTGACTATTTGAAAAAAGCATAAAAATAATTTGCAACGATTCTGATGATTAATTGGATTTTCATCTTTATAAAAAGAATACAAATAAATGGACTTTTTATAATAAGAAAAAATAAAGCAATCATTTAATTTTACACATTAATATTCATAGATTCAACAACAATTAAATACTCTTCTTTGGAATAGAAATAAAATTGATTTATTAAATAAAACTCATTCAATGATGACCTAGAGATAAATAATTTTTTCATTGAATAAGTTTGTAGAAAGGATAAAATAATAATACGAAGGGTTTATTGATATCAACAATCCAGTGTAAATCAGACAAATACACAGGAAATATTGTAACTTGTTCGAGCAATCTTTACTTTATGGATTAATACATATAAGATGGTGCGTTATTTTTTATTCAATCCATTGAATTTTACATCCTATTATTTATAATCATTTTAATTCAATAGATTAGTAAAAGTGCATTGATAATAGTTGACGATCAAATAGTTAAATATATTTTTTACTTTAATAACAATAAATTATTTTTATTTATAAAAGTTTCATTTAAATCTAATTTGCATGATGACATAAAAAAAGTATTTATTACTTTATATAATTTGATGCAAAATAATTTGGTCTCTTTAAAAAAATTATTCTAGTATAGTAAATATAAATTTTATCTTATGAGAATTTGATGAAAATAAAAAAGCAGTTTAAGAAAAGTTTTTTCTCGAGTAAAAAATTTGAATAATTGTATCTATATTTTATGATAATTCTTTTATTATAAAAACAAAAGCAATTAATTTTTTTGAAACAAACGTAGAAAATACAAAAAAAAAAATTTCTGGTTTCGTTTCCCACGAGTACACTTCACTACACACTAGTGTCTAAGTCGACAATATTTCGTCGGTGATTTCTAGTCCTGAGAACTCTAGATCCCTGCCAAGTGGAGCAAGGATAAATAAAAGTTTTGCTGAAGTAAATAAAAAAGAAAAAAAACATATACATCAAGTGCAATTATACTATTTACATCTTCAAGTAATATTTTATCATTTCTGAAGATAAATTTTGTCGCTAATTTATGAGCATTTATTCTTATGATCGTTGTTTTTTTTTAACAAAAAAAAACGATATTTATTATTCCTTCAAAGCAGATAAAAATATTTCTAACACGAAAAATAATAATGTAAAAGATTTCTTTTTGAAACAAATATTTATTAAATCAATGAAAAGAATTTGGACATTAGATTAATTCTTAGTTTTTAAGACACTATGGATCTCAATAAAAAAAAAATTCTATTTAAATTTTCAATTAAAATAATCAAGCACACAATAAGAATGTATTTGTTTAATAAATTATTTTAAGTAATCATCAGAACTGAATCTATAAAAATATCATTTCCAAAAAACTATTTTATTGCAACTATTTAAAATTTTGTTTTTCACAACAAACCTTAAAAAGACGATAACTCGAAAATAAAAGGGTGAAAGTTATTATTCAACAAAGTGATTTCTAGAACAGTAATAATAATAACTTGAAAGCAGACGATTCTAATCTGTGAGTCTTTACATGCCAAATCCCAAAGAAGATATAACTTTTACTATTGCAACAAAATAATGAAAAGCTTTGAAACAGAGTTCGCTTTTTATTTATTTCCAAGATTCATCGTTTTTCATTTTACTTCTTTTCATCGCATATCCTCTTAAATACTTTTGAGGATTCTGTTGTTAAAATTGATAACAGCCTTTAGACAAAATAAAATTCAATATAATAGTGATAAGGAAATACATTTTCTTGATTTCTCTTTAATAAAATTTAATTTATATTATCATGACATGATTTGGAGTTTGTATAACTATGCTTTGGAGCTAAAAAGAATCAGATTTCTAAAGGTAGTTTAGTATCTCCATTTTAGTCCAATATTTTAAATTCAATTGCCTGAAGGAAAGGAAAGAGAAGGATGGGGGTGACTTCTTTTTTTTATTGAGAATAAGAAAAGAGGAAAATGTGGTAAGAAAACGATAAATGTCACCCTAAGGCAATATTCAATATAGTTGACTCATTTGAACTTTATGTTTAATGCATGAAACAATTTTTTTTTTATTTATATTTGCTTTTAGTCTCAAAGGGAAACATCTTCGTCAAGCTAATAAACATAGATCAATTGATTGTTTCAATATTTCAATACAAATTTTTTTAGCTCTCTATTCAATTAAAAAGAAAATTACTATTTCCCTTTCCTTTTTTTTCTGAATTACACAACTTGAAATTGATATTTTTTTTTATAGACGATTTGTCACCTTTAGATAATCATCCAAGGAAAAAATCTCACTCTTTTCCCTTCTTATTTTTTTTTCACGTTTTCTTCATACTCTAGTTCAACCCCAACGATTTACTCTCTCATCCGTACAAAAAATTCGACGAGCGACTTCCAATTTCTACCAACGAACACAGTCAGAAAGCTTCACAGTCAGAATAGAATCTACGAATGGTCTATATAAATTAGATTTTTTTTTTCTATTCCAATCTCTTTTTTCTTATTTTTCTTGCACTTCTTTTTACGTGTGTAATGACGGTAAAGATAGAGATTGAAATAAATCGTTGCATGTATTCTAAAATTGTGATTAAAATATTTACAATTCCATTTCTATCAGTAACAAGAGAACCAGCTTGAAAAACTTTTTAAATTTATTTTAAATTTCTTTTTGAAGACTTTGCTGAAGAATCAATCTGCAAATAAATAAAATACTTTTACCAACAAAATAAATCAAAATACTTCAATCAATCATTAGAATAAAAACTTTAACAATTTTAAATATTTCTTTATACATAATTATTTGTTGAATAAACATTATATTTCCTAGTTGTAATTTAATATAAAATTCATTCTCCACTATTTTTATCTGAGGTATACATTGTATTTCACAGAATAGTCTATTCGGGATTTAATTTTTGTATTTTCAATAAAATGTATTCAATTGATATTAATTCGTACATATTTGAATAAATCATACATCGAATTCGTAAATTTTTCAATACCTAGGAAGGATGGTTTTTTATGCTCACAAAAAACCAATGAAAGTTAGAGAATTTAAAGTTAAACTATTTGAAATTTTCCTGGTCATTTTACTTCAATAAAATGCTAATAAAATTGATTTATGGTTATTTCTGGTGCTGTCTTATTGAAGTAACATTTTTGGTCGACGATTTTTATGTATGCGTATACATATATCAGTCAATCAATAATAACCACACCATTCAAATTTCCCAAGTGACTTAAAATAAAAGTTTTTGAGAGAATACATTCACCAAACATCTCGTAAACTCAACCTTTACTAATCTTCCTTTGGTCCATTTCAATACTTTTGGAAGCAATTTCGTTTTACGGCGTTCAAGAAATTGCTGATACCTCAGAGATACCAAATATCTTGCAGCTTCTTAACATCCTTTATCTTTCACCTTTTCTTTGTCCCTTGAGATATCGCGTCAGTACTTCTCACATACTAACTTTCTTCCAGTTACACTACATAACTAAATAAAAACTAATACATGTCCTTATAATATCCTATTTTCACATTGGGTCTTATCACTTGCTGAACAATAACTCGACGACTATCCATCACGTCCCAACTTACTGTGTTCTTCCTGTCCTTACTTTTCCTAACAAAATTTTGCTGTAAATTTCTATTTGATATTACTCGTAACTTTTTCTTCTTTTTCAATTTTTTCTCATCTTTTATCTTCTGTTTATTCTTCAGATGAGTATCCCATTTTTTAAGAGCAATCTCCACTGCCAAAGACACTAGACCAAGTCCATAACCCATGATTAATAATAAAAATCCAGGTGCTAGATCATTCAATCTCAGATTAGAATCATCTTGAATATCTTCATAAATATGATAGATGGCTCCATCTTCCCAAGAAGTGAGTCTACCTAAATAAAGTATAATACCTGTCTCAGTGAGACGTCTGATGGTATCATCGACACGGTCTAAATATGGCAAACCTTTCCAGAGTGGAAATGCCAAAGGGTAGCTATATAAAATTTCATTCAGAATATGAACTTTATGATGATCAAATTTAGAACCGACTGAAGAAACGTTCTTAGTAACAGTCAATGCTACACTTGTATTTTTACCATTATTCAAATCTTCTAAAAGTTTATTGTAAGTAACTTGATCAAAAGTAACAAAATTTTGAGCAATACGTTCAATAATACCAACACCTGTTCCTTGTGGATCTTCTTCCTCTGTAATTTTTTCACTATGAAACATCAAATGATGACTTTTAGTTCCACCATATGGTAAACCAGATGAAACTAAATCTCCCATGGTCTCAATTTGAATATCAGCATTTGCCATAAATTGACCAGCCATGGAAGCCAAGTAGAACTGGACCAGTAGGAAGCCAAAGACAACATAGGAAATGAACTGAAGCCTTGAAGAATCTCTTTTCGGTTGTTTTGGCCATCCAACTCCTATAACAAGAGCTACTATTTCCAGTAGTGATATTTCTTTGAATAAAAATATCCGTAACACAACAGTACAGATTATTACAGCTATTACTCCAAACCAAACTTTGGTACTAAGAGGAGTTACGAGACCTCGGAGGGAGACATTCGAATGCATGGGAATTAACCAAACTACTTGAACTACGTCGTAGGGAATAGTAAAGTCAACATATCCTACCGGTTCCCATAGAATTCCACCAAGAATTATATCTATTGATTCATTATAAGACAATTTTTCTTTAACTATATCTTCTTCAGCTGTACCATTTTCCCATTCTATTTTCTCTATGTATATATGAAAGTTATGCTTCCTTGCTATAATGCTGAAAATTAATGCTTCCAAACCAGTCACTTGGTCGTCATTTACAATACGAATATAAGGTTCACGAGGAAAGTATCCTATCCGAATGGAACAATTATTCATATCCATCCTTGCAAAAATATCAATCGATTCATCCCAATCTTTTGTAGAGTTACATCTATCCATTAATAGTGGTTCTGATGGGTGTTGATATTCTACTGGTATAAAAGATGTACTTTTTGCTGTAACTATTGATTTTCCTATTACACCTAAGATAGCAACATGTGCTATTCTCTTTTCCCACAATTTGACGACCAAAAACCTGGCTGCATCCATAAAAGATTCTTCATTTGAAAATTTTTGAGTTATTATTACTGCGAATCGACAATCATCATCACCAAGATTGACCAAGTCATGAGGAATATTATCAACACTTTCAGGAGTTTCAAGTAATATCACTATATTAAATTCATATTCAGCATAAGTCTCCCAATCCATATCACTAGACAACACCGATGCTGAACGATGTTTTGTAATTGCTAATAAAAAAATTCGTTCCATCTCTAGATCAACAAACTTTGTCACCAAAATTGTAATTTTCAATGGTTGTCTATTTAAGAAAAGTTCCATAAATGAATGAAGACATGTTAGAACTGGTGATAAACTTTCTGGATCATACTCTACCTTTTGCTTGCTACTGTCTATCAACTCTCTATTCTTTGGATCCTCTATTCGTATGATTTCAACAGAATGTGATGGGACAACAATAGCAGTGATATTATTAAAGTAGCAATCAACTATGATAAGAAACTGGATCCAAAACCAAAAGCTTAAAAACTTTATCAGTGAATAATTAGACCAGCCAGTCATGATGGTTTCTAGGTGACTGGCAATACTTGAAGTTTAGTCATCACTATTATACCGTGACAACTTCTATAAAATACTTTTAATAAACAAATAATAAAAATTAGATAAAATCGATGCACGAAAGGAAGATGAATAAAAATGATGATACAGAAGAGATATGGAAAATAATATCATGAATTTAACTGAAGGATCCACTCAGTTTTGTATAGTCTTTTCATGTGATTAGCGATGATTAATGACGTAACTACTGTTAAGAGCTTTAAAATAGACACTCAAATATTTATCATCTTCAATTGTTTGCTTATTGTCTTTATTCTGAGAGCCTTTTTAGCAATAGTTGAAATAATATTCTTTCTTTCTCAGAATAATTTTTCTATTCAATGTAATCAGCTTGTTATTGATGTCAGATAATCTATATCACTGTTCACATAATACTGAAACAGTTTGCTAACAAATAGGATGAATTCAAGCTTTTGATGAGTTATAAAGTAGTTGATTTGTTAAGGTCTATTGTTTCACGCTTAAACTTCACAATAAATGTATCGCGTGTTGGATTGAATTTATTATTCAGGTTATGTAAATATAAATACCGTGGATACCAATAATATGGTCTATGGAGCATACAAAATAAACTAATATAGCTTGATATCTAAAGGTGTGTTTGAGTCATGCAAACGAGCCACCAAAGTCAACCCTTGTGTTACAATCAAATAAAAGTATCACGTTGAACTCTTAGTTTTTTTCTTTTTTTTCTCTTTTGCTTAACTACACTTTTTTTCTCGTTTAATCTTTACGACCAACAAACTTATTTCTTTGGAACTTGACTCAACGATACTTTACATTCTAGTTTTGTTGTTTCTTTTTTTTTTTTTTCTTTTGGCTTGTCAGTGAATTCAGTTTTATCAGCTAAGCAAATCATTAACAACATTTTTTATTCACTTCTAATCGTTGAATTGAATAAATATTGAAATTAATCAACGATAAGGAAAATTTCATAGAAAAACTTATATTATTCTAACGAAAACAGACATAGTGTACATTTTATTTTTGATGTGTAAAATAATATGTTAGATATAAAAAGTAATTTATTAAATTTCTTTTTGCTATTGAATGAGATAATTTTTTATAAAAATGTTTTTATTCGCAAAAAATTTTTAATATAAAAATGGTTTTGGAGATGATTGAAAACTTTTCAAGTGGAGTCGTTCACTTTCAAAAGGATTATATGTATATAATTCATTTTCCATGCAGGAATTTTATCAATAGCTCCGACTGTTCAATTTTATTTATAAGCAAACTGATGATATTATTAATGGTAATTCAATTATTTATTTATGTTCATTGAATTGTGATAATTCACTCAATTTTTTTTCATTATCATATCAATCATATTATTTATGGTTTATAAAAAATGCAATTGAATTTATCAATCAATATGCTCTCTTTGCAATTTTTAAAATTCATATTTATAAATATTCCGAATAATAATTATTTATTGAAATAATTTATTAAATAGATATTATTGTTTAATTTCAGAGCATTCGTTAGGATATTATGTGTTTGTTGTCCACGAAAAATGAGGAGAAGATATCAACCAGCCTTTAGATGTAAACCTAGTCAGGTAAGATTAATTGAAAAAATTATTTTCTAGTGGATTCAAATTTTTTTAACTCACATTAATTGATTTAATACAATCAAAGGCTAATTTAAAACATATAAAATCAATTCACATGAATAAATCAATTACATTAATCAAAAATAATTTTTTTAAGTAAACTAAATCAATTTTGATTGTAACAATGTCGATTCAAGTTAACATTTAAATGCAACTTTAAAGTGATTTTCAATAAAATTATTACAAATGAATTATAATAAAAAATAATATTGAAAAAAAGAAAAGAAATTTTCCATAAACCTTTTGTAGGTTATCGTTTAAATTCAGAGAACAAAGTTGATATGAACCGAAAGAACTAGATTACGTAAAATTGTCTCGATGGATATAAAGATTCTTCTGCTATAACATTTATATCTCCGAACTTTATTAAAAAATTTTTATTCCAATAAAAAAATAACCAATAAAAATACATGGACAGAATTTTTTAATAATTTCAAGCAGTTATTCAATTATTTTTATCTTATATTTTTTTATCATTTGAGGTAAAGTTTTTAATTAAGATAATGATCAATATTAATAAGAAAATAACTAAAGTCAGACGAAGTTGATGAAAGAAGTAGAATTAAAATAATCCACTGAGATTATTGTTTACTTCACTAAATACTCTTCTATTTACTTATTTTGCAAAATTAATTTAAATTTTTTCTTTCAAGTTTGAGTTAAAAATAAATAAATAAATAATCAACATAATTACGTAATGGCTCTCGAGTTAAATGCCAGAATTTTTTCAAGGATTATGTTGAGCTTTTACAAAATTTCCCGTGAAGTTTACAAGTGTATGTGAAGATATACATTTAACTTAGTAAGATATATAGATAAATGTAATTCTTACGATTCTCAGAATCTTTTCAATTTAGATTTCGTTTTTTTTTTTACTGCCTCGAATTCACAGTAAATTTTCTTGGGAAATCCAGAGCCACTTTACGGCTAGAAAAGCTGAAATTGACGTAGAGTTAAAGTGAAAGGAAAAATTAGTGATAAGATAAAAAAGTTTATTTAACTTTCAGTAATATTTTCACTAAAAATATATATATTTCCTTTGCAGACTAGGACGATAAGACGCAAACATCAATCGAAAAAATTTTCGGTATGATATTTTTTTGAAAAAAATAGAAAAGATTAAGTCTTTATTACATTATAAAGCAGCATGAAGAACCCCTTTATATATTTAGTCAAAAGCCATTCCTTGGTAATGAGTATTGTTATTCGTAAAACAATGCGAGATAATCCTGGAAAATTTTTAGTGCTGAAAAATATTACAATAATTCTCTCAAGCATTTAATAGTTAGAATATGTGCCCTTGATTGTAGATTAAACCTTTAGATAATAATGAATCTGTTAATTTTAAAGAAAAAAATAATTAAAAACAATTCCAACATTGAAGCAAGACTGATCTAGAATACTGGTAATCTTTTATTCTATCAGAGAAATATTATCCTAAAAGAAACTTCATGCTCTTCCCCTAATTTGTAGAATAGATTACCTTCAAAAACATTCTTATTAATATAGATCACAAGTTTCAACTGATTATTTGTCAATGATTTATTTTCATTCTAATTTTATTGTTCTCCAAATAACATATTTATGTTTACAATACTCGTACTATAATTCATCTGAGAAATATTCACTAATTAAGCATCAAAGATGGTTGTAATACGATTGAAGATAAGTTAATTCTATGTAACTACTAACTAATCAATCCCAACTTCGACTCTCGTCAGACAACTGATTCTACTGCCTTATCAGAGCTGTTGCTGCTTGGCTGTCTGATTATATCCTCTGCTCATTCTACTTATACCTCTATTGAGATGAAAATTACATCTATAACTTGATTTCCCTCAGAACAATATTGAAGCCAAAACAATCAATAGATTTATAAAGTTTATAAAAACCTTCATAAATTATAATATTAAAACCTTGATTGATATTTCGGTTTAATAATTCGGTTGATAATTGATTATAAAATAATTCATAGTAGGTGGGGCGATTATTTTTTTTTTCAGAAATTTTCTTCGGCGAGGTACTACTCGACATATTCACTACACCAGATTCGACGAAGCCGCGAAAATTCAGATGGCGTGTAAAACTACATTTTATAACATCAAGATTTCTTGGACTATTATCCTATCAGAGGTCTATTTCCTCTCGTGTCATTGCGTTCCATCCGAGACGTTCATTTTCTCCATTTCTATAAAACTGCTATTGATTTTTATCCTACTTTAAAACACTAGAATTATTTTTTACACAAATTAAAACGAAAGTAAAAAAAAAATGACTAATTTATTTTTATATTACTTTAAATAATTAATAAATTAATAAATAATTTTTTCATCGAC
This sequence comes from Chelonus insularis, assembly GCF_013357705.1. Classification (NCBI taxonomy): domain Eukaryota; kingdom Metazoa; phylum Arthropoda; class Insecta; order Hymenoptera; family Braconidae; genus Chelonus; species Chelonus insularis. The sequence goes on from NW_023276522.1 coordinate 493,680, forward strand.
TTATAACACAAAAATAAGAGTATATATATTTTTTTACCAATTTTTTACTTATTTTATAACGTATAACTTACGGGATTCTAATCCTGTAAATCCTGTAAATCACCGTGAAATTGGATGAAGAATAGGGGCAATCTGGCAATTGAATTGGCGGTAGGTCTTACACATAAACAACTGTAAATTAAATATTATTTTCACTAAAAGCTGCACAGAAGCACAGCATTATCTAAATGTTTATCGTATTTACAGAAACAATGAAATGCATGTGAAATTAATTGTCAAATTTGCATGACTTCAAAATTTTGAATTTTCCAGCATGTTTGGACAACTGAATTATTATTTTGATGAATAATAATTATTTGAAATGAACGAAAAAAAATATTTCGACATTAAATCTAACGATAAATAAAGAATAGAACAAATGAAAAATAAAAAAAAACTTCCAATTATTTCGGAATAATGACAACGTAAATTTCAAGGGGAACGAAATAACACTCGTAAAGTTATTTGCATTCTATTTATTCGACTTATTTGCATTTCCCTCGACAATTGTCGTGTCCTTTCAATCTTCTATAACTGCCCCGCTTAACAATTCTCATCCCTTTTTATACGTTTAATATTCACCACTTAAAGACACTCAATGTGGATCGTGAAAATGTGTGAGGCCAGTTCTCGAAATGAATTCACTGAGCTTGGAACTGGAACTCGAAACTACAAACTGTCGTTTGTGGTGACATTATCAACTCCTTAACCTCATTTTGTTTCCGTTTCTGCAGTCTTTATTTCATCCATAATCATCATATTGTATTTAACTACGTGGATGGAAAACTAAATAGTTAATATCTTGTTCATCTTTGGATGAAATATGAAATGTAAATATCATTTTTATCATTTTGTTCTTGATAAAAACTACATGTGTATTTGCATCTTCCATTTCTCCAGAATAAAAATTTTTTGACGTTTTTTTTTTAAAAAAAAAATCAATATAATCAATGATAGAAATGGTACACTGAGAAAAAATTGACTGTCAATAAGTCATATTTTGTTAAATTAATAAAATCAAAATTTTGAATCATCGCAATAGAATATTGCTTTTTTGAATTAACATTCTAACAGACTCAGTTTTGATGGTTACTTGAAATAATTTTAACGAAATTTTTTTATTCAGTGTAAAAAATAAATTGCAAATTATTTTTTAAAACAAAAAATAAAACAATAACAATTAACATGAGTCACAGTAACCACAAGCTATATCAGCTCTATAACAGAAATTAGTATAAAAGGTATAACTTTTTACTGGATAACGTAGTAAAAAGCGTCATTACTTTAAGATGGTCCAGTATTTGAACATTTCGTACAAAAGAACAATAAACCTCATGAAAAAAAATACCATAAAATTTTCTACTTAAATCAACTAAAATAAAAAATTTACCATCGTTATAATTTTCAACCATATGAAAAGAGAATACAAAAACGATTCATTTCTCTCCTATTCTATTACTTAATAAATATTCGACCATAAAAAAAATTAATCCATCAACGATAAAAACTCTTCACTATTCTATTACTGGTAATCAAGTTCTAACATTCAGTAATGAACGAAGAATCTATAATTACTGGCGAGCTATTTCTTACAGAATTTACCGCCAATTTGTTAAAAAAGAATATTAATAAGAAAAAAAAAACTCCTCATAAATAGAACAAACAATAAAAATGGTAATTTTATTATCGATTAAACAATTAAGAAGTTAAAAAAATAGCTTTCATACTAGCAATGAGAAGCTAAGAAATTCCAATAGTAAACATCTTATCTATTGCAATAAATCACTTCCAAAGAATAACCATCGATAAATCGTATTGAATAAGCAGATTACTTTCCTGGACAACGGACAATTCGTTCAATCAACCAAACCTCATTTATTTTCGTACAATTGGTTCCATCGTTCCATTTCCCCGACGACCGAATTGGTCAACCAACTGATTAAGTGCATGATTATAATTGAGAATTAGCACAATAACGTGGTGTATCATGATTTAAACATAGAACATTGCATTTCACAGTTTTTAATTTGTTCAGTAAACCACGTTTACGGTTACACTGTTTATGTACTTCTGCATGTCACATATATTTTTCACACAATTATAATAACAAATAATAATAACAACAATAATAATAATAATACATCTGTTATTAATTGTTTTAGCCTTTGTTATCAGAATATTCATTGTCGAAATGAAAACTGTAGCTGTTGAATAAAATTAGCGCGGTTAGAATGCTCAATTATTGTAATATATATTACTTAGCTTTCAGTAGTTTTATTCATCACCCGGAAAGATGATAATTCATTCAAACTGATAAATTATTTATTATATCCAAAAATAGATGATTGTAATAAATAATATAAATTGATGTTCAAATATTGAGCTTTAGATGCTTATTCTAGGATTTTTCTTTTTAATAATTGAAGTGAACTTTACCAAGTGAAACACACTGAATGATAAATCTTTCAACATAAGACCTTTTTTTCCTTATTTATTTTTGTGTAATTTATCACTAATTGAAAAGTCAAAATCAGTAAATCTACCATTCAGTGACAATGATATATATATAAACATGGATTACCAGAGAATGTGACAAAGTAATGCATGACTTAAAGTTAGCAGCAATCTATTAAAGTTGATCATAACTTCCTGGCGTAAGATCCAACAATAAAATATGGAGAAACACATTGGCATATATTTATGTATTTGTGACTATGTCTATAGCTAAATCTATATCCTTCAGAACTAACAGCTCAAGAAAATTACTCCCGTTTTAGATTCATATGCTCTATTGTCATATTTTATTAATGTGAACATCAAAATGGTTTACTGCTTTGGCATCTATTTTTGAATTTTATCACTTAATCAGTGGTAATAATTGCTGTAGAATACTTGAATAATAAAAAGTGACAGCGAAAAATTGTTCCATTTAAAAAAAAAGTGTTGAAAAATGCTTCTTTCATTCTCATAAATTTGTCATTTTTTTTTTTATCTCAACTTTTATGAATTAAATTTTCTTTCAATGAAATATGCTTTTACAAAAAATAACTAATCAATTTTTTTTAGTAAATATTTGTACTTTAAATGATTTAAACAACAATTTGAATAAATTATAACTACTCTTAAAAGTATAATTACTTTTTGCTCAAACAAAAAAAATTAGATTCTTAATTTTTACAGTGAATATAACTGGGGTTTCATGGAAAAAAATGGGAGAAAAATTTATCGGTTAGTTAAACTGTTATTAAATTAACAATTAAAGCCCGTTTTTACACAAAGGCTTTTATAGTGATTACGTGATCAATCCATAAAACTGCAATACTTGGTGAATCAATAGAGCACTCTTGATGATTGCCCGTGTGATTTCTACAAGAAGCTTTATATACCAACTATTTCTTATTATCGATACCTCTCAAGTGATTTAGGCTATAAAATTCAAATAAAAAATTATTCCCATTCATTTCATCATTACCTAAAAAAAAATATAAAATAAATATGTATAAAACCATAGAATAGAAAATTTTCTATAATCCAAAGAAATATGCCATTCTTAATGCACTTTTTAGAGAATAAAAATAGAATAAAAAATATTTTTCCGAGAAATAAACTCTTGAAAGCTTATTGTTATTGCTAATGTTGAAGAAGCTAAATAGAAGTACTGAAACAATTCAAATTCCGACCTCATTCCGTACAGGATTCCCCTCATATTCTGACCCGATTCCGCAGAGATTCAAAAGTATGGTTTGAAAGCATATTCACGAGAATTATTCTTTTAATCTACATATTCGAATAATTGAAAATAACTATAATATTCATTTACCAATTGATCCGATATTTATTCCTAATTACTTGTTATGATAATATACCCCATTATCTTCAGTATTGTCGCTTTTAAAAATAAAAAGGTACTTGTGTATTTAAAATAAAAATTAACATATTCATAGAAACCTAATAATAAGCTCGAACAATTTTTTTTAAGCTTCTTCAAATTGGTAGAAATTCAATGTTGGTTGGAATTAGAATTTTATCACCTCACTTCAGCACTTGAGCACATGTACTTTAATTAAAATTCGAAAATAAATAACGAAACAAGTATATAGAAAAAAATGAATCCATTTTAGTATTTTTGTCCCTGTATTTACTCTAATATTACGTTACTTAAATGATATTTCTTAATGTCTACACATAAAATACATTTGGAGCAAAAAAAAAAAATAATTATAATAGTCTAATTTACATAAAGCAACCACATGATACCCAAGTATTCAAGTCAATCCTCCAATAAACCAAAAGATGTAAAAAGCTGATGATATAATTTCGAAACCCTCTGTAATTTAATATAGATAATGACATTATAAAGTTTTAATACAAATTAGTTAAAACAAGAATAGATGAAATATATATAAAGTAATTAGTAAAATAAACTCCCTCAGTTGAATCTATCCTTTATTTTAACAAGTCTAGTACTCTTACATTTAATGAGAATTTATAGAATAGCATTTATGTCATTTGATCATTAATCTATCGTCCTCAATACAATCTATTAATTAGACTATTTTGAAAATTTGATATATGTAGTATATCTCTCTTATATTACTTGCCACGTATTAATAACAATAACTATTAACTTTTTTGACATACAAGGGGCATTAAGCAACGTGTGTTATATGATTCTAGTACGTGGGCGGAATGGGAACTGGAGTGCAAGCAAGCAGCGTAAGTTACAGCAGTGTATCACAAAGCAGTGACGGTGGTACCTACAGTGGAATAGTAACAAGCACATCATCAAGTGGGGGAATGTGACGTCACGCAGGGCCCAAACAGGGGCCTAAACGGGACCGTGCAATACGCTTTCGCGATACGTGATTGGAAGATAATGCGCGCAAACCACCGAATTCAGCCGAAGAGTTTGCGGAAGTACACGAGGCTGCTGTTCAATCATTTAAAATGTTAGAATCGAGTATTACTGAAGATGAGCATGAGGATTTGAATGTTGAAGATCTAAAACGTGAATGTAAAGAGGAATGTCTGATATCGAATGAAAACAACGAGGGTACAGTTGAGAGTGAAATCGATAATACTAAGAGAGAGATATGAAAATTGGTATTGCATGAATAATTCAAATTTTATGTTTTGAAATCCTTTTTATCTTGATGCATAAAATGGTTTAGCAATGTTCGGAACTGGAGAAAATTAAATAAAGAAAAAAAAAAATAGAATAAAAGAAATGGAACACGACCACGATGTAAACGTAAAAATAATAGCTGTGGCAACGGCTGCGATTGATTGCTCTAGAGGCCGCTTGTATCGATCGCAAGAATTGCATTTGCAATGTGGCCCCTCGGAGAGTAATACGAAAATACTCATGAATTTATATACTGTTCGAATCAACCTGTTTTCGATATATACGTTCTTTGCTTTAAAATACTTTTTTTTACCACTAAATTATTAATGTTAATAGTACGCGAATGAATTTCCAACGGTATATATGTATAGTTAAAAGCATAAATGAATGAAAGAGGTACATTTTTCTACGTAAAAATATCTTACTCTCAAATTTCTAGTCTTTAGAATTAGATGATACTAAAGAAATTTTATGTAAATGATAAGTAAGAAATCTGTAAAAAGAACCGACTGATAAAAAATATTTCTCTATGTAAAGTAAATTATTGACAGTAAATATCTATTTATTGATTGACGTAGTGAGAAATGGGATTACCAAAAATATATTATAAATTATTCCATCACTATTTCTATAAATGAATGTATACTCACAGTATTGACAGCTATAAAGAGAATTATTAACGAATAGATAAATGCTCATTGGTTGTAAATAAATAAACGTATTGTAAAAAAGTCAATATGTAAAAAATAAATCAAGTTATGATGATGATAATGATGATATAACACAAAATTAATAAAGAAAGATCGTAAAAACAAGAAATTTTAAAATTGACATTTTATTATTGTTTTGTTATATAATTCGAATATGTTATTAATAATTAAGAATGTATAAAATACCAACAAAAAACAAATGAAACAATCGTTAGAATAATTTGTAATTTATAAGATAAATTTTTTTGATTGGTAAAACCAACCTTTCTTCTTATCTGTACAGATTATTATAATTATAAGTGAATAATAATTATTATGTCATTGATATTTATATGAATAATGAAAATATGTATACAAGATGGAAGAAAAATCGTGTATAAATTATTCGTGATATAAACTATATTGCTTTAATTATTTTTCAAAAATAATTAAAGTTAAAGAAACAAAACTAATTTTCATTTATTCAGATGTATGATTTTTTTTTTATTTTATAAATTTACTGGTGAATCAAATATAATAATAAATAACTAAATATTGAGCTGAATTATATACATTATGATAAATAAAGAAAATAAAATTATATGCAAGATAAAATCAAATCTTTATCAATGATGGTGAAATAAAAAGACATAAAAAGAAGATCAATAATAAAAGAAAACTTACAATTTTTTCACTGTTTTGATTTTCAACTTTATTTCTTATAATATAAGTTCAATAATCCTTGTTAAGATGATTTTATTCTTTTATTTATTTTGAAAATTTGAAAGACAATGAAATTCCTAAATTTAAATTCTGTTGTTATGGAAGACATGACTTACCGACTGACGAAAATAAACTCACATGGTACAATAACTGAATAAATATTAGGAGTGTATACTTCTGAAAAAAATTTGAAAATTTTTACGTCTATTTTCATTAAAAAACTTTCTTTCCAATTTCTAAATAAGTTAAAACGTCTAGTGAATTGACGTAAGTATCGTGAATTAATTTAAGATAAATATAAAATAGTAAAAAAATACCAATCTATTTTAAAATTATTAATAAAATATTCATTTTTTCAATTTCTTTAAAATAAATTGCAGACCATAAAAATTATTACGTATACAGGGCGTTATTCAATCACTCAACTTGATAAGGGGCCAAGAAAAGAAACATTGAAGATACTTTATTTAAATGTATCGGTTTTTTATTTAATAACTTTATAATCGAATTAAATTTAATAATAGTTAATTAAATATAGGTCTAAAGTATATACAGCCTGATAAATAAGGTAAATAACGTTATATACAAGATGGAATGAGATCTTATATCACTGATGGCAAAACAATAATGCATAGAATGATGACAGAAAATAAATGAAAATATTCAATTTTACATTTGTGTAGTTCCTCTCACCATCGTATATAACTTTTGTACTCCTCATTTATACTCACACGTTTAATTGTTTCATATCCAAGAATTATTGAAAAACTAAAGCATGCAGATTGTACAAGTCTTGCAGACAATCCTTTTGAAAACATTCTCATTCCCTCTTCTATCCATAATATTTTGAATGTATTGCACATACTATCTAGACGCTGAACTTGAAGTCTTGCACGAACTATGTCTAATGGATTTGTTATAATGGTTGTCGTGAATCCTCCAAGAGTTCCAGCCACTGACTGAATGAAAAGATGAGATACCCAATTTGGTAACATTCTAATCAGTTCATCTAGCATTCAAATCAAGAGATTATTCATAGATAAATACTCTATCGTTAAAAATGAAATTAATATGAAAATTAAGTGATTAAATAACACGTCCCATACAGTTTTATACGCTTCTTTAATCTTAAAAATATTAATAAATTGATTTTGTTACGAATAAAAATTTTTTTTACCTTGATAAAAAGTATATAAACCCCACCAAAGTGCACTGTTAGGCACATAAGCACAAAGAGACGCTACGTAACCCCTATAAAAACCTTTGACACCATCTCTTTGGTATATTGATCTAATAATTTCACTAGAAATGTAAGCTCTCGACATTCCTGGAGTTAAATTTAATCCTAGTGGATTCATTGCCATCTATTAAGGAGAAAAAAAATATCTTAGAAAATTTTTTACATTATATCTATCAATAAAAAGGGTTAAACACTAAATCTTTAATTTTTGCGTTAATTTATAAAACAAATGTATTTACTTTATCCACAGCTAATTTTCCGTGCTTTGTTGTGACTCCAAGAACCATTAGATGCTGACTTAGAACGTCAAAGGGTACAACAATTGTCTGCGCTACAGCACTCGCTGCTGCCCCTCCAATTAATGCTTTTATTCTTGAATCTAGACCCGCAGTGAACGGTTTTTGACTTAGAATATGTCTTACTCCCTCGTAAGTTGACACATAAAATACTCCTGATACTATTTGGATTGAGCTTATCCAGAACCCGCGGTAGAGTCCTGCCAATCCTTCTACTCTGTAGATTTTGCGATAAGCGTCTATCATTCCTAGAGTAACAATTTAATTAATTCTCAGTTTAATGTTCTTTACGGGTTTTTAAGCAGAGTAAATGTACTGGTCCATTTATAAAATGAACAATAAAAAACTAGAAGTGAAAATAAATAAAAGCTATACAAATAGACTATTCTTTTTTAATTGACTCTAATAATTGAGATCACTATGATGGAAGCAAAGCTGTAGCATTGTTTCTATGAAATAAAGGAATTAAGAGATTTAATAACATCGTTTTTTAAAATTTGCGTTTAGTTAAAGAATATTGATTCTCGAAGCTTATTGAATGATTCTAAACCGTAACTATTTATTTTCCCACAGCAATTATTGAAGTCTGATAATTTTAATCTAATCATATACATATTTTTATTTTTCAAGAGCTTATCATTATCATAAAAATCTTTGCATCATGTTATTATTAAATACAGATCTTTTTTTTTTAATAGCTAATGCACAAAGATAATTAATAGATTATACTTCAACTGTGATCACTTCAAACTTTTGATTATCTTAAATTGTACATTAACGCTGTTCTTTTATATTTATTCTTTAAAAAATCATTTGGCCCATTTTCTCTAAAATGTTGAATTCTTAAAAGCCATATAAATAGCTGATAATAATTTACTCAGTTTAGTTACCTGTATACATGTGATTTTTTCTTTGTATTTGAAGCCGTGTTTTGATAACAGTTAATGGATAAAGGCAACAACGAACTGAGAATGAAGACAGCATACTCAGTGGAAAGAATTTTGTTTTGTCCATCATATCCCACTCGATTGTTCGTATAAACGGTGGTGCCTCGACCGCAGACATCTTGAGGACGAGGTTCGCTCAAATGTATTTGATGTAAAGTTGAATGAGATATTGAAAATAAGGAAGATTTACTTCCAATTGATAAATAAGAACCTTTGCGTAGCCTAAGTCGGCGCATCTCACTACCAATTGTTAAGCATTACTACTTTTGCCAGTGACGTTGATAATAAGTAAACATCATCCAGAACTCATCACTTCAGACTCTGCTTTTGAAGATCAAATTGATAATGAAAAATTAGTATTCGAAAAGAGTAGATATTTAATTAATGAAATTACTCATAATTTAATCTAATTTTAAAAATCAAATTAAATGACAATACATAATAAGGTGTTAACTTACAATAATGATGTAATCATTAAATGTAGCAAGTGATTCGATGTTTTATTAATGTGATAATTAATAGAAATTTTAACTTTGACTTGGTCTAATTATGCAAGATTTTGTTATATTTTTTTTGTTACTTTTTATTATTTTATAACTAAATCTTAAAACAAGAGTTCAATTGTCGCAATAATTTTGTAATTTAAAATGAGTTTTAACTTGATACAAAAAAAGGTTAGAATCAGAAAATAATAAAAATATATAAAAGTAAGTAATTACAATCTAATCCATGATTATTGATTATCTTAAATAAGTTTAATAGGTTTAGTATTTAAAACTTTACAATATTCATTTACTTTACAGATTCATAATTAATAAAAAAAATTACTTGACAATAGAAAATATTATTCTGGTCAGTGGTCGCAAGTTCGAACTATACATGCGCATATACGCAATTGATATGACCGATTGAGTATGATTTTGATGCATACTTTCCAAAAACTGACATAGAGGGACTTACAGACAATTTTCTTTGACCCATCATATATCTTGTTATTTACTGTGGGTAAAAAAAATATTCTGCCTGATGTGACCCTGAAAATAGATTGAATATTTATTTCTCCAATTAATTTTTTCTATTTGTTTTCCATTGATAGATTTTATCTGCAAATATTTGATAAACTTGATGTTATTTCTTACTCAGAAAGGCATTATAAATATTGCGAATTGTTGTCAGGAAATATACTGTTATCTATAGTTCATACCTCTACATGAAACATGTGTTCAGATTGTTTTCTACTGGAATTAGTTCCGTTTCTACTCATTTATAAATAAATATTAACATCAATTAACACAGAAAATAAAGTTCATTTTATTATTAAAGTATTCTATTCGTTCGTTATTTTGTTGTCGAGTTTAATCTATAAAATAATGTGTTATTTTTCTCATTTTTTTTATGAGATATAATTGCCGGTATTATACGTCATGAAACGTATTTTGTTTTTACATTATTAATTTGGTTGTGGGTTTCATTGAATTCCAAAAATTGATGAGACTTATAGAAGAATGGACCAGTTATGTCCGTTATGTCAGAAAGCTGGTTACGACCGAAAAATAAAAACTGTGCAAATTAATTATGAAGAAGCTTTAAAAATGTGTGAATCTGAAACAGTAAGTTATTTTTTTGCTTTATGATTATCAACACTATTTTTCTCTTATGTTTATTATTTATTATATCATGAATTCAATGTGATTTCAGTGTCCATGGCCTTTTGGATATGAAGAATTACAATATATACCTCAAAAAGCTGATTTTCTAGATATACAGCCGGAAACAACAAATGAACAAAAATCTAATGACTTATCAGAGTTAACAATGTCTATTGATTTATCAATGTATACTCCTCCACTTACTCCAAAAGGTAAAATTATGCTAATTTTATTACTAACTATTTGGCATCACTTGATGATTTACACATTGAAATTAATTTTAAAAATTTATTCATTTTTAGGTGACTATTTTACATCACCAACTACGATTTCTAGTAACTCTGATATTTCAAACTCTTTATCGACGCTAAATAGCTATATGAAAAAAGAAAATGACAAAGATCAGATTGTAAAAAAAGATCAGACATTGCCAACATTACAAAGTATCTTCGATATTGATACGAAAAAAAATAATACGTCTCTTGAAATGAAATATCAAGAGAAAATATTTGATCATAAAACAAATCATGTAAAAAGTAAGGAACCGAAGAAAAGTCATCTACGTATAAGAAGTGTTGAAAAGGTGCATGTTCAATTAAAACCAAAAAATTATTCTCACATTATTTCAGGCAAGCACAATACGAAACCTACATTAAAAATCATTTACACCAAGGAGCTGAATGAAAAGATACCTATAAAAAATATTACTTCTAGCTGTAAAAGTGTAGTCAAATCTGCAATATCTCAATCTTTAGCAGAGAATGACTTGAATCGACAAAACTTAGATCAACAATTAATTAAAGATTATGAGTATAACCAAGTAGATATTACTAAGTCATTAAATAGGTCTTTCGAAAGTAATCAAAATGAAAAACAATTGAATAATTTCGATAAAACTTCAGAACAAATAATTAATAATGATGAGTATATGTCTTCAGTACAAAATACTAAATTATCTACAACTAGTGATCAACGTGATATGTCTTCCATTTCTCCAGTATCTATAGATCATTTCCTTGATGAAATATTGTTAGATGGTTTAAATTCAACTCCGCTAACTGAAAATATCGACGACGATTGGTTAAAATCATTAATTTAATATAGTGAGACTCGACGATTTATATATTTTCTATGTTTAATTAATTTTTCTCAACAAAATGTACTATTTTTTTTTAATCAGTATTATTTTTTTATTGAATATATATTATGTTACGTCGATGTAACAAAAACTGAATATACTAATTAACTTTTTTTTCGGATAATTTATACATTGCCATATATATACATTTAGATACTCTACAATATTTTGATGAAAATAAAATACAAAAATTGTTCTTTTCGGTATCGCCGCAAGATCGTAAGACAAGGTAAAAAAATTGTATTAATGTTTAGTTTTCATTAATAATTTAATTTAATCTAACTACTGTTTATTTACAATTTATTATTTGTAATACTCATACTAATATCATTTGATTCTATGCTTATTTTTTCTGTTATTTGATCTGAACTATCATTTTCCATTTCACATTCGATTTCATCTCTATTTACATCTCGATTTTCATCTTCATCAGCATGTTTTCTAGCAATGTGTCTGGCAAGATTACCTTTTTGAGTAAATTTACTACCACATCTATCACAAACAAAAGGCTTTTGTCCGGTATGAATCATTACATGTTGTTTTAGACTATATAATGAATAAAATGATTTGGAGCAAAATGCACAAGTATGGGGCCTTTCGAACGTGTGAAATCGTCGTACATGATCAGCTATTTCAGATAATCTTCTAAAATGTTCACCACAATAATCACATTCTCGTGGTTTTCCACCACCGTGTCCTGCTTTATGTAGTCTCATCTCTTCTGCTTCAAAAAAACTACGACCACAAGTATCACATACATAAGGTTTAGTACCTTGCTTATGTATTTTTTCATGTTTTCGTTTATTTGCACTTTGTGAAAATGCCTTTCCACAAATTTCACAAATATATGGCTTCACACCAGTGTGAATTCTTTCATGCTGCTGAACGGCTATTAACTGTGAAAATTTCTTTTGGCACATTTTGCATGAAAATGGTTTTTCACCTGTATGACTTCTCATATGCTTTTCTATATCACTAGGTCTCATAAATGGTTTACTACATATCTGGCAGCGATAAGGTGGATTAGCATGAAATTTTTTGTGAAAATTTAAAGCGCCTATTTGAGAAAATCTTCTACCACATGTTTCACATTGGTATGGGCGTTCACCTGTATGAACCATAAAATGTCTTTTAAGTAAACATGGACTAGGAAATGATTTCTTACACTGAGAACAGGGATACACAGATTGTTCTTTTCTTCTTTTCCGATCTTTAAATTTCTCCGGATTTTTTTTTTTATTAGAGTCAGTTACGGCAAGATCAATTATTAATCCTAATGAAGCTTCTTCAATACTTTCATTGGTACTGTGTCGTTTATCTTCATTTACTTCAGAGGGAACTAAGATGTCTTCGTTAATTTCTTCAGTAAAATTATTAATACTAACTTGCATTTCTTCTCCTTCTTTTTCATTATCATCATATTGTTGTTTCTTTTCTGGTAAACTTTTATTTTCCTTTAAACGACTATGAAATTCTGTACATTTGATGCAATGAATTGTAGCAGCACCTAAATCTGCAAATATGGTATTGCAGTGATAACACTTATACTCTGCTGGCTTTTTTTCAACTTTCAATTCATTCTGCTTGTTTTGAATATTATCAGTTATTTTATTTACTTCGCTTAATAAGTTACTATTTGTGTTTTGATTTACAGGTGTTAAACTGTCTAGATTCGGTTGTTGTATGACTTTGTCAATTTCTGATTCAGATCCATTTTCTTTATTTTCTGAGTTTGTCATGAAATTTTTTGGTGTTGAAAGAATATCACGATGGTAAGCAAGGTTCATCATATAGTAAGCATTTTGGCATTTCAAACGGAATTCGTAAAAGCGCATTATCTCATCTCTACATGGTATACAAATTTTTTTGGATAAGTAATCACCGTTCTGTACCTATAATAAATAAATATAAAACTATAATTTTATCGAAGATATCATTTAATTAAATAGTAATAATTTTCTAATCCAGTATGAATAATTAAAAAGTTTACAAACAATGTAGGAGATTTAATTGGAAATAAGAAAATTAAATTTCGTAATTGTCAAAATACTTTTTAATGGTTATGATCAATTAAAAAATAGATCATCGAAGTCACTTTCAATACTTCATGAACATTAAAGAGAATAAAAATATTTAGTTTTTATTTGGGAGTTGTTAACCTACATACCGGAAGTGATAAGCAAATCATGATCTTCGATGATAGCGAAAGTTGGCCAGGATTATGATTTTTATTTAATGTAAATATTGATGAATAATTATTTTCATCGAGTTTAGACAAACATAATCGACATTTATCTTCTTTATTTTGAATCATTGTGAATCATAACACATTCGATACGATCATGGAATATAAACTATACATACAGGATGAGTCTAACCTAATTCTAAATTAGGTTACCGTAGGCGTACAATTTAGTTTTAGTCAAATTGCATTTGAGAATATAGATAAACGCAATTCGTGGTTGTGTAAAAATCGCGAAAGTCTTTTTATAAAAATAGCTCTCTATTCATTAGATTTTCCGCCATTAGCGATCATTACGCCCTCTACAACTGTCACAAGGGCGGATTGGAATGAAGTTAACTGAGCGACGCGAGCGGCCATGATGGTGAATTCGAGATGAGTTTTATTTGCGGGAATTTTTTTCAAAAGAAAAATAAATAGTTCGACTTAATAATTATTAAAGTATTACTTAAGTGTTTGAGAGCAGCAAATCAATTTGTTATGTGTAAAACACAAAAATTTTTATCTCAGCCATTTCAATCGACAAGCAAGAATAATTATTAACTAAAAGATCGTTGCAATTAAAACAACAAAACAGTGGAAAGCACAATAGGAAAAAATTACAAAACATTATTTTGCCCAGTTTTTCTATGATTAGATAGAATATGTTTGTAATTTATTTGAATTGAATATGGATATAATTTGTTATAGAAACTTTGATTTTGGGCTATTCTAAATGCCAGAAATGATAAACATTTCTCTAATCCTATAGCACTCTAAATAGAAATACGTATTCCTAGTGTTTTGGAGTAATAACTAATGAATGATGATTTATTTAATAAAATCAAGAATAAATAATAGTATTTTGCAGTATTGACATAGTGGTTTTCAATAAAAGAATTCAAGTGAATATTTTGCGTTACGTGATTAGTGTAGTGAAGTTGTGTTAGTGTTTTGTTTTGATTTTGAGTTTGTAACGTTGTGATTCTTCGAATTTATCCGGCATCGACCTTGATAGAAACAAAATATTGGAGCAGTAGGTCAACATCGGTAAGTCTGTTTTTTTTTCACAAAAAACATATCTGAATTATTCTGTGGAAATAACAATGATATTTTTCACTTATTAATAAAATTTAAAATATATATTGGTCTATTATAAAAATTAGAGACAATAACGATAATAAATATTTGATTTACAAATTAATAAAATCCTGAAAAATTATTTATGTAATCGATTAATGGAATGAAGACAGTGTTATCAACATTCTTCTAATCACAAATACATTTGCAAATATAAATGCATGTTATAAACCAGGAAATTCTTTACAAATATAAGGATATAAATGTTATAAAATATATGTGCTATGAAATTCACATGTGTATATGATGAGTTGTAGCACAATTATTATTTTACAAATTTATTCGATGAATAAAACACAAAATGATGATAATATTTTTAAAATATCATTTACAATTTTTATACAACTAATGTTGTAAATAACATTGACAGAGACCTTTGTAAAGCTTAAAAAGAAATAAGCTTACATAAAGCAAGAATGCAAATTAAACCAGTTTTTGAGAGATAAAAATCAACGACCTAGTTAATACCAATAAAACATCTTAAATAATAAATTTTTTTCTAAGGGTTTTTTCTAATATATTTTTATTCACATTTTTTGTTTTTTTTTTCAAAACAAATTGATGAAATATTATTTTGAAAAACAAAAAAAATACATTCCATAATGTATATTTAGTATAACTTTGTTTAGGATCATTATTCGTTAGATTATTGTAATATTTTTACCGTTAATTAAAAAATAATACATATTCCGAAGCAACAGGATCGAAATTTATACAATAATTATTTGTTAATGATCAAAAAGTTAATGAGATTTTTTATTCTCATTTTTATGATAATTAATAAATAGTTGTAGATGATAAGTTGTTGTAAATAAAAACTCATCATGATTGTTGCATGTTAATATTGATGAATAATCGATATAAATAATATTGATTAGAAATCCTCAATTAAGGAAATTATACTGACAGTAAATTAGCAGGCCATCATAATACTGATAATTATGGTCTATGTACTATGTTTTCATTAAGAAAAATTTCTGTTCATCCAATGAAAATTGTTTATCATCATTACTTGAAAACGTTGATAACAATTTTTTATTCCTTACAATTTATTTAGAAATTATTTCAAAAGATCTGAGTATATTGAACAATCTTTTCAAAACAATAATAGATGATCTGGAATGTTTCAATTTTTAAAAAAATCTCAATTAAAAAAGTGATATGAACCAGAATAACTCAGTCATTTCCTTGGAAAAGTATATTACACATTTTTTTTCCCAAGTATCATAATAACCATGCTATTATATCCATGTACCAATAGAATTTTATTTGTGTTATACAATAGAAATTCTCTAATAGTCCAGTTCTTAGTATAATATATTGGACCTTGCACGAAACTGAATAAATAAATAAATATTCCATTGAAATAGTGATTGAAACTTTTTTTTAAAAAAATGATAAAGTAATGATTTAATATTTATATTAACATGAAATAAAATATAGTAAAATGCTTTTAAAGAATTGTTTTTCAATATTAATTAATTATCTTTTTATGTAGAAGATAAGTATTTTTGTTAAGTATGGTGAATACCAAATTTGAAAAATTGCCAATAAGGTATCATAAAATTAGCAAAGATTAATATATGAATATGAGAAAGAATGAGAAAGAAAATAACCTTGAAGTTTACACATCAATCGATTCATACTGATAAAAAAATAATTATTCAATTTTAAAAACGTTTTTCTTTACCTTCTGCTTGAGTATAAAACCGGTAAGAGATTACAATATTGAGCAGTTAATTACATTGTCTCGAAAAGATTCCTTCATTATTATTCTTTATAATGATACGAATTGAACTAATTTTATCATTATTAATATTCTTTTATGTTATTGTAAATTGTCAAAAAGATCAGTTACCCAACAAATCTTATCGAAATTTGTATGGATCCAAACCTTTTTTACCATCACTCCAAACATTGTTAGATGCTGTACAAGGGGTTTTTCAGTTGAGTAGAGACAGTGATGAATTTAAAAGAAGAGAACCTCTTGATCAGACACCAAATGATGGTTCAAAATACGATTTTATAATTGTGGGTGCTGGTACAGCAGGTGCAACTTTGGCAGGACGACTAAGTGAGGAGAAAACTGTTTCAGTTTTGTTACTTGAAGCTGGACCAGAGGAAAATATTATTATGGATATACCATCAGCAATACCATTAACACAATGGAATAGTGATGTTAATTGGAGGTATCGTACAGAACCATCGGATAGTTATTGTCTTGGGATGAAAAATCATAGCTGCTATTGGCCCAGAGGGAAAGTCATGGGTGGCAGTAGTACTTTGAATTACATGATTGCAACTCGAGGACACCCAAAAGATTACGATCATTGGGCAGAAATGGGCAATCAAGGTTGGTCTTATGAAGATGTTTTACCATATTTTAAAAAGTTGGAAGATGTCGATTATTTACAAGTTAAAGATGAAGGTTTACATGGTCGTGGTGGACCAGTTCCTATAAGACATCCTCCATTCTTCACTCCTATATCAGAAGCTTTCGTGCAAGCTGGTGTTGAACTAGGATACAAAGTGGTTGATTATAATGGAATTAAACAAACTGGATTTTCTCATCTTCAAACGAATATCAAAGATGGATACAGATTTTCAAGCAACAAAGCTTACTTACATCCAGCTCGATATCGTAAAAATCTTATTGTGTCAAAAAATAGTATGGTAATTAAAATTATATTTAATGATGATAACACTCGAGCTATTGGAGTGGAATATAAAAAATCAAAAAGAATTTATAGAGTTTATGCTAAGAAAGAAGTTATAATAAGTGCTGGATCAATTAATTCTCCTCAACTATTAATGCTATCAGGAATAGGACCAGTTGATAATCTTAAAGAATTTAATATTAAACCCATTGCTGATCTTCCTGTTGGAGAAAATTTGATGGATCATATCGCTTATGGTACATTAATATTTAAACTTAATCAACCAGTAGCACTGAACTTTAATGAAGTTAGTGATTTATCAAATCCGTATGTTCGCGATTTTTTGTTGAAGAAAAGTGGACCACTAGCGATACCTAATGGATGTGAGAGTATTGCATTTGTGGATGTTGATAATTTCACTGGTCAAGAAGAATATCCTAATTTAGAATTCTTATTTTTGTCTGGTACTGTTTTTACTAATTTCTTATTTCCTCATATTTGGGGAATAGCTGATGATGTTTGGGCAAAAATGCTTACAAAAATTGACGTCAACGGTCACTATATTACCATCTTTCCAATGATTTTACGACCAAAAAGCAGAGGTAGAATTTTATTAAAAAGTGCCAGTCCTTATAGACAACCACGTATAATTCCTAACTACTTAAGCGATAAAGATGATGTAAGAGTATTAGTAAGTGGAATTAAAAAAGCATTAAAAGTAACTGAAACAGAAACAATGCAAAAATTTGGAGCTAAACTTGTTCACTTTCCTTTCAAAGGTTGTGAACATCTAGATCGTAATAGTGATGAGTACTGGGAATGTGCTCTTAGAACGATTACTTTTAATATATATCATTATTCAGGAACTTGTAAAATGGGTCCACAAAATGATCCATCAGCTGTTGTTAATTCAAGACTACAAGTAAATATAGTTTTCTTCAAGTTTTCATTTTTAATAGTTAAATTCTGTATAATTATAATTACTTGTAGGTACATGGAATTGATGGTCTACGAGTTGGAGACGCTTCGATTATGCCATCAATACCGTCTGGGCATACCAATATTCCAACATTCATGATTGCAGAGAAGCTTGCTGATATGATTAAAGCAGACTGGGGTTTGTCAACCAAAAAGAGATAGAATAAATGTTTGAATAACCGATACACTAAGGGTAATATGACATGAACTGCTAAATTGCTTGCAAGGTAAACATCACTCATTTCATGTCATTAAATAACAAATCTCAATATTAGAGAAGTTAGCAATATTACACAATTGATCGAAAACAAATTTAAACGTATGAATAATTTTCATTTAAATTTTGATCTGGTAACAAATGAATTATTATCATTTAAGTTTATAATGAATTCACCAGTTTTGAAATAATTTTAATTAATTTTATCAGATAATTAAAATCCATTACATATTTTCAAGTAGTATGCTTTTGTATCTACAGTTGCCATTTTATTTGAGAAGGCGTCGATAATACTGTTCTCATTCCATCAATCGGTTATATAAATAATTGGTTAATATTTTATTTACTTTTGAATTACAATTTTTTGCATTTTTAATTTCTTATCAAATCAGAGACTTGATACGAAAGTTTGAATTGATTAGATGATTATTTTTTTTATAGAAAGAAACCATTCACTCTTAAAATACCATAATTAAAAATTTGTCTCTATTAAGTAATCTACATCTGATACTTTATTAATAGATGTAAAATTAAGAATCTTTACTTCTAAAGAGTAACATTAGCTAGCGCTCTATTTATATATTTTTGTATATCTTGAATTTTTGCGAATTGATAACGACAATCAGTATTTCCAACTAATAGTCCTGCTAATGTAAAACTACCATCATGAGCTGATGGACATAATATGGGAGTGCCTTGTCTTCCTTGAATCTAAAAAAAATATATTTCGAGTTTAGAAACAATGCAATATTAATCTTTAACAAAAAATGACTTAAATCTACGTCATAAGTAATATTAAAATATATTCTTTTCTTACCGAACACTTTGATGAATAAAAACTGGAACAAAAACTACTTGGATGTTTTGTACAATTGTATTGTAATGTTTTATTAAAAAAAGGAACAGTCCAATCGCCAAAGTAATCACAACACTCCTTGTCTGGTAGATAATTTAGCCATAATTGTTTTCGTGAAAGAACTAAAAACATTAATATTAGAAAAAAAAGTAAAAAAAAAAAAAAAAGAAGTATGAATATCATTACCTCCAGACTTTTTTTCTAATCTTTCATCTAGATAGATACATACATCTTCAATGGTAGTATTCAGTTTATACGAATCAGTAAAATTTATTTGAGAATCAATACTAAATGGTTTTTCCAAAATTAATGTCGTAAAAAGATTTTCATTTATTCTAAAGACATCAATATCATAATATTTTTCATAATAACTTCTAGATACATATAATTCTTGAATTATATTATTACTTTTTTTTGACCAGTCATAAACTCGAACAGTTACATTTTGTGAAAAATTATCACTGAAAATCCAAACAATTTCTCTCTTTAATATTTAATAGTAGTGTGTAATTTTTGAATAATTAAATAAATTGTCTTACTCTGGCATACAATTCCTAGTAGTTAATACAGCTTGAGGGTGAATAAGAACACCTGCACACTGAAATATAGCCTTTATACTTTTAGATTCCTTTAATGGTAGTGCGAATATTTCTACAACCCATGTAAGATCTTTGTTATCAATACCAGGATTTGGCCAGAAATTTGGATGACAAGTTAAACACAAAAGTGGAAAAATTTGAAAAAAAAATATTTGTAACCAACACTTCTTCATTTTAAATAATGTATTGCAATAAGCGACAATGCAGTAATTTATTAACTTGACAATCTAGACAATCTAAAATTTAAATTATTTATATCTAAATTGTTAAATGATAAAATTTGAATAAATTATAGTTGGTTTTGAGTATGAACGTGACATTATTACTTTTTCTTTATAAAAAACGATCATTTTATCAGTACTTTATTAAAATCTACAACATATCTATCTTAAGACGTGACAGAAACATAGAAACTTAAAAAAAAACTCTTTTTTTTCGTTGTAAATTTTTATTTCTATCTATTTGAATGCTAGATCTTTTAGTCAAGTAGTATCATATGAGATATGAAATAATTTTTATATCTTCTGAGTAGCAAATAATTGAAAAAGTAAAAATTGAAAAATTATTATTCTTTTAATTTATTCTTTAGTATTAAGACTCAGTAAATCTACAAATTCATATAATAATAAAATCGGATTATAGTATTATCCTCCAAGAACGTATAAAAATTCACCGAAAGATAAACATTTCAAAGACAGAATTAATTACATTTCTTTATCTTCAGTTCACTCATTAAGAAATCTCAACAAATCTCTTAGGATTATCATATTTAGCTGAAAATATTATGTTTTGTTTAATAACGGAAAATACATAAAAGATACAACTATAAATATCACAAATAATGGAAATATATGAATGAAATAAGAGGCAAATATATTATTAGTTTGTGTATCAATAATTTATTCCTTTATTTAACATACAAGAATTATTCGTAACGCGTCTTAAATCTATTATAGAATACATTACATTGATATGACTTTACAATGATACTGTTTATGTCACAGGGCAATTGAAGAATTTATTTCTTTCACATTAATTCATTATGGATGATTATTATTCAATTTATAATGTAAAATTTATTATTTTTCTTTGCTATAAATTTTTTTCTTTTTCAGTTTATTAATTGAATATAAGCGTTTATTGCTTTGCTGATGTAGCTAAGCACATGCAAATTATGTTTGCCAATGCATATGCTACTCTTAATAAGGATACTATTGTTAGTAGCATTGAAAAAATTTTCTATTTCTTTTTTGAAAAGTAGTTTTAGTGAATAAAATGATTTTTTTTAGTCGATTAATTTCAGTTATTTTTTTCATATTGTCCTCTTATACACGTATGAAATTTAATCCTATGGTTGTTTTATTATACCTTTCTTTTTATGATATATTTATATGTATTACCACATATAGTTATAATTAGTTCTAACATATCAAAGTTTTTTTTTTCATGATTATAGAGGTCTGTTGATCCGTTTTTCACATTGAAAAAATATATATCAATTTAAAAAGAATCTACTGACATATGTAGATACAAAGATATGTATGTATAAGTATTTTCTCTTGGTAATTATTTCCTTCACTTTGGCAATATTTCTGATTACCTTAACCTTGAAGTACCTGAACTATGATTAAATTAGTTAAAAGAAAACTAATAATCAGCAGAAGTTGAATCAATGAAGTAAATAACTCAATAAATAAAGAAAAATATTGAATATTCATTTAATTATTTTTAGTAATTTTTGGAAAAAATTGAGTAGCCATTATTTTGTAAATAAACTAGTCAAGTATTTGATATACAATGATAAATGTAATAAGAATATTACGGATCAAGATAAAAATAATTAGAAATATTGGCTGAATTGTTAATTACTTCTATCGACCATCAAGTCTCGAAAGCTATTCACTTCTCTAACAAATACAGTCATAATTTCAGAGTTTTTGTATATTTTATTATCATTTTATTATTAACAAAAAACATCATGGAAATGTATAATGAATTAATTTAATTCAAACAAATTTTTTCAATTTTCCATTTACACATAATAATTCTAGTCTTCTAATAATTTCTATTAGAAGCTACCCACAGAAGCATTGATGAATTGTTTCACAGGATAATATTTACAATAATAATAATAATAATTAAACAATTGGATTTGTTTCTTCTCCTCGTAAAATGTCGTCCATTGACATTGTTTTTTTTTTAATTCTCTAACAATATATAAATATGTTATTTGTTAAAATTAAGCAGCTTATTGTTTTTATTTTTATTTAATTTTATTAAATAAACAGCAAAATGATATTAATATAGAAACAGTCTAATAACACAGCTATCGATAGTAAACTTAGCACTTATATAGAAATATATATATTCACTTATATATATTTATATAGAGCCTACTGACAAATTCTTGACTCGAGAATCGTCACTATCACGTTCCAGACATGGCAATTTAATACTTGATCCACTCGGTCGAGAAAGGAACTCGATCGATTCAGAGATCAAAAAATAATCTATCCTATTATCCTCGTAGTCTCTCTATTACCATATTATTGCTATCAAAAAGCAAAAATAATTGAAAAATGAGTCGCATTAAACGATGAGGAAATGTATATTTTTTTAAATAATTAATCAATTCTTTTTTTTTCAATTCGTTTTATCAACTGAATAATTTTGTTCGATTTTTTTTCGTATAACTAAGTGAGTTTTTTTGTTAACTGTTAACTCTTAATACTTCAATATAATTAATTCTTTATAGTTATTTTCTTCATTCTTTGTCATTTTGACGTTATATCGCCCATTTATCAAATAGTTACTTTATACACAAACATAATTTATAAAATAATTAAATAATTTTATAGAGGTACAATTTTTTCATTTTGATGTACTGGTGTTTCGTACGCTGGCACACATTTATAATACTGAGCCGGATACGATGTGTAGAGATTTGAAGAGGGTGAAAGTCGTCCACGGAATCGTCCTCTTGCCAAAAAGATCATGAGAATCAAGCAGAGTAATGTTAGAACAACTATTAAAGTAATTGGTACAATTCCCCAACCACTTCTATTACTTTGATGATTCTCATTTTTACTGTTGTCAGTCTACAAAAGTGAAAAGAACATTTTTTTAATATAAGTTTTACGTCTTATTCAGTTCTATTCTACGAAATAGAAATGTTAGAAAACTTACCTCGTTGATGGGACAGACGGGGCAACAGGTGCCCTGTTTTGGTGGTAGAGGGTTTGAACATGCTACAGAGCATACAGTTTCTCTGCAGACAAGTCTACCAAGTGCATCACATTTGCAAGATGTGCAGGCATCTGGATTCCATGATGATCCTTCAGGATGAGTGATGTTACGATGATCCACACAAGTCGCATGACAACGACATGTCTTTTAAAAAAAAAATTTAAATCAATTAGTTATTGAGAATAATCCAACTTATTTTTAAAATATTACTTTATAGTTTTAATAAAATGACTTTTATTTTATTTATGTCAAAGGAGAGTGAATATAAGTATTAATATCTTACAATTTCATTATAGTTTGTTTAATCATTATATTAGAATTTCCTTTAATTTTCAATTATTCATATGAATATATTTTGATTGATGTCACTAAAACATAGAAACTATGAAATTGCTTTAGCTTGTTTACTTTTACATAATAGCAATATTCAGAAATGTACCTAGAGCTTAAATATAATTAGATTTTATTTACATTTTAGAACAAATTTGACATAAAATAGTTGGTCTTTTATATTAAAAGTAAATGTTGTTTTTTTAAACTTTGAATTCTCATCCAAGAAAATAACATCTTTGTGAAAATATTTATAAACATCAAATGGAGATGATAAAAAAAATGAATTTTTTTTTGTTAATTAAATAAATCTTGGCAAAAACTAAAGATAAAATATTGTACTATTACAGGTTAATTATTTAGTTAGTATAATTAAAATCAAATCAAGTTTTAAAAATAAATAAACAAGAAGGAACAAGATAATTCATAGAGAAAAATGGTATTATAAGAACATTATTCGAAATATTCAAAGGAGTTACATACAAAAATGAAATTGTTAGAAAGAAAAAAAGGAAATAAATAAAGATAAAATAGAAATAAGTATTACCGGACAGCCACGTCTGTTATGTTTGTAGCCATAAGGACATTTCTTCTTACACCCTAACGGTGGACAATCCAATGCCTGAGGTTTACATTCACAGAGAGTACAATCATTTTCATCCATGACAAAACCGTGATCGCAGTGTAAATCGCATTTTAGCTCTGGGCAAATGACACTACGCTCCTCTTGCTCATCAGAAGTTCCAGGGCCGTTTACTGGGATGACAGTGACGTTGTGTTCTGGATTACTCTGACAAGCGCAAACAGGACAGTCTCCTTGGTCTCTCTCAAGCTTACAATCGAGACCACAATGTACTAGCTTGGGGCACATTTTGTTCGTAGAATTCATGGTACTCTGCAAATAGAAGAACAATATGATGAGATTCTCTTTAGTCTCACTGTCTTCTTTTCTCTCATACTTTTTTCCCTACTTTGTTTTATTATATTTCATTCGAATATTATATATTTTTATTCATTATTTTATCCGTCATCTTTTCATTCTTTTCTTTATCTTTCTCATTTTCATTTCCCTCCTCTTTTGTCTTTTTTCTTTTTTATTTCGATGAAACTACGAAATATATATTAGAAACGTGTTCAACTGAGCGTGTATTACACCGTAAAATACAGATGAATCAGGAAATTGCAAGTAAAGTAAGACTCACTGAAGAAGTAGAATGAAAAGTGCTAGTCTTGCAATACCATCATGCGGGGAAATTTGAGAAATGAAAGTATGAAAGAATGTCGACAGATAATAAGTCAGTAATTTTTAAAAACAAATCAAAGAAATGTAACTACTTTAATTTTTTATGATGATTCTTTTTAATTAAATATTGGGTCAGTTATATTTTTACAAAGAGGTCAATATGTTAAAAACAGAAAATTATATTTATAGAAAATCTAAAGCTCTAAATAAAGTCTTTTGTTAGTTCAAATAATTACGTCAGTATGAATCTCACAAATAAAAGCAATATTTTTTTTAACCTAGAGATATTTTATTAAAATTAAGTACACAAATTTAGATACGTCATAAAAATGACTCTTTAATTTTATGACTAAAAATATTTGAGGATTTTTTTTCTTGCATAAATTTTGAATTTAAAAGTGAAATGATGATTTAGCAAAATAAACTCAATTGACTTGATAGATATAAGGTAATAAAATTAAGGTCTTTAATAATGAAAGAGAGTAAGTTACAAATTGTATGCCAAGAGAATCAAGACAGAAAACGTCTTCTAATTGGCTTTTCATCTTAATACCTTACGTCACACAACGAAATTGGAACAAGAATTAATCCTAGAGATTCATTAACATTTCCGGAACTCCGTTGAGGCTTTACCAACGATAAAAGTATTAGTATTTTTTTAAAGTTGGTAATAAATTTTTTACATCTAATATGAATCAAGTGAAATGAAACTTTTAATACCCAATATGAATTATATTAATACCAAATTATTTTTCTTTTTTATTCTAATAATTTTAAATAATAAAAAAAAATGTAATAAGTTTATCATCTATTATGTATGTTAAATTAATTTATAAAAGTAAATTACTCAAGACTGTTTATCACGAACCGTAGATGATAAATTAATTTATAAAACTAACATAAAGTGGATGAAGAAGAGACAGAAGAAAAGTTAAGAATGTTATACTTTTTATCCAGAAGAAGTGACATTGACAAGATAAAAAGTGTATGAAGAAATGAGCTAAGTAGAAAGGTAATTAATCAAAATGATCGTCAAGTGTACCTCAGCATCGTTGGGGCACTCACAACTGGGACAGCTGTCGAGATCGTCTAGTGTACCAAGATGACAAGGTGGTTCACAATTCACCAGAGAATCACAATTCTCAGTGGGCATATTCGCGATGGTAGTAAAGGTTTCAGTTTCATTGTTGGAGTCAAGACAACGTGGGCAACATTCTCCAGTTATCAGTTGAGATGATCCTTCACAACTCTTGCACATGGTAGTATGACAAGACCGCGTTCCTATCCCATTACTCTCTTCACAAGTACAATTTGTGCAAGGTTCTTGATTCCACTGTTCTCCAATGGCACGAGGTGAACCTGACTCATCAATACATCCCTTGAATTCACCCTCATCCTTAGCAGCCCATGATATCGGTGCTAAAGAAAAGAAAATAAGTCATTAGTTAGCGGTTTAACAAATCCTCTTGGGAACAATTTAACTTCTGATGCTTGGGGGAGTTTTCAACTATAAATGGGTTTTAAAGTATAACCAAAGTAGTAGTAGTTTTATCAGTGTGCTAATACATTTACGATTACGAGCGCTGGAGTCTCTTGAAATAGTAGCACCTTGAGATTACAAGATTTTCCACCGCGTGTACTTAGCAAGGAAATTAGTTACTATGACTTGGATATGACTTTGATACTTACTTTGAGGAACGCAGTGATACAAAGGACAGCAACTGCCTGGAGTTTCTTCTGCTGCACTTCTAACTTCCGGTCGTTGCCCTTCTAGACATTTCACAGGAGGACAAGGAGATACACATTTACAACCATCTTCTGTTGCTATACTATCTTCTGGACATGTTAAACTCTGAGCTTCTGTAACAGTCAAGAATATTTTCTCTTTAGTACTTGAGAAAGGGAATCATTTCAGTCTTACTAATTAAAATTGTTTATTCTTTTTTTAAAGTAATTATGTAATAATTTAAAATATTTTTTATTGCTATTATAAACAATAATGAATTAAAATTAATAAAAAATTAAAATAATTCAAGTGAGATTATTCAATAAAAATTATAAATTGTGAAGTTTGACTTGAGGTGACATAACAATGAATGAGAAAATTTTATATTATTAAAAACTTAAAGTCAAGCTTTATTTTTGAAATATAACTTTTAAAGCTATACATAATTTTATTTGATATTGTTTGATGAAGTTGTTTCAAAACGTATTTTACTTGACAACCTAGATACATTTATCTTTTCTCACTTTTCAGTATTCTAGTGAATTCAGTAAAGCACTGAACTCTACTTTCTTAGTTGATTTCTTGACAATCTTCATAATATAACAATTTATATACAATAAATTACTGCTTTCATTTCATTTACTCGATAATGAATTGTTTTCAATGTAAACTAACATTCAAATTTCATTTTGAAATTTAAGTTGTATTAAATCTATGTGAATTAATTTTATGAAAACATGGTAACTATTTGATTTGTTAATTACTCCTTTAGAAAATTTTTCACTTAAAAAAGTAAATAAAAAAAAATATGTTTGTATATCAAATTTTACATACTTCTTTCTTTCTAATTTAGTGTTTTTTTTTAAAAGTTACACTAAATGTTTTTATCTCAATATAAAAATAACGAAAAATGGTTAAATTATTAGGAAACATGATAAAAAAAAATTCTATACATTTTTCATAATTAAAAAGAAAAAATCATATGATTAAATTGAGTGTTTAAAATCTGGTAATTAAAAATAAAAAGAAAAAAAAAATTTATAGCTCATAAAGTCGATGGTACTAGGAAACTTATTCAATAATAATAAATGTTTAATGGAAATAAATGTAAAAGTTTGAAGTGTTTACAAGGAGCTATTTCTAACTGAAAAAAAAACTTTTCAAATTTAATCTACAGAATTTCGAATTAATATTTAGAGCTTTATCCACTTGAAAGTTATAGCTGTAATCACGATCAAGTATGCGCGAAGGGAATTCCTGAATTATTTTGCGCCGGAAATACGATTAACATAAATACACGTCCGGATAAATATCTGTAAAATGGGAATTATTACGTGAACCCAATGGCAAAACGATGCCGATAGAATCTTAATGTAATGGTACTCGTGTTGAGATCTAGTGTGTGGAGCAATAAACCGAAAGTTCTGTGAGTACTTTTCATCTGATCTAATCACTTCTGTGGTTATTTCTCTACTTAGTAGTTAACTGTACCTATTCATATGGTAAAAGTAAACTTTATGTCGACACCTTTTCGGTTCAAAATTTCAAGTTATTTCGGGTGTGAATATTTTAAGAAATATTTACTGAGTCAAGTTGTTATAGTTGGTAAAATAAATGGTTAACTTTTAATGTTGGCTCTACGAAGTAAAATAATTCGAGAGGATTTGTAGGATTTCACTGAGGAAGTACTTTTAATATGTAAAAAAAAAAATTGGAAATGATGAAAAATATGACTATTTGATGAAATAAATTTAAAATAATGTTCATTAAATAAATATTTAATAAGAAGAAAAATATGAGATGAAGAAAGATGATTAATTTAGAAGATATGATTGAAGAGAAAGAAAAGTATTTGTCTGTCAGTAAGTTACTAGATAGAAAAGAAAATTATTTTTTTGTTATCAACTTGATCTCCTTTATTCTTTTTAGATAAGACAATAATAATTCCGACGTCTTGTCATTACCTATGACTTTGGTTTTTAGAAAGGGAGAACGATGAAAAAAAAAATAAATAACGCTGTAAAGCTTTTTTACAAAGATAAAAAATCTCATTTCGAAACGTCAGATGCAGGAAATGAAGAGTAGAGAAAAAAAAAATGCAAAGAAAAATAGAACACGAGAAATTATTGGATGTGAGGCTTGAGGATGTCCTCGACACTGATTTTTCTTCGCTCAAGGATTTTATCTCTATGTTTTGTGTAAAGGTGAAAACGTAAATACACATAAATATGTACATCAAAGTTCTCCAAGTTTTCTAGTAGGTTAACATTTCGAGAGAAAACTGAGTGGCTTTGAGTGAAAAGTATATTAATTTATTCAAAGATAATCAATTATAATGGGAATATAATTGATTAAACACAATTATGTCTAGATTTGTAATTTATTTCCTCTAAATATATGGACAATATCATTTTATTTATTTTAAGTGATTTTTCAAATATTCTGTAAATCTTATAATCTCTTTCATCATGATGAGACTTAGTTTTTAAATTATTATCCATGCATTCAATCTCATTTTTCATGTACGATTGGCTGACGTCTTGGAAACGTTAATGTAATCTTTTTTCAAGTTTAGTCATTCTACTAGCCACTACGAGTAATAGTATCATTCAAGTTTCCTTGAAACGGATAAAAAAAGCTAGAAAAGTCCAATGAAATATTTGATTCTTTAAAAAAAGAATAATTCAATATGAGGCAATAATTTATCAAGCGAATAAAATTGCAATAAATGTAAAAATTTTTAAATATTTATTAAATATAACAACTTCAAATAAAAATAAATAATAAAATTGATCATTTCATTAAATTTATTTATTTATTTTTTTTTACTAAAACGAACGATTTTTTTGTAACTATCTTTTGAGTTTTTACATCAATTCAACTTTCAATTCAATCGATTATAAGTTATTTCGAGATGCATGTTAAAAGAGATTTTGAATGAAAGTTTTTCGAAATTTCCTTAAAATATTGCTGACGAAAGTTTCGTCTACATACATTTACATGTACACACTGTGGTAAAATCCTAAGAGAGTTCTATTCGAACTTTGAAATGCATGGATTTTATGGGTAAAGATTCCCGATCTTTTGATCTATTTGGATAAATCGTTTTTTAATATATTTTTCAAACAACATTTCGGTTTTATAAATTGATAAATTGAATTTTTTTTAAATGTCAAGGTATGACTGATAGATTCATTAATTTTAAAATAATATTGAAACATTTTATTTATTTTTAATAAATTATCTATATTAAAGGGGATACTTTTGATAAATCAATTCTATAGAGTTTTATAAAATTGATATTTAAGTTTCAAATTTTTTGCATCCTAATTGATATAGATACGCTCAATACATCAATTACCAAGTAAAATAAACAAAAGAAAAACGTTTTTTAACATTTCTGTTTCACTCACTTTTTAATCTACTAATTGACAGGGCTTTGTTAATACTGAGATAAATTTATTACGCGAAATAGTGGACAAAAAAAAATATATATATTCAGAAAATTTGTAAATAATTTTTTAGAGTTTTTGCCTTGGTAATAGTCCGTCACATTCGATGTGAAGTTGAAGCTTTATTCAATTTTGTCATGCTATAGGCGAAATAAACCGGCAGCAGTTGCGAATCGGTTGTCGAAGTTTTATATAATGTTATAGATGTATATATATATATATATATAGATATATATATATATATATGTATATAGTTGAGTAATAAAAAGTGTCAAAGTGTACGTATAGAAAAGTAAAATATACATAGAGATGAATTACTTGAACGAGTAAATTGAATTTGCTAGTAGAGATAGACATTTACGGTCAGACATGGACGAGAACTCGTCGACCTTTACTACTGAGTTTAATATGTTTTACTAAAAAATGGCATGGATTTTTAATAAATGATATTTTTTTGTCTATCAAACAATAGTAGAAATGAAGATACGAGAAAAATATAAAACTATAAGAAAATTAAATTATTTTGTAAAAATGAATTTTAGATGATAAGCGAGGACATTGTATTATAGTTTCATTTATTTCTGCGTATAGAGATTTCACTCTCTCGTGTTTACAATCTCTTTCTAACGGTGCTTCTAAGTACTTGTATCCATCGATCGTCAAATGTGTTAGCAGTTTGAAGAGTGAACGATGTAATTCCGGAATGGAGGAAGCTCTGCAAACTTACGGTTTATTGTTTCCCTCTCACAATAGACTTCAGAGCAAATACACATTGGAAAAATTTCTTTTTATTCTTTAAATTATATTATAACGAAATTTTCTATTATCTATTTTTATAAAGTTTTTAAAGATTTATTTCAAAATTTATTTATGATTCAGTTAAAATATTTGTATGAATTTTTTCATTTGCAATGATTTATTGATGGACATTGTTGATTGCATAGTTGAATAAAAAAAAGTGGTATTCTAATAACCAAATGAATTTTTTCGTTTTCATTGGAATTGGATCAATTGAGTCTAATTAAGAGCTCTAGTAGCTCTAACGAACAGATTTTGAGTCACATAGTTAACATTGTTCAATTAAAAATAATCTGGAGTATATTAATCCATTTTTCTAATTGTTAAAAAATAATGGAGAGATTTTAATATATAATTATTATTGAAATGAAAATTTAATAATCAAAGCTCATTGTTGTCTTCATTTAAATCAATGATAATTGACTACAAAACTAGATTTTTTGACATTCACTCAAAATTGATTCTTTACATTTTCGTAAAAAAAAATTATATAACGTAAATGCATTAATAGTGAATACGTTGTTAAAAAAAAATTGACTTTTATTGTTATTTCTTTTTGATAGGACCTGATGGAATAAAAACACCTTAAGCTTTAACGCACTTAAAAAAGAATTATTCCAAAAATTGCATACGAGAATTTTTTTAAATATTATTCGTCCAAATCATCATTTCCAAGTAGAAATACAAAAGAAGTTAATAACGTAATATTCAATAAAGAGGATAATAATTCATCTCGGTTATGGATGAGTGTAATAAGTAAAAAAAATGATCATAAGGTATTGAAGATAAGCGCAATGCGTAAAAGCTCAGAGACATTAATTCTTTCCGGGCTTTTGTCTATTCCGGATATGAACTGTGGCCTTCCGCTTTTGTATTGTATTCCGGGCGATTCTAAAACTCTCTTTTTATAGTGTATGCACCGGATCATATGCTTTTTCATTTTTCCTCGGTCGTTCTTATGCAACCCCTTCCTTACCACTTTTATATACTGTGGTGGTTTACCCCTTTGCTTTGCTGCTCACGTCTTTATATATTTTTTTTATTCATTCATGTCTCTATACAACCTTCATTTTGAATTCACCTCTTGCAAGAGAATCTACATTTCAATAACGTCCAGTGATAACCTAAAGTGCAACTGGCTTCGACAGTCTGTCCACTACAGGTTTCCTTCAGTATCTGTTCCATATGGAAATCGATCTTAATTTATATTGCAACTTTTTATTGATGAGAATATCGTATAGAGTAGTATGTGTTTCTTGAATGAAGCATTCCAATGCTTACATATTTTTCAATAAATTTAAACAACGAATTATAAATTTATTAAGTTATTTATTCTCTAATGACAGTTTAGATTTTCAGCTTTTATTTTCCAGTAATCTTGATTAACATTTATTGACAGTAAAAAAAAAAATAAAATAAGTTCGTTATTAGAATTATAGTGAAATTTTATTCGCTGTCTAAAACAGTTTCCCATGCCATCTAATAAATAGTCATTTTGATTAGGTTCATAAATATATTATTTTTCTTCTATAAATATAATTTACAACATCAAATTAATTTAACTATTTTTTCATTACTTTAAAAAGGATTTTATTCCTTTATATTACTTATTAGTAATGAAAAAATTTTTGATGAATGCATAGAGAATAGAAAAGAAAAGAGTCGTAATTAATTTCGAAACATTCTCCTGTAAAAATGAAATGAAAAGAGGAGAAAGGGATGTAGTATAAACAAAAAAATACTAATAAAAAATTATTTTTGAAAAAAAATTGTCATACTGATAGTGAGTAAGTTGAAAATAGATGTAAACAAAAAATTTAAAAACCTAAAATCGAATTTGTCAGCAAACTGTTTATCTGTTTGATTATCAAAAATAAATTGATCGAAAAAAAATAGTCAATTGATTATCATGTGTTAACAAGAGTTATTTCACTGTTTACGAAAAAATAATTATCTGTTGTTTTATTTGAAACAATTCCATATTTCTAGAATATTTTTTTTTTGTTTGTTTTAATATTAACACTACTTATTTTTTATTGTTGAAAAATGGTTAGAATTAGAGAGGAAAATATGAATACCGTGGAATAGTTTACTGTCATGTTGAAATAGAAAAATGTTATAAAATAGAAATAACCGATTGGCATTTATTTTTATTGAAGTGATATTTAAATTGGGTAAAGGATATTTTGCAATACTACATTTTCGAAAAATTTTCTAGACAGTTGCAATGAAATAAAAAAGAAAACGAAATACAATGAATAAAATAAGACGACAGCATAATAGGAAGAAGGAGAAAATTGACTACTTCAGTGAATTTTCCACCAAGTGAAAAAGTTTCAACTGTTTTTATTTTGTTTTTTTTTTTCTTTATTTTTCTTCATCTTTCTTTCTGTACCGATCGAAATCATAAATAACCATTTGCAAGCCAAGCAAGTGTTACTCTTTATCTCACAGCATATAAGTTTCAATTTATGTCTGAATGAAAAGAGAAACAGCGAAGTTGAAAGTTGGAAAACTCAATAAACTTCTTATTTAATGTAATAAGTCAAATTTTATTTTTTTTAATACACATGTGAAATGCAAATATTTGTAGGACAAATGTGACCTAAGATTATCCAACGAGAAAAGGTGATTGTGAGTAGTACCTTAAAGTTTATTTTAAGTATTAAAATACAATAAATTCACACTGAGATTGACATAAAGCCTGATTAAAAGGAATTCAAAGTATAAGTAAACGTCAAGGCCAAAGTGAAAAGACCGGAAAAACGCCCAAGTTTTTTGGAGACTATGAATAATGCAAATGTAGCCTTCCTCAACTGAGCTTTGATCTTTTGTTACTCATCGAATTTCCCTACATAAATTTTTGCTGTTTGATCTTTTAGAGTAACCTTCAGATAATTTAAAATTTTTTTTCCCTATCTACCAGAACATTTAATTAATTTTTTTGTATTACCTTTTGAATTTAAATTGTACTCTAAACTCTTTATAGAGTCAGTAGGATTCTCTTGTGACTTAGCAATTACTCAGAAATAAATAATTGATAATTATTTAATTTATATCTAGTTTTAAACAAAGATATATCTATTGATAGAATAAATATATTTTTCTTTATTCTACCCTTACATTTGATCAAAGTTTTATTGTAGTACCGATTTATTTAATTCCATAAAATATCAATAATGATGAGCTGGTCAAATTCTATTAGTTTGAGACAGTCATAATGATGATTAATGCAAAGTTTGTTTGAAGCTGAAATTAGTTATTGAAAAATTAAAATAAATTAATGCTGATAAATCAAATAATTAAAAAAAGGTTAAAAGAATCTGAAAGATAAAATAAGAAAATATAATTTCTAAAAAGTAGTTTAATTACCAAGTTATTTATTATCTCGTACATTATATTTAGTATGTAATTATCATCAAACTATCTTGAATAAGCTTGTTAAAATGAATTGTTAAACCTCCTGAATACGAAATAACAAACTGAGATACTTTGCTACAAAAGTACATTTTATGATATAATAATTGTTGGGAATGTTGGTTTATGATACTAGAGGGTTGAATACAGATATTTAAAGAGCATTCAAAGAAACAATTGAACATAAATATTTCATCATTTAGTGAAATGCCATTTGAAAACAAAAATATACATTTTATTTAGTTTTCATTTCTTTCGTCAAACAAAGGATATTTAATTCTTACTACTAAAGGACTTTTATTTAATTAAAATGTCGTAATTGTAGATAATTATTTAAGAGAATGAAAAATATTTTTCAAAGGTAGTTTGAAAAAAAACAATATTTTAATTAAAAAAGTCTTTATACATAAATTAATGGTGCCATAAAAACAAGGAAGAAAAGATTTCAAGTGATCACTAGAGAGATATGCGTCAGCTGCTAGAGCTTCTTGAATCTCAATGTCAATAGTTACGTTACGTCGTTACTGCCATAGCTTGCACCAGCTTGTCTTTATGCCTTTCAGTCTTTCATCTTTAAACATATATCTAGATTTATTACAGACAGACTTGAATATAAAATATTTGTATATACATTCATAATTAATAATCTTGACATGTCAATCTATTTCATACTTTTTTTTTTCAACACTCTCATTTTGATGTACATTGTACATACAAATGTGTTAATTAGTTTTTTTTGTGATTATTTTTAATTTTATATACCACTCAAAGTGTCAGCAATGTTTTAATATATTTTTAAAGACCTGTCAATTTATTCTAGATTAGATTGTAATTTTTTCTGAGTAGTTGAATTGTATTTAAATGTTGTTATCTCAGTAAGAGTTTCAAAAATGGTAGAAAATACGGTGAAATTATGAAAGTACTTTTATCCAGTCTAAATCCTATCATTTAACTCATCAAGCTCATTGTGAGGAAAGTCAAAAGTTAACTTCTAAAAGTGATTGCAAAGGCATTGGATTATGTTCTATTGAGAGAAAAAAAATACTTTGTTATCTCTACAGAAGAAAAATCCATTACAGTTACATATGGATCCTGTAATTGCACCACAAAAAAAAACAGAAAAAAAATTGTAGTAAAAACTTTCTATCTATTGTGACTACACAATTCTTTCTTTTTCATTTACTAAAAAAATATACATAGATGGCCTTAAGTAGTTGCTAACATGAGGTAAAAAAACTCTAGGATAATTTTATTATTACATGGAGAACATGAATGATAATGATTTTAGAAATGTGTGACAATGAAAATAGTCAGAAGCATAGTCTGAAAGGCAGGATATATAGTAGTATCTCTAAACTATGTACAAAGTTCAAAATTGTTTCTCAAATATCATGGAATTTTCGAGAATTTTCACAGCAAAGGGACCAAAAGGTTGAACAAAAGGTATTCATGATGCAAAACTAAAGGACCATTAGAATCAGCTAGCGAACCAGTTCTGATTAGTTAGGTCTATTAAATCTAAAAGGAAGCCATCCAATGCATATTGTATAGAGATACAATATATTTGATGAAGTACTTCATTCATAATATTTAATAATGAAAATTTATTAGTTAGAATCAGTATAAGTATCGTGAACAATTAATTTATACTGTTTAAAGCAGTCCAA
Source organism: Chelonus insularis (assembly GCF_013357705.1). NCBI lineage: Eukaryota > Metazoa > Arthropoda > Insecta > Hymenoptera > Braconidae > Chelonus > Chelonus insularis. Next base: position 530,073 of record NW_023276522.1, read on the forward strand.
GTGTTGAATGAAATATAGAAAATAATTTCTTGAAAACGTTCTAAAATGAAATTGAATTTTTTAGGTCTCCTCTGTTATCTGAGACATTTAAATTAAAGTAGTTTAGCATTGACAGGCTCACAATTGACATCCCTTTTTTTAATTTATCTGAAATATTTTATTTCTATAAGTTGAAAGAAAAAAGAAATTTTTTTTACCACATTGTTCCAGAGAAATAATTATTTGGAGTAAAAAAAAAAAAAAGACATTGGCTACCTTCATTTAATTTTACCGGAAGTTGGTGATTTATTAACTATTGACATTGTTGATCCACAGTAGAAACCATTTGGTTTGGTTTTCCACCATATTTGTCAGGAAACAATGGTGGCAATGCAAATCAAAACAATTTTTATAAATTAAAATTTTCTTTTATTTCTCATTAGTAGCTACTGCAATCAAATTATGAATGATCATTACAGATCATATAGACATACTATGTAGAAAGTCTGTTTGATAGATTTGATAAAAAAATATAAAGAAAATTATTCCTACTTTGACTACCAATATTTAGATACCAAATTGCATTAAGAAATTTGATAGTATTGGAAAATGTATTTGAATAAAATTCATACTTTACTGACTCGGTTAAAATTAATTTAAACTTAGAATATTATTAATTTTTTATTAAGTCACATTCTGGTTTTGTGTGTATGCACTTGGTTAGCTTGAAAGCATCCCACTGAATACGTTATGATGCTCTTGCATTCAGATAGCTGTGTATAGATGTAGGTACGTCATGACTATGCCGTTCGACGAATTCAAATTTTGCGCCGTCTGTTGGGTTGGACTCTAAACGACAGATGTTACAAAATTCATTCAATCTTAAATTATATATTCTGCCTTCTTGAAAAATTTTTTTCTCTTTGCTTTTGAACATGAAACTCTACGTGATTAAGTGAAAAACTCACGTAACAAATACTTGAATGTCTGGTTCTAACACAAAAAGTAAAAAGTTTTAAAACTTTTTAGTGTTCAAGTTGTGTTTCCATTCAAACTTGATAGATCAATTTGAAGTGTTGAAAACAGATATTTTGAAAAGAATTAGATCATATTTGAAACATTTTTTTTAAATAATGAATAATTTGACTGATTATAGATTTCACTCACATCATTATTAGTGAATTTATCGTAAATGTTAATGATATTATAATTACAATCTGGAATATTATATAAATTAAAATTGAAGTACGATAAGCTAATTACATTATTATATTTTCGGTTAATAATTTATAATCAACATGAAATTACTATTTGTATCATCTGATCATATTGGAATAACTTCAATCATTTTCATCATAATTACAATTATGGGTATTAACATTGACTGCAGTAACACTTTAAAAATTTCAAATTAATAAAAATTCTTTCAATTTAATCATTATTTATCCATTCAGTGTAATTAATTATTAATAATTAATAACATATGATAATGAATAATTTCCTGAGGTATTTGTTTGCTGAACTCTAATTAATTTTATTTGCCTTAGTATTCTGTAAATAGTGGAAATTAAAAATTAAAAATTTCCATGTAATAAACACAACTGGTTCAACATTGGACTAGTCTAGTTAACCGTAGTTCATTGCTGAGTTATGAATAGGCTAGTTTTGCTTTCTACTAGCATTGTACATAACTTAAAAACTGTTTTTAATTAAAATATAAATTGTGATAAGATTATGTAAACCCTTTGTCTTTAAAATTACTTTTAATATTTTAAATTTATTTTACTTTCTTCAATACTAAAGCTTTCCATGGTCGAATCATCTAGCTAATATTAACTAAAATGGAAATAAAGAGTAAATATTTGCATTAAAAAAATATTCAAGAACATATAAGTGAGAAATAGAAATTAACTTTATAGTAAAAATATTTGAATAGATTAATATGAAAAGAACTCTTGGAAAATTTAAATCATGAAAATATAATGATATTTCAACAGAAAAGTCAATTGATAATCTAAAAGTAAAACTCAACATTTTGTAACAAGGAAATTTATAAACCAAGACAAATAGAACAAATTTATAATGATTATTTGCGTTGCGAATTAACTGTTGTATTGTGAGGCTGACCAAAGCTTGACATTAACGATTTAACATTATCGGTCTTGGTAGTAAAGTGTTTCACAGCACTTTATGGACACTAACAAGAGCATCTATCTACCACATGCAAGAAACTTTGTGCCTTAACATGGAAGATACATCACAGCATATACTAACTTTAATAGATTATCACTATGTAGGTACAAACTTGAAGTGTAAATCACTTTAATCTAAAGTTTAATTTACTATTTATTAATTAAAAACTTTTTACTAAAATAAAAATTTCACTAATTTTCACTTACAAGATAAACATTGACTTTACTTCATCACAACTGTACGATAAATTCCTTTTAAGTATTTTTAAATACTTGATATCTTCATAGTCATCAAAATTGCTTAAATTATCATGGAAATATTTATAAATTAAAAAAAATAATAATAACTAGAACATTTAACTTAACAGATAAACTCAGTGAAAGATAAGAGAATCAACTAGATAATTGTATAAAAGAAGAAATAATTAAATTCGTCCTCAACTAAATATGAACATGTCTAAAGAATGTTTGAATAATTAATCAATTATTCTGTTGAATAAATTCCATGTTTCCATTTTGATCTGTCCTAATTTTATTCCCAAATTATATCATTCGATTAAAACTTAGTTTTTATTTTAAATTATTTAATTGCTTTAATTATTTACCATCAGCAGGATATAATTATGTTATAATTATAACGTCAATGATTGTGTTGAAAAAAAAAAGACATCTAAAGAAATATTTTAATATTTTATGAAACTATTTTATGAATCTCAGAATTTGAAAAATATGGCTGATTGATAAAGTTAAGAATAAATTGATTTTATTCCAACTGACAATGACAACTTGATATTACTGAGTTAATATTTTAATTATGAATTATCTAACAAAGTATTTTAAATTTAAATAAATTTTTAGATTGTCATATAAAGTTATATATTTTATTTCAATCATTAATTAAGAGTTACATCAAAGCCTATTATGTATATTGAAATATTGAAATAACAATTCATAATACACTCCAACATTTTTTTTTTTAAATAAAATTTAAAACTTTTTAGTCGACGTTAACATTTAGTTTAAGCTTATTTGTATGTAAATTAAAATATTTTACTATTATAACAACATAAATATATACTGTAATATTTCAAACTGTTGCTCATAAATTGATCATTCAATTCATATTTATATTTCAAGAAAACTTTTTAAAGTAGTTAAAAAAAATGTCTTGTGATAAAAAAAAAATATCTCTATCGTTAAAAGTGAGTATCATTTTGTTGCCAATACGGAAAAAAACCTACCCAATCGAGAGACCTAATGTGAATACTCCTTCAAGTAGGTGCTAACAATCTGTATAGTGTAGAACATTTTCCTCTTGATGCCCCTTCTCTATTCACTCATACCTCTAGAGTTTGACTTCTCACTGCTTATCTATCCCTTTTACTTCCTCACCTACGTGACTATCAGGATCTTTGGGTTATCTTTTTTATGTGTGTTGTCCACTTCCTGTGTTCTCTTATCCTTCACCATACTACCAAAAGATCCAACATCTAAGTCTTTTTTCTCCTTTTTCCAATGACATTTTCCAGCTTTTTTTCCTGCTCTCTCTTCTTCCTCTTGAATTCAATCAATTTCTTTTCTTAGAGGTTTTTTTAAAGGCAAATAATTTGCTAGTTTAGCTTCAATGAATACTAGTCTACTGCTTTGCACCGTTTTTGTTGGGTATATTATGTGGGTTTAATATCAGACATTCTCGGACACATGAAAACTACGGAAATCCTGTATCAATAAAGCCAACTCTTGGTATTCTAAAGAGCCACCCACGCATTCAGTGATTGTATGTCTTTACATACAAAGCTGTAACCAATCCCAGGACTTGGGGTACTTAAGTAAGATCTAGGATATAGCAGGGCAGGTTTCTCACCAAGTCTTACTGCTTTAATGTACTAACTAACAGGAAGTAATGAAGAGTCACTGTATTATGTTCTCAGTATGTTATTTAATCTTCCATTATTCTCTTCTTACTTATTAATATTATTACTTACAACTCTTACAAGGATTATTTTTCAGTATTGAATAAAAAAACACCTAAGACATAAGTCTTTACTCATAAAAATTACTATTCATTTTCAAAATATGATGTACGTCTTATAATACGAGATATTTGTAATTATCTAAAGCTAAAATAAATTGTAGATTTGAAGTAATGAATGATTATAAATATTAATTATTGATAACAATAAATATTTAAAATACACGAGATTAAATGTTAAATTTTTGATGAAGATATATTCTCTAAAAATAACTTATAAAATATATAACTGAAATAATTATGAGTGGAATTTTAGAAAAATTAATGACATCATTTTCTACACTTGTGCATGAGTTGTTCATTTATTTTTCACGAGTATAAAAATATATGCAGTTCTCTAGAGATTGTATTAAATATGCAATAGAAGACTTTTTCATATAGAATATTCTTAATAATTGATTACTTTCATAAATTAATGTCATAATTTTAATAGCTTCTAATAATTTAAACTATACGTTGATATATAACAATCCGTATTAAATAAATTGGTAAAGAACAATTTCGAATATTTAGAGAATTTCCATCTTAATTTACTTTTTTAAATAAACTGATCCATTTTAAGAGAAATAATGAATTCAGATAACTAAAGACGGGGAAATAAAAAAGCCATTCCTCCCCATTTAATTTCAATTATTTCAGTAATGATTCTCATTTTCTTCTTTATACTATCTCTCTATTACCTCATAATGATAATTGAATTAAACTTTAAGAAAATTAATTGATAAACATATCATTTTAGCTCAATCTATTATGTTTAATTTAACTAATATTAAATGCCTCAATATCAACATATTTATTTTTTTTTATACTTCCGAAATAGTATGAAAAAAAACCACTTTAAAATAACAAATAAAATAATTTTACAGTAAAATGGATTATATCTCACGTAATAATAAATTCTAGAAAAATTAATGAAGCAGCAAGAAATAATTAAAATAATTACACACAAGATTATAATCCGAATGCACAGCCCTTGAATCATCCATATGTTATGCTATTAGCTGTCATCTGTTCTTTTTGATGAGTAATAAAAAAAAACAATACCAGTCTGACTTTATATATGTTTAGGATAAGCTCGAAAACTGCTGAAACTATTAAAATGCGGCTTTCGTTGATGCATGGGGTCATTATCCAGACACATTATAGGCTATAAAATATTACGACGTCTTAACAAGGGGTTAAGCAGTGAGGACAAAACTGCAAATATTACCAGGGTAGAACTCAGTACAATGGCAAGTTCTGTAGAAGTTAAAGATATACATTGCCACGGTGTACTTTTTCTTTTATTTGAATTATTCTTACAGTACAGAGTACAAAAAATTTGATGTTTGTTGGACTAAAAATAATATTAATGATTAAAAAGTCCAATGACTGGAAAATTTATTGAAAGTATAATGAAATTTATTTAAATAGTAAATAAATTTTGTAATTATTATTTTAGAGAGTATGTGCATAAATTGAATGAACTTATAACATTTATTGTATACCAATATCATAGTTTGTTATTGATTTATGAAGCGGTAAAAATATATGTACTGATAACATTTTAAAAGGTAAGAGTTATCGTTAAAATCAATAATAATTCTCCGATATCACCATATCTCGAGGTTCACTTTTCTCATATTTCATATTTCAACTATTCGGGAAAATATATTATTCTCTAACAAAATTCGTTCAAAATTTCTGACCGAGATTAAAAGCTTAGCGTGATTATAATGGCCACAACATTGTGGCATTTAGGGTATATGAATTTTATATTTTTACTGACGTATTATTATATGAATATAATTCAAATGAAAGAATGGAGTACTTTATCAAATGTGTACACTGTAAAGTCATTATCATGCCTTAGTACTTGCAATAATGGAGCGGAATGTGTAGTTGAACATTCATCGACCTGATTTTGAGATTATTTTTTTAAATATAGTTTAGGTGAATACATGGAGAAAATCACTAAAAGCAGTTGAGTGTTAAAAAAAAAATTTGTTTTTTATCCAGCATATTTTTTATGTCATCAAAAAAATAAAATATGTACGATTAAAGATGAATTAGAGATAAAAGATTGAAAATTTCAAAAAAAGAGTTAATGAAAATTAAATAATTATTTGTATAAATTGAAGTAAATATTCTATTATCAAAACATAGTAGACCGAAATTTAAGAAACAAAATATATTATTTATGATTGGTTATAATAAACAATAATGAAGGAATAAAATTTTAAGTCAACTAATGAACTATTTGTAAATAATTTTGTGATTAAACAATTTTTTGCTAAAATATTCTATCAACGGAGCACTTTTCAAATCTTTAAATTTAATATCTACTTACAGTTTAGTAACTTTCAAACTTTTTGACGTATACATGCTTGTACTCACTAGTGTTTCATGGCCTCAATCGAAATCCCCACGAAAATGCAAACTTAAAAGCTCTGAATTGTTTTTTTTTTAGTTTTTCTCTACTTTTTCTCGCCTTCTCAATCAATTTTTAAAACATTTTTTCCAAGTCATTCGAACGTTAAAGAGCGTGAAAAATTTTTTCGGCATATTTGAAAAATACATGTAGTATGTTAAAATATAGGTCACTAAATTTGAAATAATAAGTGAAAAAAATGATATTTTTATGTATTACACTAGAGTTTGTATTACATTTTTTATTGGAGAATAAGGTGTTAACAACGACTTGGTTGGAATTGTAATAATTGAGAGAAGTGATAGCAACGATGATTTCACCCTCCTATGGGAAATCATCTTTATACTTTCCTTGAATTCCTCTTGCTATAGAACATCAGCAGTTTCTATTTATGTTCCTCCATTCTACTATTTAATTCTGCAGAAATGTTTTTGATTATTTAAAAAAAAAAGTACATTTTCATTACTACATATTTCCTTTATTATTTTTCTCTTTATTTTTTCATGTAAAATATTCTCTTGTTACTGTTGTAACCTTAAAAAACATTATTTATTATTTTATAAAACAATTTTTTAAAATGTCTATTCACTAGTTGAGTTTTATTCAAAATAAATTCACTTCCCTTTTGTGTTGTATTTTTAAAAATACATTAATATTCACAAGGATCTATTAAAAGTAAAATACCAAAAAGGGTCTTGATAATGAAGAATTTATGATTGAATTACAAAATTGTTATCTTTTTAATTAAAGATTAAAAAGATAAAGTGAAGATAAAAAACAGTATTTTACAATATCTCATTTATTATTTATAAACTCTACTCCTGTCAAAAGGGTTCTAATTTAAGAACTTGTCGAATAAATAAAGGAATGCTCGGAATTGTTAAAGTTTCTACTTCAATTTCGTCTTATCGTTAGTTTCCAGATATGCTCAGCTATTGGGGAAGAATAGAAAAACGAATTGCGAAAGATGTTAAAAATAAATGAAGATATATCTGAATCTAATTTATTTAAATAATATTCCAAATAAATTATTTAATTATAATTATATAATTTAGGTAGACTATAAGCTTTAATAGAAATTTTTATGATTTCATTTCCTGTGATTCGAAAGACATTTGCTTTTTCTTGAATTAGAAATACCAATGTACGAAGAAAAAAATTTTTTTATCCAAAAAAATGATCCATATAAATGTTACTACGAAAATTCCAAAAAAAAAATTTCATTGTGACTATTTACAATTTTGATTTTATTACCTTAAAAAACTATTAATTATTAACAGTAAATTTTTTATTTCAGCGTTAAAACATTAATTATATATTTTAGAGATATTTGGCATTATAGAGGATACTCTGTAAAATTTAATGATCCATAGATGAGTTAAATGACTGTAAAAAATAACTGTGACAATGGTTAATTTATTTATTATTTATTTTATTTATTATAAAGTTAAAAGAGAAGAGATAAATCAAATGTATTGATGTAGAAAAAGCAATTGAAATTATTAAAAAATTGACATATTTATTATTAAAAAATATAAATCAGTCAATTTGAGAAAAAAAATTTGCAACAAATCAAAATTCAATTAAATTTATACCGTTTAAACAAGAATGAGAAGTTTTTTATCAGCATTTTATTTTTCTTTTGTTATTGTTAAATTCAATTGAACTAAAATGTCAGTCAATCAACATTCAGAGTAATTGAAAATTGTTGTTAGGAAGTTTATTTCACTTTTAGACATACAAGCACATATATAAACTGGCAATAAATATGTTAGTAACATTACATATTCTATACAAATTTTGTTTAAATTTGTATTTGTAGATTCCGATTTCAGGATCTACAAAAACGATTTACAAAACTTTGAGTGTTTAACAACACTCGACAATGTTCATTTCATGTTTTTCATCAATACATATAAAAAAACATACATCATTCGTTTCTATCATACTGGATGGACATAAAAATTTCTCAAGAAATATGCCCATTATGTCTATGGTTCATAGAACATTTTAGGGAAATGTAGAGGTCACGCGTGGGTGAATAAATCTATAATGTCACGACTATAAAATTTGAATTATATTTTAATTTCCAACTATACTTGAAACTTCCTACATTTTTATTTACCCACTATTTCCACCTTCTTTGTAATTTATTTTCTTATTTATATAATTTTTCTTTCGATATTTCTCTAAAATCACTCCTACATGACATAATTAATCGATAATAAAAATGTTTCCTGTGATTTTTCAAAATATGGAGAATATAATTACAATATAAATGGATTTTAAATTGTTTTTTCATTCTAATTAGAATTTTTATATTCAATTCAAAAATATTTCAATTCAAATAACCGATTAAAAATATTTAAAGTGAAATGTTTTTACTACACTGAGAAAAATAATTTACTGCGAATATTTAATATTTTTTTTTTTCAACCAACGGAATCGAAATTTTGAATAGTCACTATGAAATATTTTTTGAACATGACATGATAACATTTTTACTGATTCAGCTTTGATGGTTTCTCAAAAAAATTAATTTAAAAAATACATTTTTATAGTGCTCGATTATTTTAAATAGAATTATCTAAATATTGGTTTACTTTAATGCTTTATTTTATCAATTATTTTTATCAAAATCCTAGATGTCTTATTGTGAGAAAGAAAGAATTATTTCAATGTCACTTATAATTGAACCCCTCATAATCTTGAACCAAATATCAATATTCATTTTTCAAGCAAAATTTCGTTAAATTTAATAAAATATTTCATTGCAAATATTTTAATTCCTTTTTATTGATTAAATAAACATTTTTCCATACAAAGAAATTTTTTTTTGTCAGTGCAACAATTCAAATAAATTATACGAGAAATTAAACAAATAGTTAGCTTAAATAATAGTTTTTGATATAGATGTAATCAAAGTGAACTTTCCTGTAAAAAAAAAAAGTTAAAAAAAGAACCCAATTGTTAATTACTCGACAATTAGACAAATAATTAAAGTAAAATAAATGCTGCAGTTGATAAATGTAAAGTAAAATGTTGTGGCCAACAAAGTTAAGAAGCTTTAAAGGTGTATAAACTGTCTGCTATAATTTACGACAATTGTATACTAAAGCAGTTAATTAGTTTTCTTGTAAAGCCCAAAGCTCAATCGACTCATTTTCCAAGCAAGGTGCAAACCCCTCTGGCCACGTGAGGTTCAGTTCGTGGTAGATCATTTACCTCAACTTACCTTTCGTTCGTTAATCTTACCCTAGCAAGAGCTTAACTTCATTGGGCGTCGCCGTCGTTGCCCATATCTTCCTCTATTTCACGGTTGACGCCTTACAGTGATAAGCCTGGACTGATGGGCTGTTTTACAATGTTATTTGTGAATGCAATGATAATATATATTATGCATAGCGATGCAAAATTCATGCATTCTAACAGCATCAAGTATGAACCCATTAAATAGACGAGGGAAGATGGTGTCGTCATTTAGTTCATGCTAGTAAATTACTCGTTACAGACTTGCTTTTGAAATTTAATAAATATTAAGTTTCAGGTCTTTGAAATTAGTAAAGTAATAAACTTAACCTTAGATATAGACATACATATATATCTAGATTTTATTTCTTTGAATTTTAGGTACTTTAGAAATTAATATTAGAATTTAATTAGTTTCAATTAACTGGTAATGATCATCACAGTAAATATTTCATCAACAAATTCTTTCTTAAAATTTATTTCGCTAAAATGAAATACTTTCTTCTTGCGTGTGAAAATAAATAATTATTTTAAAATAAATGTATATCTCTATCTATATGTCGATTAAAAAACGACAAAATTTGTTGTTAACAATTTTCGATTAATTTTTTTTATATTAGTTTATGACTGAGACTAGAATTTAAAATTGATCCAGACATTTTTAATAAACTTCTTTTTAAAATATCTCCATTTGTTACATTATTTTACATAATCAACAAAGTATAATTGAATTGAGAACTGGTGAAAATATTTTTAATTAATGATAAATAGAAATTTTTTTAAGATGATGTTGATTATAAACCTTTTAGATTTTTTGTGATATTTATAAATGAATGGTAGAGTAATATAAAACAATAATGTAAGGTGTGCAGTAGGAGACATTTGAATATAATGAGAGAGGGAGCTTTTAAGTTATATCTAGTTTGTTTGATATTGCAGGTATTCATTCGTTGCCTGAAGTAAAAGAGACTTTACCCAAACACTAATGTGACTAGCTTAGTAATCTCAAGATTGCTCTATATACTTCATACCAAATCTAATGTATCTGTAATGAATAACTTGTATTTATAAGCATTTAACATTTCAACATAATACCTAAAACATATGTAATGTAATGAATAATTATTTTCAATAGAATATATCACGTGTTTTATGTTAATGTTAAAACATGAATGAAAATAATCAGTCAAGTTAGCCATGATGGTAGAAATAATTTATTAACATTTCAAACTAATATTGAATGTATATTTTATTGAAAAAAATATATTTAAACAGGATATAAATTATTTAATTTATGTAATAAATGAAGATCATTAATTTTTAGATCTAAAAATATTTCACACTTGATCAAATCAAGTAACTCATCTCTACTTACAATACTTGATTAATTTGATCCTACTTTGATCTGTAATAAATGAAATAGATTTCATTGAAAAATTTCAGTAAAATATTGGATAATTTTACTTTCTTTATATGATCCTCTATTTTATGTTAAATCGAAACGATTTTATGAGGATTGATGCAGTGAAGCTCAACAATAGTATTCTCACTGGTGGAGTTCCAGTTGGTTTGAAAGTAAAGAAAGTAAAGAAAGTGAGACAATATAGTAAAGGAAAGGTGATAGTGCAAACCAACGCAGAAAATAAAAGGTAATAAAAGAGACGTGAATTGCTTTCCAAATTTCTAGTCTTCTTCTTCTTCTTCTTTACTTCTTCTCACCCTAACTGAGCTTACTCAACTGCAGGTTTCTTTTACGAGTCAGTAACTCGACTAACTAACTGACATCTTGATAACTCCTTCAGCCTCTAATATTCCCTGAGGTACCAATGTTGAATAGAGTATGGTTTTATTAAGAAAAATCAGTTGGTTCAATTGCTGATAATTTCATAGTAATTGTTCTAACTGACGACGAAAGCGGAAGTACAGAGAAATTCTGATGGTTCACAAGTAGTACATTGGTGAAGTTTTGAAATCCTAACTTTAGATCAATGCTAGTGATATTCTACAAGTCGTCAAGGGAGAGTGGGGTTTTCAGTAGGAGTTAGTCGTGGTGGTTTGCCAAGGTATACGGTGTGTGGTGGACCTATCACCTCAGCTAAATTGCTGACTGCCATGTTGGAGTTAGAAATGTGCCTACGGCCACTTGGAATAACGCCAATCTTGGTTGGATCAGTAGTAGATGTATGTCCTACCTCGTTTATATATGGAAATACGCCATTCTCAAGGACGCTGAGAGTAAAGTTGCTGAAGTGCTACAGGAAGAAAAAGCATTTCCGATCGAAACTTGGGCACACCAACATTACCCTATGCATACTAATACAGTCTCCATCTTGTTTATCTTGGTAGATTCCGACTTTTTTAACTTTTTTCTTTAGCCTGTACTTCCACTTTTATGCTGCATCTTAACGTCCCTTGAGAAAATTCATAACTTAAGGCTGCAAACTGCTAGAGTAAGGTTGAGAGTGAAGTATAGTTGACGATAGAAAAATGTCTGCACATCACTTGTGAAACTTAATAGGTCAGATTTTTCTCCTTAGTCGTCCTTGTCAGACCGGCTCAGATTCTTGGACTTTCTGGTCAAGCTTGATATAGAAGGATCATCTTTTTTGTGACCCCAGGCCAGAAAAAAGTCGCTGACTTATCAAACGATTCTATATTTCATAAATTGTACTTGATATATATTTTTTTATTTATTTTTTATTCGATTATCCAATATTGCTTTTTTAGTGATTAATAATTGTAGAAGATATTTTTGAATAGAGGTCAATTGTGCATGAATTAATGGTTTCGTGAAATATTTTTTGGAATTTATAAGAAATAACGTCAATATTCTGTCGAGTCAACTAAAGTAATTGACTTTATTCCTTTTTATTGTCTCTCTTTTTTTATTGACTTGACTTCTTATTCGTTCACAATCGATGCTGTCAAGTGGGAAAGTATATACGTTAGCTTTTTCGAGGACTGTTATTAATTTTTCTAGAGTATTAGCCATTTTTATTTTGCCATTGATTTTTCATCAAGAGTTTATACTCTTTTTCCCCTATTAGTTTCAATTATACTCCAAAGGAATTATTTGATCAATCAAATATTATTTATCATTATAAAAATTATTATGAAAAAATCATGATTAAAATTTCTTCATAAGTTCACCATTGCTATCGTCTGATTTATAAATTACTTTTACTTCATTTGAAAAGTATAAATGTCTTCAATATTTTGAACTTCACATTAATGGAGCGCTCATTTTCATTTCATTTTTTAAACTTTAACTCTAAAAGTAATTTTCTCAGTTGAAGGGATAGATTAATTATAATCAATAGTTACCAAATTGAAGACGAGGTTATCAAGTTGTTTAATAAGACTGAAACCACTGCTATATACTGAGTTTGGAATATCTGGTCATTACTAGAAATTAACCATTGGGAATAGTACACATGCTGATTAATGAGTTCATTTGAAACTAATATACAATTTGTTTGTTCATGCATGGATTCAATGAACTAAATTGAGACACAGTATACTCATATTCGATTGAAACCATGCACAATATATATGATATTTCGTATATTAATTAAAATAATACGTTCTATCAATATAATTGTAATAGAAAGAAGGGAGAGAGAGGGAAATCATTATTTATTGTTTTATTTAAAATAATGAAATTGATATCTAAATAAATACTTATATAAAATGTAAAAAAAACTAAAAAATTGAATGAGTTACCGACTGAGTGCTAACAAGATTCTCATTTTTATTATATTTATGAACGAAACTTTTTTTTATTTTTAACAATAAATCGATAATTCATTTGACAGTGAGAAATTTTAACAATTGATGGGTTTTTATTTTTATAGAAGATTATTTAATTATAAATGTATGACATTGTTTTTATTACACTGTAAGAAGCTTAGCCAAATAACCGATTACTCTCAATCCACTAGAAATAGTAACATACTATATAATGAGATACGTTGTAAAATTTTCATCGCTTTAGACACATAATAATTATATTCCTTTTATAATTTGTCAAATGAACCAATCTGTCAAATAGTTAGACAGTTGGTAACAAAATTTTGCAAGAGAATTGAAAATTTTATAGATATACTCCTGCTATATTGGTGGAATAATTCTATTTCAAAGTGCAGTAAAATGTGAACTTTGTCATTATCATACTTAACTTGATGAAGATTCGAGAAAAAGTTTGGAACAAGGTGGCATTAATGTAATAAACTGAAAAGAATAAGTTAAGAGGATAATTACTTGAGAGTGAAAATTGTAAAAAATAGCGTTTAAATAATTGTGAGAAGTAATTTGATCGAGAAAAATTTATATTGATGCAGTTGGGATCTTCTCTGGAGTGGTAGCAAGTTTAGTGAGAATAAAAAAATAATAGGAATCTATTTTGATATTCTACTAAAACGGAAATTGTAGAAAATGGAAAAATATCATCCAATTTTTAAGAAACATATTTATGCTAAGGTGATTTTTAAATGATAACTTGGTTAAATCTAACCCTAAAATACTAAAAAAAATGTATATATCATTGAACACAGATATTTTATGCTAATTAGTCATTCTTTAAATCTTCACTAATTATTGTAAAGCATTCAATACCAGCAATCGAAGCTTTTAATTTTTTGCTGGCACGTTAGATTTCAATAAACTACAGTAAAAATGAAGAAGTACACTAGCAACTTGGAAAATCATTTTCTCAGTAGTCTTCCAATTTACGTAAGTAGTATATAATTAATAAATATTGATTTTAGGTAATATTTCTGTGATAGGTTTCAGTAGAAGTGAAGTGATGAATCCTTCGATAGTTGATAAGTATCTTTTTCATCAGATTTAATTCAAATATACTACATTTTTGTTATATGGCATTAATAATAATAATAACATAATATAAATAACTTTTTCAGTTGAAGGTGGTCATAATGAATGAGTTGGAGTAATAACTAAGTGTAAAACTAATGCACTATCTTTTTTAAACTTCTCTAGTATGGCCATCTTACCTGTAGTCAGTTAAAAAAATAATATCATAAATTATTATTACGAACAAAGTGTGTATCATTTTCTTCACAGCAACTCAGAATGAAAAAGTGTTAAAATGTTAATAACATTATATCCAGTAGTAAAATTTTCTACGTTCGTTAGGTGTCTGCTAGTTAAGGTCATTTCCCTTATATTTAATGTGCATAAAATTAGAAAAAAGTTCTCAAGTTTTATCGTGTACTTTCCAAGAGATTTCCCACTGTTTCATAAATGATCATATCTGGTTTTTAGTTTCTTAAATAGTTTCTGACAGCCACAAGTAAAGATCAAGAAAAGTTTTATTGCATTAAAGTTCTACTGTCCTTTCTTTCTTTCCCTTTCTCTTTCTTTTCTAGTATTTTTTTCTACTCGCGGTTTTAACTAATTTAAAAAGATTGATTAAACGATTTAAATCACTGTTATAATTTCTTTGTGATTGTATAAAAGAACAGAAGTCATTAAATAAAAGAGGTCAAATGGAAAAAAAGTTTAATATTCTTCTGCTGAGATTCATCGAGTCAACAAAAATGAACAAGTTACGCGAATACTAAGTTCGAAGCTTTGTGTTGAAGATTCTAAACTCTTTTTATACACCAGTTCTAACACTTTTAATTGAGTCGTACATTGTGGTTATATTATCAAAAGAATCTACAAATGTAAATATTATTAACTGAAAAATGAATAAAAAAAATAATCTGGTAATTTTTTTTTAATGATAATATTACACACTGGTTAAATATACTTTAATTCGCTTCCTTTGGAGATAAAATTTTTTGGTTGCTCTTGACAAATGCTTCAAAAAAAAAATAGTTGACTAAATTATATCGATTACCAATACTTAAGATTTATAATCGTTATTTTTGTTTCTGGTGGCAGCACTGATAATAGTGCAATTTCAGTGTTTAAACTAATTGTATACCAGATCTATGTACAGATGCTTAGTACATCTTCATAGAATTACATTTTTAAGTATAATTTGTTCTAATTTATAAATAAATAAATTAACGAAATAATCAATAAATTATTATCTAAAGAAATAAAATGTGATTTTATAAAAAAAAAGTCATCAAAATGACTTATTTTTGATAGATGAATTTTTTCTCAATTTAAATTGATTGGAATTCAAGTATTTAAAAATCATAATATTTTAGAAAACCATTTGAGGATCCAGAAAATACATGAAAAAGTATGAGAAGAGAAGAGAATCATGCATTTTTAAGAATATGAATAGACAACTATAATAGACATTACTTTGCATTTAGTTGAAAAATTACTTCAAGATAAAGCTAGGGTAATAAATAGCAGAAAATTCAAAGTAATTTTCTTAAAATTACGCACTACGAATAAACGCATTTATTTTAAAACATGAATATTTTCTCCCCTTTAAAAATCTATATTTTCATAAAAATCAATCTCCTGATTTTTATTTCAATGAAAAATTATCCCCTTAGGACTATTTTTAAAAAATATCAGGCATTTATGGAGACCCATCTGCATAAGTGGACATTTTTGTGCAATTACTGGAATTTATTAACATTTACTCATTTATATAGATTGCAACAGAGCTGCAAAAAGTAACAGTATTTATGTACTAAAGTAAAGGACTGGCTTTTTTATACAAATATGTAAAAGATGAAAAAGAAAAGCTGGAATAAAGCAAAATAAAAAAGATGAAAAAAACAAATAATCGTGCTCATCGAAGCTTCCAATTGCCCTATGGATCTAGTTATTTTCTACGAACGAATGAGTGCTTATAAAAGCAAAAAATCTCAAAGTGAGGGAAAAAGTAAAACGTGAAGGAATTACGACTTCAACGAACGTTGTCGCGTATCGACCAGAAAGTAACGATAATGAGTGCAAAGCTCGTTATGAGAACTTGGAGAAGTAAAAATGACGACTCTTCAAATAGTTTAAAAATCAATATTGAAGGAATTTTATTGTTATTGTAATTAAAACTTCATAATTGTGGAAACATGCAATTGTTCAATGTCGAAATGATTAAAGAAAACAATCATTTAATAGATGTATAAGTATTATAGTACTTGTAATATTGTGCTATTATTATTAATAGCATGAAAAAAATTGAGTAGTGATTAATTGGAGACTAATGGAAGGTCATGGACATTGATTATTTGTTCCAATAAAAATATAGAAAACAATATGAAGAGAACAACTCAATTAATAGCAATACGATGATGATGAAGTGCACAAATTGAAATTTTTATGATTGAATAAAGTTAATTAATTTTTTTTTTTATTCTTGTTATATGTATCTTCTTTTTTTTTAATTTTAATATCAAGATTTGATAATTATAGTAAAAATTTTATTTCACATGATATAAAAAAAAATTCTCGCTCAATTATAACTGATTTGCATGCCACTAGTTTATTACTAAACAAAACATTCATTTGTAAACTAGTATTATTATTCTACTAGGTTAAAAAGTCCAATAAAAAAATTCGTTTTATCAACAATACTGTTTTTTATGACTGGGACAATTAATTGTCATGGTACACACAAATTTATATTCCCAATACAAGAAAATATTGTTATCGAATGTCTAGATATTTGCTGACATTTTATTCGACAGATAATTTGTTTGTGGGTTGAAACGTCGTGGTGATGTGTTAAAACCATAATCATATTGATACGCAAATACCAATCAAGTGCATTTCATTGTCAAGTTAAAGTAATTAATTAATTCATTTAATTAACATCAGTGTAAATATTGATATTTATTATTTATAGATTTTTCCAAAGATATAATGTAATTATGTACTGTAATTGATGGAGAAGGTTATTTAATATCAATTCTCATAATTAAAGCGGGAATTATTAGAGCGAAAAGCTGAGAAGAAAAATCTGATCGTAATTAGAACAACGTAACAATAAGTGAGTCTATTACCTGACGATAATTTTCTACTAATAAAGCGATAAATGGATTATCTCTAGTAGTTTGGAGTAATAATACAATGGATATTTGATGAATATATTTAACTAATATAAAATAACAAGAGTTGCAAAAAAAAAAAAACGAAACATTGAAAGTTTTATTATAGTCTCATGCAGTGTTGAGCAAAAATATTTTTTTCAGTAATATTTTAAAATACATGAAAAATTTTATTTCGAAATTGTCGATTACAAAATAAAATATAATCGTGAATAAAACATTTAAGATTGGAAAATAATGGGAAATATCCTTATTACAGATGAGTAAGTAATGAGTAATGGAAATTTAAATATTTACGAATACATTATTATTTAATAATCGAAAATTTTCAATTACACTTACAATTGGTATTTAATATGAAACTCTCATCAATACATAATATACTTTTAAAAATTGCTGTTTAATTATTTTAATATATTTATAGAATAATTTATAAAAGTAGGTGTTGAATTTTTGTGTAGTAAAGTAGTAAATAATATTAATAAAAAATAAATCTTATTAGTATGAAGTAAAGATATTGACAACCTGAGATACATAAATCAAAAATGAATAAAATCTTATTTACTCGTACATGAAGAAAGTTTTATATAGATTGAACTTAGATTATCTAACTACATTTTATAGCTGTTTTTATCTATCTATAAAATATACTCACGTAGATGAATAAAATATTATTTCAAGACTTTTTTATAAATTGATAATAAATTATATTCGTATCTTTTATATTACTCACATTTTATCAATATTTTTTTGGTTTAATTAAAAAAAAAAAAAACAACTCCTTTTCATCAAAAACATGTACACAAATACGTTATTTTACATAAATTAATTTAAAAAAAAACATGTTTATTTCATAATATTAAAATAAACATTAAATATAATAACATGAGAATGTTTGTGTTTTTTCATTTATTTTATTGACAGTTGTTTGGTGTATCCATTGGTAAACTCATGTTTTTTCTATCGAGATCGCGAAATGTATAAAGCTAAACACAAAAATCGTGTCGAACTGATATTACATAATTCAACAATGCAGCAAATGCGGTAATAACGTACAAAACAGAATACACAGAGCCGAGATAAGGGATCAAATAACTGAAAGCATTGTTTAGTCAGCTAGAATATTGAACTGAAGCTGAAAATGTCAGATTACAACGCTCGTACCGAGTAATCGAAAGATGCAATGTTTTCTCTTATTCACTTGCATGTATTTTGATCAACTGTAATCTCCTTCTCATTCTCTCTTCGAATGATCTCTGTTATTGCTGGATGATATTATTGACTATTCCTTTGCGGCATCTTCTGCGTTACTCTATCTACATAGAGTATAGAACTCGTCAATATGTTGGCGTTGGCCCTGGATGTAATTACCAAGCGCGATTGTCATGGTCATATCAATAGCGATGAGAATACTGAAGTACAGACTCGACTGTCTGAACACTCGACTGGTTACGACGTCGTTATAATTATTTATTATTACAAGTAGGTACTATATGTCACTCGAATATAATTGACAATATTTCAAGTATAATAGACATTATTACTCGCTATTTTTAGTTTCCTTTCAAGTATGTTTGAGGAATGAAACCGCGTGATTGTTATTTAATAATTAATTTTTATTTTTATGCTAATATTAAAGTGAATTCAATTATTTTTAGAAATGAATGCAGTTGATAACGAGTGATAAAATTGAGTTTAATAAAGAAGAAGTGTTTTTTGATATTCAATTTAGAAATGTCATTGTATTTACTCGAGTGGAATAATAATATCATTTTAAAATTTGCAGACAATTTGGAAAAATATTTTAAAGTTATTTTTTATTCAGATTTTTCGAATAAGAAATTTTATACTATTTTAAACTTCATTATAAAAATTTTGAAGTATTCTGAGTTCAAAGTTTTAGTCTTCACTTGTATATGCCTGAATAACTTTTCAGTCTTTTAAAATGAAATGAAAAACTTCGAACTTCAAATATTTTTAAATCTTTTTATTTTGTCATTAAGCGAAAAATTATTTTCAAGTTTGTTTATTTTTGATAGAAAAAAATTCTTTACTTTCTTTTCAAAATCAATTTAATTTGTGATAATTATGATATACCATTTTTTGGGTTGTGAGAAAACTTTTAAATGACTTAATGAGACCACTTTAAGAATCTTTGTTGAAAGATTAAGATGTTTTTTGCAAATATAAAAACCGGGTTTTTTTTTTCTTATCTTAAGAATACAAAGTATATTGAGAATAATAAATTGAAGATCACAGAGTTGTTAATGAATAATTTTATAGAGAAATGTAAAAAAGAGAATGAGCGTCAACCAGTTTATATTTTATTAGCTGGAAGACATTGTGTTATACACTTGAGAGAGTTATTTATTTTAATGCAGTGTATTAAATCTACTTTTGATATCTAACTATTTATAGTAAGAAATTAAAATATAAACTATCTATATTTGTTGGCTAGTAGTGAATTATTATTATAAACACTCCTTTAATAAAATAAATTTCACTCACTTGATACTAACTTATACATTACTTTAGTAATCTTTTTTTCAACTAATAAAATCAAAATTTTATATAGTCGTAATGAGACATTTTTTTTAGAAATTACATTTTTATAAATTCAGATCTGATAGTTACTCAAAATAATTAATTGAAAGAATCTATTGTTATTGTGCTCTATTATTTTGAATATAATTATCTGAGTATTGGTTTATTCTAGTGTTTCATTGAACTGATCATTTTTTTTTTTTATTAAATTTAATAAAATATTGCATTGCAAATATTTCTAATTGTTTTTATTGATTAAATGAACATTTTTTTGTGTAAAGAAATTTTTTTTTTCAGTACAGGGACTTTTAAAGGTTTGCTCTAATTCATTTTTAGAAAGTGAGTCAAGAATGGACCAGTCTTAATTCTTACTGAGGTATTTATTCCAAAACTTCCAAGAAAAAAATCATTTCACAGTAATAAGTCTCAACATGGAAATGATTCTTGAATTTCTTGCACTAAAATTAAAAATAAAAGAAAAATTCATACTCTCATCAGCTGTCGATTCTTAACACATACTCTGATCCTAATTTTTTTTTTCTTTTAATTAATAATTGACGTTTTGAAAAAAAAAAACACTTTTTTAAATGTGCTTCCAATATCTTTCTTTATCTCTAGAAGTATACTTTTTATAATCCAAACTATAATTAGCAATAAATTAAAGACATGAAAATGACAGTAATTATGATAATCGATACCAACATTAAATGTAATATCAGTGGTCTATAAATTTGAAAGAACATGATATGAAAATTAATCGCAATAACTAATATATTAATGCACGATCGAAATGTTATTTCGTATAAGTAAAAGTGTAAACGTGATGAATTTTAGTCGTAGGTAGACAACTATATAATCAATGCATGATACTTGGCAATAGCGTAGGTTTGAGACTTGTTTAATGTCATTTATCTATAAAATATTCTAGATCAATAGTCATACATATTCAGTAAATAATTTTTTATTCATTAATGTACTTTACCAAATGCATTTATGTACATTTGACCAATTGAACTTGTCGTTTGTTGATATGGAAAATTGATTGAATGGTAAAATAAAATCAAAATACGTTAGATAAATCATATAAAGAGATTTGATAAAAAAATGATGAGATTATTTATAAAAATATAAACAAAGATTTTTTAGTGTTGATATTTATGTATCATTAGTATGACAGAAGCATTAATTAATGACAGGATGATGAAAACGGTTGATGAATTAACAGTTTAGTAAATGTATTCATGTGAATATATTTTCTTTGACTCGTTCTTGGTCAATTCTAGCATGCCAGGAACATGATTCGCACGAGGAAACACGCGATTGATATGCCAAGGGGTTCAATTCTTGCTTGTTGGACTTGAGCCAACTATTTCATTAAGTAGAAAAATCTCTTACGAATTTCATGCGCGCTAAGATGTAAGTCTTGGATGATTACAAGGAAATACTTTTAAAATTAATTAAATTTTTTTTATGATTTACTATTAACAAATGAAAGTTACTCAACTTGTATTGTTGGAGAAAATTTTTATCTCAAGTTAAATAAAGTTATGGTAAAAAGTAAATATACCTTGAAAAAATTATTTTAATGAAATAAAAGTTAGATTTTAATAAACTCCTTTAGTATTAACTTCACTACAAAAAATTTTTCACCACTGAAAATGCCTGACTTCAGAGGAAAATGAAATCAAAAGATTTTCTTTTCTTTTATCAGAGTAAATGTTTGGTTGTGGTTTTACAAAGTATGAAAAAAATCGTTTAAATGATGTTTCAAGGATTTTAAAGTACAGAAGAGTAATTGATGTAGGCTTAAAGAACCTTTTGAGTAGTTTACAAGGTTTTACTTTGAGCATGACTCGATAAAGATGCTGGTGGGTTTCACCTGGTGACTTAAAAGCATTTTCTTTAGACCTTAAAGAAGATATTTCTGAGCTTCGTCAGATGACAGAGGAAGATTTTTTAAGGATTTAGAAAAAAAATGACTTTAACCTTGTTTACTTTTTTATGTTCTTCAATTATATTGTTAAATATTTTTCACTATTTTTCCTCACGACGTGAACTTAATAACAATTATTTAACAAATGAATAACAATATTACTAGAATATTTTGAATTTAGCATGGTTCATAACATAAAATATAAATATATTCTATAATTTATTTGTAATGTACATTGTAATACCATCTATATTTGATTGTAGAATGGATTTGAATGATCAAACAAAGGATGTTAATAACATAATATTCTATTTTAATTATTTTATAATAATCATTCGTGTGGTAATTCATGTTAGAATTAAAATATGATTATATTGATTTCAATGAATTTTTAATACATTTATCAAACATATATTGGAATATCATGTGATATTATTGATATATTATTTATAGTAAACTGTTCTCAATAATCCTTTAATCTCTCATTACATCATTTTCAATACAGCTTCATTCGGAATATTGAAATATCAATGATTTATTAATGATCGAAATTTATTAAGGTTATTTATTTTATATCAATCAGTTTATTATTAGTGTTGTTATGCAAAAAAAAATGAATGATAAATAAATTCTAAGACACAAAGGGTTTTTAGTAATGAAAAACTTTTATTTACTTTTGGGAAGAAAATTGTGTAAGAATGTATTTTTTTCTTCTTTTGTGATTCTTGGCTTTCAATAGAAGATAAACGAAGGAGAAGAACTGAGAAAAGTGCAATGTTAGAAAGATCATTTAAGTCTATAGTATTTTTATAATGAACAATTGCAAATAATTGATTACTTAACTTTTTAAAAAAGAAAATATAATAAAAGTCAAGAATTTTTTTTATTAAACTAGTTTCTATACGATTTGTTCAAGAAAAAAATTTCTATAAATCATATTTTGTTATTGACAATGCTTATCAGTGACATGAAGCACCAAAAGGCTGTGCAAAAATTTCCTAGAATTTGCATATAAGTAGGAATTATATCAATGAATATACCATCAAGTATTGTAGGTAAAAAAAAATCGATACTTCTTTTTTTTACCAATTGTTTATGGATTTTATGTTTAGGAAAAAGTTATTGACCTTAATGGGTTTATTGCAGTAATCCAGTGAATACATTTTAAATCATAAACGTGTTATCGATACGATCAAAAAGTGTTACAATCAATGATGTAAATTGACAGTCATTTTTGCTTTTGATCACGGCACAACTTTAGATCGTCAATTGATGTCAGTTTTAATGGTGATAAAACAATGATATAATGTCTCTAAATATAAAAACAGCATGAGTATAAAGAGAATAATACTTAATAAAAAATTCAATAACGAGCGCTCAATGAAAGACAAAAATAACTCGAGTAGCAACGAAATCATTGTAAATCCAAGTATTCAGTAAGTGTTTCGTTATAAAACACTAAAGGTGTTTAATAATTAAACAACTAAATGGTTATAATATTGAATGTCACAGAAAACGATAGCATTTCGGTAAATGGCAAGAAGCGTTTAAAATTGTAAATACTTTAAATGTTTACACATTTTTAACTGCGTAGATTTGCAGTGAATAACTAGTTTATTATTACACATGTATTTCGCAATATTTTATAGTTGTAAGAGTGAAATGACTGATTGAGAAGATACTGTTTGAATTTAGAGTCGTATCATTAATTGGAAAAAAAGTAAACCAGACGAAATACTCCCAAAAGGTTCCATTGGTTTATAAATGAATCGATTTTGGAATTTTGTTATTTCCCAATCGGAAAATACTATTTTCATTATTCACACACCTCATGCCTTCAAAAATTCGTGGTATGTTTACTAGATTCCAAAATGATTTTTTTTTTTGAATTTCATGTTGCATTTTTTTGGTTGCGAATAATGCTATGTTATGGTTACTATTAAACATTCTTCCAAGTATTTATAGAATAAATTAGAAAACTATTTTTAGATAAGTGTAAGCTTAAATTAAATTCCTAAAGATATAAAATAATAAATATTTTTCAAAGAATGTACTTCCTCTTTCTTTTGAAATTAAAAATTCAATTAAAATCAATATTTTTTCATAAAAAAAAAAAAAATAATCAACTAATTTTCATTAAAAAAGGAAAAATAAATAGGAAATCTTCTTTTTTTTGAATCATAAATTTAACTTGTGCAGTATGTTATCTTTGTAAAAAAGTTTTCTAACTGATGAAAATCGAAAATTTTATTCAATCTTAATGCAAAAAAATGATTCTAAAAAAGCGAGCAGCTGCACCAACAAGACTTTATGCAGTCATGGGAAATAATTTTGAGTTTCAAGTAAAAACCTAGTTTTACACTACGGAAAGCTTTTGAAATAAAAACATACAAAGATGAAAATAAATAAATAAATTTTGTAATCATATCAAGGAAAATTGGAATATATAAAATCTGGATTACAGACAGTATAGTCGGTGGCCCTTTTATCTTTTGCTTAACTCAATTTGCTTGACGTGAGTTTGCTGCTTCTGAGGTTTAATGTGTTTTTTTACCCGCACGTACTTTGACGATATGTTTACAGCTTGTGGCGAGGGACACGTTTGCGTCACGCGGTGGACGCAATGCGGGTCGTCTGGGTTTTTTCATGAAAAAGATGAAATGGAACATTGCCAAAGCACGACAAGAGTTAAGAGTGAGAGAAAGAATGAGATTCTTTTATTCCTTCATTCAGTGCTTTTTTTTTTGTTGGTAGATACTTGACAAATTAAGGCACACATTTTTGCTAAATTAATTATAACAAGATGAGATTCAATCTCATAATGAGATTTTTTGTCTAAAAAAGTTTTCTTCTCATTAAAAATAAACAATAATTGTTGAATGTAACAACAGTAATAGTAATATCAACGATAATAATAATAGTATGAGCAGTAATGACTGTGGTCAATTGCATTATGTTGGCATGATTTAATTCTAATCTTGAACTTGAGAGATAGTTAAAAGAAGATAATACGATAATTGAATCGTTTAGTGAAGTCGTAATGACCTAGATTTTAGAATAATTAAAAACTTTTGCCTCCATAATTCTAGAATAATGAAGACGAGATATGAAGGATCGAGAATT
The DNA here is from genome assembly GCF_013357705.1 of Chelonus insularis. NCBI lineage: Eukaryota > Metazoa > Arthropoda > Insecta > Hymenoptera > Braconidae > Chelonus > Chelonus insularis. The sequence continues at coordinate 555,517 of NW_023276522.1, forward strand.
ATACAGCTAGATTGCGGTCTGAGCACTTTTATTTGATTCTATTATTAATTAGTTTATAAATTATAGCTCCACTTTTGTATTTATATTATTAAAAATAAAAAAAAATAGACTTGTTTTATTATTCCAACAACATTGAAAGCTATTTATTTAGTAAATCCCTCAAGTTTTTTTAAGTGAAATAATTTCTCCAAGCAAAAATGTAAAAAAAAATACAATCCTTTGCTCTGCTTATTGTTCTTCGTTAAAATTATAATAAATCAATATTTTTAATTCATAAATCACTTCTTTAACATAAAATTAATGAGTTGATTAATATTGACAATTTTTGATGAATAATATTGTTGGAGAGTTGAAACATATTCTTAAAGTGACGAGAAAGGAGTCGAAGAATTTAATGATATTTCTTTTTTTTTTTTTTGATATTATTCATAGACATTAATTGCAGAAAAAAATTGATGCAATGAATGAATGAATGAAAGAAAGAACAGAAGAAGAAAATGAATTGCCCAAATGATCCCATTTGTCTTTTTTTTTTTTTCTTTCTTTGATAAAAATACTACTACGTAGGTGTCTGATCATTAACGAGAAAATATACTGTAATCACTAGACGATGAATCATCAAATTCATTCAAACTTTTAAAACTTCCGGCACATTTCTCAGTGTTTTTATTTCAGAAAAATTATGATGATGTTTCATTGCATATTTAAGACAGTGATTTAAATAAATATTAGTACTTACTATTTCGAAAGAATTCCAGCTATTAAATACCGATAAAATTCTTATTTAAAATCCATTATCCAAAAACAACACGAAATAAATAAAGTAACTATTGATTCAGTTATTCTTAATATGAAATTTAGATTTACTCTGAGAGAATAATTTTTAATATATAAAAAAATGTTCAAATAATTAATAAGAAGCATTAGAAATATTTGCAATTAAATATTTTATTTATTTCTTTTAACGTAAAAAAAAAAATTAATTCAATAAAACACTAGAATAAATCAATGCTCAGTTTTAGATTAATTATTTTAAATAATTATCAGAACCGAATCTATAAAAATATCATTTTAAAAAAGATATTTCCTTATGACTATCAAAAATTTTGATTTTATTCGTTAAAAAAAAAATTGCTTGTCCGCAGTAAATTTTTTCTAAATGTAGTATTCTTCTCACAAAAAAAGAAATGAATGTAAAATGATTGGGGGGAAATTTTTGTATAAAAAAATCATAAACATACCAATTTGCAAGGGTTTACGGCGAAACTCCGAGCAATAAAATAATAACAATGAAAAAATAGGAATATTATTGGAATAAAATCGCAATACATAAACAGAAAAAAAAAGAAGATGAGATTGAATGGACAGATTAAATCCAAGAGCCAGTATTTTATAATCGGCTTTTATTGGCTCACATTTTCTCAACATAAATCAATATCTACATTGAACCTCATGTCCTCGATTCCTGTGCTATCACAAAAAGCTCTCAAGCCTGATCGTACACCCGACTATTTTAACAGTAAAATAAAGACTAAAATTCCGTGAAACAAAAATAGAGGTTTTTGGCATGCATTGAGGCACAATAATTGGTCTAAAGCACACGCACAGGTTTTCTAGTTTAAAGGTGGCGTCGTGGTTGCAAAACGACTGTAAGATGACGATCAACGCAAAGCAGGCATATAAGAGCAGAGCAAGAAGAGTATATATATATATGTATGTACGAAGAAAGAATAACTTAGGGGGTTGTGTGTGGCTTATAAGCTCATGCATGTTTTCCTCTGCATCTATTTCTGTCGCTGGTATGCTCGCGTAATCACTCGTTTTAATCGCACCTCTGTTAATAGAAGCTTGTATACAACCACATTCATACTTGAAGATAATCATAAGTACGTATATAAGTTGGTTGATCAAATGTGTATAAAGTTCTATGAAATATTTATTCAATTTATTATATCTATAGGTTGAGTAGGATGAGATGCATGGTCAACAACATGACGATCAGCTGAGTTCAATTATTTCTATCCGATAGCACTTTCATCTTTATCCTATCAATGCGTCGACTTTTCCGCCCCGTCCGCGCGTGATCTCACGCTCGAGTTATTCCGTTCGGCAAATGCCAACACAGCTGCTGACGTGTAGGAGTCATTGAGATTTTATTTGGATGACGAGAGCATTCTGCGTTTGACATTTACCGTCCTATATATGGATCATATTTACACGATTTATTTTCGATTTCTGCTATTTATCATCTCATTTGCCGCTTCATGTATTTATTTATTGCCTACTGTTCATTTTAATATAACATTACGCTATTATGTATTTACTGGTCAACTGACACTGTTAGTGTCTACTATCATCAGTCATTATGTCGTTATATATTCTTGGTTTATTTTTTATTCATAGTTATGACTTTAATATAAGAATAATATTGAATGAATGATATTAATATTCATTATTGGTAAAAATAAAATATTTATTATTAGTAAAAATTATACTTGTTGAAAGTCATTTAAATGTTTGTCACTTTTTTTTATTCAAAAAATTCTCTCAATGTCGGAAACTTTTTTTTTTTTTTGAATTTTATTTGAAGTTTTAATTGTATTTGTGATAATTTAAGTTTTAGTATAAAAATATTCTCTAAAAATCTCAGTTTTAATTTATGAAGCTTTCAAATTGCTTATCTATTTATGTGCACAATAAAGCTTAACCAACTGCAATTGCCAATTTCCTTTTTTTTTATGAAGTTACTGTTTATTTTTGGGCAATTGTTTTCTCAGAATCAACAACTTTTCTTCTTTAATTGAAATAGAATGCGGAAAATGTTCATAAATTTTCAATGTTTTATGTGTGACTTATATTGAAATTCATAATTCTATTTATTGAATATTATTTTTTGTTAAATTTATTTTTAAAAATATTTCTCTATATTTTATATTTATTAAATTTATTATTTCTATGAGTTCATTTCTCTTTTATTACTTCAATCTCTTTTACGCTTTACCTTTATCGTGATTTCAATATTTTATACGAGATTAATAAAACATAATCTTGTCGAGTGTTACTATGCACTTGAAATATGCAGAATTAATGAAAAAAAAATAAATAAAATTCAATTTAATTATGTTTGGAAAAATAGGAAAAAAAAGAAAGAATTAATACAAAAAAAATATTGAATGTTTTATTTTGTTCATGAGCATAAAATCGTAAACCATGAAAGCAGAAAAGTGAATGAATAAATAGAAATCTCTACAGCTTTTATTCCATATAACTGCCTTTACCTTCGAGAGGAAAATATCGATTCCGTTAAAAATAAGAGTCAATTTACGTTAGGTAATACGAAGTATATATCCAGAAGGTACTTTTATCTACAGTTTTAGCGTAATCCTTTAATCTTTAAACTCGTCTGAAAGGTAATTGTGTAAAAGTTAAGTACTTTAATCGAAGGCTTCAAATTTGTATAATCAACAAATACTACATATTAGCATTAGATTCAACAAATTACTCTATTTTAAGGCTAACTTAAAATTACCTGATTTACAAGTAAGTTTGGTGGGCAATGAATTAATTTTTACTTTAAGCTTTTAATTAAAAGTAAAGGAATCATTAGAGAAACTCGAGTACAACTGAAAGGTACACTGATATGCTCAGAAAATTACTTTTGTTTTACTGTGAATGTTTTAGACAGAAAAGGAACAGAATTTTTTTTCTTATTCTGATTGAAATATTGGTATATATAAACGATAGTAAAATATTGAATATAAAAAAAAAAGGAATTATTTTAATGCTTCAACAATGGAAAGTGTGAATGATATAAAAAGGATTGAAAGTTTGATATAACATAGATTATATTTTACCGAGCATTGAGTTGTGAAATGAAAAAAACAACTTCTCATTCAATTGTTGTAAATCGAAGTAAACGAGTGAATTTTTAAGGTGTAATGAAAATTCCAATCGGTACACAATGTTTCAATGTTTCATGGGATTAAGTGGGTATTGTAATTTCAATTAAGTTCTCAGTAATCTGCTACATAAATTGTCGAAATCACTTTAAATAAGTGCACTAAAAAATTCTCTTGTTATCTCAACATTTTTAGTATAAAAAAAGAGAAATAATATCAAATTCAAAATCTTCTTTAATTGTTTTTATGAATTTTTATAAGTAATTAAAAAAATAAATAATCTTCGGCAATTTTTTCAAGCTATTGTTATTGTGCTTGATTATTTTGAATATAATTATCTAAGTATTAGTTTATTTTAATGTTTCATTGAACTAATCATTTTTTTTTCAAGATTCGTAATGTCTTTGAAAGTAAAAATTAATCTAATGTCACTAATAATATTTTTTATTGTATTGAAATATTAGTTTATCATCAAAAAGAATTTTTAAAAATGAACAGATTATTTTAAGTTGATATTTTCGATATCAAAAAACTTATATGTTAAGTATTTTATGATAAAATCGTTATGTGCACTTGACATTAATGAGAATAACAAGAAAATAGATTAATGTTTTAGAGTCAGCAATTCTCATGTTTAGAGACGTTTAGTTTTTAATTACAGTTGGCAATTCTTATTTGTTATCTAGTATATCAGTGTTTATTCATGTAAAAACGACGTACTGCTGAGTGTCTACTGTATTTATTAATATATGAATATATTATTCAAACATTTCCGCAACATAATAATTCTATTCATATGCTAATAGAATTTTTTTTATACTTAATGATTTCTATTGCTATGTGATTCTCAAAACAAAAAAATAAAGATATTAATCGGGTAAATGTCATACCATTTCATTGCACACCTAGTCAATAAATTATTTATCGTAAATTATGTTTTGTATGAAAAATGGATTCCGGTATATAAAAAAATTTTGTTCCCCAAACGTTTCCCGATGTTCCTCTCAAAGGACTATAAGGAACGGTGGGGAACCAATTTTTTTTTCTTTTTGAGAATTTTTACATAATGAAATTAATGAGATAATGATATATTGGTAAAAAACTGTAAGACATGAAAATGTGCATAACTTCTATGCTAATGATGTTACAGGGTTGACTGAGGGCTCATTTGAAAGATCTGGACGAAAGGAAGAAGACGCTATAGTTAAAATCATAATTAGGGCATAATTTATGCAAAAATCACTAAAATATAAAAAAAAATTACATTTTTTTGGGAGTTTGCCAACTCTTTAAGCGATTTTAAGGGTGAAAGAAATTTTTTAAACATTTTTTATGAATATGCATATTTAGCTTAGATTCTTAGGTTTCTAAAGCGTCCCTAAAAACAGTTATCGGACCGTTCGTTCACGAGTTATAGGGGTTTAGAGCCAAGGGGATGATGATTTTTAATGTGCATCCAGTTTTACCCCGTTTTGAGGGTGTTAAAGTGAATTTTTTCAGGCGATGCCCGATTCCGCATTTCTATGTATCAAGAGGAAGAGAATGAGTGGTCAAACTTGAAAATCGGAGAACTTTTATTTTTTGGCCGAAAAAAATGGAAAGGGGTACCACTTGCCATTTTTTGGGGTCGAAAAATCAAAGTCGTCCAATTTTCAAGTTCGACCACTCATTCTCTTCCTCTTGATGCATAGAAATGCGGAATCAAGTCAAACATTAGAAAAATTAATTATTTCACTCCTAAGATAGGGTAAAACGGGAACTTCTTTCAATTTTTGCATAAATTATGCTCCAATCATGATTTTAACTATAGCGTCTTTTTCCTTTCGTCCAGATCTTTCAAATGATCATAATTTCATTATGTAAAAATTTTTTCATACGGGTTTATTATAATTCATGACAAATTGGTTTTAGATTTATTTACAATTAGATCAATATCATTCTTTATTATCTATGCTCAAGGTGTCTTGGCGTAATTTAATTCACTTCATTAGAGTGTTAAGTGCTTGGCTTTGAGGATAATAAACAAAAATTCAGGAAAAATTGGGTAACTTACATGAAAATTAATTTTTCTCCTTTATCATGGAAATTAGTCTGCTATTTTTGGTTCAACAGTGGACGAAGTTGAACCCAAGTGTTAATCTTCTATGGATTCCTACTCGTATGATTGAATAAATAATTTTGCAATACATTTAAAATTAACGAAATAGTATTGAATCTTTTTTCAAATTAGTCAATAATATTTCAAAATTTTATAAGTTATATTATTTAGATCATTCCAATGAATGTTATAAAAAAATAGTTTTTCATACTTGAAGAATAATCCAATCCCAAACTTTAGCACTTAATTCAGCATTCCCATGCAAAATTAGTATGAAAAAAAAAAGCAAACTAAAAAAATGACCTACAAAGTTGGGCTCCGTGTTATGTAAAAATAAGTACAAGTTGTTATTATGCATTTGGAATTGACCCAATTCAGTAATGACTTGACGGAGGCAGAAATTAAATGAAATACTAAGACAAAAGATAGAAGAAGAAAATGAAAAGTTGAATTCCACTATCACAAAATGATTTGGCTGTTTTAACGTCGAGTTTGTATTCATGAACTTGAAATTGAAAATCTTGAATGAAGAGAGAAGAGAAGTAGAATTCGCATGTTCACGTATTCTTCCAAGTGATGGTAGGAGTAATTTACATAATAGATCAAGTATGTCTCAAGGGTCATTTGATGTATAAAGAAGAGTATTCTGTTGAGATTCAGTCTAGATTTAGTCATCTAAAATCAGGGGTATACAGTATGTAAAGGTCCTAGTACATAAACATTCAAGTAAAGCCAATGTAAAGTACACTCAACATTTTCTCCATCCGCAAAATCGCAGCCAGGTAAGATGACGTCAGCTTACGAGGTGGAACACATTGCAGGCAAACCGGTTGGCGGGGCAGGTCGAACACGAAAACCGCTAGTTGCGACCTCGACTTCGATGAAATGCCTTTGAGTTGGAGATACTCAACATGTAATGAGAGTCAACTTTCCATTTTGTCTTTTACATTATTTATTTGGATTTTGGATTTTTATTTATTTATAACGAATTGCTGATAAGAATGAAATTATATATGATATCAAAGCCACAGTAAAGTGCTATGTGCCTTCGTGTTCATAATTTATAACAAATGATACAGTAATAATTCATAAGAAGCATTTTTAATGAAACAGGTGGCTGTTTTTATTTCAAAAAGAAACTTGGTTTATTGATGAATATTGGAGTTGTTGAAAATAGATGATAAATTATAGAAAATTAAATATCAAACTTCATAAATAGATAAATAAATAATGAAGAATTTAATTGAACAAAAATGACCATTTGTTATTCAAGAGGAAATAAATTTCCAATAATTGGATTATATCATTCTACATCTTGAGTTTTGATGTATGAATATGTGAGTAAATGACCTGAACAGGATGGAAATATAATTAGTTTATCAGTGTTGTCAGACCCATATTCTCGAGAGAAATGAGTGGAATCTTTAATTTGAGTAGTGAATAAGGTCAGTATGGTATTATTTTCTTTGTTTTTTATTTACTTTAGCTGAGACGATCTGACAGCTAAGCCAATAACAGGGTCACCAGAAAACAATATACTCCAGGAATAATGTCGTATGTATTATATAATTTTTATCGAGTAAAGAACAAAGAGGGCATGGTAGTAATTTAAATATTAAATAAAATTCACTATAGCTATTGTTACAATCATTTATCATATTACAAGTATCTTTTGTTTATAAATAGATCCATTGAAGTGTTAAAAAAAAAGAAGTAGAATTCATTTAAAATTCAGATCAATTATAAATTTTGATAATTCAATTAATTTATATTAAATTAAATAAAGTTAATTATTTGTTAAATGACAGTTTATTTATGAAGGAAAAATGTAAATTGATTAGCACAAAATTTTGAAAGTATTTTAGTGTGAATTTGGTAAAGTGAATATTGTGAGAATAGACTGAGGTATAGTTTAAAGAAAGCTACAAATCAATAGATATTGTCATGAATGTAATCATTGATTAAATAGTCACTGAAGTTGGGGTGGTTTATCAGCCATTTATATATTTGCTGATGGCTTTCATTCGACATTTATTGAGTGGTATTTACAAACATAAATAAATTCGATCACTATATCGAAAATAGTGTTATTACTTTGATACATTTTAGCAATATATTTAGCAATAAGAAAAAATATCCAAGATCTGTTGAAGTAAAACCACGTATTTAAGACATTAATCTCAAAAGCTTCTGTTTATCCATCTTTAGTTTAATTTCCTCTCTATTTCCTGACGTCATGTTTTCGTTCATGACATACTCCATTTCAAAGCCAGTGTTAAAAATCATTCAATCGTAGTGACATTAAATGCTTAACAAGTATTTAAGTCAACAACTTTTTTTTTTTTTGAAAATTCATGAAAATGTGAACAGAATTTAAGGGAGAAAAAAAAATGGTTTTAGTATGAATCGTGAATAGTTGAAGAAATAAATGGAACATAATGATTTCAGAGAATTGTTTCAATTGTTCAAGCTTTTTATGTCAATAGACTGATGCATAATAAATTATTTTCAATTTGAAATAATAACGTGAATAAATAATTTATGAGATAAACAATATGAAGATGAATATTATTTTTTTTTTATTTTTTCTTTATTAATATAAACGCCGTGTTTATTACTCAGATGTTTACAGAGGTTGTAGCATTGGATTATGAAGATAAAAAAAAAAGCAAAACAGGGTCAACTTTGAAGACAGATGGGATATTCATTTAATGCATGATACATTTGTATTATTTGGTTCACTGTGATTTATATCCAGTGGTATGTAATTCAATTTCACGAGAAATTCATTCAGTTGCGTAAAAAGTATAATTATTTGCTGATAAAAAATAAATATTAATTGTTTTTGAAGTTTAAATAATTTTATTGATTAAAAATGTACTTGAATAATTGTAAAAGATTTGCATAATTAACTTCATCTTTTTTATTAGTTAGGCATTTTTTTTTATTTAATATTAATTTAGTCATTCAGATGATTTTTTTATTTTAAAATACTTCTAATGATTTATTCGAATGTTTATGAATTAAACTTTTATTTAAATTTTAAACGAGAAAAAGATCATGAGACAAAAACTCTTATATTTGAAATTCTCTTCTCATTTTATGTTTCAATTCTTTCTCAATATTTCAACTTCTCGTTTTTTGTCTGCTACTTTTTCATTTTTACTTGGGTTTTCCTGAAAATGATACCACCATCGTACTCTATTTTAATTCCATTGTTATCTCACCATCAAGGTAAAAACAATTTTAATGTTTCAATAGATAATAAATTCTTTACTGGTGCAAATTTATTGAGTAAAGACTTGAATGCAGAAAGAAATTAAATAGTGAAGTGAATGTAGGAGGAAGGCAATGATTTATGAGTATAATATTTAGAATATTTCAAATTATTGGATTTTAGGAAGTTCAGTGTAAGGGAGAACAGAATTTTGCATTGATTCAAATCTCTATGAAAAGAAACAGAATATAAAAAAATTTTTAATCAAGTTTCAAATGAAAATTCTAATGAAAATAATTTTGTCAAGCTACATAAAGAAAAGAAGATTTTTGAAAAAGATATTTTTAGCTTTGAAAATTGGTTAAAGAAAAATGGAATTATTAGCTAATGATGATGATATTGACAAGATTATCAATTGATGTCTATTGAATTGCAAATTTTTCTATTTTTGCATAACAGAAAAGTGAGAAAACTTAATCTGGTTCATGTTTCTCCAATTGTTCCGAGTATCGATTGGACAGAATAATATAAATCTAGAAATATCCATGCCATGAAGCATGATCAGCATCATAGTTTTGATATTTAATTATGAATATTTATGAATAAGGTAGAAAATACAAAGGGGAATTCAACAGTACAATGCAATTCTTGTGTCAACATGTCATCTTATATTACACTACATCTAGACTAGATATATTCTGCACTGTTCAGAACTATAGCATCTTGAAATTACCATTTATTCATGCATCTTGTAAATGCATATATGTTAGAGATGGGAATATTTTTCTGAAATATTGTGCTTTTACACTGAATCTCCCAGTTTTATTACCAATGTTTTCATCACTGGTCAAATGTTACTCCTGAAAATATTCAAAATGTATTTCAACCAGTTTTTATTTTTAGGTTTTATTTCATTATTGATACGCTAAATAAATCTTTCTGTTATGCAAACTGTGGTGTAGAGAAAAACTATAATGGTAGAGAAAAATTTTTAAAATCCACATAAATAAAAAAAAAAGAAACATAAAAGACGAAATAAAATTGAAAATCAAAGAACTGAACAGATCTGAAATGAAAATGTATTAAATTTTGTTGGTGAATAGATGGAAGTGTATTGCTTGTTGGTGAGAAATTGGTTTCAAGCTCCATTAATTCAATAACGCTTCGTAGAAGCTTGATATGGATTCTTCCGCGTCATAATATCTTGGATGCTTCATTTATTGACCATTGGAATGCTGAGATAATATGCAATTCGAAGAACACTTATGGAGTTGGTAAAAATTACAAGTATTTGGAGTAAATGGTTTTGGGATATTTTTTTCTTGAAACTAAAATAGTATGTAAATATTTTTCAAATGAAGAAGATAATCTTATTTCAATCATTTAAGTTGGTAGACATTATTAGATTAAATGAATCTTTAATTGAATTAACCAATAAGATGATTTTGAAGTTGCTACATTTAGCATTAGTCAGTATCTGAAGAGTCAGGAGATTGGATTAATTTGTTTTCTGATATAACAAACTTAAGAAAGTCTTATTTAGAAGTTAAACAGCTGCATTATAGGTGAGGATTTTTATCTCCGATCAAAATTGATTTTTTATGATATGTTATTCAATATCAACTGATCGATAGGAAGACAAGAGTTGATTCAATATTCTACTATTTTTCGATGTTTTCTATTGAATTACTAGAATGAGTCTATGGCTATTAAGTTTATAAAACAGATTAGAGATTATTGGATACTAAAAAAAAAGATGAGTAATTGAAAAATAAATTTATTACACTAAAAAATCACATCTTGCAAAAAAAAAAAAATCTCAATTTAATTTTTTCTCAAGATGCTGACCAGCAAATTTTTTTAAATTAGCTTCTTTTTTTCCGATTTTTTAATTTTTCCTACCAAACTTTTTAAGTTTCTCAGTATCTGACGAGTTAGAACAAGAGTTTTGAAGATATTTGATACTTAAAAATTATTAAAAATTTAAAGAAAAAGTTTTTCTTTTTTTTTTTTGACTTTTATTTTAAAATTAAGATCGACACAAAAAAAACCCCAATCTCAATCACGTTTTAAATTAAATTTTTAATTGAAGTTCAATTGAACGAGCAAATGTAAAGAGAATTCCATCACACAGACTATTAAAAATATTAAGTAAATATAATTACGATTTTTATTGAAAGAAAAAAAAAAAAAAAGAAAATATGCATCAATGCAAAAAACTTTTTTATAATTTATTTATTTTATTTTATAACTGATTTGATAAATGTACAGTTTTTATGATAAAAAGGTCAAGAATTGTTAACACGAGCAAAACACATAAAAATCTATACGTGAAAAGAGTGAGAAGAGAAAAAGTTTTATTAAATTTCAAAAGAATAACCATCTACGATCATAAAGTACAGAAAGGGTCATTTTGCAGTGTTATGAAAAGACAATGTAACGCAATACAAGTAAAATGTTGACTCTTTATGTATTTCGTTGAAATATATTGCATTTTTTAAAACATAAATTCATTCTATGGATTCATTGTCTCTTAGATATTTCTTTTGTTGATCAACTCCAAGTAGATTAAAAAAAAATAACTTCAAAATACTAGAGGATTTTATTACAATACCATTTTTGCTAAATATATTTATGTTTATTCTAAAGTAAATTATTTGATGTTAATATTTATTTAGTTATGTTTTGGTTCAAGAGACTTGGATAAAGTGCATAAAATATTTCCAATATCATGTAAGTTATTATAAAATTATTGAAACTGACAACTTTGATCTCGATAACCTATCAATTCCATTTTTAAGAAAAAGGAAGGAAATTTTTATTTATCAAGTTTATTCTTCTATCTTTTGATAGAGATATATATTTTTGTTCAATTGTATATTGAGATTTGAGAATTGTTCAATTTCAAATAAAATATGAAAATAGAAACAGTATAAGCAGGATAAAATAAAAAACAGTTATATACCTTGAGGGTAACGTCAAAACGGATATTACAAGGACTCTTCCAATGTCTGAAAGACGAGAGAGAATTTACAAAAGTCCGAAGGAAATCCTCTCGGACTTATCCCCGAGTGAAGAAGCTGTAAATCTGAGAAACATTTGACACACACACACAAATAAAAAATAATGTTTTTTTATCTGAAAGAAATAAATAACAAATATTTCATGAAGGAAGAATCTGCACTCCAAGTCTAAGTGTTTAAAAATTAAACATTTCAAGTGTTTACAATGTCAAACGTTATAAAAAAACTACAGCAGTTTTGTAGACGAATTTTTAATGTTTCCAACCGTTCACCAAAATATTATAGTTTGTGTATGGTGGTCAACATTGTAAACACATAGGTGTTTGATAAACACTTTACGTACAGAACTTTTTAGCCATTTTTAACACACTTTGGATTTATAGTGTAATTAATGAATAACAAAATTTTTTACAACACTTGTTGGACTAATTTAAAAAAAGATCAAGTAAATTATTAAATACATTTTTGAAATGTTTCATTTAATTGATGTTTTTTTAGTTCATTTGATCATTTAATGAATTAAATGACAAATTGGGTAAAATAGAAATTTTTTAAACAATCGAAGGTTGATTGGATTTAATTTGATGTCAAAAAATCTTGTTTCAGATGTGAATAAAAATAGGCTCTATAACTTGATGACGATTTTGTTTATTTGACATAATAAAATTACAAATAATTCTATTGTATTTTTGAAAGTATTTGTTAAATATAGCATCACGTAATAAAAATATTACCAAGATATTTTAAAATGTTATTATGATTGTTTTAATTATTTATATATATATGATTGAATGAATAATTTGGAGAACAATTCAACTATTATTTCATCGAATTTCTGCTAAAAATATATTTGAGGTAAAAAAACAAATGAAATTGAGTGGGAAATAGTCCACAAACGGCTTTTGGTGAAATTCTCGGCCGCGACTTGTCTCTAACAGTGCACTTCAAGTATGAAATGAGGAAGAAAAAAGTCAATGACTTTAAATCAATTGTTATATTTAAATTTACGAGTGAAATGGAAACTTATGTGAGATAAAAAGATAATTAATTTCTGACAATGAAAAAAAATTAGAATAAAATAAAAAGAAAGAAAAAAAAAAGGTGATAAAAATCTTTCAATTAATTGCACTTGACTTTTGATATAATATTTAATCGACTCCAAGTTAAATAAACTTTAATATATCATCAATGACGTAAGTCAATTGATAAATTACACAATTGCAAATGACGATTTTTAAATTGCACATGTATCCTACTTTTGATATGCCTCAATATCACGACATGAACAATTGGCAAGTTGACAATTATTATTTCAATTAATTGCTCGTTGTGTGGTATGATGACGTATATATTTGTATTGTGGTTCTGATAAAAAGAATTAGATAAAAATCAAAGAAGAAAATAGAGAGAATGAAAGGTCATCAGACTAAACATCCTATACGATCGATTGACATCTGCGCGATTGACCGCATTCCATACAAATACCAGGATCATGCTCTAACCAACATCCTAAAGTGTTTTATTTTTCCACCCAACGAATACCTGAACAATTTCAGGCATGTAATAAATGTGTGCATTCTTTTCTTTCCACTCTACTTCTGTTTCACAAGCCATAAAATAAATTTACTGAATAATGAAAAAATGATGAAAAAAACCTCATTTAATGCAACCCTGAAGAACAAATATCAGTGTTGGTGGTGTAGAAAAATTTGGAAAATATGTCTCGTGGTGATAAAGTAAATTAATAGACTTAGAAATAGCAAGTTACATTTACGTGAATTCACTGCAAATTTTAAACTTAAAAGTGTTTTATTTCCATGCATTTGAAGTGATTTAAAATAACATTACCCATTTGATTAATTTCATCACTGTAATCACTGTAACTGAACTTGAATGGGTTTAAAACTTTCAAAAATTGTATAGATTAATTATTAATTTTTCTCAATGTTAACAACCTCCTTAAGATGCATTTATTGGAAATAAGATTTGAAGAGGAATTGGTAAATAATTCATAGAAATTTGCATCTTGGAGATATTCATTTTTAAAAACACATCTCTTTTCACGTCGAACCATCAATTCGGAAAAAGTAAAAACAACTTCAAATTGAATTTTAACTTGAATTTTATTGAATATTTTTTATGAACCTCGTAAAAAGCAGCAATATGTGGATTATTTTTGAAATGGTGATGCTGTTAAAAGAGCAGGCTTTAAATTGCTCAATCAAAGTGTTTAAAATACTCTAAATCACTTCAAGGAAAATTTTATCGAAATATTCGTTTCGTTGTCAAACAATGGTGATATTTGTTGATCCAAAACAAATCTTCAATTTTTTTTAAGTAATTTTAAATGAAAATTACTTTAGTTTGTAATCAGGAGTACTTGGACCTGTTTTCACAATTTAATTAATTAGTTTAAAACATAACTTTTTTTTTTTTAATTTTCGATTTATCTTGTACAAAGTAAGCCACTTTGTTTAGAGAATAATTTAATATTAAACTAGAATTTTATCATTTTAAAAATTTAATTATTTTATTATTTCATTTTTACATCAAAAGGGTCTCTCCTCATCATCATAATTTTAATGAAATTTTTTCCTGTTAATATAAAGGTGCACTTTTATGTCTGCGGAAAGTTGTGCGAAGCAAGTGAAATCTGAGAAGTCGCGGTCTCTAAGAGTGGACTTTGTTCTTTGGAGGTGAACACACATAGAGGTGCTTAACTCGCAAAGTATAAGGGAAAAGAAAAAGGGAGGAAAAAAAGAGTTGAGTCAATCCTCGATAACCTGAAAAAAAGTAAGCCAGACCGAAAAACCACAGTTAACACGATTACCAAGTAAACCAGCCGCGACTTTTCAACTTTTCTTTTCTCACATCTAATGCTATAAAAAAGTCCTTGGAGATTTTTTTTTTATTTTCCTATTTCTAAATCCTTCTTTACACCTTATACATAATTTGTCATTTATTTATGAGGGTAAAGAATGCATAAGAAAGTTATTATTAAAATATCTCACATAATTCTGACGCGTTAATTATTGAAGATCGTGTAGATACTCGCCCAGAATTCCTTTCGCACTCGGCTGCACCCGCGGTTAAGTCTATAATCATCATCTATTGTTCTCTTCATCTTAAAATGAACCACGAGATATCTCTATTAAATCTCACAATCAGTTATTTTAATCCCTACATTATTGTCAACTTAATAAACAATTTAATAACATGCACCGACCGTAAAAAGACCAATAGCCTGCTTCTGCTATTACCAGAGTCTATTTTTAAAGCATACATTCTTCAATCATTGTAATCTATGTCATGTCTGTGTGTATTTTAATTTCTTTAAATAATTATTAACTATATTTTAAGCAAAGTTAAAAATGAAAATCGTAAATGTTAGGGTCTCTAAGGTAATAAAGCATATGATTCATATATTGACACTTTTGAAGAACAAAAATCCATAAAAGTATTATGAATAAAAAAACTATGCAACTAAAAAATGATTTAAATAAATAAAAATGATAACTTTATGGTAATAGCTTGTTTAATAAGTTAATTAATAAATATCTATTTGACTTAATACCCTGAAATTCGTGGCTAGAGAGGAAAACAACTATGGTCTTTGAAGGAGATAAGCGGAAGTAGATGATGTACATCGCATATGAATAATTAAGTTTGAAGAGTATGTAGATATAAATTCAGTTATGAATAATTGTAGCTTCAATTCAGCTTAGAAACAATATTAACAAAATAATCGTTAATATCTTGATGATTGATTTTTGTTCAACCATCAAACAACAGAATTAATAAAATAAGCAAATGATATTTTAATTTACATTCTTTTTTTTAATCTCAACCTTGGTATTTATTCTAGCATACAATTACAGAGGGCTATCATGATAAGTAATAATTACTATTAATGGACTCTGGACTAATCACTACAATTTAAAAGACTCTCTTTATCGAGGTAAAGTAGTTGAATATAATTAACAAAAAAAAGAAGCAAATTTATTTGCTTAAAGAAAATTATTTGAAATGTTTAGTTTCTAGATTAATTTTCTCTGCTGAATACCTATACTTTTCGTACATTGAAATATAACACCAAAAATGTGTAATGCATTTTGATGTGTTTTAATATAATACGATCAAACACTTTTAAGTATATCACACATTTCAGTAAATTAAAATAAAATTTAAAAATTTGCAGTATTCTATAAATTAGAAAAAAATGGTTCTTTTTAATCAAAAAAATTCTAATGCTTGAAATATTTTGATAAAAAGTATTTTTTTTAATATTTTTTTTTTAAACTTGATAGAAATGTTTCTCCAAAGTTCTATTGTCCCTGATTTTTAGAACTTTTCTATAAAGAACTGCTTTCATACGAATTTTTATTTAGATGAATATTTATTAAATAACTTTGAAAAAAAATAAAAAAATAATAAACTCACCAATAGCCCAAAAGATGAATAGGAATGTTGTAATCCCAAAAATCTTCATTCTTGATAATATTACTTAATGTTAACTGCCTCAAAACTTTGATTATTTTTTTGGACAAATATTTAATTTAATTCACAATCATCCGTATTATATCAACCGATACTTTCTATAAACGATTCGACCACTTTGTATTATTAAACCGCAAACTGCACTGTAATAAATAATAACACACATTTCTTTACAGCACACACTTCAAGGAACTTTCATTATTACTATCCAATAATCAAATTAAAACTGCAAATATAAGTTGTTACACTCCAACACTCACTGTTGATTGGAAAAATATTCATATAATAGATGCAGCACAAAGACATTTAACAGTTATCGATTTTTGCATTCAGTTTTACAGATACGATAACGAAATATCCGTTAGGAGGATCGCACTCTTGATCCGGTTTAATGTATTCGGTGTCATGCTAACAAGAAAAATAAAAAATAAAATTAACTAAAATAAAAAAATAAACTTCTGTTATGATGATTCATTATTTGTTATTGTTAATTTTAGTTGGCATAAAAATGTCATATATGTAATAAATATATTTTGAGCCACATTTTTTTTAATACGAGAAACAACTTACTGCTGCAGTAAAATCATAAATTATAATATCTAAGGATTTATGGATATTTTTTTAAATGTTGAATTATCTGTGTAGTATTATTATATACTGGAGACTATTTCATCATAACAACTATGTTTAAAATAAATTAACATGCATTATATAATTAACATTTAAATATTTTATTGTAATTTGTTCCACATTTTCTTTATTCAAATATGGAATATTGAATATGCATGTATGGCTCATACTGATAATATAAAAAAATTACCTTTTTCAGAAAATATGGTTAATTGGTGTTTTTCATTAAGAGATAAATACATAAGTTGCATTATTTATTAATATAAAAATCATGAATAATCATAATAAATGTCTATTTCATATAGTACAAATTTATCTCTCTACTTTTTCAACGAAATGTTCACTTCAAACTTTTTTACTATTTTTCAAAATACTCTAAAGACTTCTACTCCAATATACAGACACAGTAATAATTTAACATCTAAAACAAATGATGAATTTTGAAAATAAAAAAAAATTGCCTTAAATGAAAGTGAATTGTGAGTTTATCAAAATTTGCCTTGAACTTATCTAGTCAAGGTCTTATCACTGACTATATTGGTATTGGAGTAAGAGAGGAATTTATCTAATTCTAGTGTTCTCTATCATCTCTTATCCAACATAGATTCAAAAGTGCTTTCTTCCATTATAGATGTCAAAAGTAATTAAAGAAGATAATTTTTCACATATATGACACTTGAATTCAAAAGTTGTCGTAGTTTTAATAGAAATCATTTATTAGCAAGAAGTGAGTCAGGTTTTCGACGTTAGATAATAGGAATTCAAATAATTAGACAATTTATATGTCGACGTTTCCATTCATATTTTATTCACTGCTCTGAATAATACCCAGAGGACACGACGTCTGCGAGAAATGGACGTGTCTTATCGCGCACGTCGTGTCTCACCATGAAATGTCATGACATGTTATTTCTCGCGTATAACACCTTCAAGAAATTTTATTACACCACGTATGAGATAATGTAATATTGACTAGTTGTTAAAACGAATTTTTACAGGTCATAAAACGAAAAATGTCATGTTATCGTTGAATATGACGACACTTGCAGTAAATATGATTGAATAAGATTGACGATAGTTTGAGATTAAAGAACTGCGAAGAATTTGGGTCTTTGTTTATTTACGTTCGAAATGGGCCGAAATTCTTTCGTGTGAATCCACAACTGAGTCTCGTGCTCACTTGGATGCCAAGTGTATTTTTAGTTCGGATTCAATATATTTTCAACGCCTGAGCATTTGTGATCAGTATCACAAAGGTGAGGGTAAGGTCGCGAGAGAAAGTGGGTAGCACAGTAAGACTCCTTGAAACATATTCAAATGCTTAACTTTATAATGATTTTTGCCAGAAGCTGAGTCAGCGAGTAAAATAAAAAATTTATTTGCAATTTAACTTTCAAGATTTACTGTTGAATTTTTTGACGACTTTATTTTTGGCTGAGAAGATTATTTTTGTTCTTGAGAGATAAAAAAAAAATATACTGAAAAGTTATCATTTAATTAATTAATTAATAATTAATTAAATAATTTTAAAGTATTATAAAAAAAGAGAAAATAACTAATTTATTTGTATTTGATCATATTTTTTGAAATTGATAAAAATAAATTCAAGTATAAAGTGGTTTTTTATTTAATAATAAATATTTTTTATCAAGTATACTAGAGGAGAAATGGAGGTAGATGTTTTCAAGAGCTATAGAAATTTTTAAACTCATTAATATAGAAAATGATTTCTATGAATGAAATTAAAAAAAAAAAAGGAATTAAAATACGAAATAAATGAACCATTTAAAAATGTTACATCATGAAAATCAAAAAATTCAATATATTTGTTTAAATATCTTTGATGATTCACAATGGATATTATTTAGTATTTAAATTGTATCTAAAGACCGAAATGTATTGAGGATAAGCAAATATCAACAGTAATAAATATATTCAAATAAAAGCTTCATATCTCTGTGAATCATACAAAAGAATTATTTTACCGAGCGATTGTGTAATAATCTTCTGATAAAGTTATGCGAACAAAGAAATACGCATGCGAATTTTTTTTAATTATTTAATGGAAATAAATTCAAGAGTTTTTTTTTTCTTGTTTATTCCTTAAGTCAGTTAATCTTCTGAAAGGATAAATGTCTTGAATGTATTTCAAATAATAAATTTCTATTAGATTTACGATATTACTTGATGGATAAAAAGTGTTTAGCAAAAAAAAAAAAAAAACATCCATGCAAATTGGCAATCCTCAAAATATTTCTCACGTTCATGTTCACCAACGACTGTTATATTGGTATTTCATTCGGAAATCAATACTTTTGCCTATATCTGCTAGTCAGAAAATACATATTTACCAAGCGATTAAAGAAACGACACCATCATGAAGAAATGAAGGAAGACTTGCGAATATTTTGTAAAAGTTAATGGTCAATAGGATGAAAAAAATTCAAACAAAAACGTTAAATACTAAAAAGAAAATATAGATAAATATTTGAACCATTCTATATTCTGTACATAGACAAAAAAACTTTCATTTCTATACTTTGCAAATATTTTTAGATAATTCTCTATTCATGAAATGCATAAATCAATTTTCTGAATATTAACAAAAAAGAGATCACAAATTTTTAGTTTTGTAAATATTATTTTTAGAGCTTAATATTAATAATTTAGTGCAATAAAACAAATGAATTAAAATTTAAAAAAATATTTTTTAGCTTCATGTAGTGTTGTAATAAAAATTTTCAGTAGTTGATATGTTACTAATTAAACTTGTAATTAATAAAATATTTAAAAAAAAAAAGGATGAAAAAAATTAAGTAAAGTAATTTCATTACTAAACAGAAATCAAATCATTCGCAATCACTAATGAATTCATAAATTAAATGAAATTCATCAAACATAAACTGTCTGCCACATGCACTTGCTGATTCAAAATATCAATCAAAGAATACAATTAATTTTACAGTTGTAATTAATATATAACGATCATCACTTATCATAAAACAACACAGACGACACATAAATATGATTAAATATGATGAACGATAGGAGGGTTCAAAAATGAATGCGAAAATATATCAGTATATTTGAAGCTAAGTGACTTCTCAGGCGAAGGTTGTAACGTCAGTGAGAGTTGGAGAAAGCCACAAGAAATTGTAATGGACTAATATTAAACACGAGCATACATAAATCATGAGTAAGTTCAAATGTAACACGAACGAAAATTTCATGTATAAAATCAAGTAAGGAAGCCACAAAATGGCGGCTTGGCTTTCCGGGATTCCCCAGATTCCAACTGGGAATCTCGAATAATAGTCAGAATGCGCTTCTGGTCACGTTCTTAAGTGAAATTTTGAAATATCAAAATTCAAAGTGACAATATGTTCCTATTCGAATTATTTGACTCTATAGTTTTGACATCTCGTGAATAATAGCAATTATTCATTTCTCTATTATTATTCATGTATCCCTTTCTCATGCAGTTAAACCACAAACGATAGAGAAACGATGTAGAGGGAAAGAAGAAAACGAAAAAGAGAAGAGAATGTTACCTTAGCAGTCGAGTCACTTGCTGACATCATCTCTCGTATTATATTAGCCTACGTAAACATTTGCACATAAGCATGAACGACTTGTAGATGATGCCTTATTGCAAACAATTTATATTGAATAATAAAAAAATATATTTTATGTTTATAAATAACTTGAAGGTGGACTTTAATTCTCCTGTTTTATAGGGTAATAAAAAATTGATTTTCAATTAGAGCTTCAACCTAGATTTTTTTGAAAGTACCTATTGGAATAAGCAAAATGAATTTGATTTAATTTTAAAATTAAATTTCCTTTGTATAAACATTTACTCTATATACATTGTTTATGTTTTGATAATACTATAAGTATGTCATAACGTAACACTTAGACTAGGAAACTAAGACCAAAAGATTTCTCCTCATGTTCTTGATCCTTAATCTTTTAGTCAGTCAAGTTTTTTTTTTTGGATTGGTGCCAGATAAATCTTGTAATAAAATACTTTTTAAAATATCTATTGTAATATTGACTTTTTAATTTAATGTTTTAGTCTTTTCTACTCAAATACTATAAATATACACAAGACTATTATTTTTAGCTCTTTAAACAATTAAAATGCATCAAGATGTAATCCACACAACTATCTAGAATCTAATAACTATCTAGAGTTCATAATTCAGTCTAACTTTATCTATAACAAATTCCACATATTTTATTTCATGTATAATTACTTTGATTAGTGTATACAACCTTCTTTAAAAAAAAATTGTTTTAAAATACAATGATTATTTTATTAAGATTCTCATTATTAAAATTACCTCTGTAAGAGCTAAACACTGATGAGATTAATTATGACTTGGTCAAAAGTATTTCACATATATATAAGTAGCTAATTATAATAATGATGCATTCTTGGTCAATATTTTTCCAACTACTATCATTCTATGAACAAATTTTGCACATATATAATAATTCCAACTTTGTATATAGTATGGAAATATTCAACATATGAATGCTATACTGATTAGCAAACCATGAAAATTTAATATCTTCATCCTGGAGGATTATAAAAAAAAATTTATCCGATTAAATTAATGATGGTTTCATAACATACAGTGTTAGAAGTACATCTGTGTCATTATACTTATTGACGATTAATTAAAGGACATGGACGAGTTTCAAGTCCTTAGTTTAAATTGGCTTATGTTGATACAAATAAAATGTGAGCAATAAGAACACGGGAGTTTTGTTTGATCAGTTAAGTAATAAAGTTTAATTTAATTGGTGAATTATTTAGAATGAATCTATCATCAATCTTGGTTGGTACATGTTGAAACATCAACTTCAGCCATTCATGACGACAACCTCACATGTTATCTCTTTACTTTTAGTGCTAAAACAAAATAATGGAGAAAACGAAGTTGGTTGATTTGCTAATAGTTGTGCATAAATTTTATTTAAAATAATTAAAATGAAAGAATGATTGAAAGTTTGAGAAAAAAATTTTATTCAAAATATTTATATTAAATTTTTTTTAGATGGAAACTATTCTAAGATGATAAAAAGTTGATGAAGAAATTGTTCTGAAATTGATTCAATATAGATGAACTTGTAACAAGGGAATCTAATAATTTTTTTCAACGAATGAAACTGATCAATAGGATATCTCTTTCTCAGTTTTGTTTATTACATTACTAACAATGTCTTGATATTATTTCTCTCGTGGAAAAGGAATTCCCGTTGGTCGTCCATGTTATATCGCCAAGGATATAGTATTCTAGATATAAAACGATAAGAAAGTTTGTCAGGGATTCTCATGAGAATTTTTTTTTGCGTTCGAACCTTGAAAAATATTATGCACTTGCTTAATATGTGGACCAAGCTCAACTGGCATCTATATAAATTAGATTTCTTTCGTTTTATTAGATTTTATTCTACTTTATGTAGTGTACTAGATGTTGAGTTTAGATATATATATATATACTTATATAGAAGGTATATGACCGTATGGAGAGAGTTCATCGACCGTATAAAACCGATTCCTCACAGTTAGGATACTGAACGATATCCTTTACCTTAAATTATTTCGTCGGAATACAAAATTCACATTGCCCAAATCCTATAAAGAACTTCGATGAATTGTCCACAGATTTACGGAAAAAAAAATATCATTCTCTTTCTCAAAAGCGAAGTGAGAGGAAAATAAAATGAGGCAAGAAAATGGAATATATTAAGATAAAATCGAATTTTTACTAGAGATTTTTTGTACTTTTTCTTGAATATTACCCTAAAAATATCGAATCTATACTATAAATTTTTTTTATGAATGTAATACATGTCATTTTAATATTATATGTCATATGAACATTGTGTTCTCTGGATATTGTGCCATATGTTATGGTAATCTGTGATGTAACTTTTCCAAAGAAATACTATAGTATAATTATTTTTTTTTAAACAAATATTATTTAAATTTACATAATGCTCTTATTCATCAAAATCAGCGATGGTAATTAGCTAGATCATATTCGATCGCTCTACCGTAAACGCAAATCAGGAATCACTAAAATCCCCAAACACTTGTTGTTTGAAGAGCTGGAATTTTTATCATCCAAGGTGTAGTGTGCATGACAATTCTCGCTACCTCTGCCTTTAGCTTCACTCTAGATTATTTATTTACTCATTTTGCTTCTTTTTCTTCACAGTTGTTACTACTTTATTATATTCTTCTTTCACTACTATCCTATTACTACCATTTTATGCTTTACTACTGCTGCTAGGTCACTATTAATATCGCACTATATTGTATTTTCTTATTATTTATTATTTTATTTTTGTTATTACTTATTAATAAATAACATACAAAATATACCTCAGGTTGCAATCATCACAATAAATATTTTAAAATAAATATATGTCTCCATCTAGATCTTATTTTACAAACGAATGAATTTGTTATTAGAAACGCTTGACCGATTTGTTTATGTTTTGTTTCTGACTGAGACTTAAGCTGACCAGACATTTTTCCTGTCATTAAAATTTTCCAATTGATTTAATAAATCTTTTAATTACTTTCTAATTCTTTTCCAAGTTATTATTCCGATTTATTTTATAATAATTATACATAAATGGTGGTAAACTTTTTAATGAATATCCAGCTAATTAAATTAAGATTGATATCAGCAACACAATAATGAGGATTTCGAAAAAATTCATATGTCGGAAGTTCTCTGAATGTATTGATATTGAGGATTGCCTTTGTTTAATCAATGCCGAGTTTCGGATGTTAATTAGAAATTTAAATGACCATATACGCATTTGCTGCAGGCATGGTCATCTAAATTCGATCCTTGACTAAATGTAGAGAACCGGATGCCCAAGCACGTGAGCGTTTATTACAACGAATTAGCACATTATACTCGAGCAGTAGAAACGTGCCGGAATACGCAATCAAGAAGCTTCTAGTTTCCGTTTTTTTGCTTTCACGGTAGATTAAGAGATAAGACAAGTAAGCAAAATTTTATCGTCTATAATATTTCAACTCATTGAACGAATTTTATTCATTTACTCGTTTCATTGGAATTTAATAAATGCTATTTATTTTTTAAACATAGTCATTTATCTATAAAACAGAATGGAATTTTTTTTTTTGTTAAAATTCAAGAAGTAATTGTCTGAATAAATTGATCAATCATCCAAACATTACATTTGTCAATGATAAAACCTTTTAAATACACAAAAGTAGAAATAAATGGGAAAATTAAAAAAAATGGAATTGAAATTCTATAAAACCGTAATAATAGTGTTAATTGTTCAGTTTTATTATTTAAAAGCTGCACAAACGCCTTTGATTAAAAAAAAAAAAGGAAATAAATTTTTGTAAAAATTCCAGCAAAAATATTTCAACTGATCGGATCCTTAAAAGGTTTTCCGAATATTAGTGATGCGCCTGGTAATCAATTTGAAAATTAAAAGAGTTACGCTCTGAAAGGTTCTTGAGGAAAATGAGATCTTGGGATGAATTAACTTTGATGAAGGTACTCAAGGAAAATCATTATAAAGAAATATACCTTTCAACGGTTTTTAATATTAAATAAGATGCTAATAGCGTACTCAAAACTATTAAGTATATATTCTAACTTATGTTTTAGTACATGTCACGTAATGCGCAATAACACGAAAATTGGGGTATTATTTAACAGGCTGGAGAGACAGAAATCGTAGATTAACTCTTACAAGGGAGAAGTTGGAGTTATCTTAACTTGAAATTATCAGAATTATACATTTAGTATATTTATTGTAATACGTTTAATTCCATACGCATATTAACTATTTAAAATATTTGCAATAATATATTTTATTAAATTTCATCAGAAGTAAATGAATAAAAATATTACATCTTCATAATAAATTTTTTTTTTTTAATGGAAGATCAAAATTTATTTGAACTTAAATTGTTTAGAATTTGTGACTACAAATGACTATTGTTTAAATTTTCAATCAGAAAATTATCTAGATAAAAAAGATGATAAGATTGATATATAGTAAATTGAAATTGGAATTTTAGATCGACATGTAAAATAGAAAATTTCTCACGATGTAATCCGGTAATTTATTTTGTTTATTGTTATCTGATAATAATAATTTCGTGTTTGTATAATTTTGTTCCTAAAAAACATCTCTTCGAAGCTCATGAAGTATACGGCTGTACTAGTACACTATGTTGTGCACTTTATTGTATTCTCTTTTGAAGTTTCACGTTTAATTTCAACTCTTGGAAGAGTAAAAAAATTTTATCTCTTGACATTATTGTAGAATGAATTTGTTGGCAATGTATGTAAATGTTCATTATTAACTTTTCAATTCAGACGATCTAACTTATTTGAAAAACAAACTTTCCTTAAAATATCTGTATTAATTATTTCAAAAATAAAATAATAAATGAGTTAAAATAAGATTCAAGTCAAAAATGTAACAAATAAATTATAATCTCGTGACAACAATAATTAATTATTATTGTTTCCTGTCGATTTATATTAATTTCCTATTTTTTTTCGCATGCAGGACTTTGTATAAATATTTAGAAATATTTTTCGTCCATCTATTGGAAAAATCATTAAGCCAAAATCATAACAATAAAAGAAATTGATGTGTATTTACATTTTCCTCTTTTTTTATTCAGCTTATCTTAGAGAAAAAAAAGTGCTTTAATATTGTCATTTGTTTTATAGAAAACATAAACATGAGAATATTATAAATAAAAATAGAATATAAAAGTACCGACTACAGATAACGATAAAAGTGTGATATCAGCATTCCGTTAATGTATAGTAAGCGAAAAATTGCAAACGTGCAGCATAATCATTTATTTCTTTGATGCAGAAGTAAAGATATTTTTACGAATAAAACTGACCCAATACAACTCAATACAACATGACTTGAAGCATGAAAAAAAAACATTCCATCATAAAGTTAATTTTAAATATACTTATTAGCTGTTTTTTTTTTAGTCTTTCGATACTGTTTGGATCTTAAAAGTAATTTAAGCTAAAAGTTGACTTGAATAGTTGAAAAAAGAAAAGAATTAGGCATGCAAATAGGACATAATTCTCTTGGGTCGATCGATAATACACTTCTCGTCCTTCTCCTTCATCATTTGACGAGGCCGCAGACCTTCGGTATCGAGGCCAGAACGGGAGCGCGTTAATTTCATCGAGACGAGTATGCGAGGCGCCAGTCTGACCAATCTCTCCTCAAGCTGTTTCATGTAAAGTTTCTTCGCTTATTCTCAATATCGATTATTATCTCCAAAGTGTGAGAGATCCTTCGTCTTCTTTCTTATTACTCTCTCATTTGCTAATTCAATGTCGACAGATATCAATTTTTACATTACAACCAAGGTGAAGGGTCTACTTATTGACAGTATATCACTTGGACGTCAAACTTTTGTAATTATTTTTAATGAATTTTATTTCACTTAGTCTTTAAAACTTGTCACTATGGGATACAGTTCATAGCTATTTTTTCTTCATCGTTTACGATCAGACTATTTTGTTATCACGATTAATCATAATTCAAGACGAATTATTGAGTAAGCTTTTATCAAAAGCTAATAAATATTTTAATAAAAGCATTGTATGGAGACTAAATTAAAATTGCTATTTAAATATTATAAAAAAAAAATTGTAAACTTTAAAAGAGTATTTGTTCTTTAAAATATTCATTTTACCAATATTTAATCAATAAAATTTTAATCTGCTTATTTAAGATTTCTATTTTATAGAAATTGTACATCTGTTATGCATTTAACTACTTTTCGATGATAACACTGTCATGTTCATAAATGTTTTATTTATATCGTTATCAATTTTACATTAAAAATTTAATCTTATTAACTCGTTTTATCAATTCCTCATTCTAGTAATAAATAGAAGAGCTTTTTGTAAAATAAATATTTCAGTTTCCATCCCCATTTACTTTTGGTTTATAGTTTTATAAATTAATAAGTAATATTTCTTAATGCACTTGAAGTCTTACAACATAAAATATGTAACTGTCAGCAAATGAAAATATTAAGAATTTTCAATGTCGACAATTTTAAAAATGGATATCAAATAAAGCTTTTTATTTGAAGAAAAATAAATATTTTATCATATGGCCAGTAAAAAAAAAATATTATTGACTGATTACATACATGCAGTTGTAAAAATATATCTTTTTTTTTCAGTCAAAAAATTCAAATGGAAAAAAATACTCAATCATTGGATTTGATTGGCAATTGACAAAAGAATACAATGCACAATGTAGTATGTTATATGCAGTTGAAAACTATCCTTGCAAGGTATGTAGACTGAATATTTACATATTGTAATTGTGATGAATTGTAAATTGTGAACAGTCAAAATAATCATCTAACAAAGTAACATTGGTTTTTTATTCACTTGTTAATTAAAGTTTGCTAAATTGGCTTGTTAATTTTTTTCTCTCTGTCATTGGGTTCATTATTAAACAAATTTAGTTCTAATTGATCATATACCGTTCAATTATATTTAATCTTTAATTTGAGAAGTACTTTTTTAAAGATAATAATTTTAATAGTCATCACAGTTATCTGAAATCTGGATTGATGTATTTAAAAAAATTTCAATCTTCAAAAAACAAGAATGCATAAAAATGGAATAAAAAATTTATCATTGAAGAATGATTGAACAAATTCAACCGAATCAATATTGTCTAGAATTTCCTATCTGCAATGTTATCACAATGTAATTAAAAAAAAGTAACTTCCGAAAAATTGACATTGATTTCCTTCAAAAAAAAATATAAATCAAAAACTTTATTTTCGAAGAGTGACATCGAATATTCAATTTAATGGATTGAAATAATAGTTAATATGAATTCGGTATGTAGTTGAATATATTCAAAAAAATATGATGAAAGAGTATGATCAATATAACAGAATAGAAAACCAACATTGAAAATAGGGGAAAAGTTATATTTGACAATAAGTTTATTTTGTGGTATAAAAAAATCACTGTGGTCATACATGCGGTTGAAAGACAATATGTTTGTGTAGATGAACTAGACGCTAGAATAGTCTAAAAAATGTCAATTGTCTATTGGCTGCATGTTGCCACAAATGAGGTGGGGCAATTCGTTGAAGGTGGACACTCTGATTCAATTTCCCATGTAAATAGCCCATGCACACAATTACATCAAACCCTCATATAAAACGTTGATAAAATGCATGTGGACATTGAGTACACCAATTTCGTCAGAAACATTCATCTGGAATTGCTTTCAGTTTGATATGTTTAGAACACCAAATGAATGCAAAACTATTTCGATTCATCGACATCTTAAAATTGATGTCCTTGTTTATTTCCTAATTATTGTAAAATAAGATGAAATAATATAACTCGAAAAAGAATTATAAATCAATTAAAACGTTTATTAAATAAATTAGAAAATCTTACACTGCCAATTCAAATTTTTAGAAATTAAACATTTAAAGTGTTTACAAGGTTAAATGTCATAAATAAACTAAAGCAAAAATAAAAGTTTCACATTGTAATTAAAAAATTATGATTTAATTTTATTATTAAAATACTTTGGAACTATTCAGTAAAATTTCATAATTGTTATTCAGTTGTAAAAATAACTGCTACAATAAATATGACGGAAAAAATTAATTTCTGAAATTATCGTGGCAATAATTCAATGCCGTAAACTAGAATGCATGAATAATAACGCGAGTCAATAAATTTCAATGTTTTGTTGATCCATGAAATGACTGATTTTAATCTCGAGAAAGTATTTATAATACACTAATTTTGGTATTCCTGCCAGCTAAAGACATATGGAAATTTCAATAATAGAATTTGAATTAGAGCAATAAAATAATTCCAAATTGTTTGTAAATTGAAAAATAGTTTATTAAATTTTTATTGGCAGACACTCAAATAATACATTTGATTTTGGTAATTTTATACTATCGCAGTCCCCTCGTTTTTTGGCTCTAGAAAATCGAAAAATCAACATTTTGGAGTGATTTTTTTTCTCTAAAATCTTCGTTTTTACGACGGATTTACGAAAAAAATTATGGAAATGAAAAAAAATGAAAATTTATATTGGTTTCAGGGCTTTGAATGTTCATGTAAATGCATTCATTCACGTATACGAAGATTTTGATTATGTTATCATTAATAAATGACATTTAAGTACATATTTTTATTTGAACTTTGCTGAAATGTGTACTTAATTGATGATAACTACTTGGTACTTCTCAATAAAAGAAGTGAATGAAGAAGAATTTTTATGCTTCAATAATGAAGAATGAATTTTATTTTTTTATCTATTGATTTATTTGATAGTTAAATGAAATTTCTCGATTAATCATTAGCAGATGGTAGAATAATTAACTTAATTATAAGTAGAAATTTTTATGTACAATATAAAATTTTATGATATTTTTTTTTTAATCATACAGATTAACATTTACGTCACTTTTATAGATTTTATTTCAACGATAAAATTGATATTTTTATTTAAATATAATATAATTAAATAAAAATCAATTTTAATAGTAGTTAAGAGTTGGCTAGATATATTTAATTGGTCATAAAAGTCTCACACTATTCGATTCTATGAATGAATGTGAAACAATTCCGGTGACTCGACGTCTTAAAATGAATGTTCTCGTCATTTATTTACTTCACATTCCATTTTCATATGTTACGAAAAATTCTCTGAACAAATTGAGATTTATGGAAAAATTTTCAAATGACGTTATATATTGAATTGAAATATTTCCTATCAATCAAATAACTTTTTATTATCAATTTATATTTCTTATCAACAAATAAAGAGTAATAACCAATTTTCGATAATTACTTTAATAAAAAGATAAATTTAATTATAAATAAAAATTTTAACAGTATACATTCATTTTTGATAAATTAATTAATAAGCTGAATTACTCAAGTTAATTAATTTCGTTTATTTTATTGATGACTTTTAAATAACATACAGATATATTTCAAGAATTGAAAGAATAAATGAATGAACTAAATTATTAATGAGTAATTTCGGTCTTAAAATAAATGATGAGAACCTATATCCACAAGAATGCATATGCTAGCCAATCAGAGGCACATTTCAATAGCAGACTGGAACTTAGTAATTCAACAGTAGATCAGTAGTCAATTCTGAGTTGAAAACTTTGCCTTCAGTTTGTTTATCTAGACAATGATGATTATTATTATTAGGTACACACATTAATAATATTCAAGATACTGAGGATATAAAGATCAACTAAACAGTGTAGAAAAAATTTTAACTGGCATTAGTAAATTTTTTTCACTTCTTGTATACAACCATCCGGTCATTGGACTATTGAGAATTCACAGAAGTGTCATAAATTTGTTAATGCTTTCCAGTTATTTTATTTCTATTTTGGCATTAAGTTTAATTATTTGGGCGCTGAGTTGAATTCTTTTCATCTCTGGAGATTATTTGGTTTATTTTTATGACTCCAATAAGGATACGAACGAACATCAAGATAAAGGAACAAGTGTAGAATATGGAGCACGGAAGACGAAAAAAAACAAAAAAATAAAGTGGCAGAATGTAAGCACAGTTCTAAATATTATCACATATGGTATTGCTTGGTCAAAACAGTTTGGTTCTCAGCATATGAAAATCGAAACGACATTTATCGCGATGATGGATGAAAGCTACATTACGTGAGATTACTCGACACCAACATAACATTGATTTGATCGTCAATGACGTTATAAAGCAGGCCAGAAATGAACACAAGGATGTAGATAACAATTCGAAAAAGCAGAAAATTGCTACATAGTCTATGATATAATACGAAAGGACAGAAGAAAAAAAAAAACGAAACATAATGTTTCATACCAGTTCAATCAAAATCATGATCAACATATTTTTTTCTTTTTATTTACTGCAGTGTATAAAAATTTTTAAAAATTCGAAAACTCCCATTACCGAGACTTTTCTTTGATAAAAAAAAAAAATTAACTTTAATTACTGATGAAAGTAAAGTAACGACAGAAAACCCAACTCTTCAAGTAAAGTTTACATTAAGTTATAGCTTCTAGAAAAAAAAAAAACAGAAGAGATAAAAACCGGAAAATAGTAATTAGATTGAAATTTTTTTTTTTCTTATTGATTTATTATTATCCTTTTTTATAATAAATCAACAATCATAAAAAAAAAGATTTTCTTTCTCTACGATAAAACATAATTTTACTCATTTATCGTAGAGAAAAATGAAAATTTTTTAAATTGCAATATCTCTATTTCGGAGTAAACGCTTGATTTTGTTTCTAATTACCAAACAATATTTGATGAAAAATAAATGAAAAAGTTTTATTAAAAAAAAATAAATAAATAAATAAATAAACTAAAAAACAGTGTAATAAAGTTGATGAGTGATGTATAAACAAGTTAAAGTATATTTTTCTAGAAACTATCCAATTTAATGTAAATTTTGTAGTCTAGATTGTTGCAACGTTCTTTGAAATTAAAACCAATTTTTTTTACCTGCACGTAGTAGTATTTATCACAAGTGTAAACTGTAGCTTGTAACACTGAAAGAGTCACTGTCACCTAGATAGATTTGCTACTCTGTCAAAGTGACAGACAAATACTCGAGGTAGACATTGCCATACATTGGCATCGTGCTATCGAAGAGCATCAGAATAATACAAATATACGATTGACACTTTCATCTCACTTGGACAAGTTCTCGTAACGATAACGATCGATCGATATACAGAAAATAAAGTAAACGTATGATCTGAATGTAAATGCGACGCGATAGCAAATAAGCGAGACATAAAACGATACTCTCGTGAGGCAGAGACGAGTCCAACTGGTCTCAGACGCGAGTCATCGGTGGTTTTATATGAACGACCGGTCTCCCGGGGCTTCGTGTTATATGCCAGCACTCGAGTGAAGCCTCTAGCAAAGCAAAACACCGACAGCAACGCGCGAGAATCAAGTACCTGCTGCTCGATCGTTTATTGCTCGCTCGCCTGTTTACCACGTGAGTCATTTTGCCAATATAAGATTGTCACTAAGACTTTATCTCTTTCCTCCTTTTTTCGCGTCTTTTAACTCTTTTTCTTATTGTTCTGCTTGAGTGATAATTGTCACTCGTTTAGAGCCATGTGACAAAGTTTCTTTTGTGACTTTGCCCCACTGAATTCACAAGACAACAAACGAAATGATAAGCTCTAATATTATTCCTTTCTTTATGTTATTTTTTTTGGTCTGTTTTTACCTTCTGTATTTGCTAATTCAATTTGCCTTATACTCGAAAACTTTTTCTCATTAAAAATACCAAATTTTTTTGGTCAAATTAGTAGTATAAAACCTTTTACGGTTATTACTTTTCTTCTTAATTGTTATCATTTATGTTAAAAGGATTTACCTTTTTTTTTTTCAACTGACGGTAGTGATAAAAATTCAATTTTTCCTGCTTACTTCAATTAATCTTCTCGATCTGATTTTTTAATTATATTTGTAAACTTTACCGGAAAATTGTTTTAAATATTTAATTTTTTTATATGAATATAAAATACAATTTATTTGATATATATTTTTATAGTATAATTTTTTTTTTCGTTTGGAAAAAAAATCATCATAATTTGCAACGCTTCTTTCATCTTCATAAATATTGACTGAAATAAATTATTCGTTGTATCCAACGCGGAAATAATTTTTTAAATATGTCAACAACAGTTACATTGTTATTTTTAAAAAAATAATGTTTCATATTTTTATCCGTCAATATTTTTGCATTCTATAGTGAAATGATGAAATTAAAAATATTTTTTAGTATAAAAGAACCATTTGAGAATAAATATCGACAAGAAAATTTCTTTTTCCTCTCAAGTATCGTAGCAGTCAATTGAACTAAAGCAAAATGTCGATTCTTTTGCAACGACGAATCTACAAAATGCTTGCAAATGGGTGACAATGTCAAAGACTCAACATTTTTCTCACTCTTGCGTGTTAACGTTTTTTATCGCGCTCGGAAGCGAGTAAGCGGTGGGGAGGGAGGAGGAGAGGGAAAAAGAAGACGAAAGATTGTGTAAGTGAGAAAAATAGTATAAAGGCGATCGTGATAATTCTGGCACGCGAGATCCGTTGCTGCTCACGAGTCAGGAGTTTCACTCAGCCAAACAGATGATTTATCTGTTATTTGCTGTTAGTAGATAACGAAAGTGACGTTTTTTTTTTTTTGCATTCCGCATATTTTTGCCAATAGATCATTGATATTCACTCAATTCATACTTTTTCATTCCTTACGAATGAATTGGAATTCTTTTTATCAAAGAATTTCAATCCAAAAAAATTAATGATAATTTTTTTTTTTTCATCTGTATAAGAAGCAATTTTCACATCGAAGAAAATAATTATTAACTTGAGTTATTTTTTAAAAAATCAAAAATATAAAGAGGGAAAAATTTTGTAGAGATTATTTAAAAATGATATAAATGTTTTTTTTTTTATGTAGAGTCGATATATATATATACTTATCGTTAATAAGATTATTTAACAAAAACATTTTGATAGAATTAATAAATAACAAAACAGCTGGAAAAATATAGAAGCTTGTGATAAAGTATTAATTCAGGTATTCTCGTTAAAATATTCATAATTGCATTGAAATATAAATTTTTATTTTGCATGACCTATTTCAGATAAATCTCTAGCCAGCTCCTGAATGATACAATATGCTATCAAAGAATAAAGTTTTTTTTTATACAATAATAGTACAGTTAAAGTTTGTGTGCACAAAAAAATTGTTTATTAATAATTTTTTACTGTAAAAGACTGAATTACAATTACTTAACTCCAGTATAACTTTACCTAGCAGTCCTTTTTTTAACAGAATTTTTTCTGTACCGAAGTCGAAGTAAGTTTTAAAGAATACTTACTGTTGGAAGTTCATTGTGCTATTATCATCATTGACATGTCACCTAATGATGAGGTAATTTGATCAAGATCGATGGTACCATTTGTCCAGTTCAGAAAGATAAAATTCCTCGAAGTCACTTTAGATCAAAGTCTAGGAATTCATTTTGTCAATCTAAAATATCTCACATTTCATACAAAGTCTCACGAGAGTACTTGAAATTATACAATGAAATATCAATTAAATTGAATGAAAGTTGTGATCAATAAAATAAAGCCGACGATTAGGGTTATCGAAAAAATAATCTTAACATTGATAAGTAATTAAAATATCATCGTTTTTTAAAAAAAATGACAATTTAATTTATTTGAAATCGATATTAATCGATTAAAAGGTAATAGTACAAATTAATTTATGCTTGAATGAAAAGCTTATAAAAATTGAAATAAAAATTAATTTTGTCATGAAGTGGTTGTCAACAATAGACAAAAAAAAGGTATTTTAAAAACTCCATTTCAATGATTTTTAACTTTTTTCAACTTAACTGTACTGTTTTAAAAGATTGGAATTTATTCATTAATTCTTCTCTATCTTTCTCTTAAATTGAAAGCTTCAATTTAAAAGAATTAATTGATAAAAAATTGCAGTAGTTTAAATTAATAAATTGCAAAGATCTTAATAATAATTATATTTTAATGACATCATTATTATTAATTACATTAAAACTTTAGTTCAAAAGGAAAAAATGGAGAATAAAAAGAATGGCAAATGCTGTAAGTTTAGCAATAGAAATAATGCAGAAGAAAAGTTGATAGAGAAATCAAATAAGAATCTTACAAAGGAAAAGAATAACAGGCAATTATTGAATAAATATGCAGGAAAACATGAAAAAATAATTAGATAAAGAAAAAAAACATCTTCAGAAGCAAATCGGCAGGAAAAACAAACTAATTCCTATTAGTTAAACTTTTATACTATGTAGAAATGTATAAATATGAATAATTCATAATAGGAATGTGACTGAAACCAAGTATGCGTGTGAAAGTATCGATCATGAAATAAACATAGTCTTAACATTGATGCTTATTTCATACTTATTTCATTCAATGACAGCAAAATCTGTTATGCAATATTGATAAATTCTTTGAAGTTTAACTGCAACATTCTTGAAATCTATTCCATTCTAATTTATTTAGTTTCAAAGTTTTCCATTATTAAAACAACAATTTAGAGTAATATTTTATACACAAATTCATTTAAATTTAAAAATATGCTTGTTAATTATTATAAGTAGCTTGTATTTATAAATAATCATTTTTATCGTAATTTAATCATATTTCAACGTAATGAAACTTTTTTATATCCATGAAGACAGAAGCTTTATACTTTCTCCTTCATTACGGTTGATTGGCATTTTTATATAACTCTATCAGTGATCAAAAAAGCTTATCTAAAAATTCTGTAAAATAACTTCCAGTTCTTAATTGAAACTGTAGGATATCTCTAGTAAAAATGAAGTTTCGACGCCTAAATTGAAAAATTCTTTAAATACAAATAATTTAGGGAATGTTTAAAATGTGAGTGAAATTTTCTCATTCGATCTTCAAAGCAAGTTCAATGAATGCAACCAGGTCACAAATCGATCTTCACGAATAACTAAACCGATTACTATGCTACTCGTATCTAACTCGACTCGTTGCCGGGAAGCGTCTCAATTCGAAGCTATAATTGCTAGTAACGAGCGAACAGATAATAGGTGTGCTATATAGTGTAACGACAGGGAATCGAAGCTCTTGTACTCTTTATTCTTCAAGAGCAATGCAAACTCTATGATAATGTTGCGATAAATTAGATCAATGTCATTTAGGATATCTTTGATGCTAAACACTTGCAACATTAAGCAGAATCTTGCTTTTAAATCTTTACTAATTGGTTTATTTATATATTATTTGCTTAAGCATTGGTAGATAATTTACTTATGATGAACATGATAGTACCAAGACATCAGACAGAAAAATAATATTGATGGATCACAAAAAATGAGGCCTCACTGTTAAGTGATTAATTCATGTCTGATCATGATTCAGACCAGGACAAAAAGTCATTGTCACGTCATGTGGTACATATGTTCTTTATTTAAAATGTAAAATTAAAAAAAAAATAATTTAAAAATTTATTATTAATCATTGAATTTATTTCAAAAAATATTTCTTATAATACTTTGCTAATCAATAGCACGTTTAACGATGCTCTAGATGGAAATTTAGTATGTAAAGAAATATTAAACGTTTTCAAAAGCATTCTTCGCAAAAATATTTAATTACAAACGAAAACAAAATTAAAAGAAATAAAGATCGATTTTATTTTAATGTATTAGACGGGGATGCCTTTTGATTGGCATTTCAGTACAAACAATCAAATTATAAAGATGTATGAAACTGTTGTTATAAAAAGTAATTTTAAATAATTAATTTATGATAATATTAGTCAAACTACAAGGGAGATAATTGGGAATAAAAACTATTATTTTGGAGTCATCCTTTGGATATCTTTTTAATAAATTATGGAATAACAGTCATTGATTAAATATTAAATCATTTTTTTCAACAAAAAAAAAATTAAAAGTACATAATAATAACGATGTCAATTCTTTTTTTTCTATTAAAAAAAAATACGTGCCTTGAGCTGCTAATAATGTCGTGGACTTGGTCCAATTTATCTGGTTGTGACTCTTGACACCTACTTCACTTTAGTGCACTAGGCCTACTTGTTTCCTCAAGACTTACACAAAAGCACTGGAGATACCTTGTTGATGTAAAATATAGTTGAGACAAAGTATTTATATAACGTCTGGGAACTTTACACTTTTTTATTTTCACAGAAATAAGGAAACAATACCTGACTACTCTGCGTGAATAGAATTTTATTCTTAATGAATTCACACGGGTGCATGTATGCATGATTTGGTCATTATTTAGTAGCATCAATGTATCCAAAATTACAAAAGATATTTCAGCAAAAGTGAAAATTGATTCTTTTGTGTAATGCTAATAGTCTAGAACTTTAAAACAAAATGTTAAAATATATTTATTGTTATTGACAAATATTATTCTTGGTTTTTGAAAAGAATGAGAATATTAACTGGACTAAAAGTTTATTATATATTCATGAAACAACAAAATGTAGTCAAAGAATTTTCATCAATATTAATTAAAGAAAATAATTGTTAAGTGAACTTCCAAAATTGAAGCTTATTCAGCCAGCTTTTTGACTCTAGATTGAAAAGTACTAATTGTACAACACAACGAAAGCAGTGAAATGTGAAGAAAGCGCTGAGACGTATAATCGATTGAGTCCATTATATCAAGTCAGTATGAGAACTAAAATCGAAAGGAAAATGAAAAGCCTCTAATTTATTGATAAGCTATAGTTAAAACATGACGTTTTTATAAAAAATAATTACTTTTATGATTGGAGAAATAAATCATATATATTTTGTATGTATAACTACTGATGTCAGTTTAAAAAAATTAATAACATAAGTCAAATTGGCCTGTGGGGAAAAGCACACGTTTTTTTTATTCACAATGAAAGCTCTATGAAATCAATTCAATGTTAAAGGAGAAGTTAATGTATAATATAATGTCATGATGATCCCAAAGGACTGATATTCATGGAATAAAATTTGTCATGAATGAAATTCAAACGCTTTTATAGTAGTAATAGATTAAAAGAATATATTCTTTTTGCAAAATATAATTCTACTTGAATATGTTAGTTAAATAAATTGAAAATTAATTTTAGGAAAATTTCAACTGCCATGACCAAAAAAAAAGTAAATCATTT
Source organism: Chelonus insularis (assembly GCF_013357705.1). Lineage (NCBI taxonomy): Eukaryota > Metazoa > Arthropoda > Insecta > Hymenoptera > Braconidae > Chelonus > Chelonus insularis. The sequence continues at coordinate 593,708 of NW_023276522.1, forward strand.
TCAAATTTTTTTTCAAACATTAAAATTGACTTTTATTCAACTTGATAATTTCTCTGTATTTTAATTAAAATGAATAGATGTTACTAATTGCTCTAGTAATTTTTAACTGATTCAAATACAGTCTAGTATGTTACTGTAAATTACAGCGACTTCCTTGACCTGATATAATCCACAATAAGACTGCCACTAATCTTGAATACTGCTGTAATGTTTGACATATATTTAATTACAAGTTGTTTATAACTTGAGTGTCTATAGCTGCAAGTTCACTTCCATTATTGCCTTCATTCACATCTTCAACTACGTCCGTTACTCAGTTACAAAGACACCTTTTCCATTTTCTCCAATTTTTGTCATAAATTGTGCTGTGAATGTAAATTCTTAGATTAAATATATTCTTCATTTCTCTCTACAACTCATGCAATCTACCATAGATAAAACTAATAAAAAAATATCGGTCTGGCTGCAACACGCGAGGTTCAAACGACTAACATCCCAGTGGAAAGATTAAAAATACTATATATTTTATTTATCATTATTATTATTACTGTTTACTGTAATCAGCAATTTTACATAATTATTAACTGATACAAGTGTAGAATTATATAAATTATTACCGTGTTTGTTTTTCCAAATCACCTTTTTTCATAAGATATTTTTATCATATTTTTTATACAAATGTTCGTAAAATACAATAATAATAATATTATTCAAAACATGTTTGAATTCCGTATTAATAAATAGTACAATTTATAAATTGCAAAATTCAGCTCGTTTGCCTTTTTTTTTAGTTTTTTGATTCTGCAAAAAATGGCTAGACTGATTTGGCTGAAAACTTGATCAGTTTTAAGTTACGTGATGATGCATTGAATGCAATTAATCTCACGTCGATAATATTTTTGTTTTCGTGATAATCGAGACGAAGAATAATTCCGAATGCACATATGTATGTACACAGATACAAATATTCACTTAAAAACTGTTATATTCGACTCTAGGGATCTTGAAACGTGGAGATGTGTCAAAATTTAGGGTTCAAAAATCGGACTTATTACAATAACTTTCCACTGAAAAGTTAATGAAAATTTTTTTGGATCTTTTATTGATTAAATAGCAATCTTAATGTTGAAATATTTTCCAAATACAGTATAGTATAATTAGCTCTAATCTCAAGAGAGTTTTTGTGTAATTACTTGAATTTGGAGTTGTGTACATACAAGACGTGCTTCGGGGTATCGAACGGAAGTTTTAGTTTTAGAGCAGGCATTAATAAAATAAAGTAAATAGTAAACTACCTAATCATTTGTTACACCTTACTTACTTTCTAAATAAATAATATCAAATTATCGCCTTTAAAAGGTCTAGACCAATTTTTAATATATTTCATTCCTTTTTTGATGCTCACTCATTATTTGCCAATTTTTCGCCTCAAGTGATTGTCTCAGACGATCGAAAAGTAATTTCAACGGTTAACAATGAAGAGTTTGCTCTTGTTAGATATACCGATAAGTTGGTCTTAAAGATTTTCATACACATATATATGTACACTGATGTATATACATATATATATATATTGTCTTAAACTCCACTAAGTCTCTCGTAAATCTCAGAGCATGTTCTTTCATTGATTTTGCAGCTACGTGACTCAGTGCATGGTTTTGTGTAGATTGTATAGATATATACAGACAAACATTCTCTTTTACAGAAACGAATGGTGAGTTTCTATCTTCTAGTACTGTTGTCAGGAAACTAATATCATGAGGAAAAGGGACGCCAACAGTGTGCTTTTCCTGTGGTTAAGATACCTTCGTAAAACAAGAGGGTTCCATTTTCAAGTAGTAACGAGTACAAGAGGAAGAATTTATACAGACTGTTTCAATAATTCGTAAAATAGACGATAACACAATCTCAATGATGCTTGCATTTTAGGGTAGGCTGGAAGATTACTTTTTTACAAGAGATTGGCCTAATGAGTTGAAGAAGTTGAATTATTGTTCAGATGTGGATAATGTTATTGGATTTGCTAGATGTTTATTGAACTTGAATAAACTGATTTTATAAAACATTTTAACCTACACCTAGTGCAATAGCTGAGATAGAGTAGAAAGTTGTTGCAGGATATGTAAAATAATAAAAAATTAATTATTCTTTAATTTAAAAATAGACAATAATGGGATAACATCAATTAATTTTGATTGGTAAAAATAAAATTGATGATTATTGATTTTAATTTATTTTTCGTTGGTAATTAAATATTTTTGTAAAGAATGCTTTTGACAACGTCTTTTATTTCTTTGCATACTAAATTTCATCTGAAGCTAATATTTTTTTAAATAAATTCAATGATTCAGAAACAGTCATGTTTGCAAAAGTCAATAATGTTTTTTTTTTAAATTGAATAGAATTCTTGTAAATTAGTTAGGCTTCATCACACAAGTACGTTGAACCAATTACTTATTACAAAATCAAACTTCAGTAGATTTATAAATTTTACTCAAATTATCTTAAGATAATTAAAAAATAAGATTAAATCTTGAGAAAATTTGTTTATTATCATCATTTCTGATCTAAAATAATTTAATATAAACTTTTATTCTGAATGTAATATTTTGAATACAAGCTGGCGAGAAAAAATTAATATTTACATTAAAATATTAATTGTAAAGATAAATAATTTAATGATGAGAATTTAACTTTGAAGTTTTCCAGCTCACGTACGTAGAAAACTCAATTAATGACTAATTATATAATGTAAGTAGGATCCTGAAGAGACATTTATGTAATGTAATTATACATGATTTTTTATGTGTAAAAAATCAACATTTTAATTTAAAGATTGTACTTAAAATGAAGAAGGTTCTTAACTATGCTGTAATCACTCTCAATCTTGAAGAGTAAGCGGCGTATAAGTATACAAACTTGTTGAGACGTAGTTTAAGAGCAATTTTCAAGATCGAATTTCATGACTTTTTGGGCTATTTTGCAATTTGTCATGTCAGTGCTACCAAATTCATTTATAAGTTTTAATATCATATCTTAAATATTGATTTACATTTTATTCTGTATATATTCTTTATATATAAAAATAGTAAAAGTATATATCGTTTAAAAAGCCATTTTTCACACTTTCATGAAAAAAATAAACAGTATAAAAAAAGAAACAAAAAATTTTAAACCCCTCTTGAAAATGTATCACAGTGAGAATTTCACCATCTCTATTTTGACATAGATACAATATTATGATTCCATCAACAAATGTTTATTTTTCATCATATTCATGATTGATAAACAATACAACAATGGAGAACAGAATACTTATAGTACATATAGTTGTGTTGTGATAAAGTAAATATTGATTAACAGCTATTAAAGTTTATTTTAATGTACTCTGCTCAAGAATCACAAAATAACAAGTTGACAAAAATGACTTGTCATAAAATAATGTGCAAAATGGAATTTTATATTTGAAATGGATGATTCAATAAAAGATAAAGAATATGTTGTTTAATGATGTTAGTCACGACGAAGCGAGGTGAGTGGAAAAAAATGAAATATTTTGTGGAAAAATAACAATCTGTAAAAATGATAGGATGGTTGTGTCTTAAAGAGAATTGACGATAGTGTGAACAAATTGAAAAGGGAAAGGTCCTAAGACCAAAACCAGGTTGAAATCATTTTTTTTTCTAAGCTAGATATCTATTTTCTGATTTTTTTCTCAGCCAAAAAATACGTAGCTTTTTTATTTTATTTGTACTACTAAAAATATGCTCTCTAAAACTATAAAGTAGAAAATGTTTCTCGATTCTGCAGTGATGTTCACTATTTTATTTTTAAAGAGTAATATAGTTGAAGAAAAAAATTAAAATTGTTTTAGATAGAAAAAATTGCATGCTATAGTCAATAAATGATATAAATGAAGAAATAATAAAATACTTTTCTATTTTGAATTGATGGCCAACCAAAAAGGCTAAATGCTTTTTCGTCTTTCTAATTAAAAAAAAAAAAGCATAAAATAGTATAGATCTTAATCTACTTCCAATATCATCCATAATTCTTCAATTATCGACAGGTCTATCTTTTTCCATTTTATCCTACTATTTCCGGTTCTCTGGTGTTCCTCGAAGTGGATTTTTTGTGCTTTTACGACAACTAGAATCCCATATAGAGATTATTTTCAAATGCAGCAGAATAATATATGCGAATCATTTTTTGTTAAAATTTTTTTTGAAATTTATTTTTATATAATGCATTCACATATAATTTAATTCATTTACGGATTTCATATCTTTATTATTATTTTTTTTTAATTCTACTGAATATGATATTAAAAAAAATTTCATACCCTTAATACATTAAATGTTACAATGCATCCATCTCATTCAGTAATCTTTATTAAGACTCAATTTTTATGTGAATCGTGATTGTGATAGACACAAATATGAGTACATGCTATACAATATTATGGATTTTATATAACGAAAAAAAAATTTCATCTGTCAGTCATAATAAAAGATTTCCATTTTTGGAGTATGATTAATGACAGAATTCATTAAGCTTTCATCCATTAGGAAATGTAAATTTACTATTAATGAATTTTACGTCTATAAATATTTTATCAATATTTAGAGAAACTTATTGCATTGTATTGAAGCTTAAGAATATAAATAACAAAAGCTATTGATGCATAATAATAAGAGAAACTTTCAATGCATTTTAGAGAAAATTGAATGTAACTTAATCAATACAATCGAATCATTTACTTAAACTTTCTTATTAAATATCATACAAATAATTGAATACAATTTCATAAATGAACATCTAACTGCTAAAATGAATAAGATAAAAATTTAAAATTCCTTATAAATAAATTCTGTAATTATATTAAAAATGAATTTTTGCATTAAACTTTCCTCCTAGTTTTAACTTTCCATGTTGTTCACTCAAATTTTAGTTGACTCACAGTTTGGAATCATTTCATTGATAAAATTTTTTTAGGATTTATAATTATTGACTGAAGCCTATTTTATCATTAACTAACATCAATGATCCAAGTAATTCTCTTGCTGTTGTATACTAAAAAAATTTAATCAAACAAAGACCTTCTACATTCTCATCAGAAGGATATACTGTAAACGGAGTATTTAACAAATGATACACTCAACATACCTCGATGCCTTCACTAAACTATTTTATTAATTTAAATTGAGGCAAAAGCATGTGAAATACTTCTAGGAAAATATTTCTGCAATGAATTCGTAAATTACTTAATAAAATTTTAGTTGGTTAACAATTGTTATTCGAGTTATAACAATCCTGTAATTGTTATTAGTTTTCAATAATGCTTTTATGGAACACCATTTTACAATCAACTAACCAGTGATTCGGTTTATCTGAATATTCATTAATATTTTAGTATTATTCAGAAGTTGTAAATAATATTATAATGTACAGTACAACTGAATAAATAAATTTTCATTTCTGGCTGCCAACAATTGAATATTTCTTCTTCAATATTGTATACAATTTCAGCTGATTGATTACTGACTTATTTTATTTCCTTTAAAACAAATATCAATGTTGTAATACAGACTAGATTAATAACCGACCAGCACAATATTAAAAATGTATTATTTATTTCCATATCCCCGAGCTATTGGCAAGTATTCAAAAAAGGTAATTTGACTTTTCAAGCCGGAAATAAAAATTAAGCATATCAATATTAATGTGTAGAAAGGGAGAAAAGTCATTTTAAAAAATGGAATTTTTTTTCTAGAATAATTAAACATTAAAAAGGAAATTATTTATGACTCAAGTATCATAACATCTAAAAGTATCTCACGTATAAGGTTGAAATGAACGATATAGACGTTAGAGCATACATATATGTATAAATGTATTTATATACATATATATATGTATATAAATTTCGCTAGAGTTATTTATGTTTCTTAGTATAAGGCAAAAGCGTTGACTCGTGGAGAAAAGGATAGTGGGAAAAACAAATATTCAAACTATGTGCATATAGTTTTTGTATAACAACGATTCGCAAGCTAAAAGGTATATACACTTCTTTTACACAAACTTGCTAGTGCTTTTACTTGAGAAATATTTATGGCATATAGTTGTCTCACCACTTGACGAAGTTTACAAGATATAGTCTCTAAAGAATTATGTTGTAAATATTTTTAACTTTTTTATATACGAGATTAAATAAATCATAAATTTAAAACTATAAACAGCATCTAACGAAATAAATTCATTGTTGTATTGATGAAAATTTATAGAAAAAAGTAAAAAAAAATGATAAGCAGAGTGGAAAATCTAAGGGTTTAAATTTAAGTATTTTTTCATTTTTAGACTAGCTTTGACTACAAACGACAATTTAATTATAGAGGGATTTTCTGTGAGCAGCTTTTCTCTGAGCTCTTTTGAGCCGTCAGCTAGGCGGAAAATGGAGAAAGAGTTAAAGTAATGGATTGCTTCTGTCTTTTGGCCGTATCGTACTGATTTTACAAACAATATAATCTAATCTATAGCGAATAAAATAATAATAATTTTTGACACTTTTATATATATACCTTTTTTAATTTATATTTAAACAACTGATTGCTTCATATCAGAACCATAATTTGTCAAGATTTAAAGCAGTAAAAAATTTTTATTTATTACATTGTTTGATGTTTCAACTTGTTCCTATTTAACGTTTATTCATCACTGTCAATGATGTACGACTTTATCTTTATAATCGACTTTATGAAAGATAAAAAGTTGAGTTTATTTTTAAATGGAATTTTTAATTTTTGAAGAATTATAACGCCGTTATATTTTTTATTACTCAGATTCATTATTTAATCAAGATTACTGACAGCTATAAAAGAAAAATAGATTATTCTATGAAATTATAAAGCCGGATTTTTTCAAAGAACAAAATCGTTTCAATTTTGTTGTCCTTGAGATTCTTGTGAAATATTAATCGGTTTATTATTTCAAAGTTTTAACTTCACTTTATAACGTCAAAATCCATTTTTCACTCACTTCTAAAGGTGAATAAAAATCCAGTATTTTATTAAACTCAAATTTAAGTATAAAAGTCAAGATTGAATGCACTTTTGAATTATTATAAAGATTTTAAAAAGTAATATGTGAATATCTTATGTAATTGTTTTAAATTCGAAGAAGTTATTTTAGCTTGAACAAAACTCAATTACTGATCTATTAAACGATCAGTTTAACTAGCAATTTGCGTAACTGGCTATAAATAACTACTGGGGACAGAGAATGAGGGTGTCTTAGAAACTAGAGATGGTGCAAAAAATTACCAGTTCAAATACTACCACCCTGATGTATATAAACTAGGTGTTCAATTTAAAATTAAAAAATGGGTCTGGACATAATTTGTGCTCTGACAACAAACTTTTCATATTTTTTTCATCTTTTAATATTTTTTTTTTATAAAAAATTACTATCGTTATAAACAATATACAATTGTTTAATCACATCAAGTTATTTATAACAACATTTCATTGATATTTATCAAATATAATTATAATAATGATAATTCAACCAGGTAAAACCATTTCTAATTATTTATATTAGGATTAGAATAACTTCGTAATGAGAAATTAATTTTTCTTAATTAATAATAAATATGAGCAATTTTGAAGATCTAAATATTCATCAACTATGTTGAATATTTTATTAGATAAAAAAAAAAAATAGTTCTTATTATCGAAATGTCTAAATTTCAACTGATAGGTAATGCTTCATTTTTAGTGAAAGCTCTTGGCTATTAAAAGCGAGAAAGAGGTTGAAATAATTGGAATTTTATGCAGTTTCTCCAGCTCCATTATATTGTCGACTAAGCTTTTGTTCATACTATATTTTCATATGCATGAATAGATAAGAATTACTTATGTAATATTACATTCAACTTTATGCACATCTATTCCTATACTGAATAGTACGTTAAGCTTTCTCTTGTGCTGCAAACTAAATCGCTAACGTGCATTATGAAATCACATAACCGATTGTGACTGGAGTGCAAAATGGTAACAATGCAGATTGTTAAATATATTTTCGTGGTCATCATTACTGAATAAAAACAGAAAAAATATAGAAGAGATAAAGAGAGCATTCAAATATACAGTGAGTAAAAACGAAAAGCTCCGAGATTTGGTTCTTCGAAATTTACATATAAATTGTATACCTAAAATAGTGGTCAAATTTAATTCTACAACCAAAAGATTACTAGACCATTCGAATTTTAGTTCTACCTTATGCCAGTGTTTGCCTCACACCTTCATGTTCCGGTATTTTGGTCATTTACTATGATAAAATAAATTTACATTTCCTACTGTTTTACACTATGATGAAATAATGGAAGAGATATTCTAGTTAATACATTTGGGACCTGTATTTAAGGTGATATTTAATTCAATTCTATGTTCATATGGTTATCTCATTGTTTGAATCTCATTTCAAAGATTTTAAATGATATATATTTAATATAATTGCAAATAAATTGAATATTTATGACCTTCATTCATAAGGATTATACAATGTTTCTGAATTATTAGAAAATATGTATATATATATTCTAGTAAATTAATTTGAGAATTTTTTATTTATAGCATTGAGAAAAAACTGACTGTGAACAAGTAATATTTATTTTAACTAATCAAATTAAAATTTTGAATAGTAATAAAATATTTTGTTGCGAATATTTTAAATTTTTTTTATTGATTAAATGAACATTTTTTTGTGTAGCGAAAATTTTTTTCTAAGTAAAGGTAACACTGTTTGTTGTTAAGAGTATTATCTTGGTTTATTTTCTTCTCTCAATTTATCAAATTACAAAAAATTCATCTTTGACATAAATGACGGTATAATATAAACTCACGTGGTCATAATTAAAAATACGTACAAATGTTAAACTCATTATATGTCATGTTTGCATGCTAGAGGCGAAGAGAAAAAAGTGTGTGTTTTCATATGCTTTTGAAATAGTCATTAATATAACGGACATAAAAAAGGCCATACTTTTTAACGAATGTAGATTTTTTTACCCTAAAGAATGAAAGTACTTGACAATATGCAAATGTTGGGAAAAATTTTAAAACCTTAGCAGATGACACAGAAAAGTGTAGTGAAATAAAATTAAATCAAAATAATAAATAAAAATATGAAGTAAATATTTTCACACATAATTACTGTTTTTCCACATCAATAAAAAAAAACATTTCTGTATATTTTAAAACCAGCCGTTTGCATATATGTATGATTTTAGCATAATTATTTCATTTCAAATTGTAAACGTAGCAGAATGAAGAAGTAAAAAAAAAACTAATTACAATTTTAAGATAGATAAAAATAAAATAAATCTACCATTTTTGTCAATATTAAGACGAGAGTACACATCGTTTTCCACAAAATAAATATTTGTTTTCATCTTTAAAAAAATATCTTGAAAATAAATAATACTGACATTTTAACCACGATAGTCAATGTTAATCCATTTAATAAGTCCAACAGAATATTTCCATTAAAATCAATGTCAAAACTGGATTTTCTTTTAAGCATGTTATCGAATGTATACTTAAAAGGTTGAACAAAAATATTCCAAGATGTCAAATATCCTTATGGACTAGTTTATAATATTTCTAAACAGTTTTTGGAAAATTTCTGACTTCTTTTCAATCGAATGCTCTCGATAAACTAAGAGTTATTTAGAAGATCATTCAGGTTCATTGATGGTCAAGGACAAAAAGCTTCTATTGAAATAGAATTTAGAGGGTAGACAATGAATAGAATTTTAGAATCCACAGCAAATTTAATTCCAAAGATTGAAACCACATCAATAGCTATATTTACAAAGCTATTGATGTGGATGCGGATTAAAATAAATATTAATATAATTTTACATCACAATTTATTTCAGTAAACCACTTTAAAACAATGGATCCCTGAACACTTGAATTTTCCTACATTTGAAGTCAACTAACTCTAGTTGTTAATTGAAAAACATCAAAAAGTAAACTATTGATTTTACTACTTGTGCTTCTTTATTAAATAGACTTGAAGAAAACAATAAGGTCTGGTGATCAATCACGTAAAAAAGTTCCCAAGACTTGGTTCCCTTAATCAATTTGACTTACAGAATAAGTAAATTTCAAATCTCTTAGTCATTTGGAAAGTTGGAACATAACAGTAAAATTCTTTTACGATTTAAATCTTCATAATGTCATCTATTTTGTCAAACTATCTTGAAGAAGCTCTTTATTTAAAAACCATAGTATAGGTAATATCTAATAGATTTTCATGACTCTTTCGAGTACTATAAAATGAGATTGCAAAGCTTTTAACTGAAATTTTTCATTCTATTTTATCCCATTGTATAAAGTCTATTGATTTATATTTTTATTTTTGTACTGTTTAAAAATAAACCAATTAACGAAGTTCTCAGTGATCTTGAATATATTTTTAGCTCGAGTTATCTACTGAATTACTACTATTTAAAGCTACATTCTATCATATTTGATAAATTTATCAACATTTAAAGGTCAAGTGAATACTATTAAAAATAATTTAAGAATAAAAAAATAATTGTTGGTATTAAAAATAGATTTGTATGGTTATTTAAATATTAAAACTTCTCAAAATATCGTAGATCAGACATCAACATTGACATATAGACAATCGATTGAATTCTATTTAACATCACTGAACTCAAGATAGCTAATTGAATAAAACCACACTCATATTTATGACAGGCATGAATGAAACTCTCCTGATATGGACCTAGTGGTTACCAATAAATTATTCATTTGTTAAATACTACAGAATAAAAGAATAGAGCTAATTTATAATTCAATTAATTAGTGATTGAGGTAAATGTACAGGTGGGCATTAGATTAATGATATTGTGGATTATTAATATAATTTTATGTGATCAAAATGTTTGGATAGGTTTGAGGTAAATGTCAGTAATAATGTCTTTTATGTCATTTATATTTCAAATACCCACATGAACATAACACGTTTAAATCCTTTTTATGTTAGACAACAATAAAATAACTTCATTACACAAGATTTTTTAAAACACTACTTGTGATAATTTGTTGAATAAACAATTCATTCTTCAATGTGTTTTAATTATAATTATCAAAAAAGCTGTTAAAATGTATTTTGCAATGTAAACAAGCCTAAAAAGAATTTTTTAATTAAAGCACTTGTTTAATAATAAAATAATTAAGTGAGCCACAAAAAAGTATTAATAAGCAAGTTGAATAGTAGAATAGAAACAACACAGATAAGATGAACAGTTCTAGAAAGAAAAAAAAAACGTGAAAAGACTTGAAGTGAGCTGAGTGGAAACAACGACAGTAGTGCACTAGCATCTAGAAGAGGGTGAAAGTAGCGGACAAGAGTTTGCAAGAAGACATAAGACATAAGAGGAAACAGCAATAGTACTGTAGCATTATAAAGCAACACTCGCATACAGAAGTTTGCTTCACGAAGTTGTACAATTTAGAAGTAATGAGGGCGACTGGCAACGTCTTCAATTAATAATATAGTAAAATGGTCGTATGACTTACCACCTCGTATGCATTTACCACGACATCTGCTTTGAAATAAGTTTGAAACGAGTTGCAAAGAAAAGCAAGAGTTGCATATGTTAACATTAAGAGTATAGAAATGTTAAAGTATATTTCACGCTTTAGTGAATGTCAGATGAAAAACGAGGAAACTGACAGGTGATAATAAAAAAAAAAACAAGGTAGAATTTTTTATACCAACGAACCAACACTTTTGGAAACCTAAATGTTCCCTTGGGAGATAACTGAAGAATAGAACGAAAAAAGGGGGAAGATCTTGGATGAATTTACGACAATGTCGAGACTATGCTTCTTCTAAATTATATCAAAGATGTCGAGAATCATCAAAGATAATAAAACTGATAAATAAAGTGTGTTTTCAGAGGCTCCAAGTGTTAGTCTTTATCGGCATCAAGTATGATGATGATGTACTTCTTGAGCATTTTCGTGAGATACTAAAATTGTATTTTATGACCAAGAAGAAAACAACTTTAGGGTAACATTTGTTATTTATTTTTCTGCAGTAATAAAATAAAAATACATTTACTCGGTATGTAAAAGAAAAAATGAGGTTGGAAATAGGAATAATAGAAAGAAGACAACTGGTAGAATATTAAATTATTTTGTTATTAAACTAGATATATAGATGTATGAAGAAAAATATTTTTTAAATATTCTTTTGGAAATTATTGTGAAGAGAAGTCAAGAATGCCTAAAAATAGAGAAGAATTTTATACTTGAATCTATCATTCTAAAATGTCGTTTCAAGTAAAGTGTTTTCTTATATATTTCTCTATTCTTCTGTTTCCCTATTCTTGAATCTTGTTTTATAAATATGTCAATAAAATTACGAAAAAATAACTTTTGTCACTTACATATGTTTTCTCTGAATCACTAAGCTTTTGTCAGGTTTACAGAAGAAAGCTTTTATGTCAAAGCGACAAGTATAAGGTAACTTTTAAAAAGTTTTCAGAATAATAGGCTTTCAACAGATCTACCACAATATTGGAAATTATTTAACAAAAAAATATCACTTTTATCAAGTTATCAATCAATAATCAATTTGATGAGAATTTTAACAATATTAACTACATGGCTGACTAAAGATTATTTATACTACTTACGAGAAAGATTAAAAATAAATTTACATGTATTATATTCCAATTTTTTTAATATGCATATAATTATTAAGAGCAAAAAAAAGCAATGACTCCTTATCAACTTCGTAATACGCTCAATTTTCTGGCAGAGCTTTCAATGAGTTTTCACGTTCAATATTGGGTAATGAGTTGGATTAACAAGCCTGTCTTAAAGCTGTAAGTTTGAGATGCAACTTTCCTTCGTGTTTTTAACGCTACGATGAGTACATTGATTTTCAATAATTCACAAGCTCCTCGAAAACTTTTTTTTTTTATCAGAACAATTTTATATTCACTTTTTATCTGATCTATTTATTCATACCCATTTTATCTAGATTATGTTGTTTGGATCAGAGTCAAATGAATAATTTATTATGCATACTAATGAAAGCAAGTGATTATTTTTAGGACACATAATTAAATCAAGTGAAAATTTCAGAAACTGACCTTTACCTATTTGCCTCATTATAACTTGGTAAATTAATTACATTTGTGGATTTGAAAAATGCCATTTTGGTATATCATGAAGATAGTTTTGATAAATAATGATATTAATATGAGTTCTGAAATGCTTTATAAAATAACTTGTGATGATGTCGTTACTTGCAGATGTTGGTGATAATTTCAGATGAGATGCTTTATAAAATTTAATCGTTTTTTAAGTTATCTAACATTAAAAATAATCGATCATAAAAAAATATTTGATCATATTGATAAAATTGAAGAGATAGTGATACAATAAGGCTAGAAGTGGCTTTGAAGATAGAAATTTATTAAGTTCTATTTTGATTTCAAAACTCGAAATAATCTTCAGCTATTATACAGAATTTATAAGCTATTGTAAATAAAGTAGCTAATATTGTTTTGTAAAAAAATGATTATTTAAAAATAAGAATGTATCAAAATTTTTTTTAAGTAATTTTAGCTAATTTTCTGTTCTGAAGGTCAGTTTTTCTTTGCGATAATCTAGAAAGAAGTACAATTTTTTCTTTCAGTGAAATGTAAAATGTACATACAATATATTCTGATAAAGTAAATGAATAAAAACATTCTATGTAACAACATAATACATATGTACAAATACATATATATATATATATATATGTATATAATGTAAAAGTACATCTGCAATGAGGAAGTAGAGATCTCCATCGAGATTTAGTAGGTTTTCGTTGGAGAAATGACACCCCGAATAGAAAAAAGAAATAGGTAAAAGCGAGACTTGTGATCTCTCAAGGCTTTTTCCAACACATGAAAGTATCTCCTTTTTGCCTTTAACCTTTCTGACAGCTGGGTCATTCAATATCACGTTTCACTCCACATTGGCATTATAATACTTATTAATCAAATTTTTTCTCATCAAACATCCTAATACCCAGGAATTTTTTAGCACAAAAAAATTTTTAATTGGTTATTGAATAATTCGAGGTACTCAATGATTTATCCTTTTTTCACTTTGACGTGTAATTAATTTTCTAATTATTCTTCAAAAGTATTCAAGAGCAAATAGGTGTTTAATTAACGTTTTACAAGCAAAGAGATTAATTGAAAAATCTTGCTAATCGAAAGCTCTTTGATTACCAACTTTTTAAAATAAAACTTTCTTACATAATATTCAATATTGAATCAGTATCATTGATATACAATTTACAATACCTATTTATATTTGTAATTTAATCAATACCATAATTAAAATGTCAATATTTATTCATTAATAAAGCTTTTGATTGACAATCCAACTTTGTAATTATCTATCATGCAAAGGACTTTTGTTTGAGAGGAGAGCTTTAAGTATCTAATCTGCTTAAATAGGAATGATTTAATATCATAGAATAAGTAAATCTGGGTTTAAAATCAACATTCCATAAAATGATATGAATTACCTGGAAATGATTGTTGGTCTGGAGCATTGACGACGTCATCTGGAAAATAGAAATAATTTAATTAAATATCATTCAACAACTGTCATAATAATCGTGATAGTTATAACAATGTTGATGTCATCAATTAAACCAACGTGTCAAGAAATAACAATAACAATTAATTGAGATGTTAACAAACAATCTCCTAACAATTTGTGAAAGATGTCATTTAACCGCTGTCTACAGGAACTCAGTGGACACAATTGGATTAGCGGTTAATTAGCAGTAGTTGGATATTAATAGGCACCCTAGGATTGACTCAAACGTTTGAATATTCATACTTCAATGAATCAAAATAATAGATTCAGTTTATAATATTCAATTCTGTGATTTAGTACTATTTATTTAAATATTTTTGACATTGAATTTTATATTTTCAATTTAATTATTCAATTGCTAAATAAATTTAGTCCAAAAATAAACAGAAATTATTTTAATAGTTATTAAATAAAAATCATTGATTAAATTGCTACAGTTTATATAAAAAATTCTGATGTTCATACATTATTAAATATAAAAGTCTATTTATATTTGCCATTTTACATTAAGTGTGATAGCTAATAAAATAGAAACTCATGAAAAATAATCCATCATGTTTTTATACAGATTGTTATCGTTATGTATCATAAAAGTGTATACCACTGATAGGATATTTCAGTACGAGCAATAGACTTATATAAAGACTTTTATTTATAATAAAAATGTATTGACAGTATTATAAAAAAAAATTTTTGAAATATAGGAAATAGCAAGTGTATATATATCTTTTTACCATGATATCATCATTAATTTTTACAGTGATTTTAAATATATATAAAAAAAAAATATTCGATTTGATACGTGATATGTATTTTTCCGAGATAGAGTTTTTATATGCAGTCAAAGAAGGGAAGTATCAAAAGCATGAAAAACACGTACCAAATTCGAGCTTTCAATCTTTTTTAGCAGTAGTTGTACATGATCTTATAAAGTCATATATCGAACTTGTAAGAATTCTGTTCTGGTTATGAATCAAATCGATTGTTTTTGCTATTAAATATATTTTAACTAATAATACTATGTATAAAGTTACAGAAAGTTGAATAATTAAAATTGATTGTTTTTGCACAAATAACAGTGCTTATAAACTTTTTAATTGCATTTTGATAAATAATTAAATCCATTATCATTTTCATACATTAGAATGAGAAACGAACTCATTTAGCAAAGGATAATTTTAATAAGAGGATGAATCAAACATAATGATTCTCTTAAATTAAATAAAAATCATTTATTACCATTTAATAAAATAGAATGGTATTTTCAAAATTTAAGATAATAATACCAAGAAAAAATCGGTAATTAGTTTCAAGTTTTTTTTTCTTTTAAATTTTTGGCGGTTATTTTTGGTGTCTGAAGAGTTTAATAATTCCTCGATATTAAAGTACGAATAATATAAAAAAGAAACGTATTTCCTACTGTTAAAAAAAAGTTTTAATAATAAAAATATTTTTAGATATCCATGTAAATTTCAATTAAAATAATCAACAAGTAAAGAAAAGTTATAAAACCTTAGCAAATATTTTTAAATGATAATTTGATCACAAAGTTAATTTATATATTTCTTAAGTAATGTTGCGTGACACATAATAAAAGTAGAAAACTCCAAGACTCCGTAAACAAATAAGGAACAAAATAACTTCTGAGCCTTCGTGAACTACTTGGCCGATTAAACTCTTCCGGTTGAATCGAATTTAACTTTGCTCAAATGTGATAAACTACTTTTGTTACATTTGTTGCAACACAGGATAACCTCGTTAAATAATGAACACGAACACGCCTTTAGAATGTTTATACGCAATACTCACGCGAAATCTTGCTAGCTATTTCTACAATAAGATCTAACTATAGAAAACTCCAGGTATTCAGTGAAAAAAATCGATTAATTAATAACGTGAAAGCTTACAGATGTTTATTTTCACAACAAATCACGCGATTGTATTTAAAAATAATTGAATTAAGACTATAACATTCAACAAATCCATTAATACTTTTTTTCTGGCTAATTGTTAACAAGATTACCCTTTTTGAAAACATTTTTTGCAACTAATTGACTTCTTTTTATCATTTAGGGTTTTTCTATATATCAACAAAAATACTAATGTTTGGCACAAATGACCAATAAAAGATTATGATGATTATATCTTTTTCTTCTCATTATCAGCATCACTGCTTCCTTTATGATCACACTTTGGTCTGATTTTTCTTATTTTCTCATTAAAACTAAATACCCTAAGGATCCACACACTTTTATCTCCTGTATGTGTGCTTGTTAGACAACTGGACATTTTCCCTTTATATTTTCTTTTCATTAGCAGTTAAACACACTGTCTTATCATTATTATTATTTTTTTTCATTATTATAATTCTACTCGTAATGTATTTTTGACAATTGAATGTTTAAGATGAAATTCAACAAAAACTTTTTTTTACTTAAATTTTTATACTACTTAAATATATTCAAAAATTCTCTTATAATTATATTATCTATTTTTATATTCTTTAGAATTATTATAAAATATTGTTGTTAAAAACATTTTCCAATTAGTATTTTTAGTTCATAACTTTGAAAAGACATAATTAGGAAGAGTATTAAAGTACTTAATGTTCTTACATCAATACTTTTTACATTAACTCTTTCACTTCTTTGACCGAATAACTTTTTTCACTTTGTGATCCTCTTACATCTACTGTTTGTATAATAGTTTAAATATTTTCTAGTTTTTTTTTTGTGTTTTGCAAAGCTTCAAGCATTCGTCCATAAACTACTCAAGAGTGGAATATAAATAATTAAAACATATGTTAAAATGCATTTTAATATTGATTTCATCAAGTAAATTTTTAAAAGTGGCTAAAAGCTCTATCAAAAAATGCTAGTTGGAATTATAAATGTAGTAAATGGAATATTTTTAAACAAGAATGTTTCTCTATTTTGTAAAGAATGAAAAAACCTTTTCTTCTACATCCTAGCTAAATAAACTACTAATGTATATAAACCTATAGATACAAATTTTGTTGAATATATTTTTAATTTCCTGTTATTTTCAATAAAATGCAAAATATAAGTGATACAACAAATCTTCTGTTTCCCAAAAAAAGATTGAAAATCGAATTTTGCATTCAGACAAAAATTTTGCAAAATATTTTTATCTAAAAATGTCTATATATATGCTAACGTTTATATAAATTTTTCGTTGACGATATCTCGAGAACAACTAACTGGATTTCGAATCTCTCTTTCAATCCATGCCGAAATAACTGAGAACTGATGAAATTCTGAGCCAAATCCTTTAAGCCATTTCCAACTAAATTAAAAAAAAAGTTATCTCCGATGTAATGAAATAATTATATTTCTCAATCACTTAGTTACATACAAATAAAATGATCTATTTAATTGAGAATATAAAAATTGATTAGTTTGAAAAATTACTTTTGGTATAGATATCGATTACCTAGATTCTTATAGACATTTTTCCGTACGTCGTTGCAGAATTTAGTATTGAAAGGTGTCATTTAACCAACAGAGGATCGTTAAAGTGTCTTGCATAACCCAACGTCACGAGACATAATAACATAGGGTCAAGTAGGGTAAATATAATAGATGGAGTGAAGATGATAGCTATCATTAACTCATTGTGCTCTTTTTGTTTTTTATAATTTTTTCTAGATCTCATGTTCAATAAATAATACTTGGCTTTAAAAATAAATGAAAAATAGAATACAAAAAAAAACAGAATAATAATAATAAAAGATTTAATATAATCTATAATCTTGATTGTCACATTTATTTCGTTTACTGCAGTTATAAAATTAAAATAAATCTGAATTTTAAATGCGAATACTACAAAATTATCTAGCAATTAATCGAAATTCATACGCCATAACCGTATTTGTAAGTACTTATGTAAAGATAGCACGATAGCTCTTTCGGTACTTGACTTGGATATTAAAATAATTTTACTCTCCTCTTAGATCTTCACTTGCTTCAATGTTTTCTCTAAAATTCAATTAATTCATCTGCATAATAAATTATTATTTTTTAATCTCATGAAGTCTCTTCATAAACAAGATTCCCATAAAAATGAATACTTACTACTTTAAATTACAAAAAAAATTATTAAGTAGACTTTAAAATGACTTATAGCTGTGAAAAATTGAAAATAAAAAAAATTCCAAGTTTTTCCAGAGTGATTTGAATTTAAAAAAAAATATATATCAACTTAAAAGTTGCATAGTTATCATCAGATCACAACATATTTACTGAAATATTATTCAGACTTTGTAAAACATTTTGCTGAAGTGTATTCACAAGAACACCATAATGTAAGCAAACTACTTCCTTTGATACGTATTTCATAATTAAATATGAAACCAACTAGACCATACCGTATGCTATTTTCGCTGCAAGATTGAGCCTGCATTCATGACGAGTTGGAAACACGTAAGGATGAGGCTCATCAGGACACCAAGGTACAGAAGGTCCACAAACACATCTTCCAGCATTCCCAGAACTACTGCTCTCATTAGATATTCCGTCTTCGATAAGATTACAACCAGATCCTGACATTTTCGGACCATGAGGACAATGTCGTCGCCATCTTCCAGGAATTTCTATAAAAACAAGATTTTTTTTACTAAAAAGAATAAATCAAGTAATCTATCAAAACATCATCAGTGCCTTGAAAAATATACAAATATTTCATGTGCTTTAAATTTATATGTTTGATAAATATTGCAGTGATTGGGTCTTTGATATAAATTGAGGATCAATAAGTTAATGTGCTCCAGTCGACACATATAAATGATTGGACTACAGCAGCTGGTTTATACGGTGTTTTCATGTTTAAAATATATGAGATAAATTTAACTTTGATGCTCATTTAAAAACCTACCATAAGAATCATTTATTATATTTTAAGAAAAGAAAGAATGAACAAATCATGGCTCTTATTTGTAAGTACATAATAGAAAGAGAAACAAAAGGATGTCCTACTCAATTAAACATTAGTGGCAAGATGTGACTAAAACCATTTTCTGGTCATTCTCTTTAATGCTTTAATTCTAATTTGCCTCGTTTATTCTTGCATATATGTGTATGGGTGATAAGGACTTAAAATTTGTAAGTTTAATATCATAGAAACATACGTATTTCATAAATTATATTTATTTATTTATTAAGGTTTTAATTGGGATACTTTATTTTATAGATGTTGTGTGAAATTATCAACTTTTGTATTTTTACTTATACTTTTATCTCGAAGAAAAGTCATTTAACTAAACTTTTTCCCTCACATTAGTTTTAAGTGTTCAAAAAGTCGATCGAATTACGTAAAGTAGCATCCAAACTTCACATTTTATTAATTACGCTTCTAACATCTTTACTTCTTCAACGACGTAATGAGTTATTATTGTTATTATTATTGGTTCAATATTTACTTTAAAAAGACGTTAAATATTTTTTTTTTAATAAAAAGAGTTTAGTTTTGAATAAAAGGCTTTATTAATCACTTTTTAATTATAAGTTTTATTTTTTATTGAAAATTTAAGAGATGAACTCGTGTCGATAAAAAGTTTCAATTAAGAACTTTTTCAAGTAAAATGATATTTTCATCTGAAGAATTAGTATCTTTTTGTATAGAGAAATTAACTTGATGACAAAAAGTTGTTAATATAATTTTAAAACGTTAATTAAATTTATCGATAGTAGCAATTTTATTTTATACTGGTTTGTGATGCTTTGACTTAAACTTTTTATCAAACTATCGCAATTTTCAACAGCATTCCATCATATTCTCGTTGTTCACAACTTGTGTGTGCTTAAAGTTTTACTTTCCCACGCTCCGTTTGAAGATAATGCAATTTTTGGGGAGAGTTAGTAATAAATTGTGAAATAAAAACTTTGACATCCATAAGCCAAAATACTCATATGATGCCAAAAATTGTGAATATTATGTTATTCAAAATTCAAACAGCGTAACTGGTATGCAAATAGGTTGTCTACCTTTCAGGTAAAATTGCATGTAAAAATGCAGATTCCCAATTACCCAGCGGCACAATTGAGTTATAAAAAATAATTTTCTATCTAGTGACATTTTAAAAATTTTACCAAGTAAAAATGAACCAACTTAATAAGCTAACATAAATGACTCATTAATTTATTTTATTTGAATATATTCATTAACGAAATTCATTACTCTAATTTTGCCAAATATATTCACATTCCAAATTACTTTAGGATTTTTATATAAATCCAAAGTAAAGAATAATAAAAATATTTTAATAGCCCAAGTTTAATATTACAAAAAAATATCTTATTTCATTCAAAATATTTTTTTAATGATTGAAATATCAAATAACCAATTCAAGTAAACAACTTTTATTAACAATTTAAACAACCTTCAGCATAATAATAACAGTTGAGCATTAGATAGTGTTTATGGTTCAAATTTCACCACTAATTTTGATATGAATGAATTGATGATCTTGGAATAGCTAAATTATGATCAAATACAGCTAAAATTATCTCCATTAAACCAGCTTTCGAACAAAAAAAATACATTAAAATCAATTCATCAATTTAGAAGTTACAATGCCACAGACAGACACAGATAGATATAAGCATCAAGCTTTCAACACTCTCCTGTTCTCGTATTTAAAAAATTTAAACCAATACTTAACGCCTCCACAGTTTATCTTATTCCACATACTCACTCAAATGATGTAAAAAATTTTGAAAGAAATATACGAGGTAGAAAAAAATGAAGAAAATCCTGAAAACTATAGAAGAATGGTAGAATAGAATACTGAATGCTTGAAGAACTTAAAATCCTTAGAGTTAAGAATATTCTCTGAATATAAGTCGTAAGCATCTGTCGCATGTTGAATCTTATCGAAGTCTCGTTTTACAGCAAATGCAACTGCTTTTGGCATCACTACTTGCTTCATACTTTTCGTGATCTATATCGAACACGAGGAATATGGGCGGGTGGAATAAAAATTCACGCCATAGTATCCGACACAAGGCGGCTCTGGAACCGTTTGTAAGATTTGTTACTAGAGACCGTAAAACCGAGCTTACCATCTTTTTCTTCGTCTTCTTTTGCCATTTCAAGGATTCCACAGCTGTAAAAGCATTTTCTTAAATTGTCCCAATTTCCATTCCTATTCTCGTACTTTATTCTCACCTTCATGTCCCTTTTTTGTTCAAACAGAATATTCTAAGAGTATTCATTTAAGTGCATTTATTCAAATAAAAACAAAAAAAAAAAAGAAGTTTAGCTTAGTTATTCTAAAGTAATATTTACCTATGAAATACATGATTTATTTTTCCATTCTATATATCAGAGACATTTTTAATTAATATTTTTCTTCAATAACGTACTCCTTTGATATTGTTATACTCAAGTGTTATCTCACGAGAAATATTTGATAAAGTAGGCCACGATAGAGCTTTCTATACTTTCTGGAAAAAGACTTTGCAGTGTACACTTCTAACTAAAACTCACCCATCGTTCATTTTTCCTTGAAACTTGGCAAACTCTTCACATTTCTTTCAATTCATCCTTGAACATGCATTGTTACTCTGAAACTAATGTTTTTCACAGTATAACTGATGCTTATGAATAAGTTAACTCCACCCCTACTTATTTTATGAATATTATTGAATTCTTATACAGCTACTTCAACGACATCATGATCAACAAAATTAAATATAACATCAGAAAAAAGATGAAATTGAATAACAGATTCAAGTTGACTTTGATAAAAATCCGTTGAATCCCCATTTTAACTTCATTATAATCCCAATACTGATAATAACAAATTTTACATTCGATTGAACCAGAAAAGTTAATTTGTAGTACAAATTTCTTTTTCTATTGATCATTAATGTTTGGTTATATTGAAAATAACATTTTAAAGAAGAACTGTTTAAATGGAATTGCGATAAAGTTTAAAATAAATTTCATCTGACTTAATGAAGTAATTATAATGATATTTGATAATGATTATTTTTCTGTCAAGTCGAGAGAAAGATATGGAAGAAAAATATCTCAAATAAGTCCTCGAAAGCTTTCTCAATAATGAGAAACTGGTTTATTATCATTGAGAACTCTGGTCTCCACAATTTATCTGAATCAAATCGTTATCTTTACTCTTCTCTTGCCTTCCTGAAACCATCAATTTTATCTTTTCCTCAAGGTAATGTTTGTCGTGAAGGTTGTCCTGCCATTTTGAACTTTTCTCAGTTTCAAATGAGACGATTTTCACCTAAACACTGTTCAGTTCTACTTATTCAAATGACCTAACTTATTATCTTGATTCAGGTATACTTGGAGATGAAGGAAAAAAATATTCTAATAAGCTCATGAAAGAATTTTTAATAGAGAATTTTCTTCATCATGGTAACAGAAAAACTAGAGCAGAATAAAAAGTACAACTCTTATATATGCATATAAATACATATTAGTGATGGTAGTGTTACTTTTAAAGACTTCACGTTATGCACTTTCAAAACAATGTATGGAAATACACTTTTGAAGCTAAAAAGCAACGTACACCATAAAGCAGTACTTTTTCATGGTAAGTTTTGCAAATGGAGTACATATTGCTTGGATGTAAATAACCTAAGGCTAAACCAATTTGTGCATCACTGTATATGAGCCATAATATTCTATGAATACAGAGTAGCTGCCTCATTCATGTGAAATTTTAACTTATGTCACACATCAATTTAAATGTGAAATAATTACAGTTATAATAATTCACCAATTAATTTATGACACTTAGTAAAAATTAATTAAATTTCATCACAATCAAACTAATTATATAAATGAATGATTGTATTTAGTATCAAGCATCTATAATTGATGCCAATATTTTATATATACTTATATCGTTGTTATTATTATAAATTAATAGTTAGATAATATGATAAAATATGAAATTGCTTACTTGAGCATATTCCTTCATCTAATTCCTCTGGAGGACGAAGATTCTTTATTACACATTGTAGCCCAACTGCACAGCGACCGGAAAATCCAAAAAGACCTCCACAAGGTTCACCTTCCACACGAGCACACACTTTACAGCATCTACAGAAAGTTAAGAGCGATATATAATTATGAATAAATAATGATAATGATAAAAACAGCCTTAATATATGATAAACCGATTAGCAATTTTTCATATAAGCCGGCTGTCTTTTGAAGCATTTTATCACTATTTTGAACATAAATGATTGTGATAAAAACACCTTTCATATGGTGTTATGAAGAATATTAAATTTTACACGCCTTTTAACTTGAAGATTTTAATGATAAAGCATTTTTCTTGAGTGGTATAGCAACGCCACGTGTTTTATATACCTATCAAGTGTTCTAATTTTTTAAAAGCATGAAAGTTGATAAATCTACAGGTTACATAAATTGAAAATAATTATAAAGTCTTTTTATTAGGTAAAATATAGAGTCATGAATAAAAATGAAGACATACTTGCATGGATCCCAAGTTAGTCCCCCTGGACAATCCTCTTCAGTTAGAATGTCACATTCCAGTGGCGAACAAACGCATGAAAGTGCTCTCGCAACAGCAAGAGATAGCACAATAATACCACCAAACAAAATAAATGGAGCTTTCATCGTTCTGTGGTTGTTATTATTATTATTATTATTTTCACCGACGATCTTATCGACAACTTCGAGGATCGTGGTAAACTTTGACTTTTATTCGACTGATAAATCGCATGTGGGTAAAACAAATAAACAACCACAAATTCCAATATGTGTCTTTGAAATTACCGTACAAATTCACTAATTAAAATATCAGAATACTAAGCATAGTTTTGTTGATCAGCATCCATTTCAAAATAAATACTTCATTTACTTCTGATGCATTATTTTGTTAATCGTTGATTTAACTTAACCTATTGACGATCATGTTTAATAAATGTGGTTGGCGTTGTACATTTATTCACCAGTGCGAACTTGGCCGTCACCGTCAGCCGAGGTTGACAATCACATTTAGCTTCTCTATGACGTGAATAACGATGAGATTATCGCAACCTGTATCCGCACTGTGTTGGATATCTCGTTCAATAAACCACCACCTCGTGATATGCAGATTTTCTACGACGTTCCTCAACCGCAAGACAAGTTTACTTCATTAGAGTGTTATTGTTAGACTTTATTGGTATTCTTGTCTGGTCTTTTACAGTTGCATCCAATTCAGACTCATTTATTTTTTTACTGCTTCATAAACAATCGCATAAAATAGGATGGAGATGAGATAGGCATCAACACTTGATTATCAATAATAATGAAATTAGGTTTTCATTGTTGGAAGTGATTGAAACATTTTATCTTGATAATGTCCACGGTATTTTCCGAACAAAACAAGTGATTTTTCTTGTAACCAATTGACCATCTACCACGTCGACGTACCGCAAGCCGGATGAACGCGGACTGACGTTAAACAGCGTGTGAACCCAGGTAACATTCTGCGTCGGCGCTGTATTTGTCTTCTGATGAAAACCTTCAGTTTTTAGCAACAACTTTCTATCGTTAAGATAAGTATATCAGTTCTAATTTTTATTGTAGTAATTATAAAAAATAATTGTTGAAAAATATCCAACTAATATAATCATTCAAAAAATATTGATGATTATAGACGATGATTCTAAATATTTGCCATAAGAGAAGATTAAAAAATTCTTTAAAAAATACTATATTATTCTCCATGTTTGTATGATCTTCTATAATACCGATAAATCTTTGACTTTCACTTGTTCCAGATGATAAATTATCGAGCCTCGAATCGAGTTTTGTAAAAAGTGTTTGTCCTATCGGCAAATTAGTGAAAATGACAAAAGTTACTTGAACTGTTTATAATTATTACATACGTCTTTCTAATCAAGTTTACATTAGAACAATTAAAAATATTAATCCCATTCTGACTGGATATTAATTGTAAATGTTATTAATATCACATGTCAAATTATTCTATTGGTTAGATTTCATCCAGAATTTGACGGTTAATTTGGCAGATGAAAGTCAAGTTAGCTAGTTTATACCAAGTAAGAATAAACAATATCATTCAAACGTTTTATCAATTAATATTAACTGTGTTTATTTTAGGAAATTCCAATATTATGCATCATTAATGCCAAAACATGACGCATATACCATTTATTCACAGCAAGAAAAATTTCTTTAATGTGGTTGAAGTTACATTTATTAAAAGACTGTAAAATTATTAGTGATAATAAGCAGACAAGTAACATTAAAAATTTGTTTTCTTTCATGTTTTTTGATCGGTTATAGCAAAAACAGAAACATAAAATTATCTCTTGTGATTATTTCATTTAATGACTTTTTGCTTTTTACATAAATTAACTTTCGAAAACAACCTATTAATTGATGATCATCATCTCTAGGTACTGTATACACTTTGGTTTTTTCATAAATATCACTTATAATATCAATTTAAGATAATTAAAAAAATTCATCATTTTCTAGTAATACGTCATATGGAGCAATGAGTTTCATTTTCAAATAAAATTGAAAGAATGTATCACTATACCTCTGTTTTGATCTTGTACATATTGGTTTGATGAAAATTTTTCGACCAATTTTTCTAGTGCACATTATAATATTTTTTCGATAACCTAGCCATAAAATTACAAAAATTGGTTCTTGTTCGTAAATTTACATTTAGGAGAATGAGAAGCGCTATTCTGGTTCATAACAGGGTCGGCTATCTTTATGTGTATGTAACTGGTTAAGTGATATGAAGGCTTTGAGCGAATAGCAAGGAGGTGAAGGTAAAAGACATTTATACTGTGACTAAACTCAATTATTTCCTGAGCCTGGAATCAAGAGGGTGGAAATAGCTTGGGTTATTCTCCTCTCTTACATGCATAGATACAATAACAAGGAAATAAAAGATAAGAACCCAAAGTTTTTTTTTATAATGAGCAATATTTTTATGGAGAGAATATATAAAAAATTAATTCATTCATTAATTTTATAAGTAATAAAAGATTAATTTTACTTTGAAAAAACTAAAAAACAAATGCTTATTATATCAGTAAATAGAAATAAATGTCTTATTAGCAAATGTTATACAATTATAATATTAAATTTTTATGTAAACTAGATTTGTTATATCTGCTAAAACATTGATCATATTTATGAGCTAAAAATAGCTCTAAAAAATTGCGGTTTTGTTCAAAGAACTACAAATTCATCGTTTGATACATATCTAACTCAAAACTATGCACTATATCATGAATTTGAAGGTATACGAATGAATTTAAATAAACTATTAAACAAAAGAGGTGAATTATTCTGCAATAAAAGAGGAAAAATACTATATCTAAAATATGATATCAATAAAATATTATGTAAAATAAACTGTTAAAATTAAATAATACAGAACAAATGCTGTGAAATTTTTCATGAACATTAAGAGAGTAATCACCTTTGTGAGTAATTTATAGTATTGAAACTATCATTGTTATTAAAATTCAAAAATCTTATTCAATCCATACTGTAATTAGAACGAATATAAATATCTAAAAGCAATCGTATTTCGTTTTGTAGGTAAAATAATTATTTAATGAGATGACTTTACTTTCAAGCGAACAATAATCACCAATAATGATTTCATATTGTCAATAATATAATAATATGAATAATCAATTGCATTGGCCATTAATTACTATTCATTATTACATTACCATTTTTACTGAACAAATACGTACAGTATAAAAAAAAAACTACCACAATAAATTTAGCATTTTAAAATGACCTCTACTGCAAAAACATCATTACTGAAGCGTTATACGTGTTGAAAAAATTTTTCTTTAACTTCTATGTCCAAGCGACGAGGAAAATGCAATAAAAAAACTTGGTTTGCATTCGAATCAGCCATGTTGCAGTACCGAACGTAATGAAATAAAGTCTGAATAGACCATTTCGTTATTCCTCTGCAAATAATTATATTTTTATTCTTTATCTTATTCAGCTTACTAGTCCATTTGATTTTATGCAAAAACGTGGATATAATACTGAAGTTATATAAACAATTTATTTGTTAATTCAATTTCTCTCAAAACATTGATCATTAATCATTTAAATACAGTATTTCAATATTAAATTAAAGTTTTACAGAACCAGAAAAAATATGCTATAAATGGTTATTTATTAAATATTAATAAAATTAGTCAATTACAAAGAAATTTCTTTGTCTAAGTATCAAAAAAAATTCTCATAACTTGTTATTTCATTGGCATAAGGTAACGAAAATCTTAAGAGAAGTACATTAATCCTAAGACGGGCCACGTTCTTCTTCACTTTCAGAAAATGGACTTTGGTCTAGGGGTTGTGGTGGTACTGATTCTTCAAGGATAATGTCTTCAGCTGGTGTGATGCCTTGAAGAAACCTCGCTTTCTCTTCAATGTCTGGAATTTTCTCGTGAATCAGCTTTTCTACGTCCACTTTATCCAACTCATCTTGAAGCCGTCGCTTGATAGGCCCCTCGATAGCATCCATAATTTGATACCTGAAAAAAAGAGCAAACTCAGATAAGAGCGAAAAAAGTAGATACTTTTTTATATTACGCGGTAAAGATTACTTACCGCAATAAATTTGGCAATATGTTTATCCCAGCTTCCATAACATAATCCAATGTACCAGCACCGTGAATTCTTGTCTGAATATTACCAAGCTCTAGATTAAGTTCCTCTAGACGAGCACGTTTTCGAGTATCTGCAGGTTGACTGAGTGTTAATTGAACACGTAAATATTGCACCGTAAACAAAACGGTCCCTGATCTTGAGACGAATCCACCAATAACACCTACTTCCCAATGAGATCTTCCTTCAATTTCTTGAGTACCCACATCTATTATAGCATAAACCTAATAAAACAAATATTTATTTTAAAAATTATCACTGCCCTTGAGTGAAAAATTTTTCAATCTGCATTGTTTGATGTTCAAATAAATATTTTAATTAATTAAAATTTCCACAGTTTCTTTAATAATAATTAAAATTAAGAAGTAAAAAATAATTTATTATTTCAAACAAAAATGCGAACAATGGATAAAAACGTTGGAAAAACTTTATTAAACAAAAAGGTTCAGTCAGTAGATATTGTAAAATAAATATTGTAGGAAAAACTCACCGTTGAATTTACCATGCTAAGCGTGATGTTGCCCATGCGATAAAAACTAGCAAGTCCAGTGAGCCAAGTGTGACTGGACGTAACTGTGAAAATTCCCACACTCTGTGAGTAATCCTTAATTCTAAACGGATCATAGCCCATATCAGAAACTTGTTTGCGCGCTTCAGCAACTGCCATGTCGAAGGGTGAAATAGAGTTAGGAAAATACTGCGGTAACTGTGATATATGTTTGTTTACTTCGCCTCTGAAACATGAAGATAATCATTAATTCCATCAAACCCCTACATCTGAAACTTCAAATATACTACTATTTTGTTAAGAAAGTTTCTTAATCGACAAAATTGATGAATTGCTATCAAACTTCTTGTTTCTCAATTATTCAGCGACTTAATGTACTACATAGAATCAATGGAGTTGCAAGGTAAAAGTCACTCTTAATTGATTGTTTAACAGCTCAGCTATGAAACTGATAAACTCACACCAAAGTAAATTATGTACCACATTGTTGTAGATTATAAATTAAGCATCTATTATTACCTTATATTAGTATTAACTTCATTTAAGATAAAAGGTTTGATACTGTCAAAAATGAAAGCTCCAACAGAATTTATCACACTTTGGAATACTGCTCCTAGGAAACCGAGGTTTTTAAAATCCATATCAATGTTAACAAAGGTTAAATCCATATCAATATCTTGTGCATGTAGTTTCCCGTCTGTTCCTACTTGTAATCTTGCCACCCCTTGTACATTCACTCCACTTAATTTAACAGTGAAATCTCCAGCTGACCGTGATAACCAAGATGAAAGCGTATAAAGCCCTCGAATGTCAAGGGTTTCAATATTCAAAGCAACTGATACCTGTAATTAAATCAAAAAATATATGATAGTATATCAACAAAAATAAATAAATAATATAAAATATTTTAATTAACATTATTTTATACGTTTGAATTACTTTAAATTTCAATAATAAAATTTATGCAATTAATTTTCGTTTTTTGAGCTATAAATTAAGATAAAAACCTATCTATTTAATTATGAAAAATTCAATTAATTGTAAAACATATTTTTCAAATAAATATTCATGACAAAATTCTGCAATTATATATAAATAATCACCGTGTCGAAAATAAACAATTAAATAAATTTGTTTTATTATATTTATTCATCAAATAATTTGTTTATTTAATAATGCATTAACTGATATTTATTATGAGTTATAAATGACTATATCAAAATTTTGCTTTTCCTGTATAAACTAAAATTTATTTTCCAGTAAAATTTATTGATGAATACCTGCATCAAAGCCAATTCCGATTGTACATGCTGAATGCGAAATTTGGAGAGACCATAGACTTTAGTGGATTTGAAATTCATAGTATACATCGAGAACGAGTGTTTCATATCTGGAACCGACATTGGATCAGGTATAGGAGCTCCCGGAAGTCCAACAGGATCCGATTGCTGATAATGTTTTAGTATTAATCGAATTTGATCACCCAATCGCTTTTCACCTTGTGCAAGCTTCTCCTTTGTTTCATCTCCTACAATTAAATTGAGATAGCATCTTTTTTCAAATTCCCCAAAACCTTCAGTTCCATCATGTCATATCACTGGTTGTGGTGAATTAATATACATATGCATATCAAAATATTAGCTCTTTAAAAATTACTCTAACAAAACTAAATTTTTTTTAGTTTTATCAACTTTGTTTGATTTATGTTCACTTAGAAAAGAAGAAAATTAAATTCTTTTCAATTATCAGACAGATTAAATCAGCTTGAATCTTAACAAACGATTGAAGATATCAAGATATTTCAAATGACGCAACTACCGGCTTGAAAATTGATTAAATTCTTCTCTATTTTACATTTGAACATTAATTAATGAATATTTGATAATAAAAAAAAAATTAGACAGACTATTCTTACCATCAGCAGTGAAATTGCAGGTACAAAAGGCGATCCCACTGATAAAGACAAATAATTGAATTAACTCCATTTCACTAAATTTTCAAGAATGAAACGATGGCTATAGCAAACGGAACTAATTTATTCTATCGTTTCGTCTGGATGATCATGTCGTCTACTGATATTTAAGTAATGCGTACATCGTATTGGACAGAGATGCGTCAGTAAACTAAACGAGATACTATCATCAGGTCAATGCGAGAGCGAGGGTCATTCTCTTATCGTATTCCCTTTATTTGTCCCAGAGATTCTTCAGAGAAATGTATTGCCTATTTTTAACACGTGAATGAAAACATATTTAAATTTTATGAGCAATTAACATTTCATTTTTTTTTATTCATTTTTTTTTAATGATTTTAAATATGTACATATATTGTTATGATCACAAAACTCAGCCATTATGTAATCGAGTGCTGATATTGAATAGACGATTTTAATATTATCCCTATAATTACGTTTTTCAATGGGACTTAAATAATAGGATAAGATATGACAGATCATTAACATATCAAAAATTGATTTTAAGAAAATGGAAAATTGTCAACTATGGATTTTCCACGTGTGAATCATTCGACTTAGAAAATTACATCAAGTATGTTTTTATTACCTAATAAGTTACATATTTTTCATTAGATTTGTTTTCGTTTATCTTTATATTGATGTAATTAGCAATAAAAATCTATTTTTCACTGGAGCCAAGTGTGATAAATAAATATTTGTACGGAATTAAATAAGAAACTGATTATTTTTTAATAAATGTTCTAATTTTTTAATTATATTTAAACTAGCAATTGATTTTAATCTTGTAATCACTACAATAGGATAAGACTGACTGAAGAAGTTAATTCTCAGTGATTAAGATATCAAATTAAATTAGATACTCTGATAATCAGAAAAAGTATTTCAAAACAAATGCAGGCAAAATGAAAATATTTTGGGTTTTGATAAATAAATAATTTCCTTAATATTTATTATATCGTAATATTTTTATTAATCTTCATCAATATCAATGACGATTTGCATGTTGATAACAATAGTTAAAAGACCTTAAAACATGGGAATCAATACATTAAACAGTATACAACAATATGAACTTACGTTACAATTAATTGCTACACTTATGGTAATTCGTTCTATTTGGTTAACAAAGATGATTTTTTTAATAAATGTTACCCATGACATGCAATAGCAATTTTTCTTTTCTTCAATACTTGTATAATTATTAATTAATGATCTATCGTCGATATTTCTTATGAAGTTTCATTACGCATATATATTATTATTTCCTTTAAATTATTATTAATTTGTACAAAAGTAAGTGACATAATGCACAAAATTCGTAATTTTCTAAATTCTTTCAACAAACATCAGTATTAAATTAAATTTCGTTTTTTAGACCAATATTGGACATTTATTGACTAGTATTTGATAATTTTTCTTCACTATTGTCTTCGATACCACTTTGTTTATTTTCAATGACTTCTTCTTCTTCATCTTGATAATCATTATCTTCATCAACATCATCTTCTTCTTCCTCTTCTTCCTCCTCTTCGTTTTCATTATCTCGAATTATATTGCCATCAAAATCATGAACATTCTTGTCTGTTTTTGAGTTATTAATATTATCTTCATTATCTTCTATTTGTCTACTTTCAGGTATTTTTATGCTATCAACATTGTAATCTACATCTTTATCAGTTCTTACATCAGTCCGACTAATTTCTTCCAATTCATTTGTTTCTGATAAAATTTCTGGTTTTTCTTGACAGTGAACTTCTCCTTTTGCGTCTTCTGAGTCCTTTAAAAAAGAATGAATTTGTATGTAGACAGTAAACATAATAAAAATATTAATAGCACAAGACAAATACCAAGCCCGTCATTACTAAGAAAAAAAATACTTTGAAACAAAAAAAAAAAGATATTTGAAATAATGAAGCCTTTAATTAAATAGATAATGTATCTTTCTAAGCTAAAATGACAACTAAAAAAATAAGCCAACGAATCAAATAATGATACAACCCATGTAAATAATGATGTATCATATTTCACGATTAACTAAAAATAATTCATGAGTTTTATAATAGATTATTAAGATAGAATCTACGAAAAGATCAATCGACTATAGTTGATGTAAAATATGCAGTCTTTATATAAGATAAATATCAAAACATGTCTGTGAGTTTGATATAATAAAGAAATAGAGGGGAAACAATTTTCTTTTTTTCAATTCATCGATACTATGAAGTATAAATAAAATAAAAAAGAGGGTTGATTAAGACAAATTCCGATATTATAAATCACCTGAAGCAATGGAGCCGGTTCTAATGATTAATAGAAAAGATGTGAGATAAATAACAAGGTCGTTAGGCAAATAATTAGATAAATGAAAGAATCACCAAAAATATACTAGGCTCCGTAGATCAATTTGAGACTGATGATAATTCTAATACTTCCTTACTGCAGAATTTTCGAGGCTGATGAGTGACAATGTCATTTTGCCTGATAGGACTACTGGAGCTTCGGCATTCTCTTGAGTATTCTCCGCCTGCGTTTCTGAATCTGTCACAAGTAGCTCACATTGTGCGGGTAACGCTCCTTCCAAGTAAATTGGTTTCGGTGGTGTTGGTTCACGTTCTATCAAGCTAAAAAAAAATTGTATTTCAGTTCAAAAAAGTAATGACATAAAATAGAAAACTTTTTCTGATTAAATTGCATAAAAATTGCAATTGAGTAGATCAATGAAATTATTCAAAAATTTCTTCAAGTATAATTGATGGATTCCCTTAAATAGTAAATAATTATCATTTATTGACTACTATTGTATTATGATAGACAAAAATTTATTTACTTTGGTGAATGAGAAATGACGGGTGTTGATGGTCGACTTATTTTTTGCCCTCCTTCACAGCTTGCAGTCGTTTCCATACCCATAATTAAAACAGTAGGCGATGAATCATCAGTATCTTCAACTTCATGTTTGTCGATATTGCAACAACTTTTACCCGTGCATTCTCCCTGTAATCAAAAGTTATTATGATTAGAAATAAAATTCATTTTCTCAATAAATAAGTCATTCAATTAATTAAAATAAATAAAATTAAGCTCTATAATTGGAGATTAAAATACGTCTGTATCACAAAAACATGCTTCATCATTGAAAGATAATTTCAATTTGTATGTAAAAATTAAACTATATTTTTTGAATCATTTGAACTCCACAAGCGTATCACAAATTGCTAATTTAGCTGTAAAACTGATATAAATTGATTACAGTTCATCATAAACCATTTTTTACAGCTAATAAAAATATTTGATAGAATTGCTTTATGAAAGAATCCGATAAAAAAGTAAGTCAAATGAGGTTTATTTTCATTTGATAAATGAAAAGATGAATTAATGATGAATATTAATTGGATCATTGTTCTAACTTTTAAAGTTATAAAATAATGAAAAGCTGTTCGATTATTCACACATGTATCGGCGATTGCAACGATACCTTCACATGAAGGGGAACCCCTGCCAGACCATAAGACTTTGGAGCCCCATCTACTACTTGAAATTTAAAATTATGTATTGTACAGTTTTATTGCATCAGCACAAAATGAAGTAGAACGCAAAATATTGAATTTCAGGATTCATGGTATCATATTTTACATATCAAATAGTAAATGATGATCATTAAAAATAAAAGATTGATTTTCCATTCGTTTTAATGTAAATATTAAAAATTGGTAAAAGTTTCTCTTTATTTAATTTATTAATTTTTGATTTTTTACAGCTATAATGATGTTTAAATTGCAGAAATTTAAATGAAATGATATTTTGAGGTGAAAAGTTCAATTCCATAGATATTTGAGGTCGTAAAGAAGACCGAAATGGTATATTTAAACTACAAACTTTAATTGAACAAGAGTAGTCAATAAAATTGCTCTTATCATAGTTGGGTTTCATTTACGTACCGATTAACATCCAGATTATTAGTAAAAAGTAATTAACAGACGAAATGAAATCTAGATTGAAAAAATGTTGGAATAAAAGTTTCAAATACTTTGAAAAAAATCAATACACTAACATTTTCATTATTTTTACTGAAGATATGATCTGATAACTGTGACTACAAATTAAAGGATAATTTTTGAAAATTAAAAAGTAATACGATATTACTTCTGTACAATCTTACAGAAAAATCTCTATAACACTTTTTTAGGTAAACTAAAATGATTGAGTGTCAAAAGAAGAACTAGGAAGCATGAAGAATATAATTCAGAACACAGCAGCGTGCATATTTTAATTTTCTACGAAAAAAAAACTTTTAAAAATAAAAAATAAAAAAAAAAAACTAAAGGAGAATATATTCAAACGTGATTTAGATAAACCTGTGTCTCTGGTTGTGAACTCGAATTATGGACAACAGTACGAGATAAGTTGCCCATTTGCACGACAATTCTTTCCATTGCTGCCTCTGTATCCGCCAAACGTTGAATCAGTTGATCTACCTCTATCTCTCCAGGATCTTCTATATGTCCAGCATGTGCAACATTATCACACTAATTCAGAACATCAACTCACGTGCGCTTTGTTCATTATAAAAATTAGCAAAGAAATGATTTCATATTTTTTTTTTCTTCATTTCTTTCAACTTTATCTTAAAAATCTTAATGCTTGTGTCATTGGCTGTGTATTTTAGCATTTTTTGATCTACTTTCAATTAACCCACAGTTGTTTTCACTCGTGGCAACAGACATGTGAGTGATGACAAGTGACACGAAAATGATATAAGCTACTAAAATATTTATTTTAAAATATATTATTAATACTTACGTTGTTTCAGTTCGTCAATAGTTGGTGCACGTTTATTTGGTATTGGTGATGATTCCTTATTATAATATGGCATACCCGTTATAGCTGTTGTTAATAATTCTGGATTAAAAACTCGATCTCTAAATTCTCTTTCAGCTTCTGGATGTGAATATTCAGCATATATTACATTATTAGAATTTTTCCGTACAATCTATAATATGTAAAATGGAATTAGTTTTTCATTTAATTTATTACTATTTTCAATCAATACTAGGAAAAATTTATTGCCTTAGCTATAGTGTAAATGAAGAATATAAGAATCCCAAAGGTATAAAGAGGCATAATAATTCCCATACTTCCACTTCCCGCTTGAGGAGGAACCACACGTCCTGCTCCGCCCATTGGTGGTCTCATATTCTGAAGAATTGTAGTCTCTTGTCTATTCTCAATTTTTGGAACAACATGGGATGCAGGAATCGCTTGCCCACGTTCTCTCAATGCTGGATGTAATCCTCCAGCATGAGAAGGTGGACGCCTTTCTTGTTTAATTTGTGCTAAAAGTTCAAACATTATGTCTTTTAATACCACAATAAATTTATCTCTATACTAAGTTATAATTTTAGATTAAATTTCAAGTCACAATTATTATAGACTAATAATATTCTTGTTATTACACGGCCATTAAAATTTAAGCATCAAAACATAAATTAGTTTTAGTATGGTTTGTAAACCATTAATAATTATTAATGCATTCCTGAGGTTGTAATGTTTTTGAATATTCTTTCAACTGGAAAGTTGTAAAAAAATAAGATTTACATGATGGAAAAACTGTCCATAAAGTAAGCATTTAACTGTCTCATCAGAAATAGTAAACGAAGGGTTAAATATTAAATTACTCAGGAGATGGTTTTTATAATTTGTTAAATGTCTAAAAGACTTGATAATTTATTAGACACTCTAGAGAAATTACTGTGTGTATATGATTTTTTGGCAATAAGCCAGGAATTAAATGAACAGCTTGAGCTGGCAATCCATATATATCCGCACTGACCTTTTCAAAGAAGAATCACCTTTTAGTTTAACTTAAAATTATGTATTATGTTAGACAAACTATTAATAATTCCGTAGTAAATATCATAATTTTTGTTGTAAGGTTAAGTAAAGCATTGATATGCAAAATGCAAACATAGATTTTCAGTTAATGGGATTAATGCACACTAAGTTTATTATGAATCCTTACTATGTGGCATTAATACATGATATCTTATGAGATGTGGAATGCCTAATCGTGATAAGGGTACTCCAAAGTTGTTTTTAAGGCATAATGAACCATTGAATGATCTAATTTCTTCAAGAATTTGTTTGTTAGACTTTCCCACTCGTTCTTTTTCAGCTAAAAATGTTGATAAATCTATTCCGCATCGGGATAAAACTTCTTCTCGACAAAAACTTGCACTTTGTGGCGTTAATTTATTGGTTCGTAAGGCATCTCTTACTCGAGGATCAACTTGATGATGAGTTAAGATATTCTTACACATTTCTTGTAAAATATCCACTGCGTTGACATCAGGCTCAAATATTAAATCGCAGCATACTGTCAATATGTTTATAATCAATGGAATATTTATTAAGAGTTTTGTTGTATATTTCAATTTATTATTATTTTTGAATATTGCTTGTATAACATACTGGATAAGAAATTTAAAAAAAAATACTGGAATTTTTGATAAAATAGTGATTGATAATCAATCAATAGTGTTTTTCTATGCAAACACTTGAATCTTTGATCAATAAAAATAAAGGACAATATTTTCGATTAATACATCATAAAAATAATATTATTATTTATGATAAATGATTATAAATGACGTACCAGATCCTTGAAACTCAGGATTTAGAGGTTTGACAGACGAATTCAGCATAGGAGAAAAAAGTTTCGGCCACAACAGAGCAAAACATATGGCTACAACTCCCAAAACCAAAATAGTTTTACGTATACCAAACTCGCTGTTTGTTTCCATTTTATATCGATTCATATCGTTCGGTATGCTATGATAATTTCGTGTGTAATCCATGATTCTTTTCGTTATAATTTCGACGTCACATCCAGGGATACAACAACTCACCACTGATAAAACGACCGTAGAAGATGGAGGGTCATCAGCTTGACTCCCTCTAGCTATTTTTGTCAATAGTACAAGGTTGTGTCTCTAGTCTTTCGAACCCCAACCACAATTCTTCCACTCAGTAAACATTGATTTCAAAATGAAGAAAAAACTTTTTAAAACCCCGTTGACTTTCTAAATGAAATAATAATAATAAATTTTTATATTGAAAAAAAAATTCAGAACATATTTTTCTCTAATATTTTTAAAAAAGCTTAAAAAAAAAATAGTGCTTATTTATATTAAGAACGAATAATAATTTAAAAAATTGTATTTTTATTACTTTATAAGCATTTATTAGTATTGAATACTAGTGAAGATTTAACGTAGTTATTTAATTTATGTAAATTATATTAAATAATATCTAAAGTATTTGAAAAAGTTATTCTCTCCGCGTTATTCAGGACCGCCTCGCTAAAATAAAAAAATGAGAATCATTATTTAATTAATTAACTTAAAAATTTCAATAAATCTCTGCGATTACTGGAACTTAATCTTACATTAATATATGCAATTTCTTTTTCATCAATTGGTCTTCTTTGAAAGCGAGCAGGAATTTGATAATCTTCAATTGTTGGAAGGACAGTAACATTGGGTCCTGTGGCACCTTTAGAACTTAAATGTGTAGTCGGCCCTGACCCTGTAGATGTAGCTGCAGTCACTCCAGTGGCTATAAAAAATATTTTTCATATTTATTATTAACACCGTTACAGTGTTTATCTGTTATTTATAATTTTATATAATAACCTCTATTTCCTCCTTTTCGGAATTTAATCATTGGTATATGAGCTTGAACCACCTATAAATTTATTTACAAACATTATATAAAAACATTTAATAAGTATTTTTGAACTATTGAGAAATAAAATCTCTTCGTAACTTAAAAATATATTTTATTTTGTATCTTTAAAAATTTAATGATAAGCTTACCTTCCATCCTTTCGATGCCATCATTACTTGATTTTTTTCCAGTTATTAATTATTTATACAACAATTTCGAGTGATTAACCTCGATAAAGATAAGAAAAAAAATTTACACACACATCTATGATTATCAGCTGCTACCTGAGTGTAGGGGGCGTACTCAAACTAATTTTCAAATTTTACATGGATGAAGTAAACAAAAGAAACTGTTTGCCACAAAGATTATTGTTTATACATATTTTTTCTGTGATAATTAAATTAAAATTATATAGTATCGTTTCATAAATTTATTCTACTTTTTTGGAATATTTTAGTTACTTGTGAATTGCATGTATAGTCTATTAAGAATCATAAATTCGTTAATGTATTGGGCAAGGTTATAAATTTTGTATCATTAAACAATTTACTTATATTTTTACAAATTATTTCGATAAAAATGTCTGAAATTGATGTGGAAACATCACCTACAAATGATAAGTCTAATGATGGAAGTAAATCACCAACATGGTATCAAGAAAGAGCCGAGAAAAATCGGCAAAAAGCATTGTTAATTAAAAAATCGAAGCTTGTTGCACATCCTTATGCAAGAGAGTAAGAAAAATTCACTATTATTTTATTATTACTCTAATATTTAGTTAACTAACAATAATCTTATATTTAGGAACAATGAACAAGAAGAAAATGGATATCAGGGAAGATCTATCAAGGTTCAAGGCCAAAAAGTTATTGATAGTGGCGGAGGTTTTTTAATCGAGGAAGATATTGAACTTGAACAAGAAATGGTAAATATTATGAAACAGGACTGAGCAGCTCTGTATTTTGATGATTCACATAAAAATAAATAATAGTGACTCTGGGCCCATTTTAAAATCTTATATCAATCTATTTCTTTTTTGTTTAAAGAGTTGACTTAGCCCTGTTGTAAAAAAATGAATTACTCTATAGCTCGAGAAATTAGGACTTTATAACTATTGCTTACAGTTAAAACTTACTGAAATCCCTGCTCCAATAGTCGAAGGCCTTCCTTCCTGTGAGGAATGCAAAAAAGAATTTAAAGATTCATGGTTACTCCAAAAATTTGATTATGCTGTTTGTGATTTATGCAAGTAGGTATCCAACTTTTTCCTCGTTTAGTTTATGGATCATTAAAAAATCAGGAAATGCAGTTTTTGAATATCAAAAATTCTTTTTTAGAGATCCAGATGACAAACATTCTCTTATTACAAAAACAGAGGCAAAAGAAGAATATTTATTAAA
The DNA here is from genome assembly GCF_013357705.1 of Chelonus insularis. Lineage (NCBI taxonomy): Eukaryota > Metazoa > Arthropoda > Insecta > Hymenoptera > Braconidae > Chelonus > Chelonus insularis. Next base: position 633,704 of record NW_023276522.1, read on the forward strand.
AGATGTTGATTTAGATAAAAGGGAACCACCTTTAAAATATATCGTGAGAAAAAATCCTCATAATCCACGTTGGGGTGAAATGAAATTGTATCTGCACTTACAAATTGAAAAACGAGCTTTAGAAGTGTGGGGCACTGAAGAAGCTTTAGTGGAAGAGAAAGAAAAACGTGATATAAAACGTCAAGAATCAAAAGTTAAAAGATTTAACAACAAAGTTCGTATTTTTCACAAAAACAATCGATTTTTTTTTAACAGTTTTAAGTGATTTTCTCTTCTATTGAAACATTTTTACTTTGTAGGTCAAGAAACTTAGAATGGAAGTTAGAAGCTCTTTGTACGATAAAACCAACAAAGCATCGCATGTTCATAAATTTGGTGAAGATACTTATAATGAAGAAGATGATACATACACCCATGAGTGTGTCGAATGTGGTTATGAAGAAACGTATGAAAAGATGTAAAATAATTTTTATACTTATAATTATTAAAGCTTACAAGTAAACATTGATGTAAGACATCGATGATTGAATTAATAATAATTTCTTTATTGGAAATAAATCATTTGTTTTTGTAAAACAATATTATGCATAAAACTGATCTATTCACATAAATAAATACAATTTTTAAACAATAGTGTAATAATGTGACTAAACAAATTAAATCGTTAAACATAAAATAAGTTGATTTTAATTTAATATAAATTATTAAATCAAATTTTCCGCAACAATAAAATTTGATCAATATACTGAGCAAAAAGGAAATCAATTTTTAATAAATAATTACTAAATAAACGTTTTAATATTATTAAAGGAATATTCTCTTATTTAAAAATAAGTTACATCAGTAATAATACATACATTAAATGCAACATAAACAAAAAAAATATTTAACTCTTAAGTGACCTCATAAATGTTCCACTTTGTCCAAATTATTTTATTTTTAACAAAAAAGCCATTCAAATTTCCATTTTTTTTATAAATTTAGGCTACGTTTTTTTTTGATATTTCATAGTACGGATTTACTTGAATAAATTTTTATTTTCTCGAATGAGAAACAAATTTTAAGCTGGAAGACTGCTTAAAAGCGGAAAATTCATGGGATTTAATAACTTTTTGAATTATATTCAATTTCTCTTATGAAAAAACTGTTTGGTAAATACTCATTAGTTAATTTTTTTAAAACTACACTTTACCAACATAGTTTCTAGATAGATATTGAAATATTTACTGCATTTATTATCTGTTTTTACTCTTAAAATTAATTACCGAAATTAAAATATATTCACATCTTCTTTATTAATGCAGTCACATATTCTCGTAAATTAATAATTTATCTTTCACAACACAAATTAAAAGAATAAGTCCAAGTTTTTTTTAAACTAAGATGGATTGTTTTCATCTGTGTTATCCTTAGATGTACATAATGGAATATCTGGTACCATTAAGCACAACTTATCACTTCGTATGGGTTTTACAGGATTACAAATTGTTGTTGACGATCTAAATAAAAATAGATTCTCCTTAGTGTCTTAACAACAATTATAAAGAATTAATTTATATCACATTAATCAAATATTTTTTATTACCTATTGTGTTTTAGATGACTTTTGACTAGATGACCTGCGGTTAATGCAGCCATGAGTGATAATTCTCCGGCAAGAACAGTGGCACAAACAATTCTCGCTAACTTACTGGCATTTTTACCAGGTTCTTCTTCATGAGGTCCTTTAACACCTAACATAGAAAGACAAGCGGCTTGAGCTGGTAAACCAGTACCACCGCCAACTGTACCAATTTCAATACTTGGCATAGTACAAGAAACATATAAATCTTCACCGTCTTCGCCCCAAGGTTCCATCAGAGTCATACAATTACTACTTCCAACATTTTGTGCTGGATCTTGACCAGTAGCAATATAAATGGCAGTTACAATGTTAGCAGCATGAGCATTAAAACCACCAACACTACCAGCTACTGCTGATCCAATCATATTTTTACTGATATTAACATCTACTAAAGCATGAACTGAAGTTTTCAAAACAGTAGTTACGATATCAGCAGGTACAACAGCTTCACATACAACACTTTTTCCACGACCTTCAATCCAATTCACTGCTGCTGGCTTTTTATCTGTACAAAAGTTTCCGCTGAGAGATAAAATTTCCATATCTGGAAAATAAGTTTGTACACATTGCAGAGATTTCTCAGTTCCTTTTGATAACATATTCATTCCCATAGCATCGCCTGTTTTAGCGACAAATCTGATAAACAGATGTCTTCCGGCAATACGAACATGAATCTTGATTAATCTAGCAAATCTGCTAGTTTTATCAAAAGTTTTCTTCATTTCCGCAAAATTTGTTGCATTTTGCATCCATGCCATAGCTTCACTTGCTCTTACGATATTTGGAAATCTTACTACTGGACCACGTGTCATTCCGTCAGCAACAACACGACTTGTAATACCACATTTTAATAATGCACGACTTCCTCTATTCGTAGAAGCTACTAAACAACCTTCTGTTGTTGCCATTGGCACATGATACAGATTACCATCAAGTAAAAGTGGGCCTGCAATTCCAACAGGAACTGGTATGTAACCAATAACATTTTCACAACATGCTCCTAACACTTTAGTATAATCATAGCTTTTATATGGTAAATCAGCTAGTTCATTTGTAAAGTTTGCAGCTGCTTTTACGAGGAGTCGACGTATACCAACACCTCTTTCCATGTTATCTACTGCTTTCTCTAACTGATAAGCGGGAAGATATTTCTGATGGACCAACTGGAGCACTTCCTTATCTGTTAATGCACTTGCTCCTAACTGAAATAAAAGTATTGTTCATTAAATCCATTTCATTCAATAGAAAACTTTGAATATTCTTCCAAGCAATTAAAATATTGTCTTACTTCTGAACGATAAATTGCCAAGCATTCTTCGATACTTCTAGGTTCTTTTTCATTAGTTTCTTCAACTTCATCATTATTAATTGGTTCAAGATTTGATACTTTAACATCTGTTTGTACTTCTTTATCTTCAAGCTCTATTTGGGACTCATTACCTACTTCAATCCAATTATCACCCATTGCAGATAAGGGAAACATTGGCGTATGAATACCTGACAAAGAATTTCCAAATCTTTGTCTCAAGGAAACATCAAGAGATGCTGAATGCATTACGTCACTGGAGTTATCTTCTGGTGATATACTTTCAGGAGATTCAGTTTTCTCGTTGCATTGCAATTGTTTAGCAATATCACCTTTATCTTCAATAAAAATAAATTTAAGTGCTAATGCTAATAAAAGTATCAAAATAACAATATTATCAGCGCTAAGTGACAGCCAGTTCATAAGATGCTCTTTCAAATCATCTGGGGTTTTCGATTTATTGTGATTTGTTATTATGACGTGTGAGCTTATTGGTAATGGAGTTCTCTCTACTGTATCATCATCGTCGCTTTGTCTAAAAGGCCAACGACTGAAACATGACAAACAAAATATTTAATGTTACAATAATCAGAATAATATATTCATTAAATGAAAGTTTAAGTATTTTAAAAAAAAATTTAAATAATAAATATAGAAAAAACTTCTAATCAAAAGAAAAGTGTGTGAAGTCACGTACGTTCTTTAACTAACTGAATCGTCAACTACCTTGACATCGGCAAATGTTAAAAATTTTGTCTAGAATTTGAAAACAGATATATTTTTAGGATTTTCTTTCGCAGTTCATGACTAGTTATCTTTTGTCCAAAAGTTATTATTATCATACTTATGAAATATTTAGCTCGACATAATATTACATGTTTTTTATGCAAATATTATCCATATTAAATTGTTTACTCGAATAATAATCTCTCCAAGAGGAAAAAAAACCAACAGCCATTGCTAAATAAAAATTTAGATATCAATCAATAACATAAAATTATACAACAAATTGTCTAAATAAATGTAATGTATTTAGTACGAATATTAAATTTAAAAAAAGAAACATCTATTGCGTGGTGAACCTGACCTGCAGAATGATGTACAAAGAATCATCTAACAATAAATACTAGAGTAAAAGAAGGTTTGAAGAGGTCAGATCAAAGATAAACAGAGTAACGTCAATCTTTCGTCGTATAGTACAACTCATTGTGATATTGAAACTTCTCTAAATTTTTTGAATGAAAAAAAAAAAAGAAAAAAACATACTCACTATTCAAATAGAAAGTTAATGTTTGCAGAATTTTTTTTCATTCATCAGTTTTTATAAGCAATTTTTTCCTATTTTATTCTCGATTATTCTTTCGCCTTGATGATGAAGGTTATTTCTACAATATACCCTTAACATTTTGTACTTAATAGTTAACTGCCTTTCTCGAAATTTCTCAACAATTGATAAAATGGTTGCAAGGTTTTTATGAACAGTAAACTCGTTTTAAGTTTTTTTCTCCGCAAAATAAAATAGAACGGATATTGCGACATTAAAATAAAACTATTACTACGATGTTAATGATTTATCTGTTGATCTACCTGTGAGCATGTACAACGAAGAGACCAGCAATCATTATCAATTTAACACGTTCTACAACAGGATTTGGTTTTTGATCCTCTTCGTTGAACGAGTGGAGCATCAATATTTTATCAGCACTTAAAGTGCTCACACCAATATTATTCCTCGACAGCTGAAAAGAGAATAAAACGTATTTTTAGACATTTCAAAATAATCAACAAAAAATACTTGATTAATGATTTAATGAAAAATTAAAAATAATTCATTTTAAATCATTCAGAAATATGATCAATAAATTAATCATTAATGTAGCTATTAATAATATTAGAAATAAATTGTATTTTTACCTCTAATATTAATGATAAACATGCAGGATAAAATGTCATGAAAACGATGTAATTAACAACGACTCCAAGACAAGCAAAACTGCAGAGAACTTCCAGTCGTTTAACTCCGGATAAAGATCCTATGCCAATTAAAAGTGTTTCTACTATTGTGTCTAGTGTAATAGATGGACCCAAAAGTGACATTCCACGAGCAATATTTGCTCTCACTTCTTCCTGACTTCTTGCACTGAGTGCCAGCTGTGCTAATATTCCAGCTTTGTTTAAATCGATGAGTAGTAGAAAAAAGAATAAAGCATTTCTGTAAAGAAAAAATTATAAATTATTTAATTATTAATCTTCATTAAATCTCCATTTAATAATAAACTGTTAAAAAATTCTTAATAACTTTATTACTGTAATAGTTTTAAACATACTATTTATAATACTAATTATTTTCTTCCTTTTTAATGCCTTATTAACAGCAATATATTAATGATAATTATTAACATGTTATTAAATAATTATTGTTGTTAATTAAAATTCTTACGGATAATTATTATAATTACTGAGTTAGTTAGAATTTTAAAAATTTTTCGAGATTATCTTCTCAAACATAAGCTAATTAACAATTTAAATAATGTAATTGAGCACGAATATTGTATAATGTTATAAAAAAATTTTAGTTCTATTTTTATCATAAATTGCAAGAAAATAAACTCACTTGAGATCAGAAACGTCACTGCGACCAAAATTAACAACACTAGTGGTGAATACCACGCTGGAGAAAACAGTGAATAGACCAGCAATACCTAGTAATCATAAGATAATTTTCTTAGTAAGTTGAAGAACTGTTTAGTGTCTTTAATCGTCCATGCATGGTACGTGTTAATCGTAAAGAACATGTTTTTAATCAAGCCAAAAATATTTTAAATATCATTCTCAATTGCAATTGCATACTGTAATATATTCAATTTCAAATTATAACTATAAAAAACTTGAATATAATTTTTTTTTCAAAGCCATTCAAGATGAATGCATTTATTTTTCGTATAAAAAGAATGCTATAATTAATTTGGTAATCAAGAACATTGTCAGCACGAGTTTAGCCTCAAAAGAAATGCTATCACTTTCCATGGAACTTTCACTAACGCCCAAGGCTTTCACATGATGCTTTTAATATATATTCGAAATCCGGTTTTAGCAGAAGTAATAATCTTGATATTTAATTTATATAATACAATTAATCACATAGTATGATGATTCGTTAATATTTTAATTGATTTCTATTACTTGGCTATTTGAATAAATGTCCTTTGATTTATCTAATAATAAGCTGTCTTTCTAAAATACGTTATATTGACATTATCATTGTATTTAAATTATTCACGACTTCAGGATCAATCACTCAAAATAATTGCAATGTAAAGTATTACCTAAGATGTATTTCGATCCAAGTTTTTGGAGATTACGAAACTGATGATAGCTAAATAAAATTGCTAAACATCGAATTATTGTCATAACAATGACATCTACTGCATTATAATCCTAAAATAAAATGTTGAAAAATTATTATAATTATTTAAAAATAAATGATTGGTAAACAGAAAATGTATAATATTTACATCAGAATGACATCGTCCATTCCAACAATTGGATGTACTTGAAAATCTTCCGTCTTTTGACAGAGTGTTTCCGGTGTCCAAGTTGAGCATACATGCTGTTAATGTAAACGTTGTTACAATGACTTCCAGTGGATGACCCGCACAAAATCTTCCATGTACTTCAAATAGTTTTGCTAACATTTTTATTTGTTATTGTCGTGATTGTGTGTCGTTGTACGTCAAATAAATTCTGAGAAGAAAAAAAAAAGAGAGAGTAGTTAATATTTAAATTACAATGGTAGCTTTCTTTTTTCCCAATAATCTGTTTAAAAGCTGAAAACAGAAAATGCTCTTTAATTTCAATTTTTTATCTAAAGCGTGAAATATAAGTTGATGTATATTTATAGCTAGTAAAATAATTATTCATTCTCACTTATGATAACAAGTTAATTATACAGGGAACACCTTATTGCTATTTGCAGCTTATTTTAATTTTATCAAAAAATTTCAGGCAGTTAACTATTACTATGATAGCAAAATTACTACCGTAAACGTTTAACATCAGCTAATTTAATATATGCATGTCTATATTCATTCCATTGTCATGGAATGACAATCTCATGAATATTTGAACTTCTTTTCCCAGAATTCTGTTCAGATATCAGTTAACGTAGTTTCCTTTCAACTGTCCATTTCAAAATGGTTAAATTTCATATTTTATCTTTTTATTTATTTATTTATTTATTTTTTTATTCTGATATTTATCAATAGAGAAAAGTCAAAACAGGAAAAGCAGTTAATTGATATGATTATTCTTTTATTACCACAAGAGAATTTTTTATTTGAGTAAGAAAATTAACAATGCAATGAAATAATTGTAAAGATCATTCAGAAATATGATTGCATGCACGTTCAGATAACTCGACATAAACCTTATGTCTGCCAAGGTCGCCGACTTTCCGTAGATTCCAGTACACATACACGAATACCCTGATCATTGACCCCTTTTTCTAATTTTTTATAGTCTATAATTATTGTCATTACTTGATCTCTTCTGTAACCAATAATTACCGAATTCAGCAACACCTCTACAATTAATTATACATTCATTTATATCATAAAGCAATGACGGTAATTATTGAAGAAGATTAAATATTCATGAATCAAATATTATATAATTTTCTCAGATTATTTATTGCCAATCTAGACTTGAATAAAAATTTTTTTCCAAGTTTAATTTTAAATTTTTATGAAATTCAGATTAATTTCCAAACTCTTTGGTGAATCAATTGATCTAAAGCTAGAAAGCAAAATGAACTACAAAGATAAGAATGTAGAAAATAAAATGAAAAAATTAGGATGGATTTCATTGATTGAATATACGTCAGAAAAGATATTTACTAAAATCAATGTAGTTGATTAGAATAAATTATCATGCAAATGCTGAGAATGTTTGTCATAAAAGTGTATTGCTAAGGTAAATAATGAAATAGAACAAAGATATTTTGGAGTATTTTTCAATATCAGTGGCATAGTAAATGCTTGGTGCGGCCTTAACCGAAAGTTTCGACATACAATTCCAACCATTATATTTCACCTTTCTCTTGAAAGATTCACGAGAGAGTTGAATAATTTACTCATCATTTTATGAAGTGTTTAGTTTCATCTACAACCACACATATAGTTGTCACAACGTGGCAACTTAGGACTTAAATAAAACGTCAGAAAAGACATTCTTATGTTATGCTAAATGTTCCGGAAGAACTTCTTACGAAAGAATCATCAAGTTTATGTTTTTTATACAAAGTTAAATTTTAAAATTCAATCCAATGTATTATTTGTTGTCACAGCTTTTCTTTGTTTCAAAGTCAATCGATTCTTCTATTTTAATAAATTTGTTCAATATTTTCTATGCGAATTATTTAAAATTAACTTCAAAAGACTTTAAAGTCACTTTTACATACCTCGTTAATAGATTATTAAAAATATTCCATACAATTGGTTGTGGGGTAAAGCACCTTTTAAATATTATTTACAATAGTCGTAGCTAAATATTTTATAATTAATTATTAAAATAGTTTGATTTATTTTTATTCAGTTAACGATCTCGTAATTTTTTAAATCTTCATTTTAACTTTGCCAACTGATTTTAACTGATGACCATAAAATCAAGAGTCAATGTATCAACTTGGTAGACACTACGCTGGTTCAAATGCGTGTTAACGAATGAACAGAAATCGACTGGCAACGAGAGCTACCTCTTGGTTACTGGTACCCTAAGGTTCTCCCGCTCGAGGATTTCTTCTACATGTGTTCACCAAATACCAATATATACTGTCAAGATAGTCGTTAATGTACAGGTGGTTGATATTAAAATTGTGTTGAAGTTATGAAAAAAATTTTGAGTCATTTATTACTTATTGATATGGTTCTTCTATCATAAAATTTTAATGGATAAATCATCATTAATTAATAGTCATTGTATAGAATAATATTTATTCAATATTTAAGTTTGAAAAAAATATAAATAGGTATTGTTTATCTACATGCCTGAAATTTTTTTTATAAAATCATCAGATATTTATAATATTATCATGATTATTTTTAGTACAGTATTGAGTTTTATTTATATAACAAAATTTTTTGCAGAATAAAATTCCCTATGAAAACGTGGAGGTTTATTACTTACAAGAATTTTTATGGAAACTAACAGAAAGATTTTTATTATTTAAGGTGTGATTACTCGTCAATTTATAATTTCAATATTTCAATTTTTTAATTCTTTATTTTTTTCCAATATAAAATTTTTAATTTTGAATTTATATTTTTTACTCCTTGATTAAAATATTTCGTGTAATCTACAATTATATTTAAAAATATTGTTAAAAAATTATTTTGTCTATCACTGGTACGATCATTTATTATAGATAGTGAAAATATTTTTTTAATGCGAATTAATTAATTTATTTAAAAACTATAAAAAATATTTATGCACCATATATCAAATTAGAAAAATAGACTAAAAAAAAATGTCAATATAAAAATTACAATCTATTTAATCATTACTGCAGTTTAAAAAATACTTCAAAATTTAAATTGTTTTACGCGTTTTTTATTGAAGAGAAAAAAGTATGAAGCAGTTTATTGATTGTATGTAAATAATAGGATCAATTTGTAGAACATGGTCATGCATATAATGAACATCAATTAAAATGCAAAGTAATTTTTCTTGTGATTTGACACACGATTTATCAGAATTCGATATTAATTCAAAATTCATTCTAATAATACTTAATGTTTTGGCAACATCAAAAATCATGTTACGTATTATTTGGACATATTTTTCAACATCTTTAAATTTAGAATTCCCGCTATTATCCCACCAATTGTATTTATAAATGGATAAAATGATTAATACTAGAGGAAACATTCATCAAACAGAAATATCAAACCTAATGCAATATTAAGAAATGAAAGGTAAATTCACAATATTATTGATTTTTGATATCAATATTATTGTTGATTAATTTAAAAAAGGATCATTTTTCTATGAGAAACTTTCACAATAAGTAAACCAATTTTGTAAATTAGAACTCTAAACTTATGAATATTCAAAAGAGAATGTGTGTGATTATACAGTGTTAAAAAAATTAATCGAAATGAGCAATGGGATAATAACGTGAAAATTTCTCTATCCAATGATTTTCACTTTGATATAATGATGATTGATTAATCATATAAATAAAACCCAACCACTTAAAAGATATTTCACTTTAAAATCAATTCACTCACTTGTAGGTGTAATTTTCCAAATTAATTACTAGTCTTCTGAATAATCCTTAACAAATAGCTAGCATCTTTTAAAATCATTGTTTCATCATATTTGAATTTAATTTTATAATTTAAATGAAATCATCTTCAGTACTTGGATTCTTTTTATATTGTGAACATCTACGAGCATTATCAGAATCTCATAGATTCATATTTATAACCCATTCTATTCTTGTTGAACAATTTAATTCTACTCACTTGACTTTTTGTTTCATTGAGAGAACACATTCTAAAATTATTCTTCATGAGAAAAAGTAAACGATTTTCAAATGCTTGAACTTGTGTAAATAGAATAACAAATCCTTAGATTTTCAAGGAAATCCATTCACGTCTGGAGCGTTACAATAAGAGAAAAAAATATTTTCCTAAAAAACATTTTTCTACCATTTTTTTCAGCATGCTTGAAAAAATAACTTAACACAAGTTGAGAAGATGTGCAATGCTTATTTTTTAGTTCAAAATCATGAGAATGGAAGAGAAATCTCTGCAAGGCCAAAATATTTAACAGCTTTTTTTTTATTTCTACATTCATTAAAAGGTATCTCATCAGCTGGACTATTGAAAATAATGAATTACTAAATAATTCCATAAGTTATCTGATTGTGTCCATGTTTACTTGTATGACAACTTTTCTCTTTTGCATTACTTCAACTCCTTACGGTATATCAAATCGTATAAATTCCTGTAATTTACATAATAAGAATATTTTTAGATTTAATAATATAATAGATTGCGAAAAATTATTCAAAATTTCTTTTTTACTTCAAATAATCTAGAATTATTAATTCAGATATAATTCGTTATCTTTACTATGTGAAAGAAAATTATTCGACACAATTTTTTTTATGTATTGACGCATACCAATTAGTGAATTTTTCTTATCATCACGGAGTGATGGATAATGATGCGATGACTGCAAAAATGACGGTAATGGAAACAAAGTAGAAATATACTAATTACTGGTATAATGATGTAGCTAAAGAATTCACAATATTTACATTTCCTGAACTTGAATTATTCAAGGTGACCATTTTATCAAGAATGCCCTGGTGAACTTGCGATAACGAAAATAACAATTTATGCTAAAATCGAACTCCGTAGGTTGATAGATAAAAGAATTAATTTAAAAAAATTTTTAAAAAACTAACATATGCTAATAATTGACTGAATTCAAATGAGAATATTATTTATTTTAATATTGAGCTGATAATTCTATTGGGAAAACATTTAATATACTAGAAAACAAATGATAAATTGAAGAACTGGAGAAACAAATAAATTAGTATGGAGTACTTTGGTTTCTCTTATAGCTAAGAAGACGTGAATGGAATATTCATAATAAAAACAATGTTGAAATCAAAGAACTTGATATATAATAATGATAATAGCAAATAGTATGAACAAGAATGTATTTGTATTTAAATTCCTGGTAGATTAATTCATTTAAAAATATTTTATAATATAAGCATTGATTTGTCACAACTAAATAATTAATTTATTAAGTCAATGTGACCGAAATAAATATATATGACAAGGTGTAGATGATAAAATATCAGTCAATTTGAACTTCCCTTTGGCAAATTACTCTAAGAGTTCATTGTCAGATGACCATGGCCTGCTTTTGTCAATATTTTTAATTTATGACTTTCATGATTTGCAAACTGACACTCCTAAATATTTTTATTGTCATTAAGTTGACATACAAATTTAGATTGTTATGTGACAGACTCTTAAATCTCACTTTTAATATCTATTGTCAAGTGCTTTCTTTTATTTAATATTTTTTCATTGACTTTAATAATTTTGTTTTTTTATTATTCATTTTGTTATAATTTAACGTTTAAATTATTGTTTGAAGTTAATGAAAAATTTATATCATTCGTTTTATCTGTCTAATAAATTATTTAATAAGTAATATAGATAAAAAAACATCAAATCCAAGCTTTTGTATTCGATGGACTTAATTACCAAATTTTTTTATCTATTATTCATTAGTAATGAATATAAAACATAATAAGATTAATATATATTGTTTTTGATGTTAATTATAGAAATGACATTGAATATCATGATTCAAAATAATGTAATGGAATAATTAACTTATAATTGTGTCTGACGTAAAGGCAAATTATAAAAAGAGAAGTATTTTTTACGAATAATATTCTTTATGACTTGGTAATAAATAAAAAAGTTCAATTTTCAGATATTCAAATACGTAACAAACTTTTCAAGAATTGTTAATAGTTGAAAAATAATTAAACAAAATTTAATCTTTAATAATTATACCAAGTTTCGAATTTAAATTGTTATACCTTAATAATTGAAATTGATTATGATAATTATTTAAAAAATCTTGATTACTCAGTGAAAGTAAGATCGTGGCACTACAAAATATGTTTAACTTTTCTTAACACTACTTAAAAAAAAGGTTATACAGAAAAGAAATGGAACAAAGTAAAAGTTTCTGCTCTAATTGCATCATTTATAAAATAAAAAATCAAAATATTGTGTGATTAATTAATTCAAAGTATGATTTAAGTCATCAATAAAGATAAAAAAATGATTGATAAGGAAATCAATAAAGTTATGTTAAAAAATTACGGATTATTATATAAAAGCATTTATATAAAAGATTGACATATGTATACAATATATATCAAAGCTAACGTAAAGGGTTAACCTCACAAATACTCACCAGTATTGGCATTTAATTCTCATTGCATTATATTAGTATTTAATTTAAAAAATTATTACATGTACTTAATCAACTATTATATTATATATTCGTAATTACTATTACACATATTATACACTTAAAATTACATAAAATAATCTAAAACTTTGTTGTGATTTCTCCAGCTGACAGTATTTGTTTATAAATGTCCTTGTCATTATGTTGGTAGTGGTAAGAACTTGTTTAATTATTTTTCAGTTGGTATCAATCAACCGATAAAATCATGTACTTTAATTTGTCTCTGTTCTTTGCAACTTTGTATTCTTTGAATTCGTGTTGAAATCAATTAGAAAAATCTTATTGCGTTTTGGAGTAAAAATTGATCTACTTGTGATATTTTTAATATAATAATATAACAACTAACAATAAAAATTTTTTGAAAATTACAAAGAGTGTATAAATAAACAATATACAATAGAGTCAAGTTATTTTATGATAATATAAACAATAAGACATTATGGCATTTTTTGATAAGAATTACGATAAGGTAATATGGATATTATAATGTATTGAATAAACATTATCACATTATTGCTTCTTCAATAGGAACATCCGCGTAATCTCATTCCGGAATTATGTCGACAATTTTATCATCTTGGATGGGTCACCGGTACCGGTGGTGGAATATCTATCAAACATGGGTAAACGTGTATTTTAAAAAGAATTCTTTAATTACTATTACGATATTAAAAATATTTTAGGGACGAAATTTACATTGCTCCTTCCGGTGTACAAAAAGAACGTATAGCTCCAGAAGATATGTTTGTTCAAGATATAACTGGAATTGAAATTTCAGCTCCACCACCAGAGAAAAAATTTAAAAAATCGCAATGTACTCCATTATTTATGTGTGCATATACTGCTCGTAATGCAGGAGCTGTTATTCATACTCATTCAAAATTTGCCGTAATGGTCACGTTATTATGGCCTGGAAAGGAATTTCAAGTAACACATTTAGAGATGATCAAAGGTTAATTATATCATGATAATTATTAATATTCTTTATGCAGCTACATTGTAATTTAATTACCTTTAATAGGTATAAGAAATCAAAAATTAGGACGAGCTTACAGGTATGATGAAAAATTAATTGTTCCTATTATTGAAAATACTCCATTTGAAGAAGATCTTAAAGATCGAATGGCTGAAGTAATTCAACAATATCCAGAGACATGTGCTGTTTTAGTTCGAAGACATGGAGTATATGTTTGGGGCGATACTTGGCAGCAAGCGAAAACAATGTAAATTACTCAGTTTTTCTATAAAATTTTTAAAATAATATTCTACAATTAATTTCTTATTATAGGACTGAATGTTATGATTATTTGTTTGATGTTGCGGTACAAATGAAGCAAGCTGGTATAAATCCACTTCTTATTCCTGAAGAGTATGAATTAAAACATCAGATGAATGAAAATAGTTAAAATGCAAATTTAATTTTTTTTTTAAACTGATCATTTAACAATGATAATCTGCACACAGAGTAAAAAAATATTTTATATTTTTATGTACATATTTTAGAAAAGAATAAAATTACGAATCACATTCATAGGGCTGGAACTTTTTCCGAATTTTTTTAGCCAAAGTTGTTTCTTCTTCTTCACTCATTTGACAATCTTTCCAATCTATTCGATCATCTAAATCTAATAACTCTTTATCCGCTAAAACTTCTCTTCCAAATTGGAGAGGAAAATTCCGTTCAATTTTATGATATAATTCCTCTCCATTGGGGAGCTGAAGATAAAAATAGGTTGTACCTGGTGGAGCTGTTTCTTCGAGACTTGAAGTTAGAGGTTTCAGGTGAATATTTTGAGAATCCGCAATTTCCTTAAAATAAAATTCAAATTAATACTAGAAAATTCATAACACTTACAATATTCGAAATTAACGAATTAACCATTTCTTACTTTAAAAACCGTTGAAACATGCGATTCGAGATTCTTAGGAATTGGAACTGCTTGCAATTGACAATGAGAGCTTTTGTAATTTCTTTCAAAAAATACAGGTACTCTTCCAGTGCTAGAATAATATCGTTCTACAGCCTTTTTGTTTAATTCTATCTCTTTTTTAATATTTTCAGATACAGTTGATAAACTCTGATAATGAGTAATCGGTAGTATGAGGAAATGATCATCAACTAATCCACCTTTAGCCAATGCTATATACACTTCATTGCTAACTGATATTACTAAATGTTTAGACACATCAGGACTTGACAAACAAAACCAACATTTTGCTTGATCAAATTCTGGCTTCTTGTTTCTTTTTGGTTGTCTATCATTACCTGAAGATCGTTTATTATGTGATTCCATGTCATAAAAGAATTGTTGTGATTTACCACCTTTGTCAGATGGACTATTAAAATTCAAAAGAGAAATATGGTAAGGACTTTGTGTTTCATCCGTAGTTTTTTCTGCTAAATCTTTCAAAGATGTACGATCAACAGGCGTTAAATTTAATGCATAAAGCCATTTATGCTTTTGTGGATTTCCAACCCGAGCAAGCCCAATGAATCTGGTAGCTATTTCGATACTATTTCCACCTTTTGATTGATTTCTAGAGGAAAAGATAACAATACAATAATTGGGTTCAATATTAAAAATAGTGTAAATAATTACCTATATGGGGGTCGCTCGTAATGAATACTTTCAATGCCAGTTACATGATACCTTGGTTTTATGTGAGCAGCTAACCAAGCGATAAGCTGAGAGCCATTATACTTCAAGTTTGGTTCATTAGGATCAAACCGAGTAATATCCATTGGCCATTGCGAGCTTAATAAAAAATCAACTCCACGGAAATTTGGATGACCTTTTAAACAAGCATTTCTAACAGATACAACATCATTTTCTGTTAAAAATATATTTGATGATGAATTTTGATCATTTTTCTCAACACCACTAACATAAGCAATTTTGAGTCCGGAGTCAGCACTATAGAGACCTCGTCTACCTAAATAAAGAATATTGTAACAAATGTCACATCCATCTAAATTAGGATAACATTTCACATGTTCTTCTTTATTTGGTCCAATTATAAAAGTTCTAATTGGAAATTTTTTAATTCCATTTTTGTAGGGCTCTAATTCACTGTTATCTTTTCCGAAAAAATCTCCAACACACAGTAAAAGATCAAAAGGACCATTTTTTTTATTAATTGATGTTACTTTAGAGCTGAGCAGATTGAATCGACCTTCCACATCTCCACAAATTAATATTCTGTGTTTCTCAGCCATCACACATTTATTGAATATATTTATGTAGTAATTATTATGTAAATAAGAAATTTTTCAATTGGATGATTATTTCTTGTCAATGTTTTGATTCACTAGGAATTGAGGTTAGGTTCTTGATTGATTAATAAAATTCTGTTATACCAGAGAAGTCTTCTTTCTGGTTATACCAACAGAATCACGACCTTAGTCCACTTTAGTTCTATTGGGCTCTCTAGAGTTAGATTTCTTGTTCAGAAAGAAAAGGAAAAAATTTTTTAATTTCGTTAATTTAAATTATCCGCGTTTTCAATTAGTACTGATCTAGATGGCATTATACTAGTCTTCGTCACGGAATGCCACCTAGATTGAACTGCTTGCGAATTAGATTGAACGAGAAAATGCAGTGACAGTTGACTCTCTGTGAAATCCAACATTTTCGCTCAATCTATGCAAACCTCGAGGTCATAATTTAGTTGAAGTGTAGTTTTTATATCACTTACTTAGCATCACTAGATATTTACGTGGATACTGAACGTTTATTACTTCAATATTAATTTCTAAAGCAGATAATTAGTAGAGCATCGTCGATTTGGAGGAGTTCGGCGTTATATTTCGATAAAATGACGGCCCACGACCAAATGCGAGCTATGCTCGATCAATTGATGGGAACGGGACGTAACGGTAAGTAAATATTTTCCATCACACGTTGCATGAAACATACGTTACACATTAATTTACACATACCATTTTAGATTATTCTGAAATCATATCAGCCAAGTGTTTGGTACTTGAATACGAGTCAAAACAATATTTTATAAATAAATTCATCAATCTTAATCTTAACTCATTTAAAATATTCCTAGTAATTAATCACTCTATTGATAAAAACATCACATCTACAATTAAAGATTATTT
Source organism: Chelonus insularis (assembly GCF_013357705.1). Lineage (NCBI taxonomy): Eukaryota > Metazoa > Arthropoda > Insecta > Hymenoptera > Braconidae > Chelonus > Chelonus insularis. The sequence goes on from NW_023276522.1 coordinate 650,822, forward strand.
ATAGACACTACTTTATATTGTTTTTATTGATTTTTATTACATTCATTAATGTAAATAATGTTTTGTAGGTGAGAATAATAAATTCCAAGTGAAATATTCGGATCCAAAGGTCTGCAAAAGTTTTCTTCTGGCATGCTGTCCCCATGAAATTTTGTCCTCAACGGTGAGTATAAATCATAAATTATGTTATTTGATAAACTTTATTCAAAATCAAACAATATTCATTTCTACATCGTTATTTTGTAATTTAAACTAAGGAGTTTTTCATGAAAATTGAGACAATATGTTGCACATAGATGCATTCATATTTGAAATAAAATGTCATAAAAAGACTAATCATTGAAATAATCTATTGTATAACGTTGACATTAATTGCATCACTATTAAAAAAATGCTTTGTTTCGATTTTTGCAAAATACTCATTAGTTAATATCCTTGAAGAAGTTGATAATGTTCATTGTTACGTATTATAACCTTATTTATTATTTATTAATTCAAAATAAGGATTCTTGTTCATCTTCTCATTGGTAGTTTTTATTCAATTATACCGAACAGAAAATGACGAAGAAAAAACGCGTTACTAAGCAAAATAATATAAACATAGCCAATATAATTGCCCGTAAATAATAAAATGTAGCAAAATAATGGGCATCAAATGACGGCAACTAATGATGGTATCCCGCTGCAGTTCTTATTTCCAGAGTGTCTGGAAAAACCAATTCCAATCAGAACCATTGTACAGTGTCATTGAGAATAATGTCCGTATGTCGTTCTTGCTCGAACTTGCACGCGCGTTACTGTAAGTACTCAATGCAAAAAATAAGGACGTACGTATAACATTACATATCAATATCATTGTTCTATTTAACCGTAAATTAAACCACCAGATTATGATTATAATTTATAATTATAATAATATTAAGAATGTTAGGAAGCAGATAACACGTCTCAGCCCCATTCTCTTCTATTAGAGAAGTCTAGAAAAGAACAGAAGTTAATGCACGAATGATTGAACTTGTACGCGCTATGGTAAGTAGCGTCAAGCTATTGATTCATGCGAAAATTTTTCAAATACAAATTTTAAATTATTTCAATATCAGATTTAATAATAAATTGTCGCTGTTAACAATTTATTTCTAACAATGTTCGCGAAGACTACTACTTTGATTGACTTGAGACAAATCAATTTTTTAAACTTTCTTTTTTATTATTTAATTATGTTTATAAAATCTACTGGAAACTTTAAGAGACTTTCTCTTTAACTCAAATGTACATTACTAACAATTACTTCGGTTAAAAAAAAATTTTTTTTTTTAGTTCATTTTTAATGAAAATGAGGCTATTCTATTATTGGAATAAGAACTCTAGAACAAAAATTAATATAGCAAATGTTGATATTTAGTGTAGAGAAGAATTGTTATTTTCTAACATTTATTTTTTAATATTTATTTTTCTATAAACTCATATAAAATTAATTGCATCTTTTAGAAAATAATTTTTTTTATAATTATTTACTTTCATTCATGGTTTTATTTTATTTCTTCTTCTATTAATATATTAAAACTAAAATTAATAATTACTAAAGATAAAAAATATAAATGAAAAATTGGTTGTTAATGTCAATTAAAATGTAGTATTTTCGTTTCCCTAATTCGATAAAATAGCAGAGATCTATATTACTTCGATTAATTCCGTGAGTATTAAAAACAATTCAATACAATGGTTCGCTTTCACATCACTCACCAATTGCAGACCTGTAAGTAATTCAACTTTGAAACTTTCTCATTTAATAAAGAAATGATTAAAAATGACAATAAACGGAATAAGAGATAATAATAATTATGTTTTTTCCGTGAATTTATTAATTAAATATTTGTGCATGAAACCGTGAAATAATTAAAAAGAATTAAAAATAAAAAAAGCTATACTCGGATATCATTAACTAATCTTCATTTCTTGTCTCTTTCGGAAGTTAAATAATAGAATCGATGGCAGATTCATTGAAATAAAACAATTGTTATAAGAAGAATAACACAAAAAGGAAGAAATGGCTCAAGAATTAAATTGGAGTGAGAAAAATAATCAAGGATATATTATAGGACAATGGCAAGTTCACTAAAATGTCTCATCATGGATGTACGTATTAAACAACGATTTCCTAAATTAAAATGATGAATAATCGAACAATCAATCGATTAAAATAAGTCCAAATCGTTGTTTTAATTTAAAAATTATATTCTCAGAAAATATGTCATCATATCATTCATTTAAAAATATTATTTAGGATTTATATAATAAGTTATGTCTCATTTAAAAACTTGAATATAATTGTAAAAAATATTAAGGTATGTGTGCTGATTGTAGCATCGTTACCATCGCATTCTCGCGTCAGGCGGAGGTGTTGCCATTCTGTAAGTCAAAACTAACAGATAATTGTCTATCTACCTTTATAGAATACCTAAATATCGCGTAATAACTGATATTATAAAAAATAAATTGTTTTATACAAAACAATTTAGATCTGGATATTTTTCAGACTTTGAACGAGTGAATGAATGAATGAGAAAATGAGAGTGAGAATGAAAGGGGGTTAAAAAAAAATATTAAAACATCAATTGAATTTAAAAATTTGATGATAATTTATAATAATTATCATTGTTCTTAGTCTAAATTCTAAATGTAAAAATGGGGCTTAAGGATTGTTTACCAGATGGTAAGAATAAAATTTATTTTGTATAAATTTAGCTAATAATTAAATGATTTGTCAATCGCAGCGCATGGACCTGGGAGAATGCCCCCAGATTCACGACTTAGCCCTTCGGGCTGACTATGAGGCAGCGCAGAAGAAGAAGGATCATTTTTATGATATTGATGTAAGTATTACATATTTAATATCATTATTGTATAATAAAATTCAATAATTTTTACTAATAAATAAATTAATTGTTTCAGGCTATGGAACATCTTCAAAATTTTATTGCTGACTGTGATCGTCGTACAGAACAAGCAAAGCAACGTCTTGCAGAAACGCAAGAAGAATTAAGTGCTGAAGTCGCAGCAAAAGCAAACAGCGTTCATGTTTTGGCTGAAGAAATTGGAAAAAAATTAGCAAAAGCTGAGCAACTTGGAGAGGAAGGTTTTGTTGAAGAATCAATGAAACTTATGGGAGAAATTGATGAATTAAGAAAGAAAAAGAATGAAGCTGAACAGGAATATAGAAACAGCATGCCTGCTTCAAGTTATCAACAGCAAAAATTAAGAGTTTGTGAAGTATGTAGCGCATACTTGGGAATTCATGATAATGACAGACGATTGGCTGATCACTTTGGTGGAAAACTTCATCTAGGATTCATCAAGATTCGTGAAAAACTTGCTGAACTAGAGAAAATTGTTGAAGAACGACGTAAAGAGAAACGCGAGACAATGATGGACAGAGACAGACATCGCGACAGAGATGATAGGGATCGTGATCATCGTGATTCGAGAAATGACAGAGGACGAGGACTTGGCTATCGAGATCGGGAACGCGACCGTGATCGCAGGGAGAGGAGACGATCGCGATCACGAAGTCGCAGCCGTGGAAAAAGGTATTTTTTAAATTATTTATAGAATTTTAGAATTCATAATATTTATTAAGCGTTCGTTATTTATTTATAATTGAATAAAATCACAGTAATATCAATTATTTCACTGATATATTTTTCTAGGTCCAGACGATCGCGCAGTGGCAGTCGTAATCGTAGGTCCCGTTCGCGGCGAAGTGGATCTAATGATCGCAAGAGATAAACAGTTGATAAGGACGAGGTAAGACAATGACGGTGACGTAAGTGACGATGACGGGATATCACATACAATACAGTCTTAACCCTTTAATGGACTAGACGGTTTTTAATCTTCATCGGATACCCATCCCGGTGTAAAAAATATCATTCTTTGCTGAAACATAATGTAAGCTCATAAGCTAATAATTTTCATATATAAATTTGATCTTATCAATTGAATTATATTATTTGATTAGACCTTTTGAATAAGGTATAAACTGTGCCTGTACATCACATTCATTTTCAATATTTTTTAATATTTATCATAACCATTGTTCCATGGATAATGGAGATATTGTAACATGCACCTTGGACTTATGCGGATATTACGTGAGTACATAGGCGAATAAAACTAATTAAACCTTGAATACACTGTAACAATCAATTTCATTTTAAGCTAAATATTTTATTAATTCAATGTTCAATTTATATTGATAAGAATTCAGGATATTAGTTTGTCACATGTAAATAAATGTAGTTTCATCTTTATTTTAAAACAAATAATGCGTCTTTTTTTTCTTCATATTTTTAGTGTTATTTACCAACTTTAGAGACATTATGTCAATTGTTATGTAATCTTCACAACAATTTTACAAATAAAAAATAAAATACATTCCATAAAAAGGAATATTTAACAAATTCAAAAAATTTTTTGTCATCTATTTGTCATTAAATACTAATTTCTTACTTATAATAGTTATTATTTTTTATTCTTTATGTTATTATCGTCATGATTATAATATCTATAATATTCCCTTATTTTTATCACACATTCATCATCATTTGCCTTTGAATTCTATTGTGCTTTGTCCAACATTGGTTTATTGCTGAACAAATGTCTTTGAGCTCAAATTTATTATTACGTTTTTTGCTGTTTATGTTTAAATAAATTCCTAAAATTATCAACAGACCAGACCACAAATATTGCATTGTAAAAGGTTTATAAAAAAACAAGAAGCTTATCATTATCGTAATGGCTTTTCTGCAAGTCGTTACTGTGGCAGCAATAAAGGCACCACTGTTTTGGACGAGTGTTAAAACTATTTGGATTCCTAAATATCCAGAGACGGAAAAAAGTAAGGCGTATCCATAGGTTTCCAAAATATGCTAGAAATGATAAAAAGTTAATTTTTATGTGAACCAGATGTTGAATTCAATATAATTAGAAATTAGAAATAATTACATCAGAACAAAATGCTACTCCTTTTTGTAATTCTCCTGTCACAAGGAGGATAATAAAGAGATATAAAAATCCTATGCTATAAGAATAAAGGACTACTTCAGTATTTGTAGCCTTATATTGTTTCATAGCTTTTTCCTGAAGGTTTCCTATAATAGCATCGCATATCAAGGCAGAGCTTATCATTATAACTCCGATAATGCTGAATCGTGGAGAAATCATGCTGTCAGCCAACGTAAATAGAACAAGTCCAATACACAATAAGCCTGCAGAAATAAAATCTAAAATTCCATATTGTTTCTTTTGGATTATAATTCCACCTATGAGTACTGGTATCAATTTACAACTTTTAAATATGACCTAAAATGATTAAAAAAATAATTACATCTTTATAAAATAAAATTTTTTTATTTAATAATTGATTTATTTGCCTGCGTAGGATAATTTAGGTAACCAAGAGATGAATTAGAGAAACCCATGGTGCCGAGGGTTAAAAATGCCAGAATAATATAAGTTGACCAAGGAATTCTCCGTGATATTCCCTTCAACGTACATTCTAGGTATCCAAATATAGTATAATAAGCAAATTGAATGAGAGTCAAGTACCATCCATATGGCCTAAATCCATCTAAAGTGAATATTAACTCCTGAAAAAAAAAATGAAATATTTATAGAGTCTCCTAGGCATCATTTTTCAATAGATACTCACTTGAAGATATCCATAAATTATATAAAAAAAGAATACTCCAAAAGAACACCACAAGAATCTAGCTCTATCACTAAATTTGGATAAGTCAAAACAGAGTATTTTCAGTACACCGGTCTCTTGGCTATTTTCAGGATGAAGTTTATTATAATCCATCTTTATAAATTGATTCCAGTCTGATGATTGACTATTAACTGCGTATTTATTACCAATGTACAGACATTGAATTCATTTTCAAATTCTTCAGATCTTGTTATTCCTAAGAACAATAGTAATTTTAAAAAAATGTTATTAAGATTATAGTAGTTTTTAAACACTTAAATACACCTCGATTGATTATTTATGGTTATTTTATCATTGATACTAAAAATTATTCAAGCTTATTTCGATGAAGAATATTTTTGTTGATTTTAGATAGTATTGCTATGTGAAGTATTACATGAATTATTGGGCTATGTCTTCATTTGTTAGGTTTAATAATTAAAAAAGATAGACTCCAAACTATTTCCCAATCATTTGTTGACAATTTTTATTCCATGATTTCCAACAATTTACTGAAGCGTCCTCTCAGCATATACTGTGAACTAATAATTGAAGTAGGATGTAATAATACAAATAATAATTTTTGACAACGTGTCGAAACAATATTGTATATCGTTCAGTTTTTGTATAATCAGAATTGTAAATAGTAATTTTTTATCTATGTTATTTAATATCTTCACTAATTAAATTATTTTTTATTAACTTATTGTGATTCAAAACTTTTAACCTACACGTGTCAACTTTATGTATTCAATATTTTGTAAATAAATTATTATGAATAGCAATGCAGATTCTTTTTAAATAATATAGAATATTTGATATTCAGCAATAACTTTGAAGACTTGTGATCGTATTTTAATGATTATTTTTAATCTTCTTAACTATGTTGAGAAAAAGGAATGTCAATCTCAAGACTGTCAAGGAACTTGACGCTTTTCCAAAAGTTCCAGAGACTTATATAAATAAATCTGCAGTTGGAGGCACCTGTAAGTTATAACTCATCTTTTAACGATGTTTTGTTTGTAACTAACATTATTTAAGTAATATCTTTCATCACTTCATCATCTATTAATATATTGAATCAATGTTTATTTATTTATTTTACAGGTTCCTTCATCACATTTTGTATTATTATTGTGCTTGTGATATCGGAAATTCGATACTTCCTAAATCCTCGTTTATTTTTCAAATTCGAACCTGATACTGAAATTGATGCAAAATTAAGAATAAATGTAGATATTACAGTAGCTATGCCATGCAGTCTAATTGGAGCTGACATTTTAGACTCCACAAATCAAAATTTATTAGGCTTCGAACCTCTTCAAGAAGAAGAAACCTGGTGGGAATTATCCATGGAGCAAAGAGCACACTTTGATGCCTTGAAACACGTGAATTCGTACCTGAGAGAAGAATACCATGCTATTCATGAAGTTCTCTGGAAGTCTAATCGAGCTACATTTATAGGTGAAATGCCTAAAAGGTATTTTTATATATTGGAGAATTACAAAATATATATACCAATGTTCTATCATATTGTAAACTTTATTTCTATTCCAGATCATTAGAACCACTTTATCGTCCAGATGCCTGCCGATTATATGGTAGTATAAATCTAAATAAAGTCGCCGGAAACTTCCACATAACTGCCGGAAAATCATTATCGCTTCCTCGCGGCCATGTACATATTTTTGCATTCATGACGAGCCAAGATTATAACTTTACTCATAGAATAAATAAATTTTCATTTGGGGAAGAAAGTCCTGGAGTAGTTCAGCCTTTAGAAGGCGATGAGAAAATTACAGAAGACAGTAAGCTACCTAATTATGTAATAAGGATCAGTATAATTAATAAAGATTTTTTCTATTTAGATATGATGCTCTACCAGTATTTCATTGAAGTTGTTCCAACTGATATTTACACATTAATGAAAACTACGAAAACTTACCAATATAGTGTAAAAGACTATGAGAGACCAATTGATCATCAAAAAGGGTCCCATGGTGTACCAGGGATTTTCTTTAAATATGACACAAGTGCTCTTAAAGTAAAAGTAATAGAGAATCGTGAATCTTTGATTCAATTTCTAGTTAAGCTTTGTGCAACTGTTGGTGGGATTTACGTTACAAGTGGATTAATTAATAGTATTATACAAGGACTTTGGTACGTCATTTCTTGCAAATTTTTTAGGCAACCTGAAGTTAAAGATAAACGCAGATTGGCTGAGACAAATCATTCTATTATAAAAACATCAATTACTCCAGTGAATTTAATTGATGTTGCAACTCGAGCAACAATAGATGTTACTTTGAAGCCTCAATAAAATATTTTTTGTTGAATTTTTTTTTTATTATTAATTAATTTTCTAATGTTAAAAACTTCAAGGAATCAGCTTAACACACTTAATAGAACTGAAATTATTAATAGGTCATTTTTATTGATAAAAGTACGCATTTTATAATTATTTTTTATACATTAAAATTTTTTTAAAGGCAACAGTGACGCCTGTACATAGACGATAAGTCAACGAGCTGGTTAAAAAATAAGACAGAATGCAATATTTAAGCGTAAAATTCAATATAATATTTTTTTCATTTATGACAATTAATTTAGTTTTATTTTATACATATAATAAGTACCTTAAAGTTACAATTCAACTTAAATTTCTTATTTTTAAAATTCTTTCTTTTCCAGTGCGATTCCACTTATATAATTTTAAAAATCACTTGAGTTTCATTGCTAAATACTTTTAAAATAATTTCATTACTATAATGATATTTATTAATAAATTTCGAACACGAAAACACATTAAATAATAGTAAATAGAAATTATTTTATCTTAAAAAATGATGGAAGGATGGAAATAAGATCTATCAATTGCACCGTCTTATTTTTCACGCTCTTTCCATCAATTGTTATTCAATCAATAATTCTGTACAACGCCTCTCTCTCCTGCAACGTTTATAGATCCTAATATTAAAATATTAATTATGAACAAACCATGATTATTCATTTCACACATTCATACACACAAATACACAATAAACATTCACTCAAGTTTTATACAAAGTAATGGTGCGAAAGTTAGACGTTATACTGAACAAAAAATAACCACTGACCTTCGTCTATTTAATGTTATATATACTTGTACATAGAACTTTTAAAGATAATAGATATATATTTTTGTCTATAAATCGTGAGGGTACAGGTTTCAAAAACTGCATGATAATTCATTAAAAAACAAAATTTCGTGCCGTTACAGCGGGTTTTATAATTTATAAAAAAAAAAGTTATTAAAAAAAATCGAAACCCGTAAACAATGGCACAAGCGTTATTTAATAGTTTAACACCGATTTGATTTTTTTCTTAAGCATACAAAAATAAATTATAGTAATAACGATCGTGTATCTCTTGACTTATTCATGTACAACGAATACTATGTTATACAAGTAATATATAAATATATATTTAATTATATGTATCTTCTTAAACTAATTGCTTAAGATAAATTAAAAAAATGCTTTTTCATACTCTCTAGCACTTGATGGCACCTAAGGAGAGGCAGTTTTTAATATCTTTCGAAGTAATCTTTTTTTTTTAGTAAATTCATTTTTAACACGGTGATTTCATTGAATTGTTTTGTAATTTTGTCATACACTGAATCAAAATTTCTTTGAAAATTAAATAATGACGTGTTCTAGCAATAAAAATAATTCTTATTTGCAAGAATTATGATAAATGATTAAATTTATACACATCACGACGTCATGGAAACTATAAAAAATTTTTTATAAAATAAATTATGAGAATCAAACATGTGTATAAAAAGTTATAAAATAAAACTTGATGTATATAATATAATACATCAAATTAATCATTACTGAACTCTCAAATTTCAAGAACATTTTGACAGTGTAAATAATATTTTTCCCTAAAAATATCACAAGAGATCTTGATTGTTATAATTGTAAATTCGAGGCACAGATTTTATAATTTCCATTTCGGAAGACGGAGGTGAAAGGCGAAGACATAATATAAAGGCTTCTATGGCTTGTCAACAATGTAAGTAATGTTGAAAAGGCACTCCCCTAGGCAATTTTCGTTCTTATTTCCACCATGAAATTTGCTGGTGTACGCTTTGGCTGCAGCGAATTATCTAAAGAAATATAAACGTATAATTTAATGTCGTATTGAATAATTGGATATGAATATTTATCAATAGATTTGTTAAGATTCGATCATACCTTACCTATGTAGTATGAAGTAGTAAATTAATTAAACATTCATAGTAATATATGACAAGACTAGGAGTACTGCTGTAAGTGCTGCAAACGATCGTGTCGTCGTTGCATCCGATTTTCCTTTCACTGAAATTATTATCACTCTAATATTAATAACTAATACTAACTTATTAAATTCTTTCAATGACTTTTGATTATATTTAATCATAATTTTCTTGATTTAACTTAGCAAATTGATAATTAATGATTTTTTTTTTACCATTTTGTGGTTCGTCGGATGCATATTCTTTGCTAAACGTGTGAATTTTAGCATTTGGTGACCATCCGAAGTCATTTTTAGCCACCAACGTCGCTTCATACGATACGCTTGGCTGAAGACCTTTTATAGCATGTTCAACCACAAATTCATTTCCGCTTCCATCTTGTACACTTGGACTTAATACCTTCCACTCTTTATCACCTTTTTCACGATATTCCAGCTGAAAAGAAAATTACCATATTTTTCAGTACTTTATTACAACCATCATAAAAAATTGTTCATTTATTATATTGATACTTGAACATGGAAAATTGGTGAATGCCATTTCTAAAACATATATAATTGAATTATTAGAAATAACAGGTTTTGTAAACTATACTTATTTAGAATAACATGTAATTATTGCGTAATAGAGTTTTACTCTATTTATGACCACCACTATAATTTTGCTTTTACAAATGCTTTGTAATAGAAATAGAGAAAACTGTCTAAGTTTAATGGAGATATTGAAGTAAATATAATGAAGCATTGAATGTCATTAAATATCAATGGTTGAAAATAATTCTCTAGGAAAGAGAAAAATGCAATGTTATTTAATTATATACACACAGCAAAATTTAATTACATATTAAAGTGCTAAGTAAGAGAAAAGAGAAATTTAATACTGAGTCCCTGAATGAGTGAGAATATTTGCTGATCTAAAAGATATACCTAGAGTATGCAAGTCAATCAATGAAATATCAAAGGATTTACTTGAATAAGATATTGAAATAACGATCAAACATTTTTAAAATTATTGAATGAAAATCATTGCGACAAACATGATAAAAATAGAAGAAGAATCATGAACATGCGTTATTTGTAACACATCAACTTGACTGTTTTACTGTTCATGAATCGATTCTTATCTACAATAATAATATTTTTTCAATGCTCCATAGATATCATCAGCGAATTTTGTATAATGATAATTGTTCGAATTATAGCATTGATATTTTATTATGAATTATTACAATTTATATTAGATTTGAAATAATATTTGTGCTTTATAAGAGTGAAAAATACACTTGAGTATATAACTAAATATAAAATAATCATGTAGAATGCATTGAAGCATAGATAACTATGAGAAATGGAGCAATCATAAATTCTAATAGAAATATTAATTACGATTGATCTACGAGTAATTTTGAAATATTGTATCATTAATATGAAATTAAAAATTTATCATTTTCCCTTCATAACTTTATCACAAATACATTATTTCAGAATAATTATTTACAACATTGATAATTATTACAAGATAGTATTATGACACATCAGGATATAAGGATTCAATTACATTTCGTGCAAAATGCTGAGATAATGGATGATTTTTATAACTTTTTTATTAACATTATTATTTCTGACATTAATAACAACCTTCATTCTTTATTTTTCCGGTTAGATCAGAAAATATTTATATGTCTATGCAAGTAATTATGTCGATAAGAGAGGTAATATCATAATAAAAACTATCTGTTATTATTTAGATTATAAAAATCCCCTCTATAAAATTATATAAAATAGCGATGAGAAAATATATATAGGAAGACAACGAAGATTTTTCATCAGTTTGTTTTTTTGTGCAACTATAAACATTCATCATGAATTCTGCAGTTCTATTATTTGTCACCTGTGTAGCTTCGGCTACAGTAAGTTATTTATATGATTAAGTCACCTAAATTCTTGTTTTTTTTTTGTTTCAACGAAGCACATTAAATATCTAAGAGATTGTTTATAAATTTAAACAATTATAGAATTGTTGAAATCAAACAAAGAATTTTAAAAGAAACTTCTAATAATAATTGAGAAGCTTAATAGAGAACATTTTATGCACAGATATTTGTTAATGCCTATGATTCCTTTGAAGACAATCTTGAACAATGGACAGCCCAATGTATTTCAGAAACTGGTGCTAATTATGAGATAATAGAAGCTGAACGAAATGGTGCGGATATTAATGATGAAAGAGTAAAGTGCTTCCATGCATGCATGGCTATAAAAATGGGAGTGGTGAGTTTATATGATTTTTTTAACTCCAAAAATACTTATTAACTTGCTGAATCTGTTTTTACACAGATGTCTTATGATGGTACAGTAGATAAAGAAAAAATCATCAACTTTATTCCACATTATGTTTCTGACGAACAAAGGATGGAGATCATGAGACAACGTGCTTCATGTGTAAATATGGGTAAGTATTTCACTTAGAGGAGTATGCATAATTCTTTTTGATAATGACATTTCTTTTATTCAGTTGGTCCAAACCCATGCGGTACTGCTGACCTTATCTTTAGATGCATTCGCCCAGCAACAGCACGCTATACTTCACCACAAGAACATGGAAAGAACGTTTACTATTTCTTTAGCGTGAAAAGAACATGATTTATTATGTATCATAAAAAAGATTGTTAAAAGCAACTTATTAAAACTCTAAAAGCATTGAAAGTCTACCTATAAAGATGATGTAAAATTTAAAAGTGCAAAAAAAATGGCAACACTTATTTTCATTTTTGTTACAAGGTCATAGTGATGTTGTCATTATAGAATATTAATAAATAAAAATAAATACATCATTTCATACTTACTTTGTACTCAACGATGGGCGAGAAACTCTTGACTTTCCACTTCAAAATCATTGTTGTTTCATCATCAGCGATTTCTCCACCAATAAATTCTGGTTTTGCTGGTGTACCTTCGACCAATATTTCTTTATACGCTTCACCCAAAGGATTTTTTGCTATACATTTGTACTTTCCAAAATCGTGTTTATTAGTATGATAAATCGTTAGAACTCGATGATTTTTATCGTCTGTCATATATTTTTTTTCTTTTTTCAATGAAATTGGCTTGTCATTCTTTGTCCAGCTTACTCTAGCATGAGGATGAGCATGAACCCTGCAGACTAATTCCGTTTCTACAGCAATACCAGTATGAATAACGTCATGGTCGACTTCTATTACTGGCGCAACTGTAACATAATTAAAATTAGTAGCCGTTTAATAAAACTTATCAATGAAAAACGTTGTTTTGAATAAATAAACTTACAGTTAACCAACACTTCAATAGATTGAGATGGTGGGGTTTCCGATTTATCTTCAGCAAGGCATTGATAGTGTCCTGAATGATGTCTTGTTACTTTTCTCAATGTAACACTATTTTCATTAACTTCAATTCCATGACTATTGTTCAACCTCGTGCCCTGTAAATATTTAAATAAAATCAAAATTAGAACCAAATATCCTTCACACAATTTATAAAAATAATACAAGGAAAATTTACTTTGTGAAACCATTTGATTTCTGATGGAGGTACAAGTGTAGATGTGCAACGTAGTGTTATAGTTCCATTTTCATCAATCTCCACTTTTCTTGCTGGATATACGGTGATTGTATCATCCTTAGAGAGTGGAGATTCAGCTCGTGTTACGTGTAGAGAATGAACTAGCTTAATAGGTGGATTGCTCACTATTTGGCATGTATAATTTGATGAAGAATCTTCTCTCGTAACATTATGAATAATAAGGCTATGATTTGCTGCTACAGTTATTCTTTTTTTATCGTTAATTATAAGAGCATCGCCAAAAGATAAAGTAATGTTGTCTTTGTACCAGCTTATTGTAAAGTCCTCTGCAAAAGAAATTTATTCAATTCTTAAAAATACTTTCAACTGAAATGCTTCTACTTTCGAAAAATTTTTTTTTTCTTTTAGAAATAAAAGTAACTGTTTTTTTTCACTTTTGTTATAAATCTTCTTTTCATTGCACATTTTTCAATAAAAGAAATCGAAGCATTTCGTCAAGACCTGACTCAGCATAACTTAATATCCTTTTCTCTCAAAGTTAACAAAAGAATCGAACCTGCATTAACAACATCGCAAGGCAGTTCTACGGTCTCGCCTTGATTCGTTCGTAATGTTAAAGGTTTAGTCCTTATTTCCGGTGGTTCTGCGGGTGTTCCATTGCTGTCATCTTCTTCAGGTTCTTCATCATAATCTGGAGACGGAGGATCGTCATCAGCATACAGGTCATCTTTGCTTTCAAATTGATCTGAACTGCAGTAAACTGAAAAAGAACAAAAAAAAGAGACTTTATATAATTATATTAATTTAAAAAATAATTATAATTATTTATTTATTCTCAGAATAAATTTATATCTGAAGGAAGTTAAATTATTGACTGACGTAAATGTATTGTTTCAGCTATCACAAAAGCTTTTGTTTTTTGTTGAAATGAAGGGTGAGACATCTGGAAAATCTACATGCGAAGCATGCTACGTTAACCCGTTACGTTAACAGGTAAATCATCGTGCCATCATATAAGACATGACATACTTCTACACTTTTAAAGTAGATCTCACGAACATACTGATGGCCACCACGCCCTTGTTAGAATAAATAGGTCAAGCAAACACTTGTCATTTCAGTCTATCCTGATCAATTTAATCAACCTCAACTGATGCACTCATTTTTCTTGTATCCCCACAATTACATTTTTCTTGTCGACAACTTGAAAAAAGTAGGGAACCAGCAATGTTTACTTTTATTTTGAATAAGAATAAAAAGAAATGAAAGTGAACAGTCTCCCGATGTTTACTAATAATTCATGTAAGTGGGATTACGTTTATTTGATCTAGACTTTGTTAAGAATTGTGATCTTTGATGTTTCAATCTGGACTATTAGGGCTGAAGTAGAATGATGATATAGTCATTTATCTTAAAATAGAAAAAATATTCAAACTCTAAATGAGTGATTTAAAACGTGTTTTAAGTTAATGAGTGGGTTTCAATCATAGAATAATAAACCATTTTCAACAGAAATATTTTTTCTACTTCATTGAATATTTTAAAACTTAAAACATTCAATGTAAATTTTTCTTCACGTGATTGATGAAAATTTAATCACATATAATTAATGATAATGATAATTGAAAATTATAGGATACATTCTCTAACACCATTGAAAAAAATTCAATAATAAATAGCCTGGAAACCTGCAAATCATCCTCCCTATCTGCTCTATAATCACGTCAAAAATATGATTATATTACTAGAGAATCTGGGTTAATGTTTAATCACCCTGCATGCCGATGCTGATATTCTCCTAGAATTCTCCCCCGGCTACTAGGGAGGGAAAAGAGCTTAGCAACGACCTGGGCCACATGGAATGATATCATGTGATGTCACAGGCGCCACGATGCCTCATTGCCTACCAATGTCTATCGTTTCCAGCTTCCTACGCTCCATGTACCAGACCTTTCCTCTTGTGATTTCATACCAAGTATACAGTTTCTTTGCGTTACCCTCTCAGACAACACATTAATAAATTGCTTCTCACTCCTCACTTCGCTCATCCTGATTCAAGACAAAAATTCAGACACTTTTCAAAGTAAATAGTCCATTACTTTTATTGATGATTGTTTGGTTTATGAATCAACTAATTGTTCTCTGCAATCTGCAAGACCATTTGGTGTATTCAGTGTTAAAGGAGACTAAAATGGAACACCAATAAATATGGTTGAAGGTGTGGTCATTGATTCTAGAGTTTGTACTCTGCAATATTGTCATGTAGGTTCAAGTTATTTCAATAAAGTATACTTTTTTATGCTAATATTTTCATAAATTAAATAAATTACTTGGGCACAAATAATATCATTATGAATGGCTGTTGAATATTATTCATGTTAAATAATTCATTAAATGAAATTCAAGCGTTTCGTCATCTTATGAATATAAAGTTTTTTTATTGTTGGTGATGCTTCTAGCTTTTTCAAGAAAAAATAATAAATAATTGTACATGTTGATGTTGTTTCAGTGAAGTAATAGTTTTTATTTTAAAATAGATTCAGTTTTTAGTTCAGTGTACAAATTCTGTTATATTTTAATAGCTTTCTCGCTAGTATATTCATAAATCAAGCACGATCATAAATTGATTACTCAAAGAAATTGGCGGATGGATCGCTCACAGTTATCGTTGCTTACATCCGTGGCGCACCCTCGATTACTATACACTACAGTTCTAGACTCAGTCAATCGTGTTCATCTGCAAATAATGTTATTTGCTAGCCTTCAGTCTAGAAGACAAATATATCTTTCTTATTATCACTTTAATTCAGCATCGTTTAGTGAATTTATGTCATTGTACATCAATTATTTTGCCGACATTAACCATTATTCTTTCGCAATCTCAGTAATAATAATCTGATTTTTTTTTTAGACTCCAATTCCCTGAGAGATTTTTTTGAATGCATAAAAACTTGATTTTCTTAATGGAGTATATTTTACAAATGTTTATTTACCCAAGAAAAAGTGAAAGTAAAAAGCTTTTATTTTTATGGATGATTTATTTACTGTTAATAAATTCGTGTTGAAAGAATTTCATTCATAATTATTATATAAATGTAAACATAATTATCTGCTTAACCAGGCATCACAATCGATGTGTAACTATTCATTTATAAGTTTAACACCTCTTAATAAAGCTGAATCGATTGTCTTTAATGTCACTTGGAAATCATATTTAATTTACATTAAAAAGTCTCGAAATGATTAAAGCTAATAAAAATTATACGTAGCTAACTTTTTATTCAAATTCAATGGCAGCAATAAAACAACTTATTATTAATCAATTATCCAAAGAATTTGTATTAGACTTCTTTGTTCTTCATTATTAAAAAAGTGTAGTTGAAAGTCTAGTAGAAAAAACTGGAATTGTTTATTGCCGGAAGCAGAGGATGGTGGTTGGCGATGTCAAGAAATACTTTGAAGAGCGAAATTTGTGTCAAATTTTTGTCATGCAGTCACGCAAATGGAAAGAATTCGGTGGTATTAATGCAGTTGGTAAAGCCTCAATGTTGGAATGGTCGAAATAACGGGGTCGTGTAACTTGCTAACCGTAAATCTATTTTGAATTTGGTACACGCTTTACTTCGCCGGGCGGCCATGATGTCATCCAAGTGGTTTAGCTTGCGCTTTGCATGACGACATCGCCAAAAAAAGTCCTCTCGGTCAGGATCATGTGTCCATGCGTAATTTCCACGTCATTGTTATGTTCCTGTAAATTATTGCGGCCTTTGCTAACTTGGTAAGATAGTCACGTATATGTCCAAAATTAGTGTGGTAGCATTCGCGGTTTTGGAATATACGGGCACGTGATAATATGCTAAGAAGAATGATATTACTTAATATTGTGATGTCAACTCTAACTGGTTTTTCCAGGATACTCCGAGTCACCAAGGAATAAATATCATATCGACAATAATAGCCATCATGATTCATTCCTTTAATTATCGTATAATACAATCACTTGATGCTTAATCAATTCAGTTATTAAACTCAATGAATAACTCCCTTGGCATCTTAAAAAACAGCTTGGACATGTTCTGAATATCTTGATAGAACTGGGTATCACATCAACAAGTCAATTATCAACCTAGTCAATCCAACTCAGGATAAATGATCTCTCAGCATCGTCAATCTTTCCCTTTTCAACGTCACTCCAGCTTCCCTAAATGCTTCATAATCCCAAGAGCTTACAGATGAACTATTTTTAACAATTATGAGTCTTTAGATTCAATTAAGTCATACAAAAGTGGGCAGCTTTTTTATTTAATAGAAAAGTATTTCTTCAAATCATTCCTCTTCAGTTAGAGAATTACTTAAGAAATATTCAGATAATTTATTTAGATAATAAAAAAAGAATAATTATATGATAATATATTTTTCTAGGCCACATCAGAATGATTTCAGCAGACTAATTTGGCAGATCTGTATGATCATTTAAAAAAAGTTGAGTGACTAAATCTGTTATTTTTAGCAAAAAAATTACTGCTATGACATAATTTGTATAGTGATTGCTAATTCAAACATTTTAGTTCTTTAAATAAACATTACTCAATAGATGTCCACACGTTAATAAGCAAATTCAAAAAAGATGAACAATTTAAAATAGTGGTTATTAAATGAGTCAATCTGAAAAAGGACGATGAAGTTAATGTTCATTTCTTCAAATTTCTTCACTCTCCCTGAGTGCTCAGCATAATAAAAAGGGCCCACAACTTGACGATATAGCAAATACAAAACGAATGACGTCATGTTCCAGCATTCTCTCACGCTAATGGTTATTATTGTGCTGTTGCTCACACTCCCATTCCATACTCAAGAAGTGCCATACAGTCTCAATGTGTTTGCATACGTTGGCGTGGACAAAATAAAAAGCGTACGCTTACTCGTTTCAATCTAATGAGCATGAGAGGTCAAGCTGAATGCCATTGACCCAATATAAGATTCTGCTGAATTAAGAAAAAGTTGGTAAGTTTGTCTTAATTTTGTACCAGTTATAATGATGCTTTTGATTTGCTCTGAGCATGTTGAGTTAGAAATAAACAAAGAAGAGGGAGAGAAAATGGTAGACATGGAAGTTGGATCTTGGCCAAGTGGCAGAAACATCATAGACATCAAGACACAGGTGCTGTTCCAGCCATCATTTTCCCCTTTAACTTGATAGTAAATGTACGTGTACATGTTGGTACTTGGAAGCGTTGGATTTATCGTTGATGATGATGATTCTTTACGACATTTCTAGCCAATAGAATTAGAACCGGCTTTGTTGGTTGGGTCAGTATGATAGCTACAGGTTTTCAAGTAAGACAAGCTAAACTAGAGAGCTAGATCAGAGAACAATGACCCGGGTTCATCCTGCAAACTCGTCACGCGTCCATTTAACCCTGCACACGTCTTGGCTACACCATGGCTCTGATACTTTCCCTTCTTTGGACACCAAGCTTTGTGGAAGGGGAAAGCAAGGGGGGGTTCAGCCCCCTTTGAGAAAGATAAATATCTAGATTGTCGGCATTCCTTGCTAGCTGTTAATTTACACGAATCATCCACCACATTTGGCCTAAAAGTATTATGAGCTGATTATTGTTGTTCTCCAACATCATGGCAACGTGCCTGTAGAATTCTCTATCTCCTCTTGATCGAGATTACACTCAATACTTTTGTGATAATGCTGCTATATACTTCTTTCTTGATGGTTTTTTTATTTATCCACATGATGGTCCAGTGTTGGGATAAAAATTTTAATGATGAAGATTAAACATCATAAGACAAGATAATATTTATAAATATTTTTTTGATACCAAAAATTCTTGTTCCAATATAAATAGGTTTTTTATAGAAAATAAAAACCAATTTATTTTAATAAAAGTATCTTTGTCTAAATTTGTCAATTGAATCATTCATTGAATTCGTTATTAAAGATTAAATATTTAAGATTCTTGCTGAAGCTGAAGCATAATATTATTAGACTTATGTCACCGACAAACAAAAAAACAATTGATCAAAATTTCAATGAAAGAGAAACTTGGGCTTAATTTGCAGTTAATATAAATAAATCATCATATACATTTAGGTAACTTCTGTTATGAGGTGTTTATTGTTCATATTAACCATCATAACAACCTATCTGTGGAATTCTTCAAAGCTTTTATCCGCACATTACATTGGTATTCGACTCTGTTCATTAATCTGATCATCAAATATTCAATAACAATCAGTTGTTACAGTCACGCCTGGATTGATATCAAGTGGTGAGTCATTTGATGACCATCTTCTTTTTCTTTTTTTTTAACTTAAGACTGTAAGTCACTCAACGATACTTTGATCATGATGGAAAAGAGGCGGAGGTTTCATGGCTGAAGATACTAGAAATACTCAGGGTGGTCGTGAATAGAATTAATTGATGCTCACATAAAACTCTATGAGATCTTTTGTATATGGTCCGTGTCTTCTAGCAGTAAATAATCATCAAGACTTGAGGAAAGCCAGAAAACCATCGAAAGGTTCATTAACATTGACACATGTGTGTGAAAAAATAAATAAAAGCATGGCAAAGAAAGAGAAAGTGTCATTATATGTCACTATTGATCTGGATATACTTTTTGACAGAGTATATCAACACTCGATGTATTTTTTTTTTCTTTCATTCTTGTGCATTTCTTTTTCTTCTTTCACCAAAAATCTTGCTTTCCCTGCACGTTCTTTTATCGTTTCATTCACCGCCAGGAAATTTAATCTGTAATGTTGTCTCAGACGAAAAAACTTTTTTGTTTTCTTCACTGAAAGTTTCGGGTGCTTCTAACGGGAAACCTTACGACTCTCTAGGGGTATTTTTTGCCAGATTCATTGACAATCGATATGCGGTCAAATCCTTCATGTTTCTGAAGCCAGTTAAACGAGTCTTTATGTTAACAAAAAAAACTGATGGATTGAATTTTTTACAGAATTATGTGAAATAAGCAGAAGAATGAATTTAAAAAGATTCATTGAATACTAAAATGAAAATAAAAAAGTTATCTTGTTTGAAAAATCAAAGTATCCAATTGAAAAAAGATGTTTAAACAGGGTACTCAAAAAATAAATTATTAGACATTATTTGACTGTGAGTATAGTAAAAGAACTTCTTTCACATTTTTTGAATAATTACCCTTCATAAATATCTCAAGTATTTCTAAAGACTTTCAGAAATGACTGATAAACTGTTGGAACATCTCAAGCTCATAACTCAAGATCAACTTGGTAAGCAACATTCGCATTTCGTAGCTACTTTAAACAGTGAGATATAGTTAGGCATAATGATGGTAATAATACAAAGTACATTTGCCTCATTACTGTTAATAAATTGGCTATTAATTAATCAAATAAAAAATATTGTGGCTGGGTATCGTTTTCTATAGAGTCAGGAGGATTAAGTTGCAATTGATGCAAACGAAGCAACGGTATATAAGCTAGCAGTGAATAGCAGTGTCCAAGCGATGATGTCAGAGCTCGCTTAAGGTTGCTAACTTGCCGATCCGTAATTGCACCACACGTGCTTCATTACCATGACAATTATGTCTCCCGGTTGAGTAAAACGTGGCAGACCTAATGCTCATTTCCTCGTTTCCCTTGGTTACCCCCAACTATTTCTATCTGCGACTTTTTTCTATCTTTCTCAACCATTAATTTAAACTTCCCTCTCTATTTAAACCACTTTTCTGGGTTAGGCACCATCATAGTCACGGACTTGGCACCATGATAATAGGGAAAAAAGCCGGGCTTCCGTTTGCATACAATTCACTTGTAAATCATGATTAAAAGTGTTTTATGTGGGGGCGAGGTTAACCCACTTTTTCCATAAACCTTGGGCATGCTTTCTGGAGAAACTAGTCTTCTTGCTTGTGTATTTTACTCTTCCGTTTACTCATCTATCAGACTAGATATCAAGACACTTCTTAGAAGCTTGCTTTCGCATTTGCTGACCAGTCTTCTACCTGGTCTTTCATTTATGGCACTGTGAGAAAATCTAGTATCATTATCATGATACCACGACCTGAGTTGTAACTAACGTTCCATGAAAGTTAAAACAAAAGATCAACATTGTAACACTTATCAAGCGTGTTAGCTTACTGGCTCCATGATTAACTCAGATTACATTGATGTCTGGTGATGACATTCATTCTCTCTATTTTTATTGCTGCAAAATTAAACTTTTTATTTACTAGCTGCTGCTGTTAGATAATCTATTCCATGTTCTTAGGTAATTATTTTAATTGTCAACTGAATACTGAATAATTTTAATTAAGTGTGTAGCAATAGTGTTTATTTTGCATGAAAATAAAAAATTCATGGATTTGATGATTGTCATATAAGGAATTTTTTCTTCAAGTTGATTATGAATTCTTAATATAATTAAGTATACTGAGCTTGCTAATTATTCGTTAACAAGAATTAAGATAAAGAGTATTATTAACTTGTAATAATCACTCCTACGGATCAATACATGCATTTACTCTTTGATGATATCAGTCTTCCTATGGTTGTTAATTTGAAAGTAAACATTCACTTAAGTTATTGTGTGTAATAATACATGTCAACAATTCAATTTACCAAGTTTTATATTTGATAGTATCAGCTAGAATTAGATCATTCCATCAAGGAATGTATCTGAAAAAAATTACCTATTGATTTCTTCTCCATAAAAATAATCATAAATTAGAAAGAAATATGTCCAGAACAAGAAATAAAAAAATTCACCGTGACTTCATCGTGGTTGTTATTTGACAATAAATCTTCGGATTCTATAAGATGAATTTATCGTTAAAAAATATTTTTACAAGACTTATTCCTTGTGTCCTAGCTGATGATCAGCACGATCTCAGTCGTGTATGTCGAGTGAATACATTAAAAGCCCATACATTACTTCCGCTTATGTAACGGTTGCTACAAGAGGACAGTTTAGTATGTTAATTGTAATTTTATTTATAAAAATACATTTTTCTCTTTGAATCTTTACTTTATAATTAACTCCAGCTTGTCTTGTCAATAATTTAATCAAGATTTAAATTACGTAAGAAATGGGAACTTGATATCGCACACCTGGTACTGGCAATTTTCCTTCATTTCTCTTTATATTAATAGAGAATGTGACTAATGATAGACCTTGATAAATACAACCTCAACAATATGAAAAAAGAAAAAAATGTTAAATGAATTCATCGACACGCATTACGTTACGAATGTTTTTGTTTACTGTTGGATATAGTGTCTATGAAATGCTGAGAAGGTAAGACACAATATTCTAAACCACAACTTTTATTTGTATCTGACCTAGAAGTTACATCTTGACTTTTTTTTTAATTGTTTGATTTACTTCTCCCTTTGAAAGTCAGTTGAGAGTCTGAACATCAAGACAAAGCCTTTTTTTTATTCTTATTTTTTTTAATTTGCACTTTTCTTTACAGCACAAAAGAATAACGTATTCCTTCAAGTTGTGGCGATGCTGCGGTGCTTTTACGATGCAATGCCTCTCTTGCTTATTCACTAGCACATCGAAACATTAGTGAATGCATGTGCAGATGCGTGCTGCACGAAAGTACACGAATAAACAACCAAAGCATAGAGAGACGCCTGCACGTTTTGAATCTCTTTCACACTCATTTCTCTTGCTGGTCTTGAAGCTGAGATCAACGACCTAGGATTTGGTGCTGAAAATGAATAATTAGATAATACTGTAAACTGCATATTTTAATATTTTTGCAACTCATGCAGATAATTTCCAGCTTTTTGTGATTTTTTTTTTTCAAGTTTAAGGATTATTTATTGATGTAAAAATTCTTGAGCCAGTGTTGAAGGATTATTTGAAACCACCAAGAATTTCTGGAGGATAAATGGATAATAAATAATGAGTACCAGCTGGGAAAATATATATTTTTAATTAATATAAAAAAATATCAGAAAAATTTGCGGAATGACGGAAGAATTTTATTGAAAAGATAAGCATAAATTAAATATGATAATTTTATTGCATGAATCTTGACTTTTGCAATAGTCTATTAATTTTATAAAATCTCTAGATCTTACAAAAAGGTAAATATGCAGTAAAAATTATTTTTTATAATCTATAAATTTCCTTTCAAATAATATTTTTTTTTTTTATCTCCATTTTAATATTAATAAATAGCTTAATAACTATTCTCCCACATGATAAATCAAGGCTTCAACCTTATTTGACATTTCAAACATAAATACATTTATTTTACAACATAATAAAAATTGACAAAAAATCTCTCCACTTTGTCAAAGTAAAAAATAAAAACTAGCAACTCCAAAAAAAAAAATAGTTCAATTTTTTATCGATTATTTTTTTCTATCAAACATCTTGCTGGTTTCAAATATCTGTTTTTTTCATCAATTTCTGTTGGTGCTCTTGAATTAGGGTTTAATGACCCTCAAGGTCTGATCCAACATAGTGTGTCTTGTAGGAGCGATAATTTTTTCCATGTTCTCAACAACATGAAAGTTTTTGTGGTGCAAGGTACACAAGGATATTTCCCTGATGTTCAAAGCGGAAACACGTTTAGCATCGATCTCTATCAAAACCTGGGGGATGCATGAATGGACGATTGTTCAATGCCTGAGACAAATTACAAACTATCTGGCAAACAGATCATGAATGTCGGTTGATTGGCCCGTCATGAGTAATTGTATTGGAGATCTAATGATTTTCATTATGTCCAACAACTCCATTATCTATCAACTCTAATTTATTTAATTATATTCAATAAGTGCTGCTATATCAAGCTGCCATTTTCTTTTGATTTTTATCAAAGATAATAACAACAACGACAATGGGTATTTTTAATACATTAAAATATGTGTGGATTTAAAAATATTTGGTGTCTATTGTTTCGTAAAATTATGGCGTAAATTGTTATTGAAATAAGGCGTGACTGTTTCAATAAGATCAGTAAACAGTGTCTGAAGGCAACGTATACGCTTTGAATATACTTCTTGATCGATGGAAGTCGATTTCTAACGACACATAAACGACTGGAATACATACATTATACATTAAATTCTCAACTTAGCCCAGTAAGTCTTATTTTAAGGTATTTCCTATTAGTATTCTTGGGTCAAACTCTTTCAAGTTACTACATCTCCAAGTACTTGTGCCTTTTTGACGTCCACATAGCTACTTCATCGTGCAAGCCATCCAGTTATATTATTAGACTGGCGATAGAATTCACTGCAAAGAGAAGGGGGTAAGGAAAACCCAAGTTCCATCGAGTCTTTCTACTATTTCTCATGTTCATGATTGAGTCTTACTAAAATAGAGCAAGATTTTGCCCTGTTTACTCCTGGTAGAATATGTAAATGTATTTTTACGACCAATTGAAAGGCAGAAAATAATAATAGTTACTTTTTCTCAAGTAAAAATATACTATTCCAAATATATTTAGCAATCTTTTTTCTAAATTTGAGAATAATATTCTTTAATCATAATTATTTTTAACATTATTATCAATCTCTTTTCTGTTGTTTATTCTAATAAATTATAATTTTTTATTCAGTCAATTTATAATCTATTTTCAAATGTTGATTGGTTTTATTTTAAGTTATCGTTTAAAATAGAGTCATTAAAAATATCAACTACTATAATTTGTAGTAGTAAACTATTTTTCCTTCTCTATTCAGGGGTTCATTAAGTCATTGATTTTTCACTGAAGTAAGTTATAATATTTAATATAATACATTTGAAATAATTTATAAATAAATAACAAGATCGTTATAAAAGTCATTTGTGCTGTAAATCTGTTTATTCTACATAACTTGATGCCATCAGCATAAATATGCGTGCACTTAGACCTCAGATGATAATGAAAATAGAGCAAAAGCCGTTTGTCGCCAATGTTTAATACAAAAAAACCAATGATTTCTCATAAAATAAAATAGTTATTGTAAAATAATTGAAATAAACGAGGAAAATAAATTTATAATAATATCTCACGAGATATATAACCGTATGTACAAGAGTTCAATTTAACTTGAAATAAATTCTATATTCAACTAAACTACTTCATACACTTGAAAATATATTCACTATCACGAGTGACATAATAAAAATATAAATTTACAAGCAACTTGGTTGATAAGCGAATGCAGCGATTATCTAAGTAAATGGAAATTTATTCGACCTACACTACTGATATCACACACTGGAGCAAATGTTTTCAATGAATGTGTAACTTATTTGTTTAGCATTCCTTTCGTCACACTCTCTATATATTTCGGGGAGGGTGCCAGGTGTGTTTTCCTGGATTCCCTCGGAAAAATACGACAAAGCTTCATAAAGTCTATAAAGGAAAGAAAGGCAATTTAGGCATCATTTATACATCTGTGTGTCCCACAATTCGTGATTGTTCGACATATGTCCATGATTTAGGGAATCAGACACACAGAAATTAATGCTGTGTCCCTCACTCCCTTTCTTCTTTCATGAGACATTCCAAAATTCTATTAATAAACGAGACGTTAAACTCTAGATAGAAGAAGACGACAACACGCAAGCTACAATTTTCATTAAAACGCCCATGACACTCACACGAAAGTTTTTCTTATCTTTCTTTTTTCACTTCATTATTTATGATTTCAAAGCCACATAGCTCTGATGAGTAGTTCATGTAAATTTGGATTTTTAGTTAATTTTAAATATTTCATATTTGTGAGTAGAAAAAATGTGTTTTTAACTACCAATTAACTAATAAGAACAATCATTAAGTAAATGAAAAATAGTTTTAGTGGTAGAGGAAATTTTAAAAATATACTTTATTGTAGGAATGTTTTGAGAAAGGAATCTCTTGATTGAATTAATGAAATTGGCGTTTTATTAATGAGAAGAAATAATTAAGGAGAAATGAATGTTTTATTGCAAGTCACGTTTATCATAGTCCAGAGAGTAAAGCAGGTTTCAGTGTACGTGACATAATTTTCCGTGACCCAGAAAGTTAGCGGACAAACCTAAAGACTCGTCGCTTAGTTTGTTGTAAGAGACTACCCTTAGTCATTCTTTCTCTTTATTTTCTTCAACACACACTTAATTCTACGACAATGTTGATTGTTAAACTGTGCGTGAGGTGAGTTAAAATTCATCCACGGGCCAAAGAAATCGTGAACGCCTCGCCTTTATTGAAAATACCTAACGATTCCATTCAAAGAAAAATGTATAAAAGAAAGAAAAAAACGTAGAGTAGAATGGAAAAATAATTCTAAACATTTCCTCTAGAGCAGAGTTTTCCATTGACTGGAAAATAGAAGAAAAAAAATCACTGAAGATCGGTTTGTATACATGAAGAAGGGGTGATGTAAGGATTGGAACACTCTTGAGGAATGCTGAAGTTCAATGGCCTCTACAAGAAGTCAATTTTTATTTCTTGCAGCCTAGCAACATCGTCAATACCCAAAGGTAAGTCAAGGCAATCTTGTCAAGACATTGCTGGAGGTATTCGAGAGACAGATGATTGAAAAGAAGCCAAGTTTATTTGATTTGCTAATGAGATAATGCGTCCGAAATTTTATCCATTAGTTTAACAGAAAAATTGCTAAGAGAAATCCAAGTAACATATTGGGGAGGAAAATGAATAATTTTAAATCAAACTAATGTAATTTTAGCTGATGATAAATAGTTATTTATAATTAATCAATATATTTGTGATCTGAGTCATCGACTCTACCAACAGAGACAGATGTAATACAAAGCGGGTGGAGGATGGAGAAGATGACTTTTACGAGAGATAACACGGCGAATCAAGTTGGCAATAATTCTCTCGGTTGCATCTGAGACGATAGAGTGGAAGGGACAAGGCAAGAGATTGTGGTCGAGGGTACGATGTCAAGTACAAATAAACGACTCCAAACGCTTAAAAGCAACTCTTGTCTTCCTTACAAATATTTTATCATTTCTTCGAATACTTGAACTTACTTGTGTTAATTAGCAATTAAACTAATCAAGACTAAATCTAAATTTCAAAATTATATTTTACTTCATTAATTCTTGACAATGAATTATTAACAATCATGGTTGACATTTTTTTCTTTTTTAATATTCAGATTTTTACCTATTAAAAAAATTAACAATAAACAATAATGATTGATTGTAATTTTAAAATTAAAAAAAATCTAAATAATTTTGGTTTTGGATTTTGATTATTTAATCAATAAAAAAATCCATGATAAATTGTTATATTGATCTGTCACAACGTCAACTTGATTTTATTTATCAAACTTATAAACAAATAGATGATAATATTTTATTTATATTGCAGAATATGAATTTAACATCAACATAATCTGTAATTATAATAATAAATGATTTATTATATTTTGAAAATTGAATATTTCATGGTTTAATTATCCATTTGTCGATAAAAAAAATCATCAGGATAAATATTACCTACTTATTCTTGATAAAGAATCTAAAAAAAAAAAAAAGTATCAATCTAAATTCTTATTAAATGATAAACTGAAAATTCAATGCAACTAACTGACATGTATGTCTACATGACTTAGAATGTATTGCGTGCACTAATAAATTAATTAATTACAATCTTGCGGTAATTAATTTAAATACTTTTTCATCTATTAGTATATTATTATCATCATTATGCAGACAACATTATAATTATATCCTCGTGTAGATAGTCTAGTTTATGTTGAATGAATACATATGACAATGGCGTTGAAAAGAGTTGATGCTAATGAATACATAATACCATTAATAACTCAAACAAGGAGCATGACTAAGTTTAACTAAACAAATCATCTGCTGATTTATTCACAACGCTATTCGATGATATCCAGTTATGGAAGTCGTTGGCAATTTATTACGCCACGGATAGAACTGTACTATGTAGAAGCGTTTGAATCCTAACGGGCCAGGGACGTTGGTGAATTTAAATAATTGTTCTCATCCTCAACCTCATGATCTCATCGGACATTTCAGAGCCAATATAACGATCCTTGTTACTACAGAACATCAGACCGACCCGATGTTAAAGCTGGAAAAATCATTAAATCAGATTAACACTGCTTGAGACTTGTCTGACCTTTGAGCGCCAGACTTATAACTTCCCGCTATCAATATTTTTCACACTTTTCTTGAAAACTCATTATTGAGTAGATGTGACATCAAATATCTTTCATCTTATCTCTTAAAGACTTGTAATAATTTTCATTTATTATAATTTATTATTTATTTTTTTAAAATGAATCATTTTTACTTAGTTGATTCCGCTTAAAACTATACAAACATTTCAATTCAAGCTAACTACTGGAACCACTTTTTTGTCTATTTATTTTTAAAAACGACGGAAGTTAGAAAAGTAGTTCAGAAATCTGGTCATGTTTCTAGAACAAAGGTGGTAAACAAGGGTCAGACAGGTGTTGAGAAAAATTTTGAAGAAAAAGAGGCTTTTAAACCATTTTGGATACCAGGTAACTAGGGGATTTGATGGGTAAAAAAGATACTTTTCATCATCTTTTGTTTGTTTATTCGTAAAACTTCTGTTTATTGATGATCACATTAGCACTCATGACTTGGTTACATGGGTTTCTAATCAATTACTGTCCACTGATCATGTCAAGCTAGCACGTGCTACATTTAACATCTTCATCAACCCTCTGGAAGTTCGATCATAATGACAAAAGAATTCCCTGGAGGTATGATTAAAGCTCTTGTCACTCAATGAAACTCCTTCAAGCATCTTCCAGGTTATCTATAAAACTACAATGGCGCCTTCATCTCTAGTATAGAATGTGACCTAGAATACTTTGCATTCAGATGCAAATTTATTCAGAGCCGGATCTCACTCCTGCCAGTGCAAGTTCCCTAGAACCCGACATTTGCCGTGTTCTGGAAGGAATAAACGAGCTGGTTGAGTGTATGAAAACCGGTCGGCATTGGTTTAAATTATTCCCAAACTATATACACAAACTAATATTGATTGTCATCTCTAATATCTTGGATTATTCATCACATCTACACGTATCAATGGAGATCCAAATTCACACTTTCTTGCACGAATGTTTCACATGAAGAATGTTCATTAATCATTCTCTGTTTCAGCTCGTAGTTAGTCATAATGGATGCAGGCCATGTGGGTAAACAAAAACAGTCTTTGGTATTGAAGATAATATTGATGAATTCACAAAGGATATTGGACTTTAGAGATGAGAATTAATGGACCGAATAACCATTTACATTCTTTGTGGCAATCTAAAATAGCCCAGTCAGCTGGTGGAGAAGTTAATTCTGATAGAAATTTGGAAAATTTTTGTCCTATAAATATTCACATTGGTCTACTATTTGGAGAGTCTTCCTAGGTAGATTAGGTTGAGTGGATAAATTAGTTCTGTTAGAATATCTCAATAATTATTAGTTCTATGATAAAGACCTGTTCTATGATCCATCAATTTTTACATAAAATCAATTTAAACACTTTTTTCCTGAAGGTTAACATATCTAGAAACAAACTGATCCAAGAATATTAAAATGAATTGAAAAGAATTCATCATAGTTAGCTCCCCTAAATCAGAACTATACTGCTGAGCCCAAACCAAAGAAAAAAATAATTCAAGATTCAAGTGGATCATGGCTGAAAGAATACCTAACATACATGTTACCACAAATGAAACCCTGTAGAGAATAAAGGAAAGGATCTTTGAGCACTTAAAGTTCTCGGCAGTGTCATAAAGATAACTTCGCGGGTGGCTGGTGTATGTGATGACGCAGCGTCGGGAAATGTGTTCTTACTTTTTTCTATCTCTTTTCCTTTCTTTAACATCTTGAAGATAGTCTATAACACAAGGCTACTTCTGATCAGTGGCAGCTAAATGTTAATGACAGTCCAATGATGATAAAAAATCCAACTTTTGCACCCGCAACTTGGCAACATCGCACTCTTCTGCCATTTCATTAAGCATCTTTACTCCTTTCCCGTGAGTTCCTCAAGCTATCACACATGGAACAGATTCACATGGTGTTAGTTGTTGGTTGGTTGATGCTATATAAAAACCTCAAGTGCCTTTCCTCAGCGGTGGTAGAAGTCGAGCAGTTCTATAATCCATGCTGACTCGATTCTCTTTTATTAATCTTTTTCTCTTTTCTGTTACTCTTCTTCATGGTCACTCAGAAATTACTATGATCAGATGAAAGTGCTGTTTTTGTTGTCTGATGCTTACTCACTAAATTGTCCACTTAATCGATACATTAGCAGTTTAACCATTTATTATCTTGCTTCATTTATTTATTACTGCTTTTTCTTACACAAACATTCTTTTTCTGCGTTCCTAAACATTTTAAGTCTTCATAAAAATGTCAAAATACCTAGAGGACTCCATTATCCAGAGCTTAAACTAATACCTGATCATCCTGAAATATTTTCTGTCATTTGTGAGATTTTAAAATTAATTCTCTGAATTGTTAATCACTGCTATTTTAATCATTGTTATTTTTAGTTAAAAAATTTATAAATCAAAGAAATAACTCCATTTATTATATTGTATTTCATAACAATACTAATTTATTGAATTAAATGGAAGGCACGTCAGTAAATAAATAAAAAAACATTTTATTTAAAAAAGGGAACAATTGAATGCAACCAATGACTAGACTTTTAGTATTGATATTGGAAAAATGGTGGGTTCTGTTGTAACAAGGGCTGTCTTGTTAGAATTACTGTATCTATAACTAGTAGGATTGACAGGGAAACCTATAACTTATTGCATTTCAAAAGAGCCGGCATGACTTTTTTTACTCCAATCTTTTTTACCTGATTCATTGATTTAAGCTAATATTTTAAATATAGGTGCTAGAATGTGAGATAAAGAAATATTTAAATATCAACAGCTGGTTGTTAAAGCAGACTAGACTTTAAATTCATCTCTTTTTTAATCGGACAAATAGATAAACCACAAAATAGGAGTCAATTTAATCAATATAACAACGAGTTCATGTTGAATAGTACGGATTTCCTGACAGGATTCTTTCATATTCTAGCCCAACCCTTTAATTCAATTATTAATACAATTTAAATCTTGTATAATCTATTATCTTTCATAACGTATCCATTACGAAACATTTTGTAATAGATGATAATAGACATTAGACATGAATGAGTAATGTGAAAGTAGGATAAATTCTTCGACTTGACTAGATCATCATCAGCAGCATGAAGCAGGGATTTTCTGTAACATCACTGACACATCGATAATCAAATGAGGGGCTTAACAAGAACGATTAGAAATCTGTTGGTCGATACATGAAAAGATCAACTGGTAATACGTTCAAGTAGAAGATGTACATATACAAATGGATAAAATGAAATAAGTTCAAAGAGCTAAGAGGAAGTTCTTTCTGCTTATCACGATTAAAGATTCAGTATGTGCTCTTAACAGTAGACTCTACTGTCTGCGTATTTTACCACCAGTTACTACTAATTACCCACAAATTACTTTTTACATGTTATTTTTATGCAAATCATATCATACATCCTCTTCCATATTCAAAGACATTCAGCATTATTCTGAAGAGCTTAAATATTTTTCTTTAATTTGCATTATGTAGGTCATGGTATAATATGTATAATTCTTGGATGAGGACAAAGAAAGAGCGTTTATAAGATGCTAAGTCGTATCAACTTTCTGAGATCTCAGGCGCGATGTTGTATATTTTGATTATCTTGCAATCCATGTAGGGAAAGGGGAAGACAAGAGGGCAAGCACGAGGGCCACAGTTTACACAATGCAACGTTGGTCGAGTGATAAATCCCACTGCTCTAACTCTTCTGCTTTTTGCCATATATAAACGCCCAAGTTATTTTTTGCTTTACCCCCTTGAATTAATAATGCTGCTTCAATATTTGCTTTTATACAAATTATTTCATAGTTTATTTAATAATTTTAAAATAACATCATTACCATCATAATCATCACCATCCAACCCTAATCATCATTAAGACTTAAATTCCTCCAACTATTTTTAAATGGATTAGATATTATCTAGCTTGTGGTGTGTCTGATTTATAATAGCTCTTGATGAAGACATCATTTTATTTTATAATATTTTGTGATAAAAATTATCAATAATGAATCCTAATTAATTTTTAAGTGATGCTATTTTTAAATTAGGATTATTTTGGTGATATTTGAAAGGAATTGTTAAAGAATTGAAAGTTGATGATTGAAAATATTTATTACTGCATCAAAAAATATCCTGTTTCTGTAACAGTCTTGATTCCTGATGCTTGCATGCAGAATTAGGCAGTTTTTATTTCTTATGGATGTTTAAATTCTCATTTTGCTCCAACTAGACACTATAAAATCATTACTGTTGCCAGAATAGACGAGTCTGTTGTAGCAATAAAGTTTTTTCCCGTATATAAATTGATATATTACAATTAACAAAATGACATTAATCCCCTTGGAAATGACCTCTGTTGTACTCTAAAATTGGACAATTTATAAAAAGAGTCGAATCATTATCAGCGCACGCTCGGCAGGAAGTAATTCCGTTCGCTATTGGTTTCAATAAACTGCAATTATTGCCGTAATTTTCGGCTTGCTCTAAATTTACCAGACCTACCAAACTGACAATCCAACAGACGATGAGAGCATTCGCCTCAAAGACGATGATACTTGCTATACTAAGCCACGCCTATTTATTTATAGACGTTCTCGGAAGCTGAAAACACACTAGAGGATGTGGACAGTAGCCAGGAAAAGAAGTTGGTCGAATTTGTCCACGTAATTTTCATTTGCAGATCAAAGTCAATCACATAACATTCTAATTTTAAATTTATAACTTGTATCCTTGATGTTTGATGATTTTTAAAGTCTTTTATCTTTTTTTAAGTATCATTCCTCTGTACCTTATCATGTTGATCCATCTCCAGAATTTTTTAGTCATCAACTAAATAAATTTGCTTCACTTTCGAGGTGTCAAAGTTCAAGTGGAGTCATTAATTATTAAGGTCTTCATCAATGATATGCAGAGCAGTGAGATGAGCTTAATAACCGGACTCTGTTTACTTGAAAATAAGTACTCTGAGTTGGTATACATGTTGAAGTTAATCCATAAGATCAAGCCGCACCCAGCTTAGTATCATCATCATCAACAGTCTCTTTTCTCTAGCAAGTATAACCATTTCAAGGAGTTGAAGCTGTTGCAAGAAGACACCTCCACGACATGGCACCTGCTCATAATTTTCTTGATCAAATACTGATGAAAGAAGATTCTAAGGAATGAAAAATAATATAAAACAACATCAGGGACAAGCCTACGCAGTGTATACTTGGAGATTTACTTTCTTCTACTCTTTTAGATTTTATTGTTGACTCTGAGATTTACTCCTTCTTCATATATGAAACATTCATGATCTTCCATCACTAAACCTGAGTGTTTACTTGAGGTTTAACATCTTCTCTCTTGACTTATGAGCTCTAATATATTTATTGGTGACTAATACCAAAGTCACAGTGCTTGCAGACTTCCGGTACTGGTTTTAAAAATCACTGGAATGAAAAATTCAAGTGGAATGTTCAAGGATTCCACCCGGAACTCATGTTTGTACATTTCGTAGTATCTGCAGACATTGATGAAGGCATTCAGCAATTCTCTTGCTTTTATACTTGTCCATGTCTTTCTTTAGTCTTGTTTGGCAACCTCGCTAGACGTTGTGGAAGCTGTGTTGCCGCGAGCTCCAAAGTGCTGGGGTACCAGTATGAATGCAAAATGTCTCGCCACCTTCAAAAGAAGAAGCTGAGAGACCTTGAACTATTGAGACATCTCAGGGCTATGTGAAAGATGATCTTTTCTCCATTCCATTTGTCAAATACTTTTCTGATTGGATGATAATCAACTGCTTTCATACTTGGTATTAAAAATGATTTTTTCAGAGAAACTGAACTCATTTCTTCCACGAAGAATGAAAATAATCGTTCAAGGCATCTATGCAATTAATCAATTGAATGAAATTCATTGAAATTTTCTTGGAATAAATTTAATTGATAAATGACAAGAAAAATGACATTGATACAGAAAATCTAATTTTAAATATCATCATCAAGAACAATAGATTCCGAGGAAGATAACAAGCAAAAACAAGTCTAAAAGTTTAAGTATTTTTATGAGATTGACATTTTCATTTAATCATCTAAAAAAAAAAATTAACATTTAATACATATATTTATTTGTGATCTTTAAATAAAGTTCATCATAAATATTACTCATAAATATTTTTAAAATAATTCAAAATTAAAATTTTTATAATTAATGTCCACTCAACTGTTAAACAAATAAACCAAATTGAAATGTAATTTTTTTTACCCTCGTCAATGTACGAGTTAATATAAATAATTTTTGTGTACACAACAAATATAAAAGTCAAGTGGTTATTTAGATATTTATTTACATAATCATCAAGTATCTTTAAAATGTACTGATCCGAAAAGTAAAGAAGAAAGTGAGGCTGTCAGTGTACAACATGTTTGTTGGTTGTGCCTAGAGGGACAAAACAAAAATTCTTGAATGAAAGTGAAAAGTAGAAGGGGGGTAGAACTATTTGTGTAAGATTTCACGCCTTCGTTATTTATGCGGGCAGCTAATTGACCTTATCTCAACGATCCATCCGATCTTTCAAGATAGTAGAAGGGGTTGGAGATCTCTTTCCTCAAGCTAACGCCTCAAGATATCAATTACCTTCATAGTCTATCAAGTTATTGAAATTTCAATTATTAAATACGATCGTTTATGAACATTACCAACTTAATCGTTGCTAAAAATCTATGGAATGTACATTTTTATGAACGTTGCTAATTTTATTTCTTCTGGTTTCAAATCTAATATCATTATCAGCGAAATATGATACTAGTTATTAAGAAATTCAATTAAACGAAGAAAAACTCATTAACTTATACAAAAAAATATTTTTCATTACTTTCATACATTCTTTAATATCATTCTTTATTTTTATTTTCTCTGACATGTACTTTCGTTACAGTTAATAACCGTTACAAATTATGTGTAATAAAATTCAATAAAAATAAATAGATACATGTTGGATTAAAATTTTTTAAATCATTGATCTAAAGATTAATTGATATTTCATTTTAAATGAAATAAAATTTTATGATGGAGATATTTAATTTTTACAAATATCTTTTTAATTTGTTATAAAGCAGTCAAAGATTTCTATTAGAAAAGTAAATAAATAAATAAATAAAATTATAATCTCAAATTTTCTCTAAATATCCATTGGAGTAAATCAAATAATCGTTAAGTATTTAATTTAAAGGACATCAATCTCAATCAGTAATAGACATTAAATATATTTTTTTTTTATTTTCAATGTAATTAAATAAAGAGAAATAATTACAGATAATGTTCAATTAACATTCCACGAAAGGAGTAAGAATTTTTTTTTTGGAGCAAAAATAATGATTTAATTAAAAAAATTCAACATAAAGGACATTCAAGAGTAGTGAATAAATTCCTCAAAGTATTTTCTAATTATACTTTGTATAAAATGTCACAAACGTCATGGCAATTAATTTAAAATATCATCTTCATTATTACTCAAGATAAATATGCTTATTAAAATCATAATTTATGACAACATTTAATAACTTTCGCTTGAAATATATCGAATGACTCATGTACTCAAACAGTTGACTGACTCTTGTTCTTTCCGATTGTTTCGCTTGTCAAGTTGCGATCTACACTAGAATGAACTTATGAGGCACTAGATTTAATTTACAACGACTCTTTAAACCAAAGAAGAAATAAAAAATATTTTTTTTTCCCTCCTATTTATTTTTATCATTCAGCATAAATTTATTGTAAATAAATTATCATATTACTTTTTTATTTTTACATGTCTTTCTCGACTGTTTTTTTTTATCTAGTCAGCTCTGATTTGACAGTCCTAAAAGTGGTTCAGCAATTTTTCAAGCTTAAACATTTCAGATAAACGATAAAACCTTATTCACGTTTTTGTAGTAAAACCACGACGATCTCCACCATTTTTTTTTCTTTTCTATTTCTTCTCTCAAAGCATTTGTAAGTCCTCTGAGACATAATTGACCCATTGTTTGAACTAATACTAATGTTGCCGACAAACATCTCCATTCTATACATTTAAAGGCTTTCGTGTAAAGACTAAGTAAGTGGAATAAAAGATCGTAAGGACAAAAAATGCGCGAGCATCAAGAAAAAAATCTCATTGATCCCACCGGCTCTCTGCTCATCAATGAACTTATCTCGCTGATTAAATGTTATTCGAATCCAATTGTGACGTTATCTCTCTCAATGATGGAGTGGTGGGAAATGTTTATTTCCGTCTATTAAAGATAACCGGAAACTTGAAAATTATACGAGACTTAAGAATCTCTCAAGTTTACAGTATTTACATTTTTTTTTTTTCGCATGCTTTATCAAAAAAAAAATTAAAAGAGCTTCAGATTACGGAGTACTTAATTACACTTTGTGAGAGAATTTATTTAAGAATGAATACATAATTTTTTTATTGTTAAATTTATCATAAATTACCCGAGAAAAATTATTTTAATCATCTGTATGACTTTTTAATTAAATAACAAATGATAATTAATTGAAAAAAAAAAATGCAGGAAATATTTTTTCTGTGATTATTGTAATTTATTTTAGTTGATAAAAAATATTTTATTTATTTTGTGAGTTAAAATGAAAAATTTAAAAGGAATCTAGGTTTAGATGTAATTAATTGATTATGGTATTATGTAATAATTGAAGTTAAATATTAGCCATGTTGTTAATAATATTGAAAAAAATTAATAGACTATCAATTGAATATTAACATCAACTAAATGATATCTCTCCAAACAAATCATTTCTCCAGACATTAATTGACCCTATGATTTTCTTTAATCAAATAGACGACGTCTATAAAAATTTAAACAAAAACAAGTGAATATTTAAATAGATTTAAAGTCAAAAAATAAATAGATTAATAAAATAAAGATAAATTTAAAGTAATTCATTGACGAAAGTCATTTATAGAGGTTGATTTAAAATTTTTTATTTGACTGTTGATAGGTTAATGATCTCTAAACGTGAGTGTGGCGATTAATAATGACATAGAACACTCGAGGGATTAAAAAGAAAAATATCAAGAAGTTTGCTTAACCTTATTTGTCATGAAAGAATTATTATTCAACTAGTATCATCCAAGCATCAATACTATTACTATGTGCATTCTTATATATGTAATGCTCTACTCTTTGCGATCGTATTTTCGGAATGGGTATGTAGTGATGTCATCGCAATGTTTTACATTCGTGACATCATGGAATGATAAACACCAGGCTTTTTTACTTAGAAAACTTTGTACTTGTGAAGTTATTTTGTTTATATTATAGATATAAATAAAAAAATTAGAATTTTTATGTGATAAATTGACAATTATAATTCATAATAGACCATAAAATATATATATGTTTTAGAAATAAAATAAACATGAATGTTTTTTAGATGTTTAATATTTAAACCCTGAATGAGAATAATCCAAATTCATGAATATTTTTTTATTCATTATTCACGTTTTCCAGATTGATTACAGTGATATGCAGGATTTAGGAAGGACTAAAAAAGTATCACGAAAATTTTAGAAAAAAAAAACTAACGTGTGTTGAATTAATTCAGCTGAGTCATATTACCTGAGTCTATTTTTATTTCACTCATTCAGATTTCGGATTTATTTATAAATCTTTTGTTAACGATCTTGAAAAGTTAATGAATGAATTTGTTGGTGATTTTTTTTGTTTTAATTGTATAGTAATTTATGGCTTTCATTAGCTTAATTATTAAGATTTTTTTACTTCGAACATCAATCCTAATCTTATCCTCGTACACTAAGGAAATGGAATAGTTGGATTTATTGTTATGTGTTAATTTTTCATTCAACATTTCATAGTTGAATTTTTTTAGATTAATAAAAAAGTTTCTATTAGGAGCTATCAAATAGGCAATTATTAAATAATAATACTTTTAATTATTTTAATTTTTTCTCGTAAATAAAAATATAATAGAATGGATTCGAATTAAGTAATTTTTTATCATTTTTGGTACACTAAATTTTGGAAATAAAAGCAGGAAAAAGAATTTATTGTCAAATAATTCAAACTTAACTCGATATATTATTAATTATAATTTTTTTTGTGCAATGATTTTTGAATCTGTTGATTCGAAGTTCACAAGTAGGACAATCACGCCAATAAATAAATAGTTTAATTTAAAAGACAGACAAAAAATAAATCTATGAATAAAACTCAATTTCACAAGTACAAATAATCAAAAATATAAATAAAAAAGTATTAATGAGATCAATATAATAAACTTCTCCGAATTACGGCGGATGTTGACGAGATAAGAAATGCATCGACGGACCATTAGTCTTTTTAAACAATTTTTTAATCACTTCATTGTTATATTTACTTGATATGATGTGAAGTCGCGTCTCCAGGATGCAATTTAAAATGCAAGTTTATCGATGCGTTTCGTAATGGGGCCTGGACAATGGTTCGTCGACCTAAATTCAAGTTACTAGCGTAGAAATAAAAGCATCAAAGTCATAGAAGAAGACAATGACACATATGATCTCAGTATGGGAGCTAATGAATAAACAATTAACAAGGACTCAAGAGGGGACCAGAATGAAACATAAGCGCGAAAGAAAAAAAATTCTATAACGGAAGTGCTAAATATTTTTCGGGTTATTTCACCCTATGAACAAAAACAATTCTCCCTCCGAAAAATTGTAATGAACAAAAAGCCCGCTGATTCGCGTTTAAAAATGACGTCAACACATCAGGGTTGTGAGACATATGCGAGTCGACCTCGTGCTTCCTCTCTTTTTTCCTTCCATTTATTATGCCTCCACTTATGTCTCATTCAATTTCTCCCTTTTCGATAACCAAAATATACAATAATCATTCCAAAAATATTTGAAAAAAAATAAACTCCAAATAAAAGTCGAGTTTTATTCATGGCCTCAATTGGAGTCAAGTTTAACTAATGACGCCAATCGTTTGGTAACTCCATCACTTGGATCGAGATCATTTGAGAATCAATATTGATAGAGTTATGTTGCTGTTATTAAAAGATCGACAAGTAAATAAATGTGTGAATAATAAATCTAGAGCAATCATGTAATATTTTATCACTTATAAACATTAAAATAATTTTAACTTAATTATTATTGTCATCAGTGGCCTAAAAAATACCTAAATATCATCAAAAAATATTTTTATTATTCATAAAACTAGATAATAATATTTATTTAATTAATTAAAATATCCTTGACCGATTTATTTTATTTTACTTCTTTAACCCAAGGGATTTTTGTGGTTATTTTTGTTCCAATTTCGAATGAGTGTGAAAATATCTTTTGTTTTCTCTACATACATATATTTCGTGACACACGACACCCTGAACAGCATACAAAGGCGTTAGAAAACTATCGTAGGTGGCTTTCACTTATGTACTTGCTCCCCATTTCTTGCTCTACTCATTCTATAGCTTGTCTAACTACCATTACTTACAAGTATATACTATTAACCGATACTTAAAGCTCATAGTTCTTGGGGTGTAAATACGTGAGTTCATGAATATTTCAAAACTTCTCGCGTTACAGCGATCATCATCTACCGATAATTCTTCCTTTTGTACTTCGATTGAGACTGTAAGGATTTTTCTGAGTAATACTTTTGTTCGGTTAAAAAAAAGGACAAAAAGAGGAAGGAAGTGAGAGTATTGCAAAGAATCTTAATTTTAAAAAAAAAAAAAAAAAGAATTTTAAAAGGAAAAGTTTTAGGTAATACCTAATTATGATTGTTTACTCATTTGAATTATTTTAATGAGAAGATAATTGGGTGAAATTTAATCCTAAGCTTTAGAAAAATAGCATGATCTCATTTTGGAGTAAGATTAAAAAAAAAAAGTATTTTACTTTTATTTTCTCATGAGATTCCAGGTTTTATTTGAAAATTATACCCTTCCTTTCATTAGAAGTAGGCAAAATAAAAAGTATGAATTAAATTCAATGATAATAATCAACCAATTACATCTTGGCATAATTTTCAAACATTGCAAATGATGAATAAGCAGGTATATCATTGATGAGAGTGTCGTTATGAAGAAAAAGGTGAAATCGTGATTTCTCAATAAAGAAAATATATACTGTTTAGAAACGAATGCAAGATTCATAAGATCTTGAGATCACGTTTGTACACTTCGTGTAGTGCCAACTTTGATTACTCGCATCTGGCACTTTTTATTACTCACAGTCAATACAAACTGTATACTTTCTGATCTTTCTCATACGAGAGTAAAAAAAAATATTTCTACAGCTACTGCAAACGCCTTTAAATATATGTCAAAGTAAATACTGAAATATTACTTTTAACTCACTCTAAGACATTTAATACCAAGCGATTCAAGCACACACTGGTGATTTGAAAAAATAGCTCAGTCTTTTAAAAAATTAACTATTTCTGACCTGTTATTAAACCACTGATGTAATAATATTGATACAATATTGCGACCTAAAATAGAAACCAAGGACATTTTTTCGTCTATCGCAGACCCCAGTTTGAAGAAAGGGAAAAAAAAATATTTTTTACGAGCCTGCATGGCCAGTTTTATTAAATCTGGACCACACATTGAGGACTTTGACTGTTTTATAATTATATTTATGACGGAAGAAATTTTAATTAATTTTTAATCGACATGAAAATAAATATCGGGCAATAATTCAGGATAAAGAAGATACAAGATTGGATAAAAATCTAATTAATAATAAAAAATTATTAAGCTATGTAAGACATCAATAAATGGTTTCAAAGAAATGAAAATTTAATTAAAGCAGTAAATTTTAAAAATAAAAATCAATACTGAAGGTATTTAATTTACTGTAATTGCTGTTATTATTTAGAATAGAATAGCTAATAAATGTTTGAGTAAATTAAATAGATGATCTTGAAAAAAAAATTGTAAATTAAAAATAATGTGTTTGAGAATAATAACGTTATCATAAAATAGTCGATTGGTTATTATATTGGAGCTGATAAAAAGGTGAAAAAAAAACATATGTGAATCACAAAGAAAGAATTTAGTTAATATACAATAAATGACATTATAGATCATACGTTCTCCCGAGTATTTTTGTTTGAAAAGCCATTTAATAAACTTGGTAACATGAGAAGTACTTTAACTAAACTCCAAACCGCACTGTTCGACGTTTGCTCTCTCGCCCTTTCCTATAAACTCGAGTCGTTAAACTCCGAATGAATCTGCGGCATTGACAGCCAAAGGCTTTGTACCCTGAGGTACATAAAGTACCCACAGAATTTTCTCCCTTTTTTTCTTTCCGGTCTTCTCTCTTCTCTATACACCAATGTACTCCTCCCTCCTCCCCTGACCTTTTCTCTTTCGTGTGTGAACTCTACTCTCAGAGAATATATGTAGTCACAACAGCTCAATGCTACTCAGAGTGGGTGGATAAAAATGGATAAACAGTCTCACAAAAGGGTTCCTATTCATCAGTGACACATAACTGAAAATTTTGTCAATATCTCTTTTGCTATTTTTCTCATGTCGAATCTTGACTATTGGAAACATGAATGAATGCAGTTGACAGCAATACTTGGGTATAAGTCAAATGAAAAATAATATTTGCTTGTAAGAAAATAATAAACACAGAATGGGGTATGGATTTTCACACAAAGCTCTGCTTTCAAGCTTACTTTTGAATTGAATGATGCTAATTTATAGAGAAATAACTTTATTTTAAATATACATAGCAATTGAATACGTCATTTTGAAGAATTTTGTACTTTTAAAAATTACTGTCTCATAATAATTATAATCCATAAATAAATAAATAAATCTTTTCTACAGAAAATATTAATACATTTAGAATCAAATTTAAAGGACATTAAAATTCCTTTTTCATTATGTTCCTTTTTAATTTTAACTATAATTAATATTAAAGATTAAATTAAACTAATCATTGTTACAATTTTTATGCAGTAAAATAAAATTTAGAATTTTTATTTCTTTAAAAAAATACTTTCAATAATTTTAAATTGAACGAAAAAAAAAAATAAAAAGATGAATATCCAAAGAGTATAATGCATAAATTTTAAATAAATGTGAGATAATCATAAAAATAAATGATAAGATTTGATGAACAATAATACTCGATAGCAAAAGGTTAAGATCAGAAGCAAAGAAATATATGTACATGCTCTAAAAATGTTGTATCGATAGATCAAACTTACTCCAAAGCATATAATACACTGTAGTTACATCCCATATATTGTGATTATCAGTGACATTATCCAACGTATGAAATAAATAGACACAATATAAACAAATGAATAAAAATTTGGGATCTAAAGAATTGTCATCCGGATTCTTCCGGACAATTGATGAGATTAGAACGAAAGAGATAATGAATAATGAATCAAGTTCTTATATTAACAGAAGTGGAATTTGTGTCACAGAATAAATGTTTTGAAGTTTCCTGTTCACGAGCTGCTCGTTACACTGCCTTCAAGTTGCCCGCATTTATCAATTTACCCGTCAAGAAAGATTGCAGAGTGAGAAACGAAGAAAATTATTGGTTAAGTCGAGACCAACAGAGAGATCAAACATTCTAGTCATTCTACTTATTTTTTGCTTTACCATAAAGGTCATTTGTTTACTATTGTTTCTTTGAATCGTTAACTCACCTAACGATCTCATACGTGACGCTTGTGGAATATATATGCTTGCTGTTCAAATTATCTTAAACTTTAAAACCTCTCGTCTATGTTTATTATAATCATGTATTTTTCATTTATACATTTGTTCTCATGAGGTCTAGTATCCCGATTACGTCTCAAACACGCCTCGCAATCGAATATAATTCAGATAAATACTGTGACATCTGGCCAATGGGTGGATTATTTTATTTTTATTATTGCAAAAAAATTAAAAACTCTATTAAAGTCACATTAATATTTATAAATACTCCAAACATAAATTCTTTTTCTGTGAAAATTATTTTTAATCGTCATTTATATACTATAAAATGCAACATGATCATTAACTATAATTATTGCATAAACTTTCAATTTCCTTGAGATAGTTATCATGTGAATAATTATATCATACTTCCTTTCTTAAGTATATAAAAGTAGAATTACTATGCGAATTTTTTCTTTTTTTTAGTATAAAATATCACCATGATAATTGGAATCATGTTGGAAGATATTTTTTAAATTTATTTGTTTTATAAAATGAATAAACAACCGGAAATAATTCATAGTTTCACAATAATATGATTTCATCGTAATATTCAACTAATGAATGATAAATTAGAATTTTTTTTTTTTTTTCATTAATTTGTGGAATAATATAAGGACATTTGTCATGAATAAAATTGCATTGGAAATAAACAATGACATTTACATGATAAAAATAAAGTTATCGTCGTTATTTATTTTTTTTTTCAACAATTGATAAAAATTACTTCTAATATTAAATATTACACAAGTTCCATAAAGCAAAGTATCTAGTGTTATCTGAATTTATATATGCAAAAAAAAAAAACAAAACATTACAAATAAATATAAATCTTTTTTTAAGGAAATTAAATTTTATTACATAACATATTATCTTTTGATTTTATCATTATTAATTAATGACCATATAATTATTTTAACAACAGTGATTTTATGAATGAAACGAAAATTATTTCATTAATAATCAAACGATAATTTTTTTTTTTTTCTCATCATTTTTTTTCTCTGATTTTTTATTCAAATATAAATTAACACTAATTTCCCTGGTACACAAGATTAGTCACATAGTTAGCAATGAGATAAGCTTCATCTCGTATAAATAGAGAGTGACCGAGTGACCTAGGGATAAAAAAAAATAATA
Organism: Chelonus insularis; assembly: GCF_013357705.1. Classification (NCBI taxonomy): domain Eukaryota; kingdom Metazoa; phylum Arthropoda; class Insecta; order Hymenoptera; family Braconidae; genus Chelonus; species Chelonus insularis. The sequence goes on from NW_023276522.1 coordinate 695,443, forward strand.
ATAAAAGAAGTGTAAAGAACAACATAAATTTACGCAACTAGACTTCATTAGAGATTACACAATGAATTAAAAGTTTACTCGATCATTTTTTTGTAATTCTTCTTACCAGAGACAAAGAAAAAAACCAACCCAAGCTCCCACGAGCAGCCTTTCTACAAATAAATTAACACCAAAAAAAAAAAGTATTCTCCAGGTATTTTTCAATTTACCATTACTCTTAATTTAATGTTCATTATTTTCCAACCCTCATCCCTAGGGAAATTTCTAAAGTGAATTAAATAGACTCTAGTATCTAATAGTGTATGATACTTTAGCCGAAATAAAATAAGAGAAAGGTGAAATTTATCCACATTGAAGTATGTCTCGGTAAATATTTCTCATGCGGGTTTAATGTTGTAGTGGCCCTCTTACGCGTTCCTAAACCAATAATTCTCAATTGCTTAATTACAACACTCGCAACTAGGTACACACACATGTTTTTTTCCCGCGCATGACGCAACTACTCTGGAGTGCAGCTCGTTATTTTACATTCTAGAATCTAGAATACGTGACTTTGCCATACAGCCAACTGCTGATAAACTTGTACCTGTTCCTCCAAATGATAAGCCATTCTATTTAAAAATAACAATAATCATATTTATTTAGTTAATACATTTTTTTTTTTATTTAATCTAAAGTTTTTTATCAACTTGTACTGAGCAATCGGAGTTTTGTGCTGTTAACTCATTCATTGATTCTGTAATCAAAAGTCCTACTTGATGCTATTGACACTAATTAAACAATGATTCATACAAGATTAAGGGCACCTAATTATTATTATATTTTTTAATTGTTGATTTTCATGAGTTAATATCATCTTTAATATTATCCTTCACATTAATAGACTCTAATTTATTTGGTGGTATCAACAAAATTATTAGGATAATAATGGGAAAGTCAGTGTTCCGTTGTAATTTACACCGATCATCCAGCCGGTAAATTGTAAGGTATATGATTATAAAAGCGCATGGCTCGTGTGTACAATATTGTGTATTGGGCATCCGAAAAAGTTTTCTTTGAGAATAATATACAATTGACTTGTGGTTACGCCTCATCGAATTATTATATAGACGATATAATACGTACTTGATGTTTATATTCTCCCCTTCGATGATGATCAAAAACCCCTGGCTTTTTATATAAAAGACTTTATTCAAACTTGATCAACAGGTGTCAGAAATTACATAGAAAAAATTTATAATCAACTTGGAAATAATATTGAAGATAACAACACTAGATATCTTTTAACGATTGGTGTTTTAATCATAATTAATATTATGATTATGTTAAAAAAAAATTTTATTGATATGTAAATTCAATGATATAATTATAAACTCTTGTTACGACATTAATGTAATTATTAAACTGTTAATAATAATTATGAAGAAAAACTGTGGTAATTATGTTGATAAAATCGTACATTTCTTTATTGTGGATTTTATTGCTCAGCAATTAATGTTTTATTTCTTATGACATCAGAAATTTTCTGAGGTTTAGAATTAATTACAAACGTTTTGTCCACAAATGTATTTTGTTTTGTATTGAACATGATTTCAAACCATTCATAAAATAGGACATAAGGAAGAATACTAGAATACCAAAAAAAAATTTTACCCACAGATAAATAAACATTGTCTTTCATATGTTGGGTTATTTCAAATCGTTTCCGTATCTTTCAAACACCAAACATTCAACCAAAGAGCAAACACAGTGCACTTCAATAGTAATTTTATGTAACAAAAAAAAAAAAAACTAAATAGATTTTTCTTTATCGATAACATTCCATGAAAAAGTTGTAAAATATGTGTTAAGTTCTTGGAAAGTATTTTCTGGTGGTATAATAGAGTAAAAGCAAATACATTGCGACATTGGAGTGTGACAATAGATACATCCTAAATGCGTGAAGAATGCAAAAAAGTAGTTATTATCCAGGTTTAAATGGAACACCCACATTTACAATAGTCATGAGGGAGTTTGCAGCTTCCATATTAAATGCAAACGGTTGAGGATCGTGCCAGGAATTCTCTGGTCGAGCAACCAGTTGTTGGTTTGTATTTCCTACCGGCCATCTGTCCTTCTGCTTTAGTTGAGCACACGCGGTTTCATTCTACCTGGCTCTTCTGGTTCTCTTCACCTGGCCTTCCCTCCCTCACCAGCACGTACATCCATTACTCTCGTTTATCTTATTTTCCACCAGTAAGTATTCACGGACCAGCTACTGACTACAATCGCAAGCCGGCAGTTCACTAACACTCAACTTTACGACCGTCTTCATCCCATACAACTGATCTTTCTACAGATTGACATTTTTTTTGCTAACGATCTTACTTTAATCCAACAGCAGTTGCTTCAAGGATTATTGCTATGCATGAAAATTATTCGACGAGAAAATTGCTGATAATGAATATAAAGTTCAGGATCTAATATAATTTGTGGTAAAGTTGATAAAACTGGATTCATAAAAACATGACCAATTATCATTATTCAGTGGTTAAAAATAAAAGATTTAAAGGTTATATTTATTTACATAGAGAGATAAATAATATAATTAATCATAAAATGTTAATTGGAAATTATTAGTTTTATTGCAATTTATTTTAAATTATCAACTTTAATCAACTGAAATGTTATTAGAAAAATTAATTATTCAGAAAATTATTATTTACATGAATAACAATCAATTTAGAAATTATTATTGTCTTTGCAAAAATATTTTTAAAGATTTTTACATATTCCTAATGAAGTGACTATAAAATTGTTCATTAAACTTTTTTATTCTCTCAAAAAGGGTCTATCTATGGTATCCAGTTAAAATGACTCTTATATGCAAATCTATGTATTTAATAATTTATACAATATAAAAATTATTGTTTTAAATCTAAATCAGCAATGAATTTGAAAGTGATAAATAAAAGTGTGAAGAGTTAAAATCCTTGGAAAAAAAGTGAGCGAATTATAATACTAATTCATGTCAAAATAGAAAATTTACGATAATTTTTTGATCATTAACCTTTTTTTCAAAAAATTATTATTAATGTCCCGTCATTCTCACTCAATTAACCCGACTAATAACTATTTTCCGTCGACCCGCGCCAACAAAGATTCATAGCTGTTGCCGCCCATTTTGTTTTCCATACTTCAATCCACGTTATCGTGAATAATCAAGGTACAGAGATGAAAAAGAACCACCCTGAATAAACTACAAAATTTCGTTATCGAATAAGATAATTCCTCATACGCCCATATCATCCGTTGACTGCTAATTACAGTGATCCGTAATAGTCAGGGTCATTGGACTAGACACTACACTTCTAGCGAGAAAAATTCACGAGTTAAATATAAGTGTTACAATTGTCGTGGAAAATGGAGTTAAACTGCTTAAATATTCTCGAAATTCAATGTTTACATTGAGACTATGTTGAATCGATGAGTTGTAAAGATAAGAATACAGTCTACAAGCCCTTTATCATCAGACATATGTGTAGAAAACTTGGGGAAATTTTATAACGTTTGTACGTCTTTTGATACGTTCACTCTTGTCACGATCAAAGATTTTCGACAAAAGATAAAAAGATTTTCTTGACAATTTGTTAAAATAATTGTCTCTAATAAGCACATGAAACGTTGTAGATATAAGATTTGTTTAAACCATGGCAAGATAAGCCGATTTCATTGATTGAATTGTGTGATGCAATTTTTTTTTTTTTAATCAGATAAAATATGGTAGATAAGATGATTTTATAAAATAGATAATTACACCATAAAATAATTAGTAAATTTGAATATAACTATTGATAAGAATAGTTGAAAAAAAAAAATTTTAATTACTGTTAATATTTTAATTGTAAAGAAAACAATTTTATCTTTTACTAATGAAAATGATAAATATGCAAAATATCTTGATTTATTTACAACTGTTAGAGATGTAGATATTTCTGTTCGAATTTGCATTTCTATTCTTTCTCTACTAAGAATATTTTTTTGTTGTCTAAAAAAAATAAAATAAATACCAGTAAAGTTTATTATGGCAAGAGTAATTTCAATATAGAAATATAGAAGAATTAAAGTTTTTAATGATAAAGAAAAAATTTATATGTCATGGTAGTTAAGTTATTTTCTTTAGTATGCATAATAATTATTGCAATTAATCTTGAGTATGTAAAAACATTAAATTTACTTACCCTGACAGACAAGAAAAACAGCCAAAACCACAGCAATCCTTAGTGAATACATGTTGAGGCAAAAATCAGCCAAAAAACTGCAAAAAAAAGGAACCGTTCACGTTTTCTGATAGAGATGAAAGAACTCGAGAAATGCAGTTATGTAAAAAAAAATAAAACACCTGCACCGCACTGTTGAGATTTTCAAACCACTATGTTAATGTCTGCGGATGGATTAACACAAGTCTGTAAATATTTAAGGGATAATCCCACGAGAACTCTAACGTATAGATACTTGAGATATGTTATAAACGACCGATTAGAGGTAGAACTAAATACAAACTGAAAGACTTATACCGTATCTCCCTGTGAAGAGTAGAAGGAATCGCGCCTCCGGCTTTTTACGGGGACCTGCGCCAACCGGATGCGCATTCGATACCCGCGCACGCCACCCACACTCTCACCATTGCTACCACTCACTTGAACACAATAATATATTTTCTCCTTACACTTTTTTGCACTTGCTAAACACGACACTCATTCACTTTTTACGCAATTAATTTCACTTAAACAACACATACTCACGAAATGATTCATTTTTTTAATTAATACTCCGTTGTATTTATATTCATATAAATGGCTGATGAGCAAATGCAACATCAAATACATCATATTTGTTTTTACCGCTATGATTCATTAGCAAAAATATTTCCTTCTTTACACTCATTTACTTTTCATCATTTTGTCACGAGATGTTGCGTGATTCTGCCAAATTTATATCAAATTTACAAGAATGAAAATTTATGACGCCGACTAAGATGTGGTGCCTAAAGATAACAGGCGGGTTATGTTTGATCTTCATATCTGCCAGGTGAAATTCTTGACTTATCATATGTAACTTTTCAACGATAATTAAGATAAAAAAATTCTAAAATTGTTTACTTTATATTGCTTCAAATATCTTCTGTCATGATTAAAGTTGTATCTGCAGCAATAATTCAACCGGCTTCTAAATTTTTTTTTAAAAGGACGCTCTAACTGTTTATGCAAACAGCGCTCATCCGTCAAAAAGCAGTGAGAAGTTTTTTTACTAAAAAAAAATATATAAAAAATGATTTTATCGAAAGTTTGTCGGTAAAATAAAATTCTTTTTGTTGTATTGTAGGTATTACAGAAATTGTTAAATTTATCAAGCGCAGATGTCGCTAGTAGTATCGTATAATTTGAAAAAATGATCATGCGCAGATGCGTTTAGGAACACGAAAGGACAAAGGACGCCAGAGGCACGCAAGCAAACGACGCCATGTTCATTTGTCAAGACACGTTACGGCGTTCCGAACATTCGTGACTTTTCGCGACGTTCTCTCATCCTAAAACAAAGAAAGATCAAGTTTTAATATTAAAAAGTGACGAAAAATTTCTATTTCGATAATTTTAATATAATCATTTACATTATATTGTTTTAAATGGCTACAACAGAATCGAATAAACGTAAACGCGAGGAATATGAGATGCAATTATTTGGCTTTCACTCGAGAGCCGTTTATACGACTCGTAAGATGCCGATTTATGTTCTGCATATTTATTGATGGTTTCTTTTTTTCAGATATTCTTCAAAAAATATTCCATTTTGGTCGCTGGACGTGTGTGTTCTAGTTTCATGTGATGCTGGACCATGACTAGAATCACACTCGTCCATTGATTGAAATTATACTCATCAGTTTATATATTTTACTTGTAAATAAATTTTTTTTTATCCTTATTCCTCAATTATTTTTCCCAAGAATATTTATTTTTTAAAAATACAACAAATTCTATAACCTATGAATTGGAATTTTTTTCATAAAAATAATTAACATTTACAGTAAAGTCACTTATGCAAGAACGAATTTACAAGACATGTAAACAGCTGTGCGAAAGTATTCAAGGCAAATACAAATTGAATGATGAAAATACAAAAATATTAGAAAAAAGTCGCAGGAAATTGACAAGAGCCTATTATCTTGCATTGAAAACACACTTACCAGTTATAGAGGTTACTAACTTTTGACCTTTTATTACTTATTTATCATTTCACATTTCTTATTTTTATTTCTTACATAACCCAACAATGAAGTAGATACCACGATAAAAAGTTGTAATTTTTTTTTCATTATAGCGGTCTGCTAATGAACTCATGGACATACCTCAACATATTTTGCTGAAAGAAGATGCAGTTCAAGAGACTCAATATACTGCTGAGGAATACGAAACGATGAAAAAAAATCTTGAAGACCTACATCATAGAATTGAAGAAGTAAGCTTTTATTTAATGTTTTGAAAACATTTGATGAGATGTAATCAAGTTTTTCAATTATTCGTCAATTTATATGAAAAATAAAATGATTTTTTTTTTTTTAAGGACAAAATAACAATTCATTTATTAAATGAAGAGTTAGAAGAGTCAAAAGAATTTGAAAATAATTTACAAGTGGCAAAAACATTGTGTACTGTCATTGAAAAGAGTTCTAAATATCCTGAGTTAGATAACAGAATTGCAAGAATATTAGAAATTCAGGAACAATTAGATAAAAATAGTCCAGAAATTAACTCATCAAATAAGAAACGATGTTTAACATTACCAGCAAAAGAAGTTGATATCTACGATTTATAATTTCTTTTTATATATAACAATAGGTAATTTAAATTTTTGCACTAATATTTTTTTTATTATTAACAATTAATGTAAAAAAATTATTCAATTATTTTAAATAAATTTATAATTTATATTGAAATTTATGCTTTATTTTTTTGATTTAGAATTGAATCTATGAAGATGGAGAGATATTTGCCTTTTTCGTATTTATTGCTTCGAGTTCGACGAAATTTACCATAGACTAAATTCGCAGAAATTTTCGACTTCTTTGTTTACTTCAACTTCCTATGGGTATGCCCTGAAGTCACTTTGATTTTGAGTTTGTCAGTCCAGTATTATTAATTGGATCTTTCGATAAAAATTCTACGAACTCTAAGACGAAAGATAATTTCACTTCGTCTTCAATTTGACTTTGGTCTAAGGTAGCGGTCTATATTCTGTTTAGTTAATCTTTAGACTTCACACGAGATTCATCGACTCCTTCATTTATTCAAGTATTTTGTCAGTACAAATAGACATTTTTGAATTAAAATAAAGTTTTAAAGCCAAGTGAACTATGAATAATCAAGAACAAATTGATACAGACACAGAAGCAACTGCACAAGGTCAATGCCGAATATCAGTTCGTCTGTTAAATTTAATGGAAAAAACACATTATGAATTAGTTCAAGAAAATGGTCAACGTCGTTTAACTTCTCCAGAATTAACGAAAGAACGTCGTGAAAGAATAAAAGGAGCTGAAGTTTTTCTAGGACGGCTACCTCGAGATTGTTATGAAGATGAGTTGATGCCTGTTTTAGAGAAAGTTGGACATTTATTGGAGTTGAGATTGATGCTAGACTTCTCAGGATCTACTCGTGGCTATGCGTTTGCTCTTTACGAAGATGCTGTAACAGCAAAAAAAGCCTGTCAGTTGCTGGATGGCTATCAGCTGAGACCTGGACATAAGATAGGTGTTGTGAAATCAATCGATAATTGTAGACTCTTTTTTGGTGGAGTTCCCAAAGATAAAACAAAAGCTGAGTTTACTGAAGAACTAGGAAAAATTCTCGATGGAATCTCTGACATTTATCTATACCCCAATGCTCAGGATCATACTCAAAATAGAGGATTTATATTTGTGGAGTTTAAGGATCATCGTTCAGCTGCTATGGCAAGACGTAAACTCATTCCTGGACGAGTTGTACTATGGAATCATGAAATTGCTGTTGATTGGGCTGATCCAGAACCTGGAGATCCAATTGATGATGAAGTTATGGCTACTGTGAGTATTATCCAAATTTATTATTTTAAAATTTTATGTATCTCTTAATAATTTCAAATTTTATATACAGGTAACTGCTTTATTCGTAAGAAATCTACCTCTTGACTTACCTCATCAAAAAATACGAGATACTTTTCATAAAGCAACTGGAATACCAATTCTAAAACTAAAGAAGATCAATCATTTTGCTTTTGTACACTATGAAACTCGAGAACTAGCTGAAAAGGTTATCAACATAATGAATGGTGAGTAAAAACAAAATTTTAAATAAAATAGTAAATTACTAAATTTAATTACTTAACATATTATAGCACCCGGAGGAATAGCAGAACAACGCAATTGGGAAATTCGCTGGGCCAAACCAATAGGAGCAGCAAAGGTAGAAGAAAGACAACGTTCAATAAATGAAGCTATTGCCGCATCAAAAATGGGCGAACTTCAGAAAAAAAAGAATCCATCTACTAGTAATAGACGAATAAGGAAAAAAGGATCCAATCATGAACCACAAAGTCCTAATCATCAAGTTATGCTTTCGCCGGACTTAAATTTATCTCCAGTAAATCGTGCTATTATCCCGCCTCCTATCAGTCCTCCTCAACATAACATCCAACCTCCACTACAGCCATACAATTATCAAAGAATTCTAGAAGACTTTGTTTCTGAAAAATTATGTGCCAAATGTCAGATCAATTGTCATCAGCTCTATAGCCCTACGGCCTACGTATGCAAGGTGAGTATCCTATTGGCATGTAGAAAAACCATTACTGGTAAATGATGGATAATATTATTTAAATTTTATTTATAGATTACAATTTTCCGTGAAGATCATATCATTTATGATTACACAGGGAACATTTTTTTCTCTGAAGAGTTGGCAATTAATGTAACATCGAGAGATGTTTACTTTAAACTTACCAATAGTGTTGCAGAGCAACAAATGATTCCAATATATGTTTATCCACAAACTGCTCAACTCCAAAGCAGAATGGAAGCTTGTCATTAAGTATTGACTATTGGTTAATATTGATAATTTTTATCAATGGTTTTTCGTCATGTTATGGATAATAAGTTTAACTTTTCTGAATGTTCAGCAGCTTAATTCTTTTACATTGACATTATTTCTTATCTGTCTTGCCTTGTTTAGTTTTAATCATTGTTTATTCATTGGTTTATTTTTATTGCATTTATTTTTATTATTCATTTCATTTTATTATCTATCTATACAATCTTTAAAGATTAGTTATGGCATGAAAAAATTTTTTTCTTAAATTAAATTCATCACTTACAAAATTGAAAATTGATTATCTGAAAATAATGAATAATTAATTAAAAATTTGTAGTACAGTTCTCTATCATGAAATTTAACTCAAATGATTTTGTCAGTTAAATAATTTATCGTATAATATTGCTATAAATTATCATTCGAATAAAAATTAATAAATCATTGTTTCTGATTAATAATTAAATTAATTATAACATATTCAAATGAATTATGTAATCTTTAAGGATTGTATCAGTTTTTAAATATTTTTATCTGACTTTTTCTGAAAATTTGCATATAATTATTCAACTTGCATGCAGTTGATTACAAAATATGACTCTAATTTTATAAAAGAAATATTCAAGTGCACCATTATCATCAGTAATTCATTATTTAGTACTGTTGAAAAATTTTAATAATAATTTAAATATTTTCATTTATATATTAAATGTTAAAAAGTCTTATGTTTTAATATTTAAATTAATCAAAAATCAAAAAATATTAGTTTGATTAATCTTAAATTATCATATGAATTTAAAATATGCTTTGCTTATAAATTCTATAATGAAAAGAATTAATTATTTTTACACATTAATGTGTCATCAAAAGACATGAAGTTTGTCTTCTAATCATTGTTCAAAGTACAAAAATAAGTGGACATTAACGATTGTTCATAATCATTGTTTTTTGTATGCTAAAGACTTAATACATATTAAATGTTAATTAAAGAATTTTATATATGTATCTATCGTTGTTGTATATTTTACTAAATCATTTTGCTTCTATTACTGTTTTATTTGTAATTCTGATATTTGAGCTTAAGTACTATGCTTTGGTTGCTATAAATATCCTTACAATTGTAAATTAATCCGAGGATTTACGCCAACTTGTTGCCAGAGCTTTGGCATCGTGCGTGCGTACGTTTTCATCTTTACTATTTTTGTCGTGGACACAATTTACTATTACTTCAACAACAATCTTGCGACCCTTGATCCGATGGCTAATTAAGACCAACAAATACATGTATTACATATTCAATGAATCAGGCGTGAAAACTAGAGCATACTGACCCTGCCAACATATTCAATTTGAAATTCACACGTTATAAAACGCCTATTTTCATTTGCATTTTCACCGTTGAGTACTTCATTTGAAAATTGGAGCAAATTATGAATAAGTTTAACAATCATCATTACTTGCAAAAATAATCTATCTACTTAACTGATAAGTAATCAATATACACATATTCAGTAGTGATTTTTTAATTAAATGATACGAACTATAGGAATATGTGATTGATATTTTGAGGAAAAACAACAAATTGTGATGAGTTAAGTTTTGTTTTTCTATTAAGTTTATATTATATCTTCTATTACAACGATGCCATAAGAGCTAAAAATAATTGATAAATAATAGAATGATTATTAATTTTTATCTCAGTTATGAATTGAATATTATTTCTTCGAATTATCCAAAGTTATGCAAGATTTGAGATAATAATTTACAAATTTTTTTTTATAAAACTTGTTTACTCTAAGAAAGTGTCAGAAGTTGTCGAAAATTGGTATTGTTTTTAGTTATTACCAAAAATGGATTATCTAATCATACATGGATGTACAAATATTTAACAAGTTTTATGCTTTAAAAAAATATATTTTACGACTAAAAAGATTCAATCAGCGTTAAAGTGTTGTTTATTCGTTGAGTATAGACAATTTATTTTTTAATAATAAAATATAAAAAATCATTATAGTAATCTATAACTAGTTGTGATGCCCTGAAGTCTTAAAGTTTTAAAAAAATTGATCTTTGTTGCAAAAAATAACTGTAAGCAAAATATCTTGGCATGGGTCTCCTAGTGCGTCACAAAAATAATTCACAAGAACAGCAGGAGTTATTATGTGTAAATTTAAAAATGGTAAAGAATATACAAAACGACTGCGTAGAATCTTTGAATAACAACTGATACAATGAAGATCTTGTTAATTTGACTTCATTTATATTACTTAATTACAGCTATATGCTGATGCATAAGATGTTGATGACAAATGAGGAAAAAAATAAGCACAGAAATCAATGAAGTGATTGTGTAGAAAATGAATATGTCACGTGAATTACTTGACTATGACAATTATGGCAAAGAATTCATCGAAGGCCAGGGTCAAGCCTTCGATTCCTCTTAAGCTTAAAGTTAAGACTCAAGACTTGATATGAGTGCAACCGTACTTATAATAATAAGACAGTACTTCCATCTCATTAGCGAACTTATTCAAGGGCATGTTCACTCTTTTTGAGTTCCCATAACAAATGAGAGTTTGATGATTCTGAAATGAAAAATCTATCAGATGTGTGACATCTTAAATTATTGTACATGTATTAAAATTAGAGTTCATGCACGTAAATAAGCATCATAATCAAGGTTAACATTAAGATTTATTCGATACGGCTTTGAATAGTCCATGACAATGGACAGGAACTGGCTACCAAGGTCTCCCAGATTGTTTATTCACGTTCGTATCACTGGAAAACTGCAACAAAAAAAGACATAAAAAGTGGTAATTAATTAAAAATAAGAGTAAACAAATTAGTAATGTGAAATGAAAAAAGTATAATTAGATAATGATTTACGATATGAATTATTTTTTAACAAACCATCTTCAATTCACGTGACTTTTATTGACAGAATTGGCAAGGAGTCAACAAATGTCAACTTCAAACTATTTTATTATTGTTTATTAGCAATTGGTTCAATATTATATTATTAAATCTTTATATACATTGATAAATATCATTTAATTTTTTTTATTAGATGCTGTGTGATATTGAAATGGAGTAATTGTTGATGATATTATATAAAATTATATATTTCCTGGTTAATTTTAAGGATATTGTGGTTATTTTTAACCATGTGATATCGCAGGAAATGAAGTTTTTGTTAGTACATAAAATAAAAGTCAAGTTGAGAGTAGAGAAAAATGTATTTGAATGTAGTAGGGGTACCCCCTCTCATACAGACGCCGCGTGCTCGTATAAATGCACAAGAGCGTCGCACGAAAAAGCCACTCCCTTACACGTGTTGAATGGAGAATAATCTTGTGCATTCTTTTGTTTTTTGCAGCACTAAAATAAAAACAAAACATAAACTAATATCAAAAAGTGTTCAAGCAATTACCTATTAATTGTTTTAAACAAAAAAAAATAATAAAAATTTTATTAAAAAGTGTAAAAAATATTCATACTCATTTCTGTTGTCAAATTTCCGGTTAGTCTTCTTCAAACGAAGAAGAGAACTGTGAGAAAAGTGAAAGCTCCATCATCGATTGAGATCTCTAAGAGAATTCGAGAATATTGTGGTAAAAGTGTGTTAAAAAAGAGTCAATCATATAAACTGTTATAAATTGAATAAAGTGTTAATTAAAATAAATAAAAAATAATATTCGCTGATATAAATGATAAAGAATTTAGAAATAAAACAACTGAAAATAAAGAGAAAGCTCATAACTCTTAGTAAATGCTGTGGAGATAAGAAGAAAAAAAATTGAAGAAATATGGGAATTGTTTCATCTACCTTACTCTCTGTGGCTATCCAGCTAGCTTGGAACTGTCAACGTTTCTTGGACCCACGCTACAGGTTGGAGTTTATTTATATACCCGCACTAGGTTAGAGTAGCTTCTAGCTAAATTTCACGGATTATTCAGGAAGGTCATGCTACAGTCTAGTAACTGTTCAGGCACCTGTGGTTATCTTTACATCTCCAATTATCCAAAGTCTAGACTATTCACAAACATTAGTTTAGTATCAAATAGAATGGACATTCTAGCCCTCTTTATCTGTATTAAATCAGCAAGAATTCAATCCCCTGGTGCTTGAGTAGATTGTATAACGGCCAAATTGTATTTTTAGCTCATACTCATGTCGATCCAGCCACCAGGAAATGCATCAGATTCAAGTTCACTCTTCTATTCTGTATACTTCCGATATTTATCTTCCAGTCTCTCACACATGCTGCTAGTTCAAATAAATAATTCCATTGTAATGACGATGATTTCATCGATATAATCTTACTATATAATTTACAAACCTTTTGAGTCACTTTGTGATAATTTTTTGTGATACGTTTTCTATTTCGGTCATTCATACCAATTTATCAGCTACTGGATAATTAATGAATATTTTATAAATTTCTACAATTAGTTTTTAATTTATTTTGACATGTTAGACATGTTGTTTAACTCTTAATTTAATTTTACAAAAAACCTGTTCAATAATTTTTCCATTTTTTAAAGATAACACCGAAGTAAAATCATTTTATTGCTTGTTTACATTCAGTAGCCATTTGTTCACACAAATTGTCACGTTTCTTGTATCTATTTATATCCCATTACCATCCTAAATACCAAAGTTTTTTTTATAGCTTACCTATAATCCAATTAATGATTTATATACTAAGAAACAAAGCTTGTTTGACAATTGTTGCTACTTAAAAATCAGATGTAGTAAATAACATGTCTTATTTTTATTATATTGAATGAAAACTCAGAAGTCACGTTTTATTATCAAACCATTCATTTTCTATTACATTATGATTGATCAATTTTGATATTGTAAATTTTTTAACATATCCATCACAACACATTTTCTATGCCATAAATAAAGCAAAGAAGACCTTTCAGGCTTTGAATAAGGTTTATCTTTGAAATTCGATCTCGTTGCACACCACTGACACTTCCGTATTTAAAGGAAGCCCCTTAGAAAGCAAACTACTTCCTGAAGAAGATATAAATAAAGTCTGTTAATCTAATTTTGTTGCTCTAAATTTTACATCAAACATCATTTTAGACTAATTAAGAAGTTTTCACATATCATTTATTTTCCCAATAGGTTGAAATATGGATCAAGGTTCACCAAAGACATTCAGTGTAGCTAGAAATACCTTTCAGTGTATCTTCAATGATTAGGTGATTAATCTATATGAGTCAGTCAACATTATAAATCTTTTTCCAGTTTAATATTTAATATTAACGGCATGTCTTTGTTTGAATATCTGTTTCATTATATATTCATTATGTTATACATCATTGGCATCCTTCTCATTTAGCAGCACAAAATATATATATTATTGTGTAAGCGTTAAGAATATGGAAAGAGTAATCATACGCATGAATAATTGATAATTATATTGTAACTTACGATTAGACATAATCAGTATAATTGGCTATAAGCCGTATTGAGTACTCGTGCACTCAGAACTTGAGTCATTGGTGTTCAGTGCCTTTGCACTCATAGTATAGCCCATACATTTGCTTATGTGTATAGTATAGGTATCTTACATGAGTATAATTCCAGTTCTTCACAGTTTCAGCATCAGAAGAAGTGTCACGATCAAGTTACAGTCAAGTTCATGGCCTCGTGAATTTTTAATTATTCTTTTATATCAGTTTTTTTTTCTTTCATTGTTTTTCTGTAACTTCTCATGTGAATCATTCGCAGGTCTGTTCTAAAATTGGAAGACTAGACACTCGCATCCTTTCACTTTATCATGTTTTCATATCGTTTTATTAATCACTTGGTACACCAGTTCCAATAGATAATTTACACTATAGTAACCAGAAAAATTTTAAAAGCATTTGTGTGTTAGAAAACTGGAATTAAAATGGATATTTAATTTTTTAATTATCAAAGTATTATTCATCTTAATTAATTCATTTATCATACTAAATAAAATATTGATACCTAACAGTGATCTATCATTTTTTCTAATTTAAATTTGTTCAAGGCTAAAATGAGAGTTTATATAGATCAGTTTTATTTTAGTGGTCATAAAAAATTATTTTCAACTTTATCTTCAAGGTACTTAACAATTTAAAAATTAAATTTCCATGAAAAAATTTTGCGTGCAGAAATTTTCAATACTACTTTCATTATAATAATAATTATTTTTAATTTTCTTTGATAAACAGGTTTATCAGAAAAATACTTCGTTCTCATTCCTCAGACGTTAATTTTATTCTTTAACTTTCACTCTCTTGAGTCTTGTTACATGCAAACCATTATATTCTCATGACGTGAGTATGTTCGAAAATTATACTCTTCTTCTTCTTCTATATCTATAAATTATTATAGGGACTTAACATTTCATTATTCAAAGTCATCAACTCCTTTGCCATTTCCGTTTTTTTTTGTATAGCATCGATTGAATGTAGCAACATAATGAACTTAATAAACAAATCGTGCGATGTCTCTCGATATTTAGAGTGTTTAGAATGTCTCATGTCTTACGTAAAGTGAAAAGAATCTTTGATTGCATCGAAAGTAAAGACAACAATATTATTCAACGAAACCTCGTTCTCAACCAATTCGTTAGACTCTGTAGCTTACACTTCTGATGTTATTATATAATGTCATTGGAGTTTTCTCCAAGTGGAAAATATTGTGTACCTGTAAACATACATTATGTGCTTAAGTATAATAATCGATTGGTAATGACCATGAACTCCAGAATTTTATTGTTTAAACTTGAAGGACATGTACAAAAAAGAAAAAAAAAGAAAAACCATGTTAATAATTTTTTTCTGTTTGAATTCATGATGCCTGATCGTAGCCGGTTGATAATGTTGTTAAATAAGTCGCGTGAGGAGAAGTATTAAATATTAACTAATCATAGTACTCTCTGCTTACCTGTGCTAAGTAAATTAAAGCCAATGTATATACATATATTTTTGATGATATAGTAAAATAATTCTATCTTGATTCATCAGAATAATTTTATCGAAAGTACTTATCATCTTTCATTTTTGAAACAACTCTTTTATTAATTATTATTATTATTACTCAGCTAACAGACTTTTTGTTAGCAATAAAGATCTTAGAGAATATTTAAGTGGAAATTTATCATGAAAAAATATCAACAGTTGCTTTTCGTTGAAAACATAAAGTTTACATCTATAATTTATATTTTTCAATGCTATTTCCATTAAAAATTCATTTGATTGTCCAAATAATTAATAATTATAATTGCCATTGTACAATATTTAAAATAGAATTTCAAGTTTTTTTTAATGATTTTGTTGAATAAAAAAAAATGATTATTTCTTCAGTAATGACACATCAAGTCACTGAATAAATTTTTATTCACTGTTCTGAGGAGAAAAGATTGTTTTTAAAATACTTGGTAATGACATAAACGTTAGAGGAAATTAAATATATTTAATCTTAATTTATTTTTCAAGCAATGAAACTTTCGTGAAATCTGAATTTACTGAAACCCTCATAATTTTGTCTCCAAAGCCAGGAGATTATTTGTTCTGTTGCCTTGAGATATCCCATTAAATTTCGCAGCTAAATTTAACAAAAGACATTTCGTGATCCCAATCACTTCTGAACAGGTCTCAGACTTCCCACTGATGACCTCACACAGCAGGTCATACACCCGACAAAGAAGTAAACGAATAGAATAAGATTGGAGACTGGACGATGATACTGGCTCTAAATGCAATCAACTACGACGTCATAACACACCCACTTGATAAAAAAAAATTTCAATGCAGTTCTTCAAAGACTTCAGTTATTCTTGAATACATTTCTCTACCTATACTAACTGAGATTAATCAATTGTGACGTAGAGTTGACGTTGCACTTGTGAAAAGAATTTGCTCAGAGTTGTTATAAGATTTATTCATTAGATTGGATTTAATAATGCCTATTAAAACAATTAAATCATTCACGTCATTCTATCTCTTTAGATATCAACTACTACAATTACCAGAGAGATATCAATATATTACAATAGAATTATTTTAAATATTGATAAATAGTTCCAAGAAACAAAATGATACCTGGATGGAATTCAGCTACCTTTTTTTAAATTTCTCTCTTAGAAATTTTGCTGATACTCCTACCAGGTAGATTTGAAATATTTTTAGAAGTTTCAACTATGCTAAGAGTCGGCCGTAGATATTAAAAAAAAATTCAAAAATCTAAAAAAATTGATGAACAAAAAAGATAATATCTGCATCTTGAGTTCCAAACACGCTATAATGAATTTTTTTTGCATTCTTCTGACATTTTATTATAAAGTCACTTCTAAGCTATTCTGAAAGAGATATAGATCCTTAAGAATTCCTGAAGAATTCCAAAGAGATCACAGGAAGCATTTACAATTCTAATATAATAGTTTTCCAGATTCATTTCTTACCAAACTCACAAAGTATCTGAGAATATATGATTGCTTAATTAACTTTTACTATTATTGTTGAGGAAAAATGTTAAATATACACTTTTTTAATGTGTGATAAACACACTTGTAACGAAAAAGCCTTGGAACTTTCGAGAATTTGAGAACCAATGGCCTTTTGAAGTTTCCAAGGATTCTCCAAGCCTTGAAGTCGAAGGCTTAACTTGTCTAACTTAAGTTAAAGTAATCATTTATGTATTATTTATGAGTAATATAAATTTCACTCATTCTCTTATTACAGAGATGTCGAGCCAAAGAAATCTACTGAGATTCTACCTTCTTCTGGACAAATACGTGGAAGTAGAGTCGATGAAGCAGTTGGGAATCAAGTCGCAATTGCTAGACCTGAAATGGTTTCCACCCACCAGGAAAATAGAAATAGACGAGCTGCTCAGCTTAGGTACAGAAGAAAACGACCTTCAAGCTTCGATGCATCTTTGATTGTTAAGAGTATGAATAAAAATGGAGTTATTTTATCGACTGGACGAAGAGTTGTTTCATCAAATCCTTGCACACTTAAGAGACAACCAGCGCCTGAATGGAACGATTCATCATCATGTTTATCATCATCATCATCTTCAATGTCTTCTCATGATGGTAAATATATTTGAAAATAAATTTATATGAATTATTTATTGGAAATCGGATATGAAATATTATTGACTGAATTCTGACACATAAGGATTATTTCTATAAATAAATAATTTTTTCTTTCCATTTAAACCTTGATTAAGGAAAAAAAATATTTAATATTTATAAATACTACGGAGTTGTTAGTAAAATAATATTTCAAGCTACTTGAATTATTGTGAAGAATGATGTAATTCCATACAACTTTGTTGTCAAGTTGCTCTACAACTTATCATAATTTCAAATTTTTACAGCATGTAAATTAGTTGTAATAACTAAAGGAAATATTTTGTAAAAGCATAGTAAAGTTTTATAAATACATTTTAATGAGAATAAGTATTAATTGAAAATAATCATCTATTTTCCAAAGATTAATAGACATTTAGTAATTTAGCTTCAAAGGGGATTAAATATAGAATCAAAGTTTAATTAATTAAAAAGGATTTTCCGAGTTATGTGGAACATTGAAATTAATGAAAAAGTGGGTCATGAAATTTAAACTCTTCAATGATGTAGAGAACTCTCATCCTGGACTAAAATTACGTGCCAACTCTTACCTAAATCATTTATCAACATTTGTATTATGTGCTACTAAGCTGTCAGAATTCGCAATGACTTGGAAATTGAAGGAATATTTGCTGCCAACAGCGAAAACTTTCATTCTATTTTAAAAATATATACTATACCATTGTTAGCAAATAGTTTTTCTTTAACATTGTAATTACGTAATATTTCACATGACAGTATCTATGTCAACTTTCGTAATTTATAATCAAAAGGCAAATTAGTATTCTCCATTATTAACTGGAAGTATTTATAAAAATACTTTGTTTTCTTATAAATAAAATATTATGACAGAGATGATAATGAAATTTCCTTATTATTTCAGATTCCGATGTCGAAATAACCACTAAAAGGAAAACGAAAACTTTAGAGAGAACGCAAACGTTGCCAGAAAAAAGTCCTGATAAAGATGATGATGACATCAGTGGAGAAGAATACGGAATGTCAGCTGCAGAAGAAGCAGCTTTTAGAATGACTGTAGGCAGAGGATATTTCAG
The DNA here is from genome assembly GCF_013357705.1 of Chelonus insularis. Classification (NCBI taxonomy): domain Eukaryota; kingdom Metazoa; phylum Arthropoda; class Insecta; order Hymenoptera; family Braconidae; genus Chelonus; species Chelonus insularis. The sequence goes on from NW_023276522.1 coordinate 714,727, forward strand.
TAAATCTAAGAAGGATGAATTCTTGAATCATTTAAGACTAGAAAAACGACTAAATGACCTTAACCGCGAATTTTTTGATCTTGCATGTCGAGCACATGCACGATCAATTCATCGACATCATTCAGGAGATCTGCAAAGGAAGATTCTTTAATTGATAAAAGAGTTTGATTATAATATATATTTATTTTACGATGATAATCTCTAATAGAACTCGTAGTTCGCACAAAATATATTAAACCAATCATAATGTTAAAATTTATGACTAGGATGTTAATCAAACATGAAAATAAGACTGAAAATTGATCATTAATGGTTCATTTCAATATTTGTTTATATAACTAGTCTTTGAATGACACAGAAAAGTCGAATTTTTTATTTTAAATACATTTTGGGACTTAAATTTGGTATAAGGTCATTAGGACTTGATATTATAAATATTTATTTTGGTAAAAGTATTGATAATTTCATTAAATTTTTCACATAAGTCTTCTTTTTTAACCTTTGTGATATCATGTTATTGATAATTATTTTTTTTAATGATTAATTCAATTTAAGTAATATAAATTTTAAGCTAGTAAATCACGTAAGTGCCATTGAACATACATATTTGGAATTTTATGATTAATAATGTTATACCATTCAAATATTTATTAAGATAAATAACGAGTCATGACTGATGAAGACACTATCAAATAAATATAAATTTATAAGTAAGCAATAGAACAGGATTTAAATTAAATAGTTTCAATCGGAATCCGTCCGAGGCGTGCTGGTATTGCAGAACATGAAGTCGGCGGGAGATATTTGTTCCATCAGTTAGGTCGAGACCTTTCGACGAGAAACCTACAAGAATATTTTTATCTTTGTGATAATGGTCAATAACAGTAATTGATTGTAAAAGGAATACTTGTTTGAGAAAAAATGTATATTTTACATAAAGAAATTGTATTTCTATTTTTTGTAATAAATTTTTGTCAATATTTATGTGTTGCTTCAAAGAATTATTCTTCTACACCAACACCCATCGTACTTTGGCATGGCATGGGTAAGAATTGTTGTACATAAATAGAAACATAACAATTAACGTTACAATCATTTAATGATTTAATAAGCTAATTTGATGATCAATTGCCAAGATAAACTGAAAATAGATGTAACTAAGATTTTGCTAGTAATTTTATAATTATTTTATATAAATTACAAGATAACTTGCAAAAGATAAAATAAAAACTGCGTATACAGTTAGGCTAAAAGAGGGAGTAATCACTGTCATGGTTGCGTGTTTTTCTTTCTTCCTGTGTCAATAAACGTTCATGCGTCAGTTTCAAGCGGTAAACTTTGAATCCTTTTTATGACGTTCCAGGTGACAGTTGCTGCTTTTCCTTTAGTTTGGGACAGATAAAAAACATTTTGGAGCAAGAAATACCTGGAGTCTATGTCAAGTCTATTCGAATTGGTGATAATGAAATTGAGGTAATTTCTTTCATGTAAATTTAAGTCAACAATTAGATGCTTTAGCTGATAATACCACAATAATGATCAAACAATAGAATGAAATATGAGGTAACTACCAAGATAAGCCATTGATAAAAAATTTTATAGGACGTTGAAAATAGCTACTTCAAAAATGCAAATGAGCAAATAAAAGAAGTCTGTCAAGATTTAAAATCAGATGAAAAATTATCAGATGGATATAATGCCATAGGATTTTCTCAAGGAAGTCAATTTCTTCGAGCTGTTGCCCAAAGATGTCCTGATCCTCGGATGAAAAATTTAATTTCTTTGGGAGGACAGCACCAAGGAGTTTATGGTCTTCCTAACTGTGGATCTTTGACATATCGCTTCTGTGATTATCTCAGAAGAATATTAAATTATGGAGCTTACTTGAACTACATACAAAATAAATTCGTTCAAGCCGAATATTGGCATGATCCTCTCCAAGAAGATAAATATAAGAAAAAGAGTGTTTTCTTAGCTGAAATTAATAATGAACTTGTTATTAATGAGGTAAGATGTGTTGAAACAATTATTATTTCCTCTCTATGACTTGAGTTAGTGTATAGTAATATTTTAAATTATTTTTAGGAATATAAAAAAAATCTACAACAGTTAGAATCATTTGTTCTCGTCATGTTTACTCAAGATACGATGGTTCAACCCAAGGAGAGTGAATGGTTTGGATTTTATAAACCAGGACAATCAACAGAGTTACAGACCCTTCAAGAATCTGATCTTTACATTCAAGTATAAATTAATATCTTCTATTATACTTATTTAGTTTATTTAAAAGTTCAAAGACTATAAAAAATATTCAATAATTGTAGGATCGTCTTGGACTAAAAAAAATGGATAATGATGGCAAGCTGCACTTTTTATCAATAGATGGGAATCACTTACAATTCAACGACACGTGGTTGAAAGAAGAAATCATTACAAAATATCTTATTTAAGATTAAAAATAATTTTTTTATAACTAATAATTTAATTATAATTTTTCTACAAGTGTATTTCGAAAATGAATAAAAATCTCTGGTTGCAAGTAGCTGAAATACATTATCGACTCAGTTCTGACACTAGAAAATTATTCGACCATGATAGGATAACCAATCGACTCAGTTTTCGCACAAAAGTTTGGCAAAATTTCAAATCGTGTTGTGTGATAATCAACTTTTTGCTCATACAAGTGTAGTAAATATAGTTTTTTTTATTGTGTATTATAAAAATGAAAATATTCCAATCAATATCAGTTTATATAGCAACTCGTCGCGTTTGAGGATCCAATCAATACTTTAGTTGTATTTTTTCTACTTTTATTCTGCTATTACAGCTTTAGCTATTTCAATTCATCAACATGTGGAACAAAAATTAAAAATAACAATAAATGTTGTGAAAAAATGACTTGAAGTTTTTCGATGAATGACGTTTCGTGTTCAAAATGATCAATAACAACTAAAAAAATAGTTTAAATATCATGTAGGACATTTATGCAAATAGTTTGCATTGGAAAATGATGAAAAAGAGTCATTGGTCGTTTATCAAATCAATTGATCAAATTTCTACCGAGCTATTTACCCATTTAATCTCATCCGGATGATTTTGATAAGCTCAATAAAGTAACAACCCATTTGAAGACCACTCAAATACTCGAGGATCAGGGACTATCGACATCCTTGAAGCAAGCACCCTTTTAGTCGGACCCTAAACTTATCCCCTAAACTCAAGGACCATCAACTGAGATGAAAAGATTCTCTTGGAAGAATCAGGTCGTTCTTTTTTGTATTTGCATTGACTTGTAAACATCACACATCGTTTCTAATAAAAATTTACGTGGACATACAGACTCACATACAAGCAAAGGTGAATATGTAGGAAACACCTACATGTTTGATGCTCCCATTAAGAGATTACATTATGAGTTCACTTTGTACACCTTTTTCTACCCATCTGGGCCTCTACTAACTCGTACTCCTAACAGATGGATGCAGAGTTAACGGGATGAACAGCGTCCTTGCAAAAGAGCTCGACATTGTGAACAGGTCGGGGGTCTCGCGTGAATAAATATGTTTTATGCAAAAATGTTACTGCCCCCCAGTGTCTATATTTTTTTTCACTCACTCCTCACTCTTTCTTCTCTCACAAACACGGTCATCATATGATTACACTTCTTTCTCTCTCATTCATCCCACGCTTTCTCGCACTCTTTATCTCCCCCACTTTTTTTTATCTCTTGGCCTTTCTGCCTCTTGTACTCGCCCCTCTAGACCTCTTTTACCCCGCCAGCCTCCCAACAGACATTACGAGATGAAATATTCCTCCGCGAGAATTGCATGAAGACTTTTGACGCCTTTTTTTTGTTTTAATGTATAGGTTTTTCTTTTCCTTTGTTTTAACTCTTGGTGCTTACTTGCTTTCGTTTTTTTTGTTGTTTCAACGCGATGTCGTTGCTTTTTCACTGCGACTCCTACGCTCTTTATCTCTCGTTTGTTGCCATTCTTTATTTGACGGCGCGATTACGGAAGTTTTAAGGACCGATGTCGAGAGGTCGATGAGGGGTAATTGAGTTTGACTTTTTTTATTGATCCCCGAGTGAGCTTTTCTTAATAGTGAAAAAATGAAGTTGATGTTAATTTTATTGAGGATTGATTGTAATAAAAAAATTTCTTATAAAATATTACTCTTCTTTTATGATTAAATATTTTTCCAACTTGTATTAAAAAATAACTAATGAGTATGTAAATAAATTCTTCAAAGATTTTTTGAAAATAATCCAAACTTCAAAGCTCATTACATAGTTAGCTTACATAATTTTTTTACTCGAACAAAAAATTTTTTTGTGTCTACCGTTGATGCTTTTTATCTACTAAAGCATTAATTCTAGTAATTATACTAAAAAAATGTTTTTATGACAAAGAACAAAGTAATAACTTCCTCAGAGACTGAAAAGTTAATGGAGGATAGAGAATAAGAGAGGGAAAGTTGTGCGAGGCTGACTTTTTTGCGCGTGCTTTCTTCCTATAAGGGGGTGCAGTGCGCGCATCCCCTTCATTATATAGTCGTTTTTACTTGTATAAACCACAACTACGATTAGCTTATTATTCCATGCCTTTGTGAACAGTTTTCTGGACTGTTTCAAAGTCGGTGTTATACCCAAAGCATTGACAGAAAAGTTAGAGAATGAAAGAGAACAGTCGATCAACAATCATGTCTCTATTTTTTGTTATTCAGAATAAAAAAAATCCATTTCCCAATATTTGATTATATCAAAACAAAATCATCAGCAAGGAATTTGGAATTCACCACTTGTATCAGCTTAATGAAAAAAGTACCCACGAGCACTAATTTCTAATAATAACTATAAAAGACAATTATAAAAAATCATTCATATTGAAGCTCCCCAAGTCTTTTATGATTTTTATCTTTTCTATATTCCTTTATCACAAAAGGATTTAATATTCCTCTGGCTGTAATAATCAGCTAGCAAATGTCACGTGTACATTTATTATACTGATGTAGAAACATGTGATAGTAGGATATAATGGTGGTTAATTATGAATTTGACGTCTAGTGATATTCAGAGAGAACCATGTGTGAATATAGAGACATAAGCCCAAGGCAATATTCTCACTGTGAAGATTCATGACGATATACCTGACGCAATATTCATGTTTTTTAAGTCTTTTAAAAATGTTTATCCATTATCATCAGAAGGGATCCCAAAAACAATTGATAAAATTTAAAATATTGCCAGAAAACCACTTATTGATATTGAAGACTTGTAATGTATTAGAACAGAGATTGCCAAAATAAAGATTCATGGTGGACTTGATGACAATAGATTGATAGGGGTTCCTTTATCTTCTGATCTCCAAAAATCTGTGATGTCCGTATGCAGATCACCCAGTAGTATCGTCCAAATACAATGGTCTTTACCATCTGGGGAACCAAATGACACCACCCTGGTAGAAGCGACATGCCTTTTTTATTCTTCATTTATATTCTTCTGTCATTGGACTCTTTGTCTTGAAGATTCGATAGCATATCTTGAAAGACGACTGGATTAAAGGACGAAATACCTAAAAGCAATATTGAAATAAATATTTGATTGTAATATTGAACATTTAATATCGACATTTGGACAATGAAAGAAAGCTTCCTTTTTATGTCTATCATGCTATTTTTGAGTTGATACATACCCCCGCAGAGTCAGATATTCGTGGAAACAATGAGCTGAGAGGCTGCATGCGATTCTTTTCCTTTCTCTTTTCTCCAGTTGGCTATTGCTGGGCCTATATGTGATTGTGGAACAGCGGATAGCATTGTATAATATACTCTGTTGTTCCACCACCCTCTCGGGACCGCCTCTCGTCTCTTTCAGCGTCGGCGCGACTTGTAGTGTGCGCGAGAGTGAGACCAAGAGAGGGATGATGATGTCGAGTAATATGGATTCCGCTTTGTCGCAAATTTGCCGCAATGCTAATGGACGAATCGTGAATATTCTTTGCATTCATTCTATATTCCTCTTACTCATGTAAGCTCGATGACAATCAATTAAAAGCTTTCTTTAATTTTTCTCTGTGCTTTTAAAGCCTCAAATACATCATTTAAGTACGAAATATGAATGCTAAAAAATATATTACACTAAGTGCAGTTTATATCAACTATACAACTCATTTTTTATTTATTGTTTTTCAAACGATAACATCAACCATTTATTTTCCAACATTTTTTATCATTGGTAGCTTTATTGATTGGTTTCATTATTCATTAATAAATTCGTCAAGTTTAAGTATCGACAGACACTTTAGTAACTTATTAAAATTATTTGAAATCGTTCTGAGAAATGAATTTTCGAATGTACTTTCATTTTAGTAAATAAAATGATAAAATAATTATTAAAGTGCTTGGATAGCTAATTGATAAATAAATTTTTAAATAAATTTAATAGATGAAGTAGATAGAAATATTTTATAAACTCATTGAATTTATGTAAAATCGAAGAAATTAATTAGGTCAATGATGGATAAAAAGACCTATTTTTCATAGATTTTTGCAATTAATCATTTTGATGATTGATAATAATTAAAATTACAAATACATTAAATTAATGAAATCATTAATTATAAAAATTGGTATTTAATGTTTCACACTTCAGAGGAGTAAGATAAATGTCAAAAAAAATATGCAAAGAACAATAGGGAAATTAGCAATTACAATGATAAAATGATAATGACTCCAATATACAAATGATCAACAGTAAATGAGGTATAAAAGCTATAACAATGGAGCATTGTTAAACGCGCTGGCCAAGATACTCCAGTGTGGCAAGTGACGCAAAAATTGCAAGATAGAACACAGATAAAAAAAGGAAGAAAAAGGAAAATAAGAAGATACGAAAAGGGATGAAGTGAAACAAATGAAAACTCAGAGAGAGATAAACAGCATTCATTGGTTGGGAAGAGTGTGGAACGGACGAGCGGACTCGTAAGCTTCCTCTTCGGGGGAGAAAGAAAAGAGAAGGATGATGTAGGAAATGGCGAATGAGTGCCGAAAATGATATGCTGGACAATGGGCATTGTTTACTAGCGGTCGGGTATGATTCGCTAGAATTTCCTCTTAGTGTCTGTACCCTCTTTCCCTTCGTCCCTTCTTCGTTTGAATTATTCGCAGACGTCCAGTGCCTTCAATTCTTCCTCGCATCACCGTTCATCTTCATAACGAATATATACTTTGTAATTACTCTTTCATTTTGATTATTTTCATTTGCTTTAAATAATCCTGATTACAAGTGTATTGGGTTTTATGATTTTTTTTCTCTTCAGTTTCTTTGGAAAAAATTGACAAAGTTTGTGAAAGAAATAAAAATTATAAACTTAGAATATATTGTGTTGGATGGAAGAGAATTTTTATAATCAACGTAAGGTTGGTTGGATACTGGGTATTGTATTGGCTCGAGCGAGAAAAGCGAACGCTTCAGGGCACGTAAACGGAACAAACCTTTTTCTGTCCATGAGCGAGAGAGGCTTGATTAAAACATTAATTGAGACGGAAATAACAGACCATCACACTTCAGGGAACCATACAACTAACTTGAACTCCCCCATATCTTAAAATAATTCATCACAACAAAATATTGGAAGGAAAATGAGAATGAGGGGATGAGTTATTCAAACTCTTATTCAAGTGAATTTCGATGGAAATCTTTGAGAGAAAAAAAATTTATCATATACAAAGTTTTGATTGTACGTTTGAAGTTGAGAAGGCGTACGTCTGTTCATTCGAGAGTAATACCATGTAATGGAGTTGTAGGCCCAGGGGAACAATTGGACTAGTACCAATGCACCAATTCCCAAACATCATCTCCCTTGTACAATTCACCTTTAATGAAAACTAATCTCATACATGATGTGGATGTTTGGGGTCAACCAAACACAGCACGTGATTCCATTGACGCTAAAGTCAAATAGCCACCCTAAGTCTTCTCTTTCAATTCTATCCATCATCAACAAATTAATCTCATATAACATATCAGTATATAATCCCACAATTATTATCTTCAATTAAATCCTGAAATCATATATCCATTTAGTTGAAAACTCATTTTATAATTAGTTTGCTGAATATCCAATTATTAATTCAATCATTATCAGATAAATAAACTATTCTCTTTCAACAAAATTGCTTTCAAGCTCAAAATAAAAAAATACCAGTTGTCAAAATAAAGTTGAAATTAATCTTGTACTCAGTTGGTGTCTTTGTATAAAAACCTTTTCTGCAGGGGTCCTCGAAAGTTCGTGCTTAAAAACATAAGGACATCATAAAGCCACGCGTCATCACCTCATGCGGTTTATTGACTTGATTGTGGCTTGTTTTTGGTAGCTGCTAACCCTCGAAAATAAATATGCGATTGTTCATTGATGATAATCTATCCAATTTGCGATTTATCATGATCTGTATTGCTGAATGAAACAAGTGCTGCGGGCCGATTCTTCATCCATCTATATTAAAAAGAAATTGATCATATTAAAGATATCTGAAGACGATAAATATGAAATATAATCAGAGTTATATTAAATCCTGATGTATTGAAAGAAAAAATTGAAATATCTTAGCTGATATATAAAAGCATAAACGGAAAAGATAATCTCAGGAAAACGTTTTTGAATTGAGAATAGGAAAGAATGCATAAGGAAGTACAGGATATTGGCATAGAAGTATCAAGAAGTAAGTAAGAAGATATGATAAGACGAAGGAGGAGCATAAAATACAGAGTAGAAAGCGCATGGTTGCTCGCTTCGTATTTTCTAAAGAGGGTGATGAAGTTGAATCTCTTTCTCCTCACTTCTCTCTTTCTTATTCTTGGCTTAAGGATGAAGTCTAGAGTGAATATTCAACGTAGATATAAGAGTATATAGACTTGAATATCTGCAACCAAGCAAATGGCCAAGTAATTAACGATATTCTGACGGTAATTAAACACATCCAATCTTCAAGTCCGAAGGAAAATCATAAAGGTAAGAAGGAGGGATGCAAAGTTACCTCTTCCGAAGATGCCGCAACGACCAAAACCTTTGCTTGTTTTCTATAGCATTGGCGAAGTAATGGAGGAAACCACTATTGGCTTCTCCTCTTTCGCTTTTCACAGCAACCTAACTCATCTTCAACCTCTCTCGTATCCATTTAAGTCTCAATCCCTTATAAATTCGCTTGACCTTTCGGAAATCGTCGTGGAATACAAAGTTATTCATGGCGAAATTTGGTAATTTATTTAAAGCTTGATAAAAGGATCTTTCGTTTGCAACTATTTGAATTAAAAAAAAATCCGTTCTCTCATCATTAATAATCAACGATCAACAATGAAAATAAGAAAAAAAATTCTGAATGAATTTCCAAAGTTTGAGTTCATTTTCAAGCCTTAATTATTGCATGAAAGTTATTTGCATCTTGAAAATCATACACCAAGATAACATGAATTCTTATCGATGGTTTTAACAATACAAGAATTAATAAAAAAAATAATCTTTGATTAAAATCGACATAAATTATTCATTTACACGGTTGGATTGAAAATATAAATTTGAATAGAGTGAATACATAAATAGTAGTGATTAATTGCTTGTAATTAGCATCCTAATTAACGAGGAAACGATATCATTCTCCGTTCTGGGGAAGAATAAACAATCGTCGGAGATGCACAAAGGTACATCCCGGGGAATTTAGTTTTTTCCTTCCTCTACTTTCTTTTTATTTATTTCTTTTTTCAAAAACATAACAATGTACTTACCCACACAGATCTACATACGCTTTTAGATGAATGTTAAATTATATATGCATCCGGACGTTGTTGTGTGATCACTCTAATTAGTTCCATTTATGAGATAGAGAGTTATTGCATCTACAAGTAATACTCTATGTTCATGGTGAATCAAAGGGTATTATTTTATTGAGATCCTCATGGGAGAAATATAATTCCTTCATTTCCTGAAAAAACAAAAACCAATCCCTTATGAAAAGAATATAATAAATTCTGATACATTAAAAATTAATTATTAATTATACTAATTAGAGTAATAATTATTGACAATCATCCTAAAGAATTTCCTTCAACATCAATATTTCTACCATATAAATAATTTAAATTTAAAAAATGTTCACAGTTTTATTAAAGTAAATGAGCATTTTAATTATATTAAAAAGATAAAATTATAGAAAATTTCTAATGGATCTCTTGTTAATTGTGATCTATATTTAAGAGTTAATTAATCAAGTAAATAGAATAAAAGAAACAGAGTAAACAGTTAAAACTCGGAAAGCATCACCGAGATGCCCTGAGCTTATCTATCTCGTTTCACTTCCGTACACGAGGGTGGTTTTAATTACCCCTTCCATTACTAGCAAAACCAACCCCGTTACTGGATTCATTTAGTCGCGTTACCACTGCCACTGCTCAAAGTACATGTACGTCCCGCCATCCTTTACTATTTTCCTCTTACTCCACTTCTCTACGTTATTCCCCTCTTCTAGAATCTACATCCTGCAATGTAGAAACATGCGGTGATGCACGAAGAAGAAGAACTCTGAGTATAACTTACCCTTCCCTATTCACCAAGTTAATACATTTTCTCTACATAGGTAACATATATTATTTTACATTCATAACTCCCTAGGTGTGTCATTTATACCATCCATTACCATTGTTCCTGTCTTTTAACTTTAGTTATTCTGATCAGTTTTAGCACTGATGAATAAACTTTAATTTTTTTTAGAAGAACTTCAAATAATAATTCATATTGTTGTTGGTAAATAATTGTAGTATTTTAATTTTCTATTAGCAAGAATTTAGGTCGTTGCATTAACTTAATAATCACAATAATTACGTATAATAAACTTCAACAGCGAACAAAATCTTTCAAGGCTTGAAAAGTTAAGAATAAAGACAATATAAAAACCTACTAGATAATGAATCTTTTATAGTGTGGTTTACATTTTATTTTCCTTTTTCCTTGAATATTCGTCACTTCACGCATCCTCAAGCATTCCATTTTTCTATTCATTCTCTCAGGTCTTGGATAATAACACGTCTGCATGTAATAATGATAATGAGACCAGGTCTTTTTGGTCCTGACCCGCGTACTTGCTTGAAAACAACATACTAGAAAAAGTGAAAACTTGAATGCTTTAGGGAGTACTGTAGGAAGGTTAAAAAATATGCCTAGAAGGTGACCGTGCGTACTATTCCGCTTGTCACTTCTAGAAGTCACTTCCACAATAGCAGGATGCCTTCACCGACGCGACATACCGCCTCGATAAGCAGGTGACACGATGAAGAGTCGCTAGAAATATTTTTTTCCTTGTCTTTTGTACATGCTGGTGCACAGTTTGGAAATTGTTGACACACCGTCGAACCGACATTGTGCAAAGAATAGGTTCACTCGGAAGAAAACTCAAAAATCTTGAGGATAAAAATGGCTTCAAACTTAAGAAATAAGTTTTTTTAGTTAAAAAATATTTTTTCTAACTTTTGTATCAATTTATAACCATTGAATAATAATTGGGCGCTTGAAAAATGCTCTTGTCTAGAAAATGTCTTGAAACTATACAAACAAATATCTTCAAATGGCATTGAATGTCTTGACTAGACGAATTGTGTGTGAGATACTTTCATAACTGCACTTTTTGTGCAAGCAAATAAACGGAGACGTTTTTATCCATTCTTTTTAGCATTCGACGAGGAAAAATATACTCTTACAACTTGTCTCTTGTTCTTCTTTATCTTATACTCGAAGGTTGGTGAAGATTCGAATGCTGTGGAGCCCAGACTATACCCTCGAATTCTCTTTCATTTGCATTATTATATGGTAAATGAAACTGAGGAGCCGAAAAAAATGCCCGAGCCTTTTGTCACACGACAATTGTTCGTCCGGACCATTTTCATTGATTATGTACCTTCTTTATCTCTCTTTTTAGCGGTGTAACCACCAGCCAATCTCCTTGAAAACACCCCAAGTTGTTTATCTCTCGCATTTGTATTTTCCACTTTTACCTCATGTCTGTCCATGAAATTGCGTAAGTCAACAATAATCTGAAAAATATTTCAATAATATTTAATCACAATAATAATTATTATTTTTATTAAATAATAATAATATAAATCCATCATCTAGCTTTAATAATGACAAAAAATTCTCACATTGCATTGATTTGGGTTAGTTTAAAAAAATTTAATAAAAAGATGTTCCATCGCAAAAAAGAACTTCACAACAATAGAAATCACTGTAAAAGACGTATACTTTAAATGAAAAAAGTAAGTTGTTTAAAAAAAAAAATTGTTCAATAAATTCTGAGTTTTCCCTCGACTATATATAAAAGATAAATTAAATCCTTACCGTTGAAATATTAATCTCGACTGAATATTTCAATGTTCGCACTCTGTAACATCATTTCTCTATACACTCGCATAAAACGAATAGCGGGAGACGTTTCTCTAGACGTATTCGGGCCCATTGTGAATGCTCTATAACCAAGTAATAACAGCGTTTTCATTATATGCCACACGCACACTAAAATAATACAAAACAGACAAACTCATGTACTCTTGTTAAATTTACATACACTTATACGACTATACATAATGCAAAAACAGATAGACTACGGTTGGAGATTGCAAAACATGCCTAGATTAATGTTTTCTCACCCCCAACTGGTACGTCTCCAGTGCATTTCTCTTGCACTACAGATATCTCTCGACTTTCACTCTTTTCCTCTTGCTCACAAGCCAACAGGTTTCTTCTCTTTGTTTTTCACATTATCATGTGACAGTTTGAAGAAGAGGGATGAAAAATTACCATATTAAGTCCAAGTCCTTTTTTTATCCTTTCAACTGGCAATGATTGTCCTGTAAATTAAATGAATTAGTATAAAAGACACGATGAAAGTAAAGGAAAAATAAAATCATGAAAGAAACTCTTGTTTTAGTGCAATGCAAATGCATACGTGTAGACTAGAATTGAAAAAGTCAATTAGTCTGGAAGGATGAATGAATTGGAGCGGAAGAGAGCTTGCGTTACAGTGGGCCTAGAAGAGACGAAGAAGGAAAAACTGGGTGCAAACCCATCCTCTGAATCGGGACGACTGAACTGGATAGGTTAGTCAATGGGGTAGGCTATTGTTTAGGTTTAGCACAATCACAATTGCCACGAGATTATGCCTGTGGACGAACCTTCATATATAGCACACCAAGAGACATGTGTGGAATAAAATCTGTTGTTTTCCTTGTCTTTTTCACTACATAGTGCATGATTTATTTTCAAAAAAAGAACAAAAGGTTGTTGCACGCGACTCGCTAATTGTTTTCTGCCTTCTATGATTGATTCAACTGTAGAAAGGACAATCTAGAAATTCATTTTGTACCTTTTGTTTCGTTCATTTCATCACAACAATCTGTTTGTGCAATCAAAATCGAGATTAAAAACATTAATCTTGTTGCAAGAAAAATCAACAGTTTATATTTTTATTTCATTAAATTTATAAACTGTTGAAAAATCATCAGAATTATACAAACTGCTCTATTTGGTATTTAGGTCATGGACATTCTGCACTGATAGAGAATTATCTTGATAAGGTATTGGTTGTTAATGATAAAATAAATGAAGTAAATAAATAATCAATTCATTTTCATGCTTATTTTTTCAACAGTAGCAGAAGAAATGGGCGTGGCGAAAGCGAATTAAGCGATTCAGAGTTGTATATTAGCTACTGAAGGGTGAAAGAACGATATTTCGCGGTGGCGCATTACGATGGGGTGGCGTGGTTTGACAACGGTATTAATAAAGTTCCCAAGAGACGGCTAGGGCGTTTCGGGGCGGCGACATTGTGTCTCCAATCAATGGCTATTCTGATTCTATTATTGTTGCCTTTGATTTCTCATAATCTTGGTCATGTCTTATTCTATTCCTATTATAGTCATCTCGTATCTGGTCTACTCCAAAAACTATTACAATTGTCCCATAGTCCAGGAAGTCAACTATGAGACTGTGTAGATATTCCAAGTGACCTTTAAATATTTCAATGAAAATTAAAAACTATTACAGTAAAACTTAATAATTAATTACCAAAATGAAAATTCATTTGGTGAATGTTGAGTTGTAATTAATTAAAATTTCTCTTTATCATTTAAGTTATTGGAAGTTTTTTTTCCAATGTAATTAAACTGATGAGTCGTAAAATTGAAATTTGATCAAAAGTTTGATTTATAAAGAAGAAAATTAGCTATGCATTCAGTAAAAATATATTAATGTCGTGATAACAATCTGGAAGTTGAATATTTATAATATTTTAAGAATATATATTAATAAAACCAGAACTAATATGAATTATGATATATAATAAAAAATGGTTCAAATTAATTTTACAATTCATTTTTCTTCAGGGATAATACTGATGAGAATGTTTTAAAAAATAATTTAGTAGGAAATATTAAATTCATAAAAAGAAAAATTAGCTTTTGCAATCATTGAAGAAGAAGCAATAGAGAACCTATATTTTCATAAGCAAAACATATTTCTGGAATAATATATATTCTCGTAATAGCTACATAATAAATGGCATATTAGAGCTCGTGGACGATGCAAAGCTCAGGTAAATGAATACTAGCAGTAGAGTATACCAACAAGTAAAATATGTATGTATTTACAGAGTTATAGAAAAGTCAGAGTCCAGGAAGCGGTGTGGTAGCGGGAAGCATCAGACAGAGGCACACAGCCCCAAGCCATGTAATTCATTACTAAAGCAATCTCACCCTGACTTCAACTCCCTTCTACCCCTGTTTCTTCTCTATCCCTCTCACTCGCTCTCTCGGTAGATTCCCTCCGCCCCTGACCCATCAGCCTCCCGCACCACGTTATAATATAAAAAAAGCCGAATAGAGTAGCGCGCTGACAACAAAACAAACATGAAATACAAAGCCACGTTCTCATAATTAAAAAGATTGCGTTGTGCGCTTCTTCCCCGCCTCTCTTCACCCCACGGTCTCCCTTTTTTCCCTCAGACTTGCTCGTTTTCTCCTTTTTTCGTTGAAGGGGTGAGGGAAAAATTTCGCCAGGATATAACGGGTGATGATATTTATTCCATTGTCATCAGCTCGTTCTTACAATTCAACTAAATTAAACGTCAGTCTGTTTTTACTTCGACGACAATAATTTTTGTTATTAAAAATTACCATCATTTTCCAATTTTCAAAGAAGTTTGTTTTTGTACTTTCTACATATTAATGTAATTGAATTAACTAACTTTTTATTTTCCATTCAAAGCACTCGATAGGGCTGGAATCGAAACCACAATCGAACGGAACTAACTCAGCAAAAGCCTCAGAAAAACGTGAGGCAGAAAAAGGAAGACAATGATTGCGATTTAAAGATAGGTGGTGGCTATCCTTAACTTTTTCTCTGTCTTTCTCACTATGAAGCTGTGTATATTTTCATGTAGGATATGCATATAGATAACAGTTACATGTGCTTCTACGATTTTCATCCCCTTTGCTCCAGTGACTAAGAGGGTGTGGGCCACAGAGAGAACCGCCTCTGTTGCAACCTCAACCAATGATATTCTGCGCAACCCCCAAGCAACCCTTGATCGTCGCGAGGGATGCTGCTAACTCTGGAGAGCGCTGATTTTTCAGTCTCTCATCATCACTTGGCCCGCTCTAAATCTCCTGCATTTTTATCGAACTCCTCAAGTTTTTACACATCAAGTTAATTTTATTGATGACGTTAGTCTTCCTGAAAGTCTTCTTAAAGTTTGATATTATTATCTTTGGTGATTAATTAGTGGACTAAGGAAGTTAATTATTATGGCTGGACCTTATTTATCTCCTCTTGGACCACAAGCTGATCTTCTTACTGAATACATGTTCGGCCGACGGCGTCAGGTCAGTGTACGTTTCTTTTTCATCTTATGTTTCATCTTAATATCACTTACATGAAGTGATGACGAATTGATTGATATGGTGAAGTGAATTGAATATTTTTCAATGTGAATTAAATTAAATTCCACCGCTCCAAGGCTGTGATAAAAATTATCTTCCACCTTATTATGAGTTACTTTACAACAAAGATTTATTTAATTTTCTCATCTTTATTTGACGTAGAGAC
Source organism: Chelonus insularis (assembly GCF_013357705.1). Lineage (NCBI taxonomy): Eukaryota > Metazoa > Arthropoda > Insecta > Hymenoptera > Braconidae > Chelonus > Chelonus insularis. Next base: position 730,872 of record NW_023276522.1, read on the forward strand.
GCAATCGGACAACTTTTACTCCTCAACAACTCCAAGAACTTGAGTCTCTTTTTCAAAAGACTCATTACCCAGATGTTTTTTTACGTGAAGAAGTTGCTCTTCGTATCTCACTATCAGAAGCACGAGTTCAGGTATTTGAAGGATAAATTTCAAATTATTATCTGTCAAATTTCTCACTTTATAAGTAAACTTTGATTTCTGTTATCTATTTCAATTCAGGTGTGGTTTCAAAATCGTAGAGCAAAATGGAGAAAACAGGCTCGTCTTCAACTTCTTCAAGATGCTTGGAGAATGCGTTGTTTAGGTTTAGGAAGTGCAGCACCACTTCTCTTACGGCCTCCTCCTACTTCAGCAGTAGAAAGGTCCGATTCTACAACTCCTCCATCGGCACCTGGTCTTTCACCACCACAAGTACCACCAGGAACGCCAGAAAAGTTGGCAGAAAATCCTCAACATCCAGTTTGTAGAGATTATAGGATCCTTCCACCTCATGGGTAATTTTTTAAAAAATATTGGTCTTTTTAAAAATTAATTTGCAATTAATTGAAAGTTGGTTTCATTGGTTATAGCTATCAAATAAGCTGTGAAAAATCTCCAGAGCAAATAAAGTGCGGTTGTGGATCACCTTCAAGAAATTCTATGTCTCCTAACAACATAGAAGTGGATTTGGCACCAAGAGACCGACCTCAAGAAGCAGAAATGGATCTGACTATCAAAACACCGCTTCCATCACGACACCCACAAATTCCACCACTTTATCATCACCTTCCCAGTGAACCAAGACACGATCTCAGTCCTGCCGCGAGATCTGTCGACGAGCCACTGGACGTTACTCTAAATGGAAACAGAAATAATAATTAATCCAAGGATTTAATGAAATAGTTTCGTAAATATTTTAGTCAATGTGTTTCTGTGATTTTTAATTACTAACTTTGTCAATCAACTAATTCGTGATGAGCATCTATGTGGAAAAGATTACACGAAATATTTCGTAAATATCAGTTTTAAATTGTTCCTTATTACTTGAAGAATATTTCATACAATTAATTGAATCAAATAGTGCTCAATTGTTCAGTATAAATAATGAACAATAAGCTAATTATTGTGATTCAAGTATTGTTGATATCAAGAATAGCTTTTTATTATTTAGGTTAATTAAAAAAATCTACTTTATCAAGCATCTTCATATAAGTGCTCATTCATATTCAAAGAATCTAAAAATAAATGATCACAATAGTTGGAAAAAAGTTTGATAATAGTCAAAAATAGCAAACAACAGCAATTCATTAATTCGGGAAGTAAATTAAATTTCAATTATTCATAAATTCATTTGCTTTTTTTTCAAAAATATTTTTATACTTGATTATATAATTGGTTCTCATTTTATTAGTATGGAATTTTCTATTAATTAAATTTATTATTTAAGGAGATGATATTAAGATAATTTTTTATTAATAAAATTCAGTATTTTAAGGGTCTTGTAAATATTTACAATTCGCATATCTCATACGTATACTAACAACAGTAACAACAACGCCAGAACTGTAATTACTGTGTAATATTTTACGTAGTTACGTCTAGGCAAAGTATCATAGTAGGATGATAAGTGAGGAGTTCAGTCATAGTTGATAACAAAAATTATGTAAGAGAAATAAAAACCACATTTTTGTGATTTCAATTGTACTTTAATGATCACTTTTAATTGATTATTAAATTTGCAATGCGAAAGTAAGTTTAATGATTTATATATCATCATCAACTCTATTTGATCGTATGCCAGGAAGTTCTAGAGAACTACTGAGATAATTATTTCCTTATTTCATGGAAAATAAAATAAAACTTGGTTTCTACAATTTGTTACCACAACATGAATAATTCGTCACAATGCAATTGTATATTTATTTAAATTTAAGTTAATGACAGAGTTTTTTCTTCACTCGTGCAGAAAATTAAAATAACAGGATAATGATATGATTAGTTAATCAACCAAGTGGGTTTATGAAGTTGACGTAAGAAAGAAGCAAAAAGAAAAATGCAGAAATGAAAGAACACAAGTCACTCTGTCTGTGGATACACATTCCCTCCAAGAGAAGAAGCGTTTTACAAGAGTGAAGGAATGAGTTAAAAATAAAATATCTGAAAGAGATAGAATAGTGACGGGGTTATGAGTTTTCTCGTGATACCTTTCAAGTTCAGTTCTCGCGGGACCGTCAACCTCGCTGTTACTCGCGTGTTACATTATACATAAACATTTTACTTAAAATGCTGACGATTAACATTTTGTGAATGTAAAAATATATAATATTCCTTTCTTAGTAAATAATAAATTTATAAATATTGATAGCTTAATAAATAAGGTGAGAATTGTTTAATAAATATGATAAAGATGTCTTTACAACCAATTTTTGTTCTTTTCGATTGAGTTATCCAATTTTATCTTACTTGTTAATGATAACAGAGAGCTAAGATAATTAAATCAATCAATCAGAATTCGAGAGGTTCAAAGAGTAAATATCTAACACATTTTAACAAAAAAATAATCAGTGATTTCAATAAATATATTTTCTGATAGTATTTGATTACTATTTTATCATATTGACTTCCATAAAAAAAATTTTTTTTTAATCCAAATAATTTTTTTCTGAGTATTTTATATAAAAATATTCTCTGCAGTTCAACGCTGAGTGAATAAAAGTGATATTTTATTCGATAAAAATATTAAATGAATTATATACCAAAGGTGAATCCTTATGCAATTAATAATAGTTATAATGCAGTTTCAAGTATAGCATTCCTCAAGTTGTGACTAGTTTTAAAAAATATTATATTTTCTAGGAAATAATTGTCCATTGTCAACTTTTACAACTTAGCAATAAAATAAAAATTGATTAGTTTAGTTAGTTTTTAAAAGAAAATATAAACTGGCAACAATGTATGGAAGATAGAACATTTTTGTTGCAAGCACATAGAGTTTACTTTTTGTAGAAGTACAAGCAAACTTAATATTGTCTGTGCGTGAAGGAAATTGCTGATTACAAACAACTCATTTAAATATAGTCAGTTAGACACACATGTGTAAAAATTTTTCAGCGGTTCTCACATCGTAGTGATGCACTCTTTTGCATCAATTTAAACAATCATCATTTATTTTCTGCTTCAGAGAACGTTTCATTCTCGATCAAATATTGTTTTCTAAGCTATTGTTTTATCTCTTGATTAATTGTCATAATACTTTAATAAAACTCGTCTTTCTTTTATTCATTCTATAGAATTAAAATGATGCTATTCGTGATCTGGATATTCTTTTTAAGTACTTCAATCACTCAACAAACCACGTAAGTAATAAAGAAAATTAATTCGAAAATTTTGAATTAATAAATGATTACTGCAAACAAATTTTTTTTTTGTTAATATAAAAAATAATAGAGTCATTGTGATTATCAAGCTATTCTGGAATAAACACCAAGTGATTATGTATCTATAACTGGCCTTGAATATCTAAGTTCCAAAGTTACAACACAGTTTTATCCATAGCTTATAATAATATTTTAATTATTATTTAAAACATTTATCTTTAACGTAATTAAATATAAAGAAGAGCTATTACTTATGAGTTTTGCTGAATCCTTTTCTGGATTTTATAATCTCATTCTCGTTGATGTATTAATTGAAGTTAATTTCAATAGAATAAGTGATTAAAAATTTATCAATTAGTTTTTTCCGGACATTTGAATGTATCAACAATCAGTGCCAACGCACGAGCCAGCCAATCTCGATCATTGACCCAGGACAGTTAAGGCTCAAAGGTCATCACACAACATTAGCAGCATGCCGCTTAGTTTGTGGTTCACTTGGAGGTCTTTGGCCAGTACCCACAGGACCTGTTAATATTGGAAAAAATGTAAACCATATCTAACATTTCTTCACTATTTTATCATTAATATTTGGAGCTTCAAAAAATTTCTTATATCTTCAAATTCTTGTTTTTATTTTTGTTTACAGTATGTATCAACTCATCCAAATGAGATTCGTTTTGACTTGAAAGACATTCCCCCATCAACTAAGCCTTTTTTATCTGAAATCTTAGATATTTTTGTAGGAAATTTACGATGGATGTGTGGGGAGAAATGTGAAAGATCCAGTTCTACGGTCATAGTTCATCTTAAAATTAGTTCTGAAGATCTAAACCTTGACTGGAATACCAATGAAGAATATACTCTTCAAATATTTACAAAAGGTATCATCGATTGTATTCTCACCAATAAATTATATAACATCGATGAATGGAGAGATTTAGAATCATCGTAGCTCATAATTGCTCTTAGATTTGAATATTGCTTTGAAAAAAAAAAATTAGTAGAGCATTGTTACAGTTATTGCAACCAGCAGTGCACTAATAATTCATTTAATAGTTTAATAGTTGGAATATGCTTGATATTAAACCACTAAGTAAATTCTCATGACCACTGTGGATAATAAAATCAATCGTTTTTATTTTAAAGAAGGAAAAATCGATGTTATTGTGACGGCATCCACAGTATACGGAGCTCGTCATGCTCTAGAGACTCTCTCTCAGCTTTTCGCACCGGTCATTGAATCCAGTCATGCTACAGGAATGGTCGTGATTGACCAAGCGAAGATCCAGGATAAACCTATTTTTCCACATCGAGGGCTTTTAATCGATACTGCTCGGAATTTCCTGCCAGTTTCGGCTATCTTGAGAACAATTGATGGTCTTGCAGCTACAAAAATGAACGTTCTTCATTGGCATGCTACTGATACTCAGAGTTTTCCACTTCAAATCAAGAGTAGACCTCTTATGGCCCAGTAAATTAATTTATTCAATCAATTTTCAAATAATTGAATCATTATCGAAATTAATTTTTAAAAAATTGATTGAAGAATTTTTCTAGGTATGGAGCTTATTCTCTTGATATGATTTATACTCCTGAAGATGTTGATCACATTGTTACATACGCCAAATATAGGGGTGTAAGAGTAATACTGGAACTTGACTCTCCATCTCATGCTAGTGCTGGATGGGAGTGGGGTGAGTCTGCTGGATTAGGAGCTCTCGCTGTCTGCATGCATCAAGAGCCTTGGCGAGATTATTGTATTCAACCACCTTGCGGCCAACTTAATCCAGTTAATCCAAAGACAATAGATGTCCTAAGAGATATTTACAGAGATATGTTATCACTTGTAGGAATGAACAATATTCTTCATCTAGGAGGAGATGAAGTAAATAATTATTTCTATATTATAATATAATAGATGAACAGTCTAATTAACTTTAAATTTTATCGATTAACTTTTTTAGGTATTTATTAATTGTTGGAATACAACAGCAGAAATAATATCAGCTTTGAAAGAACGTGGAATGGGAAGAGAAATGAGTGATTTCTTACAACTTTGGGGTGAATTTCATACGAAACAAATAGAAATCCTCGATGAAATAAAAGAAGGCAAAAAAGATTATGCTATACTTTGGAGTTCAGCACTAACAGCTCCAGATGAAATAGAAAAATATCTCGATAAAAATAGATTTATCATCCAAACCTGGGTGGAATCGTCAAATGAATTAGCTGATGAACTTTTAGATCGTGGATATAAATTAATCATTTCTACAAAAAATGCATGGTATTTAGATCATGGATTTTGGGGTACTACTAAATATCATTCTTGGAGAAACGCTTATGATAATAGAATTCCCAGAAGAGTACGTTTAATTAATTTTATAGCATGCTTTTTCATAAATAATTAATACTTACCAATTATAGGAAGGTGTTCTTGGAGGTGAAGTCTGTATGTGGGGAGAATACGTGAATGAAGGGGGATTGGATTCACGAGTATGGCCAAGAGCAGCAGCAGTTGGTGAACGGTTATGGAGTGATTCACATACCTTAAAAACCCGAGATGCTGAACCACGTCTTCAAAGCCATAGAGAAAGACTGCAACTTCGACAAATTCATGCTGATGCTATGTCTCCGACTTGGTGTGCACAGCATGCGACGAAATGTTTTTAATTTATTACTAATAGAACAACTGTTCCAACAAATTAAATATACCACAATGTGTTAACTATGTTTAAACAACATATTCAATGTGATAATCAATGCATTAATTCTGTAAATATTGTAATTTTTTCTAAATTGGTTAATAAAAAATATTTTAGACTTTCTACCGGTTTGTTTACATAAAAAATGGCGCATTTAAGAACTTGAAAAAGTAGTTCGAGAGTGCTAATGGCGCTTGAAGAGGGCGCTACTGTCTAAAGGCTCATGAAAAAACAATAGTGCATTTCCGCCCACTTCCAGCTGATATTTCAATATTTGTTGATCGATTTCAGTAATCAGAAATAGCGCTTCTAGAGATAGTTACTCATTTATATTTAATTAATCAAGTCTTCCGTGTTTAAAAATAAATTAGCTTTCATGAAATGCTAGTGTCAGTGAATAAAAGAATTTCGAAGACTGAAAGTCTCTCCAACGGAGTTAATCCTTTTTTCCATTCTTCAGGTTATACTTTGAAGTAATCATGTTTTTATACTGATAATGTTTTAATTTCGAGAAACTTTTACCTCTTTACCCATCCATTACCGGGTTTTTAATTAATAAATTATTGAATTAACTGATTGTCAGTATAAAACAATTTTTCATTCTCTTTGACAAGGTAAGAAATTAAAGAAATAATTAATGTATTTATTTCAATGTAGGTCATTATTTCCTTTCGGTTCATACCAAAGTCAATGTTTAATAATAATAATAATAATTATTATTATTATTATCATATAATATGCTATCAAAACTTTTCATTTGTATGATGTCGCAATTAATTTTCTAAATGGAATTTTTTATATTATTTTTTCTAACATGACTTTAATCATGTTCAAGTTTTTATTTATAAAATTAATTTTTTTTAATTATACAACTAACGACTTCCTTTGATTGTTTTTTTATTATCTATAAAATGATTGAAATAAATTATTATCAAAGATAAGCTGTTCATTATTATATTCAAATAAGTTTTTATTGCTAAAACGTGCTTATACATAAATTTTAATACATTTAACTGTTTATTTCATGAACTAATTTATTATCTATGTTATCTAAAAATCAAAAGTCTTATTTTAATCGGATAAAAAAATTGCTATAGTGTATAAAAATTGCATGACTTACTAATAAGAATATTTTATCAAGAGAAACCTAACACATTTTGTAATAATAATAATTTTTTTTTACAGAGAAACAACAATGAAAAGAATGGATATAATCGATATTGAAAGTATTGAATCCAATGCTCGACCACTAAAAAATTCAAAAGTAAAATGCAACTGTATTAGTTCTAATTCAATTTGTTATATCGTTGTGACAATTGCGACTTTAGCTTTTCTAGGAGCTATCGTCTTTATTTGTAGAGACTACATTGAGAAATTACTGTGCTGGATAGAGCATCAGAATGTTTGGATTATTATTGTGATTGTGATATCACTTTTTACAGTTGTATCCTTTCCTATAGTGATTGGATACTTATTTCTTATAATTGCCAGTGGATACCTTTTTGGTATTCTTAGAGGCATTACATTGGTTGTGTTAGGAGCAAATTTAGGTATAGCTGTAGCACACACCACTCTCAGTGCTCTTTCAACGAAATTACCCATTGGAGCACTTTTGAGAAGTGAAACTGCCCGAGCAATATTGAGAGTTATTTCAGGACCTCAAGCATTTAGAGTTGTTCTTTTCGCAAGATTAACTCCGATACCTTTCGGTCTTCAAAATACTATTTTTGCTGTAAGTATTTATTTTGCTCCAATTTATCATAAATCAAGAACTCAGAAAGATTATGTGCATACATGTATGAATCTATTTGCTCATTTTGTTTATTTAATATTAATTACTAGTCATGATTATGTATTCTGCAAAAAATATACAGATTTGTTTTTTAAATAATGTATTAGCAATTAGTTATTCAAATGTATTTTATAGTTTTATAATGCTCAATAATTATTATTGATGATAATGAAATTTAAAATTATGTTTAATACTTAATACTCAATACTTTTACTTTTAATTTTGAAGGTCAGCAATATCAGTGGTCTACGATATCACATTGCCAGTGCTATCGGCTTGTTACCTGCCCAATTGATAAATGTCTACCTTGGCAGCAGTTTGCGTTCCATGCAGGATGTATTATCAGATAAGTCAACTGCTACAACAGGGTATATAGTGTTTTGCTTTCAAGTACGTAGAAAATATTTTTAATTTGTTAAAAAATTTTATTTACAAGCTAAAAAGTTCTTATACGAAATATATGTAACAGATACTCATCGCTGTTTCGCTAATGGTTTATGTGGTACAAAAAGCTCGAAGAGAGCTCCATCTTACTCTGCTTGAGGCAGACCTTGCATCTATGACTGACTCACATTATCTCCATGATGTAATTCCTGATTCTAAAGGATCACTTGCGTAATTAATTATGCAGAAACCGAAACAATTTAGACACGAGAAATTAAATGATAAGATAAGACTGCTATTATTGTGACAAAAAAATAACGCATGGCCTAGATTTCTCGCGTATATTTCTGATGATAATGATCAAGAAAACAGTGAGTGATGTTTAAGTTTGTGCACAATTAATTTTAGTTTTTGTGCCAAAAATAATGTTAATTTATGACTGAACCATTCAAACGCTATTGTATTTAACCTTCCATTTATATAATTTAATTTTTTCGTATTTGTTAATATGAGTTTTATAAGTATATTTTTTTCTTATATTATTTATGTTAATTTTTTCATTGTATTTTATTTTTACATGAAAAAATTGCAACACTAATAGATGAATAATTTACGGAAGAATGATTTATTTCAAAGTGAATACATTTTCAGATGTATTCATTTATATTAAATTAATCATTCGACACCTGTACACATAATCTTACATATTAGATTTTGTGAAATGGATAAAAATATTTTTTTAAATTAATACGTGTCTTCCAAGTGAAAAATTGTGTTAGATTTAGTTAATAGCACGTTAATCAAATGTAAAAATTTCAATTGCTGTGTTTATAGTAATAACTATTTTTCTGATATTATTATTAATCATATTAATGATTTAACTTAAGGTTTAACAGCATTTTATTCAAATAAACTTATGTACATAGATATTATATTAAGTATATGAACACCTGTGTGAATAATCGACACGGTTAATGAGAATGGTGAAAAAAAAATTGGTATAAAAAATATACTGCAATATTTTTCAACGATTAAAGAGATAATTTACAAACTCTTAAAGAATTAATTTTTGACGATTGCTGTACATTGAACATCAGTTGAAATAATTCCATTCCACTTTTTGGTATTATTTTTTATTTACAGTTGATCTATTTATAAAGATTAATAAAGTGATCCTTAACAATTAGATTAGAAAATCAAAAAGCAAAAAAAATTGCAACTTCTGAACTGATGTATTTTACAATTAAATGATCTGAAAAACGATGCCAGTAATTTAGAATTGACCGTATAATATTTAAATGTTAACCGTATTCTCTTAATAATTTATACAATTGTAAAAAATGTGTATGATATAAAGATTCTATTTATCACAGATAAGATCTTGTTTACTTAAACACCTCCAAAAAACACTGACTCTTTATTTACTATATTTTGATCTCGATGTTTTTCTAATGATCTTGTTAGAACCTCTATTGTGAAATCTGCATCTTCTTTTGTAATGCACATAGGCGGTTTTATTCTTAGCACCTAAAAACGAGTATAAATAATTGTGAAAAATCAATAGAATGATTTCTATCTTAATTACGTCAGAGGAAGAATTAATTAAATTGAACGGCAAGAGAAATCTTACATTTCCATGAACTCCACCCTTTCCAACAAGCACTCCCATGTCTTTTATGTCTTCAAATAAATCCAGAACTTGTGTCGAAGGCATTGGTTCTCGTGTTGTAGCATTTGAAATTAATTCTATTCCAATCATCAAGCCTTTTCCTCTTACATCTCCTACTATTGTTGGATGATCCAGCATTAATGTACTCAAACGATGTAATAGATGAGTACCAACTACTTTTGAATTTTCTTGAAGACGTTCTTCTTGAATAATCTGATATTAAACCATAAAAATATTTTAATATGCTTCTTAATTCTAAATATTATTAAACTGTTAAGAGATGCTAGATGATTTGAAAGGATCAATACGTACATCAAGAACTGTTTCACCTACAGCACAAGCTAAAGGATTGCCTCCAAAAGTATTCACTCTCATAGCTTTATTCAAGGATTCAGCGATTTCTTTAGTAGTCACTACAGCACCCAAAGGAAAACCATTACCAATGCTTTTAGCCATCGTGACAATATCTGGCATGATTCCATGGCCTTCAAAGCCCCAAAAATGGTCCCCAGTCCTACCAAAGCCTGCTTGAACTTCATCAGCAATACAAAGACCTCCTTTACTTTTCACAAATTCATAAACTTTCTTTAAATAAGTCCTTGGATACTGTACGACTCCTCCAACGCCCTAAAAGTAATAAAATACTATCATTGAGTTGATAAAGTAGTTATGAAACTTATAAATTGCGCTTAATTATTAAGCTGTATGATTTAAGATTTTTAAAAAAATTTCCCGTCAATCAAATTATAGTTACGATAACGATAGCAACAAATAAAAAACAGTTATTACTTGAATGCTTTCAGAAATAAAAGCTGCAATTTTTCCAGAAGATGAAAGTTCATGATTGAATGTATTTTTCAATTGACTGAAATAATTTTCTGCAGCCATACACTCATTTCCGATGCATTGACAATTACCTGGACGAGATATTGGACAATCTCGACATTGTGGACCACCCCAAAGACCTTTATAAACATCAGGATTCATCACCTGAAATGCAAATCTTGGTGATTTATGTTTATTAATATTTTTTTATTGACCTTTATCGTAAAATTCACTAACATGATGAAATCCTGGTGCAAAAGGTACTGGATATTTTGCTATAGACATTCCAGTAGCTGTCTGAGTAACATAAGTACCTCCATGATAACCATTCTGTAGAGAAATAATTTCTTGAGCGCCTGTATAAAGTCTAGCTATTAAAAAGGCCAATTCATTTGCTTCAGATCCACTATTGACTAGATAAACCACATCTAACTTATCTGGCATCTTTTTTTTGAGTTTATTTACATAATCGTAGTATTTTGGATGCATGTAATGTACAGTTGTAAGGCCTAACTTGGAAATTTGTTTCGATACAGTTTCAACAATTTTTCTACAATGCAAATCAGTTTATTTTAATACAAAGCCACTGTCAATATTTTTTAAAAACTTACGGATGCGAATGTCCAACACCTACGGTGACGATTCCTGCAAACATGTCAAGGTATCGACGGCCTGTATGATCCCAAAGCCACTGGCCATGACCCTCATGAATAAGTAGAGGCTTTTTGTAAGCAGGTCGTTCACTTGGAATTTCTCTTGAAGCTCTAATGAATTCATAATCGGCACCCTGTCATTATAAAATATTTCTTTAAGTAATTATTTGAAAAATTACGTAAAGATTTACTTTCGAACTATTACTTTATAGATTGGAGTTGGATATTTACAAGCTGGAAGGTCAGGCAATGAGCTAAATCTTCTTAACTGACTTTGATTGATGTTGATACCTTCAAGAAGAGAATATAGTTTAGAATATTTCTGATTCATTAAATAGTTTATAAAATACTACAATTATTTATTAAGTAAATAAATCTTCATAATAATTAGAATTGCAATTTATGGTATTATTTTAATTGCATAATTTTTTAAATAAAAATAGTTCATTAGAATAAAAAAGTAACAAGTGGTGTGTGAATTAATGAGTGCGAGAATATATAGGATATTTAATAAAATAAATTTGGAGATTCGAGAAAAAATAAACGAATAAGAATTAATATTAATAATTAATATTGTTTTACTGATACTTAAACTCACGTTTTAGAGACATGTTGTTAACAGAAGAATTAAATTGAATAAATTTATAAAAATGATTGACAAAATTAAGAAGGTATCTTCTGAAATATATGAAAGACTCTCGATGAAGGCAGAGTCAACACTGACTTCTTGATGAAATTTGAAAGTTGAATGGACTCGCGGGCAACGTTGCCGGATTAATTGAATGAATTGTACAAGAATTTTTTGCGTGAGTTGTTCATATCTGTACACGTGACTTTACGTCAGTTTACATTATGAAGTGGGAGAAAGTAAAAGTTGTTTACATCGATTTCTGATATGGATTTAAAATCCTAAAAAAACAAATAAATAATACTACTCTTGATATTTTTTCTACTTAAAAAGACTTTTGTGTTATCCCATTTTTGTGTTAATCAAAAAGAATCAATTATTCTTTATATAAATATAGTTCATTAGCACATTCAAACTCTTTCATAAATGAGTTATTGATAAATAACAATTTTTACTATGAATTTACGTTTATTTACAAAAATTACAGCCTATATTATCCTTCTATTTTTTTAGTTTCTTTTTCTATTCCAGATGCAATCCGTTGCAGCTCTTCTTGACTTCTAAATTTAAATAAGATGGGAATCTTTTCAAGAGCAGGATTTCTAATTTGTAGGCAACGAATCCAAGATAACAGAGAATCTTTTGTAGACGTTCCAGTTGCACAAACTCCGAAAATTGTCATTTTGTCTTGTTCATGTATACTACGTCTATGTACTAACTTTTTCTTCGCCCTTCTCCACAAAGAAATATCCATATTTGAAACATCTGAAATAAGAAATATAAAATTGAAAAATTTACTCTATTAATTTAATCATAAAAGAATAGCAAAATTTTAAAATAGCTTTTAAAACTTGAATAATGTTGTACCATCATTGTCAATATCTTCTTCTGGAGGTCGTTTGGTAGGCTCAGTATATAAAATAAAATAATCAACAGATATTTTCCCCACCCAGATTCTATTTGGACCTTCTACATAAGCAGGAACATCTGTAGGATGTGAAGCGATTAAATGTTCTTGGTCTGGACTTGATGCCGATACAATCCAAGTCTTATCAATGGAATCTTTTATATCCTCAGTATTAAAAACAGTAATTACACTTGTTACGTCAACACTGGCAATTTTTTGAATAGCTATTTTAGCAATTTCAAGTGTACTTGAAGGAAGAGGGCGAGGAATTGGCCATGGATTTATATTTTTAAACTTTCCTTGCCAATATGCCATGGACCTTAGTTTTCTTAATGGAAATCCATATTGCCCAAAAATATTTATTACCATGAGCTCCATTTCTGGATCCGGAACTACTCCATTGTCCTCCATTTGTTGTAAAAGATCTATAATACATTGTTGTTCTCGAGGATAATGCGACATTTCAGCCATAAATAAACTTTTAGCCACATATCTGCCTTTTGGTAAAGTATCTAAAAGTGCTTTATAAGCTTCAAGATCCTCTTCAACTCCAAATTCTTTCATATATCGCAATGCTGCATATATAAACCGTACATGTCCTATTTTTCGGTCTTGTTCAGAAGTGTACGTACGAAGTACATCTAAATATGCTTCTTTTGTCTTTTTATGGTATATGTGTGCAGCATCAAAAAGAGCTACTGATTTTTTTTGGTCTTCTTCATTCACATCTTTAAATTTTAAACTATTGGTGATGTGGTAGTATCTGCTATTTGTTGGTTTGAAGGTTCTAACATTTTTTAAAATTCTATTCAATTCTATCATTGATCGTAAATTTTTTGGAGTTATCATTTTCATTGTTGGTAACATGATGTAATTTTAATTTTTATTCTATTTCAAAATTATTATTTCCAATCTTTAAAAAGAAACTAGAAATATCTTCAAAAAATGGTTTCATTTATAACTGGTAGTTTCGAACCTATCTTATTATTCATAAAACACATTGTTTAAATACAGGATTTAAAAATTAAAAAACCGATTATAATTTCTGCTTCGCTATTTTGTATTATTAGTTTTTAATTGTTAAATTTGTTCAAGTTTTACTTGATCAGTCAACCAACAATCGTATAACCTCAAAAAGATGTTGAGTACAATGAATAAAAAGAATACTCAATAATTATGTTCTATTATATTCTTGAATAATTTGTATAATAGCATATCTAATAAATTATGGGAAGGTATCACAGTAAATTAAATATTTTTGTGTTTTTAAAAACACATTTCAATGAACGTAGGATGCCATTTTGAATGTACTATACGTATCAAAATATAAATCCGGAAATGCTAGCCACTACATGAGTGTAAGTACTTATTTTCAGGATTTAAAATAATAAAGCCAATTAATTTCACTAAATTAACGCAAATATTTTTCAAAGCAAACAGACCCTACAGAATTTATCAAAAATTTTTAGAAGTGAAGTTAAAAGTCAAAATTATTTGTTGTATGAAAAATTGTCTGTAGCTTATTTATAATAATTCAATAAATACAAAAGTAATATTCAATAGAATGTATTTTTTTCTATTATCAAGTTGCGTAAACATTATATTGTTTAATAGAAATCGTATAAAATTTTAATTATTAATGGATAGAAAGATAGGCATGTAGAATTTTATACAAATTTGTACAAAATATATTATTTTTTTTTTTGCCATTTTCTAATATCTTATAATTATATCATCATAAGAAGTATAAAATTCGTAATACATAAGGAAACTTATTATTGTATTATTTATTTAACATTAAAAATTATGCACTGATAAAGTCTTTTAAATTGGACGTTCACGAGTTCTTCTAGAAAATTGTTTTTCTCGTAATACTCGTGATACTTCAGAAGATTTTTCGTCACTATCAATAGACTTTTCATTTTTCGATACATTAGTAATACTTGTAGCTTTCTTTAACGCATCCATCCAATGCTTTTTATCGTGCTCATCTCTTACAAATAAAATACGATCAGCGATTTTCAATTCGCAGTCATTAACATCATCATGTTTTGTCTCCACCTGCATTTGTTCCTTAGAAATAACGGGATAAGTAACATTGTAATTTTGTACTCGTGACTTTATTACTCGCCTTGTGAGTACCAGACAAGTATCAAAAAGAAAACAATGAAGCTTGAAACCCCGGGTATCTTTTAGCTGTCCTTCTGTTATCAATTCTCGAGCAGTCTTTATGCATTCTTCAGGATCATATTCAGTCTTACTTATGATTTTTGAACGAGCTAATTCACATTTAGCTTCACCCATAGCTTTGTCTATCTTTTCTAATAATTCTGACAATAAAGTGCTAGCTTCTTTGAGTATTTCATAATCTTCATGATTTGACGGAGTCCTTTTTAATATTTCATTGACCAGCAAAGGATATTTAACGATCCGTGAACGAGTGACATCTAAGTAGGTCCATAGATCGGCTGCATGTGGTATTTCCATACGTTTTTTGAGGAAATCTTGAAATTTCTTACTTCGTAATTTTTTATTTTCTAAAATATGTCTAGCTAATACTTGAGATTTGCAACGATCGATGTACGGTTCAGTTAATGTAGGTAACCATTCAAGGATTATAGGTCCAACAGTATTTGTAATCCCCGATGAGTCCCTTAACTCTATCAGATCATCTCTCAATTTACTATGCACATGAATAAGCAAATCCAAATCTCCAAATAGAGTTCGTATTTCAGTAGGAGTAAAAATATCTGCTGATTGAAGAGGTTCGAAATAATTTTCCCTAAGCATCTGAAGATCATTTAGTAATACATTTTCTCCACAGTAAAGCTCATATATAGCTTCTTGTCGTTTTATTTCATTCCTACTTAAATTTAAATTTAATGAATCGCCACAACTACCAGCTATATCAGTCAACCAGCTATGTATCGTTAAACTACCAACTTGTTCGCACTTACTTCTCGTTCTGAAATAGTATGGAATTACATTTATTAAATCAGACTATGTGGACACATAAAATTAAAGTGAAGATTAGAATAAATAAATACCTTTTGCTTGGACCTGAATCAATATCTTCTTCATGAATCATTGAAATAGAAGTATTGTTGGTGTGAATACCAAATGATTTTTGTAATACATTGCTTAATCTACCAGATGTCGATGATGATAGAAGACTACTAGCCAATTCTGTTATTCTTCTTCTCTTTTTTCTTTTCATAATTGTGGAATCCAGGGAAATATCCATAGAACTAACACTAATTACATCGCTTTTTGTTCTCTTTCGCGATGATCGCTGTAAATATATAATTTATTATGCATTTAATTCATTCATTATTCAAATCATGCTGACTTTTAATTATATCTTAGAAAATTTATATTCATTATTCTATCTGATAAATAGTCAATAAAAAAATCCAATTCATAAGTGTCTAATAAAAAAATAAACATCAATTTTCGAGTTAATACAATACTCCACTTTATAAAAACAGTAATTGAAAATCAATTTTTTTTATTTGTATTCTCACCTGCCAAAATCTTTTTTTCGGTTCTTGAAATGTTTCATCAACATTTTCATCATATTCATCCATTTTTTCAGATAATTTAATATGTTAATGACATTTACTGAATATATTCTATAGGTGAAGCCATGTCCAATACAGAAAGCTGTATTCGCGTTATATAAAGTTTTTTCGATCAAATTCTTAGAGTAAGTTCAATTTTTTTTAAAAATCCTTAATGGTTACAACCATAAAATACTATTTTTTCACTATTTTCGTTCAAAAAATCACAAATATAATGCGTTTTGCATATAGACAGCCGATTATGAGGCAGGTGCTAGCTTGAGTTTGAGATTTTTAAATGCAATAAACGGTACAAAATATACATAATAATAAGCATAATATACATTTAGACTCATGAAGTTTATTTTCCAACTAACCAATCACAAGCTCATATTACTTTCGTTGCTTCTTGAGTATGCGCCTTAATGTAAAGGTTAGGTTAGTCAAACTTTTTTCATACAACATTACTCACTAGTTGTTATTTTACCTTAGAAATACTCGCAAGTAATATCCTACCATCAATTTCATTGTCACGGTCAAAATTCATGGTCTAGTATATTCGTTTACTACAATATGTGATACCGGTATAAAATTTTAAGTAATTTTCGCTATTATTGAATCTATCATTAAATTACACGTATAATTATAAAGTTTTTATGATGTCACCGGACATGAAACAATTCAGAGCTCCAAGAAAACATAAGGAAACTAGTTGTGTAAAAAGCATTAGGTAATTTAGAAATTTTGTGAGTATTATCTATTGCTAGTAGATAAATATCTTGCTATAATAAAAGTACAATTTTAAGAGGATTACCGACTTTGACCTGTTAACTTGTTAAATGCTTTTGAATTTACAATGGCATCTAAACAAAGTCCAGCTAAAGTCACACTGGGAATGATGAAAGGTAAATATTATTCATATTTCATCTGAAATTTATTGTTTTTTTTTGATGATGAATACAGTAACCATATTTTCTCTTTGAATGTTTTCTGTTTAAGGAAAACCAATCACTACATCTGTACCTGTTATTAAATATCATGCTAGTGATGATGAACTTGAAGAATTATATCCAAGTACTGATGAAAGCAAACCAAAGATGTCTGAATCAGCAAAAACGTCACCAAGATCAAGTCCTTGCAAAACTCCGAAATTAAAGTCTGGTGGAAATGAAAGTGATGAAGAAAATTCTGAAAAAAGATCTTCAAGCTTTGATTTATCAGAAGGTACACCACCGTCCGATCCTTGGAAAGTTTTGTCAGAAATAAGAGGTAAAATTACAAAAACATTTGAAGAAAAATTATCGGAAATTAAAAATGATAAAAAGAGTAAAAATAGAAGTCGAGAAAATTCTAGTGTGAGTGATATAGAAGATTTAGGAGACATTACTCCAACTGAAGATTCAACACCGGAAAAAGTTGAAATGGAATCATCTTCACCATCAAAGAGCAAGAAAAGTCATTCGCGGTTTAGATTTTCTAGTATAAAAACGGGATTAAAAGCAAAAAATCCACCGGATGAAAGTATCGAAAGTGGAGTAGAAGCGGCAGAATTAGCTGAGATTGATTCATCTCAATCGATAGATTCAAAAGGCCAAGAAATTTCAGAAGTTTCAAGTTCATGTACAGTTCAAAATTCAGTATATACTCAATTATTAGACTCGAAAACTGAACAAACCAAAGAGCATTCAACCAAACCACAAAAGATATTTTCTGAATTGAAATCTTATTTAATATCTCGAGGATTTGGTCTGTTGTTTTTTATGGGAATATTTTTTTATTTTATACCGTTATTAACTTTAATCCCAGGATTATTTGCTGGAGGATGTTTAATGTTTGGATTGCAAAAAATGTATAATCGCATTTCAGAAGCTATTACAATGCCAGTAGAAATCGAAAGAAATACGGAGTCTATACCAGTTGTTGAAATTCCAGCTGTCAAAGAACATGCTGTTGTTGATAAATTTGAGGGATGGTTAAATGAATTGCCATATAATTACGATCCAGAGAATTATCATGTAGCACGAACAAACTCGGTTTATTTTAAGCTTGAAGGAGAATCATTGAGGGTGATGGAAACCAGAACGCGAATTCCTAAGCGAGCAGTTTGGAATGAGCCACAACCAACAGCAAAATTTACGCGAAAGAGAGTCTACTCTCTAGCAGGAGCTAAAGTTGAATTATTGCCGGAGGGACTAACTCGTAAACGGTAATCACAATCTCATAAATTTTATGGCTTAGATGTCAAGTGAATTAAGATATTAAAGTGCGTTTAACATTTATAGGCGATGGAGCAAAAAATACCCCATATGTGTGACATTTGCACCAGAGGGATTAGTTGAGTCTATCGCGCTTGAGATTCCTTCCGACGATGATCTTCAAACAGAGGCGGAAAGAGAGAAAGTGATACTTGAAGAGGATGAAACAGATGAGGATACATCTCTTTCAAAAGACAGCAAAGATGTATATGAAGATTGTCGAGATGAGGATGATGATGATGAAGAAAACCTAAGAATAAAAATCTTTATTTTTGGTAGAACAGATAGACAGAAAGAAGATTGGTGAGTAATTCAAGCAGCGCAATATCAATAAATTATTTTCTAGTGGTATTTTGGTTAACAATGTAATCGATACACTTTATAGGTATAGACGACTAGTTCTAGCAACGAGATATTCTACTAAACGGAACTCGATACCGTCCACGAAGGAACTAACATCATCAGCCAGTTCTTTATCTTTATCTCAAACTTCGGGAGAGGGTAAAAATTCAACCGCAACACCAACTGCCGCCGATATTCCCATTGAATTATCGTACAATTCTTATATGTCACGATATGCTGATGTAATTTAATTTCTATTAATTAACCTTTGTCCTATAATCTGGAGCATAAAAATACCCAGTTCGATGTTTAGCCTTTTGCTACTACCCACAACGAATTTAGAAAATTGCTTCTGAAAATTAAATCTTTATAATTTCAAATAAACTATGACCTTTTTAAAAACCTCCAGGTTATATGTCACAAGTAAAAACTGTGAAAATTATTTCATTCTAAAAAAATGTATTTAAATTTATGTTTTAGACTTCTACGTCAACGATAGATTCTAACGCTTCATTATCAGACAACGATGGTCTATGGCTCAATGCACTTTTAGGTCGTATTCTTTTCGATATGCACAAATGTCCAGATATGATAAATGTCATTCAAGATAAAATTCAACGAAAGCTTTCAAATATAAAATTACCATATTTTATGGAAAGCTTGATGATATCGGAGCTTGTGATAGGACAAGGAGCACCATTTATTCACAAAGCTACAAAACCGGTAGTAGATGAGCGTGGATTATGGGTTGACTTGGATATCACATATGAATGCGGAGTAACAATGACTGTAGAAACCAAATTGAACCTTATGAAATTAACTAAAGCAGGTTCAGTTGCTCAAACTACTAATGATAATGGCGCATCTGATAAGCCCACACCTGCCAAATCTCCTATGTTCGATAGTGATATAGAAGACAGTCCAGAAACGTCTACAGAGGACGATGAAAGCATAAATATGCCAAGCAATACCTCTAGAGAATCAACGTAAATACATTTTTAAGTTTGTTTTTTTTTTCACTCCAATGAAATTTATAGTAATTAATTATTCTCATTGATTTATAGACCAACACAGTCGTCAGGAAAGAAGTTTCTTAATATGGTCGATAAATTAGCAGCAAATAAATATTTTCAGCATGTAAGTATAGAGTTATCTAGTCTTTAAATTCAAAAACTATAATATATCTCAATAATTCAATCAAATACGCCACATGTAGACCTTCACATCTTTCGTTAAGCCATAACAAAATTTTTTTTTGGTCTGGTCGTGCGAGAATGAGCGCCGAAATGATCCTGCCAGCTTTAATCCAGATGCCGCGTTTGGATGGTAGATGAAAAACAAGTTTACTTATCTTTCTGTTCATAGGCCACTGAGTTGACTTACGTTCGTAGGGCGATGGAAGGAGTTTCGAATACAGAGATTCGATTGTCAGTAAGTGTGTCTAGTATAGAAGGCTGTCTATCGGTAAATATCCCTCCGCCACCTTCTGATCGTCTTTGGTATGGATTTAAACCAATACCAAAAATAAGTCTGGACGCTCGTCCAGCAGTTGGTGAACGAGCTCTCAATATTGGATATCTTACGAATTGGATAAAGACCAAATTGTTGAAAGAATTTGACAAGGTCGTAGTTTTACCAAATATGGATGATTTAGTGATACCACTCTGTCCAAATTATCCATATCATACTTCACAATAACGATTTAAATAACGAAAGATGCATCAACATCTACTTCATTGTTATTACATATTTAAGAAAAAAAGCATAAAGCCTGTGTCTTTGAATGTCGTTGCCTACGTGTGCTTATTTAAATTCAAATTATTTATGTTCAATATAATAATTTATCAATATTTATCACTTATTTTGATCTTTAATTTATTTAAATATTCAATAGTTTAGATAAATTTTTAACAACTTTTTCTATGTGATACTATTACTAATCATTATGTATATCTAAAAAACATTAACTCTTAATTTGAATGAAATATTAATGGTTGTGAGAATTTTCCCATTTTTTGACACTTTCGTAAGATAAAAACATTTAATTAATTATTGATATATTTATTTTTTATGGATGGAATGCCATAAATTCAAATTGCGAATTAATAAACTAATAACGTACTAGCTATTATTAAAATAATCAATGAAATGATTCAGTGAACATGTGATGAAGTTTCAGATATAATTGATCATCGAATATGTGTATTGCAAAAATATTTAGTTTCTTTTTTATACCATTTTTTGCAACTACTCGTTTTTCATTTCTATCCAGATTTATAGTAATATATATTTTTTACTCTAATTTTATTCCTGCTAGTCATTTTAGGCAGCAGCTTTTGTGTTTTATAGATGTGATTATATAATTGTATTAGATAACAATAATAACAAAAAGAAAAACAATAATAACGTTGAAGATAATGATAGCAGAATATTAAATTTTGCTGGACCAATCAGTGATAAATGCTATTAAAAACATTAGCTAGATAAAATAACGCCAAAGGTAAAAAAGAAAAATAAGCCAAGATAAAAAAAAATATATAAATGTCATGTGGTATGCGGAATGATAATAATAATTGTCGGGAAATATGACTATGTTTTCTTTCACTATTGTATGCATATATGAGAACTTGGAGATTCACGTACTACATAATTCTTTCGACAATGGATTTCAATGAAGAAGAAGGTGTTGTGCACTCTCAATTAAAATATTACTGTTTTCTACAAGATTTCTCGCCTTCTTCATGTGTGTTTTCCATGTATTTGTTATAAAATTAATAAAACATTATATATTTGTTGAGAATATGACATATTATATAATAATGATTCTGAGAAAAAAGTTATATCTATTTTTCTAGTGAATTCAATTAATTTTTCTTTGTTGTTTTTTTTCATATTCTCTACTTTCAAAAGTTTATTATTATTTCAATTACTAGAAAACTTCTATTTATTAGCACATAAAGACACTTCTAATGACAGTAAGAATATTCTTTATATTGTTTGTATGTAATTAAAACAATGTTTGTTTTTTCCATTCTAAAGTTTATCATAGAATTTTATCAAATATGTATTTTTTTTCATTTAAATTATTGTTCTAAGGTAATAATAAAAATTGTTTCAACAATTTTTTTTTGTCACACACTCTTTATTAGTATATAAGCATTTATTTTATATGATTTTTCAATTTATCTCTTTAAATTTCTTACAAATCAATATCACAGTTTGGAGATCGACATCTTAATTTCAAATTATTCTATTATGTACACATAACAAGAAAAATATCAATATAATTATTTACACTCTCTTTACAGCCCTCATCAAAGAATATAACATCTATAATCTTAAATCTTTCTCTCAGCTTTTGAGAAGACAAGGTGCACTTTGGAGTTCTCGAACAGCTTCAGCCCAGGCTTCAAGTCTGGGGGCACAGGCTAGTGTAAGATCACCAAGTCTTTTCTTGGCCATTATCACAAATTCTCCTTGACCATGTCGCGCATCACAAGCTGTCGGTACCCTTACTCGGACTTCTCTTTGAAGCCGCAGATCACCAGAGTCTATTTCATTATCCTACAAGACATCAAAACAAGCAATTAATTTTTTTCCTCAACACAAATGAAACAGTCCGTCACTAAGATATTATCTTACTTATCTTGTTGCTTACCTCTGTTTCTTCAACGCGCCGTAGAGTTTTTGTGACTCTCAGAATGATCTCAGCAGTATTAAGATCAGATCTTCTCTCCACAGCACTAACAGTTCCTCTGGCAACAAGATCACTCTTGCAATAAGTTTCAGCAAGTTCTTCCTTAGTACACGGTCTACATTCAGCTTCTTCATCCCTCCTATTATTTCTTCCATCATCTCTCGTATTTTCTAGCTCGAGGTCATATCGTAATTTTACAGTATTACGACCAGGCATCGGTTCATCAGCCTCCACATACAGAGCAGCTAATTGTCCTCTAGAGTGGAAGCATCGATGTAAGGCTTCATGTTTACCATCACCTGGAGCATAAACTAATCGTAGAGCTCCTTTGCCTTCGAGGTAAACACGAGCTGGTCCAGAGACTTTGACGCAGCCGCGGAAATTTTTTCCATCACTGCCACCAGAAAGGACGACTCTTAGAGCTCCCCTGGGATAACGCCAAGACACTGTACCCCTGGAGCAACGAAGGTAGACTGGACGAACGCCTCTGCCACCTCCACCACTGTAAAAATATTAAAATTACATGAGTGATTTATTTTCTATGAATTAGTCATCACAATTGGAGGGTTAGTCTTTATGGAACTTGCTGATAAGATTTGTTTGTTTTTGGGACCGACTGTGTCTATATTTTCTTCCGTCGGAGATGCTGATATGGCTAAATTCTCGCGCTACGAGAGTATGACATATCCCGGAACATTTATTTTGAGAGACTCGATAATGAGAAGAGATGCTGAAGAAAAAGCAAAAAAGAAATAATGCAAGGAACGACAGAGAGGGCCGTTCCCCTTTGTCATAGGGGACAGAACCGGTTTTCAAGTCGCACGACCGGTTTACATTTTGATAAAAGTTTACTTTCCTCCTGCGGCTATTAAATTATCGTCTCGCCTTGGCCAATACTTATTTCGCTCCCTTTAACGATTCAACAACTACATAAATGAGATGTGCAATACAAATTTGCGAATCAAAAAACTCAAGTTAATTTACCATTGCCTTATACATTTATGATATTTTTACAACTCAAAGTAATCATTTTCAATGATCATGACTCGTCAAAGAAAAACGATAATGAGTAAATTTATTGCAAACTTTATCAGTTGAATATTTTCCTAAAGAAGGTATTTGACTTCAAGAACATTGAGTACAGTTTTCTCGAAGCTAAATCGAACGGTAATATTTTTGCAAATAAGGAAAGGTAGCTAAGAATTTCAAGGATTTTGTATGTCGTTAGTTCCGCTTCTATTATCGTGAATTATAGCCTAGGGCCACACTGTTAAACTTGGCGAATGTGGAAGAGTGAAAGGTGCATGAATGATGAAAAACCTGGGAGAGAGATTTTACTACCAGAAATGGAACAGTCAACATTAATTCTCCATTCTCGGCAAAAGTAAATTATTTTCCAAGCATAATTAAGTAAAAGTAAGCTGTGTTGCACATTTAATTAATACAATTAACTATTTCGAAGTTTCTAGAGATTCATTTACCATCAATTACATATAGCACGAGTCATCTTAATGAAATCGTTAGTAGTTGCAAAATAATATAAGAATTTTCCAGGTAGATACTGACCTTCCAGTCCAATCACACTGATCCGCAGCGGGAACAGACGCATGTTCATGAGTTGGTGCCGCAGAAATTGACGCGGCAAAAATCCAAATTGAAGATAAGATGAAAATACCAAGATTCTTCATCATTTTTATTATGTTCACTGATTATTCTTCAGCGTTTAATTAAATCCAATTGAATGAACTCAATCACTTCATTCTAGATATATCCATAAATAGTAAATAGTTTTCCAGCTTTTCTAAACTTTCAATGATAACACTGATAACTGAATTCAAGTATCACAGATAAATATTCATCAAGAATAATGTCTATATTCCTGGATTTTACTACTGGATCTTTGTGAAAATTGACAAGTTGATTGTTGTTTGAATATCAAATTAATTTTGATGAAACGCAAATCACTTTTTTAAGGTAAAACACTCAAGAGTAAATAACCAGTATGGTAAATAAAACACCAATTAATGTTATCACTTTCTCGACTCGTCATGGATAACTTGGATGTAATCATAAACCAAACGATCGTTAACAACTGGACAACTCTCGGATATCAACATGACGATTTGCTCGTCACTGAACCAGGAATGAAACTGGCGTAGTGTGAGCCGCGCGGCAGAGCGTTAACCCAGTGGTTGAGTCTCCCCACAAGAGTGGTGTAGTTAGAGCTCCAAGTAGAGGGGGTTGCCCGTAGATCTCTGCCACTGACACAAACGCATTCTGGACTTTGCGTCACGCAATGATCACTAACGCACTAGCAGCCTCCAGTATTATACCAAAAAGATCAAGATCTTTCGCGCACGCGCAGTTTCTCTTATTCCAACAAAGACAAATTGGACGACTTTGAACTGGGTACAAACAAATCATGTTTTACATACAATAGGTAGAATATTTTTAGCATTTCCAGGTTGATTACTAGCTAAAGATCTCTAGTTTGCGGCGAAATTTAATGAGATGAATAGATTGTTGTTTGAAATAAAGGTATTTTTTTTTGAATAAGAATCAAAGTCTGCTTGAACTCGACATCAGTTTAAATTTCTCCAAGCTTATAGGAGCCTCCCACACTGTGGTACATTGATGGAGGGGGCGGGTATAGAAAGAGACAACCAACTACGGGAGGGTCCAGAGTTGGAGAGTAAAAGCAACAAGTTGGCCGGAGGCAACCTGTATATAGGTAGCACGCATGTTTAACGTTACTCCAAGTTTCTAGTTTGACTTCTCTATAGCTTGCTTAGCTACTTGGAAATGTTCCTATATGTACTTAAAGATGTTTCTCATCGCTTTTACGTAGTCTTTAAATGAAGGAGCGGCTGACAAATTATCATAATATAAATAATCTAGGTGGGCGCGCCACCCGTGGAGAGTGGACCAGCGAATTTTGACTCTGAGGCCAATCGTTTTTTCTATGAGATTTGGAAAGTTTCTGGCAGTTGAAAATAATATTACCTGAATTCCAGTGACAGCAATCTCTGGATAAACGAGAGTTTTAAGACAGAAAAAACCATGTAATGGATCTAAAGAAGAATTGGTATAATCATACAAGATGAACCGTAGCTAAAGAATATAGATTTCTTGGTAGAATTGACTTTGATTACATTACACAGATATACTTATACTATTGTACGATACATTAGAACTACTATATCCTTTATTATATTCTTCAATATAATCGGGATCAGTTAAGTAGTATATTTGATGACAATGGAATTTCTTGGTATAATTATTTGGCATTTAAACTACATGGAACTCACAAATGTTATCTTTTGAATATTGTCCAGTTGATGATCATCCATCTGAAATCTTGCCTACAATTTCTGCTAGGGCATCAGAAAGACATCTTTTCCTGGACAGAGAATAATCAATAATTAGTTGTGACTTGGTAGTCAATTGATTGATTGAATAGAGTAATAAAAGATTTTAACTTTTTATGATGATAGAAAACCATGTCAGATGGTTGAAATGTTTGTTCAAAAAAATGTATAAGAGATAAAAGATAAAATTTTCATTTTTAAGTATTTTTTTCTCAAGTATAAGATAATGACTCTTTTAGTAAATAGCTTTATATCAGAAACAAGCAGCTGGGCCTTAAGATATACCAAAACCAAAGCACTTCTAGTGTATTTTTAGGATTTGGGATTTTTTTTTGGAGGTTCTTGGGCTTATTTTCATTTCATTAATAAAATAACTTTGCTTATTGTGCAACTTTTAAACAATTAAAAATAAATGTTGATCTTTGAGAAATGTTTGATCTTGGGGATTTAAAAGACAAAGCAGTACAAGTTATTTTTAAAAAAAACATTCATCAGAAATTTAGCCAATGAATAAATTGAATAATTTTAATAGTTGAAGCAGAGTAAAGTCAAAGATTCCACGTATTCAGTTGTCTCATCGTTGATGAATATCATTTAACTTAAAGATGACTGACGTCATCGGCGAGACAACGTCGATGTGTTACATATATGTTCAGAAAATTGACCGGGATGCGAGCGCAGGACAATTGGACTAAATTACATCCAAGCACGCGCCGAGTCTTTGAGAGCTCTTCAAAAAGCAATTGGACCATGTGTATGATTCATTTGATCGACGGTTAACGCTTTAAGAGAACTTGAAAGTCAGAATTTCGTTATTACAATGATTGATTTTAAAAATTCCATATTCATGATATATGAGAGCAAACAGAAGTTTCATGCACATTCTCTAGTGATTTGTGAGGCAAAAAAGGGTGAGCAAGTGATTACGAGCAATGCCAGAGACTTTATTATGTGCCCGTATATACATATAATATATGTTGAGTAAGCCGCGGGCTAAGTATCTACCTCTACACCATAATGTATGCATCAGCTCATGAGCGAAAGAGAAAGAATTTTCCCTCGCGGCTTCTTACCACCACTTATCGCTGAAATACTTACAATTACGAAAAAAATCTGCTACGCTAAAGGTCCTACAGTGGACCCCTCTTTTATTGTGCTGCGGGCAAACTGCGAATTTTCAAGACCTAATTTCAGCAACAGACACGCAGACTTGATCCTTGCAACATGGCCTGGGGGATGGACATCTGATGATGACTGAGAATATTATTAGGTTGTTGCAAAAATTTTTATGATACTACATTTGAGCATTGCAGCACCTTTGGAATTTATTGATTCCATACGACTTAATATGAATTATTATTGTCCACAATTTGCCATAAAGTGACTGGTTGTATTGAAATCCAGTGATCTCTGTCTGATTTTCAAGGCTATTTTCGAATACTCGTTCTTGTAGAGCTCCAATATTAATAGATTTTAAAAGCTTATTTATTCCATGACTTAAAGTGTCTTTAGTCAAATTGTGATTGATTATGTTTGACATTGATGATGTTGATTAAAATATTTATCAACTACTTATTATAACTCATAGTACTATTGACAAATATTTTTTGATGGTCTTTAAGAAGATTAACTTTTATTCATCACTGTTGGTCAATTTTATCTGATGAAGAAATCAAAAATAAGCAAAGATTTACAGCTAAATCCTCAAGACACAAACAGTGTTTATGAGTAAATTAAGTTTGTACGGTTGATCGATGAACTCAAAAATTGAAAATTAAATTTTCTGCTCTGATTTGCTGGGGAATAGTTGAAGTAAAAAAGTTCCCACACTGGTGAAATAAGCAAATAATAAATCTAGGATAGAAAAAATAAACCTACACATAAGAAACACTGAAGAAAGAATAAATACAAAATTTCTACAGATATAACGATATAACTTCTGAGATTGAAAATGCTTGAGAATGACCTCGGATTGCTGCTGAAACCAAGCGAAATGATTGAATCAATTAGCATTTCTCGCTACAGTCAATATCACATCGTCTGAATCGTGTGGCCAGTTTGATTCCCAGGATGAGCTTCACTGATAAAACAAACCTACAAAGGGGCTGCCAAGAATTGAAGGTACTTCATACTTATGTTGATGAAGAATAGAACTTAATTAATGTATTATTATATTACATGATGCCCATATAACCGCTTTAATTCTGTAATATTCATGAATTTTTATAAAGTCTGGTTTACTTTACTTCATATCCTCATTAAAGTATTAAAGCCATTAACTTACGCTTCTGTAGAGAAGGTTTCTTTGTTTATGTAACCTGGAGTGCATTCAGGTGGGTTTTCATCATACTGAGATATCCCAAGTAGCTTCATTGCTTCTCTATATTGATCCAGAGTAATTGCATCTGATTGGCCTTGATCAAAGCTTGAAAAAATACCATTGATGTGCCTGAAATTGATAATTAAATTTTATTTTATGTATTAAAATAATTGAAGTATTAATTATCATTTATTTAAATATATTATTACAGATAATAACAGGTTAATTGTGTAAAAAGTACGGAGGTTGATTGAATTATTATTAAAACTTTAATTGGTTTATTTAATTATGCAAACTCGTTTTGATTATCGAAAGTGTTTTTAAATAAATATATCATAGTAATAAATAAACTATTTTCAATTATAAAACTTGTAGAATTAATGAGAAATTTTTCCAAGAAAAAAGAAGAGAGATTTATATAATCAATTGGCTATTTGGTAATCAAAATATCGTTTGAGAGAAAAAAAAATATTCTGTAGGTACGTGGAGCTTGGTAGGGAAAGGTCTGGCGATGCTTGAAAGAAGGAATAGGGACACAGGTTGAAGAGCAGAGAGACAATTTGTTGGCGAACCCTTTGATTATAGGTGCAGATTTAAAGCAAGGACCAATAACAAGATGTGGATCTGAACAACAGCTGATTTATTATCATTATTACGGTTTCTCTGTCCGTCAGTAAATATCTTATTCAATTTTATTTCATAAAAATAATTTTATTATGTTTTATTTTGACTTGAAAAAATTATCAAGTAAACTTGATCATGATTGTTGGTGCTTTGAAAGGTTTTTGCTTACAGCCATTACCAAGCAAAGAGAAATATTCAACTTCAGATCGCGTAATCCGTAAAACGAGCAAAGAGAAGCTCGCAACAAGACTAAATGACCGGCGGCTAAGTTTCAAATTATTGGCCAACTCCACCGTGACTTTGCCACTCCACAGTGGGTCTTCGTAGTAATTTCTTCAATTCCATTCGTCACGAGTCTGTGGGATTTTATTGCCGAGCCACAAAATGAAATTCCGTGAGCTCGGTGACGAAGTGTGCCTGTGTTTATACTAATAATCAACGTTCACTAACAACAAATGAGAAATAATTATAATGAATTATACCACAATCTTGAAAATGTGTTGCTCACTAACCCCATCATTGGTAATAAATAAAATAGTAATTTTACGGAAAGAAACAGATAAATTATTTTACCTGTCAGTGAAAATAAGCGGTGGATTTCCAAGACCATGTTTGAAGAACATACATTTCTCAAGCAGATCTCCAAGATACTCAATAGGGTCATCAGGCTCATCAACCAATAAATGGGAGATTAAAAAGTTTGTCAGCTCATAAATTTTGCGTTTTCTTAAGTAGTCTTCGGCTTGCTGATGAGCATTAGAAGTAAGCTGGAAAAAAAACAAAATTAAATTCAGTTTGATTTATTTACAAATTAAATTTTGTTTTTATATTTTCATGCTTCAAATTGTAACATAAATTATATTTTTTTATTTTCTGCTAATGCGGGTTATAAATATGTGCTCTTAAAAAAATTATTGTTTTCCTAGTATTGTAATTGTATTTTCTAAAGATAAGTGACAAAGAAAAATGTCTTCTTCATTACACAATACTTGTCCCTTATAATAAACTCTATATATCTTTCTAAATAACGATGTGAGTCATTTACATCATACAAAAAATTCTAGGAGCTATGTAATCAATTTATACCAACATCTAAAAATGATATTTAATTTTCATTCTTTGCTAACAAATAAAAATTTTAGTCACTAGTATTTCTGATCTTACTCAATTCTACATATTTCTGAACGAGTAACAAAAAATTGGTAATAAAAATCCAATAAGTGACCGGTGCATTATCTTAATGGTGGTTCAGGTGGAATGCAAAAAAACAAAAAGAATGGAAAGTAATACGATTGCGTGCAGTGCATTAGCTGGTTGTTGTAGTCTGGTATTTGAAAAATGCACTGATTTAAAGCTACACTTTTCCTTAATTTCAAGAAATACTAATAACAGTTTTGGTGTCGTGATCCATTGAATGAACGGTAAATGAGAGTGAAGAATGGAAACAAAGGAAAAAATAAGATTCATAGCTCCAAAATAGCAGTTAGCCTGGAGCACTTTGCGGGGGCTGTATAAATTACGTTTAAACGTTCTGAATTCTTGAAAAATGAGGCTGATTCATCGAAGATCGGGATAATCACAGCAGAAACTGACGACCTTCTCTTGATGGGAGTGGATAATGGCGGGGGTGCCGGAGGCTTAGCTTGGAGGACTAAGAATTTATCTATCGACATTCTTTTGAGGCTCCAAAGGTGTCTTCTTTGATGCTTTCTCACTTGCTCTCTACCGCAGAACAAGTGTGCGACCGGGTCTTCTAAAATTCTTACAAGCATCTTCCGTGTTCCAGCATCACCTTAAGAGTCATTACTCTCCTATTTAGTAGTGGTTATCCAGAGGAGAAACCTCGATCATCGAATGAATAATGTTTACTGTAGCTACGCGAATGGATGACGCTGGTTAGGGGAACATTCGAATATCTTCTTGCTAAGTAATGTGCCTTGAAGCATGGAATCGTTGAGGGTCGTAGGCTTCTTGGATTGTTAGTACCGTAATGTCTCTCATCAACTGCTTACACCAAGTACCGTGGGTATATGTTACGTATAACACACGGTGCTTCCTTCTCCTCCCTGAGAGTTTTTTAAGTGAAGAACGAGGTATATGTGTACTCTATGATTAGCAGACAGCATTGCTTAAGCATCACACTACTCTTTTATTATCTCTGCGAAATAATAGCACCCACGAAAGCAAGATGATCGATAGCTGCTTGGTGAAATATTGCTTAAGAAAAAAAGGGAAAGTTTATGGTGGTTTATGTAAAGATATGATCATCAAGTTCATTATTTTTTAATGCATTAAAATTATTATAAAAAAGAGTTGAAAAGTAATTTGATTTTCTCACTTGGATAAATAAAAGTAAACTTTTAGTTTAATTATTTCCCTTGAACAAAAAAGTCCATAAAAATAGATTGAATAATTAATTGTTTTTACTTCATCAGCTTTTAAAACGCAATATATTTTTTTGTGACCTTCACTAAATCTTCAACTTGTTTTTAACAAAGACTTGGTGATATTTGACCAGAAGCTGTGTCAAATGGAGGGATATTCAGAAAACTTTTATCCCAAATAATGTATGATGCTTCTGAATGTTAGCTAAAGCTTGATGCGTATGATGTAGAGGACGTACCCTTGGTTTGCAAAGTCGAGGGTCACATGGAGGGACTTTGGCCACGTGTCATCCACGCGAGAGGGGCAAGTCCCCATGTATGAACTCGACAGGAGTCGGATATGACGCTCACAGACCGTGGGAAATGATTGTTATATAGTCTGCTATCAAGAGATATAAACTTGTGCGCCCTGGCGTGACGTTTCAAAGACCTTCGAATGGTGTTTTATGCTCGATGCTTACAGATTGTCATGCTCCAGTGTTTTTAAAATCTTAAGAGGGACATCAATTAGGGTTAAGAAAATGTTGAGAAGTAATTAGAGACACTTTAGACGAGATAAAATATTTTCAAACTCGAGAAAATGTGTTAAATTAATTACATATATTTAATTTTTCTATGAAAACTGATGTATCTCATAAAGAACGGTACTTTTTAAACTATATACCAGCCACGCGGCCACTACCGGGGGGAGTTATTATTAAACGTTACATTAAAACACCATGCACGCGATGGTAACTCCCTTATGATGACGCTCCAAAGTGTCTCGTAAACCTAATGTATTTATGCCTGTGGGAAACTTGGAAGTTTCACAGACTATCATAGTCATAATAAACAAAGAAGGAGGGAAACAGTGTTTGCCCTTTTTCCCTTAGGATCTTATTATTGCTTGTCATAACCTACTTACTGAGTTAGCATAAAAGTGTACTTGAAAAACTCTAGGGTAGTAGCACAGAGTTTGATTAATGTGCTTATTACTTCGGTCTGATGTATATTCAAATTCTTGCGTGGGAGATTGAGAAAAAATCAAGTGCCACAGGCTTTTAAATAGCAAAAAAGTCACTAACTTTTTTATTTTAGAATACTACTTCGTGTTTAGGAAAAAATTAAAATTCAACTAAATATAATTTTTATTCATGAAGACTAGCATATTTATGATAAAGAAAATTATATAATGCTTTTTATGAGACAAATTTTTTACTGATTTAAAAATTTATTTTTCTGTCAAAATAAGTAATTAGAGGTATAGATGTATTTCTAAACTGTCAATTAAATTAATGCTTTAGTTGTTGAAAAATATTTTTCCAGTAAAAACTATTAGAAAGATATATTTCTTACTTTGGAAGAAGAATTACTTTTAATAACCTGGCTGGTCTCACTTGAATTCAAAGAGTGTTTCAATACACTCGGAGAGTCTTCCATGCAATTTGGAGCCTCAGGCGGTGCTTTTGACTTGTCCTGGCCGCTAACTTCCTGGCCACTCATTATATTCCTTTCTATTGACCACGAGGGGTTACCGAGGTTCAGCCTTTTCACGTTTTCAATAAAAAGACAAAACACTGTATTTGTTTGCGGCATTTGTTTTGTGGATTTAACACAAAAATCCGTGTTAGACGGAAGGATTTTGCATTAGTGCTGAAAGAAAGTATTAGTCTTTCTAGTAAGGAGATGAAATAAATGCTTGGTATTTTACTCTTTTTTTTTTTAAATCTCGCTTGGACCCTGCTTCCAACATCCGAACCGGTCGACTCCCGCTTGTCCTCCATCTTCGGCTGATCAAGAGCAAAGAAATGCAATCCTGAACGTTGCCAAGATTTTCCAAGAAACCTTTCCAACCCTTCTTATACGTCCTTAAAAGGTCCATGCCTTCCTTGCCAAGTGGACTTGAAGGTCTCAAGCCGTCTAGGGCCAATGATGAGCTTTTAAAAAAACACTTGCGTACGATTGGAGTAAAAAATCTTGCACAATCTGCTGCATAAAATCATCTGTAGCTTGTTATTTGCAAAGCAGAGAAGGGTAATCATTTATTTTTGTTGATATTATGTGAAGAATTTTTTTCTGTATTAAATAATAAAATTTATAAATAGAACAGCTAATCAATATCCAGCATCAATGAGTACTTTGCAATCTTTTTATCAAAAGGGAAAAAAAAAGTGTTATAAATTTACTATGCACCGGAAACGGTTTAATTATTCCTTTTGATCTTAGCATAAAAAGGTATTTCTTGATAGGAAAATAAGATTCTTGATAAAAATATCATTGATAACTGTGCAAATCATCACCAGCATGATCGTTATCCTAAAAAAGGACCAACAGAAAACGGTACATAATCAAGGTGATTATTTTTTTCATGCTTGGATACTGTGAATAGAAGTCAGAGACCAGAGGGCCGATTGTAGGAACTCAAGAGAAATAAATGAATAAGAAATATATACGCCCTATATGCTACAGAGAATAAAGTAGAAAAGAAATAAAACAGAGCGGCAGAGGACGATCGAGATTCGAAAGTCGATGTGGCTGATACTTGAACCGATAAATCAGACGCGCGCGTGCGACACACCGAAGGTTACTTCTTCCATCCTTAGCGAGTGTGTGCACGAGCGAAAATGGTGAGTCAATGTCCAAGCTGGAAGAGAGAGAAAGCATAAATATTAATGTCGATGCGTTGACAAAGAATAAAATACCGCCTCTTTACTATCTTTGTTGCTTGGCTTTGCTTTTCTTTTTTTTTTTGCTTCATGACTTTTATGGAAATGCTTCATCTAGTCTGATCACATTCAGGCAGATTGGACATTCCACTGATTACATGAGACATGGATGGTCTGATCAACCGGCTTGCTAAACAGATTTCATGTAATTTAGCGCAATTTTTATGGGAATTAATCTTGGATTTTATACTTGAAGGAGCTTTTTTGCTGATGAAAAATAACCGATAAGAATAATACAGTTAATTGCATTTTTGTAAGAACTGGTTCCAACTTGTTGAAAAAAATGTCACATGTCCTTAACGATTAAAATTAAAAGGAAAAAAAAATATTCCAAATAATTTGACCATTTGTGTTCATGTGTTAACTGATCAACTATTTTACGTAATTTTTTATTACTTCATGACATGAAATATGTTTCTGTATAGGAAATGAGATTTATTTTAATAGAATGTAGACATTGATCTAAGGAATCATAAGTATAGCAGATTATAACCCAACCCTGATGGAAAAATTTCTAGGAAAAATAGTGGATTATCGTTGATAAATTTCAGAATTATTCAGATTAGTTCTAAATAAGCTGATCAAATTATGAGCAAAATGTGAAGGTTTTCAAATGATTCGAAATTTTAATAAGATTACAAATAAAATTCCTATTTTATTATTAAATAAATTTTTTTCTGAATAAGAAATCAAAAATTCTGAATTAAAAAACAAGATTTCTTTTCATAAACCCTAGATCCAACTCTGGATCAGAAAATTCTTCCATCCATCATCGGAAAAATGTGAAAGAAATTCTACGAAGTTGAATTATTATTATGCATTTCTCTTGATGTTGAAGCGAATGCACTCTGAATTCGGGTTGACATCAATCGGTAGTGACTGGATTCCAGGGAGAAATAATTGTCGTTGTCCATGGATCGGTTGTGGTGTAGCCAAGTAATCAAGACAGTGTCATCTGAGCGTTGTTACGCTTGAGAGGAAAGTTTTTTATCCAGTAATGTCAAACTGTTGAGTGCACTCTCGATCTTTGTTGCTATCTCATTTTCTTTCTCTTATCGAGAGTATGTCGTTTGCCTCTTCCATCTCGAAACATAAGTGGCGAGGGAGCACTTTTGTTCTACCGTTATACTTGCCGGCCATAAGAGAGCCAGGGTCATTATCTTTATCAATCTCTGCCTGAATGTTCACCAGCTTCAACATTCGTGACCATTTTTGGCTGAGGACGGGTTTACGGAAGAAGAAGAAGGACCGTATGTATGCGATCTGGTCAAGTAGTCTCCAGTTAGATGATGCTTTACATTTTAACTGACTCGTCCTCGGTGGCTTTTGCTTCTTCTTTCTTTTACAACTGGTTACTTTAACCAGATACTTAAAAGCCGCACGCGCTTCTCGTCGTTGGATATACCATTTTGTTAGCTTTTAATGCTATCAAGACATGGAAATGCAAATATGACTAGTACTTTAGATATTGTAGTTTATTTATGAATCTATTACGTTTATCAAAATGTCAGAAAGAACTTTTTCTATTTTGTCGTAAAAGATTTAATTTAACTTTTAGATTTAAAAATCATAAAAAGATGCTGTAAAGAGATTCTAAAGTAGCCAATGGCCTTGACTGTATCACCAGTACTCACTTAAGTGAATACATATATAGTTTAAAGTGGTCTGATTGACAAAAACCACCCTGGAGTTTAAAGTTTCCATTTTTTATCTTTTATCTTAAGAGTGCTTTCACCATTACTTATATTTCATTATCATCATTAGGGTTTAGGTTCAAATTCCTGACAAAGAAATTACGAAAGTTCTTTATCTTTAAAAGAAAAACCTATTAGTACCAATCCTTACTTTGTTAATACTTTCTAAGTTGTGACTCAGGGCACGACACCTTACCCAATATCTCCACCAATATCTAGACCAGTGTCCCACCTTTCTTTCTTAACAAAATTACCAATGGTGGGGGACTTAAAACCCACTAATCGTGAAAGATGGTTCGGACTTTTTCACGCGTCAGCAGGATATCTGGATAAGTAAGAGACTATGGCCAATGGAAATAAAAGATCTGAGTCATAAATAAAATGAAATTAAATCATTCATGTTGTTTATATATTAATTCTGAAGGTCTCAAATGTTTATTCCTTTCTATTCAAAGTCATTTGATTGTGAAAAAAAAATTATACAGGGGCACAAAATCTCAGCTTGAAACCTGAGTCCTGAGCATACAATCCTGAGAATGCTTTTTCTGTTGCTATGTTATTTTTTACGACTGACCTTACGAGTTTGGAGCGTCGTAGGGGTTCTGGAAAATACACATACCAGGGATGTTAGCTTGTAAGAACATTTCAATATTCTTAGGTACCAAATTAATGGTTTTTTAGTTGATAAAAATATTTCAAGTGTCAAAAGACAGATCATAGAGTTTAGTTTTTATTTTTTTTCTCAAGACTTAATAATAAAAATATTTTTATAAAATTGGATATTTCCTTAGTTTTGGAGTGAAATGAATACTTTTTGAGAAAAAAAAAACGAAAATTGAATTCCTAAAGAATTTTTTTGCTAATGAGTATCTTCATCAGCAAAAGACACCGCTAGAGCATCAAAGTATAGGGGTTAGAACATTCTTGTAAAGAATAAAGGAGCTCCAAAGCAAAAATGATCGTAAAAGAAGGCGCCAATCTTGGCGTTATGACCGGGGTCTCTTGAGTAATGTGGCAATGTTTGGCGAGACGACCCGCAAAACGTGACCAGAAGACCTAAAAATCCAACTTTTCACTTTGTCTTTTGGATGCTGGGTCTTTATTCTCCAGAATGAGTTGAACTTGACGCATTTTTGCGGTTGAAACAAACACTCTCAAATCTTGACTACTCTGATGCGAGGCATCTTAACAAGCAGTTAGATATATAAAACTATAGCCTCATGACGTACAAATCATCTCCTCCTTGATCTTTTTTTTCGTTTCGCTCATTCATTCATCCGGCGTTTTATATACAACCAGTATGAGTATATACACGCGGGTCATTCTCGTACTCCCGCTTTCACATCCGGCGTCCTGAGACGTTATGTTCTTGCGTCACAACACAACTGATGTGTTCACTTTGCAGTCGGCAATATTTTTTAATGTCCCGACACTTGGGGAAAAAATTGGCAGAGAGGGAATTATTGTGATGAGGTCAAAAAACTTAAATTAGACTTTATTTTTTAAGCTCTAGAGATCTAGAGTCATTTAAAATGGTATTTAAAGGGTTTCCAGATGTAAACAGGTGTTATGTTGATGATTAATTAGACCAGCTGGATTTTCAATCAAAAAGTAACCCGGAACTGATAGAGTTTAAGGCAATAAATATTTCATACCAAGACGAGGATCAGATGACACAGAATTTTTTATTATCTTTGATCTTATTCTGCTCCTTATTTGGTAGAATTTTTTAAAACCAGGCCATCACCTAGGGCTATTATACATCAAACTGATATATTACGAAGCATCAGGGGCGATGATATACTTTGATAAGAAAATTGGTCTTTGATTGGTATATAGTTAGTGGACTAGAGTTTTAACAACAATAACGGTATGAGTGCACAAGAGATGATGAAGAAGAGGAAATGTTTGAAAAACAAGCAAGAATTTACCTCCTAGAATCTTCACCGCAGACTCTGCACACGTGTTTCATGGTTCAGATTCTAAGATGCCGGACCTACGTGGACCTTTTTTGCTACCAACGTCATTCTTAAGATGCGAGTAATGCTTTAGTTTCTTCTCTTTAACTCCCTAGACAACATGTTTTTGCTTAACGACTTGGCAAAGACACGAAAATGAGTGTTAAAGAACTCTCAAGATTGTCAAGATTACCAGATTTTTTTTCATTTATTTAACTTTATATTATTTATGTTATTTCTTCATATTACTTTATAGTTTTGTTGATTTATTTTCTCAAATGCATATTTTGTATGCTATTCTCATTGGCATTTCCTGAATGCTAAGACTTATCAGTAGTCATCACATGTATTTCCTATCATTTTCATGCTACATGATAGGAATACGACCTTCTGATAAAAATAAGAAACATAAAACATCAAGAAATATATTTATTTAGAAAAAGTTATGGTAATTATATATAAATAATGAATGTGATTATTTAGTTGCAATTTGCAAAGGTATTTTAGCGAAGGTGGAGTTAAAAGCAATCTTACATTTCCTGAAATCTACAAGTTTGATCATTAGGGATGGAGTGCTAATGGCTCAACTGGAAACAACGTTTCTTTGTTAAACAAATCCAGCGACTTTGAAGTGTTGTAAACATAAGAATTTCTCATGGTTATAAAACACTTTATTTCTAGCTATAATAATTTTTTGGTTACTGGTTTGCAGTTATTACTTACTTCCACCTTTCAAATTTACATTATTAGCTACTCCAAAAAAGAAATAAACATTTTTACAACTCTCTTTTCCATTCATCTTCTCTCTAGTGCTCTAAAATGGTTACTTTTCAATTTTAATAACAATAAAATGATAAAAATTAATAATTTTAACTTTTAGTGGCATATGTTATTCAAGTTCTGTCCATGAAAACTAAAATAGAAATTTTTTATCAGCAAAAAATCCCATCAAATAAAATGTCAAAGTGTTTTTTTTTTTTTACAAGTTCATATCTTTTTTTTCAAACATCAAAAAGATGCTGTAACCGTTCTTTTACCTATTTTTTCAGCACTTCTTTGAAACTAAATACAGATAAAAGTTTCGAGTAGCATCAAAAAAAGGCATCCTAAGTGATAAAAAAGTAGTAAAACTAAAATTGTGAGAATTTAAAATTCTTTGATAGCTTTTTTTTGGGGAAAAATAAAGCAATCAAAGTTAAATAAAACAGTGAAAAACCAGAAGCTGAAGGTTTCTTGAAAGAAACATAAATATTTTCAAAAAGCCATGAGCAAGAAGTCTATGTCATATACAAATAAGGTCTAGTTTGTATAACCGAAGGATTGATAAATAAAAATTTTGCGGGGTAGAAATGGGATCTTGAAGGTAGCTGTTCGATGGAGCTGAGAAAACGTAACACGAGACTCGACAGCAGTTAACTTCGCTCGACTAATTTGTGAAATTTAATCAACTGCGTTAGAGCGTGTACGTCGTTCTATACTTGATGGATCTTTCTGTATGCTTATGCGCAAATTCGATACGCCACGTGCGGGGGGTGGTCCATTTTCATGGTACTGACAACATTCAAAAGAAGATCAAACAGTGAAAGGCCAATCATTTATCTATCTACTGTACCGGAAATGCACTGCTATTTATTGATTATGCATGAAAAAATTATCTGTATCTATTGAGCCGTGAGCATTCAACCGTATAAATTCTACTGGTGACATAAAAGAGGTCCCGGATGGAAATAACATATAGGATTGGTAATTAGATGCTAATCGTGAGGACAACGATCTCATTCCATGTCTCATACAGTTCCGGTTCAAGCCCACGTTTCTACCAGTAATACGGAAATGATAGCTGAATTGCATTTATTAATTACTCATATTTATGAGTTTGATTCCAAGAAGTCATGTAAGTATTTTCATATTAATAATAATCGAGTGATCTCATGATTATTTAAAACCTTGAAAAAATTTCATCAACCTTCGTTGTAATATTTTTTTAATACAATAAAACAATTGATAAGAATATTTTTATTCATGAGCTTTACGAATATATTGTTTGACTCAGACTAGTTTTCTTATGATTTTATATCTGCTAAATTTTCTTGTTCTTGGTATTAAAAAAAAATAGATAAGAGAAGTCAGGTAAATAATTGAGGAAATAAAAATGGTAGGTTTAAAAGGTCAGCAGAACATATAGATGAGAAAAGTATGTTCTTGAAGATTGTGCTGGTGCTCTGGAGTTTCAACTACAAATAATACTGGAGACTTGCTACCTTGAATGCATGTTACAGAACTGGCTAGCAATGGCAATGGACCTTAGAGCTGTAAATGTATGCGTATATGCGTGCATTTGCAAAACAAAGAAGAAGAAAAAGAACCTGAGGTTGCAGTACGCGTGTTGCTTGCTCGACTATCGCTAAATCTCGAACGTGACTGCTGGATTCTACTGCCCCCGCATATCCATAAACACTGTGGCACGGGACACATCTGCTTGGTCTTGTGTAGTCGTGATATGTTGCACTCACCTACGTGCTGTCATCTGAGAATGTTTTACTGTGTGTTGTTTGATCAACATAGACAATATATGATCTGAATTCAAGTATTAAATTATCATATACACATAGGTAGTTCTTGTAGATCTAAGTTTTCAACGAATCCAAGAACTATACACACAGCTTACTGAATATTACATGCTACTGATTAAAATGTTTTTTCTTTCATTGGTCAATTAATTGCAGATAACGAATAATTACTCAGCCTTTTATAATCATTTATTTTATCGACAATCCAGTTTTATTTACTAAGAAGTATATCACTTGACTTTTACTTTGGAAAAAATCAAAGTTTATCTAGGCAAAATATTAAAAACCAAAAAAAGGACAAAAAATGTAATAGACAGGAAGCTGTTGCATATCTAGCTCCTGTAGGTCAAGACAATTTTCAGTTTATTTTTATAACAAGGGTCCAGATATCTGACATCATGTATAGCTAAAAAAATAAAGCTTTATGTTATGTCAGATAGACTTTGAAGAGAGTCACTTGGAAATATATATTCAAGTATATA
The DNA here is from genome assembly GCF_013357705.1 of Chelonus insularis. Classification (NCBI taxonomy): domain Eukaryota; kingdom Metazoa; phylum Arthropoda; class Insecta; order Hymenoptera; family Braconidae; genus Chelonus; species Chelonus insularis. The sequence continues at coordinate 771,747 of NW_023276522.1, forward strand.
CACGAATGAACTTTTTGTACATGTTGGAAAGCAACATAAATCCATATCTTTATGTCGATTCATGGAGAATATACACGTACGCTAATGGATTAGAGAGATGGAAGCTTAAAAGAAATAAGGCGGCGAAGAAGACACTCGAAAAGAAGTCCTGCATAAATTTGATGCGATGAACGGTTGGCATATAAACAATGGGGTAGGTATCCAAGTACAATGGGGGTCTGGTTAGAGAGCTATAGTTGTTGCTCTTGCGATCGAGTTTGGTTATGGGTGCGCCCTGGTCTTGCGATCTCTCTTCAAACCTCTTTGCTCTCTTTCGCCCTGCAACAATGGACTCTTGTGTGTCCTGTTGAAGCAGCCGCACCCACGCCAGATATACACATGGTACTCTCTTTCCCTCTACCTATCATCTTGCTCTTTCACTCCCTTGGAGCACATTCTGATGGTGATGATTCATCCCAAATGTCTTTCTGCATTTCAGCGACCGCCAAATAACCAGGGCGTTGCTCATAGCAATAAGACTTGTGGCTATCGATGCTAATTTTTTGCATCAGTTCCTGGAATATTAATCATGCTGATTAGAGTTGAAATTCAAGCTTGCGCAAACGTGATAGAAATGAAAGTCGTGTAAACGTCAAGTCACGCACGATCAATTGACAAACCAGTTTACCTAACTTTTTCACTTATTTATTTTTATAAATTTATATCACCCCACTCTGCTTTTATTATGTAGGTACCAGGAACATATATCAATAAGGATAACATTCCTTACCATCAAGTCATATCAACATAACACACACGAAAGTGACTGTGTTCTGAATTGTAATTGGACCGGTTATATCTCTCTGTATTTACAATTTGCTGTGAGCAACTCATAATAGTCTTTTAGATGACGTTTTTTAGTCTCTCAACTCTCTGCGATCTTGACACATTTAGATCATTCTAATCAGCTATTTATAAACCAGCTGAATATGGAGTTTTTATGGAAATAGTTTATTCTTCTTTCTTCACTTATTTACATATTAAATGCATTAATACTTGAAAGAAAAGTCTGCATTTTATCAACGCCTCAATGCATAAGAAAGTCATTATGATGAGCTTTAAAAGTCCAAATGTTAAAAATTCACTCATGAGATGATTAAAGTATATTGAGTATATTAATTACTGATAACATTTCTAATGATTCAATGCTATTTAATAATAATTTATAAATTTGTTTATTACTTTTGTTCAAACAGCTAACATCAGCTGAAAACTGGTATAATACGTTAATAGAAACTGATGTGTTTTGCTTTTTCCTCAAACCAGAAAAAATTATTGGTTTTGTTAAAATTCTACCCAATAATCAACTTAATTTTTATTCGACCGAAAACACATAATTTAAAATAATGAGTGTTGAAAATTAAGAATGAATTATTAATATTAAAGTGAGACAATGTTTCAAAAAATATTTTTGATACAAAAAAATTAATTGGTTTCTAAAATAAAAGCATTTAGACTTCAATGTATTTTTTGATTTTTAAAATATCGATTATTTGATATTTAACTGGAATACAACTCAATAATTTCAACTTTTTGTGATGCTCTTACATCTCTGAATCAATGTTACTGATTAAGTTATGTATTATGATTTGATGTTATTCCATAAAACCTGGATTAACATTTCGTTGAAATTAATGAAACGAAAAAAAGTAGAAAAGAATAACGAATAGAAGTGAACAAACGAGTCTGGTGTGAGACAAAGAAAAAGAATATTACTGACTTGTGCCATTAGGGACCAATAATAATAATAATAATGGTTTGAAAAAAAGATACGAACGAAAGCCTTCTTGAGCACGAGCGAGCATTATTATTGTCCCTCCAAATCTTCTCTTGGTCGCGATCACCCGGGAGCGAAAGGTAGAACGTTCCTTACAATTTTTAACGATCACCCAAACGAGCCTCACTTCGACCATCGTACATCATGCATAATGCAGAGGATGCTAAGTCTCCAGGGACCATTCTGAGACTAAAAGGACGAGTCATCTATCCAACTCTTTCTTCCTTTCCCTGACTTTTTTTATTCTTCAATTTTAGGCAACTTTTAGACCTTAACTGTTGCAATCCAATGACGTGTGTGTTTCTTCAAGTTTATACTGTTAATAATTTAATATCATACTCATGATTTACTCATTTTTTAATCATCTTCATGCTTTCCATGATGATTTGAGATAAAAGTTTACATGGTAAGATTGACCAAATTATGCTGATTCACTCAAATATATGCAAAGAATCATTAGGTTCATCGACCACAGTTATTTATAAACAGATTTCTTCATCAAAAATTTCATCAACTAAATATTTTTCTCATCCCAAGTCATAATAGAAAGTAACTGTAAACATTTTTATTGTTTTCTTTTTGATGAATGATTTGAATAATGAAGCTGTCGTTCGACAGTGAAAACTTTGAGTCTTATAAATTTTCAACAGACACAAAGTGTTGTCGAAGACCTATAAGAAATAACTGAGATGATATTATTATACAGCGTTACCATATATGTTGCCAGAGAGCCGGTTTATCCATCATTGCAATACGCACACCAACTGAACAATTGGTCATGCACGGACTTGGAAATGTCCAACCCAGAACTGCAATACAAGATTGTGGATATTTTTTCATACAATTGTATGGAAGTTTTTATGTCTTTTTAAAGCTTAATATTATTCCAAAGTAGTTGAGTTTTAAAGCAATCTTGTTTCTATAAATAAAGTCGATTATTTTTTTCAGAGAATTAAACATATAAATTAAGAAATCTGTTTCAACATTAGCTATAAATATACCAGGAATTTGTAAATTTCAAAATGGACAATAATGATATGAAATTGATACTACAATCAATTGATAACTTTCAAATAGTTGATTGGTAGATATGCATTTAGTAGAAAAATAATATTGAAATTTTATTCTATGTAGATTATCATAATGCGTTCCAAAAATATTAGATAAAGAAGTAGTGGAGCCCATTAAATGTTTTGGAGCATAAACATGCTCGTTAGTATCAAAGATTCGAACAGTCTAGTAAATCAACTGTATATGTGGTATAAAAATAACATACTCCATACAATTTTTTGCTGTATGATATTTGGGATATATTGAAGCAATGAAATATATCCAACCCAAAATTATGGCCAAGTGTGCTCGACTTGTGGCTATATTTGGATTTTTCATTTATCTTACAACTTTAGTGGCTGTGAGTTCTGCAGATGTGATAAAAAATGATGACAAATATAATTATTACTTTGTACCTGATTATCAAAATCAAATCTACAATAAAACAAATTTGGCTGTAATTAAGCAGAGTGATCCTATTGATGACTACCAAGGTATAGATTGATTTTAAAATTAGTTTCCAATTTGGCATTAAATAAATTGGTTTTCAATGTTACAGAAATAACATATGATCATTTGAATTTTATAAGTGAAATGAAAATAAATGAACGAAATAGAATGGGACTTATCAGAGATTGTTCAGGAATTTGTTCACATTATTTAAATACCTTTCAATTATTTAATGAAGAATATATAGGAACTAACGCGAATTACTGTCCTGGACAATTACGTAACTGTCAGCTATATGAGGTGAATAAGATCAATATTTAATATGAATACAAACAAAATAAGCTACTTTTAAAAAACTAATGATCAATATTATTAGGCGCCTGAAGAAATTTCTATCAGTGCATCTGTTTATAATTTCTGGAATTGGCTGATGTGGGCTTCTGGTAACGAGGATACGATTTCTTTTATACACAATCGTAGAGTGCTTTTACAGTTTATCTGTCCAACTTGCAAATGCTATTGTGACGATTACTTGAATCCAAACCTAACAGGTTCAATTTGTCTGGATCGTGTCTTATCAAATGTCACTGATGGATAGTAAGTGAGAATTAAAATTAATTGCAAAAGTGGAAAAATCTAAAATGTTTTTTCATTTTTTAGTGTCGTCACCGGTGTTCGATTCAAAATCATTGACAAGATTGTAAGAATACAGATACAACAAGGAAAATTGGTTAATAATATTATTGACTCCAACACTCGACATTGGCAAGAAGTCAATGTATGTAAAGAAAGCAAAAGAATGAATTATGACAATCGATCTCTACTGATGGATGACATTATCCTTCCTAAGGACTTTGTTGTGACAGGTATAATGAATATCCCTCACATTAGTACAATAATTAAAAGACGGTAACACAATATTTACAATTAATAAATTTTTCTAGGTGTTTCTCTTAGTCTGACTCAAATATCTAAAGGGTTTTATTTGTCAGTTTATGGAAAACCTATGCATGAATTAAAAAATGTCAACGTTAATGAAACAGAATTTCATAGTCCTCCAGGGAACAGGTAAGTACAAGAATTTTATTAAAATTTTATTCCAAGTAAATTAATCTTAAAAAAATACTTTTTGCAGAATTAATTTAATGACTCCTAACATGGAGATCCCTACTGCTGGCCAAGGAGAAAATGTAGAGTTGAGCACACCAGGCCAAAGTTTGATTTCCTTTCAAACACTGGGATTGACTGAAGATAATGATTTAAATGATCCACAGTTAATTCCATTCCTAGATATTAGAGATGTCATTTCTGTTAATGATGCGAAACTTATCAGAGGTGTAGGAATCTATTGGAGAGGACAAAAAGACTACGGTGGATACATTGCTTTTAAACTTTTTGTCGATAAATATTCAATATAAGTGGAAATTGTCCAGTAAAGAAGTGATTTATAAATTTATCCAAGGATATGGAATCTTTTGAGAAATAAATTTTTTTAAACTAATAATTACGGATGTAATTTCGTTCTAGGGACACCTCTGATTGGGGCCAAAATTTTTTCAAGTGTTTACCAACATAAATGATGAAAACCTTAAAAAGATTTTTGGCGCAAATACCTCTAAAATTTTTTACGAGGGTGTAAAGTTTCAGATTTTTGAGACGATTTTTCATAATAGATCAGGCTTCGCCCCTCGACCCCAAAAAAGAAACCAATATTGCAGTAAGATGAAAAACAAGTTTCAAAAGCTTTACAAGTACATAATTACTTTTTATATAATCATTTAGCTGATAAAATACCTGTTTTTCCTCTTATCCATCTTATCAGAAAATTGTTTTTACTTATAATAAATTAATGAATCTTTAGAAAGGTATTTTTAGTAGAATATCCATAAAAAATTTACGGTTGGGTCATTTTTGTCACTAACATGCCATTATGGCTTTAGACCTCTTATCTGCTCGAAATAAATTCTTAACGATGACGGACTGAGATAAGAAAAGGGAAACAATGAAAGATAAAAAGCAAGATATCAGAGCAAGATTTTATGTTTTGCTCAAAATCTTTTTTGAAGATAAAAGTATATTTGATTTTCTGTCGGTATGTATACAAAGTATATATACTTTGAATCACGTTTATATTACGAATTGGTCACACCTGCATCTGTTAATCTAATCTCTATCCTTCATGTTTTACCGTAAAGGCAAAACCCGTTTATGTAAATTCATAATAAACTGAATTGACATCATGTGTTTTAAGTTTTAATGCTCAGAAAGGTTGGCAATCGAGACATTTGCGTGAGTAACAAAAAGATTGAAACTACAATGAAGAATCAAGAGTCCAACCTGAGTTGGACAAGACTTATTGCTAGAGGCTGATCGCGTGCTCAGACTAACATAAGACAGAAGAGCATTGTAAACATTTTATTCGAGTGCGAAAGCATCAAAGAGGAAAGAGTATCTACATTCATTCCTTCAGGGAAAAATCCTTCAGAAAATAATGGTCCATGTACAACAGTACATGAGTCAATAGCTTATCTGAATAGCTCAAGAAATAGCCTGAAGAAAGGCGGAATGAACTGGACAAGAGAAAGTTGAATATCTAATACTAAACTTGACTTTCTTGCTCTACGCCTAGGAAACTGTTATCCAATCTTTTTCCATCTAGCACTCATGTCAATTCGTAATTTTATAACTGCAGATACTGAAGCACTTAATTTAAATGTAATACAAGCTATCAGCTGCACGCTTATTACATTAAAAAATATAGTCAAGTATAGAAAATGACTAAAGAATTGCTTTAATAAATGGAAAGTGTTTGATAAATATTATAGCATGGTACCAGAACATAAATGGATTATAGACATTAATTTTCAATTTAAAACAGTTATTAGAATTTAATAGTTATTCGAAAGCTTTTCATTTTAATTAGTTATTACCACCATTCACTGATATTTTAAATTCAATATAATTAGTTGGAATAAATATCCAATTATTGTTTATATTTTTCTCGAGCGATCACAGCATGATTTATAGGATGAAGAAAAACCATGTATTGGTGTGACTAGTGACATATTACAGATGTCAAAAAAATTACTAATGAAGTGGTGTAGCAGTTGTGTTCTGACACCTGCTTTATCACAAAAGAATGTGTAAATCTGTAGATTTTTATCATGGTGAATAGAATTAAGGTGGCCGATAATATTGATGAGAAATGAAAAAACTGGAAGATGTTGTAGTTTGACTCTTTACGTCACCGAGGCCGTCGAGTTCGCTTGTGTTTCATGGTGTTCCAGTTGAGCGGTCGTGGCTTGCATAAATGATTATTCTTTCTCTCTTTTTACCTTCGGACTGTCGCTACGCGAGATGTGATATGGGAGTGGTCTTGGTTCGCTCACAAATACGTCGAAAGTACTTTTATTGAGATCAAGTAACGGATGCAAGAGTGTACTTCTACGGAGCAAACGGTGTAAGTATTATATATAATATTTATTCGAAAATGGATACCATGATATTAATCATCTAATAATTCAATTGACCGACTGATTCATGGTTGTTGGTTTATCAGATTTTGCAGACTATAAATTTTGAAAGAGGCTCGTAATTAGGCCTAGAAACCTAAGCATTGAAATGAAAGAAAAAGAGAAACATGCTCAAGAATATCAGTGAGCACTATAGATCTACAGTGCAGAAAACCTGTCCAACATCAGCCTTACTGAGAGCCAAAGAATGCTCTGCCTTAGGCGCGCCCGTGCTGCATACAATTATAACGCCCGGTCCTATCTGAATTTCTAATAACAATGAGCTGCAATTGTGCTTTGATCTCAATCTTTTATCATTCGATATGCATTTATGATCTAAAAAAATTGAGAACAATTTTTTTTTTAATATAAAAGTAAAGAAATAAATGATTAATTAATTTAATAAATCATTATTAGACAATTGAATTGAATTTTTTGTTTAAACAAAAGCTGAATGAATTGTTTTTCTGATATTTATCAGTAAAATATTAGATGTTAGATTTTATAGAACTTGGAGATAAATACTAGTTTATTTTTCATTTTGTAAATGTCAAAAAAGATTTTCTATCTTGTTAATAATCTATGATTAATCAAAGACAAAAAAAAATATATATAATACATGGATTAAATATAGACAGTGGATGCAGATCTTATAAGAGTATGTTAGTTCGATTGGTTTAATAAAAAATCAAGGTCCTGGGATTAATAGTAGTCCCTGTCTGGACCTTCAGGGTGTAGGTGTGTCTTGGACTTCTCTTCATTCGAAGACTTGCTCTCTATCTCTTTTCCCTCATATCTGTATACACCTTGCAACAGAAATGTTGCGCCAAAACCGCCAGGATCACAAAGCACTCCGCTGTAGTTTTCATCTTACTCTTTCTTGCTTTTTTTGCTTTCTATCTCTCTTTTGAAATCCATCTCGGGTTTCGTCTTTTTTATATTCAGAGGGAATAGCAAGATGCTCCCTAACTCTGAACCCTTATAATCGTCTTTGAAGGTTTGTTCGACATTTTACGAAACGACATCATGAGAACATTAGTACAAAAATAGTCGACAATGTTGGAAAAATAAAATAATAAGACTTCTTATTTTCAAGGTAAAAATTTGAAGCTCTTTTTTTAATAATTTGAATAAAAATCTTTTGTGTTGTAAATTGAATGATACGTTAAAATTTCAGAGAGTTAAAAAAATAATGGGATAAATGATAATTTTTTTAAAAAAATATTCTTTACTTTGTATTACTCTCATACTGTCTGTTAAAATTAACCCCCCATTCCTTAAGTCTCTATATCCTGCGGCTTGAAAAATACACTTGATGTTAAAAGAACCAAGCAGTAGCATACATAAATAGTCTTTTTGACGTAAAAGCTACAACAGTCCAGATTTCAAAAATTACTCAAAATAAATGAAAAAAGAAAGGGCCACCCTGCTGGCAAAAGGAACATTTTTGGTCTAAAATGTCTTGTTTTTGAGTTCACTATCGACAGACACGAAATAAATTTCTCTTTTAACTTCTTTGTGATAAGCTAATTGCCTAGAAATGGTACATGAAAATGAGTGGATGTTTTTTATGACCATGTCACCACCATTATTTCAAGCGGTAAATCTAAAAGAAGTGTCATTTATTTTACTTTTAGTAAAAAGAACATTTTCTAAGCCACATAAAAATATAACAAATGAAGTAATACCATTTCTTATTCATATGCAGACGTGACTGGAGTCCATGAATTGCTTTCTTAGAATACACTTGAGTTTTTCTTAGTTGGTGTGACTGTCACAAATCCAACTCTAAAAGTTAAAGAGTCTGCATAAGAAGCAAGTGTTTATATTCAGAGTATATTATACAAAACTTGAAAAAGTCCGCGAATATTTTTACTCACATAAAAATGAAATGAAAAATTACTCATAAATTTCTACCTCAATGTTTCAGAATAACAATCAGAAAAGATTTAAGAATAATGAGTAAATAATTCATCAGCCATTTAGAATTAATATATTCTCATCATTTCTTTCAAATATTCTATAAAAATTACCTGATAAAATAGTTCGAATACTGGACTACTATCGACAGATCCATATTTCAAAACTTCGTGGGTGAATGAGCAAGGCTTCCAATATTGAACACATTCCTAAAAGCTATCTGCACTCTCCCCTCACTAATGAGGCTTCTAATATGCCAGAAGATACTCGGGAATGTTCAGTCTCCCACGAAATAGATCACTGATCCTTGCAAAATATGCAATGCACTTCCTGAAGCTTTAAAAGTTCTGGTTCTTGTAATCTGCAAATAAAACGAAACCAAATTACACTCAGTGATGATATTATCCCATTATGATTTTTTGTACATTTAAGATGAAAAAGTTAATTTACGAAAAGAATGCTGCAACACGTTTTTATATCTTAAAAAATTCTTGAAACAGGTACTTTGGAGTTCCAGAAACAAATCAATAGCCCACGAAATTTCGCCATGGTCATAGACTCGCATAACCTGAGTATTGTTCCGGGAAAATTACCTTCAGCAGAGTACAATAAACGGTGGGTTTGCTTGGTCTTTTGAAGGTCTTTAGACTCTTTTTTTTAAGAAGAACATAAGAATGAGATGTTTCAATTTTTTAAAACTTAAGAAATTCGACAAGATATGAATATTCAAAAACAATTTATTTTCAATAGAAAGAGGCATTTTTTATCTGCACTTGGAAAAAATTTGAATTCGATTTATATTTCCACATTTACCTAGACTGCATAATAATGTAAAAGATTAATGTAACAATAATGAATGTTTATAAATGGTTTTCCAATTGATCTATTGAGAAGAAATTGATGATGTAAATTGGGAATACGGGACTCATACCATCCCATACGGGTATTTCTTTCAATTTTCTATTAAGGTCATCAACTACCATGTCATGTAATCTTCCTGCATGTTTTAAAAATTCCGAAAGCGCAGCTGGTCATATGTGATCGTCGTAGAGACGAGGGTTGAATGAGATTCCCTTCCTTATTGAGGGGAGATTCAAGTAGAAGTACTAGGGAATAACCAACCACGTGCAACAGGTTTGAATAGCATCATGATACTATGAAGGACACCTGCAAGCAGCTAAGGTGGGTACGCCCTAATGAATGACAACGTTTTTTGAATAGAAATACGTTTTTTCTAATTCAAAAAGATGTTGAAACACGAAGAATCCTAAATTCTGTTGAAATCTGATTTACCTGTACTTTTTGTAGAATTTTTTTCTTTACCTAAAAATCAATTTCATATGTAATTATTTTTTTCTGACTAATCTTACTATGTAATAAACTTATTTTTTTCTTATTCAATTATTATAATGTGTAAAAGTACAGTTAACTTAAGAAATAATATATTGGAAATAATTATTATGGCAAGGTGAAAGATAACATGTTTTGTACATTACTTCATCGAGTACTGTAATTATTTCTTTAAATTTAAGTTAACAGGTCTTGAAGATTCAAAACGATTTCCAAGTTTTCGTAAGATAATTAAATCAAATGAAAAATGTAACTAAAAATATCATCATTCTATTCAACCGTTCATCATAAAAAATAATTTTTTTCAATATACACTTCCTCTCATATAATTATTTTCTAGCTAAACAATCTAGTTGGAATCATAGAGACTTCATAAAAAATTCAATAACACATTTCTATCGTTTATTGTTTTTATAATTAGAAGTGTGGGAATAGTTAATTGCACTGTATCAATTACAGTAATTTGAATTGTCTTGTGTAAGAAGTTCTATGAAATAAGGTAAGGTGAAACCTTTTCCTTTGAATATTATAAGGATTTTAATATTCACTCTGTTGATCAATTAAATACGAATCTGTAATGACAGCTGAATATATACCTTGCTAGTAGACCAGAAAATTACAACGATTACTTGAACGATGATAATAATGATGATTACTCTCGAGGATTAACTCACCACCTACATGCATTTGCAACATCGTGTTCTTGACTTGCACACTGTTACTCTTCTACTCGCGTCATCACAAGATGTTTTAGTATTTCATATCTGCAAATAGAAGACAGACCATTAGAGTTTATGTAGGGTCAAATCACTATGATTCAACTGACGATAGACGACTTATGTATGTCATTCATTAACATTAAGAAGATTGGGACCAATCAAAGTATAAATGGACTGCGTTCTCGCTAACTATGTTGTTGCTTTGTTATATTGTTGATCACAGTAGAGAGAAATTTATTCAGAATGAGATATTATTTTTAGTGGTGTACTTTATTGTAATGTCAGTCTGGTCCATTATTTGCAGACGTTTTCGATGTTTGAGGAGCTCCATTAGCTGGAGCAGTAAAATGAGGAGCTTGAAAGGGAATATCATGTAGACTTAAAAGCTCTTTGAATGTAGGTGGTACGTAGGTGTTGGGATTTGAGAAGAAGCAGTGGATTGAAGGAGACTGAAGTCGATGGTGGGCGGTGCGAGCGCGTGCTCATCCGCGAGCGGGACGATGCTGTATCTCAGGGATATAATACTACGTGCATTTAACAATAGAGCTCGTGCTCTGCAGAGCAGCTGCTAAGAGAGAATTACGTTTAATTAAGAGAAAACTGGTCTCGTACTTATATTCTTCGTCTTCATTTTCTCAAGCTGATTTTTTCCTCTGTTTTTTTTTTTACCTTCTTTTCAAGTATGTTTCCTTCTGGTAACTAAAGATTTGAACATTACATAATTAACGGAAATTTTCAGAAGTTAAATAATTGTTATGATTGCTATGTTACTTGATACTTCCGATTCCGTGATAATCAGTTGCGTGATATATGTATAAATGGTGACTCGTTGAAGTTAATATAGATTTTATCGTTTGTACTCAAATATGCGATATTATGGTGATAAAAAAATAAAAATAATTATATATAACACAAACGATAACGGAGAACTTTTTACATCCGGTCTTACATCATTCGCGTGATCCCTTGGAACAATTAGTACTTCCTTGCACACTCTATATGGATCATTTGTTTTTTCTTTTAACTTTTTGTCTGATGTCAGAGGTAATCCATGATAATTTCTCACCAGTTCCTCAACGGACATGAAACCACGAGATAATTTTTAATTTTCAGTGTATCTAATCTTAATTGAATCGTAGTTATTAAAATTTATATCTATAAATAAAAATTATTACTTTATTTTCATTTATTTACATACCTTAAGCAAATAAATAATTATTGTCTTGTGAACAATTGAACAATAACATTGTAAAATAAAATTAATCACATTGTAACATTTGTTAAGGCAAATAATAACAATGGTAATGTAAATATAAACATTGAATTTGTTTGTATTCAAATAAGTAATTTGAACGTTTGTCACAAACTTATAATTTATTCACAAATTAAAATAAATTTTAACAATACAACTTGTGTTTACATTATTACTGAAGCCGGGTTCATTGTAACTTTGTATTTTTTTCCGGTGGCAACAAACCAGTCAAGTAATGCCATCTATTGTTTTTTTAAAAAACGGAAATACTACGCGAAAACGTCGACAGCTGCACTCGCGCATTGACAACTGTTGACAATATAAGTCCTAATTTTTTAAATAAATTTAATAAAAATTTTGTTATCAATATTATTGTTATGAAATTGATAAACAAAATAATGTGCAAAATGAATAATTAACATGCAAAGTTTCATAATCAGTAATGCCTGGTTTAGAAGAAAGTATTTGGTTCGAAACGAGTCCATCCGCGAGTAGCCTAATGTCCGATGGAGTCGCTGCCGAGCAAGTGAAAAAGTTTTTTTTCACGTCTCGCAAATCGCATGAAACTGGACAACACGACGAATCTCTTGAAATTTATATTCCTGAAGTAAGACAATTATTGAATATTAATAAAAATAATTAAACATATTATTATTGACATTCGTTCAAAAAGTACTCCTCATGTTAGGCATTAGAGGTTAGTTCTTATTGTTACATTTCTCGAATTTTTTTTTACCACAGCTCTTGCAAGCCAGCTACAGTTTTTACACGTGGCCATCAGCACCGGTTCTTGCTTGGTTCCTTTGGGAGCATCGTGAAGAACTCGTTGGTAAGAGAGTTTTAGAATTAGGATCAGGAACTGCACTTCCCGGAATAGTTGCTAGTAAGTGTGGAGCACACGTGACACTCAGCGATTCAGCAAGTTTGCCAAAGAGTTTACAACACATTAGAAGGAGTTGTGAATTAAACGGAGTATTGTCACAAGTAAAAGTTGTTGGAATAACTTGGGGCCTTTTTCTCTCTAGCTTACTGTCAATTGGTCCATTAGATTTAATTCTTGGTTCTGATTGTTTTTACGAGCCTTCTGTATTTGAAGAAATAGTTGTAACAGTTGCTTATCTCTTAGAAAGAAATCCAGAAGCAAAATTTCTTTGCACTTATCAAGAAAGAAGTGCAGACTGGTCAATAGAGCATTTATTAAACAAGTGGGGTCTCGTTTGTAATCACATTTCTTTAACAGGATTAGGAGCGGATTCTGGGATAACTCTAGCAGAGTTAATGCAAGATCATACCATCCATTTATTGGATATAAGAAAAGCTTCATAAGCAATCTAAAATATGGCCACAAAAGGACTTAAAAACATTTTTAGAATTAGAGTTGTTAATCTTCCTTGGACTGTCAATAGCCCTCAGCTGAAACAATATTTTTCACAATTTGGACAAATCGTTAATGCTCACGTTATATTTGACAGAAATACTGGTCTCAGTAAACAAACAGCGATATTAGAAGTCGCCGATAAAGAATTACATCAAACGTTAATAACTAAAGAAAATTTCCATCTCGAAGGTTCAGACATTTATTGTAGAAACTGGGCTGATTAATTCTAAAAGCTCAGTAAAATTTGATCAATCATGGCTGAAAAATTATCAACATCTGAATTGGAGGAAAAATTTTCTCGTGCAGCAAACCATCTTCAGTCAATGGTCTCCAAGTTAGATTCAACGCAGCTTTTAGAATTTTATGGTTTATACAAACAAGCAACTGTTGGACCTTGTAATACTTCAAGACCTGGCTGGCTTCAAACTCAAGCGAAATATAAGTGGGACGCATGGAATGCTCTAGGAGATTTAAGTAAAGAAGATGCTATGATTAATTATATTGAAATAATTACTAAGCTCGATCCTAATTGGGAACAAAACGCTCAAGTAGGTTCTAAATCTTGGATCGCAGTAAGTACCTTACCTAATACAGACGTAATGTTGTCGGATAAAGATAAAACATTATTAGATTGGATTAAAGATGGCAATGGAAAAAAAGTAGAGGAAATGTTGACAAAAAATTCATTTACTGTAAATGTTCCTGGAAAAGATGGAATGACACCGATTCATTGGGCTGCAGACCGTGGTTACGTATCAATTATCAAGAGCTTGATTGAACATGGTGCTGATATAAATGCACAAGATGATAGTGGACAGACTGCTCTCCATTATTCAGCATCATGCGGTCATAAAGAGGCAGTAAAATATTTACTCTCAATAGGAGCTAAACAAATAGAAGATAACGATGGATGCACTCCTAAAGATGTTGCTGATAAAGATTTAATAGCCATGTTTTGATCTGTAGTTTATTAATACTTGAGATTTATAAATCTGTGTATGGGATTAATAAAACAAGTGTGGGATCTTATAACAACATGAATAAAATTCGTTTTTTATTTTCATGCAAATAACCAAACAATTTCAATTCATAAAGAAACAATTTTTTTTATTTATATACAAATAAATCCTTTAATACTCCAATATATTCACAGCCTAAGCTTTCCTTAGGTAAATGCGTGCTCCAGTATCGACGTGAATTTTCATATTTGGACAGTTTTGTTCTAAAAATGAATAATTCTCATAAAAATAAATTTTTTACTATTTTTCATGTCCTCATTTACACAAATGATGTTTTCATATAAAAAATACGCCAAATTATGTGAAATATATGCTTTATAAAATGAAAAAAATTTATAATCGGTCATATGACTTATAATAAAAGTAAAAAATACGCATAATGCGTAGAGTATTTGTTAATAAACTTGAATGCGCTGTAAATAAAATGAATTCTTTTAACATGATCACAGTTACCTTCGTGATTAGGTAATCTAGCTCAAACAAATTGGAAAATCTATTAATTAGAACATTCGGCAGATTATACCAAATTTTGTGCGATAAAAATTATTACATTGATGCATAGAGATCGGGAGCACTTCATTAAGCATTTAATCTATTCCAATGGAAAATATTTATAAAATTAGTTACTTTATCGTTAAAAACCTGATTAAAAGGAAGCCATGGCAATTGACATTGAAAAAATTCTATTTTATAATAATTCAAGAAATAAAATAATTTCCGTCTGACTTTGAATTATTAATTTATCATTATGTGATATTTTATCAAAATATTTTAAAGATTCGTACTCTCTTGATCAGATTTAGGTCGTATATTCGGTGGTGGAGGTGGTGGCGGTTGAGGCCGAGGTGGTCGTTGATGAAATCGTGGAGATACGGGGGTCATCTGCTGCGGTGATTTTGGGACAATAACAGTTTCAGTCTGTGTTTGGACGTCAATAATATTTCCTTCTGATCGTGTTCGTGCATGTGATTTTGTTTGATCAGGTAGATCAGGTCTTGGAGGTTTTTCTGGACGTTCATTGGTAAAAGACACTGAGGATGGTCGACTTCCCACACTAGGACTTCTCTGCAATATGGAAGCGCTGTTTCCATTGCTCTCGGTGGACGTATTTGTAGCTGCATTATTTCCACGCACTTGTATTATACTAACCTGTTGTTTATCGACAGAATATACATGCGTCCTCTCCAATGTCAAAGGCTACGATTATATGAATAGTCACTATGATTTGGGATAAGAAGCATAATCCTTTGAACCCTGAATTTGGTAAATATAAAAAAAAATCTTTCAATTTTGTTTTAATATAAATTTTTAGTTCCGAAAAACCTTCTTTTCAATTAATTTTGATTTTATAAAACAATAAGGTGTTTTAAAAAACCAAATTAAGGGTTAAGGATTCTTAAGCAAAATATGAGACTTACTCCGACATCAGCATCCAAGTTATCGTTGCTTTGACGTAGGTGCCTGACCAAACTTGATGGTCTTGTTAATCCAGCAGGACGTTCAGGAATGGCAGGTTTACTATTTCTATCGATTGGCGATGAATTATTTGTTGGATTATCATTTTTTTTACGTATCTCAACTACGTCATCTATTTAATAACCAAATGAAAACATGTAAAGTATAATAATAGAATATTATTATTTATTGATGAATATATCTTACCTGAATTTGGATTAATTACGTTTGTTATTGTTCTTGGAGCGGCAACGGGCATTTTGCGTCGTTCTAAAGTTGATGTTGTTGGTTTGTCAGCAGGAATTGGTTTCGATTTTGGTAGATCCTGATTTTCAGAATCTTTTACTTGATTAGTGCCAGTATTAATACGTATATTTATACATTCAAATCCAATTGGTGCAGAAGAATCCGAATTTTTTCGTTTTTCTTCATTGTCATTTTCAACTTTTGTTGCGTCTTGGCCTTGATTTCGTAATTCCATTGGCTTTACATGATTTTCAATGGCTTCAACATTTACAATACCTTCAAACCCAAGAGGTTGATTTTTTACTTCATTTTCCAAATTTTTTTCTAACTTTTCTGATTTATTCTCAAGATGAGGATGAGTTAATTCAATATTAACTTCATGCTTTTGAGCTTTATAAGTATGACGATTTAACGTTGCCGTTGTTAAAGGTCGTGGAGGTTTGTCAGGAGCTGGCGGTGGTTTATCATTTACTCTATGTTCGTGTTTATCCGGTGTACTGCTTGGTGGTGTTGGTGCTGGTTTATTTTTCCGTCTTGCTGCTGGCTTTGGACTACCTTGAGGTGGACTTTCTCCTAGATCACTCAAACTACTATTTGATATACATCTTCGCATACCGACTACTTGACGTTCAGCACCATTCATCATTCCAACGTCTAAATCACGATCAAAATCAATTTCTCCAGGGAAAAACCAATCAGCATATGTAATTAATTGATCAACGATGAGACTAGAGTTATTGGCGGTACTCATGTTCATTCTGAAAGTATGAAAATTTACTTAAATAGTTTTTCGATCAAATAATATGCTAAAAATAATCATGATTTTGTATATTAGTCATTTACTTACACCATAGTATTTATATCTTCCTGAGGACTCCAAATTAAATTCGGAGCAATCACAATTGCAATATTTTGAGGTGACATTTTATTAACATCCGAATTTTTTGTTAAAACAGCTAAAAACTTAATAAGAAACCTTAAATTTTCCAAATTGGCAGGAGGAAGTTTATGCAGTACTTCCCAGAGAGCACGCAATCTGGCATCACTTTGAGTTATTTTAGCAGCCGCCATCCATTCTGGATATAACCTGTGTTGAAATAAAAATATTAAACATAATACGTGATATCTTAATGCCAACAATAAAATCTGTAAATTATTTAGATACGAAATTAAATAACCCTTACTTAAAGGTAAGAAGAGGCTCAGGTAATTCGCGTAGATATGACTTTAATGCTCCCGCTACTACATGAGGATCTTTGTATTCTAGGGCAGTTGGTAGGGTCAAGCAACAAGCATCCAAACTCAGCTTAATTCTTCTTAATTTCGATGCACCTCCTGCTATCCTAAATAATCCTTCTTCTTCCATTCCAAGTCTTAACAATGTCGACACGCACAACTGAATTGGCAAAGCAATTTTTCTATTTGTTACTCTCAAATGTTCTTCGAGTGGATAACCATATACTGGTTTCATCTCATTGTCATCTGGAATGGTAATAGGTTTTTATTTAATCATGTCATGATTGTATACATTAAAGTATTCTTAAAGTTTTCTATCATTTTTATATTTAGTAGAAAAAAAAATTAAATTTAAATTAGTGTATTATAAATAATAATAAAATACTTATTTATCTATTGTTTCTAAAATGTTCTATTGATTAACGAATAAGATAATTAACTTGTTTACTTGGTCGTTATAAGTATGGGCGACATAAATTTTGACAATTGAAACAAAATGATTCATTCTTTATCTAAATTTTCGATTATATATTTTGATAACAGTAATACTTTTAAATGAATGTGACATCATACAAATAAGGAGAGAAACACTTACTTATGTAACTCTCTAGCCCAGGAATAAGTTCTTCTAAGCAATGCAAGGCACTTTCATGATAAGCTCGCTGGAGTTTTACATACTGTATTATAGTTTGAGCAAGTTCCGTTTCCCTGGACATTAATTGAAACATTTCGGCTGCCAATTGATCTCGACATTGTTCTACTTTGATCTCAGCCTCTTCTAACTCCTCACGCAAGCTGTCAACTTTTGTCGCTCCAGCACCTTAACAAAATACAATACAATTGCGGCATGGATTCAGAGTAATTGAAGTAATTACACCCGTTATTTACTTAATTCCTTTTATCAGAGTTCTGGCACTACATAAATAACCATTATTAAATGTAAGTAATCTTTATTGTCACTGTTAGGGAAGTCACTACTTTACTTAATAATCAACACACAGGCCTATATTCAAATCAAATAATTTGCTAGAAAATAAGAGAATATAAATTCTTTACCTCCAGCATTATGTTTACTGGCTTGTAAATATCTAGTTTTTGCACTATCCATATCTAGAGTCAACCTAGCTAAATTCCTCTTATGTTTAATGATATTGGGCACATCAGTCTCGAGAATATGATGAAGTGGCGCAGCCACGTATTGTTCAACTTTTGCTTCATGATCAACAGTCTCATGAGCTAATGCCACTTGTGCTCTACCACATTCTGATAAAGCAAAACTCATAAGACCTTCTTCAGCAGCATTTTCTAACATCGTTTGGCCAAGAATAAACTCTGAACATTTTTTCTAAATAAAAAACTGCTACATTAGTCATACATGTTAAATAAGTTTTGGATTTATATTAATATAATTGAATATATTATACAAACCAAACGCTTTTCTTTGTACGCAGGATCTTGGGTATTGGTTTGATTAGGTGGAACACCTAACCGTTTACTTAATCCAGTTAAAGCAGCCCTAATTTGTTCTACATGCTTATCAGCGGCCTGGAGATCATCAGTAAGAACTTCCGTTTTTCCGGCCCTTTAGTTTGGAATTTTTTCAATAAATCTTTTCTGATAACTGTTGCCATCATATGAAAATAATCATTAAGTATAAGTTACCTGGAAAATGTCTGATCTGCTAGTTGTTTAACTCGAAAGAATTGTTTTTTCATTTTATTATTGTTGAAAATTTGATAAAAAAGAAACAGATAAAATGGCAAAAGACAATGCCACGCTCACAAGACAGGGCGTTTTGTTGAATTTAACACCGTATCAAATAACCTTTTTTTCACGGCTGTACATGTCGTCTTAATGCACACATATCTAGGCCGTATCCTTTTCAAAGCATTTACTATTATAGAAAGTAGAAGGATCTTTTATATGTCGCAGAGAATCCATCATAATGTTCAGATCATGATCTCATACACTATGACCGGATACAATACATGTACAGAGCTATAAGATAAGCTAATCACTAATCTATTTATATCAACGAATTATTAACGTGGAAATTTCGTACCGATCTGTAACCGATTATACTCATCAATAATAATTATAATATACACATTTAAATAAATGTCGAAATAAACCAAGACACATTATGAACACCACGTAAAGGTATTGACTTTATGACGACGTTGTTTCTCTTTTATTGTAATGGATTAGCTTACACTGTTTTTTTCCGGCAATCTTCAGACTCTTTATCGAATATAACCACAATGAATACACAGCGCTGCTTGACTACCAATCCTTTCAATAGACTTGACAGAGACGTAAGCGTATTATTTGATTGCTAAAGAATTTTATTACTTGAATCGATCCATCGCAATAATCGAAATAATAGTCGAGTTTTTTAGTGTGTTATCACACCGCGAGATGTCTTGAATATCGCCAACTTCAAGTTCTTGATATCTAATTTGTTTTTTTCGAACCAATTTATTTATCTCTCGAGCAGGAAGAAAATGTGCTCTTACTGTCAAGTAACAGCAGGACCGTATACAGTCGCATGCCTTCACACATGCCGCGACCACCTTTCAAAAGGAAGTACAAACTCTCCCGGCTGTCGCGTATTAAATTTTAACATACGGGAGTTTATTGAATCATTCCTCATTCTATTTATTAAGAGTAATTTATTGATACTTGTTACAACTTGTGACATACAATAATAAACATGGAGATCGATAAAAGATTTTTAAATGTGCTGATGCTGAGCTTTGGATTTATGCTTGTATTTACTGCATTCCAAACAATGGGTAACATTGAGGTGAGTTGAATTTGTTTCTCCCTACATCCAATTTCAATACTGCGTAACATTACTTAACTGTCAATCATCAATTAAATAACTTCCGCCAATTTTTGTATTATCAAATTTAGTAAGTGACACACGTGTTTATCAAGTTGAAGGTCAAAAATAATATTGCGCGATTTTTATAAATGTTTTTCTATATTTTATCACGTTTTCAGAATTGCAGACGGATTAATCAGTATTAATAAATTGTATTTTCCTGGATAATAATCATAAATTTCTCATGACAAGTTGTAGAAAAGAATATTACTTAATCTGTAAAGACGATGATGTCGTAAAATAATCTTGTTGAGAATAATCGAAACGATATCATCAATTTCAAAATTGGGATTTTACTAAAATATGAAGGACGTGAGATAATTAAGATAAAAATTAATTGGGTCAATACGATGAACATTAATAAGATTATGGATTAAAAGACGAATCTTCAAATTTAATTGGCATATTTATTATTAAAATATTATTACTTAATAAATTATTATTTGTTAATATTCATCATTATTCCGATAATAACTAAAAAACAGCTGCTCCAAGCTTAATAAGGTGATAAGAATATAATTAATCAGAATATTATATTGATGTTTTTATTATTTTAAAAGTTTTCTAATCTCGTATCATAACACTTTTACTGCTCTATTTAAAATTGGAGTGAAATTATAAAATGATGTAGGCAGGTTTCGTTGATAAAACACAAGCTAACGACCGCTTATAACATGGTGAAAGTTTATTTATTCATAGACATCAAATGTAGTCGAGCCTCTAGATAAGACACAAGTTGTTGTTGACCTTTCACTCATCAAGCTCAATGAAAAATCATACCAATAATCATTTCGTCATCCATCATCGTCACTATTCCTGTATGTTTATCCAGCGTTTTCCATGTTCGGTGATTGAATGTGATGACCTATGACGGTAATTTACATATTAGAATTTATAAATAATATTAATATTTAAACAATGACTTTTCTTACAGAAAACTGTCCTAGTAAGTATCAAGAATGAAGATCCAAGCTTTGACGGTGACGGTTATACCAGCTTGGCGATAATTTATGCAGCCTTGGCAATTTGCAACTGGTTGGCGCCTTCATTTATTTCTATGACTGGGCCAAGAGTAGCAATTTTTATTGGAGCTTGTTGTTATGCATTTTTTATTGCTTCTTTTCTCAGTCCTAGTGCCAAATTTTTATACACAGCATCAGCAATTCTTGGATTCGGAGGTTCATTAATATGGACTGGCCATGGGCAATATTTAACTGAGAACAGTGACTCGGAAACAATGTCGAGGAATGCAGGATTATTTTGGGCAATATTCCAAAGTTCATTGTTCGCTGGAAATTTATTTGTGTATTTCATGTTCACCGAAGCTACGATTGATGCAGTAACTAGAAGACATGTCTTTTGGGTTCTTACAGCATTGTCAATACTAGGAACATTGTTACTTGCATTCTTAAGACGACCACCATTTCGTTTATCACTTGGTGAAGCTGAAGGAGTTTCTAGCGCTGATAAAGAACTCTCTATCCCTGAACCACAAGGTCAAAAAGGATATTTAGCTGCTTGGAATGCATTCAAGGATGCTTTAAAACTATTCACAACTTGTAAAATGATGTTGCTATCATTGACATTTATTTATACCGGCTTAGCACTGACATTCTTCTCTGGTGTTTACTCCTCGAGCATTGGCTTTACTGAAGCCATGGGTGAAAAAAGGAAAAGTCTCGTTGGACTTTCTGGAATTTGCATTGGTATTGGTGAAGTAGTAGGAGGAGCAATCTTTGGAATTTTAGCTTCTAGAACTGGAACTCTCGGTCGTTGCACAGGATGGCCAGTCGTTATTACTGGATTCTTTGTCAGTTTATTCGCCTATATCACTATCCTGTTAAATTTACCAAACAACTCGCCTTTTACAGATACTAATCAAGTTGGTTTTATCAATCCTCTACCAGTGCTCGCCATGTTTGGAAGTCTTACCCTTGGCTTCGGTGATGCCTGTTTCAATACACAAATTTATTCACTTTTAGGTGTTATTTATGCAAAAGAAAGTGCACCAGCATTTGCACTTTTCAAATTTACACAATCAGTTGCCGCAGCAATTAGTTTTATCTACTCTAGTTACATTGGACTACATGTCCAACTGTCTATCTTATTTGTATCAATGATACTTGGAACAGTGGCATTTTGCTTTGTTGAACGTCGACAGAGTAAAAGAAGAAATTCAGATTATACTGAGACTGAGACTACGTTAGGTAATAGCATAGGTATTGAAGGGTAAAATGAAGGTTCTATTTTATCCTTAAAAGAATAAATAAATAAATTCAAGTCCTTCCAAAAAGGCATGTAATAAGGTGATGGATGTCTTTTGAAAAAAGAAAAAAAAAAACGATAAAATTCACTTTGTATCATATAAATTTTACAGACTGTCATTCCTTAGATAAAATTTCGAACATAAAAAAACCATCAAAATATAAGAGATAAATATTTAACTATCACTTACATTAAATATATAACTGAAGACTATTTTAACTACATTTGGAAATGAACATAGTGAATTCGCAAAATTCTTTGTTTAAATAATTTTCTAGTGCTCAAATAACAATTGATAATAAATGTATTTATTATCTTTAAATGAGTGAACCTAAATACTTAAGAGCTCTAATTGTGATACGTATCATTCGAGTGAATGTATTTTTCTTACGTAAAAAATTGGAACATACTTTAACTGGTATTTATAATGTTTTAAATATTAACTAAATTGATATCAAAATGTTAAGTAATGCCTAACACAGATAAGTCCGAATTTCGTTACGAATTTTGAAATTAATAATCGACTAATTTTTCAATGAATCGTTAACTCAGTAATTCAATTACAAATTATGATTAGAATATCTCGATTGCGATAAATTCTATTGAATTATGTCAAGTAAAATCAGTAAATACATAGCAGAATTGTTGTTAATTGATAGCTAAAAGTTATCATTGAATCTTATTTAATATTGAGATAAGATATTTAAAAAATGCATTTTAAAAAGGATAAAGTACCTGAAAAAATACGAAATATTAATTGTTTTTGTTGAATATATAAAAAATGTATACGATTTCATTCTAAATTATAAATGATCTATAGATCATCATTTATTATGTACAGAACATTTTCTATTCATTATAAAAAAAAATCATGTTAATTATATTTTTACAAAATTGTATATGAATAAAGTTAATGAAATACAATTAGTTGTTGAAATCATTTTAATCCTTTGTTTTAGAAATTACATTGTCTCCAAGGATTTCGCGTGAACAGACGACAATAAAGATAAAGAGAACTTGATTGACCTCTCTTTCTTCTATTGTATATATTTATTATATATATTTATCTATTATATTATATACCATAAGAGCAATTACCGTCCAATTGTTTTCAAAAATAAACTTCAGAGGCGCTGATGATTTAACAGTATTCTTTGACTCCGGTTTTACTTTTGGTGGAAATACTTCTATCTCAATTCAATTTTTACTCAACTCGCCTCCGGTGAAAACTAAACCTATTTTATATCTCATATTTACGTGACGTGACATTTGGTGACCCAAACAAATCTCATTTATATCAGATAAGTTACATTGAAAACAATGGAAGCTACTATTCAACAAACTATTTTAAACGTTGCTAATCAAGTTGAACAACAAATTGATGATCAATTGGAGCAATTAGACAAACTTGATGCTGACGATTTAGAAAAATTACGAGCGAAACGCTTAGAAGAATTAAAGCGCATTCACCAACAAAAACAGGCTTGGCTTAAAGCGGTACTTTTTTCTTAATTTCCATTTTCATAATTTTATACATCACTTTCATTTGCCTTAAACATTCTTTTTTATTTTTACAGGGTCACGGTGAATATGTTGAACTTCCTGATGAAAAAGAATTTTTCAACGTTTCTAAAAAATCAAAAAATATCGTTTGTCTATTTTACAAAGATGATTCATTCAGATCTAAAATTGTTGACAAACATTTGCATATCCTTGCTAAACAACACATTGAAACACTTTTTTGCAAAGTCAATGTCATGAAATGTCCATTCTTAACTGGTTCGTTTTTTATTTCTCATCATCTTTAAAATCTCATCTATGTATTATATATATATATATATTATTTTCTTTTTATTTATTGTTACAGATCGATTGAAAATTAAAGTCATACCAACGATAGCTCTTATTAAAGACGGTAAAACTAAAGACTACATCGTTGGCTTCACTGATTTGGGCAATTGTGATGATTTTTCGACAGAAATGTTAGAGTGGCGAATTGCTCATTCTGGAGTTATTAACTATTCTGGTGATCTATTGAAACCTCCTGACAATGCTAAATCCCAAAAAAGTTCTCTATTAAAAAGTAATTCAAAAGTTATTCGCGATAAATGTGATAGTGATAATGGTTCTGATGAGGACTAAATAATAATTCTTTTTTTATAATATTTAAATACATTAATAACAATATTGTATCGTTATAATTTAATAAATATTTTGATATCCAACCTACATATCTCTTCTGTTACATTCACTTCAATTACCATATTTGGTATTTATTCAACATCAAATATATTGTGTACATTTCCATTTAAATACCAGTCAAAACATATGTATGGTATCTACAGTCTCATCAAATATATATGTACAATTTGTGTCAGTTTCGTTTATATAGTATAGTACAATATCATTGTATATCAAACTTATCTGAAAATAACTTATTTCTATTAATTTATTAATATTTTATAATAAAAAATAAAATATTTATCAACAATGAACAAAACTGTGATATATCCATTACCTCAAGATATTTTACCACAGTCTTGGTTCCAAGATGAGCGTATGAATGCTATGTTTGCAGAATTTCGGAGTCATTCAGTCAATTCACAAGACTGGAATGCTAAATATCAATTTTGGAAAGAATTAATTTTCAAATGGTTGAGTTATAACAAAAAATGTCAATTTTCAATAAGTGAATTAACATTTGCTTTCAAACGAAATGGCATTATTCCTCGGTGCTTAACAACAGTGATTGAACAATTGATTAAATCTAATCAAATTATCACACAAGATGAATTTTATCATCAATTATACAATTCAAATGCATCTTGGACATCTTGGACTGTCAATATTTTTATTAAAAAACCTTTCTTTTGGTCATTATCTAAAGTTAAAAATATTCTAAATGTCAATAATCATTCTATTCACAATAATCCTGATACTATTAAATATATACATTATGAAATTATTCATGAATTAGCTAATGATATTTTAGATTTTACAAAAGAGAATGATCCTATAATTTTATCATATTATCAAATTTTACAAAGATGTACAAAGGAAAAAAATATAGATGAAAGTAACGCAAAATTAGCATTAACATGGATTAATCGTATGAAAAATAATAATTTTATTATAATCTTCGATCAAATATCATCGGAATCTTTATTAAAAATATCTTCCACAAAAGGAATTGAAAATTTATCTAAATATGAAGAAGGACTATTTCAATTAACTCAATGTGAAAAAAGTATTTTGAAAACTATTCAAAATCTTGAAATGGAAAAAAATTCCGTTATGACGGAAATTCAAAATTTAATAAAAAATAATAATGGTTTAAGCATCGTTAACATGACTGTTAAAACATTATTGAGAAAAAAAAAGCAAATCGAAAGAAGAATTGAAAAACAAACAGCAATTTTTGATAATATACAAGTTTTGATCTCCAACATTCATGATGCTAAATCCAATTCTGAAATATTTGAAACTTATAAAAAGTCAACTGAATTATTAAAAAATTTTAAATTATCTTCTCTGCAAGTTCAAAATACTATGGATGACTTATACGAGGTAAAATACATCATTTACTTATCCTTTATATTAATAATAATATTTTTCAACTATAATCATTTCATACTTATCAGGTCGTTGATGAATTAAATGAGACACAGCTTACCTTATCTGAATCATGCCAACTAGATGAAAGTATCAATTCAGAATTGGAAGAGGAATTCAAAAACTTATTTATAGATACATCTAATAAACTTGTACATACCGAAACTACTCCTCAAGTAGAATCATCGGATAACAATGGTTTGTTCAAAATATCCAATCTCTCATTTCATTAAAATCATTTATAAAAATTAATTCTCTTTTTTTTCAGATCTCCATTTCCCTCCAGTTCCAGATACTTTAATACCATCACTTGTCAAGGAAAAAGATAAATCATTAGCCCAAACAGAGTAAATCCAATCAATTTATTACTAACGTGTATTATATTGACGACAAGAAGGTATATCTCTGTGAGTTTCAAGTTTAAAAATAACATCTTGAATCCATGAAATATGGCTGGAAATTTTAGTATACAGTGAATAAAGATCATTATCACATGTACGGAGTCCTCCTCCTGAAACTTTAGAACCAATTCCAACACTGACTATGCCCCGAAGATACCACAATCCTCGATCACTAAATGCCAAACCACCCCCACTATCACCATCACAAACTGATGATCCTAAAACAACAGTTATAATCATATTAAATGCTGTATTGTAAATATTGTTTTTTAGTTAAATAATTAATATAATAATAACCATTAACATAGCCGGCACAAAACTTGTCGATTGTTATAAATTTTTCTGCTTCTGATGATACACTTGCTGATTTACATTGATTCAAGGGTACCACTGGGACACTTAATGATTGCAAAACTCCACTAGATTGTCCAAAATTTGTTCTTCCAAACCCCGCAACAATGCCAATTTTTCCAACATCTATTGCTGTTTGATCATTTGTAGTTGTGTCTAAACAAATTGGTATTAAAAATGATGTAAATGTGAAAGGTTTATCAACATGTAAGATTGCTATATCACGTGCATAGTTTCCTTCAAGACCCAAATAATTACAATTTATGTAAATTTTTTTTACCTGAAATACATATAACGGTTTTTTAATAATAATAAAATACACCAATAAACTTTATAATTGAACAAAATTATTATTAACTTTTCTCTTATGCACAATGCGCGAGTCATGAAGAGGACTGTCATAATCACGGAACATGTTGCCTGTGGTAATAAAAAATCTCTTTGGATTATCTACTTTTTTTGAAACTTCATCGTAGACACAATGTGCAGCAGTTATTAACAAATCATCTTGAATTATTGTAGCTCCACAAACGAATATTTTTTCACTCTCTCCAGATAATGATTCAGATCTATATAATGTTGCATGCCACGGAAATTCTGTTATATTTGGACGTCTTCCATTAACAATGAGAGGTTTCAAATTTGTATATGATCTTACTCCACAAACTGAAATATCAAATTTTTATCGAAAAAAATAAACTTCTTTTCAATTCCCAAAAATATATATATCTATATATATACAAACACATCATCTTCGTTACAAATATAAATATCAATTATTATTAACATTAATTCTAACATCAATTTCGGATTCATTAAAATTTTTATAAATAATTACTTGATTTTTTAAAATATCAACAATTTGTGATAAGTTACAATATGATGTGTGATTATTTAAATTATTATAATTATTGTTCATAATATGTATATTAACTATAAGCGAACCTGGGATACATCGAATTGGTTCTGGTTCCCATTGTCCTTTAGAATTGCATCGAACAGTATCTCTTTGGAGACCTAACACAGCTATATCTTGACGATAACTGCTTTTACATGATACTTTTGCTGTTGTTCCTGGTAAAACTGGCATTTCACATGATGTCCATTCGTCATTCAAAGTACATTCTGCTAATGTTGATGCCGAACTTAATGTTTTACAACGAATTTCTAAAAAATCATTATTATCCTCATTAATTTATTTTTACAATTACACCTACATATAATATCCAACTTTACCAATACACTTTGGTTCACTCGACCATTTTCCTTCCGGTCCACAAAAAACATCACCTAAACTATTTAATTTATAACCGAAATTACACGTATAAACCAAAAAAGTTCCAGGCTCCATAGATGTTATATTATTATTTATACTGCAATGATCATCACCGTTATCATAACATTGAGATTTATGCAATTTCCATTCACCATTAGCAGGTTGATTTGGTCGTAAACAAGGTTTTCTTAATGGATTTTTGGTGAATAATGGTGATAATGTTGTAGTTCCAACTTTTTCAGGTGTGTTGTTTGAAATAGAATTATTTATAGAAATTGTCTGTGTGTCTTTGTTATTTGTATTATTACGACAATTTATAAATGGTTCTTCGTCTGAGCCATCTGCACAATTTCGTACCCCATTGCATATTAAATTACCATCCACACAAGCACCATATGAACAGCGGAATGTATACTGTGGGCATCTGAATATAATACCAATAATAATCATTAATTTTTAAAATCAACCCATGATCAATTCATATTATTAAATTAATATAAATGATATAATAAAATTTATTTACTCATTTCTGCCACAAACGGTAGAACTTTCATCAGATCTATCATTACAATCTGGAGGACCATCACAAACTCGAGTATCATCAATACACTGTCCATTTTCACATCTAAATTGATCAGTACCTTTACATCCAGATAATGGTGTAGTTGTTATATTTTTTGAACGTTCACCTGTGCATTGTTTTTCATCACTTTTATCGATGCAATCATCAACACCATCACAAACTACATCTCCATCAACACAAGCACCATAATTGCATCGAAATGCATATTTTGGGCATATTATTTCGGGTTTTAGACATTCATTTCTTGTTTCATCTGAACCATCTTGACAGTTTTTCTTACCATCACATAAATATGGACTCGAGATACATTCCCCATTTGCACAACGAAATTGATCTAGACTTTTTTTAATACAAAAACAATTAATAACATATTTCATTACATTAAAAACAATTATAAGTAAAACCTTTTTCTTTTTATTACTCACCTACAAGATTCAATCTGGATCCTATCGGGGAATTGAAAGGCGCTAAAGTTTCTAATAAATACTATGTGAAAAAAAAATAATTAAAATATACTTCATATATAATTATCATCATAGCATAATCTTTATCAATTCAGTTATTTTTCGAGTTCAAGGACATAAGATACACTTATTTCTTAACCGGTTTTACAAGTCTAAAATACATTACTTATTTTTTATTCCATTTAATTTTTAAAATTCCCACTAATAAAAGGAATAAATTTTTAGATTATCACTTTTTATAAAATAATTGTAGGATTTACCAACTGATTAATGAAATCATAATCTTTCCTTAAATTTCATGTTCAATACTCATTTACATTTTTCTCGAAGATATACAGATAGTTTATGTATAGTGAATACGGATCTGAACTCTAAGAAGTTACATGATAGATTGAATAATTTTTTTTCTTACCTATTATTAATATTAACTGATAATGATGAGAATTCATTCTCAATTATTTACAAACAATCCAGAGTGATTTTAACAAGTATTCTTCTCACTATACAAAAAGTATCTACAAGGACGATGCATCAACGACTGAAATTTATTCTACACATTTATTCACAATTCATTACTCCAAGTGGGGGTATATTCACAAGATATCATAATCTAAAGGCTTTTAAACGAAACAGTATATATGTATATACATCTATTGATGAATTTTGTAAACATTTATGTATATCACTCAATGTGCAATTCATAATAATTGATTAAATATTAGTTTCAATTTTTTTTTATTTCATTTTATCATTATTGTTACGAGAAATTTATAAAAAAACAACGAGTTCCAATTCAATACTATTGCATCACTTTTTTATGTTCATTTTCTTCCTGTTCTTCTTCTCTTTCATTATCTTCATCTTCTTCTTCAACCATCGCAGTTGATCCTATTGATGATATTTTGGGTATATCAAGTTTTTGAGCAAATTTTATGCGTGATAATTCACCAAGCCACATCAACATTCTGACATTTAAATTAATATTAAGGTTAACATAATATATTAAATATTTTGATTGAGAATAATAATTTTATTAAAAAAGGATACGACTTTTCATTAATTTCGGTTTCTTCAATATGTCGGGAAATAAATTCTTTGTGAAAACGTTGTACTTCTTCTTCACACTCATCCCATAATAATTTTTCATGTATTCCATCTGACCCATACCGTCGATCGTAATTATCATAATGAACCTTTTTTTTTTTTAAAAAAAAATAAACAAATAAATTATTTATAATGATATTTAAAAAGTTACTTACATGATCAAGAACCAATCCTAATCCAGGAGCTATTGGAATATCAAGTTTATTATGTGTAAATGCTTCGTGAATTTTATCTTCTGTAGTTAAATTTCTCACAATACCAATTGCTAATGCAATCATTTTCCTAATTTGATGTAACATAAAACTTTGCCCTTTGATGAGGATTTTTGCAAATTCCATATTTTGTGAAACATACGTAGTATCACAATGACATTTTATCATATAACGCATTGCTCTTGGATCAAAAGGTCGTCTAAATATTAATTATTGATATATTAAAACTATTGAAAAGTTAACAATGACTATTTAATTTTTTCGCTACTACTTACACTTTACAAGTAAAATTATGAAAATTATGTGTTCCTTCATATAATTTCAAAATTGAATTTAATCTTTCTATAACTTCCGGAGTTACGCGATATTCATGGAAAGGCTTCCCGTTAATTATATGAAGTTGTTCTATTCTTTTTTCATATTCTTCATCTGAATCATTACTCGCAATATTTGATGTATCTTCTGGTGCAAGTGCATAAGTTGGCAGTGTATATGTATATGTTCTTGCATTGCAATTCGATTTACTATTAAATCCTTTTGTAACTCTTTTTAATCCAAATACACGAATTTGTTTTGGAAGAAATGCATTTATATTCTCTTTAGTTGCATATTCAGCTACAATTAATTATTTATTAATGTTACTGAATACATTTATAATAATGGATATTATAATTTAATACTTACGTAGTTTTACTGAACAAATTTGTCGATTAGCCGAAACACCTTTATCAGTTCTTGCAGCTCGTTGAAAATTTGTATTTTGAATTGTTGCAAAAGCCTCTTCATCAATGAGCTTTGCCTTAAGCATTGCATTTATTAAATCTTCTTCGATGGTTTTCATCTGAGGGTTTCTTTGCATGCCATAATAGTTTTTGCCCAAATAACCAAGCATTAAAGCATAATTTTTTTTTTTTATACGTTCAAATTTTACAAGTTTTTTTTTTACATCTTCATTGTCATCATTATGAATTGCTGATAGTTCTTCACTATGCAATGAACGTTTTTTACTTTCTTGAATATGAGTTTTTTCCTCATTTATCATTGTTATATTATTAACAGTTGACATTTTTAAATATAATAAATAATCTGAAATAGAAATATATAATCAATTAATTATTGAACATCTTTTTCTTTACTTTCTCAAACACTCACCATAAGAACGTTTGTTTACGTACAATTCAGATGATATTTTACGAAACATTTAAATTTTTATGTCATACAATAATAGATGATTATTATAAATTACTTTCATTCATACGTATATATAATATATACTTTTCTTTACTTATATTTTTTAATTAAAATAAATACCTATTCGTCGTGATATATATAAAATATATTTTACAAAACATGTGATTCTTCTCTCCAATATTACAAACTTAACC
Organism: Chelonus insularis; assembly: GCF_013357705.1. Lineage (NCBI taxonomy): Eukaryota > Metazoa > Arthropoda > Insecta > Hymenoptera > Braconidae > Chelonus > Chelonus insularis. The sequence continues at coordinate 803,690 of NW_023276522.1, forward strand.
TTACTTTTATGACAATTGCATATAATATATGTAAAGTATATATTTTGTATAGTACAGTTTATTCTATTTCATACACAAATATAATTGCATTGTGTTGGTAAATATTTGTATTACTTTTATCAAAATAAATGCATTTAGCGAAACGTACGTAATAATAAATTAATTTTATTATAAAAATTTCATCATTTGAATCAAAACATATATTATAGATATTACAGAAAATTATAGAAATTATATTATCTTCGACTTGTTCGGGATCTGGAACGTTTATGTTTATGTGATTGATATTTATCATTTTTATGACGTTTTTTTTCTTTTTTATATTTTTTCTTTTCTGTCCGTTCACAAAACTCAGGAGAATCACAATGTCGTTTAGAATCGTGAGATTTTTTTTTCTTTTTTAATTGAATTCGTTTTTCAGATTTTTCACCGTTACCGTCATAATCACTAGAGGATGATATTCTTTGAATTTCTCTTGTAATTGAATTTGCATTTTTCTTTACATGATTTGAACTACTTATTTCATCTTTGTACTTTTCGTACGTCGATGTATCTGTAAAAACATTTAAATTTTATTTTCTCAAATATAGTAACAAGTTGACATGTTTATTTTTACTCACTAATGACTCGTGAATTTTTTTCATACAAAGTCTTCGTTATTGGTTGTACAAGTGCTTCATTTAACGATACTATTTCGTTCGTTGAAGCAAGTTTCACTATTATCCTACTAGAGTCATCATCAAAACTTTCAACAATTCCGTAATTATTTTTAAGATTACCGGCAACAATTTTAACATAACTACCCTTTTCTAATTTTAGTTTGATATCAGTTGTTGTTGAATTTGTTGAATTTTGTTTAAAAATTTTATCTGCTCCTAAACCTATGCCTTTTGGTCTTAGTGTTGGTAATACACTCTTTACGACTCTGAAAATGAAAATAAATTATGTAACTTGATGTAATCAGGTGAATTTTTTGTAATAATGAATACATACTGAGCATTTTTACCAATCCCTTTGTCAGGATTCCAGCCCATTCCTCGTAACATTGCAATTCCATATTCTTCAATTGGAATTTCTTCATAATTTTCCAAGGTCGGCTATAGTAAATAAATAAAATGTTATATTTAAACATTAAAACATTAACAAAAAAAATTATTCAACTTACTTCTTGACTTTCAGATGGTGTATTCGAGACTTGTTCTATTACTAGACTTTCATTTTTTTTCTCAATTTTTTCTCTCTTTAAATCGTTAATAATTTCCTGTGCTGCTTGTTCGTCTAGAGATGAATTCTTTTTCGATTCTTCTTTTACTCCAATAATTTGATCATTTATTGCTTCATTTTTTTCGCTTTGAATATCTTTATTGACATTAGCCTTTATTTTATTTATAATTCTATCATGCCAACTTTTCGGACCTAACATTGGAATAATTAGTAATTCATCTTTTATTTTTTCATTTTCACTAAAAGTAAAAAAATAAAAATATTATTTGAAAAATTCTATTATTCTATATCCATTAAAGGATTTCTTTGTTTATACATACCCTATAACTTTGATAGATTTATCATCCACACACTTGATGTAGTCAATTTTCGTTTCATTACACTTTTCAACCTTTATATTTAATTCAGGTTTTTTAATAATTTTTGAAAAGCCAAATGATATTTTTTTTTCTTGCTGTGCCATTGTATAAATGTTTTTCGATGATTCTTCCTTTCTTATCAATTATTTCTTTTCATAAATAATGACAAATTAATTCATCAAATATTTCTAAAATGTTGATAGACTAATATAAAATATTGATATTCACTTGAGAGTATTAATAACAAGTTTCATTATAAAATAGGAAAAATTTTCTACAAATAATGTTTACACGTCTAAAATAATAACAACTTGTATTGTTGAACAGGACATAAAAAGGTTTCGGTAGGTTAGGATAGACTATACATTAGAATATATATATACGCCATCATCAGAGAAGAGAAACCAGTATAAAAGTCCAATGCTAGGTTAACAACGCAGAATAGACACCAGCCTTAATGCTCCCGAGTGTACTGTACTTTTTGCATACAATGTACGCACAAAGCCCGGAATTTTTGGTTAGTACTTTGACCACAAGATGTCTGTAGCGTACAATTTTTTAGTTTGTACTCTAGCACACAGATGGCTTTTAGGAAAGACAGTATTCTTTGGTCACATAATATATAGTATCAGTTTATTGACAAATGTATTAAAATTTTCCATTTAATTGTTATTACAAAACAATCTCTTTTTAACAATCCAATAATTGTTTAAGTTAATATATTCTTACATAATGAATCATATTTAATAATTATTGATAACCAATTAATTACGAATATCACATGATTAAAATGGAGTTTTTTTATTCCCAGTGCCATAATATTTTATAACCAAGAAAATTATACAGAATGAAGACTTTTTATTAAAAAAACATTTAAAAATGTTATTATTTAAATTAATGTGATAGACGAAAAATTCAGTAAAAAAACTATTGTATGAAATGTACAATAACACGATCAAATTTTTATTATCCTTATTAATTGGAATTATTTCCATGGCTGGTGATAAATTACTAGAAAATGAAAACAAAGTGTTTAGAGCGATTGTTGACAATGCAATACATAGTATTATTGGTGGTTTATCATGGATATTGATTCTTGTTCTTTCTAATGAAATCATCACAAAGAATGTATGCAGTATTTTTTTATCAATGATAGTATCATCATTAATTGATTTGGATCATTTTATTGAGGCCAGAGATTGGAGATTAACTGTATGTTAACATTTATAATGTATATATATATATAGATATAAATATGTGTTATTATTTACTAGTCAATACAGCTAATTTTGTTATTCAAAAAAACATAGCATAATTTTTTCTAATTAAATTGAACGATTCATAATCAACAAAATTACGATATATAGTTACGAATAAGGTTGTCAAACTATTTGTTTCTTGCAGGCTGCTACTTCATTGAAAAAGCGACCATTCCTTCACTGTACAACATTGCCTATAATGATATGGTTAATATTTTTATTAATATCTAGAATACTCCATAATTCAAAGTTAGCATCATTCAGCTGGATTATTTTAACTAGTTTTTTAAGTCATCATATTCGTGACGGTACTAGACGTGGGCTGTGGCTGGCACCATTAGGATCAACCCCAAATATTCCTTATTATTTATATATTTTATTAGACATGACACTTCCTTTTGCAATTCATATTGCAATAATATCAACAAATGTATATTCAAAGAATCATAATATAATAAATATTGTTTGATAATTGATATATATATATATATATATATATATATATATATCATTATTTTTATAAACTTAAACGAAAAACCTCATAATAGCTTATATCAATATATTAAGTGATGTAAAAAGATTTTAGTTTCTTTTGCAATTAACTTGTATATTTATATTTATTAATTGCTAACCTTCAATATAATAATACAAAAATGAGTCATTGAATCCCATTAAATCTCTATCGAAAGCCAATTTAATTGTCTTGATTTAAAAAACTTTATTATTCATTTGATAAATCTCTTATGAACTCGATTCAATACTTGGTATTAGAATTCAAATCAGCATCATTAATCTATTTTATAAAATTTAACAAGTTTTATTGATATTTTTAATTTAAATATCAGTCTATTTGTTATTAAAGCATTGTTTCGTTAGTGAAAACAATACATTATTACATACTTTTGAACAGTAATGTACGTATCTCAGTTCCATTCTTTGAAGAAAAATAAGTAGTGGGAGCTTGATACGAGGTTCGTATAATTGACTTTGAATGTATTAAATATTCTTAGTATCTCATAATTGTTGCTATAGAAAAGTAATATCGATTTTTATACTTTCATGTCTACATCTGATCAATTGAACAAATATTAATTGTTTTTTACTGTAACAAAAATCTATTTAATGTATCTATATGTTAACTATAAATTAAAAATGTCATAATTTTTTTTTTCAATCAAGTGAATTGATTCAATACGTATCATTTTTTATTCAAAGTGTTAAATGATTGATGAGTTTATTCTATTTTAGTGTTATATTTCTAATGATCTATCAGAAAAAATTATTACATATAAACCAAAATCGAGGTTTCATTAAAATGACTAATAAAAATGATATTTACTTAATTTATAACTGCCAGATATCACGAAACTTCGTGTAATCAGTGATAACGCGACTTGATATAGAAACGTTTAAAAGAATTGAGTATATACAAGACATAGTAGTGTGTGACATGTTTTATATTATCATATAACTATACTTGAATTAATTTATAAAATAATTATTTTGAAATCACAACAATTCTTATCGACTTAATGTGTCAGTATGGTAAATATTTTATCGCACAATAATTTAAATATTGTTTTGTCTCAAATGAATTGTTAATTATTAACAATTCTTTTAAGACAATGACTCAAGTGATGTAAAAAATTATATCTTTGCTTATCTTTAAAACAATAATGAAATTTTATTTTGACACTTTCATTCAGCCGTCTTATTTTATTAATTAAATAATATTAATGCTCAAACGTAATTTATTAATAATTTCTTTAATTAATAAAAGTCCGGAACATACTTTATATTTAAACTGTTAATTTCTTCAATACTTGAATAATCAAGTAATAATAATAGTCTTTATACTTCAAATTCTAGGAAAGTGTGGAAGACTTACAGTTACAATTTTACATTGTCAGTGGTATAGTTGCAGCAATACTTGTCATACTATTTATTTTAATTATCATCCTCTTCATTAGAGTCAGTAGATTATCTATATACAGGTGAGTCACTTAGAGTATTGGTTCAGACTTATCATCATATTCAATAATGCACTACGTATCAAGTCGTTGTAGTAGTTATGTGTCACCTCAAAGATGACACTATACTATCATTGCTGAATTAATATATTGATGTCAGTGTAACATATTAATTATCAAAACTCTATTGATAGTTAAACATAAATTTTGAAAAAAATTATAAATTAATTATTTATAAAGTAAAGGTGAGCTAACTCAGATTTTGAAAGCTGGATCAACTCCTATGCTTTCATAAAAATAGTTGAAAGGAAAAGTTTCTTTATTTTTACTTCCAAAAAATTAAAGTTTGCTCACCACTGTCATAAAAAATAATTGTATAAAAATAATGGCTATTTTTATAACAATATAGGTCAAATCAAACAACATTTCGACAAGATTCAATAGGAGATTTCTGTTATACAAATCCTATGATTGTACCTGGTGAGGAACTATCACGACGTGGATACTCAATGTATCGAGCTGAAAGTTCACCAACAATTCCGACAGTTAGCTTAAAACATATTACTGATGAATATGGAACTTATGAATCTCGTTCAAGGTTTTAAGATAATTCAAAACAAATTTTCTTTAATTAATATGTACTATAAAAATTTTTAAATTCTACTAATATGAATTAGTAAATAATATTTGTTAAAAAAAATTAATAAATTTTATTTTTTAATCTGTATATAATTGTTTGAATACTTTGAGATATCAAATATTCATAGCATATGTTATCATTTATATCTATAAAGATAATTTTATTAAGAATCCAACATATTACTTTTGCAAGCACAATTCGTTTTAACGTGTAAAATTTCCAATATATTTAATTGTCAAATCAATAGAAAAAAAAATCAATAAATGATATATACATATGAATTGTTAAAAATAATTAGTATTAGTTATGAAATGAAAATCAATGAGATTTATCATTGCTGAGCTTAATGGAAAAGTAATCTATTCTACAAATGGTTTGATACGCAAACCATGGAACACTGAGAGCTCGAATGACAGTAGTGAGTATAGCAAGAGTTTGGTGTAGTCTATAATTGGTATAAAATCATCAAGCAAACACATTGAACAAGACAGTTTGAGGGTTGTGGATGGTGGTACGTGCCGTAACCTTGGTTACGTGAGAACGTTGCTTACAGCGCACCTATAACCACCCTTATTCATCTTGATTGTACACACAGTCACTGTGTTTCACTTGTGAGAACGTACTTTGTCACCTCAACCTGCACCTATAAGTGTTGTCACATAGAATACCAAATTCTTATCTTATCACCTACAAAGACTACAACCCGCTATTCTATTTACTTTATTAACAGTACGTACCTCTTTATTACCAGTCGATTTACTTGAAATTTAAATAATTATTTATTGAAATTTTTATTATTCAATTATTGACTGATAATAAAATGATAGGAATTTTTAATTAACTAATTATTTTTGTAATAAATATTGTCATATAATGCCCACAATTATTTTTTATTGTAACATAAATCTACTCTAATACCACTGGATCATAAGATTACGTACAATTATTTTGTTAGTTTTTATTCATGTACATATTTTTTTATTTTATCCCACTTTCTATTGGGTTTTTCTTTGAACAGTTTTTGTACATATTTTTACTAGCCACGCACTCTCATCAAGTGTTTATACTAGCTTAAATATCTTAGTGACCACTCATATTACATGTTTTAATTTAACATTTGTTATTGAATTTTAAATTAAAATATCTTTTCTTGAATTTAATTTTTTTTTTAATTAATTTGAAATTCAAGTTTAAAAATTTATAAACATTACTTGAAGAAAAATAATGTTATAACTATTGATTAGTTTTTTTTTTTCATCTTAGAATTATAAATTACGAGAAAAAAAAATCTAGTTATATTTATAAGTTATCAAAAAAATTTAACGAGGCCACGCGTAAAAAGCCAGGGGTGATTGTCACGAAATTCATTCTTGAAAAATAATAATGACAAAATTTGTCGAGTTAAGGGATAGATTTGATTTCATTGGTTTCATTTCTTAATCGTACAATTTGCCAAGAGAAAATTAGACTCCATGGATAGACGTGACAATTGTTGAAAGGCACGTGGCAGCATCACGCACTCAGTTAAACAATCTCCTGCTGAGATTACACGAGACATTTACTTCCTCTTTCGTTGTACTTCATGTCATCGATACACACCCATGACAATTAAAGTCAAACTCACTGAGCTTACTAACTAAATTACTTTATTGTTCTTTGGTTTGCTTTTTCATAACTACTCTGAAATTGATGAATAAAAATTGTTTAAAAAAATCTACCATTTAAGATAATAAAAAAATTATAACAATTTATGATTATGATAATAAACGTTTCAATGATTTTAATCAATTTTTTATTGTCAGTTTAAATGTAATTGAAAGTATTAATTAAATTTGCAAGGAAATTTAAACAAGTCATATTTATGGTTGAGTTATAAAGAATTTTTTATTAGTTTTTCAACTTAATAAAATTAACTTATAACAATTTTTTCAAGTAATCATTATCTACAATATTGTTATACCATAAAAATCTGTACATATATGATATTTAAAAAATTGTTATCTTTACTTATTGATTTGGATTAAATCATATAGTTGAAAGCAAAAAAAAAAACAACATAATTTTTTGGTTCTATAAAACAATCATTATCTTTGGTCGAAGGTGGTAGTAATACCGGTCAGTCTTAAAGTATTATTATTTATAAATCTAATTTACATACAAATATTCTCTGATCAACTTACAAGTAGTGATCTCATTAAATTTACAATTATATGATGATATGACTTTACAAACATTACAATATTATTATTAATGTATTTACAAAAACAAATTTTCTCATTATGATTTTGTTTTACTTTACATTAATTTAATAAAATTAATAAATAAATAATGTAAATACTTATGTTTAAACATAAGAATGTCATAAATTATAACAAAAAGTACTTTCAATATCAAATTATCAATGCATTGATTGAATTATACTTATTCCACGAAGTATAAAAATGATATTTTAGTTGTAAACAGAGCATTATGAGATTGTTTTGCATCATAATACCTACGACCAGCGCAAGTTGATTGACTTTTTCCACTTTTATGAACTTGAAAATCCTGCTAAAAATGAATACTTGGATAATGATTGTTTTTCTAGTAGATTCGTTTTTTCTTCACATTTTTCATATATAGGATAATCAACTTTATTATTTGAACAAGCTAAGGGTTTACTAATAAGTTCAATAGATGATTCATGTTGTGTAATACTTGAAAGTGGAGCCAATGATACAGGACCGACATTAGTTGCTAGTGGTGATGCTGATTTAGAATTCGATGATGATGATATTGACAATGGTGAACCAGAAGATGTAACTATTGGAGTTGGTGACGGAAGGGATCCTCTTGATGAAAGACCGGAAACAACTGGTGCTGCTGGAGGTGTTTCACTTTTAGCTTTCACCGGTCTCTGATGTCCATGAATATTAGACATACTTGGTGGAACTGAATTTGAATTATATTGCTGAGATTCTACAATAACACTAGTATAAATCGGACTGGTCATATTATCTTCATGGTGATTGGCATTTACAGGAGAATAAGTATTATGATGATGAATTGATGGATTTGTTCTTCCCACAAACGACGAATTATTATTTAAAGTACAGTTTTGATAAACTATACAACTATTTTCATCATAATCTCCTGCTAACGAGTCTTCTATCATTGGTTGCTGTTGATGATGATGGTGTTGAGTTTGATGATGATGATGTTGATGATGATGATGATTATGTGGATGATGAATATGCTGTTGTTGTTGTTGTTGTTGATGATGAGAATGATTGTGATGTTGATGATGATTGTGTGGTGAATGATGTTGTTGATGATGAACTGATGAATAAGTAATAGAAGCTGGATGATTATTTATTGAGTTCGGTAAATGTGGCTCCGACATTTCATAACTACTAGAGCTTGACGGAGAAGAATATGGTGGTTTTTTCTGATGATGTTGAGAGTTATTCCGTTGGGTTTGAGGTATATTATTAGGATGTTGAAGTAAAGGATGTTGATGTTGTGTCGAAGCTGATGAAAGTGCATCTGGTGTCATTGCTGTTAAAAACATACTTTTATTTATCTCATTTATTTTTTTTTTTCTCTCTAATTCTAAATATTATTTTTCATTTATTTTTTACGGCTTACCGATATATTGATAGAAGAGATCCGGAGGATAATATGTAGATGTATCTTCATGAGTGGTTGGATTAACTGGGGTAGCAGCAGAAACGCTATGAGGAGCATAGCCTGTCATTTGATACTGGGTAGAATTTATCTGGGTGGTCCCCATATATTCAGAAGAAGTTGAATAGGATGTATCGGAGTAATCAACTTCTTGAGGTTCACTTCTTCTTGATAAATATGGTGGACTAGAACTACAATTTTCATCTATTTCACGAGTAATAATGGTACTATTTGATGAAAGAGGCGCACTCGGTGGATTTCCCGGAACGTTACTCTCTTTTTGATCTAAAGTTAAAACTAGATGAGCAGCTTCTTTGTCAGAAAGAATGTAATTCACTGAGACAATACATTGTGGTCGTGAACTTCTTGAATTATTGACTATTGTTACGTAAGATTGCATCCAAACCCATCCACCTGATTTTGTTAAAAATCGATAATATTTTGTAGTTACTTGATTTTTTGCTAATACTGAAATCAAAAAATAATTTTAGTTAAAAATTTTATGCAAACAATAACTTTATATATATAAGAGTATTTCATAAACTAATAAAATGATATTTTACAATGTTAAAACATCTGTAAAATATTTAAAAATTGTAAAAATTCATTTACAACTAATTTTATAAAAAAGTATACCAACAATTAACACTTGTCAAAGAGGTAAGGCTGTTCAAACAATGATAGTATTAAACGACCCCTTGCTCAGCCTCTCGAATTTTCTCTTTAAGCTTTTTTATCTCTAGTCTTTGATATATAGTTTATATAATGCTTGGGTAACACTTTATCCAATCTTTTATCATCATACAATAGTATATTCGGATCGATAAGGATATAATATTACTATTGTTTTGATACAGCATGTTTTGAAAAAATTATCGAAGAATGAGAAAAATTGAACCATAATGATTGGAACCTTCGCTTATTTTTAAAATCGATAAGTATTTAAAAACTACTTACATATTTGATGAGATTCTCGAAGATGCCAACTATCACAACCATGAACATAGTGATAAAGTGACTTTTCAACCAACTCTTGTGGATCATATCCGGTACTTTCTTTAATCCTAGACATGAAAAATTTATATATATATATTAAAATTATTTTAAACATCACGCCTTGGTTTGTCAAGAAACAAAGTCAAGTTATCGATAAATAGCATATTATATTTTCAACGGTTTTTTTTTCATACTAAGGAATTCATTTTTATTTTATTCTTCGTAAGAAAATTAAAATATTACTTACACTGAATCAACGTAAATGAGTTTAAGATCTAATAGGGCTCGAAACATGAACATATTGTGGTGAAGTCGAATTTCTGTGATAGCACTGGGTGGAAGAGAATGTCCTACAGCAACCAAGCCAATTATTTGATCTTCATATGGTAAATCTCGAACATTAATTTTCAAGTATCCTGAACAATGAATTACCTGTGAAAAAAAAAATGGCTTAATTGAAAATTTGTCGTTAATAACACAAAGATTAAAACAATCTTTAATTTGAACAATTTTGTTCCGTATAATATCAGTGAGTACGTTATAAAAAATATTCCTTAATAATAAAATTGTTTTATAAATACAATTATATACAACAATCTGTCATTATCAATGCAATTGAAAATTTTATTTACATATTTACATGCACATCTGCATCGCAGATATTACAAGTGCACTGCACTTGATTTTTACCCGACGTACATGTTTATATGTATGACGATATTCTCGACAATTTTCTGTATTCATAAAGATTCTTATATAAAAAATGCAGTAACGACATGACGATATAGTATATGATATGCACTTTCAATGTCTCCACTAAGAATAAAAAACAGGAGTAAAGGGTTTTAATTACTAATTTGCGTATAGGATAAGATCAATTTGGTAAGCAAATTGGTGTGATATACATCATGACAAGAGTGTTCATATAGTACCTATGTTTGAGGTGGCAAGTGACAATGAAATTCATCATATTGACTGTTTAATTTTTCTATTCTTCTTTGTAAAAATTCTTGTGATTTATTAGCTTACCAGTGGGAAGTTATTGTGATGGGTCAAATTTTGCGAATCCTGAATTTTAACAAATCTCCACGTTTCAAGATCTCTAGAGTCGAATAAAACAGTTTTCAAGTGGACGTTTGTGGATGTGTATGTGATTATTTCGAGAACAAAAAGTTATATATAGTGAAATAGCTGTATTTTGCAATTTAGACAAAACTTTCACGCTTGGTCTCCTAATAATAATTATAATAATAAAAATTGATTTTAAAAACAAAAAAATGTTTTCAACCTTCCCCCAGGGAATTTAGTCATGTGGACCTTTCAGATCGAACTCAGACCATTAATATTCCATTTTTTAATTAATTTAATTATTAAAAAACTCTTATAAAACTTGACCTGTTTGATTGAGACCAGATTTTTTGCCTTTTTTAAAGTAACTAATAAATTTATGCAATAATTTGACTTATTATATCCTGATAGATGTAAAAAAAATTTCTTTTTCGTTTAAATACACGGCGAAAATATCTTGATATAAATAAATTTTTCAACTAAAAATAACTTACCCTATATCTTTTCGTTCTACCCTAATACCATAGCCGCAATATTAGTTGTAAGCTATTAGCATTCTAACGTATTAATCACAATGATACTCCCTGCAGAGAAACATATGCTTGACAATTTATTCAGCAAACATGTCATAGTACACTTATATCAAGTATAATTTTGCCTTATAGATTTCATTACTTTTTCTTCCTACGGAATTGATTCTGTCATTTTTACAAGTTGCCCTAGATTATAACCCCTAAACAAATGTCATGCGTACTACTATTGAATTGAAGTATTTTCACAGATTTATAAAACAAAATTAAATGCAAAAAATAAGCTTTTGCTACATGAATCATAGTTATTCGTGGTTCATATTAATACTATTTACACAACAAATTTATAATGAAATTAAAGTAAATGAACGAAATTCATAAAAAATTACCTTCCATCCTGAAGTAACTAAACCCGCATTCCTTTTCGCCAAAACACACTTCATTCGAATGAAGAATGATCTTTCTAGTTCAACACTACCATTAGATGATGTATATCCACGTCCTGAGGTTGGAATTGGTGAATTAAGTACATCCAAGACATCATTATGATCAATTGGGTGAACATATTCAAAAATACTGTTGCCCGTGAGTTCTACTTGTGATAAACCTAAATGAACACTAGCTGTTTCACTAATGTACATTATTTTACCATCAGGTGCAACCACAAATATAAACCCATCTAAAGTCTGTAGAATAATAAAATTAAGACATTCATTATTCAATTATCCGATTATTTTTAAGTGTTAAATTAAAAAGAAATTATAATCATACCTGAAGAAGATATGAGCCCAATTCTTTGATAACTAAATTACGGGAATCATTTGCTGGTGTTGGTGCTCCCCATTCATTCCCTAGTCCTACATGAGAATAGATAATATGACAATTATTATTTATAAAACATTGCTAAAATATTATGATTTACTTATAATTTAGACATAATTTACAACAATTGATATCCATTTTGTTTGTTAACCGTGAGATTAACTCCAAAAAAAAAATGTAAATTTATTTGTGAAAATTTTCCAAGTGATTTAGTCAGTTTGAAAGAGTTGCCAAAAAGGCATGAAATGAACTTAATAATAAAAAGTAAGTTAAAAAGAGATTTGAAGAGGTGCAAACTGTTTGGCTGGAAAAAAGAGAGAAGAGAAATTGGTCGTTGAGTAAAAATAAACGACAACGTTTGTATGTTAAAAAAGAATAGAGGAATATAAAAATGAATGAACGTCGTCTCGCCCTATTACAAGAACCAGAATAAAGACACGATGACACTATGGATTCTAGAGGGATGCGGCCACTTGAAATTCAATTGAGCAAAACCTCGAGGAGAACACCGACGCTAAGGGGAAAAAGGTAGATTCACTATTGTAAATCCAACAACGACCCCCATACTTTGCTTACAAAGTGTGGGGCTAACAATGCATCAAGTGCGCAATCACAGCCATCTCATCCGATACTGTTTGCCCTTTACTAAAGTGTCGTGTATCCGATTGTCATTGAAAGGACTTTTTAAATACATTACTACATTGTTATTGAAAGGACTTTTTAAATATAATTTATCTATAAATATGGAAACATTTGATTTTACTAACACATCATTATTTCGATAAATTTATTTAAATTATTAAAAATAATCGAATCTGTAAAATATCAGATAATTCACACACGTGTGAAATTCATACATTTAATGTGTGTTATACATATATAACACCATTAACAAACTGTACCACGTGTGTGAATTTTTCATACACTATTATGTGTGTAAAAAAACTCTGAAAAATTACTATAGTTTATTATCTGTGTGAATTTCGAACATGTGTGACAGAATTTTGAATTTACAGTGTTGTTTTAGTTATGTATATTAATAAGTGTGAGTTCATAAAATGATTAAATTTAATTTTTATGTAAAACATTGAGTATTTAAAAAATGACAATAAATGAAATCTAACCATTTGGAAAAACTGCTCTCATCTTCAGATAACTTGTCGTTAGTCTAATAACACTGGCTTTGTCTAATTGTGAAGTTGTAGCTGCGGGAAGAGGAAGTAATTTAGAGAGCTCTTGAAACTCTGTGTTTTCTTTTTCACGGCGTGAACGCGCCGCATTTTTACTTTTTTCTTTCATTACACCGCCTTGTGGTACTGAAACTACACTATTACACTTTTGCACTTCACTTAAAATTTCTTGATTATTATTGTTATTATTATTTGATATATTCAAAGTTGAATTAGCAGTTGATATAGGGATATTGTTGTTAAGAATATTATTATTGTTGTTATTATTGTTGTTTATGTTGCGATCTAACGGCTGATGATGAGAAATACTTAAATCCAACGTATCAACAATGGAACAGTGATCTGTAAAAAAAATAATAGTACATTTCTTTTAAATAAAAGTGAAAAAGTTCAATTTATAAAGACGAAAAAATTAATAAATTTTAGCAGACATTTTTTGCTATTAAAATTTTTAAAAAAGTTGTTTCTAAAGAATTTAGTGACGACATCGTTTCGTGCTAAGGTCTCTCTGATAACCGTAAAGTCGTTGCTTTCGCGGCGGTATTCGTTAAGTTTCATGTGTATATACCTATTCGCCAATATGTTTCTGCGAAATGCAATAAGAAGGACAAAAATCACTGCTTTTTTTTTACACACTAATAACAACTGACAAAAAACTTAAACTTTTTATTTCAACATCAGTCACAGAATTCATTATTATTACAAGAAAATTTGCACCTATAATATTAAAATTTTTTTTTTAAACGCAATTGTGTGATGGTAATAATTTATAAAATTCCAAATTATAATAAATAATCATTACATTTAAAATTAGAATTGTTGTCATCACTATTACCTTTAATGTGATAAATTTTATCCTTTTGTGAATATTGTTTACGTTTATTCCAACATGAAATATAAGGGTCACTATGCAAAACGAAGCCTGCATTAGCACGTCCATATCGTTCAATCATTGGTGCCATTTTAATAATTAAATAAATCAATAATGTCCACTTTTTTCTTATATTTATAATATAGTATTCAATTACTATTTATTATTTAATATAAACTGATAACATATCACACACGAAATGAAAAAAATAATTTTAGTTTAAATTTTTTTATTGGTACGGTTTATTCTTGATATTTTATTAGTAAGTTATTGTAAAGCGACGACTCAGACCGATTGACATCAAGTCAAAATAACTACTTATTCGAATACTCAAAACGGAGCCGTTCTAGTAGGCTTCCATTCTTTATTCTGTAAGTGTGAATAAGGGATAGCCGCGCCCTTACTGCCTGGGCTCCACCCTTGTTGAAAGTATGGAAGGGAGGAAACTGTGAAAATCCCCTCTTTGATAGTATTACACTCATCAACATTTCAATGTATTTTATATTCCACCTATACGAGTAGAATATTTTCCAATGGGTAGGGATAAGCTAGAAAAAAGGGGTTAATAATTTAGGGAAAAAGTAAAAATGACAGCAATGTAGAGAGTACTTGATTGTTTTCTTAGACTTTGATTTTATAAATTCTGTTTTGTATATACTTTTTTCTACATTGCTTAACAATTTTTTTGTATTACATTTTTTGCTATTGATTCTAATTTTATTTTATTTTTACTAGCTTTTAAGAGAATGAGAAAAAAAAATAAAAATAAAATGAAAGCTTTCATATTTTATATTTAGTTGGTTTCGGTGATTATTCTAGTTTAAATGTATCTTCTAACAGTCTTGATTTTTACAAAAGACTTTAAATATAACAAAACCACCTACAATCAGCGAATTAATAAACTTATTTACTGATGCAGAGACACGTTTATTCTGTTCAACCCTCAAATATTTCTATGTAATATATTGCCCTATACTTTTTATATTTTTTTTGTAATCATTTCAAGTGAATGTATGCTTGAACAAAAGTAAAAAAAAAAGTTATTTCTTTCACTAGCAGTAGGCTTGTATTCAAGTAGTTTAAAGTAGCAGTTTAAATGCACGATCACATACAAGAATTAAATAACCGAATAAATTCGGGTTGTCGGATAATAATAAATTGCATACAGCACTCATATCTTATTATTTATCAAATGATATGTGCAATATTTAATTATTGTAAGTAATTATATTCGATTTATAATTGATCAAAAATTCAATAAAATTAATACATATTTTCTAGATGTTATTTTAAATTTTTCATTCTAAGAGTAATTATATTTTTTTCTATTATTAAAATAGTTATTTTCTAATAAATATAACTATTTTTGAATCTTTATTATTATTAATTAAATGTTTTTTTTATCTTTAAAAAAATCTGTTCAAATAACATTGAATGTACCTTCAATCTATCTTCAATTAGATGTTTCAAAAATACCTTTTTGTTTATTTTCTGATGTCAATGGTTTTTTTTAAGGATGATTTAAAAATTTTTTAAAGGAAAAAATAAATATTAAAAAGTAGTTGGAATGTAGAAAATGGGCAGATACAATAGGAAGCTATTGGGATGCAACTTTTTGTCGTTCGTGACATTTTGAATGGACTACTGACACGGAACGTGCGCGAGCCTGCAATCAAACTATGGCTTAACTCACGTAATAAGTTTGTTTAAATTCGCATACAATTGTTTGTATTATCCTTTTTGTTATATTCATGTCATTTTAACATGCATTAATTTCTTTTGTAACATATTATTCAATCATCAATAAATGTATAAATTTTTTTTGTCAACTTTTTTGGAATGAAATGTATGTTAATTATATACAGTATCCAAGTATGAGTATTATTTAAACATTTTAGTTGATAGTTTACAATATTAATTATTATCATTTACCTGGCTGTTTTTGACATTCTTTTCCATCATGTTGATTATTTAACAGTTCTTTTATCTCCATTGATATTTTTTATAAAAAATGATAAAACTCCAATTTTAGTTTTCCAAGAAACATCACATCAATGTATGTAAAATATGTAATAATCATATTTCTTGTCACAAAGTGCATCATCGTACTACATGATTATTTCGTGCAAAAAGAATAATTTTTCAATCTCTGTTTTATACTTGGGCACGTATTCTTTACGTCTCAACATAATTTTTTCTTGTCACACGTTCTTATACTCCCCGGCAACCTGATAATGTCACGTGTAGTGTTATATTGTAGCACATTGTTACTATGTAGTTATACTTTATATGTCATGTTATAATAATATATTTATAAATCACCAAGATCAATGTAACATCTTTCACTTTGACTTTATATATATATATATAACAAAATAATAAAATAGTTCATTTAACGATCAAATAATCCAATTGAAATCATTTTTGTAATTAAATTTTATCTTAATCATTAAAATTTAATATGATAATTTACAGATAATTATTATTGTTAATTTTCGAATAAATTTAAATTGTTAATTGCAACTCAAAATAAAATGATCTATGTACTATTAACAATGAACACATTATTTTATTGAATAAGCACAAAAAATTCAGCTGACGATGATAATTCTGTCCAACAACATATGACCGAAGCATAAGACTTGTTGACTTTGCGAAAAATCATACAGCAATCTATAAAATTAAGATGGTGCATGTATGGTGTTTTTTTATATTTACACAATTATAATTTTATAATAAACAAAGATACGATATCAATCTACTTCCTTGTAAAACATTGAATTTAAAACAAAAAATATCAACAGGAAATAATGTAAATGTTACATTATTCTTTTGATTTGTTAATTATTACAAAATGAAAAGTATAAGTTTAAACTTATTGTTTTATAAGGAAATAAAATAAGTTGATGTAACAATTTACATACACATTTTATCGAAAACATTATGCACTAAACATAAAGCACCCGTGGCCGAAAGCAAAGTCATACGTGTATCAGGCATATAATAAGGGGACTGAGTGCACATGATCGTATGTTTAGACTGGGTAGTATATTCTTATGTATTCCGGTCTTATTCCTCGATTACTTGAACGTTCTGACTGTACAATTATTCTTTCAAACGTCCACCAACCTTTTGTTGCTGCCTTATATATATAAAAACAACAACAACAAAAACTATATATATATATATTTGTATATTAATAAAATTCTTAATTATTTAAACAATCAAAATTATTGTGCAATGTATTATAGTAAATAAATTTATAAATTATTTACATTGAAAAAATAAAAAAAAAATAAAAAAAAAAAAACAAACTTATTGGCAGAATTGAAATTGTTCTTTTTTTTATTAATATCTTGATTTTTGTATTTTTTTTTAGTTTCTACAGTCAATGAATCAATACTGACGTTATCATACATGAATTGTGTTCATTATAAACAATGCAAATGTTTGAATATATTTTTGTTTACGTGCAAAAAAAAAAAAATAATTTGTTAAAATTATTTTATTAAGAAACTTGGCTGACAGATTACCTTTACACTGTAATATTTTTACTAAAAAATGAAGACATTTATGAATATATGGTTCGTCTTTATTTTGTTAATCTATCAATTTCATCATTATAGTTTGTGATAAATAAATATTTCATTTCAATGCAAATAGTAATTATTATTGTTCTAAATTAATGTCGTTATAGTGGTTAAAGAAGAAATTGATAGATAAATATATTATTAAAGTAATGAAATGAAGTTTAGTGTTAATTATTATTGGATACAAAGCAAATGTATATACACAAAGTGTAGGTAGTAAAAAAGATGTTGCACCGGATATTTAAGAAAACCTTTAAATATTTCACATATATGCACATGCAGATTTTCTTGATTTCTTGTTCTATTATTAAAACTTTTATTTCACACATACATTATTTGAATATACATAAATTATTTCTTAATGAATTAATAATCAAAAATTAGATTTAGATGAAAATATTAAGAACAAAAATAGAAAATTACATATATTTTTAAAATTAAATCCACGAGATTTATAATATCTATGTATATTTATATATGAGTAGAGAAAGTTTAATTGATTGCAATGGCTCAGTCAATTGACACTATAATAACGGAAACGTGCGATATTACCTATTTCTTGTTTACATTTCAAAACGAAAATAAGAAAGAAAATATAAACACGTAACTTGGAATTTGAACAGACGTAAGCAGCTGCAATATGACGGCTTAGCTCCGAAAATTACATATATCTAAGTAGACTATATCAAAGTGAAGGATAACAAAAATTTCGATGTATACAAGCATGGAAATTCGTTTTTTTTCAGCTGTTTGTTCAGCTTATAAATGAAATATATACATCCAAGTGCAACTTTAAGATTATTATAAGTAAATGAATTTTTTTAGAAACAAAAACAAATAATGAACATCTGAAAATTTTCTTATTTCTAATGACTCTCGGAAGTGACACACCCATACGACTATTTGTCAACGAAGGGATGACAAATTTTTGTTAAAACAATCTATCAGTTACAATAACATAGGATATACTATTTTCTACTTTCAGCTCAGTAATTATAATTTAATTTTTAACTTTCCACTTACACTAAGCTCGAAATTTTACAATAAAATAAATAATTAATAAATATTATTTAAAAAATAGGGTAAACTTCTAGAGATACATCCTTCGTCCAGATTGTTGTGTAGTAAAGTTAAAGCATAAATAAAATCTCAACTAATTAAAAAAAAGCTGTCGAAAAGATATCTTTTGGATTTGAGATTAAAAAAAAATGTCTTAAATGATATCCAAAATTATGTTCAAAAAATTATTGACATCTTTTAGACATTATTTTATTTTTTTTCTACTTGGGAAGTAAGGGAAATGATTGCCATATAAATAATGTCGCATTGACGAAAGGTTTAAAATTAAATTCATCCAATAAGCTTGATTGTTTGTGTAAATTGGATGATAGTTAAACACCTACAAGGCTATGACAATGTTTATTTTATTTACATAGCTGTTTGGCAAGGAAAAGTGTGAGAAAACTTTAGAATTTTTCTGGGATTTACCATACATAAAATCAAGGATTTTTCTAGCCTCAGGTAATAGTGTACTTTTATTACTCTCTCAGTAAAACCTAAACAGATGTATTTACATAAACTTGCCAACTGGACATCTTTACAATACAAGTACATCATAGACAGTTTATGTGTATAGTTTGACATCTTCAGTGACACCTTCTTCTATTGAAAGTGACAAACAGTAGTAGAATAACTTAATTATTCTACAAGAGGTAGAGTAAATAATAATAAGTGAGGTATTGTTTGTTCATTAAGTCGATATTTATCCACAATAACAATTCAACTTTGGTCAGTGAATTGTATCTTTATTTGCCAGTAATGTAGATTTAATTTGTAATAAAGTTTACAAGTGAAAGAGGAAATAAATTCATTTAAATATTGAGTTCACTACTCAATTTTTTATTTCTCAAATGATTTATTATTAAATAAAAACCTCTTTTCCAACGAAAAAAATGGACTTTAGAAAAACATATTTGTAATACAACGTAATATCATCACATTAACGTTAAATTTATGCTAAATCATAAATTTTAAACAGGAAATTATAGTATTCTCACATGCATTGATCGATAAATAAATACCATACATATATATGTACACAATAACTGTGGTAATATCTTTTAAATAATTTTTAGAAAAGTTTAAAATTATGTCTTACCTTGAATATGCATAATTTATTGTATTCAATAAGCATACTCCTTATTTTTTTCGGTCATTCCATTGAAAACGAAACTATCAAACCAAGATCATAAACAGTCCCTTATTTACATTCAATTTTCACTAAACTACCTTCGACAATACCTTATACTTTTGTTACACTTTTCAAATTTCAAATATTCATTTAATTTAATCACTATTAATTCTTTCGTCGAATTCTCCAAATTATTTAAGTATTTTTTTTTCAAGAATTTTATCAATAAACATCATAGTCACTATTTTAATAAAATATTATGAAGAAAGAATGCTGCACGACAATGGATTGATAATTATAATTATAGTTAAACGAATTTTTGATTAATTAATAATAAATATAGAGTTGTAAGAATAATTTTTTAAATATAAAATTAAAAAATGTTATGATATAAATAATAAATATTCAAACACAGTGGGATATCAAGAATTAAATGCTGCTTAAAACTCTTTGGTTCCGCGCATTAAAGTATGAACCGTATAAAACTTACCCCGTTTAAGCAAACTACCCTTGACAATGCGTCGTGAATACCGCGAGTATCGACATTACCAGGAAGTCCCGACTAACCAAGTAACGCCTCAGTATTTTATTGGTCGGAAAATCACTATATAACAAATCGGTGGAGTCAGTAGCCACGCCCTACCATGAAGCTATTCGTGATGTTCTACACCTCCATTCTTTTCCTTACATTTTTCCCCTCTCTTTTTAGTGCATCTTTATCTCTTTGATGCGCTCCTCCTTTCTCGTTCAAAAAATAGACAACGGTATTAATACTTTTTACCTTATTTTATAAGAATTGGGAGTTTTTTTTTCATAGTAATTATAATGTAAAGAGGATTTAAAATAAAACAAATTTTAATTAAACATAAATGAGGTCGAGTGAATAGATGTTGAACAACACTCTTTAAAATATACTGACAGTTGTTATTATTCGCGTTTTTACTTCTATTGTTCTTGAAAGATGGGAACAAAAAAAGTGGTTGAAAGACATCTAGTGGACAATTAAGCCAAAGTCACCCTTTAATTCTATTTTTATCATAGTCATTGTCTTTTTTATTTTTAAATAATTATTATATGCTCTCGTACAATAATTGTGATTTTTTTTTCCGCACTGCAAATCCCAGGATTTTACAAACGTGTTAAAATAACACCTGTAAAGTGTGTTCAATGTTAAATGCCTATCAACAAACTATGCATGATTTGTATACACTTTGTACACGTTTCGTAGTGTGTGAAAAATCTATAGTTTGTTGACGGCATTTAACATTGAAGAAGTATAGCGTTTTAAAAGTGTTTAGAACTTGGATTTGCAGTGACGCATTGATAGAAGTATTTCTTTGTATCTAACATAATTTATTAGCAGCTAATAAATATGTTATTTGAAAGAGAAATCGAATGAACATTTGTTAACAGTTAAGAAATTATTTATTAGAATAGATTGATTTGGCTCAATGAATGATTTCTTAGCTGCTAATAAATATTTATTTCTCATCTAAATACTATGATTGGGCTTGATGGTAAGGTAGAATGACGGTAAAGCATAATCAAATGTTAGGTTATATTATGAAATATTAATATTTTCTTGTAAACAATAGCTCGACGAACAATTACATTATAACTATTTAATTTCGTGTGAATTTTTAATTTTTATCATTATATGTTTAACAGTCTATGAGATGTTATACCAAGACTACACTGTAAATCTCAGTTTTCCAAAATGCATTATTTTAACGCAGATCTAAGTGTGTAAAAAGTGACTACAATGTTAATCAAATGGATAACGTCATATTTAACACACTTATCTGCATTACAATAATGCATTTTGGAAAACTGGGATATACAGTGTACTCATTCAATAAAAAATTACCTTTTCATTCAAATTTCATCTAAGGCTAAACGTTTTTTTTTGTCAACTTGGAAGTAGACATCATTTAAAATCTGTCCATATTACACACAGTTGTTTCAATTAGAAAACATATTCTGCACAAAATTTCCCAAACCTTACACCTACAGATTTCTTGTTAACAGGTAGATAAAATTTACCAACATTTTACAGCACAAAATCGTTTCCAGATGTTGGTTCTACTTTGAAGTTCGTGTACTCACTCAGTGTAGTACGTTCCCACGGTTAAATTACTATTCTACTACACAAAATTTTTGTCACATGATAGAAAATTCAACTTAAAAATACTACATTTCTGACCTTACACAAGCTAAAGCGACAGGTTTGCATTTAATTATAATAATTTAAATTTTACGCTTTATGTTTCATCAGGTGCATCAGTAAGAATTGTAGTAAAAATGAATAATGTTTATTTTCAAAAGTATGTAGGAATGGCTGAGAAGTGTTTTTTTTTCAGTTATTCTTCAAGCTTCTAATATACAACGAAACAATGTATGACAAACAAATTTTCCAAAATAAAATCTTCAGTCTTTTACAATACATTTTTCCTATCAACTTTGGAGCTTTATCACATTGAAGTTCAAAATTTTTCTTCTTCTAGAGATATATTTATTTAAAGATATAAAAAGTGGAATTTTTGAGTTTCAATTAATTGTTAATCGATATTACTCAATAATGAACTTTTCCTTATCAATTTATTTTATTTTATTTGATATGCAAAAATAATAAGTATAAAACATTTATCATAAAATAGTGGCAAATGTTACGGAAAAAAACATTTCCAGTTATCGGTAAAGAGCTGATTCTATTTTACCGGTTGATGATCTAAAAATGAATGGTTAACGTTACCGAGTGAAAAATTGTATTTATTCATTCAAAAACGAACAAAATAAGTGTAGAAAGTAATTTTCAAGTAACGTAATTTTTGATCAATAATAATTATTGTTAAGTGTCATCGGAAATGGCATTTTCATCAAGTACGTAATTAATAAAATGATTCAAATGTGTATATTAAACAGCAAAATTCATTGACATAACCCAAATCTTTCAATATTTTTATTTTATGTTCACCAACATAACCAAAAATTTTACTTTAATATACATCATAAAATCGTTTTAAAAATTTAAGAATTGAATGATTACTTAATTTTTTATATCTACAGGATCATTAATTAGAAGACAATTTAATTCTATTTTTCGTAAACATTCAACGCTAGCTGAAACAGCATCCCTAACTTCAGATGAATCTCCACCGATTCAAGTCTTACGAACGACAGAATCGAATCCAATAAATCATACTCGTGATCATTTAACTCGTTTTTACACAGTACCACATCAAGTTAAATCTACATTATTCCAAATATGTACATTACCTGAAACTTTTGAAAAAAATACCGTAACATTCAATGAAACAGCTCTATTAATAAGAGAGCCGGCTGTTGAGCTCATATCATATTTGGAACAGACAGATTATAGTCGACCACCTAATAAATATATTCTATGTATCCTTTTAAGTATCAAAAACTCTCTAGTTGTAATATATAAATATATTTATATATGAAAGAATATAAAGTTCCTTAACATTACTAATCAGATGGTGAAATTGGAACTGGAAAAACATTAACTTTAGCACATTTATTACATTATGGGTTAGAAAAAAAAAGTTTACTTATTCATCTGAATTGGGGTAATTATTATTTTTAATTCGTTATCTAATTATACTTTTCTCAGTTAAATAATACAAAATTATTTTTTATAGCACCATTATGGTTTAGAAGAACTAAAGATAGAAGTTTTTCACAAACAAGGGAAGGTCTAGTAGATTTACCCCTTGAAGCTGCAGCTTGGTTGTTGCATATAAAACATCAAAATGCATCGCTTTTAGGACAACTTGATGTAAGTTTAATATTGCCTTTGAATATTTATTAGCAATCAGTTAACTCAGCTTTTACTAATATCTTATGTTACAGCTTAGACTTCAAAAAGATTATGTTTGGAATCCTCGTGAACAACATGCTGCTGGATCACCTCTTATAGATTTAATCAGTTTTGGAATAGCTCGAGTCAAATATGCTTGTGATGTTGTCGATGCTATAATAAATGAATTTAAAATGGCTAGTACTGCTGGTCGATGCAATTGCCTTGTAGCTCTCGATGGTATCAATATTTTCTTTGGAACTAATTCAAAATTAAAAGATCCCGAACATACTTTTGTTTATGGTGACAGATTGTCTTTATCTCAATCCATATTGAATCTTTTGAAAAATGATTGGTGCAATGGATCTATTCTTCTAACTGTTGATAAATTAGCTATGGAGGTAAAATACTTAAAGAATAATATACTTTATTAAACGATAAAATAATGAAAAACTTTAATTTTTAGGAGAATCAGCAGGAATCATTCTATCCTCGATATCTTTTAGGAGAAAAAGGTTTTGAAATTCTCGATCCTTTTCTACCAGTTGAAGTAAAAAACTATACTAAAGATGAGTTTGATGCAGTTATGGACTATTATAAAGATCGAATGTGGATTAGAAATGTAACAAAACAAGGTCAAAGGGAACTAGAATTATTATCAAACAAAAATCCACTTGAATTAATGAATTATATTAATCCACTTTAGAACTCAAGTATTTGTAACAAATGTATGGTTAAGATTTTGCTCCAATATATTTATAATTTATAGATGTATAATCAAAAATAAAAAAAAAATTTTTTTTCCAATTATCATCATAGAAATTGAAATTTGATTAATAGGTTTAATGCTTTTATAATTTTTAATTATTTTGAAATAACTTATATTCATATTCAAATTAAAAGATAGATAAAATACATCACAACTACAATAAATAGATTTTATTTATTTTATTCCAACTAAATGTCTGAATACTACACGCCATATACAATAGTAGCTCAGTGATACATCAAAAGTATTGAGTGATACATCAATAAACAGATCATGGAATGTTTAAAATAATTAGAAATGAAAACTCCTAATTTTTAGATAAATGAATATGATTCATTTAAATCACTGTTGTTGGAGAATATCTATGACACTGACAATATCTCCATTTTTAGCGACTAAAAGATTAGTTAGTAGATCATTGTCATTAGAGAATCCCATTTGAATCATAAGTTCAACAGCTTTTTGAATTTTCGGGTTAGGATGATAAATTTTCTTTTCTTCCGGTAATTGAGGATAGATTGGTGCTGATGCGTTTTTCGGCTGCTCTTTAGTTTCCGCCATTACCTAGAGATAATTTTTTATCATTAATAAATTATCAATATTTATTTATTCTTTTATTTTATTTCGTATCAAATAAATTTAACTCTTACCTCTTTGATAACAGTCCACTCTGGATCACTGTGCCCATCTCTTTCTAATACATATTCAACATTTTTTTTACTAGTATTAGGCTCATTATTCATTCTTTTTTCGGAACTTGAAGAAACACTATTTTGTTTGTCAGTATCATTCTTTTCATTGAAAGTTTTTGGAGTAGCAGTCCCACTATTAGATTTAGAAGTGCTAGGAGTTGGAGATTCAGCTGTGCTATTGACATCACTATTCGAATTAACTTTTTTTTTATCATTATTTGAAGAAGTAGGCTCTTGGTGATCTGTTTTCATTTGTATGTTTGAATCAATTCTCACTGGATCCAAGAAGTGATACAAACTTTGGCCTAAGATATTGAGGATGTCATTATGGCGTATTTTACGTTCCGGAATTCTTTGTGAGTTTGAACATTTTTCTTGATTATCTTTTACTTCTGATGCAGATTGTTTTTTTGTTTGATTTTTATTCTGTTCTTGTGTCTTTTGATTCATTTGATTTTCTGTCTTGGTCATTTGAATTAGTGGTTCTGTTAAGTCTTGTGTCAATCCATTCATATATTCTGTAACTGAATTCATCATACTTTCTAAATCAGATGTGATTGGACAATTTGAAACTCGTTTATTATGTTTTTCCAATTTTTTTCCCGCACATTTATAACCTTTGTTTTTATTTTTTACTTTTGCTTCATCATCATCATCATTATCATCATCGTCGTCATCGTCATCGTGACATGATTGGGAATGTTTTTTTGCAAATTTATTCATGTGACGCATAAATCGTTTTCCAAAGCGTGCTTTAATATAAAGAGGATTCACCAAACGAAGCATACAATGTTCTGGATGTAATCCTTGAGACTGACAAGAAGAGCAAAGGTCAAAATCTGGGCATTGGACACATTTGAATCGAAATCCACGAATAAGACCATTGCAACCATCACATGTAACTCCTACATGAAGTGTCGCTGGTGATACTGATGGACAAAATTGAACATTTGGTTGATGATCATGTAGAATTTTTACATAGATCTTGCGAACTGGATCTGTTGATGTTTCATTCAAAGCAAGTACTAATTCTTCATCGCTGGAGATTGTTATCATGTCACCATCAGAATCTAAAATTGTATACATATTACATTATTATTATTATGTAAAATTGAAATTATTATTAAAAAAAATGTCAATTAATTTCATGACAAATATAAAAAATAAGAACGTTATAAGTTAATGGAAAGCTGGGTTTAGCCTAGGTTTAGTCTAGGACCTAGACTCTAAGTTGTAGTCATTAGGAAACAGATTACTAGGAAAGGGATGTAATAACTGATGTAATTTTTTCTTAAAAATAGATAAAAAATATAATATATATATACCTTTCCAATTAATTATAAATCGTTTTCCTTTTAAATGGGGGCAAATAACTTGCAACTTTTCACGAAGATACTCAAAATTCATTACAACATCTGAATCAATCCCAAATCTTCGAACTTCTTGTTTGGAAGATTCTTCATCTTCTTCCAGATAAACTTTGAAATTCACAATTCCAGCCATTATTTTGCTTTAAAATAAAAAATTTATTATTATTTATAGTTAAATGTAAATTTATATACAATTAAAAGTATTCGAGAAACGAAATATACTTCACAAATAAAATTCGATATTACTCCGTAATTTCTTACAAACTGACAACTGCGTCATAAAATGATGATGTTTTTATACACCAAGCCATTGTAAAGTGGTGGGAGAAAATGCGTCGCTGACTAGCGATTCTATGTAACGCGCCATGTTTTGAAAGTTGAATAATCCGATGATATTTCAACTTTTTTTTTCATACTTATTGTATTAAAATTTTGTAAAATTTTAAAGAAACTTTTTGAAAATTATAGAAAAAATATAGAAACTTTATTGTTTAAAGTATAACAAAAATATGAAGATAAAATATAAACATGTTGCATTTGAAAACAAAGTATCAAAAAAATCTTTATTTATCGAATCATTGACCGCCATATTTAGATGAGAAGTCATATTGGAGACCATAAAGATCACGTGGTTTAGTGCGATTTGTTGACTATCTTATGATTCACAATTAGTTGCCGATGAAATTAAATAATTTTCATCATCATTCTTATGAGTCATATTGGCTAAGGCTAATAATCTCGTATCATCTAGAACTTTCTACAAATTTTCTGTTGAACATACTAAAGACAAACTATTTCATTACGATCATTAATTTTTTTTCTGACTCAATAATTCACTCATTTCATTTTTCAATGAAACACATTACGTATGAGATGTATGTATCTCTGTATAGAAAAATATATTATAATGTTTCATTTTCTCAGATAATCACAATTTTTTTCTTATTAAGTCAGTATATCAATATTGAATAACTTGATCTATGTTTTAAAATTAAACCAAAATTTAAGAATTCATTAAAAATGCATAAAATGTAAACAATATGTTTTGAAATATTTCTAATCAATTTTTTACTACAACTAATTTAATAATGTTAATTAAAGATACTTAAAAGTAAATAAATTAAAGGAAAGTTGCTTTGAGGTCAATACTACTAAAAAAAACTATTCAAAAAGATACTAGGATAAATTAAACAAATTAATTATATCAAAATGAAGATAATCTTATGTCACATTAAGCTGTCAGAGAGCATGAACAAAAAAGATAAATAATAGGATGTGTGAAATCACAGATTTATAGATTGTATATGTGCATTAAAGTGAATTTAAATGTACATGTTACATGCAATAAAAATGGTAATCTTTTATTTTAACTTTTAGTCAAAGTCGGTATACTGACTTCACTATTGTGAACAATACCAATAAACTTGTACCAATACTCTTCAAACTGAAGTATATAATGATAAATTTTAATAAATTGCTTAAAGTGTTGATGGTGTTTTTAATTTATAGTGATCTTAGTTTAATACTACTATGCTTAGATCATTGTCATTCATCTTTTTATCAGTTTCTTATATTGGATGTTTATGATAAATATAACACATCTGGTGTTATACTTCTATCTTATGAGAATGATGATGGTAAATTGATATTTTGATGATATGTTTTTTTTACATTATTAACAAATATAATTATTTTATTAATTTATTTCTTTTGCAGCTTTTGAATGGAGAACATTTGTACAAACAACAGTCAAGTATTTATCGAATTATAACATCATATCTACCATAAAACACATTGAATCTTTAGAAGATGAAATAAAATTATTTAGATATCGTATAGATCGTCCAATGGTTGTTGTATTTTTAGAAAAAATCGAACATGTTAAATTATTGGAGACATGGTGTCAAAAAGTAGATATGGGCTATCCAGTCTGGTTATTTTTATTTACCGGTTTACAGGGCACGACAATTTATAATTATTATAAAAATGTAAATACTAACACATTCTCTTTAAAGTTTAATACTGAATTGATAGTCTGGTGTTGTCAGCACCCAAGATATATTTATGAATGGTGGACTATTGATGGTAAAAATTTAAAAAGACGTCTATTAGGTATTTGGCAGAAGGAAACAGGACTCGTTTTCACCAGTAATCGTTCTCTTTATGACAGACGAGGTTCTCTTCACGGATTACCATTAAGAATTACTTTTTCGAGAGTATATTGATATTATTTAAATTTTACCATCGTAACAGGACATTTTTTTAATCCTTTTAAAAAATTTTTTCTCTTCTAGGGATCAGCATTTTTCTATTTCACAAATAATACACTAGATGGATATATGGGAGAAATTGTAACTGAATTGCAATACGCAATGAATTTTTCAATCAATAAATTGATTGAAAATGATCGATTTGGCATCTGGAATGATCATCAACAGAAATGGACTGGAATGGTCGGAGTTATTTCACGACAAGAAGCAGATTTAGGAGTTGGTGAACTTTCAATGACTAATGATCGACGTGAAATAATAGATTTTACATTACCTCTTTACATTTCACCATGTAGGATTTATTTTAAACAAATGGATAATCGAGCTATTCATTTGTCTGCTTATTTCAAGGTATTTATAAATAAATTATGATTATTTTATTAAATTATATTATTCTACTGCAAAAGATTAAAAATCAGTTATTTAAACAGTTATTAATAGTTAGAAAAAACAAATGAGCGTATAAATATTTTTT
Organism: Chelonus insularis; assembly: GCF_013357705.1. Classification (NCBI taxonomy): domain Eukaryota; kingdom Metazoa; phylum Arthropoda; class Insecta; order Hymenoptera; family Braconidae; genus Chelonus; species Chelonus insularis. The sequence goes on from NW_023276522.1 coordinate 833,462, forward strand.
AAGGCTTTCTCGGTAGATATTTGGATTTCAATATTGATTATTATAGCAATAAGTCCTCTTTTATTGGTCACTATGAGAGAAAAAATAAATATTAAACCCGTGAAACAATGCATTGTTGAAAATTATCTTTTAGTTTGGGGCATTTTTTGTCAACAGAGTATACCAGGTTATTAAATAAAACAATTTATAATTTTTTTTTTTTAGACGTTTATACTCATTTATGTTTCCTATTTTTAGAGTTTCCATCCAAAATGTCACTTGCAGTAGCTTATTTTTCCATTTTTATTACAAGTATAGTTATATCTGCGACTTATTCTGCTGCTATTACCAGTTATTTAGCTGTATCAGATCCTCCACCACTCTTCAGTTCAGTTGAAGAATTTATTGCTGATGGAACGTACGAATTATCGGTACTCCAAGATGGTGCAAATTACGATCTATTCACAGTATGTTTTTTCATGTTTTGCTTGATATTTGTATCAATACTTGATCTAGTTTAAAATATTATTTTTTTTTGTTCACTTAAATTTATAATTATTTATATTATTTTTTAGCATTCTGAAGATCCAGTGATGAAAGAATTGAGAAAAATTATGGTTCCAAGAAAATCGTTGCCGAAAACTAACAATGAGGGATTCTTACAGGTAATAGAATGATGAGTAAAATGTATAATAAATGTTAATATAATTATTTTACAGTTATGTTATAAGAAAGTGGCGTTCTACGCAAATGATGCGCTGAAGAAATCGGTAACCATTAACTTACCATGTGAAATTGGTTTCATCGAAACAGGAAAAATTGACAGTATAGCAATGATTCTACCACACAATAGTTCTTATACTGGATTGATTAATTATCAGTAAGCCTCGTCACCATATTTTTAAAAAGGAAAAAATGTTAGTTTATTGTTATCGATTTTTCAGAATTAACCGATTTAGAGATAATGGAGTTTTAAGGCGATTAAAACGAAGATATTTACATAGATCACTGACTATAAGTGAGTTAAATATCAACAATTCATTAGATATTCAAGGAGCTGCACCTGTTTTTTTAGTTATCGCTGGAGGTTTATGTACCTCTGCACTTGTTTTTATGCTTGAAAAAATTCACTTTCTCTATTTCAATAAATTCTTACAATGGTTTTTTAATCCAACTAAGTCAAGCAATTTAAATATCATGAACAAGTTTGATAATAGTGAGTTTAAAAATGCCTATACATTTGATTATAAAATTCATAAAAAACAACAAAAACAAAGTAAACGAAAAAAAGAATTTAGAGTTAATGATCATCTAATTCACGTTGATAAATTATCCTTCTACGTTTAAAAAATATATATATGTATATATCAAGAATAATTCCATTTAATACAACTAAGTCTACATACATGTACTTACGATTTATTTTGTAATATTTTGAGATGTGTGACTGAGCACGTGTTTCATTTCCGTTTTTAACCTGCAGCGGAAGTATCCTTTGTATAATTTACCGTCAACTTATTAAAAAAACTACTTGCGTATTTCCTTTCAATTTTGGTCATCATAAAGTTAAATATCATATTTTATATATGAGTATAAATATACGTCAGTATTTAAATAAATTTAAAAAAAATTTTTTTCTTCACAAAATTATTATTTGAATGCATTTCTAATATATACATAAATATATACAAACTTTATTACAAGTATTAAAAAAAATATTGACACATTCCAGTGAATAAATTTATATCAAAGTACAATGTAACTAATGAGCTCGCCATAAATGGTGTTGACTTGAAATCATGTAGAATGTTCAGATAGATTTTTCGTTGCAATCAGTACATGGCCTTGGGGGTGTGGTCGTTTTATGTTTAATTTTTACTTCCCACTCGATTATGCACTGTAGAAATAAAGCTAAATTAACATTGGGTAATTAATTTTTTTCTTATAATGATACATATATAAACTCAAACTTATAAACTAGACTATCTATTTAAATATTGAAAAAAAAAAAATTATAAAACCATGAATAACTCATTAATGGATTAAATCCAATGTAAATTTACAACTAATCTATAATACCAAGTCGCTAAATCATTTTTTTCTATATTTAAAATCGAAAAATTAAAAAAAAAATTCTTGCAATGAAATAGTCAATACCATAACAATCAAGTAGAAAGTATCATCATTATAAATAAAAACATTAAAAGGAATTTTTGACGCCTTCACGATAAAATCAGCAAAAAAAAATTGCGAATAAAAAATTTAAATGCTTAAAAGTGGGTAGTGGTCTATCAAGTAATATTTAATAGTAATATGATAGTATTAGTGTTGTTTCAAGTCGTCAACTACAAAGTGAATATGTGTCTCTTATTACGTGCTCGTTACTCTGTATCATTAAATTATGCGCGAAAAAAAGAGGAAGGGGAAGAACGAGGCGTCGTTTCGCATCATGCCCCACCGATTGCTTAAGTAAAGCTACAGGAGTAGAGATGCCGATGGAAAGGAAGAGGTGAATAACTCAGCTTGGCATCGCGCCATTGCGTTTCCTTTTTCCCAAGTTATACCACATCATCCAGTATCCAGTAGTAGACTTTGTGTCGGCAAATAAACAACTCGTATGTCAGTTGATCAACACACTGCTTAGTTACGTTTTATTTTTTGTTCTAATTTTAACGACTTTAAACTTATAAATATTTATGGTGTTATACGATTTTTGTGAATTGTCCATTCGTATAATTAATTCAAAACTTCACAGTTATTTTTAAGTATTTGTTATTTATATATAATTAATAATAATTGGTGAGTTTTAGTGAAAAAACTTACTTTGCGTGACATTTGGTTCATACTGTTTATACTGATGAGATAGAAAAGAAAAAGTTCATATTAAAATATAATCAATTGAATAAACGTTCTATGTTGTAATGTGTCTTTAATATTTTCTGTATATTGCCCACGCGAAAAGTCACAAGCAACCCACGTTATTTAAACCAATATATGATTACGACCTTCGACTTCTGCATTTCAGCATGACCTATAGGCTTGAGATAAATATTATATACAACTTGGAAATTCATTCTCAGCATTTTTCTTTTCTTTTATAAATACGTTTATGTTTAAATGTGTTGAAAAATACAATCCAATTAATTTTCTCAGCAATTTTTTCTTCAAAGATAACGGTAATATTTGTTGAATTAATTAATTATAATTAATCATAAAGTTCTTGAATGGTTTAAGCAATAAATTCAAATAAAATTTGTTTTGTTTATATTCGTTGTTGAAAACAAATTTTCTATTATCATTGCGTCATTTTAGGAATTTTGAGTTTTCATTTTATTTTTATACTTGAGTTAATACATAATTATGAAAGCCAAGTTTACATAAAGTACATTATACAATTACAAATTTTAATATAACTGTAAATATTTGTTTTTTCGTGTGTGTCAGTGAAAGTGACTATTATTATGTCTATAACATAAATTGAATTTTCATATATCTTTACTACATATCTATATGCTTCGTTTCATATTTATTTATATTTTAAAATATAAGAATGTCTAATTACACAACGTAAAAATTTCCCTATTAGAAATATACCAAAAAATCATTAGTTTTAAACTGATAATTTAATTACAGAATTTAAATCGCCCATTTAATTCACTTTTACCATAAACATGGTTTATCGAGGTCAATTACAAACGGATGATCCGAGAAATGTGCCAAAATTGGTGCGAATAACACCTTTGAGAGCAAGCAGAAGTGAGATACGAACACCGCCACAACCAACAAATCTTGTAAAAAAAAATCAAAAGACCAATAAAGATATCAAATCACCAAAATTACGAAATATTAGTGAAATACGAGAAAGTGTCTTAAACAAATTGCCAGAGAAAAAATGGAAAACTTCATTATCTAAAGAAGTTGGAAATGTTAATGTCAAGACTGTTTATCTATCACCACATACACGACCACCTTCCAATTCTATGCTTGCTAATTTAAAAGATTTAGAACGTTTGCAAAATATGGCATTGATCGAAACTGACCGACTCAACGATATTAATAAATCAGTGATCAATAATGATGTAGGTATCACAACAAAAATGTTGGCACAAAAACTTTTACAAGTTTCTCGTCTCGATTCAAGTTGTCAAAAGTCTGTTAATAATAAACATCGAGAAGAATCAACACTTATTCAAGATCAACCGCAAGCTCCAGCACGAAGAAAAAGAGAAAATCGGCAAGTGTCAATGAATCGACAAGAATCACTCCCTAATCGTCCGGACATTTTAGATGGATTAATAAAAGAGTCTAATCGGCAATTGGAATTATTAAAAAAAGATTTTAAAACTGAAAGTTCTGTACGACTTGACTCGGATTCTGAGAGTGAAGATAAAAAAGGTCAGTTATATACAAGTATATATTATTAGATAAATTTTTAATTATTGAAAAAAATCACATAAAAAATTCTATGTGTTTATTGATTAAATATGTTAAAGCCAATGATTAATACGTATAATACAAATGTTCAGCTTGTTCAGCTTTTTATATTATATTATTAGTAAAGTTCAGTTTCCAACTAATATTGATCGCTGGTTCTTCCTGTCCCCACTACGATAATAACATAAATTGTCCCCTCTTTGTACCAAACTGATGCTCTCCCGATGTCACCCATATGCCGGCAACTGTCAGTACGAATGTAGCTATCAAACTGTTTAGATTTTTCAAAGTTTTCTCACAACTATCAATAAGTATGTTACTTGATCATTAAACTTATCGTTATTTTTATAAGAAAACGTCTTTTAGTGATGACTAAATGATTATCAGTTTTTCGATAATGGTTTTGTGTGACGTTTGTGAGAATAGAGGTGAGCATTTATTTTTGTTATATTAAATAACTAAAATATTTAGTCAATAGCTTTTGTTTATAAGAAATAATTGATTTATAAAAAATTATCACATATTAAGATAATGATGACAATTATTGATTTCATTGACTGAGAGAGAAATTATAGTCATGAACTCTTTGAATGAAGGCGCCTGCTTATCACAAACTGTTCAGTAAAAACACGAGGCTATCGAGAAAAAAGACAAATTGTTATCTATTAACTCTTAACTCTGGAAATAACCTCGATATGTTGTTATAATGGTTTATTCATATGCTGGTTAAGATATAATCACAAATTGTAGTAGAAAAATTTTTGTATGAGAATACCATACGGGCGTGTCCCTTCAATTCTTTAATTTCGTAAAGAGTATTATGTCTTGACAATTGTACACATATTCAATTTATCGACACTCTAATACTTTTTATAATAATATCCCATATAAATAGCATTTTTCATTCATTTTCAATTCAAGACAGATAAATATTAATAAAAATTAATATAATTATTAATAAAAATCAATTTTAAGAAATTGTTAAATTGTGAAAGTAACTAATCGTTTCAAACGTCAATACGTAATAAAATTAAGAATATTTATATATTATAGGAAAATATTTAATGTGTCTAAAGAAAATTTTGATTTTTACGCTGTGTCGTCATTTTACAAACACATTAATAAGTATTGTTATTTCCGAAAATTTCAACAATTTCTATAATTATCTACTATTTCCTTAATTATTATTATTATCAATTTAATTCCTATACATCAATTAAAAAATAACTACTCATAATAATCATATTGAAAACAAAAACAGAAATAACATATTATGTGATTCCAATAAATCCCTATTTAAAATCATCTAAAATGGTGCTTTCATTTTATTTATTATGCAAAGCAAAGGCTAGTACCTTGACGATTCACTTACAAGGCCATTGACGCGTCACCAGAGCATTGCACCGTGTCTCATCACTAAGGCTCTCAACATATAGGTACTTATCTTGCGTACATTACGTATACATGACTTTTCTCTACAGTAGATTCATTGTAGCTCATTCGTTCGTGTCTTGGCAAGAATAATCAGCTAACTGTATACAGACACAATGGTTGAGGCCAGTCGGTACGCATCGTTGATTCTAATTATGCAAACAGTTCTCAACTTATAGTCAAAGCTAGTCAACTTGATCATTTTTTAATCTCACTTACGTTTCATACTTTATGTTATATTTAGCTCTTCTAAGTACATAGCACATTTTCTTTTATTAACATTCATTTAATATCAATTCATTTATACAAATATACACTCATTCTACACAACATATAGGCATTGATATGATAGGTACCATGAAAATGATATTTATATTTAATTATACTGTTATAATATCTTGAAAAAATATATTAAAAAATTAACTAGTCTATTATATTATATTGATCATTTTTTTACTAAATAATATCAGGTTTAAAAAACGGTACATTCAACATGTAGGAATACTAATCATTAGACAACAGAAGAACACCACTATAATAGGATGACTTCATGTATATTTGTTACATCTATATCAATCATATTATAAACATACATACCTTCTACACATTTTCAGCTCTATCTAAATTTGGAGTTAATACCAATGCTCTATTTTTAATTTTATTTCTTCACTAACTCTGCAAACGATCTGGATATACAAATCCTATCGATAATAATACATTTATATTACATTTTTTAGATTTTTCGAAGAAAATGTTTCAATAAATATAATAATATTTACCTTTTTATGACAGGATAAATTTAAAATTATACATTTACTAAAAAAGATGTTAGATGTTATTGGATGATCATCGAATAAGATCACTTATGTTTCATGTCAACCCAGGGTAGAGAAAAGCGGTTGTACAATGGTAGTGTGTAAAATACATCAATTGAAGTATTTTGAGGTGTTGGTCGGTTTATTTTTTTCTTGACATTCCCTTAGCCTGATCTCACTCTCATTTTTATTTCTTGAAAAGATATTTTATTTTACGTCCAGTTAATTGAAAGTGATGTATGCTATAATAGCAATAAAATGTTATCATATAATTATGACAAAATGAAGAAAATATTATGAATAAACACCAAAAAAAAGGTGTGTCTATGATGAATGTTTCGAAAAAGAAATGCATGCTTAACTATATTACTCATATATGCACGTGCATTCGTAACCACTGGTCACATACAAGAAGAAAGACAAAGAAAATAGTACGAGAAAAAAAGAAATAGTTGAAGTTGTATTGGTTAATAAAAGCTGCGCGCGGCTGTTTGTCTCTACACATACTCCCTCTAACTCCCTTTTTATACAATATTATTGTATCGCCACACACGGCGTCGTTAGCGTCGTTTTTCTCCAGTTGTTGATGAGAGACCGCTTAGAGTACATGTTTATTTTTTTTATCTTTTTGAATTCAATAAAATAGTTACTTAGTAATCAAATGTATGTGTATATTATTTATTAAATAAATAATTTTTATTTTGTGCATAAAATAAATCTATAAACGCTATTAATATATTACAATTTTCATACATAACTGATTGTCTGTGGTTTCTCTTAAAAAAATATGCTCGCTATTGTTGTCGGTTTTTTTTATTTCTATTTTCAAATTCTTCGATTTGAACTTCAAATGGTTATTGAACCGAGTAAATATAAACTTTCAAAATTTGTTGTATAAATTCAATGTTAAAGAAGGTATTTTAATGAGTATTTAACCATAAAAGAGCAATGATAGCATAATGATGATGGAAGGCATGGAACTTAAAGAATAGAATTGCGAGTGAAAGTTAAGTCTACTGATGATAATAATGCCCAAAACATTTAAGAACAATGGGACAAGAGATAGATTCCAAAGGACAACAGTGTTTCGGTAACATTAATTATATGTATAATTACTGTTTTCATTGCCTTCTACACTATTTTAATTTATGTAGTTCTATTTTTATTTTTCATTATTAATATATATTTATTATTTATTATTATCTGTTCGAATTTGAGAACTATCAAAATTATTTGTTAACGTTTTTTTTCTATAGTTTTTTTTTTGCAATTTCCATCGCAATCACACTTTATTTTTTTCACGAAGTTTCTAGTAATTATTTGCATTATTTACTTTATTGACCATCCAAGTTACTATTGAATTAGGTGACCCCCGACTTGATCAGACATTAGGAATCCAACATTAATTATTTATTAGTTCGTATTACAATTTTCTGTCCAAAGACTTTTTTTCCTGTTAGATTGATACGGAAATGATTATAATTGTATATTCTACATTTTTTAATCATACAGTTTTTACATATTTAGTTTGAATGTCAAATTTTTAGTAGGACATTTTATCAAATATATTTATCAATTGTTAAGCTTGATGTTTTGCAGAAAAAAATGCAATGATATTTTTTTTCTTTGATAACAATAACGAATAATGGCAATTTGTTGTCAATGACAATATCTTGAAATCAATATTAAAAACACTCGATAGTTATTTTTGATAATTATTTTTTAGTTACATATGAACATTGGAAACAGTTTAAATAATTTTGACTACGACTGTATGATAATGCGTACTTTGGTTAAGAAAAATTTCTTATCAATTCATTTATAATTTTAGACCTCAGCTTATGGAATAAAAGCATAAGTCAACGATGGAGAAAACTACGAAGAAGATGTTCAGTTCAAGAAACTCCAGAGCCTCAAGAGGAATCACTAATTCAAGATGGTGGATCGAAAATTGGTATTATTCATGGTGTTAGATCCACACCAACTAGTAGAGAAGCTTCTCCGGCACCTAAATCATCGAGAGATAGGAATTCACCGAAAAAATTACTTCAAACGAGTTCACTTCGGTTGCCAGGTATAAATATATAAATAGGTAATGAATAATATTTTTAAATTGAACCATTTTTGTAACCCGATACAATTCATTAGTTTTCGTAATAGAATTTAATAAAAATCTTTAAATTTTAGACAGAGAAAATTAAGTAGCATAAATATTTCTTTCAGGAGCAAATAAAGGGATTGCAGATATTCAGAACGTATTGCGAAGTAAATTGAGTAAAATAAATGCTGGTATAAGAAAACGCAAGGCTTTAAGTGTGTCTGAAGTGTTTCCACCAAAGGATAATGTTTCGAATTTCTATGTTCCAAGTCCCCTTTCAAGCTCAACCAGTGACAAATATGATTCAAGCGTTGAGCCCACTTCATTATCTATGTATGCTTTGAATGAAAAACTCTCCACACTCGCAGAAGTGAGTGCTCCTAATTCTCCACGGTGCTATATAACCAATGATAATGAAAGAACCTTTTGTACTTCATGGATTCATGGCCAAACACGTGAGGAAAGTGAGGATGAATGTATTTACGAAAATACAGCTTCTTCAGATACTCTTCGGAGATGTAATTCAGAACATAATGGTAATCATTCATACCAAAATGTTCGATATCATCGACCACGTCGGTCTGTTGTCTACTCGGATTCAGAGACCTCGAATTTGTCCTGTCCATGTCCTAACGATAATTCGTACGAAAACATTAGATTTGAAAAAAATGCTAGGCATCAACGAATTCCTTCTGCAGATGAAGTTAATGAAATTCACATTCCTCGTGTTAGATCACGGAAAAGAAGCACTGATTTTGTAATTGGTGGTCAAGTATCGAACTACATGGTAAATTCGAATCATCACAATACTGCCAACGAACAAGGTCCATCGAGTTTAGGGACAGATAAAAATTCAACTATTAAATCTAAAGTAAGATTAAGTTCTCGAAGTGTTGTCAATATTGCTGGATCAACTAGACAAAATTTAAAGCCATGGCAGGCAGGTCAAGAAACGGATGAAGGGTTAAATTCTGATTCAGAACTTGAAGATATTCAAGAATTAGTTGAGAATGAAGAATCTCGGTTTTGTACTCTACCAAGACCTGGTAAAAATACAGCATCTTTCACTATTCTTACTGCGCGTTTTTCTAAGGGTCCAGGACACAAAGGACTTGGATTTAGTATTGTTGGAGGAACTGATAGTCCTAGAGGAAATATGGGGATTTATGTGAAGACTGTTTTTCCTCATGGCCAAGCAGCTGATTCGGGTACGGTTAAAGAAGGTAAATAATTTATATTAATTGTATATTGTTAGAAAAAGAGGAATAACAAAAGAAAAAGAGGAGGGGATAGAATTTCAGTACTATCAGTTGACTATTTTCTGTTATACTTTATCAATTTTTTTTTTCTCAGGAGATGAAATACTATCGATAAATTCAAAGCCCTTGCATGGAATGACTCATGCTGAGGCGATCGCAGAATTTAAAGCTATAAAAACTGGCGACGTTGTACTACATGTAGGCCGAAGAGTCACAAAAAGGAAAAAAGAAAACGTTGGTGCTGGGAACTCTAGTGTGCGAGAAATTGTAGAGTAAATGATTGATTGACATAACTATGAAAAACTTTTTTCTCTATAAAGGTAATCTACCTGTTAAAGTTAAAAATTTTATTTCATTCAAATTTTTTTCTTTACAAATTTATTGGTTGACTTTTTGACATTCTATTCATTGAGTTATTGATTTTTCAACGTTATAATGATGATTTTTTATAAATCAATATCTTTACAATATTGACAACAATTATATACAACATTAAAAAAAAATTTTTTAGTACAGTTAATAATGCTTTTAGAAAATATTGAAAGAAATATTTGTTGTATTTTTATTTATATTAAATTTTAGAAAATCATGAAATAATCAACTGCGAAAATTCAAAAAATACATGAGTGTTGTTACTACGATTTATTTAACAAATGTTATATACATTAAAGATCAACTTTCAATTATCATTTATTGAAAAAGAAATGATAGTTTGAGAACAGTCAAGTTCATTAATTAATCCAAAGTTCATGAAATGGAGAATTTTTTAATTTTATATTTGTAAAAATTACCCAAAGATAAAATCCAAAAATACTTTTATTATCATTATGCTGAAAAATCCAATATTTTTCATACATTATAATTGTTATTTTTTATAAAACAAAAAAAAAAAGGTTATTAGTATCTAGTCTACTAGAATTGTGCATAATATAATCCAAAAATTGAATCATTTAACTGGCACAACAATGAAAAAATTATTCCTACATTCGATTAAATCTTATGTATGATATAATGAAATAGCACAAGATTGATCACTTAATTTATAAATAACTATCATTGTAAGAAATATGTAAGAAAAGAGTCAATATTTTTTAATTTTTTAAACTAAATAACGTTTCGATGTCTGAACAACCAATTTTTATTGTTGTTTCTATGCACTACTTACTATGAGATAGAAATTGCTGAAATTTTATAAGAAAATATATAACACTCATTTAATAGATTTTTCAAATAAAAGAACATCGAAAAATCATTAGAGTATAATCGTATAAGATAGTATCTTATTGTATTAAAACTTTTTTATTACATTTATACATAATGAATTGCTTAATTTAAAGAAAAAAACGTATACTTTTGGAACATATATTTTTTGAATATCCTTAATGATGATAGGTGAATCAATCTATAATATACAATTTTGATTCGCTCTACGAATTGAAATTTTAATAATTATTGTTTAAATGGCCAGTTGAACGATTAGTTAATTAAAAGAAATTTTTCATGTAAAAGATAGATTGCATATTCTATATAATAAGGGTTATAATAGTCGGATGCTTTATTTTGTTTATATGAATAGACATTTTAAATAAATTACCAACAACATTGTTAAAGTATCATTAACATATATACATTTACCATTATTTAATTTAATAATATTATAATCAAAACATAAATATCTATAAACAATTAAATATTTTACTAATAACTTATAATTAGAAAAATTTATTCAAATAAGAGCGTATTTGTTTGAACAAAATAGAAACTTGATAAAAAATAAAAAAAATAATTCGAAGAACAAGTACATCATTTCTGCCCACTAAAAAAATTATTGCTTTATAATAAAAATAATTCAAACGAATGAAATTGGTTGGTAAAATATTTGTTAAATAAATAACAGTCCATTGAATAGGGAATACTATATGATATATTCTTTATAAATTATAACAGATAATTGTTGGTGGTATCAAAAACAAAAGCAATATATATTTCGTCTTCCACTGCAGTTAAATGTCGAATTCACATATTTTATGAAATAATTATTATTTAAACTGACATTCCAACGAAATTTTTACAAATAAAAAGTCTTTTATATTTTTGAAATAGTATCAAGGAATTAAAATTTGGAACATATATTACAAATATTAATATTACATGATATTAATGTATTAAAAAATTAAGTATTTTATAATGAACAATAAAAAATTTTTATTATCAGTAAAAAACAAAATTTTTTATTTAATTTGTCAATTTTTGAAAATATACGATTCAAAATGATCTGAAATGATATTTTCTATGTATTCTCAAATATGGTGAATTAAAATTTATGATTCAATGAAAATGGTGCGTAATATTAATAAAGTTTTATTATTCAAAAAATAGATACATAAAGATAGTATAATCTATAGTACTTTTAATAATAATTTATTATTACAATTCAATAACAAAGACTAATAATAAGGTAATTCAAAAATAACAATAAATGATACCGAATGAATATAAAGAGGGATAAATTTTTTGATATTGGTAAATATTTTTTTTTTCAATTACATTTTAATAAGAAATATTTTTTATTAAAAAATCACGTAACTTTATTAATAATTAAAATAACTTTTATTACTATCAATGTAATTAAAAACAATTTGACCTCATTTATCTTTATTCCAATGTGTATTTTTTTCTTTCACAATATCAAATTTTACATAATTATGGTTCTCTTAAAAATCATACTTCATTTATATGTTGATGAATATTATATGCCCTACCTCCTCTACGTGATTCTTTCGGAACAATGGGAAGATTATTACTGTTGTTATTGATAATTTTTTGGTTAATAACATGGTCTATTGGTTGTTGGACATAAACGTAATCAGTTCGAGCTTTATATGAGTGGCCAATTCTTTCAGATGTTTTCAAAATATTATCTTGAGCACTTAAAATTTGTTTGAATCTTTCGTCATTATTTTCCTCTGACATAGTCTGTTTTTCATTCATATTGCGGGCATGTCTAAATGACGAAGAATTGGTGGATTCTTGACGTGTAGCAGCTACCGGAACGGTGTCCTTATTACTGTTGGAAACATTCATTTTCGGATTGAGATTGAGGTCGAGCCATTTGGAGAAAAGCGCAATGCCTTGTTTAGCACTTGCAGAAAATACTGCTAGTAATTCGCCTGGATTGATACCCATATCATCATCTTCTTCATCCTCTTCGTCTTCTTCTTGAGTACTGTCATTATTTTCAGTTGAGCTTTCCACTCTGAAATCATTTATTATAACTGTTAAAAAATAAGCATTACATTCGAATAAGTTTACTGTAATATTTTGATATGTAAATTTATTTAATTGTGCTTTTTTTTTAAGTAAAAATTAGTAAACTTTGTACTTTTTGAATTTAAATTATTATCGTTATAAAAAAAAATACTGTTACTCACGGGAATCCTTGAATTTGTCTAACTATACCCTGATGAAAGTTAAAACATCCAATAGCATAGGTAGCTTGTGGTGTACGCATTAAAGCAGGTTCAATCACTAAACATCCATCATAACCAGATTGTTCTTGGTTTTTAATCGATGTAAATTTGGCACATAATTGAGCCAAATCAGCAAGTAAATTCATACAAGTTGGTTTGTTAGCTGCATCAGCTAGAAAAGAATCCATATTGATTATTTATTAAATCAATATATGAATGACAAATGTTTGAATGATAATGATTAAAATGAATGAAAACATGTACCAATTTTAATTGTAGCATTGTGCACTGGATTATCACCATAATTGAGATTTAACGAAATATTTTCTTCCTTTTGTTTAATGTTAACGCATGCTGGCCCTCCAAGATCAATGGTCGATGTTAAATTTAAATCAACGCAACATAAACATCCAGACGTTTGGCAGAGGCATTTGGATTGAGAAACTGATGATCTGGCTTCTGTATCATGAAGATCCCATGATAATAAAGTTTCTATTAAACATTCAAGATAAATACAGTATAAAATACTAATCATAATAATATTTATTAATTTTATAATTTTTACAATAAAAGAGAAAAAAATTAAAAAAACAAATAAAATTAAAAAGATATAACGAAAGTTGCGAATGCATGCATGACATTACTACTAATTATTATGTTTAGAAAACAATAGTTGAATATTAATTAAAAGAGAATGTTAATCTTACCGAGTATTCCAGCAGACGAGACAGCAACAACTGCAAGCAAAAGGATGAGTAACAACTTTACTGCCATTATTCTCGTGGCTGGATGTTCTTATGCGACTGCTCGATCGTCCAGTCCAAACGTTCCCGGGAGAAAAGATACCACAATCGAAGAGTATCGGCGCCACTCCTGAACGTTCACCAGAGACAACTATGTATCAGAAGTGTCAAATAGAAAGAAAATAATAAAAAGAGAAAAAACGAGAAAGAAAGAAAGAAGAAAAATGACAAGAGATCCTGCCTGGCGAAGGAGCAACGTTAAATCTGGTCAAACATCAGCCATGCTCTTCACGTATACTTACAATCGTTTGTCCAAACGAAATGTTGAGGCTGGATTGGCGGATAACCGATGGGGGGAGTGCGTCGTTGGATGAGGATACAAGTTCGAGGGATAGGAGACTACTATACGGGCAAAGAACCTCATTTAGGTTACCGGGTGACCCTCTTACCATGAACGCAATATTCTCTCTTCTTTGCAGTCAACACTCCTACGTATACATTCCCATTCTTAAATTACTCTTTCTTCGTAAATTACCTATTGTCTTTACACTCTCCGCTTTATTCTACCTGGATTATGTTATTTTATTTGCTTTATTTTACATATATAATATATTTGTTATTATTTAATTATTTAATATTGAATCTGGATACAGTCAATTGTTTATCATTACTTTAGGTATCTTTTAAAAATTAAAGTTTCAACGACAAACTAATTTTTAAAAAATACCAATAGATATCAATCAAACTAAACAAAAACTAGTTTAAATCAGGTATTTCATTAATATTATTTATCCAAGCGAGGCTACATATAACGGTGCATAAAAACTTATTTGCATATTGAAAACAATGACGCCATTTGAAAGTTAATACTTTTTCCTATTTGATGAATACTTTTTACATGAGCTTCATTTTAATAACTGTTATTTTATTATATTTTAATAATCTGAGAATAAATAAATAATTGATAACGTTGTATTTATAATTATTAGTCATAAAAAAAACTCAATAAAAATACATCTATTAATACCTGATCGGTCCTAAAATAACAATACTTTTCCTGACATTGGATTCCAGTATGAGATTAACGATCATTAGCCAAGGTAAGCCGCTTCTAACCACTACTTTCTTCGACCCACTGACCAGAGAAAGGTAGTTTGTGCCTCTCCAAATGCTAAGAAATTCCATCACTATTTTCAAATATATTAATATAAAAGAAGCTTCATCTATTTACTCATTTTGATAATATTTCCTAATATCTTTTTATGTCTTTGTATATTTGATTAATTTATTGAATTCCATATTAATGTGGATAAACTATATTATATCAACTTAGATATATAAATTCACACATAAAAAATTTAATTACAATAAGTAATTGTCAATTCAGCACGTGAACTAACATATTATTGTTATATCAGAACATTTCATACAAGTGAAATTTAGATAAAAAAAATTCAGTGTCAACGACTTTCAAAGTTTATGCTCAGGTGCTTTAACAACTTTAAGGTGTTATTTATCTAGAGGTACATTAGAATGCTTAATAATTTTTTACGTCAAGTTTGTTGGAGGTGGGTCGACCGACTTTTAAAGTAACCTCAAAGGGTGGGGAGTTGGCGGCATCTTCAGTTGAACATTGGTCTTCGTAAGATTAACAGTTGAAAAAGAGTTTTAAATCTGTGAAGATTGATAATCAAATCGTTACTCTCTTAGTTCATTTTTTTTCTTCATTCGTTTTTTTTCTAAAGTTGTAAGTATTAAATTAGATCATTTTTTATAATAAATATAAATATATAGTTTTAATTAGTATAATTTCACATATATAAATTATCATTAATATTATTAAAATCGGATAATATTATTGTGAATCATATTTTACTTAATTCAAGAATAGTGTTTTGTTTTTTTAATTGAGTTAAATAATGTACACGTGTAATCATTCTAAATCTAAATCATAATTTTTTACAATAATAATATTTTTTTAATCATCATTATAAAATGTAACAATCATTTAGAAAAAGGAAATTTTTTTAAGGTAGACAATTACTTAAACTTAGACTTTAATTCAGGTCAATTCGTTATAATCGTAAAGATAAAATAAAAATTCAAAGAATCCTTAGAATACATCAGTACACTAACTCAACTCTTTTATAGTTTTTGTCATAAAATTGCTTTTTTCAGATTTCTTTGTTAATATTCATTGAAAACAATGAAGTTATCAACGGTCTTCGAACTGTTACTAATTTGCTTGCTGATAGCATTTGCAGCTTACGGAAGAATTATAGGTAATCATTTTTTATAAATTATATTTGTCTTTAATACTTGATCTAATGATAATTTTTGATAATAATGAGAAAATTATTTTCAATGTGCTTAGATCGTGATGATATTAATCGTCGACTTATAAGATCAACGTATGGCCAAGATAAGCAAGATTTTCAAGGCATTAGTATCATGTCTCTGAAACAAGCAACCGAAAATGTCAATAAGTACTGTGTTTGCAGTCAAAATGTTTGCAATTGCTGTCGAGAGTTTCACATTTCTCTTGTTTCTACTAATCGTCGAGGTAACATATTTTATATATTTTATAATGAATTAAATAAAATATATGCCCCAAAATTTTTATAACTGTAAAACCGAATCATAGTAGATTCCCGTTACCTACTATACTGACTGTCTTCTAATTATATTCGATTACGGTTCCAAACGCTAGTCTTTAACGGGAATATCTTGAATTGCTTTCTTATATTTAGTAGAAAAAAAGAGATAGTTTCTAAATTTCTTCAATCTTTATTAAGATTACAAAATTTTTATATAGATAAAATTATTTTATATGAGATGAAAATTTTCAGGATGTGTTTCTCTGCAATACAGAGGTAGAAATGATTTAGCTGTTCAGTTGAGCTTTGGTGACAACATCTTAACTAGTACTGTAATTAATGGTAAGAGATTTAAAATTTAAAACCAATTATAGATTTTAATTTTAATTTTAAATGAATTTATTTTAGGTAAAAAAGCACGAGCCATTTGTGTTCCAATGCCCGGTGGTTATTCAAAATTCTGTAGTCGAATTTACTCAATCGAACGCGAGGATGATGATCACTTTAAAGCATGTCTTGGTTTGGAACTGCAATCAGCTTCTGAATTAGAAGCATCTATGCGTGTCAGTTGCTTTAGATTTGGCTCTGATGGTATTAAACTTCGTCCAGCGGAAGAATATCCACCTGAAATTGAAGTAAAACCTGCTGAAAATGATGAAAGCGATGACGATGATGATATTTTCGGATTGGATGATGATGATGATGATGACGATGAAGATGATGATACTCCATCGAAAAATACAGCAACACCGATAAGTCAAACGGAAGATGATGATGATGATGACGACGATGATGATGATGATGACGACTATACATTAGGATTTAGTGCCATTTTGAATTATTTTGAGGATGATGATGATTCTTCAAAGAAAAAGACTACAACATCTTCCCCTCTTTTAGCCTTCACTATTCCAATGATCAACAAAATTACAACAGAATTACCTGCTACTATAGAAAATCACTCTATCGTTCCAACGTTGAAACCTTCTAAAGGGGAAACCGTTACATCAAGTTCAGAGAACTCGGAAAATTTAGATAAACCAGAAGAAGAAACAACACATAAATTACACGATGAAAATACCGAAACATCTACACTCTCTGATTCTGAAGTCACTGAAGCAGCTATAGGAACAAGTTCCACTGAAAATTTTTCAGTTGTTGCTGAAGAGTCTAACGATGTTAAATACATAATGCCATCGAAAAAACCATTTACTGTTAATGAAATTAAAGTTGGTATAAAAGAAAAGAAACCTAGTATTACGTCAACTAGTGTCAATGCCATAAAAAATGAAATCAGTAAGCCTTTTGAAAGTGTAAAACCCAATTCTCAACATAATGAAATAGAAAATAGTCACAATGATAACGATGACGATGATGATGATTTTTTGAGTGCTACTAGTTTAGATGACAACGATGATGATGATTTTTTGAGTGCTACTAGTTTAGATGACAACGATGATGATGATGATAATAATAAAGAAACCCACTTAGAAGAACACAAAGATGATGATAAAGAAGAACATGATGATGAAAAACACCAAGAAAATACCAGTATTGAGAATGAAGATGAAGAAGATATTGTCGTTGATGATGATGAAGATGATGACGACGACGACGTTAAAATAATTTCAGCCTTGATTTCTGATGATGATGAACAAAAAAAAGGAAAAGGAAAAACAAAAAAAGTTCATCGAAACCGTAGCACAACTAAAAAACCAAACGATGAAGATTCAGATTATGATGATGATCTTTTATCACGAAATTTGAAAGAAAGAAAAAGTAGAAAAAGACAAAGTAAAATTTTGAGACTGCAATAAATAAAATTTTTTCTACAATTCAATTTATTTATTTTATGTTTATAGAAATCATTAATATTAAATAATAAGATTTTTCTAATAATAATACCACCATATTAAAATTGATTAAGATTCAATTATTATTTTGTAACAATAGTTAATCAATGTCTTTTATTGAAATTGACATTTTTTATGGTGTTCTACCTCTTTGTAAAATGTATATGAATAATATTTATATGTGTATAATAATTTATATTTTATGTATTTAAAGTAATGATATTTATATTTATATAAATTATGAACTTTGAATTATTATAATAATAAAGTGTTTAAAAAATAATATTTGATTATTTCATTTGCAATTTTATAACCAACTTGTTGATTTTAATATCTATTCAAATTAATGACCTAACGTCATTAGTATTTCTTTAAATTTATTGGTTTTTAGTGAGTTTCCAAAACAATTTTCAAAGAACAAAATAAATTTTTTACATAAATAATTTATTTATTATTGTCTTCAATAAAAATTTCTATCTCTAATGATTTTTCATTATCATTTATCGATATTATTGAAAAATATTTAATAACTTTCTATATATATTATACAAAAAATATATAAAAAACATTTCTGTCTTCGAGAACAGACTTAAACTTTCTCGAGAAAGTTTTTTTGCATTGAACATGTGCTAATTTCAATATATTTTAATCCTTCTTTACTAGTCAACTCTGCTGTTGACAGCACAGAGTAAAAAATTCTGTTACATTTATATCATTTTTTATTAAGCTATGACTGTTTGGAGTTTATCATCGTTTTTTTTCAAAGTTAATAATATCTTTTTATGGTTGTTAATTGTGTTAATATTTGTGTCTCCATTTTCTTGTTCAATTGAAACCATTTGTATAAATGATTCTATCAAAACCTTCGCACGTAAGTTATAACATAAAATTTGATTATTCATAATGTCAATAAGAATTATCATTTCGGAACAATCAATTATTAAAAGTAGCATAAACTAGTTTGTAGTGTTTGAATTTTATAAAACGTTTTGGGTTAAATATATTTGAATTACATATTTTTTATATTTTTGATTAATTTAAGTTTTTTATCAGCTACTATTTTATTTTAATTTATGCTTTATATGCTCACTATTATATCAAATTAATTTTTTTTTAAAGATTTTAGACCAACTAATTCTATCTATTACAATTTGAAAAATTCTGAATCATTGAAAATTCAAACCAATGATTCTGAAAAGTTACCAGGATACCCTCTACGATTCATATCTAATTTTAATGGATGTAATTGCAATGGTTTAACATGTGGATGTTGTGCTGGAATCAGATTAAATTTATTAAACTTTGATAGAAAAGTTTGTACCAATATTACTATTGTACCTGAAGAATTTGCTGTTGATTTTATTATTCACATTGATGATCAAGAAGTCATAAAACAAAGAGTTACAGGTAAAATTTTCATCATTTTATAATTACTTTTATACAAATGTGGTTAAATATAACAAAATTTTTTATTCTAGGTAAAAATCCACCACCTCTTTGTGTACCTTTATATTTTATTCCTATCATAGATTTTTGTGCTCGACTTCATAGTATAAGTGTTTTTGATTATAAGATAAATATATGTATTGACTTTGAAACAAGAATAGCAACGCAACCAATATTTATTCTTCATTTTGATTGTGTTCAAATTGGCACTGATGGAATAAGTTGGAATAGACCTCAAAATCTCAATTTTATTGAACCACATCCAATTTTTTCAGCTTTTAATATTTCCAATTTATCAACTACAGAAGTTTATGATGAAGTTTTATTTGAACCAGAAAATATTGAAACTTCTTATCCGAGTAGTTATACTAATTTAACTCTTGATGAAATACATATTGGTACACTTAAACAATAATTTTAACTGAAATTTCAATTCTTTTTTATTTTTCCAATTTTCTTTTGTTAAACTGTTGAATTAAATAAAACAAATAATGGTATATTATAAGATAATTAATTTCATGGTTTCCATTTCCATCAATCAGTTGTTAAGATTAGAAAAATAATGAAAATGATTAAAATAAAGAAGATTAAGAATGTAATTAAAGCACTCAATAATCATATAAAATCTTTCGCTGGTAAACCTAAATTTCTCTTCATAAAATGAGGTCATTAAGCCTTTCAGAACAGTCGAGTGCTGTTCGTTGTTAAAAGCACTTCAGATTCATTTAATTCATCAACGAATTATTTTTACAAACTTATCAACTGGCCATAAAAACATTGAATATTATGGGCAATAATGTTCAACTAGTTTATTTTGTATTTATTTATTTTTTATTAATCCACCAAACTGAATGCTTCAACGAATTGGAAAAAAAATTAAATTTGACTTTAGAACCAATGTTTAATCAAATAAACTTTCGCAGTTCGTTTAAACAATCAAATAATACTAGTTTAAATAATTCGACTACAGAAGTGAAGCCAAGTGCTTGTGTTTGTGGTGGTGGATTGTGCTCTTGTTGTTCTCGAATTTTGTATGATACTTGGAAACAAAAAGCTTGTGTAGAAGTTACCTATGAACCAGATGAGTTCAGTTTCACAGCTAAAATCTTATTAAATGGTCGAGTTATGTATACACGAACTATTTCCGGAAAAAATCCAAGACCTATATGCATTCCCCTACCAAGGATCCCTGGAGTGAGAGCTTGTGTCAGATTTTATAACATTTATTTTCAAGGTCGAAATATTCATCTCTGCGTCAACTTAGAAGCCAAGTTTGGTGATACTACGCTACTTAAAGTGAGAGATTAAAAATAATTAAGTATTCTATTTCTTTCAAAATTTCATAATATTTTGCAACATTCGTTGCAGACAATATCCAATTTTGAATATTTAAAATTTTTCAGAATTAATGTACTGGATTATTTATTTATAGATACTACCTATCAATATTATCAAGATATATTAAATTATATGAATGAGAACAATAAACAAATTTTTACATTAAAGATTTTCTTTTAGATGGGTCTTGATTGTCTGAGATTTGGTGCTAACGGAGTTGCTCTTGTCAAACCAGAAGATGGTACTGGACTTGGAGAAGTTGAATTTTTACCTGACACTTATGATGATGACAATGACGATGATGATGATGATGGTGATGACGATGATGATTATGATGATGATTACTAATTTTAAGAATTATTGTTTTAATAATAATATTTAATAACAGGTATGTTTAGACTTTTAAGTAATTATTTTATTAATTAAATGTTTAATTATTATTTTTTTTATATACATTTCCCGGATTATGTATATTTTTTTAATTTATTAAATGTAAATATTCTAAATTAATAACAATAGTTTTAGATTCATTTTTGACCTAATAATAGGTGAAAGTAGTTTAAAATTTTATTGTAAAGATTACAAAATTTTAAATACAAAATATCCAAGCATCAATATATTTTATGACACTTCAGGATAATGTCATGTGTAATATTAAATTTTTATGAATAAATAACATTTTTATGTTCACAGTTCCTGAACCACTTTCACCTTCAGTTTCCCTTAAATGAAAGCATTTTTTGCTTTTATCATAGGTGTCCTATTATTAACATTTCCTACGGATGATCAACGAGCGGAAAAAACGACCAATTGTAAATGACAGTCAGTTTATATAAAGCTGTTGTCAGAATCTAACGTCTTTATTCAAATTATTATTTTTTTTTTTAGTGTATTTGCATATATAATATTATCATTATCTCCAAATATTATTATTTTTTAATATTTTTAACAATTTATCAGAATAATGATTGCTCATAATGAAAAAATTTTATGGAGCATACTAATTTTTTTTCAATTTTATTCATGTTTGGGTCAAACGAAAGAAATCAAAAACTTATTAAGTGATAAGTTAATAAATCAAAATGGTTATATTCATGAAACTAAACATTTTTTATTCTATAAATCGAATGTGATTTATGAACGATCTTGTAATTGTGACATGGAAATGTCTTGTAGCTGTTGTGAGTCTGTTGTATTGCTTTTTACTAAATCTCTAGGACAACGTAAGTATTTTTAGTTATTCTCATTTCAATAAATTCGTCTCATAAATTAACAATAATTATTTTGCTCTAGTGTGTGGTAATTTAATGTATCGCCCAGAAGGATTAAATGTGAACATTACTCTAGATGGAAATACCATCAGATCTATGACTGTTACAAGTAATTATTCAACTATTTTTTTAGATTAAAAATTAAAAAAAAAAGAAATTAAAATTGATTAAAAAAAATTTTTTTTTAGATTATCGACCATTAAAAATTTGTGCATTCATTCCAAAAAGTTTATTCTCTATAATATGTTTTAATATATTAGAACTGAATCTCTTCCCTCGATCAATCACAGCTTGTCCTCGTCTGGAAATAGCCACGAAAAATCAAAACTGGAAAATAAATTATACCTGTGTAAGCATCTCTACCCCAATGGGATCTGAAGTTGATAGTTTACTTGTCAATAACCCTAATCGATTAACAAGTGGAGTAATAAATCCATTAAGTATACTTGAAAATCAAACCATTTCAATGCAAAGTGTTTCACCACCAAAACAAACCCAATCACAATTATCAGCAATGACACCTGAAGCGATTAATATATCAAAATTGAATATAAGTGAAACAAAAATGACTCCTGAAATTCTTAAAACATTATCAACATCTCCAATGATGAATGTTATGTCATCGTCAAACTTTCCAGGATCACTTGCAATATCTACAAGTACTTCAAATATTCCACTTACAATGTCAGCTGATACTAGTTCCACTTCTAGCGTAATGATGAGCTCTAGAAATCTTCCATATACTGCTACTACAACATTGACTTGTAAAAAATCATCAGAGAATTCTAAAAATCAAACGAATTTCCGAAATTATCCAATTAATATTACCACCTCAACAACTGTGGATTCAAAAAAGTTTACACCATATTTTGAAAATACTCTTTCGATAAGTTCTCACAATCTTCCTAACTCTACCACCAATATGTTAGCCACCACTAAACAGTTTTCAATTATTTTCAGTACTCCTGTACCTTTTAATTATTCTTCCTTAATTACTGAAAATACTCAAGATACCACTGAAATGGAAAAAACAACAGCTAATAACGGTTCAATCAATTCTAAAAATATATCAACAATCAACAATATTTCCATGAGCACTCAAAAAATTGCGGAAACTTTGAACAAGACATTGACTCCAATAATTTCGATAATTCCTATTATTTTTCCAGATAATTATGCAAATTTATTTTCTGATGAATTAAATTTTAATGACACAAGTTTCTCAACAACTTCCAAACCATTTTCTTCCGGTACTGAAGTGATGAAAGATGAATCTACTGAAACACTATTAGATATTATGTTAACAACAACACCAACAATCGCGAATGATTCTAATCTGAATAGCGATGATCATACGACACAATCCGTAAAATTAAATTCATCAATAGAATTTTTAGAAAATACTACTACATCACACAACGTTTAATTCAGAAATATAGAAATGTATTCATTTTTTACATTATTTTAAAAGACAATTAACATTTTTTATCTTATAAAATACTTTTTAAACTACTTTAAGATAATACAATACCATATTTTAGAATAATTACCTTTATAATAAAAATAAAAAAAATTATTGAGAATTATTAAATTAATTATTATAATTTATTTTTTTCTTTGAAAACTCCATTTGTAGATAGGTGGAGCATCTTTTGTTCCTTCCTTTATAAGTATCGGTTTTTTAGATTTATTTTTTAATGCATTTTTTATTTCTAATTTTTGTTGAACTAATGTCAATTCTTTTTCTCTTTTTATTCTCTTTTCAAGTTCAGTGTACGCCATATGTTTTTGTTGCTCCATTTTAGCAAGAGTTTTTTCATCAATATCTGGCAATTTTATTTCTTTTAATCGATCAAGTTGTAATCTGTTTGTTTTTCGTTCTAGTAATGCTGAATGTGTTTGTAATTTCTTTGCTACATCAAAATTTTTTTCTTCTTCATTTCCATCAACAAAAAAAATATGTTTGTTTGGAGTTTTATTTGCTGCATCAATTGCATGTAATTGACTCTGCATTTTTTCAATCGCTCGATATTCAAGATTCCTTTTAAAGCCAATATACTTGAGATCCTGTGTTTTCATGAGTTTCATTTGTTCTTCAGTATACTCCTTAGGCTTGTCTTTTTCTCGATGAATTCCTTTTCTTACTTTTGAATTAATCATATGGAAATAAAATTCATCTGGATTTTTATTTAAAACCCTTTTTTTTAAAAGTTTTAGAATTTCTTGTTTTTCATTATAATCTTGAGCTCTTAATTTATAATCTTTTTTTTTCTCTAAAAGTCCAAGATGTTTTCGAGAATCCGGCTGGTGTCGTTCATTATAAGTTTTTTTGCCAGTTTTTGCTGCTTTTTTCCACGAAGACATTTTTTATTCTAAAAACACTTAATTATTAGATACAATCTAATTTTTTGTTTTTCAAAAAAATAAAGAAAAATTATTTTCACTTTAATTAAATTAAGATAAACTCTTTCAATGTACAAAACTTGAGCTAATTTAATTGAAAAAACTTATAAATTACAAAAAAAAATATACTATTATATTTAAGAAATTGAGGTTAGCTCAAGCTCTACATCATCTCTAATAAATATTTTTATCTTAAACTAAAACTAACCTGTATAAGATTGCAATACTAAACAATTTACATTTATTTGTTGTTGAATAGTTTGTTATTACTCTTAAATTTATCAAAATAAACCACAATAAATAGTATCTCCTATCTAATGCGAAAGACGTACAAGTTCTCACGTGTCTACCAATTAGTTCAATACATCTCCGTTAGGAGTACACAGATAATATATATTCATAACAAATTTAGTCAATTATATGATAGTGATTATATGTATTTAGATTATATGTAGTGGGGCGATAACTCTTTTTCTAGTTTGGCAATACAAAATATTGACAAAAATTTAAACGTAGTATGGCGTCTCACATTGCATCTGCAACTGTTCGTGCACTTAAAGGTAAAAGGATAATTCCTACTCGAGCGGCTCTTGTATTGGTAAGTTAGGCTAATAATAAATTATTTAATGGCTTAAAAGCAATCATATTTGTCACTTAACTAATTTTTATCTTTCCTGTAAAAATAAAGTAATCGTTTTGACTAGTATAACCTCACATATCGTAATATTACGACAATGAATCTTAGCAATAATTCATAAACATTTTTATTTTTAGACTCCAAATGCAGTAAATAAAATAAAAGACATTTTAAAAGATAGGACGGATGCTGTAAGTATTTATGTTAATATTATCATTGATTATTTAATTGTACAAATTAACAAATGAAATTAAAATTAATGTTTGGGAAATATAAATCTTAATGGGTCATTGGAGCTGTTTAAATTTACACAATAGCATTACTGAACTAAAATTATATTCTCAATTATATAAATCGATACTTATTTATATTATATTTTTTAATTTGTATCAATACTCCATTATTTCACGTTTTGAAAATTCCATTAAAACATTATATCTTTTTACATCTTATAATAATTTAAAATACCTTCTTCCAAAAAAGATTGGTCTCAAAATTGGTGTTCGTCAAAAAGGATGCAATGGATTAAGTTATACATTAGATTATGCAACTGAAAAATCAAAACTAGATGAAGAAGTAGTTCAAGATGGAGTACGAGTAATAATTGACAAAAAAGCTCAACTTTCCCTTTTAGGAACAGAAATGGATTATGTAGAAAATAAATTAAGTTCTGAATTTGTTTTTAATAATCCCAATATAAAAGGTACGTGTGGATGTGGAGAATCTTTTTCTCTATAATTTTTTAAATCACACAGCTTTATAAAATTAGCAAATTGTAATGAATTTAATTATTATATATATTTAATTATGGACGTACTCTTAGAAAGCCAGTGAATAGTTCTATCAACCTACTAAAATGATAAATCGTATATAACTGTAATTAATTATTTGATAAAATATATTTTTGTAGTCAATTAATATCAACTAGAAAACAGAATGATATTAAATAATTGAAATAATAGAAATATATTTATATTATTTATTCAAAATGTTATCATTTTTTTAAATAGTTTCTTGTCATTTGCTTTGCTCAACTGAAAAAAGTTAAACTGTAATAAATGTAAATAAATGTTTTTTAATGTTAATATTTATGAATAAATTATAATTTATATTTTCATTTAAAAATTTTTATTGTCAGAACCACTTTAATGCCATTGTTTTAGATTCTAGAATTTTTATTCTTTCTTCAACATCTAAAAATAAATATAAAAATTGAAATTAAAATTTTTATACTAATCACTGACTTCCATGTCATGTCTACAGATAATTTAGAGTAACAAATTATTAACATGTATGGTTTTAAAAAAAGGAAACATTAATTAATTTAATTTTAACGAAATTGAAAACATTCCTTTTCTAAAAAATTTATTCGCGGATTGGCGTCAGAATTGCGTCATATCCGTCGCCTTTTTATTCGTTAATTGATTGGTTGTTGAATTTATTGGCGGTAAATATTGGCGAAAAAGTGGAAACAATGATGAATTAAATGTTTTCTTACCGGATTGCGACTACCAGATGGTTCAGCAGCGACTTCGCGAACTGGCAACACGTTCGTATGCCCAGGTAAAGTGTTGCAAGACTAGAATTAATGAGTCTCCAAATTGGTAATGAAATCAGAAGACCCCAAGGAAATAAAAATATTATCAAAGACGATTGTGATAAGCTTCTATAAAGTTGTTAGTAAATTTAAATTAAAATTAACGATAATTAAAAAGTAAACTGCCGAGTTCAAAAATACATACATACATAAAAATACATATACACAAAAAATACACAAGTATTAATTATTGCTGTAATTATATTAAAGTTAAAATTAGTTTCGGAAAATAATGGTTTCCAAGATATAATTGATTTTAAATTAAAAAAAAAAGTTTTTTGTTTTGCCTGTACTCGGCTCTATATTCATATGATAATACCAATTTGCTTCTTAAGAACTACATTACCGATAGTTGTAATAATCAAAACTGCGTAAAGAGATGGTTTTTCGGGAGAATGGATATTCGTAGCAATGTATAGTTCGTCGCAATATTCGGGATTATAGACTTCTGGACTTATGTATACGTCTTGTATGGTTTAGAATTTTATAGAAGTTCCAGCTGTTTTTCAATTTATCAAATAATTTATTTTTTAATAGCCTATTTAATGATATAAAAAATCATACAAATAATTAAAAAGCATTAAATATATAATTGTGATTATAATTATTTACTAATTAAAATGAGTTTACACGACTGGGAAGAGGTAAAAAGGCTAGCAGCGGATTTTCAGAAAGTTCAACTAACGACTAGCTCACAAAGGTACATGTCAAGCTTTTTTTAAAATAAAAAAAAATTTAATTTTTGATTGAAAAGTAGTTTGAAAAATTCACTACTAATCTGGAAATATTATTGTAGACTTTCAGAAAGAAATTGTGTTGAAATCATTACCAAATTAATCGAAGCCAACCTCTTGAATGTCATCTTTACAATCGATGGTAAAGAATACGTAACTCCACAACACTTGGAAAAAGAAATTAAAGATGAATTATATATACACGGTGGAAGAATAAACTTGGTAGAATTGACAAAAATTCTAAATGTAGATTTTACTCAAATATCTAAAGTGGCAACGGAAATTGAAAAAAATGATAAAGGAATTAAAAGAATTTTAGGCCAACTAATTGATAAAACTTATATGATGAAAATTGTCCAAGAGATTAATGATAAACTCAATCAAGTAGGATTCATGAACATTGCAGATTTAACTCTTGACTATGATTTACCAGGAGAATTTTTGCAATCATTGATTGAAAAATCACTTGGAAAAACAATTTATGGTCGGCAAGATCAACAAGACCCAAAATTCTTTTATACTGAAGGATTTATAGCAAGAAATAGAGCTATAATTCGAGGCG
This sequence comes from Chelonus insularis, assembly GCF_013357705.1. NCBI lineage: Eukaryota > Metazoa > Arthropoda > Insecta > Hymenoptera > Braconidae > Chelonus > Chelonus insularis. Next base: position 862,129 of record NW_023276522.1, read on the forward strand.
CTTTATCTGCAATAACTAAACCTACTCCATTGTCTGCAATATTAGGACAGTGCAATATACCTGAACGAATTTTTTTTTGTAAGTAATTAAAAAATAATTTATAATTGATCTATTACAATAAGCATATTTACTTCCAGCAATTATTGATAGTCTAAGTGGATCGATGCAATTTCCTGGTGTAATATCAGGAAGACACAGTACTAGTGGAATATATGTGCCAACAATTTATTCTAAATGTCAATCTGAATGGGTAGATAATTTCTACAAACAAAATGGCTACATAGGTATTATTTAAACATCTATTTCCACTATAATTTTAAATGAATTATTGTTATTTAAAAAAAAATTTATGTTTCAGAATACGATGCGTTAATTCGATTAGGAATATCAGAGCCAAAAAATTATATAAAACGTCACTTTTCCCAAAATACTTTCGTATTACTACGAACTGTAGCTGTAGGAACCGCTATAATTGATCAAATTGATGCTAATATTGAAGAAGTAATTGCAACAAATTCATTTGTTGATATTTATCCATTAATGCCTTCAGTATTTACACCTGAAGATATTGAAACTCTTTTGAAGGAAGCTTTAAACCGTTCTAAAACACAATTTTATATTTTTGCCACTACAGTAATTGTTTCTGATGTTTTTCTACAAAAATTAAATAAATCTTTAGAATCATTAGCTGAAAAGAAAGCAAAAGAAGTTGTAGAAAATGGTAAGTGGCTACAATATATTATAGAAAGTAAATTAAAAAATTCAGCAGCAAAAAATATTGAAAATAAAAGAACGGACAGTAAAAAAGATGAAAGGAGGAAAAAAGCAGTAGGTGGTAAAGCCGGCGGTGGGACTCAAGGACGTGAAACTAAAATGAAAGCTGTCAAAAAGAAGTATAACCAAGGGAAAAATCATGAAATGGATTCGGATGATGAGAAATCCGTGAAAATGGAAAAATCTGAGTTAATTTTGGTTTCTTTCGAAGATTTAAAAAATCAATTAGAAATATATGAAAATTTGACTGATATTCCAGAGCTTTGTGATGAATTAATTAATTATTTTCATCAGAGATTAAATAAATTAGCATATCAAATTGCTGAGAAATTTTCTCAAACTAATAAAACCACTAATTTATCAGAAATAGAAGAAAAATTAAATCTTCTAATAAATAACATAAAAATTTTCGAAAAAGGGATTAAATGTCTTTCAAATAAAGAATCGATTTTATTATTATCGAAATATTTGATGAAGACATTAGGTACAGATTTTATCAATGAAATTCTAAAATTAGCAGCTCAACAAAACGTCATTCAATGTCTTAACAACACTAATAATGAAATGAGACTAAAAACACTCCAAGATTTGCCCGTAGATGTTCGGGAACCTTTAAATAATGTTCATGTAGCCATTACGAAAGGGTCTGTAGAAGAATTTTTGAATTCTATTGATGAAGCAATGGCTTCTTGTTGTTTAGTTTTGAAAAAATTTGATAAAAAAAAAGAAAAATCGTTGATTTTATCTCATCGTCAAGCTTTATTGGAGCAGCTAAGTGAAATAAAAGATCCTCCTTTAGCCCTTCATCTAGTTACGAGTATTTTATTTACAGCTGCTACTCAAACTGCTTTACATATATCTGGAAGACATGTTTCAATTATTCTGACATTTCTTCAAGATTATATAAAACCTGATACCTTTACTAAACTCATGCAATACCATGGTAATATTATTTGAACAATTATTTTATATTAATATTTATTGTTATAGTAAATATTATTTAAAAAATGTTTCTTTTTTAGATCAGGTATTGAAATTACTTAGCTCTGAAGATGAATTCACTAAAAATGAGACATTGAAATTACTCGAAGATGGACTTCAGCAGCTCAAAGATATTGCATTTAATTTCAAAGATCATATTAATGCTGTTTCTGATAAAAATCATGAGTAGATGTTGTAGAAAATACGTTAAAATTATGAAAAATTTTTTATATTTAACAAAGAGAAATCATTAAGTAAAAACATAAATTTAAAAGATGATTATTTTTTAATATTCAGGTAATGTCTATTGAAGCTTATAATAATATGAATTAAATTTCGATTATTAACTTTTATGGTTAATTTATATTTAAACAGAGAATTTGTAGATATATTAATAATTATAATGGATAATTAAATAAACTTATTTTTTTAAATGTATTTCAATAAAAATACATGAAAAGTTGCCTTTAAAATCGATACTAGCAAGCGGGAATCGCAATTTATCTTGTAAATGTTCCGATTCAAACTATCGCGGAATCATTGTATATATATTTTGCTGAATGCAGGTGATATAGGTATACAATACATGAAAGAAGTCAAGAAACCGACACAGTTAGCCCTCTACAAAGTAAATACTTTTCGGCTAAGTTTGACATGATTTCTTGTGTATCTTCTTCTATTCGTGGATTTTTATTTTCTTATTTTAAATAAAAAATTTTCAATAACAATTAAATTATTAACAAAAATTTCTATCATCCTATTATTATAATTAATTCTTTATACAGTAACTAATCTTATAAATAAAAAATTATATTCTAGTAATTATTGCGAATGTAACGTAATTGATCTTTCTCTAATCTTCAATATTCAATGATGCATTGATTGGGGTGTTAAGAATAATATTTAATTCCAAGATAATTAAAATTTACTGTTCTATTTAAAAAAATTTTATTAAAAAAAAAAAACTTGTACGGTGCAAACAATATGGAACTGGAGTTTGCTTTGCAACCAACCATGTTTTACTGATTGTATCCGTAAGTTTAATTTCCATTGATTTAAAATGATTATCTATTTTATTTTAATTTATTGCAATAAAATATACTAATCTTGAAATTAAGTGTATTTTACATAAAAATTACTCAAATTAACGGCTTAATTTGATAATAAATGTTTTAGGGTTATTTACTGTGAAATCATGAACACCTGTATCAGTGATGTCCTTGGGAATTATGCGAATTGTCTGCAAAATAATTTAACTGAAAAATATTATATAAGTGATATAGCAAGTAGATAAAAAGAAATAAATCTCATTACTTGAATTGAAATTTATAAAAATTAAATGAAAAGTTGATAGAAAATAATAAAAACATACAAAAACAAGTGAAAAAAATACTGTAGAAAGTGATAGTGCTAATTAGTCCTAATGCGGGGATGTGGATGTATTTCTATTTAAAAAAATGCCGAGACGGCAGTGGTATTTCGCTTTCATCTTTTGTTATTTTATGTTGGTGTCATATCAGTGTCAATGCTGATATAACTAATGCTGCAGCTTCTCATTTACCTGAAAATGTTGTGGCTCAAGAAATTTTTCCGACATCGGACAATAGTGAAAAATGCAGCAATATGACTTCTGATATCAACAACGGTAATTTTAATTTTCAGTTTGAATGACAAAGCAAGTATTGTTTATATACATCTTTAATTTTGTTTTAGGTTTGTCTGTTGTTGACCATGAATCTGCATATCCTTTTCAACCAACAGTGCCTCCACCATTTTTAACAGAAGCTTTTACTTGCCAGCCCTACCGTGGAATTTATGTAAATCACATATACTTTCAATTAGCCAATGCCTTCTTCTTGCTATCACATCTTGCTCCAAGTGGAATTCATGGTGTATTATATTTGAGATGCACTTTATTAATCGGTTGTGCATTTCTTACTTTGTGGGGATGGACGATAGTTTGTTGGATGGATGCTGCAATGTGGAATGGGCTTTTTGTTATTATTAATTTTTTTCATGTATGCACGTTACTTTATCGACTACGACCGATTAAATTTTCAAAGGAAATCGAAGAGGTAAATTTAATTAAGAGTTAAATAGAAACTAATTCTATAATAAAAATAGTATATTTCACACCTAGGGAGGAAAAGTAGACTAGCTCAAACCACGTGTAAAATTACAACCCGAGCCGAAGGCGAGGGGGGTAAACACGTGGTTTAAGCTTGTCTAATTGTCCTCCTTAGGGCTGAATATAATTTTTCGTCATACCTGAGTGGAAAGTTCAACCCCTCTCCAATGGAAAAGTGAACTTTCCGCGCAGGCATGACGAAAAAAAAATTTCCAAAATTATCTAAATAACCAAAAAAATACCTTATAGCAAAATCTTGCCGAAAATCGTTTTACAAATGAGTATTATTATAATAATTTATCTTCATATTTTCATTACACAATTTCTTTTAATTTAATTTCAACATATTGGACTAAAACAAATTACTTTCTTGTTTATATTAATTATTCTTTTTTGTTAATAAACTCACTATCAGACATTTGTAATTTCAGGTTTATGCGGCGACTTTTCAACCTCTTAGAGTATCAAGACATCAATTTAAAAAAATATTGAGTTGTATGAAAATTATAAGACAGTTAAAATATCAAGAAGTTTATGCACAAGAAAAAGTTACTAAAGTTGATTCATTGTCTTTAGTATTATCGGGAAAGTAAGTTTGTCAAAATAATTGATGTTTTTATTTAATTATTGATATTAAAGTAATTTATTTGTTTTTTTAGATTGGTTGTGTCACAAAATGGAAGAGCATTGCATATAGTTTTTCCTCATCAATTTCTTGATTCTCCAGAGTGGTTTGGAGTATCAACAGATGAATATTTTCAAGTAAATTATCAATCTATTCAAACATTATTGAACTATGTTTATTCAAGTAGTTAATAAAAGAATCACATTCATGTTCAGGTTTCTATTACGGCAATGGAGGAGTCGAGAATATTGCTTTGGCACAGAGATAAATTGAAATTAAGTATCATGAGTGATCAATTTTTACAAGCAGTCTTCGATCATATATTAGGTAGAGATGTGGTAAAAAAACTCATGCAAGTAAGCAAATTTTTTATTGAATTTAAATGAATAGTATTAATTAAAAATTATAATTTTAATAATAAGTTTCATGTATTTTAATACAATTCTAATTGTCTATTATTTTTTAGGTGAGTGAAACTATGGCAGCTGGTGGCCACCACAATCAAAACGGACAAATAGTTGGATTTGGTGGAATGGGAAATCTCGAAAATGAACAAGATACAAAACTTTTTGTTGTTAAAAAATCTAGTGATAATCACGGTATTACGGCCTTAATAAGTCGGCAGCTACAAGGTAAATACAAAATTTTTTTTTACTAGTTAAATAGTTTTCTACTACCATAAATTAATTTAGTTTTATCAAATAATCATATAAATAAATTATCTTTATGCCGTTTACTAAACAATATGTAGGATAATGTACACTAAAATATTTATTTTCGAAAATTATAGTGTACTCTTTTTTTTTTCGTTAGATTCCTTAAATATAATAAAAAATTACATTTTTTAACGTCATCTTACTCAAAGTAAATTTCCATTAATCATTTAATTTATCTGTCGCAATCATTTTTCTTTAATTATTAGTTGCATTACTGTATTGCATGTTTTTAAATCAATTTATTGTATGTTGTTAGTTTTTAACATATTTGGCTTTAAATGCACTAAATCTTACTCAGATAAAAAATTATGATGATCATAATGTTTTGGCAATTTGGCGTAGAATTATCAGATATTTTTCATCTGAGATATTGTTATATAATATTTGCTCATGTAAATAACTAAATAGTGCATGTTTAATTTTTTAATAAATTTTTATACTAGTTTTTTTTTGTTTTTTATGAATGTGAGTATGTTTTAATTAGACAAATTGTTATCATACAACTAGCTTTGAAGTAATTTTTCTGATAGAGTACTTAATATTACTATATTAAAAAGTACATTTTTTATGCACATTACTTAAACTGGTTAGAAAATTACCCATTTTTTCAATAAATAATAAATTATGTACAAAAAGCTCAGTTTTTCAGTAATTCACGTTGATAAGACATAAATTTTAAGATGCCGCTTGATATTTAGTACAAAAATCAAGTAAAATGATCATCCAAACCTTTATTTTGGCATAAATTTTTTTTTAAAATTAGTTTTTCTACTATTATAAAACTCATTTATAGCATCTTCCATCATTTCATTATTACAATTGACTAGAGGAGAAGGTAGGATTATGGTCCAGTCTTTAATATGGTCCGTTCGTTTATTTTGCGAGCTATAATTTAACAGAGTACATTGTAATTGAGTAAAAACAAAAAGTGACCCATAATCCTACCTTTTTTTTTACTCAATCACATTATACTCTGTTAAATTATCGCTCGCAAAATAAATGAACAGACCATATTAAAAACTGGATCACAATCCAACCTTCTTCACTATTGAAACAACCAGTTAAAATAGATCTGGAAATAATTCAAAGATCATTGTAAATTCGACATGTCATGCATTATCATCTTTATAATTTGGTTGGTATTTTTTTGGTTTCGGTTTGGGTAGAGGAGAGAGTGCCGCTGCTGTATACGAGCCCCGATGTGTTGAGCAACGCACTGCATCACTTAAACCACCTACACGCGCCTTATATACTCCCTCTTAATACCGACAAAACTGATATCCACTCCTCTGAGTCAGAATCCTCACGTACAAATATTACCAATCCTTAATCCAGATTTATGTTCGGTACATCAATGTGCACATCTGCTGTGTGTAAAATACGTTCGCCAATGCCAAAGGGTTACTCCATTTGTTCTTTTCTCCCCGGTCATAATCTCCAGGTGAGTTTTTCCATTCCTCTGTAATAAAAACAACGTTTGTTTTTTATTTTGTTGTTATTTATATGTGTATTCAATTAATTTAAAATTAGCCTTCTTCACAATAACGGTATGATACAACAATATTACAATATTGTTTTACTGTAAGATTAGGATTATTTGAATATTGGAAATAGTATTGTTGTTTTTATTAAATAAATTTAATGATATAAACAAAAAAATAATCGTATTTATAATTAATTGATAAATTTACTAAATTGAAAAAAAATCATTCTTAATTATAGTATCATTGATGGAATAATTTATTCTCATAAAACAAAGACCATTTTAAAGTTGAATTTGAATTTTTTTATATCTAATTACCTTTTATCAGTTGATAATTCTTACATTGATTAATAAAAGGTAAAGGTAGATTAATTAAAAATTGTATAGTGAATGAGACTTTGAAAATGTTCATAACATACCCAAATAATTATTCGACTAACCGACTTAAAAAAAAAAACATTTGTTTATTAGCTTTTGTCTACATGTGATCAATATATACATATGTATTTTATCAATCTATTTATTTTTTGCAAATTTATATAAAATCCTTTCTATCACCACTCTCCTCATCTCAAGCAATTCGATTGATTATTATTATTTTTTATTTTTAAATATCATCACTTTTGTTTTTTATCTTCATTATCTTTAGCTTATTTTTGATCTTTCAAAGATGTGTATAAACTTTTAAATCTATTTAATTTTACTATTTTTTTTTTTTAATTTCATAATGTACATACAATCATCCAAATTTTTATTACAATGTTTATCATGCAAAATGATATATTATGATATCAAGAGTGGTATTCATTACATAACATTATCACCATAAATTAGATTTTGTACCATTATAATTAGTATTATATTTTATAAATTCAACCATTGTTTATTTATGTATAGACGTAATTAATTATAGGCATCAGTTTGTATGAAATTTACAAATTTAGTAATGTATAAATTAGTTGATGATTTTATTAATTGAATATAAGACTAATGATAGAAAGTAATAATTGAAGTAACACTTTTTAGTGTGTAGCTATTAAAACTATATGAGCAGATGCTCGACTGATATTCTTTTTTATTTATACAGGTTTGCCTAGGATTAGATATTATTATTGTGGTAAGTTTGGCTAATAATTATATACTTAGAATTGATGTTATACATTGAAAAAATTAACTTATATACAACAAAAATTCGGAAATAGATTTGAAGGAATAACTTTTAATAAGAATCGATAAATTCAAACAGTAATTTTTTCTACAAATGTTATCTCAATTATTTATTTATTTTTTATGATATCAATAGCATCTGGTGATCCAAATGCCTGGCGATTGGGAAGAATTGAAGAGACTGACCACGAAACATCTGTGTAACACACTTCATTCATCCTTAGTGTCATCCTTTTACAGTCAATAAAATAAGATTGAACAAAAAATTAAACTAGGGCTGAGTACAATAAGTAACTGAAATAGTTACGATCATGATTAAGTCATTTCGGCCCAAGTCTAGTCTAACTCGACAGAATATATCAGTTTTCGCAACTATATAAGTATAAGTAGTGAAATTATGCGTAAAAAAGTGATAAATAATATTTGGAAATATAAAAATGAACTGAATATACAAGACGCAGTTGGTATTTGCTTATTATTATTTTACTTTTTTTTTACCATTACTATGAATATTGAACTACGAAAAGTTTTGAAAACCTCATCAATAATTATATGACAAGACGAATATTTATGTACTTACAATGCATTATCGATTGATAATGAAAAGTTAATTATTGAAATAAATATAAATTAGTAAATAATGTATTAAATCTTCCTTAATTCATCTCGCCAATATTTTGTAATTTGCCCTTACACTTTTATAATTTTGAATAAGTAATGTGTACAGTTTTAAGTTGAAAAATATTTCTATTAAGTCTTATTTAGAATTTAAGAATTAATAGTATGATTTCTCTGTTGATACAATTAAATGCTTCCATATTATCTTGTAATTTTGTGCCATTATATATATTTGCAATACATCATTATACAAATAAGTTGTGCTGTAAACTTTTAAACTGTAATTATTTTTTTCTATAAAATGTTATTTTTAAAAACTTCGTATTGTAAAATTTTCTCTATACAAATAACACTATAATCTACTCTAATTTAAATAATAAATAATTTTATAAAATTCCGTTAAAAACAAGTTAGAAATAAGAGATTAAAAAAAATATAATAATTTACAAGAATACGAAAAATTGTATTTGTCATAATGATAATTAGAATTAATGCTTGTTCGAGCACTGGCTTAACGATTTTAATAAGAGAAAATAATAGAAAATTAAAAAATTTAGGTTTAAAATAAGAATTCGATGTAATGTATTTTTTAATTATTGTTAAAACTAATATAATTATTATTGTAATACTATGAAGAATAAAATATAAATTATGACATCTTGAAAATTAATTGCATTTCACATTAATAATGAATATATATATTTTTTTGTCATATATTTTAAGTTAACATTAGATAATGTGTTCTTCATTACACAATTTAGAGTTTAGTAAACAAATGTTCAAAATTTAATGGTCAACTTGCATAAATTCCAAATAATTAGAAATTTGAGAAAGGTAGTTTTTGGCTTTTGGTTATCAATAAACATGTAATAATTACAATGTATTTTAGATTTAATTGAAAATATTTTAAAAATATATTACACTTTCTACAAAACTGGTAAAAAAAAATACAATGTTTTTTCACAAATTTGATCATTTTTATACGAGAAATAACGTAAAATAATATAATATTAATTGTTATCACATACTTATGTTCAATTAATAATCTTACAATAATTCAAAAATAGATTGGTATGTATTATTATGACCAATTGTCATCATAACAATGAGTAATATTCTTATAGTTGAGTTTCCACAAATAAAAATTCAGTTTTAATATATCCAAAATTGGTTTCATTATGATTGAGTTTATGAAATATATTTTCAAAATGTTAAGTTTTAGAACTAGAATAAAAAAAAAATCACTCTGCTAAAAATTAAGGCCATGTAATTTTCTGTCGTTTTTTGGTGTCAGTTTTTAATGGCATCTAAAAAATGATTATTCATACGAATAATACATATAAAATATTTAATTTTAAAGAAATTGTTGTAATAAATGCAATACGTACATTAGACTTTCTTTTTTGTTCGTTTGATTGTTCTTCAACATCTACTGATTTTGGAGTAGAATCAGATAAACGAATTTTTTTATTCAATGACTGTAGATTATCACTATTATTAATAGCAGGGTTTACTTGACTACTTTCGAGATTATTGTTGATACTTTCCTTTTCTTCATTATTTGTTTCTAGATTTTTTACATCATTTTTACTTAAAACAAAATGTTTATTATTAGTAATTATAGTAATAATAAAAATACCTATGATATGTATATGAATTACCTTAAATTTTCAATTTTATCATAATTGATAGTTTTTACTTTTCTAGATAATCTCAGATGATTCAAGCGTTTTTCTAAAAGTCGTTTATTGTTATATTTTCTTTGTGAAAAAGGTAATACTATTCTATTGTAAATATCGATAAGTTTATCTTTATCAAAAGACTGCATGCCTCCGGGTACTTCAATACATCGCTAAAACATATTAATGCAATTAATTAATAAGTTTTATTTATTCTGTACTATGAGAAATATTCTATAACTAACAATTAATTTTTATATGGGTAACCTTGAATTGCAAACATAAACTGATAAGGATATTAAATCATAAACTTTTTATCAAGTTAAAGATAAATGTTATTGCTTCTTTAGTGAATATATTTTGACTTTATCGAATTAAGAACATTCTAAGAGAAAGATAAAATCACAATGATAAGATGAATGAATTATTATTAAATAATTGTTTTTGGAATTCAATAAAAATAAAGATAGATTGCAAATTATTTAAATTTAAAAAAAAAATGAAATAAAAGGTAAACACATTATCATTAATAAATAATTTTTTTGCATTATTATTTTTTATGAATTTCGTTGAAAAATGAACTATAACGATACAGTTGACTCGATAAAATAATAATAATTTTAAAAATTATTTTACTTCTGATTATAAAATTTAATTTTTGTTTTTAACTGGTATTCTATAAATACTCACTTCTTGAAGTATTTTTTCTAGTGTTTCGTTTGATAACAATTGTGGACACATCAATTGATCAGTATCCATTGTATTGTTATCAATGTACTTTTAAAAATTGGAAATCTTTATTAATTAGTAAAAAATAAATTAGAAATTTTTGAAATTCTTTTTTACATATGATTAAAATAACTTCAAATGGAACAATGTGTGTAATTGTTTATGTCATTCAATTAATTTGATTTGCACTTGCTTTTTGCGAATGCTATCTGTTCGGATATAAACAAAAATACCGAACTAAATTAATCTGCTTTATGGATAGATGTTACATATCCAGAGAGAAGTCTTCTCCATGGACATAATACAATGAAATAAATTGATGCCCATTAACGAAGGTGAGATGGCACTGGTGTATTTTTTAACCCGGCTATATTTAAAATATGTAACTTTCCAAGGATTACATATTTACATTCATTTAAATTAAAATACATACATTCTCACAATTCATCACAGATATTACTTGATTTACAACGACAGATTCTACTTACATAGCCAATATAATTCTTAAAGGATTTACCAGTATCTTATTAAGCTTTAAAAGTAAAGTTTAAATTTTTTATATGTATTATACATACATATGTTGTATGTTTCTATTCTCAGATAGATGTTATTTCTCTCTTCTTACAAAAAAATACACATACAGACGCATGCGCATTCCAAATGCTTATAATGCAGGAAAGAACAAAATTATACATTGTATGTCAGCTGTTTCGTTGTAACTGTGATTCGATGGTTTATCTACATCAAGTGCATGTTTATTGTTGATTCTTCAGCTGTATGTGAACGATAAATTGAATGTTAACTGAATATTTACTTATTAGTTAATTTATTTTTTGAATAAAAACAAATACTTTATTAATATTTTTAATAAGCTAGAAATCAATTTCCGCCATTGCGCAAAAGCGTAGTTGTGAACACTTGAAGACGATAAAAAATAACAGCTGCAGGCATTAATTTTACATCGATTGCAGTTACTTAGTAAAGTGTTTTTGTGATTTTGAAAGTATCCTGTGAAAATTATGGCACAACCAACAAGCAGCGCATTACGTGCACTCGCTTTGGAATACAAAAGTCTTCAAGAAGAACCAGTTGAAGGTTTCCGTGTAAAACTTGTTAATGAGGACAACATGTTTGAATGGGAGGTTGCAATATTTGGCCCTCCCGATACTCTTTATCAGGGTGGATATTTTAAGGTATTATTTGATTAATTTATTTATATTGTGTATTTGGTTTTTTACATGATTTTTTATGTTATGTTTTTATATAGATACTTTAATTGTTATGAGTCAATTGCTCATAATCATACAATAGATAAAATTTGAAAATTAAATCACTATGGTTCCATTGACATTTCATTAAAAATTTTTTAATAAATATTTATTATAAATTTCTGTGTATTAATTAACTCTTTAATATCTTTTCAAATTCATAAAAATAATTATGTATGTCAAGAATAATTGTGTAAGATTCTTTAAATATTTTATTTGTTATTTTATAATATTCAATTGTTATATAATTTTATGTTAAATAAAATTTAATGGAAAATGAAAGTATCAAATGAAAAATTGAATTAAATGAAGAGATGTTTACAAATTAAAAAAAATAAAAGAAACGCTGAAGTAAATCATGATAAAATTGCGATGAAATGGATAATTTATATACTTAAATGTTTAATACATTAATTCAGTATTTAATATATGATGAGAAGATAATTGTTTTTATATCTAAATAGATATAAGCTACTAATTGATGTTATTTTGTAAACATTACTATGCTATAAGTGAAATTGATGCTTAAAATTATATGTTATATTTGATATAAATATGGTAATGATTGAACAATTGTTATTATTTTATTAAAATATTTTCTCCATAAAAGATAACAAAGTAAAAAAAGTCTCAATTAATTAGCATATGTAAATGTTGTAAATAAATTGTTGCAACATAAACGAAAATTAATTATTCATATGATAATAAAAATTTACTGAATTTGTAAATCCTTATTATTGTTATCATTTTAATTTTGAATTATTTTTTAATAATAAAGAAAAGTAATTTTACCATATAAAAATGACGGAAATGAAATTAATGATTTATTTACTATTTTGTATCAGATAATTAACTGTTCTGAATAACAAAATGCGTTACACAATTTCCGCTAGGACACTGTTTCGATATCTACTTACGCTGGTACACTAAGTGCACCGTGTTCTCATTCTTCAAATAGATATTTTTCCATTTAAAATATAATAATGAATTCACTGGTAATAATTATTTTACTGATCCTCAAGTTGGAAATAATATAATTTAACTTGTTATATCTTTTTTTAATCATTGTTGATATACAAACTTAGTTGATTATATTTACGTATTTGCCTTTAAATTAAGTGTAAAATGTGTTTAAAATAAGTAAAATAAAAGAAAAGGTGAGAAATCTCTTGTATAGATAAAAATAATTTCACTTTATATAAGATTGAAGATAAACTTAAAACGATCATATCAAATGAATAATAGAGTAATATTAACGTAATGTATTCTGAAAAAAGTTTAAAAAAATGTAAAAGAGAAGAAAACTACAATTTACAAAATGGTTTTTTAAAGTAGGTTTTAATTAAATTGTTTACTTAATAATGAAGTTCAGAAAATGCCCCAAAAAATGGCTCAAATATTTGGGCCATGAGCAGGTCAGCGATCAATATAATGATGCTGTACCGGTTTTGATTGTCGCGTAGAGTACTATGTTTCATAGACATCTATTCTTTTATTTATCCATTTTTCTTTGTAATATCAATGTCAATATTTTATCAATAATTAATTAAGAAAAATTAATAAGTATTTGACAATGGCAATAAAATCTAATGGACAATTCAATTTTTCATAGGCACATATGAAGTTTCCACCAGATTATCCATATAGTCCACCGAGTATTCGCTTTATGACAAAAGTCTGGCACCCAAATGTTTACGAGGTGAGCACACATGAGAATTATCGATTTTACCTGTTAGTACCTTCTTTGTCTACATCTGTCATTTCCCTTTTTCTCTGTTGTTTCTATTTGCGCGTGCTTTACATAATATTGAACTAAATATGCAATGTAATACTATCAAATAATACTGTTTTTTATATTTGTTGAGATATGTAAATTTACAAACATTTTATTATCATGAAAACAAAAATATCACGAACAAAGAATACATTGAGTCACTTTATCATTTCGAACACCAATTTTCCTTAAAAAAATTCAATTAAAATAGTCTTTTAAAGATTAAAAAATTTACTTTCAGAATCTTTTGATACAATTAGCAAAATAATATCCAGCTAATTATAATTGAGTTTCTACAATAAGTTTATTTTTATCATTGTATTAAACTGCACAAAGAAATTCAAAAAAGAATGTATGTAGATTGCACTCCAAGTTGAAGGTTTTTTTATAAATGAGATAAAGACTGACGCAATGCAAGAAAATATTGGCAAATAGCCATTTACTCTTTTTCAATTTCCTTCAGAATCTTCTAAATGTGGTATCCAGTACACAAGTTTCAATGTCTTTTATTTATCCCTGAAAATAAATAAAGTCCAATTATAAAACAATAATATAAACTAACTTATTGATAAATAAGCATAGTAATAAATATTACATTTAAACAGAAAAGTATAAAAATGTTAATCAATTTTTTCTTTATAGAATGGAGATTTGTGTATTTCAATTTTACATCCACCAGTTGATGATCCACAAAGTGGTGAACTGCCTTGTGAGAGGTGGAATCCAACTCAAAACGTTAGGTGAGTTAACAATATACTTAATCAATAATAAAAAAATATAAAAGAAAAATTTTAAAAATTTATTCAATAAAATTTAAATATCATAATACATTTGTATCTATCTTGATGCTTTCTTATTAGGACGATTTTACTATCGGTCATTTCACTCTTGAATGAACCCAATACATACAGTCCAGCAAATGTTGATGCTTCAGTAATGTACCGACGTTGGCGTGATTCCAAAGGACGAGATAAAGAATATGAAAATATTATTCGGTAAGAAATTAAACAATTATGTTTATATTTATCAAATGAAAATAAGACACCAGTAGTCGAACTTGCCTTTTATAATTACAAGGAAACAAGCTCAAGCAGCAAAAATGGAAGCTGAAAAAGAGGGAATTGTTGTTCCAGTTACCCTTGAAGATTATTGTATAAAAACCCGTGCAAGGCCTGCTGAGCAGCCCTTAGATATGACGGATTTTTATGACGAAGAATATGGTCTTGATGATGATGATGATGATGATAATGATGATGAAGATAATGAAAATGATCAACAAAGCGTGAGTGATTATGAAGATGGTGATGACAGTGGTAATGGCGAATCGTGATCAATTCCATAGTTTTAATAAATAGAATGATACACCTTTACTAATAAGTTACTTATAAATTAATATATTGATGAATTAATGAGTTTCTGAATATGACATCTTAGATTGTGGACATCATATATTTGATTAAAAACCCATAAATCTCATCAAGTTAGTTCAATATATTAACAAATACATCGGTAATTTTTTAAAGCTATATCGATTGTGGGAACATCAAGTTTATCAAAGCCTGTTATTGAGTAATAGGACAATTAAAGCAAAAATTTAAGGTAAATATAAAATTGAAATAATAATTTGAAAAAAATGATAATATAAAAAAATTTTGTGATTTTATCGCAAAATATAAATAAGTCACAAATTTACAAATATTTTGTCATTTTGATAGAACATCGATTCGTATTCAATTAAATACTAATTTCAATTAAATTTTGCCTATAATTTTCATAGATAATTGATTCGATGATACTCATTCATAATAAAATTATTTACATGAAATTTGAGTTCTTGTAATTAGAAAATTATTTTATTAAGTACGAATAGACAAAGATTTTATCATAATACATTTTTTATTAGGAAAAGAATTTAACGAATAGAAGTAAGAAGAAATGAAAAAAAAAGATAATTAAAATAATAGTGGATATTAAAATAATTTCTTAACAAAAAAAAAACAGCATTGACATTTATGCAGAATTTACAAGAAGTCATGAAAAATGATAGAATTGTTGTTTATTGTATTATTATTTTATATCAAAATAAATTATTTATAAATATAAATAATTATCAAAAACAGTGCTGCTTTTTTTTTTATTTCAACGAGTAATTTTATAGCTAGTATTAAACAAATAGGTTAAAATATAATTTCAATTGCATATATACATATATAATAAAGAGATGATTTGTTTCTCAGACATTTAAATAATTAATAAACTCAATTTTACTTTTATGAAATAATCGAATATGGTCTTATAAATAATCATTTGATTAATGATAAAATATAAATTAGTAATTTGTAATTATTAAAAAAAAATTAATAGTTAAATTCTTTATAAATTTTTTTAACCGCAATTCATGTATTAAAATAATCGATTCGAATAATTAATTAGTAACTCCAATTCTTTATAAAATTTTTAAGTTTTAGACATTTTTTATTAAAATTTCATTATTGCTACGAATTTTTACTGATAGATTTTATTTTTCAACTTCGGAACGTAATTGTCTATTTTAATTTGATGTATTTACTATTATAGAAAAATTAGTCAACTATAATAAAAGTGTTTTTTGATTAATCTCATTGGTTGATAAAGGCCAATTACTACTGCATTATTAGGAACTATTTGAAATATTTATAATTTTTTTTTGAATTGTTTTCATGTGCGGTATGATAATTTATCATTTTTCTAAATGTATTGTTATTAGATAGTTGATTTAAATTATTTTATATATAGAATAGAAAAAATATACAATCATGTACACTTTGAGATAGATAAAAAATTATTATAAACAAGTTTTTTTTTTGATTCTCACTTGAAACAACAAAATATTGGATAATTTTGTTTAAATTAAAATTGCAGTGGATTTTGCCTATGATATAATTGAATACCAGTATAGAAATGGTGTATGATGTATTACTAATAAATTATTCTCATGACCGCAATGATACTATAGTTGTAGTTAGCATTGAAGTTGAAGATTTTTAATTTATTAAATTATTGACGGATAAAAAGTGTTTGTTTAAAAAAAATATTAACGGTGATAACATTATCATCAATGTTTTAATGCTTGATATAAAAACAGAAAAAAATAATCAATCAAATACAGCTAATGTACCTTGTGGTTATGTTTAAGCGATTATGTTTTTGTAAATAGAGAGTATAATTATATCATTAAAAATGCATTTTGAATTATCCCAGTATAATATTATTTGTGTGGTCTTTCAAATTGGCGGTAAATTTTTTAATGATTTATATAAAAAATTAGTAAAGAAAACTTTTAATTTATTAAAGGGCTTAAAGTAGAAATAATCTTGCAAAATCAATGATTAATATAAATGATGTACTTTATTACATGAATAAGTAGTTCTGATGTCAGAAAACATTAGAAATAGTTTTGTTTAAATGATAACTCATTAGAACATGACAATTAATAATTATAGAAAAATTTTTATTTTCAAGATAAAATTGTGAAATAAATTTTCTATAATTTTTTTCTTTTACTAATAGAAATTTTTTGATACAATTATTATTAATATTATGATTATTAATCATGAAAATTCCATAAAAATCATTATAATTAACAATAATCTAAAAATTATAAAAATTCATACTTTTGCATTAAAATAATAATTAATCGATAACTAATTTTTAATAAATATTTACTGATTTATTCTTTGGTACTCCAATTAATAAATGGTTTTTTGGAGTACACGTTTCTGGAGTTAATTTAGTTAAATAAACAGTATAATTGTACTGTTCAGCTTGCAATTTTCTATCAGTATCAATAATAAACATGCAATCATATCCTTGTTTAGTCTTAATATTTTTTTCATCATGAGTCTGATCTGCAGCATGACATAAAATTAAGTAATCTCGCAGATTAATTTTACTTTTAAAAATATTACTACGAGGATATGTTATATGATGACAATCTTGAATTGATCCATAACAACATGGACAGCTTACAAAGATTGCACTTTGGCGAAGACAATGTTGAATTACTAAATCTGTTGCTACTCCACAGGCATGAAGTGACATTCCTATATTGAAAGAGCCTTTAAAGTAATCTATGTTACATTGAAAAAATTTTATATTTGTCATTTTCAATTTTTTTACTCGTTCTTTAGATCGATTGAGTGAAATTTCTTTATTTTCTAATAAGACTATTGTGCATTGAGGTAATAAATAAGCAACCAAAATACCTAAATGTCCACTTCCAGAGCAAAAATCAACAATAACATCACCGGGTGATGCTAATTTGATGACTGGTTTACACAAATTTTCTAATTGATGAAATTTCTTTTGTAACCGTTTTAAAGGTAACAAACCACCTTCTGGTGTTGCTTCTGCAGGTATTTTATTCCAATCTATTTGAAAATCATTCAAGTCAGTTACAGATGTAAATTTCGAATTGATAATTATTTTTCTAGATAATTCCAATGACTTTTCAACATCTTCTTGTTTTGTGAACCATTTACTTTTTGGTTTATACCGTTTAGCATCACTTTTATAAAGACTTTGATGATCGGAAAGTATTGGTGGTAAATAATCTGTAGCCGAAATATTTTTAATTTCTCGAGGGAAAATGTTTAGACATTTTTCTATTCTTTCAGTTTCTCGAATTCTATTATACCACTTTCCAGTGAGTGGTAATAATTTAAATAGTTTCTCTTTTTCTAGAAACATAAAAAGAATATGAAAACAGATGAAAATAATTAAATCAGCCAATGTCATGAATGATCCTTCCGCATAGCAATGTTCTAAAGTTGAATTACACTCATCTTTTAAAATCAAATTTTCTAAAATAAATTTTTTAGATGTTGTATATTTTTTAATATTATGTAGACGAACTGGTTGTGCCATATGTGCCTCAAAACGAACAATATTTGGTGGAAGTTCTGAAGTATATGGATCCTTTGTAAATTGTTTTAATGTTGATATTAAATCAATTTCACAAAACTTTGTCCAAGTACTTGTTTCTGCACATGCTAAAAGACAAGAGTCTTTAAAACCTAATAAATTATGACACCAATGTTGTACGTTACTTTGACTTGCAAGCTTTATGATTTGTCGTAGACATGCACAAAGACCTGCAATACAACTTGACTGATTTAATATTAAATTTGGTAATTCACAAGATTCTGCATTTACTGGAAGTTCAAACATGTCTAAAACAGTATAGGAAAAATCTGAAATATTTACAGAATAACTTTGGTCTTCTAGTTGCTTTTCAGTACGTACAAGTGTAATTTTTAATGGTGCATTGCAGTATTTTATAACAAAAAGAACCACACAAGTTTCAATTGGAACATCAGAGTAGTCGGATGTAGAGTAAATTTTTAGAAAAATTTCAGCCATTATAAAAAAGATTTTAAACCTTCAATAGAGTATATGATTCAATAATAATAATGTATGCAATTATTTTAGTAACCAATACTATACACTTGATCTGAGTTGTCGGGCAACTTTACGGATAATTCTCTTTCTCAGTACGTTTTCTCGCCAGAAAACAGTTACACATGATATCATAGATAAAACAAACATAAATCCTTCAAATTTCAAAAATGATAATTCTTCTAGCCAAGCCACTCTATCACAACTGTAAAAAAAACAAGAATATTAGTAAATTGTGTAAGTTTGATAAAAACAATTTTACCACACAATTAGTTACCTTCTAGTAATTATTTCATCATTTTTACATTTTATTATTTCTTTATACCTCGCATGCATACAAACACCAATACTTTTACTAGCAATTTCGAATGCAGTACAAGGATGACATTCAGAAATTATTTCATATTTTCCATCAATAGCACATGTTGCATTGTGTTCCAAATTTTCAAGATATGGTTTATTATTTGAACTTTCAGTCCATTGACTTTCAACTATTAGAACGATAACTGTCAATCTATATACATAGAAAAATAGTGCTTTAATAAACAAATAAATAAATGAATAAGATAAAAAATAAACATAAATTAATGTTATTGATTTGAATTTAACCTATAAATTGGATAGGTATTCAATATTTACCCGCCTAATATTGTAATTGCTAATAACATTCGCTTTTTTGTACACGATTCAATCATTGCTTATATTGATTGCTTTTTATAAAACAAAATTTTATTGTTAATTACAGGTGCCATAAGAGTGGAAGAATATTTATCAGATCAGGCATGCACTACGTGATATAAATAATAAACTGGAAACGACATCATGTGGTAATTATTGGTACTACAAAATGACCCGCGAAACTTTGAATTAAAAACTCACGATAATACATATCTGATTTATGAATTGACATAAGTATGTTAATAATTAAAATGAAGTCAAGCTTATTAATATTTTTTAACAAATTAGTAGTTACTTATAATGAATCTATTATCAATTTGTTTATCATAATAATAATTAAAAAATTCGAAAATTTTTAAACCAATGCCGCAGCTAATAAAAATATTTACTTGATCAACAAACATAGACCGGTGGGTAGTAAAATTATATTGTGCACTTCATGATCTGCTACAAATAAGTAAGATTTTATATTGTATTAATAATTATTTAAAATTTTTTTTAATTGATCATAATTATAGTGTTAACATATTTTAAATAAAAATGACAATTTACAAATAATTCATAGTTAAAAATTCCATAAAAACTTATTCTTTATTTAAATAAATTTTTGCGTTTAAATTACTAAAAAAAAAAAGAAGAAGAAAAATAATAATATTGATAAATTTTGGAAATATTTGAAAAATTTTCAAAGACTTTATTTTTTTGAAATAGCTAGTCTCTATAAATAATATTATAAATTTGTTATGAGTTATCATTATTTATGAAATAATTTATTATTTTCTGTATTTCAGATTGACATATTTACATACAACACATATTCATTATGTAAAAACACAAGTTTTTCTAAATTATATTTTTTGTTGCCTAAAAAACTCAATTATTTGTGTGACAGAGATGCTCTGTGTTAGACATGAGAGGCATAAAGATCATGGATACCTATGTGTTATGAATAATAATTCCAGTATCATGTTAATAAAAATATTTAACAAATGTTTTTGTTAAATTTTACATGATTTTCATCTTTTTATCATACATTATTTCTACAGCTTACAATAACGATACTTTAACTGATATTTTATTGATCGGTTTGCCATTACTGCTATTTTTCATGTCTTCAAGCAATTATATATGTCAAGGACTTGAGAGTATAAAGTAGTTTGAAGAGTAGAAAAGTATTTTAATTACTATTTTAATATCTTTTTCCATCAATGACAGACTATTTGAGTATTATTTTTCTACGAATATTATGTACGGTTATCCGATATTTCTGACTACCGCCTAAGAGTAAATTCATTATTGGATTGTATAGACAATTATGATGAAAAAGATAATGATAATTTCCATGTGTCACGCGATTTTATTCAATAGTCAATTACAACAGCTGTACGTTTTCTTTCTTAACGTAGTATTTTATTCATTCACTAACTTTCCACACATGTTGCATGCAATCATCTATCTTTTCTTGTTAGTCGTTTCTTTTTTTTATTAATATTTCACACTTTATTATGTTGTCAACAGTGTAATTGCTATGTGTCCGCTATGTATCGAGTAATTATTTTAGAATTATTTAACATAGCGTTCGAAAGAAAAAAAAATTGTTCAAATATTGACTGTGTTATTGTAAAATAAAATAAAAGGTTTTTTTTTTGTTTTTATGCTAAAGTAAAATATTACTCTTGAATTCTTTTTGTTTTCATTTTTATAAAAATTCGTTATTGTCCTACATATTATTTTGATTGCAATTTGTTTTAGATGTAGATAAAAATAAACGTCTGAAGTAAGAAAAAGCACAGAAAAATTGATTAGTATAAAAATGTTAACATTAATGATCAGTATAAGATAGTAATATAAGTAAAGGTAGTGAGTAATAAAAGAATAAAGTCACAACAGATAAGAGTCGTGTATCTACTTTTAAAAATGAACTCGAGATCTCAGGAAAATAGAAAAAAGAAAACTCTAAGACTGGGACACCTTTTTTTTCCTTACGATTTTTTTTTCCCCAAGTTTTTAGCCAATCAGAAAAAACGTTACTATTACGTTCTTTTACTTTTTTATTAATCAATTCTTTCTGGAGCATATTTAGATAATTTTATTTTTCATTTGACTTTTTTATAGTTTTAAAAAAGTGATGACAAATTTTGATAAGACAAATTTTTGTTATGAAGTTCAAAAGTCTTTCATTTAAAATTAATTCCAATAACTTTATTAGTTATCTTGATTTGAACTTGATCAATAGAGCAATGGAGGTTTATATTACATTGAAGGAGAATTAAGAATAAAATTAACATATATAAATTTATATAAAATAATGACCATTAATAGTGGAACGAGAAAAAGACGGGGTCAGTCGAAATATTTTATAAATGTCATATGCAATGATAATATTCATTAATTATACTGTCATCATACAATAGAAGACTATATAATATGAAAAATCTCTGTTGGTTAATAAATGAATGTATTTATTCCGGTATGATCATTTGTTTAATGTATAACTGATAATGGCTCTTAATAATCATCTTCTAATTGAAAATAGTAAATATTGATTATGATTATGTAGTATATGTAAATTATTTATTATCTTTTTCAAGTTCAGTTGGGTTTTTATATTATTTTTATTCTTCGTCAATACGTCTCTCAGTTCGAACGACAAAATCTAATATAAAGACATAATATTATATACACAACCGACATATTAAACTGGGATGGTGGTAGTATCATCTTGTCGATAAAAATAACTATATAGTGGTCCATTTAATCTTGTAGTTGGAGAATATTGCGATTACAATCCGTTGTGCGTTTAATGTTACCAACATTCCTGATTTGCATATTATGGTTATTGTGATAATATATACATGTATATGTGTTTGAGATACCCGATAGCCATCATTGCAATAAATAAATTTGCGTCGTCAATAAATATAAATTTACCACCACAGATTTTTTTATCAAACCAATTACGCACCTAATACCCAAAGAAAAATGTAATAATTAGATTTACTATTTTACGATCAGTTTTGATTTAAAATTTTTGCAGTTTATTTTTTCATATTATCTTATTAATTTATTGAATTTATGTAATTATTTATGAGTCATAATAAACAATTATCAGTTGAAAGTAATTTTAATAACTGTAATGAATTTTTAGGTCGAAAATTTATCATTTTTTCATGTATTAATTTCAGAAGCTTGTTTATTCTTTACAGTAAATGCAGAAAAAAAAATGATAATTATAAAAATAAAATTAAATTAAAAGATTAAAATCAAACTTTAAGCACTCAAAAAGATTATACTACATTTTCCATGAAATCAATTATTAAAAAGGATCATGATAGAACATACAATATACATTTGAAGTTTAATTAAGTATAAAAAATACAATTGAAAAAAAGAAAAACAGCTCACTGGTAAATAATCATCAAACATGTTGATATATTATCTCTAAAATTAAAAAAATATCCATCAAAACCTGACACATGAGTGGATTTTCATGTCATTGTATAAAGATACATACAATATATGCATTATATAAAGAAACCAAAAGTCTAAGAGTATTTTTTAACATATGATATTTTAGTATTTTGTGGTATGAAATAGGACAGATCAAATTATGATAAATTATTATATATAAAGTATATTATGAACTTTTGCACAGAATAATAATTAGAGGAAGGAAGGGCAAAGTGAAACACTCGAGAAAATGTATAAATTTGTTAAAATAAGCTTGAAAACGCTTATTGCATTTACTTTTTATCAATTTTTCAATTTATTAATGCATAAAAAATTATTAAAATTTGTTAATAAATTAGATAATTTGTTGATTTACGTTTTTTCTTGGTGTCCCACTTTACCTCACCTTTCCCTACTATTTCATTTGTAAAATATCAATATTGCATAGGAATACAGAATGGAATTGAAGTGAAAAATTTACTTCAAATTTTTGCAAGAACTTTATCTTCTTAACATCATCAGTTATTTTCATATTTAGAAAAAATTTATGTTACTCATGCATTTCGAATGAATTTAAATTTATGATCATGTTACATAAAGTATCAATTCAATATAGTAATAGAATAACTTTGACGTTGTGATAAGTTTATTATGTGACAAACAACTTAACCAATCCTTTATGCAATATCAAACTCAAAAGTTAAGTATAGGAACGTTTAGATACCAATTAATAAAGTTTATTGTTATTATTAAACAATTTTATCAAATTAATAAAATTAAAAGATACTTTTTTGTAATAATCATTGATTATTTATTATATTTATTATTCAATTATTATAATTAACAATTGAGTGATTTAAATTCAATTAAGAGCTTATCAAATGAATAATGATGCTACAATAATAATACTGTCATTTTTTTTAATCTACCAGCAAAAAATTTGACAAAACGGTGACTTGATAAACGTGAAAATTTATTTTAAAAATTATTTGGTGTATAATGTATTTATTATTAAGAATTGTCATTAACAATAAGCTTTTTTAAGCACTGATGGTCTTCAGATAGGCTCATGTTGCTGTTGAGCTGTCGAAAACGACTGACAGGCAGCCTGTTGCGTGCGTGACCCAAACGATCAATATCTCAGCCGGGAGCGGTATTCTCCCTCTTCACCCTCGATTTTCCCCTTTCGGTAACCCCAACCGGTCTTTTCTTACTTCTTTTTCTCTATCTCACATAAGTTTACCCATCTAAACAGCTTTCAAGATTTTTCAATTTCATTTATTTTCGTTCTTTTTATTTATTTTTTTTTTCTTCACTATTTAATTTTACTTTTTATTTATTGATAATTTGTTGACCATCGTAAAAGTTTGTAACATTTCATTTTTTTTAGTGATTTAATGATCACAACTTTACCATGAATCTATGATTGAATTTGCTGTTTTTGGACTTTTACATTTTTTAATTTAACTTGTAATTTTTTTGAGTATTCTCATCATTTTATTTTTCCATCTACCCTTCAATGTCTCTCGTCTTCATCATTTTTTTATGTACTTCAACCTTTTTAAAAAATTTTCGTTTATTTTACCTATAAAATATGTCAATAAATTGTCATTATTATAATAATTTATTAATTGCTATGTGAGTATAAAAAAATTTCGATTAATTGATGTTTTTAATTTAGAACAAAATTTTTGACTTAACGATAATTTTGATGATGATTAAAGAAGGATAAATGATAAATAAGTAATTGAAGACATATAGAAAATATGTTGTTAGGTAAAGTTCTTTTCTTATCTCTGAAAGACTCGCGATGTTTTTTAAATCTAGTAAGAGAGAAGCCACAAGCGACTCTCCTGACCCCAGTAATTACAAATGGGGCTAACTGAAAATAACCTAGGTCACCAAGCAGGTCATTGTTTACGTCATCAAACAATACAATATCTTTAAAAATCCTTATTAACTGTTTAAATTAATTGGTCCACATAATACATAGCCAACATAAAATAATAAATCAACCATTAACAGAAATGAAATATTGAATCAAACAAAAGATATCCTTTTATATTTTATTGTCTTTTAAATCGTCTCGAAAATATTCCATTTGAAAAAGTTATTCTGTACATCTCTTTTCTACTTGACATTTCAGTATTCTAAGACTAGCCTACCGGTAGAATAACACAGCAGCCTGGATTTGTAAGAAATCGATACTTGAGCAAACCTGCCACCTGCTGGCAGCATCCATCTGGATATCATGCAGGTCAATTGCTTAACTGATACTCATATTAAATATTATACGATCATTGGTTAGAACTTTACATTAGTATAATTTAACACTTAAAATATAAATTTATTTTCATTATAAACACAACAACTTTACTTGTATATATCTATAAATGACACTTTAATTAAACTTACTTGAAAACTTTTGATCAACCTGTCGTCGGATATTTACTTTACATATACTACTAGAAATTAGTTAATACTTAATTAATATTTTATTGAAAATTCCTGTCTGATTAGCTGACTTGTTAATGAATGAGAGAGAGAGAGAATCAGTAATCAATTGAAATTTTAAACATATTATTAAGATATCTCGAAATTATTGACAAAAATTGCAACATTAAGTATTACCAGGATTTTTAAGAAAGTAAAATTTAAATGATTCAAAGTTATATCAATGTTTGATATACTTTAAACAGATGATTAATTTTTAATTAATCTTCCTTATCATTAATCAAATAGTAGTATACAAATTGGAATCTGGCATTTGTCTGGCCGTTTGATAGAAGACGTTAGACATGAATAAAGCATTTGATCTTTGCGCATGTGTAGTGCTTTCATCTTTCCAAGTGTAAGATAAATTTAAACGTGATATTCCATTGAATAGAATTTGTAAGACAACTATTTTAACATGAATCTCTTTTTTTTCTCATTCCAATTATTAATAACTACATAGTAAGTATTGTGGAGCACCTCGACAATGATCGTGGACTAAACGGCTAACGATTGGTTGCTTCACTTGAGGGAATAACGACTCTCTTCCGCTTACAATTGAAAGCATTCTACTCGATTTGAAGGGATTGAAAGGAAAAAAAAAAAACTGTACCAATACAATCTTAAACAGTTTTCTAACTTTTATTTTGCAATTATAATCTTGAATTCATTACCAGTTTTGTATTCTTTCTACAATCCTAAGTTGTCAGTAATTAAAATAATCGTTACGACTTTGTAGCAATTATGTATCAAATATTCATCGAGTACTATATTGTGAATGTATATTAATTGAAAAACTCAATGTACTATTGGAACAAACAGATGATATAAATTAAAAATCCAAGTTAATATACTAGCATGAATATGAATGCTTTTGCAATGAAATATATATTTTTAGTTAAAGTATAATTGGTGAAACTTGAATGAAAATCAAGGGGTGAAATGGAGTTAATAGATAAAATATGTTAATGGGAAATAAAATAAAAAGTATTTGTTTTATAAATGGGAATATATATATTAGATATGAAGTTGAATATGTTGTACAACTGATGCAAGTTGTTGATCGAGTGTGTAACCTGATGGCAGTGTGAAGACGTGCGCCGACGCTTCTTCCCTACCCCTAATAATTCTCGATAGCTCTATGGACTCAAGCGCCTTCTAGCTCTTTGCTTAGTTGACCCCGTGTATCGCGGCATGTTGGTCGTTGTATTGGTGTCGCATGTTTGCGATAAACAGCTTGTTTTCATTCATTACAATACATGAAATTGTTTTACAAGTATACGTTAATAAAATAATACTTGATAACTGAATTACAACATAAAATTAAAACATAAAAGTAACATCGAAAAGAAAGAATATAATTGAAATAAAAGACTGAACAATTGAATATTTTTTTGTACAGAGCAATGACTTCAAGTGTAGTGTGTGTATTAAAGGAAAGGTGTTCTTGATTTTCTTAAAGAATAAACAAGTTGGAAAAATCGTTAGGTAGCCAGTTTGACAGGTTCCCAACGCTTTGACTCTAACTTGTTGATCGTTGAGTCTTGTTTATAGCAACGTGCCATGAATTATTATCAGTTAAGTAGTAATAAAAGTAACAGTAACACGATGGCACTAATCCTAAATTTGCTAGTGTGTTTACTTACTGTCTTTAATCCTGCTTATACTCGGGACACTAAGAGTGATCCACTAATAGTTGAAACAAGTAGTGGTCTTATTCGTGGTATCTCAAAAACAGTTTTAGACCATGAAGTTCATATTTTTTTAGGAATACCATTTGCCAAACCACCCATTGGCCCATTGAGATTTCGTAAACCATTACCAATTGAACCATGGCATGGAATATTGAATGCAACAACACTATCTAACAGTTGCTTTCAAGAACGTTATGAATATTTTCCTGGTTTCGATGGTGAAGAGATGTGGAATCCAAATACTAATGTATCGGAAGATTGTCTTTATCTGAATATTTGGGTACCACAAAAATTTCGAGTGAGGCATAAAGAAGCATCAAGTACTGAGAAGAAAGCGATACCTTTGTTAGTTTGGATTTATGGCGGTGGATACATGACAGGAACGGCTACTTTGGATGTATATGATGCTGATTTTATGGCTGTTGCTTCTAATGCTATCATAGCATCTATTCAATATCGTGTGGGTGCTTTTGGCTTTTTATATCTTAATAAATATTTTGGTAATAGTGAAGAAGCTCCCGGTAATATGGGTCTTTGGGACCAAGCTTTAGCTCTTAAATGGTTGAAAACCAACGCCCCAGCGTTTGGTGGTGATCCAGATGCTATAACTATTTTTGGTGAATCTGCTGGAGGTGGTTCTGTATCACTTCATTTGATTTCACCAGTCACTCGAGGTCTTGTACGACGTGGTATCCTTCAAAGTGGTACTCTTAATGCACCATGGAGTTTTATGACTGCTGAAAAGGCTAATGAAGTGGCAAGAGTACTAGTTGATGATTGTGGATGTAATTCCACTATGTTAACTGAAAATCCAGCAAGAGTTATGGCTTGTATGCGGTCTGTTGATGCCAAAACTATTTCAGTGCAACAGTGGAATAGTTATTGGGGAATTCTTGGCTTTCCCTCAGCTCCTACTATTGATGGTGTTTTCCTACCAAAACATCCTCTAGATCTGTTGAGAGAAGCGGATTTTGAAAAGACTGAAATACTCATTGGAAATAATCAGAATGAAGGTAAAATTTTTAATAAAGTTACTTTTTTTTTTTTTAATTTTTCCTTTCAACTTTAATTCAATTAAAACTCTTCAATATCATTAAATATGACATTTTTACTCCAAAGCATGAATTTTAATGGAAAAATAATTACATAAAACATATATCAATAGTTGTGATTGGTACATTATTTTAATGTGCTGTTACTAGTGCTTGAGTGTTATTAACTTGATGACAGCTTTTATTAATATTACCTATTCTCTCAAAATGAATTTATGCACATCTACAGTTTAAAAGCAAAAACCAACAAAATGTATTGGGATAAAGTTTATGTGCTCGTTAAAACGTGACATGGCTAAACTTGGTTTATCTATGAGATCCGATAACTAAGAAAAGCCTATTCAAGCTTTGTTCATCAAGGAAGCCATTAGGGTTACCAAACAATTACCAGCAAAGTCCTTTTTTTTTTATTCAAACTCATTCTTCTCTCTATTTCAATTGTCATTATGTTGTTTATAACAGAAAATAATCGAAAAAAAAAATTAAATAAAAGATTAACTTTGAAAATATTATATTAAATAGTAAATTTTAAATATATCATCTAAGAAAAAGTTTGAAAATGTTTATCGAAAATTGGAGAAAACTTTATATTCTCTTTATACTGGGTACTGCATAGAAAACTTGAAAAGTATTGCATGATAGATGATCAAGGTTACATACAGTAACCAGATTAAATTATCTTGCTTGGTACATTGGTGAAATTCGATAGGGTAACAGCGATAACACTAAGCGACGTGAGATTATTCACGGGAGTGGCTCCTTACATACTATTTTCTACACTATATCAACTTTATTGTCACTCTCTTCCATCTTTCTCTTTATCGTCGTTAACGTAAAGACCTGATATTCAGGCTTTATTTCAATCCCTAGACGATCACAATCAAAACTTTTCATGGATCAATATCACACTGAGTTAGCGCGTGTCATTTACTTTTACATATATTCTTTACATCACTATATCTTTTTTAATATAAATCTACAATTTTTTATATCTTTTTAAAAATTTAATATCTAATAAAAATAATAGTTATAACTTTAAAATAAATAATAAAAATAAAAGTATTAAGTCACGCAAAAAACGTAACTAAATTTGTTTGTATTTTTATTTTAGTATTTCATAGTTGATTTTTATTTTTCTTCAATCAGTTTATTTGTAACTATTCGCTCATAAACTTTACACATACACTCAATTTTCATTATTGTAAATTAAAAGCTTATTCTAGATCTTCAATATAGTCCTGTTTGTCAATACCTGACATTTCTAATAATTACATAGATATAAAATGTAAAAGGAATCTAATTCATTTTTTCAACTATGTTCTAGACATAATGATTTTTAAATTCAACTTTGATATTTTTTTAAATTTCTCATAATTATTTAAATACTTTTTTACTCCATTTTTATCATGAATACAAAAATTTAATGAAAGTCATGCATTACATGCGATATGTCACTATTAAAGTTTGATATAAAGAAATTTTAAAAATCTTCTCAATTTAGTTTTTTACAGAGACAGTAGGCAAAAGTAGCGAAAGATGGTGTTCTCCTTCATTCTTTTGAACATTTGCATAAAAGTGTTCGTGTGGAATTTTAAATAGCTCAAAGATTCGATCGTTGTTCGTGCGCTTGTTCTTCAGTATCTCTATTCTAGTATCCGTATCTCAAGTATAATGGTAAAACAAAAAAAAAAAATAAAATAAAATGTAACAGTGTTGCTGTAATGTATACGAAAAGAAAAAACAATATATTTATCGACTCTCTACTTTATTTATTTGGGATTGTTACATCATGATCAATCAATTATATCAATAGTTATTGCTTAGATTGTTTTTCTTTTCCTACAACTCATTTATTTTACTAAAACTCTTCCTAATAAGTCGGAATATTTAATCTTGGTCACATTGATTCCATTGTTTTAATTTTCTTTGTAATATTTTTCAAATTAATGCCACATTCATAACATTGGTCAAAATTAATTCTCCAAATTCTTAATATTAATTTCACCTTGGTTTCATTCTTATGGATTTTTACTTTTTATAGCAACGTAGTCAATGTGAAGTTAATATTAAAAATGAATTGGAACCAATGTAATCAATGTAAAACCAAGACTCAGATTTGGACTCGGGATTTTTTAAATGTCATTCTTTAAAACAAATGTGACGGGTTAACTTAAAATTTCACGATAAAATTGAACTTTTTTATTGTCTATTAAATGCGAACGATTCTGAAAAAATTCTTAAATTGAGTTACTTTTAGCATGATGAATTTTTATATGCTTTATCGGAAATTAAAAACTGTCTAAAAAATGACCGATAATAAATATATTTCATAATTGAGTATACCGATGAAAATTGTTTAAAGAAGACATTAATTGAAGTTAATGAAACATTAAATTAAAGTGGACAAAAATAGATAAATGGAATAATTGGAAAATGCTTTTCAGCATATAGTCACGCACAAGTTAAAAGTGTATGATTGTAGTAGGCTATCGAAAATCATGATGGGGCTAAAATGCATTAGTCCGAATGAATTATCTCTAGAGGAATGAGTGCATTTACGGGTGATTTCTCATTGCTCCTTTTGCTCTTCTCAGTGACTACCCTACACCCGACAATCTTCCATTTCAATAAAACGTGCTTTTTATTTTTTCCTTTTATCACTTTACATTCTATATTTTAACCCTTATTCGTTCGCCAACCTGTTGGAATATCAGTAAAATTAAGGAGTTATATATGTAGATGATTTTTTGGTTCTTTTTTACTTATATAGATAACCTTAAGTCGAAATCTCAGTTGCTTTTTTATCAACTGAATCTTTCATATGGGTTCGAAGATTTCAGTTGAAGCAAGAGATGAAGAATTTCATGTAATTTAACTTCAAAATGTCTGTCCAAATAAAATTATATTGACTGGACCAATAATAATTTCAAATGGATTCTTCACGTAATCAATTCATAGCGCATGAGTAGTAAAAAATTAAAAAAGTAAATAAAAAAATGGAATAATAAACTTCTAGTAGGAGGTTTTTGCCTTAAATTTATCGAATGTGAGAACTCTTAAAAAATAGACCAAATTTCCTTATTATACACTGAATATCTAGTCTTTCAATTAATAGTAAAAATTAATTGTAATATGTAGAATATTAGGACTTTTCGTTTCAAAAATGATTTCGTCATTAAAGTCTGAGTGACAAATAAAGTAATAAAGCGATAGAGGATTTAAAAATATGACTAAAATTTTGATTCGAGATACGTTGAATAAAAAATCAATCATTTTATATGAACAATAATTCAATGTGTAACAGAATAAAATATTGCAACGTAAAGTAGAATCAAAGTACAAATTAATCTTTGTTGTAGCTGGCAAATTTCCAGATTCAACAGATGTTAACAATCAACCATACTCTGAAGTTATACATTGAACACATAAGGATATAAAAGACACAATTCAGAAATGTCTTTATGATATAGGAATATTTTAATATTTTTATTAACAATTTGACTTTTAAATCCACTTTAAGTCTACTCTTTACGATAAAATTTCATTTTTAAAAGTAAATTAAAAATTAATATGCCAATTCGAGTTCAAGTATAGGTGACATTAAATAAAATACATACATTTCTTTGAACAATATTATTGTATTAAATTTCAATAGACATAAATATACTATTAATAAGTTGAATTATTAATGTAAACAATGTAGACCAGTTAAAGACATTCCAACTAAATGGATTCAAGTTGAAACAGTTGGAGTTGTACTGATTGAACTGAATAATTCAACAATATAATCGAAATAACGTTTATGCAAACAAACATTATTATTTACAACTTTATTTATAAATATTTTCATGAAAAAAAAAAAAATATTTTATCAAAAACTTGGTATTTTAAAATAATTAATCAATTGATTAATTCGAATAGATTTATATTTAATGTTTATGAAATTTTATTGTGTAATCAATGGTAAAAAAGTTAAAATAGTTAATAAAAAATATTAGTTTCAACCATCATTGGTACAGTTGAAGTGTAGATTTACCATTTAACCTTTTGCCAGTGGTAATCGAAAAATTGATAAAAGAAACATTTATTTCCGGTATATAACGTAGACAGTTATACATCTTCAGCAATAATACACATCGACCTAGTTGACTGCACTCACAAGCTTGTTTTTTTCTACTGATGTATGTTGTATATAAGGTGCTTTTATATTACATAGTATTGTATGACCTTTAAAATTTTTTATTGATTCAAACAAAAGGTAATTGTCCAGTCAATTAATCTTAGCCATCATTCTCTTTTTTTTTTATGAATGTTATTTCAATTAAATTTTCTTAATTTTATTCATTTATTGATATATTTTATATTCCTCCAAGTAACAAAATATATATCGAAGTAAGAGATAAATATTTTTGCATTTTTTTATTATTAATAAAATTATCATACTTACTTGATTAAGTTGGAGCAGATTGAGCAATATATTGATTGTTGAGAGTCTGAATAATTTTCAATTGGAAAATAAAAAAAATAAACATTTCTTTGATTCATTTAACATATATCATCTGGCAATAAGACATTTTATTAATAATTCAATAACATAATCCTGAATTAAAATCATGTACAATATAATATTATTACAATAAAAATATTGTTAAAAATGAGATTAAATGAGTATCTTCTCATATCTTAATTTTAATTAATCTGAAAGGTAATTTAATGAAATGACTATCACGAATAAACTAAAAATGACATTAGTAATGGAAATCAATGATATGTTAGTAACATTAATTAAGAGAAAGAGAGAGAGAGAGAGAGAGAAAAAAAACTAAAATAAGGACGAAAGGACAATTAAAAATATCACTATTAAATTGTCTGCTATTCTGATGTTAAGGATAAATTGAGTGAGTAAAGATTAACTTTTATCTGTTCAATACTCAATATACTACACGCTATGACGTTATTATCGAATATTTTGAACTGTAAGTAAATCAGTCTCCACCTACATATATTCCGGGTATCTCTATTCTATTCCAAATCGCTGAGCCTTTACTTCAAATATCTATCTTAAGCTATTTGAGCTTAAATAATCAAAAGGTAAATGTAAAAGTTCAGCTTTTTTTAAACTCACATCATTCAAAATTTAAATATAGAAATATCTTTTTAAATATTACTGCAATATTTTTTTTTATTAATACAAAAGTTTTTAAATAAATTTTATTTCTCATTCAGTCAATTAAACAATCAATCAATTTTTAGTTGTCAGAAATAATAATAATAATAATAATAATCCCTCGTTGAATGTCATGATAAAAATATAATTTCTATATCTACGAGACTTTATAAATGGATAAATTAAATCAGGAAATTTTCCAAAAATATCAATAATTAATCTGATTGTTTCAGTTGAATGATCTTTAAAATATGATGGCATTTATTATCTTGATATTTGAAAGATAATTTTAATTGTCAATATTATAAAATAACTGTGTAGAATATTTTTATTACAATTTTTACGTCACATTAAAGCTATTTAAAATCATATAAATTTAGATGCTTGATATTCCCGTATAAAAGAATTTCGTTTCCCGAATGTTTTCTAGTAGGGAAGTTTCCCGACGTTCCCCTCGTGGGACTATAGGGAACGTTCGGGGAACAACATTTTTTTTTTTTTTAAATTTTACCTCTCTACGCCAAAGGTACTTGAAATGTTTTCTACTTGCAAAAGCAATATATATATAATGAAATTGATCAAATAATGATATATTAGCATAACTTGATTTTTTGCTAATAACTCAGGATCTATAAGGCCTGTATGAGAAATAAGCATATCAGTGGATTTGTGAGAACGAGATCTATTTATTACACTTGTTAAAATCATAATTGGAGCATAATTTATGCAAAAATTAAAGCGAGTTCTCGTATTACCCCGTTTTGAAAGTGGAATAATTGATTTTTTGTATGTTTGACCTGATTCCGCATTTCTAGGCATTGAGACGAAGAGAAAGAGTCCTCGATCATCAAAATCGGACAACTTTGATTTTTCGACCCCAAAAAATGGCAAGTGGTACCCCTTTCCATTTTTTTGGCCAAAAAATAAAAGTTCTCCGATTTTCAAGTTTGACCACTCATTCTCTTCGTTTCAATGCCTAGAAATGCGGAATCGAGGCACTGCCCAGAAAAATTCGCTTTAACATCCTTAAAAGGGGGTAAAACTAGTTACAAATTATGAATTATCATCCCCTTGACTTTAAACCCTTGTAACTCATAAACGGACGGTCCAAGAACCGTTTTTACGGACGTTTTGGAAACCCAAGAATCTAAGCTAAACATGCGTATCTATAAAAAATGTTTAAAAAATTTATTTCACCCTTAAAATTGATAAAATATAATAAAAATCACTTTTCTTGGGGGAGTTTGCCAAATATTTTGGCGATTTTGAGGGCGAAATAAATTTTTTTAAGGTTTTTTATGGATATGTATCTTTAGCTTAGACTCTGAAGTTTCTAAATATCTCTTAAAAATCATTATTTGATGACTTGTATGAAAGTTATAGAAGTCCAAAGTCGAAGTTAAGGTCAGAAAATCATCTACTCTTCGACTTTAGATCTTCATAACTCGTGGAAAAATTATCAGACGATGATTTTTAAGAGATATTTAGAAACTTCAGAGTCTAAGCTAAAGATACATATCCATAAAAAACCTTAAAAAAATTTATTTCGCCCTCAAAATCGCCAAAATATTTGGCAAACTCCCCCAAGAAAAGTGATTTTTATT
The DNA here is from genome assembly GCF_013357705.1 of Chelonus insularis. Classification (NCBI taxonomy): domain Eukaryota; kingdom Metazoa; phylum Arthropoda; class Insecta; order Hymenoptera; family Braconidae; genus Chelonus; species Chelonus insularis. The sequence continues at coordinate 897,645 of NW_023276522.1, forward strand.
ATATTTTATCAATTTTAAGGGTGAAATAAATTTTTTAAACATTTTTTATAGATACGCATGTTTAGCTTAGATTCTTGGGTTTCCAAAACGTCCGTAAAAACGGTTCTTGGACCGTCCGTTTATGAGTTACAAGGGTTTAAAGTCAAGGGGATGATAATTCATAATTTGTAACTAGTTTTACCCCCTTTTAAGGATGTTAAAGCGAATTTTTCTGGGCAGTGCCTCGATTCCGCATTTCTAGGCATTGAAACGAAGAGAATGAGTGGTCAAACTTGAAAATCGGAGAACTTTTATTTTTTGGCCAAAAAAATGGAAAGGGGTACCACTTGCCATTTTTTGGGGTCGAAAAATCAAAGTTGTCCGATTTTGATGATCGAGGACTCTTTCTCTTCGTCTCAATGCCTAGAAATGCGGAATCAGGTCAAACATACAAAAAATCAATTATTCCACTCGATAATTGCGATAATTTTCGACTTCGGAATACTTCAAGACGACAGAAGTGGTGAAAATGAGAGAATAGTAAATAAATCACAAAGGTAACAATGGAGTGCAATTTCTACTATTACTACCAGATGCCAGATTTCTCTTTCAACTCAGAGTATATCTAAGACTCTGGAAACTTGTCCAACATAACAGCAGTTGGGGATTTTCAAGTTATCATTTGAATTACATTCTAAGGATATTAAATAAATTTCATTTGTGTAAGTCTATTTTCTCCAGTATTATTTTATTCATATATTCATCTAAACTCAATATTACTAAGTACTTGAATTTCAAAAAAATATTTAGTTTACATCTAATTAAACTAGACTAATATTTCTACTGACTTAATTTATAATATGATATCATTTCAATTTATAATTTTACACCAAAATAAGATTACTGATTAACAACATCTTGATGAAAATAAGTTGAAAAAAGTTTCTCTTAATTATAAATCTCAGACTATTCTAGTTTATATAAATTCTAAAGTATTCAAACGACCAGATTTGGCTGACAGTTGAGTCGACAAGTGAGGACAAGTTGGTATAGAACTGACAGCTTTAATCAGTTGTGGTTTTTGTGGCTTTCTCTCTCCTATACTATATATATATACATCCTTTAGTTGAGTAGTTGTGGGTAATTTTTATAAATTTTTATATAAACTTATTTATAGTATCTAACATAAACTTTCATTCTATTTTAATTATACCAAACATTTTTCAACTTTCAATCAATTAATCATTGAGTATGCTAACAATTTTTTGATATTGCTATCTTCTAACTATTTTCAATGAGATTAGAAAGTTGAAAAAATTGATATATTTATTTTTCATATTGCAAATATTGAATAGTAATTGCTGTCATTTATAGATTAATAATAAGTAATATTTTCATCATATGATGATGATGATGATTTTAATAAAAAGTTTTTATTTGAAATGAATAATTATTCAAAACTAGTAAATAGTACGTATGAATAGAGAGATTAAAGTCGACGTATTAAGTAAAATTCAAATGGGTACGTAGTCAGAATTCATTTGGGTACGCATTTGCGAGGATTTACGGTCAGTTACAATGGCTTTCAGATTTTATCGTTGGTCGTTAATTTTCTTAGTTTGAATATAATTCCTCTCTTTTGCTTTCCCTTTCAAAGCCATCATCCAAGTTTCAGCTCCACCAACCCCTTTACCGATGTAAACCTACCACGTAATTAGGAATTCCGTGACCCACATACACTCACTATACAGATTCGTATTATTTAAATTGCACGGGTATTTTCGAGATTTTTTTTTTCAACTTTTACCACTTCTGAACACGAACGTCAAGGTCTTTACGCAACAGTTTCTGTTTAATTTGGCTATTGTATGCATTTTTTTCCTTTTATTTTTAAAATTCAGTCATACAGATGTTAATAAAAAATTTAATGATTAAAATAGCTTTTAAAAACTGATGTGACATAATGACGAAAGATAGAAAAACAAATGTCAATAGTCATTATTGAAGTAAAAAATTAATTTTAGCCATTTTAAGAATATTTTTTTACAATTTTATGCTACACTATTTTTAACTTTAACTGTCAACTATTTATATAAAAAATAATCATCATATTTCTTGTAAAATTAATGATATTTTTTATTCAATTTGTTGACAATTATTTTGATCTTTGTTTTATTTCTTCTTTATCAGGTAAAACAAACTTGATAGATTGAGAATATTGAGTCGAATTGAAGCCGTCGAAAGAAACCAGGTCACCGAAATTCGATTATCGCATTGAAATGAGTGAAATTCACTAGAGAGTATCAAAAAAATAAAAAAAAAGTATCGAATCGCTTGGGTTGGATCAATCCGACAAAATTCAGGATCTCGTTAATTCTTCTCTAACAACCATTGTTTCTATTATCTCCGTTTACTATTACTATCATTCTTTTTTCTAGTCAATCGCAAGTCCTATTTTACTGTAATGATTTCGTGAAAAAAAAAAATAACTTTAATAAGACAATCATCTGATTTATATGAGAATATATCTCATGACCGAGAACTTGACCACGTGATTTTAAAACGACGAGTAGCACACACCACTTGTTTCATATCCGGGATTAAATTGAGTGTAATAGAAATCATTTAAATCAAAAGTGAATGCGTTAACGTCAATTTTCGTGAGAAAATATCAAAAATTTAATTAAACATTGTTATTTAAATAATTATATTGATAAACAAGTTTTGAAATGAATGTTAAAGACATAAATATAAAAATGAGAACAATTTAGATGAATAAAATTTCATACTATATTATACTAAACATAGTTGACTGGAAAAGAATTCTGAAAAATGTATCTAATTTAACTGGGAATTTTAAATTTGATATCACTACATTTTTTTTTCTGTTGAAATGTCATTTCTAGTTCTGACGAATTATGTATCCGTTAGATAATAAAATAAAAATGATGATGGAAAAAAATATTAAAACGAAAGCTAGAAGAAAATGTTATGTAACAAGAGAAAAGTTTATGTTATATAAAAGCTTTGACAATAACTAAACTGTAGGCTACCCTGAGGTAATGATAAAAGCTTTTGTAACATGGACATGACTGCCTAAGGGCTCTTAAAAACTCATTACATCAGGTATTCTAGTGTATGAAAACTTCATTTTCTCGTTGTTTATTTAATAATCTTTATTTTTATTCAGTAAAAAGTTAACAATTCGTTGAACAAGTATTGATAATTGGAATTTTTAATAATGTTTATTTTAAAAGCAATTCTACATATTGTATTGGCATTTATGTCTTATGATTGTTATGATTTTATCTCATATTTATATTTTGTTTAATATCTATGTTATAGATTTGTTTTATTCAGATTCATGTATCCATTTGATTTATTTACACCTTCATAAGGAATCTAATAATTACATAATATTCAAATAGAGATTATTTTATTCTTAATTATTTCACAAAATCTATTACAATTCAAAATAAATGGAATCGTTTTTTTATTTCTTCTGTTTAAATGGAATTTTATTGTTATTTAAACACTTTACTGTTTGATTCATAATACTTCTAGTTAAAAAAACTGAATGAAAAAATTCACACTCTATACTTAGATTGATTTGTTTGACATATTATTTTGTTGAAATAGGAGTAGGTATTTTTCTTCTATTTTTTAAATAATAAAATAAAATTCTTGACAGAATGACATTGCAAATTATATGCATACATATCATCGTACCTCTACAGTGACTATAATCTTTATAGAAAGCGTGAAATATCTTTCTTGGCAATATTTTCAATAATTTAATGTGCAATTTTATGTTAATTTTTGTTACGGTTTCATGAAAACCGTATTTGTCTATTCTTTTAATTGTCTCAAAACGTAAATGATGAATTATAAAAATCAACCCCATCACAATAATTTCTTAATGGCGAATTGATAAGTTTTTATTCATATTAATTACAGTTTAACAAGAGATATTTTTAAAACATAATTATTTGATAAATAAAAATGTATATAGTGATTATTTATAAAATAATTAGTCATTCACTGATAACTAAACGAAGCATGAAACTACAATAATAAACAGTAAAGAATATTAACATTAAATCTCAGGGAAAATGATATAATAGTGGTAGTAGTGAATAGTAGAGGCTATTAAGATAAAAATTGTTAAGTTTATTGAATAAATAATATTAATAGATTTGTCAATTAATTTTTTCTTAAATAAATACAATTATTTAAATTTTTTTAAATAAACCAATTTAAAACTATACCTTTAAAAAAAAGTATGCATTATCAAACATTTTTGTTTAATAATAGATTGCAGAAATGATTGTGCATAAAGTGCGCATGCACTCTAGTAAATTTAATTGTTAATGTAATATCTGTTATTGATACTGATTACTCAAATATGGAGGTATAAAGCACAAAAGAACGGAAGTGCTAGGGTAGCCAACAAGTTGCTGGTGTCGAATCGATTGAGGCTCAGTTGAGCCTGGAGGTACGTAGTAGGCTAGCAGGTGAGGTCGTACCTCCCGACTTTACCCTCACAATACTACACTATGACCATCTATCGCGATTCATGAAGACGAAAAAGATAGCTAAAAAGTAAGCGAAATAAGAATAAAAGAACTCTGAAAGAAAGTGTCAGAGAAAAGGCTGAGTGAGAGTTGAAGCTTTTCTCTCTCGTTTTCATCACAGCAATAAATGTAGATAAGAGAGTGAGTGAGTGTGTAGTGGAGTCACCGATTTAGTTTGACCCTACTTTTTTTCCTGTTCTATTTTACTCTTCAAACTTTCGACTCTAGATGTTTTTATTTAGTCATTTTTATTATTATTCCAGTCACGTTTTTAACCTACATAATTAACTACTTCAAATAGCTTTTTTTTGCAAATATGTACAAAAAAGATTTACTTGTTAGTTAATAAAATATACTTGGCCGGTCAATAGTATTGGAATATTTACAAATGATTTTTCATTTCTATTAATAAACAAAAGTGAATATTATATACTAACAATTTATGCAATTATATAAAATATTATTAAAAAATATTTTAAAAGTCATTTAAATGATTAATTATGTTTAAGAATATTTTCAAAGATATTAAATAATTAGAATTAACTTCAAAATTAAAACTAATTTTAGTAGCAAAGTTAATGGGTGACAATTCATTGACAATAAGATAGTAATTTAAATTTCAATGGCTGTTATTCAAAGACAAGTTACCTTAGTTTGCTGTGTTTCATCAGTATATCTAACCTTTAACTATTTGGCCAGTTACCACTCAATCAATGAACTTCCTAGAAGCTTGCGAACCGTGAAATTCTGTTCTCTTGATGGCGGAGAAAAGACAAATTAAAATGAATTAGACGATAAAAGAATAAAGTTTAGATTTTATTATTCTATAGATTGGTTAATGACATATCAGTGCGTGTACAATGGGTTGTCAGATGAAGCAGATGCTCAAATTGTGGATATGGTAAACAGTATAATTGAGTATTGTCAGCTTGTCAGAAACACACCAATGTCGAGACAATAAATTTAATATTACAATTTCAAGGTTAAGAGTCAATCAATAATTAAATGCTTGTAAGATATGCCTCAATAATGAGTAGTCTGTATTTGACGTTAAATAAATTATGAAGCAAACAGCGTCGTTATTGCATCTGTTACCAAGTTTCATGGTCAAGCCAGTATATATTAAGAAAATTATTTCATGCTGTTAGAAACTATAATATCTGAAAGAAAGAGAAAGCAGTTATATAAATATTTATTTCACATTAATGATAACGGCATAATAGAATTACATAAATGATTTTATTTTAGAGTATACACTGTAAATCCTAGTTTTCCAAAATGCATTATTTTAATGCGAATAAGTGTGTTAAATATGACGTCACCCATTTGATTAACATTGTAGTCACTTTTTACACACTTAGATCTGCGTTAAAAGTTACTACAATGTCAATCAAATGGATGACATCATATTTAACAAACTTATCCGCATTAAAATAATGCATTTTGGAAAACTAGGATTTACAGTGTATTTACTATTAAACACATTACACGTAACGATAAAATAAATTCATCAAACTATTAGTGTTAAAGAAATTGAAATATAATTTCAATTTAAAAATTAATTTTTCTACTTGCAGTGTAATAATTATTATTATAATCGATTAAATAACTGTAATTATTCTTTGGAATTTATCAATTTATGTCATAAAAATGGTATACACTGTTGTAAGGTGGAATAAATAAGCACTATAATAGATTGTTCGACATTTTCTAGAGTAATATATGTCATTGATAACAATAGACACCACCCAAGCGTGACGACACAAACATCCTTCTGAGAGCATATGCTCCTTTTGCAAACCCCTTCTTTGCCGTTGTACTTTTATTGATTTTTAACCTTTGCATTTTATGGCATATTCCGAGATGCACGAAAATTTGACATTCATTTTTGAGTTAAAAGTATTCGAAAAATGCAATAACTTTGAAAGTGAATATGGAAAAAACAAAATTCTTTTCATTTACGTTGATAGAATTTTTTTATTAATTTTCAAGCATTATTATTAAAAGATTAATAAAGATATTTCGTGATCTTTAAGAGTTTAAAAATGAACATCATAATAAAACCTAATAAAAAATTGCAAGTTTCCAACTTATTCCAATTTCAATATCATTTAAATGTGAACCTGACGTATATTATTACGGACATCTGCAAATATCTGTATTGAGTTCACTTTGATGTTTATTTTTATGTTTAATTTGTTTTCAATCTTTTACTTCATTAAGAAATTTTAATTTATCCATTTTTGTTTTTATTTAATTTTATTAAATTGTTATTTTTTTAGAAAAGAACAAATTTTACAAAGTATTAAATAAAAAGGAATAAGTGTGAAGAGACCAAGTCACACTCGAACCTATTTTTAAGATACTAAATGATCAGTTATATCTCATATTTTTTACTTCTTTCAGGAACTTATTTTATTCTCTATGATTTTATCGATTACTTCGAGAAAGACCAGCCAAGTTTTCTTCAACGAGAAAAATTTCTCAGCATTATTAATACCATCTTTAAAAATATGTCTGAAGTTGAGAGGGAAGCTATTGCTTTTCAGGTGAGTTGTAGCATTATTTAAATCAATTTACCACGATATTTATATTAAATACAATATGTCTATACATAATGAAAATTTGACTAATTAAAATCAGTTGTTCGAATAAAAAAATATTAAAGAACAAATTTTCTAACACGAAAAAATCCTGTTCACCTGTCATTAGTATTTTAATAGAAAAAAGTCAACTTTTTTGTTTTATACACAAGCAGTTATTTGTCTATTTTTTTCTAAGATTCTTTTTCCATTGAGATGGCTCTGAAAAACAAGCAAATACACTTTGATAGTCGCTGTGTAATTAAAAAAAGAAACAAAAAAAAGATAAAAGACGAACAAAATTATGCAATATGCCTTCAAGCATTTTAAACAATAAGGGTTTATTATGCATTTTCTATTTTCTAATTTTTTATTATTAAAAAAAAAAAAAAAAGATACTTTTTTTCATAAATAGTTGGTTTTAAAATTTAATTTTTCTCTTGATGATATGTTATTTTGTGGGCATACGTTGAAACAAAAGGATTTCGTTCATTGCGTCGTGAAAGGAAAAGAACTAATGTGTCTAATTTTTTTGTGCGCTGTTACGTTACCCGGAAAAATGAAAAATAAAAAACAAAAATAACATGAAAGTAAAACAGGAGGAAACAAGCATAAAAAAGATTGGATAATTTTTTATTTTGACTTTGCTTAAGATTTTTTTCAATATAACTATCTTTGAGCAGGAAAACATAAAATAATTTTATATTTTCACTATTAGTAAATGATAAAATATATTATTTATACTGAATATAATTAATTGTATTAAAATTTAAGATGTAGAGTAATGTATTTAAACTTCTTCTTATCTGTAATACTAGCAGTCATATTACCTATGTATAAATGAAATTTGAATCTTTCAAACTTTATCCGATTGAATTTTATTTTGTTATCAAAAGTATTTGTGTCATGTTGAAAAATGGCAGATTTGTGAAAATAAATTTCTTAAACTTTTAATAGAATTGCTTAAATTCTCATTCCATCTAACAAATCTATTTTTTTGATTTCAAAAATTTTAATACATTAAATAATAGTTTAGTAAAACTATTAAATTTAAAAATTTAAAAGTATAATATATCAAATAGTAAATAATTTGATAATTTTATAATAAAGAAACTTGAAATGAAAAATTTTAAATTCAACTTTAAAACTATTTTTTTTTTCCTTTGATTTCAATGGCACTCTAACGAATTTCTGTCACTTTGAAGAGTCAGAGAGGATAAAAAAATTAAAGAAAAAGTAAAATAAATAAAACTGTAGTAAAAAGAGAAAAAGTAGTAAACTTTACGGAAGAAAAATAAGTTGATCCCTCAAGAATATAAGACTCATGAGAAAACATAACTGTTTATTCCTCAATTCAAGTAAAACAAAAAGAAAAATGCAAAAAATAAGACTTACTGTCAGTGTAAAGAATAATTAGAGATAAAAAAGTAAAATGAGCGTAGAAAATAATGAAATCAAATTATGACAAAGAAATATTCAAATTCATAACTATTTTTAGGTAATATTAAAATAACAAAAATATTAAGTGAAACCATTTTTTTTTAGTACACTGATTGGGAACGGCCTAAGGATGGATACAGATATCAAAAAGCCATTGCTGATATTGTTGGTGATTATTTCTTCATATGTCCGTCCACGCTCTTCGCTCAATTATTTGCAGATCGTGGCATGAAGGTCTACTACTACTTTTTCACTCAGGTGAATAATAAATATTTCATTTTTTATTGTACTTGAAATAAGTTTTCAAAACTTTTTCTATAATCTATCTTATTTTATTACTTATAAAAGATTTAAATATATACATATATATGTAGTAGCAAAATTCCAACTTTTTTGTTTGTCCTGCAACTAGGTGATAAGCAAGTGATAAGAATGACGAAAACTTTACTCTGTCCCCTTTTTTTTAAGAATTACTTTTGTCAGGAAGTTATTGCTTTTTAATTTAAAACTTTAAACTTTAAAATTTTTTTTTGAACTAAATAAAGTACTAATTACAGTAGATTTGTATTAAGAATAAATGGTAGGATTGTTCTTCTCAATGAATATAAGTAACATTTATATAATAAATAAGATAAAATCTATTAAAATAATTTACTGGAATTGAACCAAAATATTGAATTGTTAAATAATTAGACAAAAAAAAAATTGTAAGCTCCTGTAAGTTATAGTGATATCATGTGTACTGTAAAATCATATATAATTTGAGATTTAGGTTAATAGAGTATATTTATTACATTTAACAACAAGGTCTGATCAATGTTACATTTCATTGTTGGTGATTAGTTAGCTTCTGGGGTGTTTAAATCGTAATAACTTAATATCCTGGCTTCAATTTAATATCATCGTGCTCAGTGCTGACTAGAATTCAATTTCCTAAGGGGTTTCTCACATTATATACTCTATCACCTGCATAATTCGTTGTCATTCACCCTATCAATATAATCATATAAAAATAATTTTCATCAACAAACGGAAAAACTTGAAACAAGTATTATAAACAAATAATAAATAATATTATTTTTAGAACTTCCAATAATATTACTATTAAATTATTACATGACTTATAATAATTCACTTGAACGTCAATTACTTGACTTTTACCATTTTATATTATTAACATGATTATTTATCAAGAATTAGTTAACACTTTTAGACAAAATTTTGACTTGTATATTTTGTTTTAAAATTTAACTAAGATAATAGCTCTCATAAAGAAGTCTCTTCCATTTAACATCAATGTCTTTTAAGTAGATCAAAATTTGACTATAAATTACTAGATTTATAGATATTTTAGTAAACTAGATTTATGAAAAGAACTGATCGATCAATCTTGAGAGCCAACTTTCCGTAAAGTTCAATCTGCATTTGACAGCTCAACTATAAACCAACTTCTACTACTGCACCAAAAAATATTCCCTATTTCTCTCATATTTAACTTTGCTGAAATCATAAAAAACTTTATCTAGATTTTTAATCTTACGTTCCTTTTTTTTTTCATTTTGTTTAGAAATAAAAATTCTGCTAAATAGTTTTTTTAAGAATCTTTTTACTTCTAATGCCAGAACTTTTTATAGTGGACAAATACACAATAAGAGTAAAGAGGATTTTCCAACATAGTTTGTAAACTGTAAATCGTCTTTCACTATTGTCTCTCTAGTAGAGAAATGCCAAATATTATTTAAAGTAAATAAAAGATTTCAATGTATGTATACTATTTACCATTTTTCTTCTTAAACATTTTATAAATTTGCATTTTTTATTTAATCAATATCTATGTAAGGTATTTTGCTTTAACATTTTCTATCATTTGAGTCAAGCTCATAGTTATTTTTAAATAAATATAAAAAAAATTATAAATTTTGATAAAGTAAAGTTAAAAAGAAGCTACAATTCGGTGGCGTTATTACAAGATTATACTCGACACCCATGAGTAATGACATCCTCTTTACCTACTCTTTCCTTCCATCTCTTAACTATCTCCAACCCCGAACACTTGATAAATTACCTCCTACGTTAATTACTGTAGAGTAAGGACGCGAGCATTTTCGTTTATATGCATTTTACGTTCTAGTTACGTTGATGAAAATGAAAATATTTTAATCTACTTATTCGATATTTTATTATGGATACAATTTTTAATATTTTTTGATTAATGTCAATAAAAAAAGTGAATAAATAATGTCGAAAAATAAAGTAACACTTTGCTCCACGAACTTCTTGAAAACTTTTTTTTCGAGTTAATAACTTTTATTTATTATTGACAAATTATTCCAAGAATTTAATTGGTTACGTAATAATTCATAAAAACAACTGCAACCAAATACCATTATTCTCATACTATAATCTCTATAATTTAAAATTTACATTACATAAAATTTGGCAATGCATTTGCTAGTCGTGAATTCTACTTATCTTGTTGTGGCTTATACATGCATTCACTGGTTGAATCCAGATATTTTCTGGAAGAAAAATTTTACATAATAAGACCGATTTAAGTCTTACTATTTGATTTATTGCTTCGCAGTTGTATATAATTATCTTCTATTTTACATAAACTATTCTTAAATATTATTCCGGAAAGAAGAGAAAAAAGAAAATAGCTGTAATAGATCTCTGATATAACTGACTGAATACTGTAGTAAAATAAAATATTCGAACCTGGATATAAAATATCTTGGTTTAAGATGAAATATATTATTACTAAGAGTATAAATACAAATTAAAAAATGGATTACCAAATCCTGTAATAATATTTGCCATGTTTTCTAAGAGTTTATATTAAACAATACTCAAACAAACTTCTTGAAAGGTAGTTTCTATAACGCCACTGAAGGTATTCACGCCTATTGCCAACCACTTATCTTTTAATCTACTTCTCCTTTAAGCTATCGTGTACAAAATATCCTAATGTTTTGCTTTCATGCACTTGCTTCATTTTCGCTATGCTATTATGCATGTTAAAATTTGATTATCACAATTTTGAATTTTTCTCATAAAATTTCACATAATATGATAAAATTAAAAAAAAACTCAAAATTGACTTACTACTTGAATATTGTTCGATACTATATTCATTTACAATCATATTAATTATCGTAGAATTTTATCCTTTAAGTTCTGATTCTTACTCTCATAAACTGAATCAGTGAAAATTAACCGATTGCCTGTGCCAATCCAATGACTGATTTATTCAGTGATAGATCGTTAAATAATTTAGAGTACTGAATCTCTACTGAATATGAAAACGTTCAATTTTAAATATAAAATTTCATTAACATTAAATTATTTTATTTATTTATTTATTTAATGTTCAATTGAATTCTTTTATCTGTTTAAGGAAGATTAAAATTACTGTAATTATTATAATTAGTTTAAGTAAAAATCAATAATACTTCAATATATTTACATAATTTTTTTAATTTAATAAATTTTGTATTAATATTAATTCTTTATAAGCTTTTATATATTAAAAGATGAATAGTAACATTGACTTTATCATAGATACAATGAAATAAATTCCCAAGAGTTATCAGCTATGAATCTGGGTTTATACCTGTAAAGGATCAATAAAGCTTGACTTTCAACCCTTTCTGCAACCTGATTTTTCACAATACGGATTTCCGATACTATTTTGAATACGTTCATATTCTTATTCTACAATAAAATAGCTCTATATAGAATTTATGGATATTGTAAAATTTTTTTCGTATGAAGAAACAAAAAATAATTGCTAATTTATTCGAAAAAACTTCATAACATTTTTTAATATATTTTTGACAATCAGTAATTAATTTTAATGATAAAAATATAACGATACTTGGTAACTTTTATCATATTTTCTTTTCAATAGGAAGGGTAAAGTTTGATTAGGCCCAGAAGTATTTGAAATAAATGTTGTACTAAACTATTTCAATAACTTCTCTATACATGTCAGAACATTTTAAAAGTTTTTTAAAAGCTTCAAGTTCTTAAAGGTTTCAAACCACTTTAAAATAGATGTAACATATTTTTCAATATCAACTTTTCATGGGTTATAATTAATTTTTAAATTATCTGCCTCATGTATTAAAAATTTGAAATTCAAATCAAGACAACCGAATAATTAAATAATTACTTAACTGGATCTATTACAGAGATCAAGTACTAATCTCTGGGGTAAATGGATGGGTGTAATTCATGGCGATGAAGTGGAATATGTGTTTGGACATCCGCTCAACAAATCACTCAAGTACACGGATAAAGAAAGAAATTTGTCCGAAAAAATGATCGATGCATACTCAAGATTTGCTTTCACTGGGTAAGTATATCTAAATGTTTGATTATTTCAAGTTTATTTTATGTATAATACTTTATAAATAATATCCAAGTGTATTTTTACAAAGGATATTCGATTTATAAAATCAGTATTTCAAGTCTACATGAAAAAAGTAAAAATCGAAAAGGTTATATAATATTTTCAATATTGAAAATGAAAATAAATGAGCTGAAGGTTTGTCTTTTTACTCATAGTGATATAAGAGGTTGTGAACAGACACGTTACCAAGATAAAAGTAACCCCTCGAGTCCAGAGTAAGGATGTCAATAATTTCAACTTTACTTGTAGTTTTAATGCTCTTTACACCCATTATTTATACTTTCTCTCCTCATTCATTTCTTTACTAATAAAGAAAAATTACTGTAATCATTCGGAAGATATGAAATAAATTTTTTATCGCTAATCCAATATTCGTTAAATTTTTTATTAACATGTTTTATGAATATTACCAATATACTTTTGTAACACTTATATCAAAAAAAATTAATGTACTTTATAGATACAGAATTTGTCAATGAAAAAATAAATAATATGTTAGAGGAATTTCGTTGATTTACCAGTCTTCGGAAAAATTGGTTACATATTAATCTTAGGAAAAAAAAAAAAAAAGAAAGTATACGTAAAATTTTCCGGTCGAAACAGTATAGTATATCATCAAGGCTATACAGACTACAATAATAAAAGTGGGAAAAAGATATCTGAGTCATATGACTCTCTGAGGAATTATTTGGAAAAATATTGTCGTTTAGCAGCTGTGTGCTTTGAATTTAGATGTAATAATCCATGTTTTATTTATTTTTTACTGTAAATCTTTTTTTTTTTTGTTTTTTTTCTTATCAACCAATCATTTCTTTTGGTTGTTATTGAAATAAGATCTCTTGATTTGACGGTTTATCAATCTATCTATTATAGATCGATTATTTAAATAGAAAACTATTTATATAATATATATATATATATATATATATATATTTAGTTGTAACTCATACGACATATTTTTTATAACAGAAATCCATCGAAAAAAAACGAATGGCCATTGTACACACGTGATTCACCGCAGTATTTTATTTGGAACGCAGAGGAAGAAGGATTAGGTTTTGGACCACGATCAACAGGATGTGCATTTTGGAATGAATTCCTTCCGAGGTTGGAAGGTGTTCCAGGTATAGTATGAAAATAGTTTTTACCTTTATGAACAATTTAGCCAGTTCAAATCAATTATATTGCTTTATACTTTACGATCAGCAAGTTTTTAAGGCAATCATAAAATTTTTAGAGATAAAAGCAGAAAATTATAGCATGATTAAACTCTCAATGATTTAATAAATGTTTGTGAAAAATTCCAAATTAAAGTGAATTGATTTAAGCGACGAAATGAGACACAGTTGACAATAAAAATTTATACCTAAACCTTGATTAACGTTGATCCAATATTGCAAAGATTTTCTCGGTGTTTTTTTCTTTTTATAGAAAATTACATTCCATTGAACCATTTAAAAAAAAAAAAGAAATTAGTTAGACAACTAATAAAATTTGTACCTTTATTACTAGGTTGATTAATTTTATTTTAAATTCTTCCAATAGTTTACTAATTAAATATCTCTGCATACACAATTATTACATTATATTAATTGAATAAATTAATATGAGTTTGACTAAAATTGTGTTCATAGATCCAGCACCAGAAGCTTGTAATGAAGCCATAGCATCAAGTGTATCAGCGGGTGCTCAACAGATACACGAAACTGTTTTTTTACTTTTAACCATTTTTATCTTGACTATAATCATTTAGAGAGTCGTATATGACAAGGACTCTTTTTGAATCCATGATAAATTTAAACAGTCAATTGACTAAACGATCTCTAGAATTGAGATATGCTTTTAGCCATCCAGAAATCTAGTATGTTAATGAATCAAGGGTATTCATAACACGAAAATTAGAAGGAATTTTGTGAAAATAGTTTAGAAAGCTAGCATTTGTGTTCTTCTGATGAATGGAAGACGAGTTCAAAAACAAATTCAAAAATCTAAAAAAAAAAAAAATATTTTTTATTGATGCCTAATTTATTAATTGTAGAACGAAATAAAGTAGTGGAGATGGCGAACGAAAAGTTCATTCTAAAAATAAACGCATTGTAGAGTTGCGCCGGGCACGAATCAATTCAGCTGTTCTCGGACTAGAAAATTAAATTGACGTTTTATGTATATATTAACGAGAGATTACAATTCTATAAATAAGTAGATTTAATTTGTAGAAAATCTATAAATAATGCAGGTGAGAATAGCTTTAATGAATTGCCAATTTCAAACGGTGGCTCTCACATCGCGTCCAATTTAAATCTTCCATTTGGTACATATCATCTTTACATATATAAGTATATTACTATTAAAAAACACACAAATTATATTCATATTGATGTTATTAAAGAGAAAATACAATTTAGCGTCAAGTTGAAGTAGGCAAAAATGATATAAGAGTTCAAATTGAATAAGTACTTGAAATTATTCAAGTATTTATTTATTTTTTTTTCTTCTTTTTTTCTGTTGTTATATATAGATGATGTTTTTTAATGGCTGCAAAGTACAGGGATTTTTAAAAACTAGATTTAATATTTAAAAATTTCTAAAAAATATAATAGATAAAAATTTCCAACTTAAATAAAGCGGAATATTATGATTAAAACTTGAATAAATTGAATGCACAAATAATTACTTTTATTTAAGTTATTGTTATTATTAAACCCCAAAAACACTTTTAATTGTAAAGATAAATTGAATGGAAAATAAATGTATATTAGTTAACATATTTTTAATTTTTTAATAATTAGTATGATATTTCATTTATGTTGGATTTGTTTAATCTCCCCTAAAACTACAGCCATTAATAAGAAAATCATAATTTTATAATGATTTAAGAAAATGTATTAGTAATAACCAAAAAAAAATGTATGAATAAATGAATTGAATAGAAATCAGTGTTCAGCTTATCCTTAAGGAAAATAAAAAATGAGAGTTTGGAAAAAATAATCATTAAATATCAAACAAATGTTTAATAATAAGTAAAAAGTTAATATAGATTATTAATAGTATATATATATATACATATATACATATATATAAATATATGGATGTTATTCATAAAAACAATAACAATGAACAGGAATAATTACATAATACAGAGAACACTCAATCACGTATAAAATTATTTTATACTTGTTATGTAATTTTGCATAGCAACACAATTTTTCGCTCTGGTTATTATTTTCTTATAAACTTATGTTGATTAATAAATATACATGAAATGAAAATAAAAAAACTAAAATACGGTAAATGATTAAATTGAATAACTATTTAAAAATATTCAAACACTGAGGCTGGACCTCGGTATTTTGATAAAAATTATTTGCAAAAAAGATTATTAATTGAAATAATAAAACAATTAGAATTAAAAAAATTATTAAATAAAACAAGTCAAGATATAAACTCTACTTTTAGCAGCTTGAGTTATTTATATTATTATATAATTTACGTGTAAGTTTAATTAAATTAATAAATCATCATTTTTATGGTACAACAATATGCTATTTAGCCGTGAAGAAAAAGAAAGATAATAGTTTTGTTATAATTATTATACATAATAGATTTGAAAAGCACTAGTCTTTACCTATCTTCACTTTCATCGCTACATGATTGATGAGTTTTGAGGATAAATTAATCGAATTTCACTAAATTTATTATTACACAAAACATATTAGAAAATAAAGGGAAGTATGATTATTAAAATATATTGCTGTTAACAGTGCCTCTACGTTCACGTGTAGTATTAAATGGATAAACACAGAATTAGTTTATTATCATTATTATTAAATTATTTTATAATCATAAACAATTAATAAAAGTGAATGATACATTTATGTATAATTATTTAATTATTGTTCCATTTAAATAGTTTTCCAGTATAAATTTATAATAATAAAATTTTTTTAAAAACATTTAAAAATTACTCTCAAAATTATTCTTACAATACAACAAAATTGACTCTACAATATGTCTAAAGTAAGTCTCAAAACCATCAATTATTATGTTTAATGAATTTCTGAATATTAAAGAGAATAGTGATAGGTTGAAATTCTTCAGACAATGCTATTAATTAATGTGAACAAGCACCTCAACTACAATGCAACCCTTACACTTTATTCATTTTTTGAAGATGAACAAAATGTGATAGTTCAATTTTTTTTATGATTTATTCTTAATTAATATTTACAATTTACTCTTATTCAGAATATGTATAGACAATCAGCGCATATTTACACATAAATCATCATTTTTTAATATACAATCATACGTACAAAGTAAGAAGCATAAAACATTGTCATAATACAAATAATAATAATTAGAATAGTATTTATCGATTGAATTTCATCATAAAAAATTTAATCCTCGTAAACATTTAGAATGAATAGTGAAATAAATCTTCTATACTTGACGTCAAATTCTTAGCACGTTTTAACAGCCATAACTTGAGAGTTAGCCTCGAAAACTAACGTAACACGTTTACGTTTAGTTTCTCACAGAAACTTAGCGGCATATAGGAGACTTTATACCAATAAAACTTCTGTACCTAAAATTTCTCGTATTATTAGAGTAAAATCCAGGAGAAATGGTTATCAATTTGTTTATATGAATTAATTATAATTAATAATGACATTGTATAAAAAAATAAAAATATTTTCGGTCATTCTAGCAAGTATTATTTTTATTTGACAATATAAACTTATTCATTTTTTGTCAAAAATTGACGTAATTTTGTGTAAAACTATTTTATATTCATATTCATTAAAATGATTACATCTGGATATAGTAAATGTAAAATAAACAGTTGCTTACGACCCCCGTGCAGTCTATAATTCAAATTAGACACATGTAGAAGTTTTGTCATCACTGATCAAACTGAATTGGTTCTAATTAAATCAACCAGACTTCGTAAACCACTAAATTCAATCAAATCTAATTAAATATAAGTTTGAATTCTAGCATAACCCACATGATGACTCTGATTTCTACCAATTGTAACATTTGCTCTCATTACGATCATATCGATAAAAATAAAATTTATAATTAAAATTAAATTAGATAAGATGCTATTATAATGATGTGAATTATTCATTTTTTTTTAAAATTCTTTTTGGAATAATTTTTATATATGATTTAATATTTGTATACCTTAAGAACTCAAAATTCAGGATAAAAGATTGACCTTTAATTATAGAGGCATTTTGAGTTATTTAATAACTATGGTTTTTGTGGTGTAACGAAAGAGAATAACTAAATTTATTGTTTCATAGAAGTTTCAGTTACTGAGGTTCAACTTGACCGCTTCCATATCTATATGTATTTAATTAAATCAATTGAGACAAAGATTCTAGGATCAGTCCAGTTGTCAATATAATTTTATTTAATGTAATGACTAAATTTTATTATCTCTTGTTCAGTTGCACATGAATCAGTGTCTTTTCTTTCTAACATTATAAATTTATTTAATTAAGTTATTGATTTGTATTAGTTTAATTAATTGATAAATTTTTAAGGTCAAACAATGAATAATTAAAATGGCAGGCATAATTATTTTCATTCCGAATTGATATTATTTATTAGATAGATAAGTTGATGAAGATTTTAGCAAAAGACTGATTTTTTTTTTTTTAATTAAACAAGCCATACTCCTCGATTTTACTTGATAATAATTAAATTTTTTTCATTATCACAGAATAATCACTCTAAAATTTTTCTATAAATTTACACAATCATTAAATGGAAAAGGAAACTATCGAGCTTTTAAACTTGGCGTTAAATTAACTTATAAACGCATGCATGATAATAAACTTAAAACAAATAATAAAAGCTCATGAATGTCCATCATGAGTTAAACAATAAAAGATTACAATTAAAATGAATCGTAGTTCGATATATGTGAGGACCACAAAAGATTTCTAGTCTCATTAGAGAAGCAACTTCAATTACTTCCCTCTACAATTTATTTTTTTTTTAACTCTCTATGTCGGGAAAACACACACACACACACACAAACAAACAAAAAAAAAAGGGATATAGTTGTATGTTGCATATTCTCTAGTGCTCCTCACGACTCCTCCTACAAAGTCAAAAGAATAATAACATTGAAAAAAAAAAACAAACGTTTATTAATGTAGAGAATAAAAATAATAACAAAATAAATATTTTTCTTATTTGCAGTGAGCTTAAGTTTATTTTCTCATATCACTTACTTTCATTGAAAAATAAAAAAAATAAAATTAATATATAAAGCATAAATTGTAAATACGTTGTGGAAGTGGCATTTTTTTGGGAAAATTTATAAAGATTGTTGCATTAAAATAATTATTAATATGTAAATATTTAACGAATGAGAAAAAAAAAATTGTAATATTTAAAAATTGTCATAGATAAATTAAATCAATTTTCATTTTACATTTATAACTTAACAATGGTAAAAACAAATTATTTCAATAGTAAATGCAAAATATTATTTTCATTTTGGCCTAATATTAGTATTGTCATTATTGCGATGAATTAAATGTAAATTAAATGATGAAAACTGAATGTATTAAAGTAAAAAATTATAAATAAAAAATATAAGAATGTCTAATTCCTGTCGAGCTTGCAATTAAATAAGTGGATAAATGGATAATAAGATTATATCGATTCATACCATATTTTATAATAATTTATTAAATGAATTTCGAATTGAAACTTTCATTAAGAATAATGCGGTTTTCTTTTATTCTTTTCTTTAATTTTTGTTAAGAATATAGTATACATACATAGATTGTCAAAAAAATATTGTTATCTATAATAAATTAATTGCTAGAACAAATGAGGTAATGCTTTTTCATCTCCCCGTCTTAATAAATAAAAAAAATTCCATTTATTTTATAATAATGAATGAAATATAATTATCTATTAATGGAAAGATATATGAGTTTCTTCCTCGGAATATGGTGTGGTTAAAGAACTAAATTAATTTTGAAATAAGTAAAGTATGAGAACTTTGTATTAAAATATAATTAATTGTGAAATAAAAGCTTTGACAATTATTTGATACGATTTGTCATTATTGATGAATTGAAAAAATAATATAAAGATAATGTTGGTAAATGATATAAAGTATAGATGAAAAAGGTCAGGACCACATTCCTAATAACATTCACACGAGGTACAATACTTATAGTCAATTACGACGGGCTTTAAAGGTCGTAAACAACGATCTTCGCGTGCAATTTTGCTTCTACGGAAGTTTGTACCTATTTATTGAATTTTTTTTCATTCCGTTCTTTAATCGCCTAGATAAATAAAAATAATTAATAATTGATACGAATTACAGTAATGATATTTTGAACATTATTTTTTCAACTACTATGTGTTTGATAATCTGATTTAACTAAACACGAGAGAAATTACGAATTACTAAGACTTTGAATTATTAAAATACCAAAAGTAATTATAATAATTACTATTTACGGCTGCTCTAAAATAACAATAACTTTTTTCATTTTGTATATTAGATGTAATAATAATTCAAACATTGTAAAAATTAATTAGGTTTTTAAAATTCCTAGATTATTGTATGTATTATTGTATTATTTAGTTAAAAAGTGATTTTTCATCTTCATAATTATTAATCTCTTATTCAAAAATGTGTTTTTTCTATTAATAAATTACAAAAAAATATTATAACATTTTTTTATATTATGATTGATTAGGAATTATTTATTTCAATAATCCATCAAATTTTTGATACTTTTTTTTATCGTAAAGTTTATCTTTATAAAAATATAAATCACTTTGAATGAATAATACAATAACACAAAGTGTCTAGAATATTCTAGACTTTACAGCCTTCAAATGAATAAAGAGAACCAAGTTCTGTAATTATATTACTCACTATAGGTGGGTGACTTTGCTTGTATAAAATTACAAATGATTAATATAATTAGTCTGATAATACTATAAATATATATGTTAATGCTATATGTTATAATTATTATTATATGATAAATGAAAAATAAGAATCTATAAGCTATGTAATAGTAATTAAATGTAGTTGATTAAAACAATACTAAAAAATTAATTATTACTTTCACCTTACACCCATGTCATATTTTAATATTAAAATATTTTTTATTTATTATCTTTATTGCAATGTATTATGATTTATTACATTAATTTTAAGGATTTATATTTATTCGAATTCAATTATTTAGACCAACTTGTAAAAATCACATGGTCCCATATTCATAGTAGTAACAGTACTAGTAGTAGTAGTCAATGAATGGTCAGACGTACATTAGTTGTACTAATAATGATTTCAACTAATAAAATTTTTCAATCTTAGTTGAGATTTTTAGAAATGATACACACATTTTTATTGACGTATTGTAATATTTACAAGATAATTTAAGCAATAGAAATATAAAAATTTTTAATTGTTTATCCTAAATGTTAATTTAATTATAAATCAATAGTTAATTATTAAATTAATTTATTTATATACTTGAACTTAATATACATAATTTTGATTACCATTTGAGTTTTATGGTCCATAGAAAATTTCAATAAATTAGCAATTTCATCATCAAGTTTATAATTTTCATAAAGACGTCAATATGCTAAAAACTTTATGACGTAGTTTCATTATATGAGACTCTTTTTGTGTACTAACAATTAATTTCAAAATGTCGAGGTTATTTTGCAGTTTTTTCATTTTATTTGTAATAGAAATTTTTTAATTTTATAAAACAAGAGATTTGTTATTACAAAGTATCCCACAAATGTTTTTTTCTTTCAAGAAAAATTGAATTTAACTTGTTACTTTCATGTATCTGTATATGTAGAGTAATCGATCAAATGTTTTACTTCCGGCATGCGCATTAACTGGACTATAAGGTTTTATTTAACTAGATAACGTGAAAAAAAAATTAGTTATTTAGAATTTTAATTTTCAACCTTATCAATTTTTTTTAACACAATTGGCTCTTTTAATAAAAAAAATTGAAAAAATTAGCAACCTAATTTTATTTTACATTGAAATAAATCAATGAGAAAATTCAATATTAAAATATGTTTGCTGAGAGATAATCATCAATAAAAAATTTTCACAGCATATGATTATCGATCATTTTAAATTTATCATTATGTAAATTATATGTATAGATATGATCTAAAAAATTAATATATTATTAAAAAGTAAAAAAAAAGGTTTTTTCATTTATCAGTAAGAGAATTTCGTCGCAACCTTTATTCGTTATCCTTAAAAAAATTATTACAAAGAAATTAAAATTTATTCCAAGTGTATTATTATATTTTAAATTTATTCAAAATTAGTTATACTGTCTAAATTTTAACATCAGTGGTTTATAAAAATCACATGGATACAATGAAAAAAATCCCTACTATAATAAAAGATCATCCACACCCACAAATTTCCAGTATCACCTTGAAACCTTCGGTTCTATATAAACTCTGACACACTGTTTGACCATCTATTAACTCTTGTCCACATCAGTAAACGGATTTATTATAACTTTAATCCATTTTTGTTAAGCAAAAATACTAAATTAAAGTTTTATTATGGATTCATTAGTTAAATTTATGTTTGCAATTATCTTTTTGTCTACTTTCGTCATCATTTCTTCTAGTTGCATTGGAAAAACTATTCTACGTAAGTACAAATTGTGATAATGCATTTTAATTTCTTTTTTATAAGTTGAATTTTTTTTAGAATATCTATTTATATTCAAGTATTTGTGATTTGTTTAAAAATATCAGCATAATACTTTATTTTTATTTGACGAAAAATGACTCAAAAATTTATTCAGTTTTTTTATTTTCATCTATTCAGTGTATGTAAGAAATAAGAAACATTTACGTTAAAATAAAGATCTATATTGAAGCATTATATATATTTTCCATGATAATTATGTAACTAGCATACTGTTATCTAGATAAAATATTATTTTTTAACTTTAATCGATTTTTAAAAGACTGTATTTTTATTTACATGAAATTTGATTTGCGGAAATGACAGAGGCTCGGTTGAAATGTCACGCCTAGTATGAATCTGTGTCGTGAGAAAATGCTGGTTTAACCTGAATACTCATAATACATCTGATGTTATTTATTCATGTGTTGCTATGTATTTTAATTACTAATTAAAAATACCTTCATTGTATTTTTATATGAAATTTTTACTACTTTTAAGTATTAAGTACTTTTAAGAGTCATTATTCTTTTCACCTTAATAAAAATAATAAATTAAGTATGATTGAATTTACTTATTAATAAAATTTGAAAAATTTTATATTGAATTATATGAGACTAAAGAGAAATGTATTCAGGTAACAATGTTGAGGAATTATCGTAAAACCTCCGGATTCCTTGAAAAAAATGCTATTAAGTATTATTAATTATGTAAGATGAAAGTCCAGGTTAAGCAGAATATCTATTTTGCCTTGAAAATTTTTAGACGATTTAGGAAAGTATATGAATCTAGAAATATGATAACGATTTAAAACCGGCTCCAATCACAAGTTGTGTCAGTTCCACATTCTTCTTTTCTTTAACTTTTTCCTCACAATTATTTTTAGAATTAAAAGAAATATATTTTAGAAGAAAATAATAGTAGGTTTGAAAAAACGTGAACGTAAAATTAAATGAATTAATTAATTTGAATTACAATTAATACATTTTTATCAATTTTATTATTTTTCATTCATTCAGAAAAAAATGAGTTCATCGATTTTTCAATCAATCAAAAAAGTTTCATAGCAGATTTTAAAAACTTTATCATCAGAAATATATAGAGTACATGTTAGATTCATCAATAGAATATTTTTTTCTCATTGTCAATTAACTGTTAATGTATAACTTATTTTATGGTAATACTTTTTTATTTTTCAAGCATAAAATAAGATTACCATGACAGAAATTTCTTCAAAATCTAAATTAAATGTCATTTCTATTAATATTGACCTGCTAATGACTGATAGGAATCGGTGGTTTATCTTGCCAAGATAAACAAACAATTCTTGATGAACACAATCGTTTGCGTCAACTAGTAGCACTGGGACAAGTGCAGGGTCAGCCTCATGCTGCCAATATGAGAGAGATGGTAAGTGTTTATGAAAATAAGTGAAATATAATAAAGGACTAAGAAGATTGATTTAAACTAAAAGTTGTATGAATTTTTAGTTGATAAAATTTTTGAATCCTATAAATAAGTAGATCTTTAGTAACTTTGAAAATGATCTCAATTTAAATTGACATGATATATTTATAATTGAAAACTATCAACAATTGATCAATTTAAATTTAGATGATAATAATAAAAAAACAATACTATTTATTATTTTTTAACAAGAGGGAAACAAAACAAATTGTCAATTTATTTTAGACCAGTATTGTATGCATACTCTAAGATTAGCATTGTCCCCATTGTCTTTTTTTACTGGTTGATGAATTTTTTACATCAAGCCTTTATTTTATTTTTGTTTTTTTCTTTATTAACTTCTTCTCCTTTATCTTCTGGCTATTTTACACTCGAGATTTGGGATGATGAGTTGGCAACAACAGCACAAAGATGGGCTGAAACTTGTGCTGAATTTCACGATTCATCACGTCACGTTCGTAAGTATTTGTGTGAAATTTATATTTATTGGGCAATACAATAATATGATATTTTTCTAAATATAAATAAAGAAAGTATTTTTTGTAATGAAAATTAATGAATTTTAATAATAAATGCGTAGGAAGATTCATTGTAGGGCAGAATATTGCTCGAACATGGACGAGTAGACCATTAGGACCCTATGATAGCGCACCAAACTGGCGAAGACAAATTTCCGGGTGGTTTAGTGAAGTTCAATTCTATCACGGTGGATATCATCCAACTACAGGTCATTACACTCAGGTTTGTAGTTATCTTCCATTTTAATGAGAAAGTACGTAAAATAACAAATACGTTTGTAAAAATAAAAAATATTTTTAAAATGAAATAAAGACGGGAAATCAAGTTATACTATAAAATTAAAAAAAATAAAGGTGTGAGAATATAAGATAAAAGTTTAAATAGTCAATTTTACGTTAATTTTCAAGTATTATTTTTAATAAAATGTATTTTATTGGAAAAACATTCAAGGTTGTTTGGGCAAATACATTTTTAATTGGCTGTGGATATACATATTTTTATGATCCTGCTCGTGGATATACAAAAAATTATGTCTGCAATTATGGTCCAAGGTAATGTACAATTCAATTTTGCTCTTTAGTATTTGAAGATTTCTTAAAAAATTTTTTAAAACCACAACAGCTTGAAAAATTAATAGTGTACTATTTTTTTTTTGTTAATTTTCGTCATAAATATTTATTTTTAATGAAATAATAATTTTGTTTTATTCAGTGGAAATATTATTGGCCAACCTCCCTATCGAATAGGACAACCATCATGCAATCGTTTCGGATTGGCTTATTCGAACAGATATGCTGGCCTTTGCTGTAAGTAATCAATCGAATTTACATTTATTTTGTACGATACAAAGTTTTAATATTTAACTTGAGAATATAAGAGACTTTTGATCTTTTAATTTCTATTAGAAAATATTCTATAGTAATTAAAACATATTTAGCAACAAAAAAAGGTGAATATATAATTAAGTAACAATTAATTAACTTGCAGCTCGGGATAATATATATTATCTAGGGGCCTTCTGTACGTATTTATTTTGACAATTCAAATGGATATATAAACTTATAATGTCATAAAAGTTTGCGTGCACCCTAAGTCCACAAAAAAATAAATAAATGAAGAAAAGATCTTATATGTATATATTGAAGTCAGACTGCAATCTCACGCTTTTTTAATTTCCAGCCAATAGAAGGTTACACTAATTATTTCCAATTGATATTCATACTTGTGCACGATGAAAAACTTTTAATAGAAATACCACAGATTTGATTTACATATATAGATTGAGTTTATTAGCTGATGGTTATTATGAGAATGGCGACGTTCATGTTCTTCTGAATCCACTTGAACGCTATTGAGGAGGACCATTTTCATCGCACACAAGGGATTTTTACAGTTTAGACAGCAATAAAGTTATTGCCAACATTTATTGTTACAAATAAATACATTTATAAGAATATAAAATTTTTATATCTTTTTTATTTCTTTTACGGTGGATGATTATTAACTAATCCATTGGAATTATTAATAAATATTATGATAAAAAATTAGTTTAAATAATGAAATAATAAAATAATAAATAAGCTATATTCCTTAGCGTATTTTTCTTTTTAAATTTTAAATTATTCAGTTAATTTATAATTAACATTAACAATACTACTTAAAAAAAAACCATCTTTTACTAATCTTTGATAAGAAGGAAATTAATCTTTCATCTATTGATTTTAAATTAAGTGAACAAATTAATCGTGTATTCAATTAGTCATTCTTTCGCTCAATAAATCTTAATATACTGTATGACTTGTAGTATACATATAGTGATCAATTTCTTAATATTATTCACAATCGATGACAACTCAATTGAGTATCATGATTTTTTATTGGCTTTTATTTTCAAATTTTTTACTTCAAATTTGGGCTACCAAGTGTAAGAAGATTGAAATTTTAGGTGAGTTTCGAGTTTATTCTTTACTATTAATTTGACATTTTTCTGGAATTTATTTATAGTTTCACATCAAGTTTTATTTGTTACTTCAATTTTTATTCAAAAATTGATTGAGAAACTAATTTTAAAAAATCACTATTTTAAATAAAAAATTATTACAGAAATTGGCGAAATATCGTGTGATTTGAAAAACGAGATTCTGAAAACTCACAATGAAATACGACAAAAAATAGCTAATGGTTCGATAAAAAATCAACCACCTGCAGCCAATATGAGAGAAATGGTACATAGAAAAAAAAATACTTTTCAATGATGATCATTATAATTTATGTTATTTAATTTACGATTACCATTATTATTTGAGTTTATTGTTTTGTAAATTATTTGTTATATTTAATTAATAATCACAATAGTAATATTTTAAACATAAAATAGTGAATATCATTAAATTTTTATTTGATATAACACGTGATTTTTATTGGTTTCATTGAGTATTGGGACGAAGAATTGGCAGAAAAAGCACAAAAATGGGCAAATCAGTGTAAATTTGCCCACAGCAATGTTGCAGAACGAAGAACAAGTAAGCTAATTATGGAAGTAATAATTATTGAGTAATTATAAAAAATTATTATTAAATATGTATGTTAGGCAAATTCAACAAAGTTGGACAAAACATTGCAATTAATCGAAATCGATCACGTAATGCTTTACCAGAGAAAGATTTTATTACAGAAATTCATAAATGGTTACAAGAAGGAATGAATTATAAATTTACACCTCTAGACCTTGAACAAGTAAAACAATTTGGCCATTATACCCAGGTAAATAATAATCAATACTGAATATAATCATTCAGAATTTTTAAATGAATATCCTATTTGCAGCTTGCTTGGGCAAATACACACTTGGTTGGATGCGGATATTCACAATTTCGCATTAATAATATTACCAGTCGCTTATATGTATGCAATTACGCTGCTTCGTACGTATAAGATTTAATTACTCATCGTAATAATACAATTTTATTAAAATTCTTTAAATTCTTAATCATTACTCGAAATACGTAAAACAATCAAAATATAAAAATAAATAAAAAGAATCAGTTGTAACAATCGATTTGATTATTTAATTATTTTCTTATTGAATAATATTTCTGTATTATGTTAATTGAATAATAGCAAAATTTAATTTAATTAAATTTTAAATATAATTTAATTATTATCATTATTAGGAAAAAAAATTTAATATAAATATTAAGAGATAAATTTGTTAAAAAAATAGTAAAATAACTTTAATGAGGAATGTTATATTAATTAAACAAAATATCACGTCCACAGTGGAAATAATTTTAGTGATCTGCCTTACATCCCCGGAGATCAAAAATGTTCGGAGGAGTTCACTCGTTCTACAAAATATCCTAGCTTGTGCAGTATGTTTTTATTTTTCATTCATCATAAAATTATTATACAACATAAATAATATTTTTTATTATCCTAAAAATATATCAATCGAATAAAATTCAACAGGTACCGAAAATACTTTAGAATTAAGTTGCGAATCAGAAAAACAACTAAATAATAATGATTCACCAGATGACATTACATTGCGAAATGATCCAAAATCATCTTGGGATGGACAGAAATCGATAATAAAAGAACCAAGTAATGAATTTACAATCGATGACTTCAAATTAGATAATATCAAACCGGATGTGAATCAGTTGCGTGACGGTGTTGCCATTACTAATCTTCAGGTAGATAAGATGTACAATATCCTGTATTTCTAGATATCGCGTGACTGATTATTAAATGGTATTCAGTTGAGCAAAGTCTAAAAATATGGTGCTAAACGTGTGTTTTGATAACAATAAAACAGCCTATCATACCTAAAATATGTTTTTGAATAATATCTAAAATAATAAAGTAAACAAATCATTAAAAAAATAAAATTTATTGTTCGTGAAAAACTTATTTTTAACTCATCATTTAATGGACATTGTTTGGATATTAATTGATTTTTTATTACGAAAAAAAACCATTATTTCGTTTTTCAAAAAAACAATTTTATTTATCAATTATTTTATATTTTCATAAGTATTCTATATGAGTTATCATTTAAGAAATAATCACGAGATATAAAATATGTTATTGTTTCCTTTAAAAAAAGTTTTGTGCACAAATATCACTAATAAGTATATGGTCAATGAATATTTCAAGTTTTCTTCTACTATTGAAATAAAAAATACTTAGTTCTTTTAATTTGGTTTTAATTTTTACATTCATTCATTTTACCTTCACATTATTGTGTCTATTTTTAAATCTATCGCATTTTTTGTTATACTCATGTTATCAACATAGAACATCCTTCGTTATTTATATATTATATTTACAATTTGTGTCTATTAAAATAAGAATTTGTCATTAAGAAGAATGGTTATAATGTAAATTAAAAAAAATCTATCTCTTTAATTAACAATTAATTAATAAAATATTTGTAATTTTATTTTTGTTTTTCCACTTCACTTTTCTGTTTGACAATTATTTTTTACACTTTTGTATTCAACGATTTAATTCCTTGGAAGATTTTTAATTAAATAATATTTTATTTTAATTATAGCATGCTGTTCCCAATATTAAAGATTTGATAATTTTTTAAAAATTTAGAATTTGTTTTAGATATTATTAAAGTCTTGGTGCTGCTTGAAATCTTGGTAAACTGAGGCCAAATTTAGTTTCTATACCTGACAGAATTGGGACTGCTACCTCATAACCGCCTATATGATCAGTATTTTTAGATTTTAAGTCATCAGCTACCCCAGTTGATGGAACTTTGAGATCAGAACCAGCAGGACGACTGAAATATGAATTTAAAAATATAAATTTTATGTAATTGAAACGAAAAGCCTGTTTGAAAAAAATTATCTATATTATTCCCGGTCTCTTAACTTAAAATGTTGATAACATTTTCATTAGTATTCGACCATTTTTTTTTTTTGAAATAATTACTTTCAAACATAAACTAATTTAATAAGTTAATTTAAATTTAAACAATAATCGTCTGTATTTTTTAGTTATATTATTTAAATTTTTTATAAATGTAATATAAGTATTAAATTTACTTACGTTCCTCCAAAATCAACAACAAACAGTCGCTGTAGAAGCTCGTACGTGAATAAAGTAACACCAAATTGAGGCGAAGATCTGAAAACTCGAGCTAAAAAAATTAAAGTAATTCATTAGCTAATATCTATAATGTTTTCTCTCACTAATAATTATTATTAATTAATTACCAATTTATCTATGTAAAGTTCATTCCAATTTCAAAACATTCATTTTTGTAATAAAATACATAACGATAATTAACAATCAGCAAAATCATTAATTTTTCCACCAAAATTATCATAATGAAGAAAAGATGAATATGCTATGTTACATGATATGATTAAACACTGACATTAATAAACGATATTAATATATTAAGACAAAAGTTCAATTATATCGAATTTTTTACCATCAAATTTTACTTACTAACCCGCAAGTAACCAAGGTCATACAGGGAAGAAAGAAGACCATTTAGTCAGTACAACCAGGTCCCAAAACCCGGCGTGTATATACATTTATAAAATAAATTACTAACTATAGCATAATACTAATCTATAAGCACAAGGCTATTGTTTTTATTTATCTTAAATCATCAGAATCATTTTTGAATTTTTAAAATTTTATATTAACTATCTATTAAATTGGTCTAACAATTTAAATTTCCCTAATAATTATTAATGAGCATACAAACCTGTTGCACCTTTCCAAAATGCTCTTGCACCTTCCTCTCTATAAATTTTCCTAGCGCAATCTAATAATCCATTATACGTTGTTTGACCTTTTCTCGCAACGACCTAGTTATTGATAATGCAAATAAGATTTTCAAACAATTAATATGAAAGGATCATAATAACACTATTTCTATGTAATACCTTATAATTTAAAATAGAGTTTAAAAAAATTTATTGATTTTCAAATCACCTGTAGTCTTGTTTTAATGACGTCTGCTGGAGTAACTAAGGCCGCCGCTGGAACTCCAGCAATAGCGCCAGCTGCCAATAAAGACAACGGAGTATTATATCCACCTTCATCAGCTAATTTCGTTTTAGTATGGGCATACATCGGGAAATATATAGCACTAAATGGAACGTCTCGAAGAAAACATGCTCTTGCGCCCTAAAAATTTCGATAAAAAACCATTGATAGTTTTTAATACGAAAAAATAATTGAACATAATTTATTATTTACCTTGTAAAGTCCAAATAATCCTAACTCTTTCACAACTGCCCAGGCTCTTACTTTTTGTGCGCCTGCAATTTCACCAGCAACTTGTAACCTAATTTTAACAATTTCTAAAGGATTTGTAAAGATAACTTGTGATCCTCCTGCCTATAAATAAAAGAAAAGTTTAAAAAATGCTTTTAATAAAATAAAAAATAAATATGTATAAATAAGTATATTCTTACACAAGCTCCAGAAATAATTTCCCCAAGAAGATGAATATTTCCATTTTTATCCATAAATTTATCTCGTACAAAATCATTGACTGTTAACTTAATAGCTTTTTCAGGTGCTACACCCATCAATTGTGGTACTAGACCTCGATAAAGTCCGAAAAATCCTTCATGCCGAATAACCTATTAGAAATCATTTTTTAATAATTAAGTTCTCAGAATAGGATTATTTAATTGTAGAATTTATTGATTGCATACCTTCTTACAGCAATCAAGACTATTTCTGTACATTAATTCACCAATAAAAGAACCGGTTCGTTGATTTTGCATTCGTGTTTTAACTAAATCAATTGGATATACTGCAGTTGCTCCAACTGCACCTCCAATTGACCCAAGAGTGAATCGATAGCTACTCTCAAGAATTTGTGTGATGATTCCCCGTTCATCAGGACTCTGGAAATAATTCATTCCTTTTATTATTATTAAAAAGATTATTCTGAATCCAAAATTATTTAACTTTAATTTATAATACATATTACTGATAAAATAATATTTTGTCCATATAAATGAAAATTAATCCAAATTAATACTTTTGAAATGAACATTCAGAAAAATTAATAGCATTCAATATCCGAATACAATGAAAATAAAGTTATACTTACAGAAACTGCTTTTATTTCTGCTAAACGTCGTGTTATATGTTTAAAATACTGCTCAGGTGTGATAGCAACGAGATCATTATAAATAATTTTGCTAGTTTGTCGTAATAAATCACAAAGATGAAATAAAATGTCCACTTCTAATGGTGTAATTTGTGACATCATTTGGGCTGAGTGTAAAAATTCTTCTTTCGTTACTTCTTGATACCTGTGGCCGTTTGTTGCATTTAAATAAATTCTCTTGATAAGTTCCATGTTGTTTAAAAGTGAATTAAAAGCCATAAAATAAGGGAAACTGACTTTTCGTCCACTGTGTGCTGTAGTAGCTGCAGCCAACAAATTCTCTTTAACTTCTTTTGTTAATAAATGACTTTTAATATTTAACATAATTTCTTGAAAATCGGCCACTGATATAAAACCAGCTAATTCCGTGTCAAATTTTTTGAAAGCTTCTGTTGCATACTCTTCATGAAAATCGTGTAGAAATTGGCTAAATTCTGCATAACTTACTAGTCTCTTTTTATCTTTACCAAAATAAAGTTTGATAAATGTACTGTCCATATTAAATGGCATTTTTTGATGAAGTTCAGTCTTTTTCATCACCTCAGCGAACTCCTCTGGAATTAAAAAAAAATATTTTAATCACTTTGAAAAGATGAAATAAAAATATGGATTAGAATCTAAAGTGTTCCATTTTAATTACAGCATTTAATCCCTTAAACAGGTACGTCGGGTGTTTTAACATCCCAGATATTTATTTAATGATATATCGAAAAAATGAATGTTGAAAATTAAATTAGAAAAAAGTTACCAACAATGCACTAACCAAATGCAACCATTCCATTTCCATTAGTATCAAACAATTGAAAAGCCGTTTTATATAGGGCATCTGGCACACAAAGAAGTCCTTCAAATGCTTGAAATTCAGCAAATGAGATAAGTCTAAAAAAAAAATATAAACATATTAAATAATGATGAAAAATGATATATTATTAAATAATTTATCGAGTTATTCTTTATTATATTTTATGGTATTGAAATTACTTACCCATCTTTATTTGTATCTACAATACCAGCAAGTAAAGCTACAGAGTCTGGATTGTAATCAACATTTGTATATAAGCCCAAATAACTTCTCACGAAATCAGATGAAGTCATAAAACGTTCTCCATTTTTTTCTTGAGTTGCATACTAAAGTTAAATTATTTCATTATTAAATTCCAATTATGTAAGCTTAATGATTGATAATTATTTTATCATAATCTTGCGATCCTAGTGACCTCAATCATAAGAGAAAAATATTTGAAAATAAAATGACTTATCTATAGATAGTTTTAATGATGGTAATAATCAAAATAATAATGTAATTTCATGAAAAACATTAATACCAATTGTTTGTTCAATACCTGTTGAAAAATTTCATGAAGTCGCTCACTGTTAGCTCGCTTCAAATATCCAGATCCCTGAAAAAAAATTAAAATATAATGAAAAAAGTAAAAAATAATATCTTTGCTTAATTATAAAAATTTAATGCTATACGATAGAATCAACAAGTTCATGTTGTGATTAACATCGATAAAGGTTATATTAAAAGAACTGTAAATTGTTGCCAAAGTCATTTTAAACATGTCCACTCGACGGTCATGACTAAAAAACTATCGACCTTGTTCTAAAGTAGTGTCTTAAAAATTTGCACATGTGTGATCTTTAGTAATCTTCATGGTCACGTGGTCATTGGATGATTGAAACATAAAATGTGACTTCCTTTTAACAAAATCAATTAAAATAGTTTTAAAACATCTTATATCAGATCACTACTTTAATAAATTTTATCTTAACATAATCTTAAAAAAGAATAACTGCTAAATTGTTAATGCTCATTTACTTTTGACGTTGGCATGACAATTGTTAACTTCCTGATAAACTGTTGTAATCTTCGTTATTTTTTGCCGATTTTATAGTTCGAAAACACTTTCTATCAGTTAATTATCAATAAAAGTTATAATGTATTTAAATTTTAATAAATAATTTTCCTGAAATGTCTTTCAGTTTTTGATTTTACGTCAGCAATTTATATATGCATACAGTTATATGCACGATACACTACGAAATACGAATTGTACTAAATATACTCAGATCCAATAAGATAGGTATATATGAAAAATAAAGACACCGAGAAGGAGTAAGAAAGATAGATAATATTTCCCCTTCCTTTATGCTCATTTAACACGTAAACATCATCTTTGTATGTATATTGTATGAAGCTTAAGACAGAATGGTATACACATTATATACTAATTTGAACATATCAATTCAAAAATTATATAAAACATTTCCATAAAAAATTATAAGTTTTATTTTATGTATTGAAATTAATTACAATATGTTTACATTAATATGATTACAAAAAATATTTTTTTAGATATTCCCATAATCTTTAATGTATATATATATATATGTATGTGCTAACTTACTGATTTTTCTATTTTATTTATTTAAATAATTACTATAAACTTACGATGAAAACATTACTGTTGAGTTACTATAATTTATTTTACTATAAATAATTCTTTAAAATTGAAAAATAACTTTTGTGTTTCCAACATCAATTTGGAAAAAATTAAAAGCCATTATTTAAAAAATATTTATAAAAATAATTGATTGAAAAATTAAGATTAAGTAGATCAACAAGTACTGTAATGATACTACCGTATATTATATTTCATTTGTTTCATATTTTTATAATCAACTATCATTGTAAGTCTTCAATAGAATTTTTTATTAATGCATTAATAAATAAGTTATTAAGTTAATTTTAATTACATTTGTTTATTGTACATTTAAATTTTTAAGATACAGATTTTGTTATTTTATTACTTCATGACGCAATTTGGTTTCCTACTTATCTTTTCTCATTCATTATTATCACTACTTAGAATATACATACACACATACTTATTTGATATATTAATACTAGTTGCAGGGGGTCTACATTGAGCTCAGGGACATTTATCATCAACTGGAGTAACTAATCTAGATGAGATAATAGATGAATGTAATAATTTTGTAAACTATTTTGCATACAAATATCTATATATATCTATCTTTCGATACTTTGTCAAATAATATTTATAAAATAAAATCTAACTCACTTTAAAGTAGTCTGTAAGTTGGATCAAGTAAGGAATATTTTATTTTATCACATTTAAATATAAATGATTATTAATTCTTGATGATAATTAAAATATACTAAAACATATTGTCATTGAAACAGTCTTGATAAACACTTTGTTTATTGGAGATAACGTAAAAAAATAAGGAAATAATATATATTTTATTTTTTGCTTGAACAAATATTTTACTTTTATCATTTAAAATTATTATGTATATTGGTTTTCAACAAAACGATGAAACTCTCTATTAGAGATATCTTCGAAGAAAATACTTATTTCTAAGACTTTAATCATACATTCGTTTTGCACACTTTTCTAATGTCAATTAAAAAATAACACAATAAGTAATTTCCGGAATAATTCAAAGTTCATAGTATTCGAGGTAAACTACATCAAGTTATATCATACTAAGAGTCGATACAGCTTAATACAAGGTCACAATCAAGTGACAACGAATAGTTTGACTTGTGTTAATACACTATAACTCAATGCAAGAAAAATATTATATCAATAAATAATGGGTTAATTTTTATTTAATAAAGAGTTCAATTAATATACTAACCCAGATTTTGAGATCTAAAATTTTGTACTAAAATTAGAATCCTATCTTTAATGAAATCTATTAATATGTTGTTCTAATTTATATACATGAAAATCTGATTAACCAACAAAGAAAATCCATTTATTATTCCATGAGAAAAATATAAAAAAAATATTCGTAGTAAAGTTAATTATTGTCTTTACAGATTTATGTTTGGGTGTTTTTAAAAAAATATTTTTATAATTATTTAACATAGTTCATATGACTGCATATAGAGAGGTAAAAATACCTTGTTCGGTTAATTCAATTGACGTACGTATTTTAATAAAAAACTATATTGTATAATTTTTCTTGATAGATAATGCTTCAAAGAAGACACTATATATGTTTTATCGTCCAATTATTAAAAATAATATATTGAAATAACATAACTATACATTTTGAAATAAAATAAGGGATAACAAGATCGAGAGGGAGGATTGAAAATTAGTTCTGGTGACCTCAAAACACTACTATTCGTAAAATGGATATGCTACGATCGATATCTTAACAGTCTTACCATTTATTTCATTTTGAACTTTATTGAGATATATATTAGCGATTTAAAAATATAAATATGCGTCTTACAATTATCTTTATTCATTACTTGAAATATGAGTATGTCTCATTAAAGATTTCTTAAAATAATAAAATTCTTATAATTTTTAAACTTAAACTATCATATTTCTTCCCCCATTTTTATGTAAAATTATATAATAAAACTTACCTACCTCTTGACAGGATGCTTCGACAAAAAGCAAATCTCTCCACATTCCCAGAAAAAATTTTTTATTTTCAACAATCACTTGATTATACTTTATAACAATGAAATTCTTCAATAATTGTAGAAAACAAATACTTTTCAATACTTTGTAAAAATTAACTTGATAAAAAATTAAGTTGTGATTGAATGTCTGTTTTATTTAATTATTAAGAATAAGCTTTTTATTGGAGTTTTCGTATTGTTATTTAGTTGACAAACGTCACAAGCAACATTTGAGAGCACTTTGAGGAACGGAAGCAAAATATCTGATGAATACATATAACACTTGAGTGACACCTATTGTAAGATTTATAAACTTAGTATTTTTTTTCTATCGATGTAAGAGAAATAGAATAGATGGCCTTGAAGTCTATTTCTTTATCAAGCCAAAATCATTAATATACCATGTCATATGTATATGTATCTTCATTTTCTGTTTATTCCTACTGGGAGTACTCACTTTCAACTAATTTGCCGATTATTTCTATGACTATTATGGTGAATTTGTTGGATACTTTTTCAATGTTGAATTAATCAATAAATAGTTTAATAAACGTATACAAAAGTAATTGTCAGTACATGAATTTATAATCAATTGTTAATCTAAAGTTTTATTCAACATGTACTTGCTAACAGTTCACTGTAGACGATTAAATCATTACACAAAATTATTACGTACACCGGCTGTATCTGCAATTTACAACCGATTTGCTGCTTACGATTCTACTAAATTTCCAGGATACAAAGTAGTCTATGTTTTAGACCATATCCAAAGAATTGGTAGTATTAACAGATTAAAATACCGAATTTCAATTAGTACCGCAGTCTTTCTTCCTGTGGTATATGGATTATTGTCTATACATTCATTATCCTACGAAACAGCAGTAATTTTTGCTTTTTATAGTGAGTATTTTTTAAATTTTCCTTTCCTATGATGGATTTAAAAGATGTGAAATCTTCGGAAATATTTACTAATTTTATAATTTTTTTTTTGTTCCCCAGCATTGACTACAACTTTATTTTTCCATGCTGTTGGTATATTTTGCAATAATGTTGTTGGTTATATTTATGCGAAAAATCAAACAAAAGAGGTGATAGTTTCATACGTAGACTTTTGGGGAAGAAGGATTGATGTCAATACCAAATATGCTGACATAAATATCACAGAATCAAATAATATCATAAGGAAATCGACTTTTAATGATTTGAAAATTGATTCACACAATAAAACCCTCAAGTTTTATATTAACGGAAAAATTTTAGATGATAAATTGCTTGATAAAATATGTGGTATAAATTTTGAATAAATATGAATGTATATATAATTAGTTATTAAAGCTATTTTATTTATAAAATATTTTATACAAGTTTATGACCATCTAAAATGGGCATAAGCACGATTTAGTTCACATTGTTTATGAAGATTTTGTTTTATTTTAACAACACGTCCCTATAAGAAATTTTATTAAAATAAATTAGTGAAAAACTATGATATTCAAAATCATTACTTACAGTATTATCTGCTGCATCAAGTAACTCTTTTGCTAACACAACAATAAACCGTAGATGTTTGTCCTTTTCTTTTGCTGTTTTCCACAACCAATTCATGGCCATAAATCTTGACTTTGGTTCTAACAGAGGTGAAGGTACCTACAAAAAGTATAACAGAATAAGGAAAGACTTTAAGATAAAAGTTGACTCCAAAAAGTAAGTATTGTTTAATAGAACCATCATTAAACTTACTTGATATGTAGTACCTCCTTTCTTTATTGGCATAGTCATCATGACAGGCATCGTATTTTCAATAGCTTTATGTAAAATTTTAACAGGATCTAATTCAATTTGACTACGTTCTTCAGGACTGGCATTATGGTATTTTTTTAATTGTCGTCTTTTTATTTCTTCAAAAGCTCCTTCTACAAGAGTTCTAGCTAGTTCTTTATTACCTTTTCGCATAATGTAATTAATAAATTTGCTAAAAAAATTTCATTAATTGATGATGAATTTTATATTATCAATTTTTATTAAATGAATAATGAATATTTATATATAATTTACCTCACTGTTGGATCATAGAATTCTGAACATGTTTGATACGTTAAAACCGGACGAATCGGCTCATGAGCTAATTTTTTTAATTCACCACTTAATTCCAATGTTGCTTGATCTTCTTTTCTAAATACTGGAAGTTTGTAAGTTGGAGGATAAACCGAATAAAGCCGAGTTGTTTGGATATCTTTGAAACTAGCCCAATAATGAATAATGAAGTTAATTTTATTAGATTTTATCATTTAAAATAAATCTTAATAATAACAAAAAATTATAAAAAATGTAAATTATTATTATATTAATAAATAACATATTCCAGATATTGAGAATTTAAAAAAGATACAATCGTGATTATTTGTAGATATTTTATAGGTTAGGTGTACACTGGAATAGGTTTGTTTGATAATATCATTAAGTAATCTGAAGGAAATTAATTAAATAAATAAAATTTATTAAATATTAACTTACTTAAATGAATTTAAAAGTTTAACATGTGATTGCAAATGACTTAATTTATGTCGAATGTTAATCATTTTTTTTCTTGTTTATGTAAAATTCAAGTATCACGTGAATGAAGCTACAAACGTTGAATTACATCAATCGTCAATTCAGTTCCCGGTTTTCTGGGCTTAGTTCACCAGTCACTCGGCGGCGTGTTTTATGTGTCGCGCAGCTCAATTTTTACTGATTTTCGTTATTGTGTAGAGCTTATTTTTATCGAAAAGTATAAAAGTTGATTACCAATTTTCATCTTAAAAGTAATTAACTTGTATGTGAATCAAGAAAAGCTGAAAGAAAAAATAATTTGGAGTTATTTAACTGGTCAAATTATTGACCAGACAAATGATGCGTTATTCGCAAAACCTCTACGTTTGGTTAATAAATTCTTGCGGTAAGGTCTCCTAAAAGGAGTGCCTTGACAAGTGTTTTTTATTCAGTAATATTTAGAACACCTGTTTAACAAAATGGCTGAGAGCCAAGGCAATTCTTCGAATCAAGTTAATCAAGGTAAGTCTTTGGAGCTTAATGGTTTTCGCGCCTCTTAATTTGACATTCCAATGCTGCGACTAATCCTAACCTACGCGATAATCACTCATCGAATTTAGCTTGACCAAAATCTTAAAAAAAACATTTTTGAAAAACCTTTTTTCATCAAAGTTTATCGGAAATATTTTTATATAGTATTCAGAAAGCTTTTTTAGTTCCAGGATCAGAAAGAACATTTAATTTTCAACGTCTGGACTTTCGTTCGAACAATGACATTCAAAAAGAATCAGGTATGAAAATGCGAGAATATTGGAAATCAATTGTTGAATTAATTTTATTAACACCTTGCTCCAGCAATGATAATAATAACTTGATGAATGTATTACAGCAGAAAAACGACGACAACTTAAGCTTGCTTTTCCAACTCAATGTAGCAGCTTATCAACTCCAAATTTCACTAATTCCAGTAATTCTAATTCTACTGAGACTTCAGCAAGTTCTCCTGTACCGTATGTATCCACTTAAAATATTACAGTGTGATACACTAATTGTTTTTTTCACAAAGTAAATTTTTGATTCCCAGAATTTACAACAAAACTACGGAATTTTTTAAATTCAATCACAAACAAATATTTTATTACTGCTATTTTTGCATCAATTAATTTTATTTTTTTCCAGATTATCACGTCCCATCTTGCCTTTACCATTAACAAAGTTACCAATTAAATCCCGAACTGGACAACAACAGGGTTACTTTCCTGAAAAAGCTCGGTACGATCTCTGTACATTAAGTTTAATCATGATAAATATATTATTAAAAGCTGTGATTAATTCATATGATGATTTCAAAATGACTCTTATGATAAATTTTTCTGTTATTTATTGATAATAATTTTTATAGCGATAAGCTTCGGATGTGTCAGTCAATGCAAAGTACCGGGAAATTGCAATTGTCTCCTGACACTGTGTATGACTTTACAAGTGAAGATCTTCAAGACCTGGGAGAAATTGGAAGAGGAGGTTTTGGTACTGTAAATAAAATGATTCATAGGATAAGCAATACTGTCATGGCTGTGAAGGTGAATGAATATATTACTCGTTAATAAAAAATAATTATGTTTTAATAGCTGATATATTTTTATAAATGTAATGATTAATTGCAGAGAATTCGATCTACAGTGGATGAAAAAGATCAAAATCAATTATTGATGGACTTGGAAGTAGTTATGAAGTCCAATGAATGTCCGTGCATCGTGCAATTTTATGGAGCTTTATTTAAAGAGGGCGACTGTTGGATTTGTATGGAATTAATGGACACCTCGTTAGATAAGTTTTATAAATTCATTTACGAGAGATTAAATAAGAGGATACCAGAATCCATTCTCGGCAAAATAACTGTAGCTACAGTTAAAGCTTTGAATTATCTTAAAGAAAAGTTAAAAATAATTCATCGTGATGTTAAACCAAGCAATATTTTATTGGATCGTCGAGGCAATATAAAGTTATGTGACTTTGGAATTTCTGGCCAGTTAGTAGATTCCATTGCTCGAACACGAGACGCTGGATGTAGGCCATATATGGCTGTAAGTTTTATTTACTTCTATTTTTATTTATATATTTTAATATTTATTTAAAAAATTTCAATTTATTATAGCCCGAGCGAATAGATCCACAGCGTGCTCGTGGTTATGATGTAAGAAGTGATGTTTGGTCACTTGGAATTACGTTGATGGAAGTTGCAACTGGTTATTTTCCATATCCAAAGTGGAATTCCGTGTTTGAGCAGCTTTATCAAGTAGTCCAAGGTGATCCTCCACGATTATCGCCCAATGGCAATGGCAATCATTTTACAATGGAATTTGTAAACTTTGTTAACACCTGGTGAGTATTTAAAAAATCTTCTTATTTCAATAAAACAAAATATGTAAATTGATTTAAAGCTTTGCAATTCAAATAAATTTATAATTTTTTATTATTTTTTAATTAGTTTAATCAAAGAAGAGAATCAACGGCCGAAATATAACAAACTTCTTGATCATCCATTTATAAGAAGATCAGAAGAAGCACAAATTGATGTGGCAGGTTATATTAGTGGTATTTTAGACAATATGGCAAATAATGGAGTATCGCCTTTCACAACTAATCAGCCTTAATGATAAAAAAAATAATTTGCAAGTAAAAAATGAAAAAATAATAACAAAAAAAACTCTTTTATTGAGTCTTTTGTTGCTGAAATTTTTTGAAAAATTTACTTGTAAAATCAAAGAGGTTATATAAAGGAAGAAAGTATGGGCTGAAATCATCTAGCATGCATAGGTTCCATTTGTTGTCGCGCTTAGAGACTGTACTGTCGTTGTGTTGTGTCCTTAATTAAAAAAAAAACCAATAAAAAAGAGGAAAAAAGCATAAAGATAAATAAGAATAATACAAATAAAAAAAAACCTCATATTTAGCGAGTAGGGGTGTCACCAGTTACGGTGGCCTTTTTTAGAAAATATCAAAACGAGCGGAAAATTGAGTCCATAGCATCCTTTACTCCCACAGCACTGTTGTGTATAATGTTAGTTCATTAATCAATTCTACCACTTAAATGTAATCAATAATTAAATGATTAAATCAGTATGCATAGATTTCATTGTTATTTAAACTAAAAATGATTATTTATTAATAATGATTATAAATAATAAAATACATCCATGCCGCTCGTTCTATCTTGTGACACACACTCGTTTCTGAATAAAATTATTTTACATTTTATAAAAAGGGTTAATTGTATATAACTCTAGCAATCATGTATAATTTTATTTTTTTGATGAAAATTCGAATTCCATTATTGTGGTAATTTTAATAGACAAGCTTATTACCGGCATTTAGATGAAACAAAAAATATTCTGTACTGTAAGAGAACAATAAACATCTGGATATTAATTCATTAAATAAAATATTGATACATTTATTCATTCATTTTATTTTTTTAAATAAATTTAGTTCACTTTTGATAATTTTTTTTGTCTATTTTTAGTCAATCTCAACTACTTTTTATCTTTACTCACGGCTAACGACCCTTTACATTTAGTTCAATATACGAGGGTCGAAAATCATACACCGTGACGACTGCCGTACAATCTGCGGGTCCAGGTGTATCTTTCATGCTATGTAACACCAAAATAATATAGAAAATTCATATAATGTGGATTTTACTTTTTTTTAATGATATTTTAAAGAATCAAAAATAATGGAATATATTTATGATTGAGTTAATTTATATTTGGTAGATAAAAAATAACTTAAAATTATTTATGAATCTTGAAATTTTCACAGCAAAAGTGAATGATACTCCGACCTGTCTCGACCTTCGCAGGTAAAAATATGGCGGACAATGTGAGGCGACCAGGGGTCTACGTTAGTATTAAAGGGGATGGTGGTAGCAGTAGACGTAAGCTCTTCTGCATTTTTCTATTCAATTTAATCGCTACTTTTTGAAAAAGATTCTAATCAATCATTGTCTAATTTATCAAATTATTTATTTACAGTGGCTAAAGAATATTTTAAAAAAAATTAAACAATAAAAAGTGTAAATTAATCATTAATAAAAACGGAGGTGAACTATATATAAATTGTTATTAAGTAGAGTGAGTACGATAAAAGCAAGACTGAAAATTTCAGTGATACATTGAAAAAAGAATAGTTGATAAAGTTGGTAAGTGAATATATATTTTTTGATCAATAAAAACTGTATATTTTTTGAAATAAAAAAAAAATAGTCAGTGAATTAAACTTGGAAAGTAAAGAAAATTCAATGGTTAAAAAATGTTGAAAAATGGAAAAAGTTTTCAATTCTTTCACTTCTAAAATTGCTTAATTGCGTGATAGATTGAGAATTTTATTTATAGAATTATGATAATAATTTTTCATTGTAAAATTTTATTGACATAGATAAATGGGAAAAGAAAGAATTGAAGACGAACGTACATTGATATACAAGAATACGAAATGTAAACTTCGTTTCAGTGATGCAGTAGTAAAGGTGCTGCTGCAGCGAACAGAATCAATTCTTTTGAATATTTTATTAGTTACTACACCCTCTTCTTGGGAACTATATTCAAACGCACTAAGGTTATATCAATTTTAGTGGCTATTTATTCGTTCAGGTTCACCATTCAAATACGTCCACATCATCTTCCAAGTTTGACCCAATAATAAATAATATTAATTTTTTTCTAAGTTTAACATTTGATCTTATTTCTTGGATATCCAGGTTGCTGATGTCAATTT
Organism: Chelonus insularis; assembly: GCF_013357705.1. Lineage (NCBI taxonomy): Eukaryota > Metazoa > Arthropoda > Insecta > Hymenoptera > Braconidae > Chelonus > Chelonus insularis. Next base: position 941,282 of record NW_023276522.1, read on the forward strand.
CTTTATTTATATCCATCATAAGTCTATCAAGTCAGTGTTCTAGTTTATTTAATATGATTAAAAGTACTATAATGGACTACTTCTGATGATACGTTTATAATAGTTAGTATGATTTCATTTATTTGGCTAATTACATTTTAGATATTTGAATTTCAATTGAAAGAGTTTTCTTCATTTTTTTTTGTTCATTATTATCTAAAATGATCTTTAGTTTAATTTAATCTATTTTCTCTTTTTTTTATGTTATATTGAAACTAATAATTGTTTGACTTCTTTCCTATCATTATTTGTTGATTGCATAAATTGTGCAATCAAGGATAATCTCTTCTGACTATGCAATACAAAAAAATCATTATGAGTCATCATTTAAACCAACAGTTTGAAATTTTTTTAAATAAGTTTATTGTTAGAATTTTATTGATAAAACAATCTAGCTAATACATCATTAAAGAGGTGGTTGTAATGATGGACAATAATTATATTCAAACGATATTTTAAGCTGATGACATTCACGACTGCCCAAAGTATTCTCTACGATAAAAAATCAGTGATATGAAGATCAATATGTATATGTATATATTTGTAGAAGTTGATTAAATATTTTACGAACGATAATAAAATAAATAATATAGTTTTAGGAAAATATTTTTTCGTTAAGTCACTACTAGGTAATAGAATGTTTCGATGAAAAATAATCTTTACACTAAAAAAAAAGCCAATTTATTTAAAGTGTGAGAAATAATATTTGAAGGTTGACAGTCAAAAATTTTATCTATATCTGAGTAGTTGGAAAATTTTTTTGATAAAAATAATTGCTACTATTTCAACCATAGAAGTATAAACACCTGTATATGGTGATAGTCTATTGGGGGGCTAACGACGTTCATAATGGGCCACCGGGTGCAGGTTGACACACTGGTAGGGTGGCATTGGCCAAGTCGTAGTTGTACAGTGAGTCACAACCTGACGTTATATCGAGTTGGCGGCAGGGAAAATAAAGTGGTAAAAGCAAATGGCAGGTGGTGGTCCGTTTCTAGTTGGTGATACTGCTGGTGCTGCTGTTCGACAGCACACTATCACACGTAATAGAGCTAAGGGGGGTCGATGGCCAAAAGAGGCAAGGGACGGATGTTCCCAGGAGATTATTGATCGCTAGCAGATACTTCCACTTGACTGGGGAAAAGAAAAAGGACAAACTTGCTACCATCGTTTTTAGTTGTTTTTTCTTTTTCTCACATGTAAATCGATTGTTCATAATTATTTAATTCCTCATAATTTTTATCCACCCCCAATATAGATAATGATCCAAGTCTACTTAATCGACTGCTTTGTTAAAAGTAGTTTTTGAAGTAAATTAGAGACTTGGACAAGATTGTAATAATTTCATCAACTTTCTATGTATGAAAAAATAAAAAGTCAGGATAATTGAAGATAAAAAAAAACATTCAACAATTTTTGTATTTATGAGTTTGATATCCATTGACCACATGGATGTGGCTAGTAACCTTGGGGTTTCGATTCTCTAGCAAAGTCGACCAATGATAGGGAAGCACGGAGGATCTAAAACGCTGATTCGTGTCCTGAGTTTCAGTGGACGGAGCTTCCCTCCTCCAAGATATCATTATAGGCGGTCGTTGGTTTTTTGATACGATCAATGGAAATGTTGGAGATGTCGACGACATTATGGAGGTTTATTTTATTAAAGCAATGGAGCCAATATCTTGAATGTAAATTAAGTCCATCTGTTTCAGCTATCATTCTTTCCACTAATTTTCTTCAACTTCAAAATAACTGTCATTTATTTAATGTTGTATGACACGTGTTTGACGTGGTGCATTTTTAAATAGCTGATGAGCACGTGGCACAAGACGTACCGCAACTTCCGGCTTTTTTTATAATATTAAATAGAAAGAAACACCTGGACTTATTATTATTATTATTGCCCATCAAGGATCTATCAAAGGGAGTCACTCAAGCATAAATTCCATTTAAATTTTTGCAAGCAACGAATTTTCTTCATATCTTATTCTATTTAATTGTCCCGACGATAGTTGGAGGTATAAGAATAATAAATATATTATGAATTGACCCAGTGACGCACTGGAATTCCAATCGTTGAAACTCATCGCTAACCAAGAATCGATTCTCAAAGTTGGTATAACACGCGAGCTTTAATGTATGCCATGTCTCTCACGAATGTCCATCGTAAGATAATCATAAAAATTGTAATCGCCAATATTTATCTAAAAAATAAATTTAAAAAAGGCAATAAAGCGATAAAAAAAAAAATTTGTAAAAAATGAAGAAGCAGAAAAGTACCGTATATCAATAAACAGTTGGATTGTTATACACAAATGTAAATTACTGAAAGGGTCTATTGAGCCGGGTGTACGGCATACGGTCCACCTGTGAAGGAAACCATCACCTGTCGACAGAGGTGGTACGCGTGCCAACCATCAGGAGCCGCTGCGGGTGGCTATGTAGCTTTTATGTATATATGTATATATCACTGAACTTCACTCTGATGTGCAGGGTGTAATGTCGGCTTAAAGTTCGTTCTTACTACTAGCGATCAGTAGTAGACACCCTCTTGCGCTTCAGTCGACGTTTAGACATCATAAAGATCACAAGAATTTCAATTCATTTTATATATCTACATCAATAAATGGAAAATAACGTGATATATTTATTGTTTTAATGTTATTTAAAAATATTCAAGCATATAAAAAAAAATATTTACTGTGTTGTTTTATTAAATTTATATCAATTGAAAGATTTTACGTTGTAAGTTTGATTAGACGTTTGTTCTCGTAAAAGAAATAAATTTTTTAACTATTTGTTGCAAGTGAAATTTTCAAAGCAATTTAATCAAGATTTAAATCTATTTTGGAGTAATTAATTGATAGGTTAGTTTGTAAAATATAATGATTTTCTAAAGATAATTTTTTGTCTTTAGTTGATCGAGTATAATTAAACGGGTTATGAAAGACCAGAAATCATGAAAGCAGAGACGAGCTTCGCTGAAAGATTAGCAGATCATGGCTCGACATTGTCGACAACCAATAATGTTGTTGAAAATACAGGAACAGATGATTTCGGAGTGGAAGCTGAATTAACTAGTCTATCTTGGTTACAATCATTGGATATCACAAGTGCATCAAGTTTACCTACCCCGCCATGTTCACCATCTCCACCCCCAGTTGTACGACGCCCGCCCAAGAAGATGTCTCCTCTTCTTAAAGCTGAACTTGGTAAGATTATAAATAATAAATATAATTAATAAGATGAATAATTGTTTTATTTGGTGATACAGAATTGACAGAAAATGCAGAAAAATATCAAACAGATGCAGACACAAAGCCTCCTTTTTCATATGCTACATTAATATGTCTTGCAATGCGTGCAAATAACAATAAACTCACTTTATCTAGCATTTATGCTTGGATTCGAGAAAATTTTATCTATTATCGGCTTGCAGATCCAGCTTGGCAGGTAATTTATTATTCAAATCAAATATTTTTTGTATAAAAAATAATTTCATTGATAACCAGTGATGTATTTATTGTTAATTTTAATGATCTATCATTGGTTTTAGAACTCCATTAGACACAATCTTTCACTCAATAAATGCTTTGTCAAATTACCACGTTCAAAAGATGAACCAGGAAAAGGAGGTTTTTGGAAATTGGATTTGGAAAGGCTAGAAGAAGGAAAACGTACGAGAAGACGTACATCAGCATCTTTACGTAACGTAAACAAAGCAACAGCTGTATCTCATAATGCAGCACTTAAAAAAGTCACCCCTGTACTTTATGAGACTCCTCCAAGTAGTGTGTCTCCACCAATTCCTGATAGTTTACCTGAAGTGCCTGAATCTACCCATTTTAGTCTTGCTGAAGATGATTTCAATGGTCTTTTGACTAACACTGATGGATGGGATGATAATACACTCGAAAATTTATCTTTTTTAAATCAACTTGATTCTTTACTAAACTCTTTTTAAATGTTATCAAGGGAAATAATGAAGAATGACTTTTCCGAAAAAAATGGCAAAGTTTTTGAATTTATTTGGAAGTTAGAGTGCATAAAAAATTTTAATGATTAAAAAAAGAGAAAACAGAGACACGAAAGTATAGTAATTTTCATCCGTTAGTTTATAATCAGAATAATATAAATTGGATATGTCATCAATCAATAAATGTAATCATGTGCCTTGGAGTTAGAGTGACCATTAACTAATAAGTATGATTATTTGTATATTTACTTTTATTTTATTGCTATGGAATAATATACAATTGTAAATATTTGCCATTCGTCTCTTTTAGTCTTGAGAGAAGCTATTGAGCAATTTGATCAAAATACAGTAATTAAAAATTCAAAATTAATCATTCTTGAGACGTATATGGAAATAACAAACTTTATTCTTTATATTGTAAATTAATATATACATTATTTATCATAGTAATACCACAATGATTAACGTCAGTGATATAATTTATTTTGGGTGTGTGTTTTACGCTCTAATTGCAAAAAGATGCCTTTAAATCATCCGTCCAATAACAAAACGTAGAAATATTTATTTATTTTTTACTTTTTAAGGAAGTATTTTATAATTATGGATTAAACAGAATGAAAGATTATGTAAACTGTAAACCATATTAATTTTAGGTGGTTAACAGTCAAAAAAATGCGAAGTATTGATAAATAAGTATAGATTAATATGATGAAATATTCCATAAATTTAATCACATAATCTTGTATTATAAAATAGAATTAATGGATTTGTATTGGTAGTGAAATCACTCAACAATAAAAGCATCTAATATTATGTGTATATTTTGTTTTTTATCTTAAATATGCAATCATTATAATTTTTGTTTTTAATTAATATTAAAATTAATATTAATAATAAAATTATTTTAACGTAAATAATTCAAATCCACTTGTGAAATATTCTGTTTTGTTGATACTCGATATTATACCGATATCGAAGTCGGTTCGAGTAGAAACCAGAGAGACCAATAGTCGATATCTCGATTAGTCGTTATTTTTTGTCGATATGTTTCATACACACAATAAATTGTTTTTCTCAATTTTTTTCATAAAAACAATAAATTCAATCATTTTTTATGTTTTTTAAATATGAAATTAGTGTATCATTAATATTTATTTATTAGATTTATTTAATAAATTATTACTGTAATAAAAAATGCTTACATGAATAATAGGTGATTATTGAACAAGTTTATTTTGACAGCTGCCTAGACATCTACAAATTTTATTTATAGGTTATAAAAGATATAATTGTTGTAATGAATTGTAATATATTATTGAAAATATTATAAAAAGTACGATATATTGTATTAATAACAAATATATATTGGATTAAATATTGTGCAAAATGAATACCAAGCAACAAGTGATTGATAAATTTAACGAGATATTGGGTACAGACCTGAAAAATCTGGGTAAAATGCAAGAATTCCATGATCAACTGCTGTTAGAAAAACATCAGATAGAAGAATCGGTAATTTTTAATCTTTAATTAGTAAATAATTATTTTTTAAACTTTCTTTCTTAAATGTTATTGTTTTTAATTTCATCTTATAATTTTACACTTATAGTTAACATTAGCATCAACAGATGCACCTTCAAAAATAAAGGCTGCGGTATCAAATGTGGAAATGATGAAAGATAATATTGAAGAATCCATAGAAGCAGCTCAAGAATTACAACAAGCAATTAAGGAAGTTTTAGAGAAAGATAATAGAACATCTGCATTTGAGAATGTTATTAATGAAATTGAAAATCTTGAAAAAAGTTTAGGATATTTACAATTTCTACAATCTATTGAGAGTATAAGGTAATGATTAGAAATATAATAGCTATAACTTTTCAAATAGATGACCATTAACAATATTTAATTATCTCTTAGTGATGAAATTGAAAATGCTATGAATTCTGGAAATGAAGAATCATCTATGATCAGTCTTTTTACAAACTTGGTTGAAATTAATTGTCAATTAGAAACATCTTCTTGTCATCATTTAATCAATTATGTTAAAGAAACTGTTCATTTCTGGCATAATCATTTAAAAGAAAAATTTTCAAAGTAAATATTATTCTAATTTTTTATCATAAGTGGTTTTTTACACTATGTCATTTTTACTTATATTTTTTAGAGAGTACATGGATGTTTTGAAAACAATAAAATGGCCTTTTTGTCGTACCAACCATAATACTTCAACAACACCAACACCTGAATCAATGAAACGATTTAAAATTTTAACTGAATATTTACTTCAACTACAAATACCGTATCCTTTGATAATTATGTGATATCATTAAAGTGATTTATTTATTTAATTTTATATATGTCTTTAATAAAAAAAGTAGACAAGAAACTGTGACATCATCTGTAAAGTCTAGTCTCCTGACAGATTTTCCACCAGTTTGTCTACCAATTTCTCTTTTAGTACGTCCATTACGACAACGATTTATATATCATTTTACTGGTAATAAACAAACGAATCGACGAGATAAGCCTGAATGGTTTTTCACACAAATTCTAACTTGGATAAAAGATCATGAACAATGGATAGAAAAGAATGTTCAGCCAGTTATAAATCTTACTGAATTTTCATACATTAATGCAAGGGTACAGTAAAATAAATTGTAATTTAAAAAGGAAAATTTATTATTTTATCGATGAATAATTTAAATCTATAATGATATTTCTAAAACAGGTTGAATTCATGAGAGCATTAGTTCAATTAGCTGTAGAAAAATTGCATTCAGAATTACCAATTATTCAGTATGACGACGATCAATTTGCTCATCTTGTAGATGAAGCCTTGGGATTTGAACGAGAACTCAGAGAATCTCTTTTATATCCATCAAATCAACCTGCAGTTATTGTAGTTTTGACTCAAGCCCAGACCTTTGTCAAGTGGATTAATATGGAAAAGAAATGTAAGTTTCTATAATATATATATAAATTTTAAATCTAATTATTATTAATTATTCATTATTTGTTATTTATACATAATATTTCATTAGATGCCACTGAAAAAATGGATTCAATTTTAAGTGCGCCCACAGCGTGGGAACGCGTGATTATATCTAAACTAGATGATTTAAAAGTAACCGAGTCTGCTGATGCTTTTTTAACGTTATTATCAACGATTACTGATCGATATAATCATTTACCTCAACCAGGACACAGGTAAAATAAAACTAAAAATTTTTTGCTATTTTATAAACAAAAAAGCTGTTTTTTTCCATAAAAAATTAATTCATATTTTTCTAAATATAGATTACAGTTTTTGGAACTTCAATTAGAATTAATTGATGATTATAGAGTACGATTACTTCAATTACTTCATCAGGATTGTGAAGATCCTCTTCGATCATCTATTCCTCGGATACTCAATTCTGTGTATTACGTTTCTAGTGTTTTAATGGAATGGGGTGTTACAGTTGTAAGTTGACATAAACCAACTATTCTATAATTAATCAACTGTATAATCCATTAATTAATCATAAGAAATTTTATACATGTCTTATTTTTTAGCATTTTTTACAACTTCATTATTTTAAAAAACAATGCGAAGCTGCTGAAAAAGCAACAGATTTGGGTTCAGAAATTACTGAAAATTTAACTGAAGAAAGTGGAACTGTGTTTGATGATGCAGTAGCTTTATTGAAAAGAATGGAAAAAGAATTACTTGAAGAATTAAGTAATTCAGTTGCTTTGGAAGTCAAGGCTAAAAGTAGACCATATAGAACGGATAAATGGTTTGCAATGCAAAATGAAAATGATGTTATATCTTTATCAGTGACACCGAGTGGTTGTGTTATGTTTGAAGAACTTGCTTTACGTCTTCATACTCTCCATGATGCATTATCTTTACCTCTATTTAATACAGCTTGGCGACTTGTAGCTTCTCAACTAGATCAATATCTTTTTGAAGGAGTTGTTCTTGACAATCAGTTCAATGCTGGTGGTGCAGCTCAATTAAAATACGATATAACAAGAAATTTATTCCCATTATTTGGACTTTACACTAAAAAACCTGAATCTTATTTTCCTTTGTAAGTATTTTTAGTATTTATCTTATTAAAGTTCTTACTATATTATTAACATAAAATTATTTTTAATCATTTTAGATTAAGAGAATCTTGTATATTGTTAAATATGTTATTGGGTTCGGTAATGTTACTCATGGAAGTACTACAGAAAGATTCAGAAGAAACATCTAAAGTAACTTTAGCAGATGTAGGAGTGTTTACGTTATCTCCATCATTAGCTACTATGGTTTTAAAAGCTAGAACTGATGTGATAATGCAATAATAAATATTAAAAAAATAATAAACTTACTGATGAAATTTAAATAATTTATTATAATAAAAAGAGAATATCTAAATTTATAATTCCGTTAAAAATTTATTACTACAATTTTTTCGATGTAATAAATTTATATTCAAATTAACAGATCAATGTAATTCCTCCATTGTCAGCTCCAAGCAACAACAATCGATTTAATGGTAAAACAGTCATGGCTGTTAAAATTCCTTTAAAAACATCAGATTTTAATTTTGATGATGAAAAACTTGCGGTTGCTTCAATCGAGGTATGAACTCCAATTCTATTGACGGTCGTTCCAGTTATCAATTGGTGCTCGTAGAGATCCATACAATGAACTGGTTCTGTTGTGCCTTTTAAATGAAACTTTAATTTACCATCAATAGCGCTCCAAACTGCTATTGTTAAATCTAAAGATGAACTAACAATTGTTGTTTCATTTACTGCTTCTAATTGAAGAATTTCACATTCATGTCCTTTCCAAGAAGCAATAATTAATCCTGTTCTGATGTCTAATATGGTGAGAACTCCAGAAACTTGACCTAATGCTACCCAATGTCCACTTGGAGCTATGGCAATGCATCTAATTAGTCCAGTAGGATTCATAGCTACTTTTAATTCATTGACATATTGAAAAGTACGGCAATCTATCATGTGGAGATTCAAATCAGTTGTTGCAGCTAAGAGTATTGTTGAAGGAGTTGTGTTTGCGGCTATAGTATTGACTGGAACAGCTTTAGAGTTTTCTGGACAGCCTAAAAGAGATCCCATGAAAGGATCCCAACAATGAACACTTCCATCACAGGTAACAGCATAACGTAATGATTCTAGAAAAGTCAATGCTAGGATTGACTTTTTATGACCAGTATAAGTATATTGACATGAAGAAACAGCATTACCATCGCCTTGGCTACGTATACTCCAAAGTTTTACGGTTTTATCTCTTGCTCCACTCATAAAACTATTTTCATTGTCTAACACATGTAAACAACGTACGTTTTTAGTATGTCCTGTGAAACTTTGGAGCTTTATTTGTTTCATATTGAAAGTTAAATGCTTGTCTGGTCTTCCTATCTCATGTTCCCAATATGCCAACCAGTTTCCTCGTAGCTGCCGACTATTGGAAAAGCTTACATCTTTGTTTTGATGATTTACATATTCTCCTAAATTATCTCCTACTTCAATTCTATTACCGACTACTGAAATATTACCAAAACTTCCTATTTCTTTGGTCACTATGTTATTAATCGGTTTTTCAGTAATTTCTAAAGAAATTGGATCAGATTTACTCGAACACACACCACTAAGTTGCAAAGTTTTTTCATACTCAACACATAAGTCTCTAATGAGTTGATGATTCTTCAACATATCCTCCATCATACCTTCATCGACATGTCGGTAAAACAAAAGATAAGATTTATGTGCAAATTCAGCAGTAAATACAGCTTTGAGTTCTTCAAATGCCTGATTTCTTTGAGGATTTGACGTATCATTGTCTAGAATTGGCGGTGAGTAAGAGACAACTATGTCAGATCCAATTTCTTCACGATTTTTACCGCAAGTTGAAGATAATTGTGTCCAATCTTGAAATTCTCTTTGATAAATTTCATCACCAGAGTTATCATTAGTCTTTTTAGGGAGATCTATTTTGTCTTTCGTCATTTTTTTGTTATTTTCTTCTTCTTGATTTTGGCTTTGAGAACTAGTTGCTTTATCAAAAGCTAAGAAAAATCTTTGAATTGGTACAGATAAATGACTTTTAGTTATTGAACTTCCTAGGCGAATACTTAAACTCGATAAAACTTCGAGATATTTATTAGCTAAAGCTGATCTAGCAATGGTCCCATTGGGAAATAAATATCGTGTAGTAGATAAGATTCTTACTGTTGGATATAAAATAGACTTGACAATTGTTTCATTGAGTGCATCCATCAAAGAAGCATCAGAAAGACATGGAGTAACGTAAGATAATAAAGCCAAACAAGAAATTAACCCTCCTTCTAAATTAGGTGTTAATTTACGCTTACACAAAGCTAAAAGCTCTGCCATATGTCCAAAATATTGTAAAACAATCATTTGTTCTCCGTATAAACTGGCAATTGCGGTTAAAGATTCCAAAACCTTAGCAGCATTGATATCACCAATTAATTGCGTTTTTCTCCAGTGTAATTCTTCTGAATAAATATCTTCGTCGACTAAAAGTAAATTATTACTGCCAGTATAACAAAGAGTTAACATTCTGAGCAAATTTCTTGATAAATAACGAGCTGTAAGAACGGGGCCCAAACGATGAGATAACCAGATCACAGATTCAGTACTTATTTCGGATACTTTAGATTCCCTATGCACTGATAAATGTTGGGATTCATCAATTTTTTTTAGTTCATCAAGATCATCATCAGAAGATTCTGAAATGTCAATTTTATACATTAATTTCGACTTGTCTTGCTCAAAGAAATGTAATCCTTCTTTATTATCACCAGTAACATTAAGTCCTTGAATGACTCCGTGAGAGCCTGATAAGGGAATGTCCTCACTAGATGTTTTACTTCCCACATGACATCCAATAGTATTAAAATCCGCAACTAATTTTGTGCCACGCGAATCTGATTTCGGGATTGGAATTGTTGGTGATTTTACTGCTCCTGGAGATGAACTTTTTCTTCCTTCATCAGCTAAATCATCGATTATTGTTAAGTTAAGTACCATTTCAGGATCTCTAGTCATTTTATTTTCAGAAGGTGATGATATTTCTTCAGTTTCCATTGAAAACACTTCTTCATCATCATTTTCTAATGTCGGAGTATTTCTTGAAGTTTCTAAATCACCTGACAAAATTATTGAAGTAATAATTTGTTCAGAATCCACTGAAGAATCTTCATCTAGTGGTGATAATATTATTTCTTCGTCTCCGCTACCACATAGGTCACAAGTTTTTAGATTCCCTGTTCTTTGAGAATTTATATTTAACAAATTTGGAGGGTAATCCTGATAACATCCTACTGCTTCTACAAGTGGCGTAATAAAATTTTCTAAAAATCTTCTTAATCCGAGACGAACCATAAGCTTTAAAAGAAAACTTCTGTGATAAAGTCTCATTGTTCGAAACTTTGCAAGAATATTTGGAGATAAATAGTCTCTATAAATCGTACTATCAATTATTGATCCATGTTCATAAAGCTTTAAGATAGAATTAAGAAAGTTTTCTGATGTTTCTTTAGGACCAAGCGCTCTTGCTATTGGATCGAATAAATACCAAGCAGCTAATACTGCACTATAAGGTTCATTCATGATTTGTTTTACATGTGGAACTATTAATTGAATACTTGATTCTAGTAAATTACCTGCATAAGTTATAATTCGTTCTAATTCTCTTGCTAAAGCTTTAACCTTGCACTCACTAATTTTACATAAAAATTGAACTTTAGTCGTCATATCTTCTGGATCATTTTCTGATTGTTTTATTACGTAATTTAATTCTCTGACGAGATTATTATATTCTTGAAGCATCTGAACGATGCAAAATAAATACTGAAAGTGTTTAGATGATGGAAAAAGACTACTAGATAAAATTGGCTGCAAAAATTGATGTGCTGAAGGTGGTGGTAAACCCATATATGTCACAGTAGGATAACGGAATGGACTTTCTACAGATTTATCTGAAATGTCCATGACAATTCCGTACGTCTTTGGAATAATATCCACTTGTAAAAGGAGAATCACTGCATTTCTTATGCATTTTGGTAATATTTCTGGAGATTTTAGTAATACATTAGTACAAACTTCAAGTCTTGAGTTAAAAGAAATTTTTCCAATATTCCAAGTAGCTCGAAATTTATTTGGAAGGAAAATTTCTACAATAAGACAACCGAGAATTCGTTGCTCTTTAATTCTAGCGCATGCTACTACTTGTCGGTAACTAGTGAGTTCATCTCGAATTGAAGTTTCAAGTTGATAGGCATGGTAAGAGAGCTTATTCATAAAGGAATGTGTTGTTTCTACTTGAATCAATGCCGATGTTGGGTTATAATCTTTAGGAAGTTGAATAGTTTGATTCATTAATTTTTCTCCTCGAGAATTTTCATCAGTTGCTAGTAGAGAGCCACGAGACCGACTAAGAAGACGACTAAGAGCGAGAGGAGATGATCGCGTTACGTTCAAAGTCGTCACTGGAGATTCTATTTCCTCAAAACCTGAACTATGTCCTTCGTCATCGCTAATTTTTTCTGAAGACTTATCCGATTCTTTAAAAAAAGAAATGCAATAAATTATTACTTCAAATCTAACTCAATAAACTAATTATCTGAGTACTTACTTGTTGGTGTTTTTGGAGTTACAGTACGTAAACGTGGTGCAGTTTTGCTCCAATATGGTGAAGGGACAATTTTCTGTGGATGTGGTTGAGTAAAAAGCTGTACAACACCAGAATTTGTTAACCTTGTGTGATTATCCACCAATTGTAGACAAACATTTTTGGATTTAATAGCTGCTACTCCGGATAATCTGCATCAAATAGAAAATGAAAGAAATATTACGATTGAAACATTTTTTTTCGCGAGTTTGGTAGGTCTTTCGAAAGGTACTTCTTAATCTGGGTCTCGGCCAGGTAATCCCTAACCATAGTCGCGTGGTAAAAGATCGCTGTCGTACTTGTAGCCAAATGTTAAGTCTATCCAATGGTGAAGTCTTTCAGAGACGTAGAGACTTTCCAGTGCCTCGCGATGTTTTTCAATGAAATCTTCTGGAGACCGCGCCCAACTTGGTATTTCCAGATCAGGAAGGTCCTCGTGAATTGACTAAAAATAAAAATTGTAGATAAAAAATTACTTACGAAAAGATATTTAAAGATATTTTTTTGATGCATACTTTGAAAACATTTGGATCAGTAAAAAATTGAGGAATGCATTCATCTGGGCTCCATTCCTGTAACCTTTGAATAGAAGCAGGATACTCTCCAGGCACCCAATGCGACCTTACATGTTTACACAGAACTGATTTTGTATACCGTCTTGATAAATAAACATAATATGTAATTTCCGAAAGAACATCCGACACATGATGGCTTACCTAAAAACAGTTATTCATTACTATTTAATATAATACCGATTTAATAACCATAAAAAAATTCAACTTACTTCAGAAGTTTCAGAATCAAATGTAAGGTCAAGTTGTCTATCACCTTTATTTAAACGAAATTTAGATTTGGTAAGGTCTCGCCAATTTTTTCCTGATCTCGATGTAAAATCTGTTACCCAAGGCATAACATGATGACAACTTGGATCACCATATCGTCGACCAGCTAAATTGTTAAGAACTGTTAAGTAATCAAAATTACTTAAATGACCATGAATCCACATCTCACAAAGGCGTTGAATGTTTTCATTTAAACCAAAATTTGTATCTTTCGTGGCCATTTTCGAAGAAATACATGGTTTAATTCTATTATTCAATGTCTTATCCTCTAGAGAGCTGAGTTGATTATTATGAGTGTCAAGTTTCATATAAATATTATCATCTAATTTTGGTAATACCTTGAGAAAGAAAAAATTTTATATGTGGATTGATGTTATATGATAAAAAATAGTTTTGATATTTACTTGAATAGTATAGTTATCCATTAATAAAATATCACTCAAAGTGATTTCTCCTAAAGCTAATCCAGAGTCATGGAGCTCTCTGGATAAATGTAGAAGTTGATATACGAGAAATAAAGCTTTACTATAACTTGTTGACAATGCAGCAGGACTATACATTACACATCTAAAAATTTATATATTTACAGTTGTTGCAAATATAATAGCAACTTTAGTTTCACTTACTCTTGAAGAGAATATGCACTTGTTTGTTCATGGAAAATCATAAACGCAGATGAAGTCTCAACAGCAAACATTGCAGGCAGAAGATTGCAGTGTGTTTGATTGTTAAGAGGCGGAGAAGTAGAAATAACTCGATTATTTTCAATATGAATTAACGAACAGCCGTATAATCTCGATAATACTTCATGCATCACAGCAACGTCATTACTATTTGGTGTTAATAATGATTGTTCCTTCAATTCAGATAAATTCCATGCACCTAAATAATTTTATGCCAAACTGGTATGAAAATTTTTTATACCTTTATTTAAAAAATTTATTATAATAGTTGATGATACTTACTATAATATTTTTTATAAGCTTCTTTCCATAAATTCCTATAATTAGTTTCAGATACGTAACGAAGTAATTGACTAAACGTCAGATCTGGCTGTACCTTTGGGCTGGTGGAATGTTTATCTCGAGGAAGTGGAATGGCTTTGCTAAATCGTTTTACATAAACCTATCAAATACACGAATAGTTATTATATAATGTATTATTTATATTAGAAGTTATTCAATGTCAAAAATTTGTAATAAATTACTTTTATATAAACTCTCGTCCAATTTGGTCCTAATTCATTGAGAGATGGTTGTGCTGCGATTTCATCCACAGAAAGGCGATCATGAGTAAAAAATTGAATAGAACCAGCATTTTGTATATTAAATAGCCAATTTTTATGAACTGTTGCACAAATTCTTCCATCAATAAATTGCATATACTTGATAGGCAGATTTAATTCTTTATTAAGAATATCCATTTTCAAAATAATTTATTATTTTTATCACATTCACGATTATTGTAGGAATGATATGACAGAATAATTAAAAATAAAGACGATATACATTTTCACGACTAGATAAATGACAGATACTTAAATAGCTTTTCTATACAACTGTTACAATTACTCCAAGTAAATATTTAAAAACAGTAATTGACCTTTTTTTTATACATTATCCAAGAAAAAACAATTTATTATCGTATAAAATTGTTGATAAAAAAAGAAATAATTATTTAATTGTTAAAAAGTTTTAACAAGTGTTTTCAAGGTAATTTTTGACAGTTTGTTCTGTATATGTATTTCACTTTTCTTTTCTCTTATACCAGAGAGAAGCTTCTCTGTTTGTATATATGTATGTATGTATGTATGTATATATGTACATACATACATACTATAGTGGAGAAGAAAGGAAGTAAATAATTTCATAGAGAGCGCTAGTATTGCCTATAAAAAGGTGGAAAATTTCGAATCCACCGTAAAAACAGTTACTTTGAACGAAGGTTTATAATGTTATTTAAGTAATTATTTAATCAATCTTGTAATTAATATTAGAAAAAATATTCATAGAATTTTCTTTATTGTTGAAAAATTATATTTAAAATTTATCATAATATATTCACAATACGATCAACCGTGACGACGTACAATTTTTCTCTTATTATTATTACTCCAAAATTTAACTTGCTAGGTAATTTGAATTATAATAATTAGGATAATTTGTGATTAAAAAATGTATAGATTAAATTAAATAGAATTAATACAAGTAAAATAATAAATAAAAACAAGACAAATGTTTTTAAAATTCAGCCATTTTGTCATACAGAAAATAGATACAGAAGTGTTGTGCATTGTACTTTTGTAAAATTAGACACAAGCTAATACAGTGTTAACCTCTATGAGACTCGTTAACCAAATTCATACATAAATATATAAATTGGATTTGATATTTTTTATTATTTAAATAACGTGTAAGAGTTTCTAGAAAGTATTAATATATAATTCCAACGTCATCAAAAAAAAAAATGCTGGTAACTTGAAAGTACATTTTTCATTACTATTTTCTTAACCTTTTAAGAGATATTAGTATAGGACAGTTATGTCACAATGATAATTAACTAGTTTTCAATAAAAAATATGCGTTAACTACACAAAAAAATATATATCTAGCAAGCTTATGATGTTTATAAAGATGACTATTTCATTTTAAATATTTTTCCTGAGCTTGTTTTATCATTTATTGAACTAAAATATCTTGGAGTACATGAAAATACAGATAATTTATTATTTATAAAAAGAATTTCATTGATCATTAAAATGCTGAATTTGTCAATGAATAATTTAATTAACATTAATTCAGGTAAGAATTCTCTTTTTTAAATATTCTCTAACACTTTATACAAATATAATTTATTTCTTATTTAATAATGATTATATTTATTTAACACTTTAATAGTAACGATCATTTATTAATTATCTTTATGATTAAAATTTTTATAATAATTATCTATTCATAAGGTCAATAATATCATTGATGATTACAAGAACAGATAAGTAAACTGATTACATTAAATTCATCATTATTAGATTGTATAAAAATAAAAAACTACATATATTAATAAATATGGAGAAGTTTAATTTTTGTAGAAAAATTATGAATTTTTTTCAACATTTTATTACATTTCATGATGTAAGATTTTATTAACTTATCGTTATTATTAATTTTAGATTGTAAAGTAATAAAAGGAATGATTGTTTTTATAATTCTAAAGATAATTGTTTGTTAAAAACATTGTTTTTACATAGACATTCAATCACTTACGTTAGGCTCATGTAATATCCGCTGAATTCTCATGAATAATTAAACAATAACCTTTGACACACATATTTATGCTCGAACTCCGAACATAAGGCTCTAGAAAGAAACAACTATAAATTTTAAAAAATATATACGTAGTATTGATGTTTAATTAAAACATTATTTTATTAATTCTTTGTTGCAGAAGGAATATTGGTGGGAGATGTTTCGAAGTGTCAAGTAAATAATGAGTCCTCACACGTGTAATAATTGTTTACATACAATTATGGCATCAAATGGATATTCAACAACTACCAACAAGCAAAATAATGGCTTGGATGTGCCACCCTGTGAGTCTGTGAATTGTATGTGTGTTTAGATCAGTTTGTTTTTATTATTTTTACGTAAATAAATTCAAATTAAACTTTTATTAATTAGTTTAGTAGTATTTTAAAATAAATTATAAAAATTTCTAAATGCATGCGATAGTTTTCTGAGTTATAAATAAAAACAATTTTGAATCCACGTAACTTAAAAAATAACATGTTTATTGTAATAATAAAGCACAGTGAAAATACAAAGTATACAATATGTAATCAATATTGTGTTTTATAGCAATGCCCTGGTTTGGAATGGATATTGGTGGAACTTTATGTAAATTGGTTTATTTTGAACCAAAAGACATAACGAAAGCCGAAGCAGATGCAGAAGTAGAGGCTTTGAAGAATATACGGAGGTATTTAACTAAAAATTCCGCTTATGGAAAAACTGGTCATCGAGATACTCACCTTCAGGTTATTTTTAATCTAATAATATTCTTCTTGAGTAAGATGTTACAGTTATTATCTATCTTTTTTTTTTTTTACTAAATTTATTTGATAGTTTTTTTATAATTATATTAATAGTTGTATTAAGTTTATTTAGAAATGCATTAGATAAATTTATTGTAGATGGATAATGTTAAAATTCGTGGTCGAGAAGGAACTCTTCATTTTATCAGATTTCCAACAAGTAAGATGAGTAACTTCTTAGCTCTTGCTAAATCAAAAGGAATGGCGAATGTGGTGACGACAGTTTGTGCTACTGGAGGTGGAGCTTTTATGTTTGAGGAAAATTTTAAAAAAGAAGTTAACATGAATCTCGCTAAATTTGATGAACTCTATAGCCTTATTTGTGGAATGATGTTTATAGAAACAACAAATCCTCATGAGTGCTATTATTGGGCTGATCCAACAGATGATGATCTTTGCCGTAAGGTTCCTTATGATTTTTCAGAACCATATCCATTTTTGGTAATTGCATCAGCTTTTATTTATTACCCTAAAGTCATTTTATCTAGAATTTTATTAAACTTATATTTATTTTAGTTAGTAAATATTGGATCTGGAGTAAGTATTCTTTCTGTTCATGGCCCAGATAATTTTAAAAGAATATCAGGAACGAGGTAAGAAAAAAAATTGTTAATGGAAATGTTTTTAAATTGAAAACTTAACGGTAAAATATATATACATATTATTATAGTTTAGGTGGAGGAACGTTTTTGGGATTGTGTTGCCTTCTAACTGGTTGTAACAGCTTTGAAGAAGCTATTGAGCTTGCTACAGGAGGTGATAACACAAAAGTTGATAAATTGGTAAAAGATATTTATGGTGGCGATTATGGTCCTTTTAGTCTTCCAGGAGATCTTGTTGCAAGCAGGTAATCTTTTATATACATATAAATATTATGCAATGTTTGCATGAATACACTGGCCTAATAGTGAACCTTTTAACGCAAAAGAGTGTACTTATAACTGTTTAGTTTTAACATGATTTTTCTATTATAATTTATATAAAGAAATTATACGGAAATGTGTAGATGAAAAATACAAAGAGAATTATTTTCAATGGGTGACACAAGTACAATAAGAGTTTTTGAGTAGGTCTATTGAGAATTTGTTTTATTGTAGTGTATTCTCGACTAACTTTCTTGTAGATAATTTTTTATAGTCCCTTTCCTGTCTAACAATCAACGTGTATGTTAAGTTATCTCCGATTGTGCAGTTTTGGACAGATGAACTTGAAAGATCGCAGAAATGCTGTCACGAAAGAGGACCTAGCTCGAGCTACTCTTGTTACGATTACTAACAATATTGGATCAATCGCCCGGATGTGTGCGGTTAATGAAAAAATCGAACGAGTATGTATTAATTAATATACAATAAATTTAAATAAGTGTATAGTAATTCTTATCGTGAAATTAAATTAATAATTTATTATCTTATTTCAGGTAGTCTTTGTTGGTAATTTCTTAAGAGTTAACCCGATATCTATGAAATTGTTGGCGTATGCTATGGATTATTGGTCCAAAGGAACTTTAAAAGCTTTATTCTTAGAACATGAAGTAAGTCATAATCATTTTTACAAATAAAGAAAATCAATAAATTTAACTGATAACAAATATCTGTTTTTAGGGATATTTTGGAGCAGTTGGTTGTCTTCTTCAATTTAATGGTGAAATAAATTAAAAAATTTATTTTCTAGAGGAAATTTTTATCATTCCAATTAAGTTATTAATCATGTAAATTTAAACTTTAGATTAGCTGATTGTTTTTTTTTTCATAGATAGTTTATCTGTATAATTAAATAATTAACTATTTATTAATATTCTTATTTGATTAATTTATAATTTTACATAACAGAATATTAAATATAGTTAATCCATGATGCTTATTGTTGGCACAAAAGAAGTAATAAATGACACAAAAATATTCAATTTATAAAAAATAATGTATTTTTAATTTATTTTTTCGTAAACTATTATTATTATAAATTATTATCAATTGAAAATTTTAAAAATATTTTTGAGAAAAAAAAAGAACAAAAAAACACTTTAATACGTGAATCCTGAAGTCTAGTTAGAAATAATATTCTTTAAAGCACAAAGTAATGAAGGTTATATTGTTGATGAATTATTATTAATGCATTGTCACTTTTTCATGCAATTTTTACAAATTACAAAAAATTATGTCTGTTATAAATATTGGTTTTTAATATTTATGAAAATTTTGTAATAAATTTAACGAGTATATGTAATTTATTTTTCTTTGAAAATTTATAGTAATAAAATTTCATATAGAAATTACCTGTTTGTTACATTATTTCATTGCTTAGCAACCATAATATTCCTAACATATAGTTGACCACGTTGATTAATCAGTTCAAAGCATTGGTCCGAACATTAAAGAAATTATTTTTATTATTTTTCTTTTGAAAAATCTTCATCTACAATAATGGTAAGTAATTAAAGTACCGTATTTATCTTCGTTACTTAAATTTTCATTGCCACAGGGACCAAAGAAAGCAAAAGGAAAATCTACTGAATCAGTGGATGGAGTAGATACTTCGAAAATGAGCAGAGAACAATTAGAAGTATATTCTCATAAAATATTAGAAGAAATGGAACGTGAAAGAGAAGAAAGGAATTTTTTTCAATTAGAACGAGATAAGTTAAGGACTTTTTGGGAAATTACTAGAAATCAATTAGATGAAGCTCGAGCTACAATAAGGTACAGTTGCATTTTTTTTTAAATTAGAATGATTCTCATGTTTATTCATAAATATGATTCTTTATATAAAGTAAATAAAAAATTGACATAATTCTTTTAATAGGAATAAAGAGCGAGAAAAAGAAGAATTAGCAGAAAAACATGAAGCGGAATTAAAATTATACAAACAAAAAGTAAAACATTTAATGTATGAACATCATACAAATCTGTCAGAATCTAAAGCTGAACATATGGTAGCGTTAAAATTAGCGCAAGATGATCATAATGAGCAGCAAAATGAATTAATTAGGGATAAAAAAGACTTAAGAAAAGTACATAAAGAACAAGAACTATCTCACATTAATGAAATTCGAGCTTTAAAATTGGTAAATAAATCGAAAGAGTAGCATGAAAATTTGAAAAAGAAATTTAGTTAATAAAAAAAGTTCGTTAATTATTATTTGAACTAGCCGTTAATGATAAATACTTTACAGAAAAATGCAGAAGAAATGAGTAACTTAATTAAAAAGTTTGAAGCTGAGGCAATGGAAATGGAGCAAAAATATGAGCAAAAGTTAATGAGTCAATATGAGTCTCTTAATTTGAAGCATCGGATGGAAATTGCAGAAGTTGAGGAAAGAAAAAACATGCAAATTGCAAATTTAATTAAAAACCATGAAAAAGCATTTATGGATATTAAGACTTATTACAATGAAATTACGACGAATAATTTAGCTCTTATTGAAAGTTTGAAGGTAATAAAAATTTTTTCTTTTGAATACTTTTTAATTCTGTATTTATTTTTGTTGAAAACAATAACTCGTTTTCTTTTTTTAGGAACAAATGGAGGTAATGAAAAATAATGAAGAAAGAATGAAAAAACAAGTAAAAGAATTAACAGTAGAAAATAAAAAAATAGTCGGAGAAATAAAAACTATAGAAGAACAAGCTTCTGAAATGAGTAGACAATTGTCGAATTACGAGAAAGATAAGCTTTGTCTTGCAGTAAGTAGTTTTATTTGTTAATTAAAAAACTTTCTTATTTGAAATTGAATTTTTTTCTATAAATGGTTTCAGAACACAAAAAAGAGATTGTCAGTCATATCAAAAGATTATGAGAATCTCAAGTGGGAAAATGAAGTTTTGGAATTAAGGTTTGAGAAATGTGAAGCTGAAAGAGATGAACTGCACTCCAGATTCACGTCTTCAATATTAGAACTTCAACAAAAGACTGGTTTAAAGAATGTTTTGTTAGAGAAAAAACTAGAAAAGCTATCGGAGTTATTGGAACAGAAAGAAGCTCAAATTGGAGAAGTTTTAACGGCTGCTCAACTAGATCCTAGTGAAATAAACATTAGTCAGAAATTTGAGGTGAAATACAATCATTTGATCAATCAGTTTATTTGCGATAAAGTAGTAGAAGTATCTTTACTAATGTTTGTTTTTTTCTCTTCTTTTTTTTAGGATATCTTAAATCGGAAAAATATTGCAATTCAAGATCTTCAACATGATTTAGCAAAAGCTTGCAAAGCTCATGATGATTTACTGGCAACTTATGAAAATAAATTGCAAGAATATGGAATTAGGGAAACAGGACTAGGTCAACCGCTTAAACTATTACGTTTGAGGAAAAAAAGTAGTCTAACAGACAGAATTTTAACAAATTTATAAGCTTTGGATTTGAATTATCATTTATTTTACATTTTATATTAAATTTACGTTAGGTATAATTTTTGTACAACAAATAAGTCCCAGAAACAGACCGAAATTTTTTTTTTTTTTGAAAAATTAGACAAATTTTTATCACAGAGAATACACACAATAGACATAAGAAATTACAATAGTACCTGAAATTTTCATAGTCTTTACTTTCCATTTTTGTTTACGAAAGCCAAATTTCATGGCATTTTGATTGGCAATATCATCAATGAATAGTGATAAATAAAACAGTTTATATATATTCTTTAAATTTTTTTCATTCACATTACTTTACTAGCCTACTGATTCAGACTAAATATAAACGTCGAACAGGCACAAATATTTATGAGATTCATAAATAGTTTTATAAATTTTTTCGAGATTTTAATGACATTCATTTATTTAAACTACATAAACTTTATGTCTAAATATGTTCAGGTCACAAGGCTTTACTTTTGAACATCAAAACATTTATGAATATAATTATTTTCTTCTACATGATGTATTTGTTGGTATTATTCATAATAATAGTGATAGTAATAACTATTATTGTTATAATAATCATTCATCATTATTTGTCTAAATGACTTTCCTTTGATTCCAATAAGTTTAAAGCAGAAACTTTCAACTTGTAAGAAGAAATGTATTATTTCTGCAATTAGCAGTTTTTATGCATACTTAATGACTTATGAATATATTCGTATATTCAATAATTATAATGTTACATTTTTATAAGTACATTATTTTTATGAATTATTTTGTATCTGAAGATACTTTTTGGCACAATAAGAAAGAGAATCACAGATGAAATCATTGTACATTATGAGAGTTATTTGAAAAAAGTTTGTCAGGAGAAAAATCGCCAGTAATTAAAAAGAAATAATTTTTTAATATATAAATAAAAATAAATTAGTCTTTTGTCTTCTTATCAAACTGGCTCTACTTTAATAGCTATTTTTTTGTGTAATAATTTTTTTTTTCTTTATAATATTTATTCCTCTTCTAGTACCCAACAATTTTTTGAAAAATTGTTTTTTTAAATCACAGTCGTAGAAAAAATAAATATTTATAATGTAGTCAAGTGGTCCAGGCTTAAAAACATAACTTATAAAAAACATTTATCATAAACTTTTTTTTGTTATCTTTGGTTAAATGCATAAAAAATTATCACTTGAGATTAAAAATTAATTTAACTCATGATTCTCCATTTTGGCAAAACTTCAGCGATCATAGTTGAAAAGTATGATGTGACATTGTAAACAATCGTTTCACCAGCGGCCAAAATAGCAGCAAAGGAACCGTAAGTTCCATAATCGATAATTGTATGGTTGCAAGCTGCCAAAACTGCAAGATCTTTACCAGGCCCTCGTGCTTCTGTATCCGATACAAATTCTGTTTTGTATTTTTTACTCTTCAGATGGTATTTACACCATTCAATATTATCACTGGCGACGATAAAAATAACATTATTATATTTTTTTTCAAAATAATCTATCGCTGATAAATAATATCGTGGAGGAGCCGGTTTGACTTTCATTTTTTGCCACAAATAATCTATATAATCCGTTCTTCGAACATGAATTCCAACGTATATTGGCTGTATAATATTAAAACGTTTAGCTACATTTTTTAAGATCGTTTCTGCATATTGTTTCAAGTAAGGCTTGAATATAAATTCTCTTCTGATATCATCTAACCACACTAGAATTAAACTCCAATAGGCTGCATGTCTGAAATATAAACCAAATGAAAATCTGCTATTATTAAGAATAATTATTCTCATGTGTGTAAAATTTATTTCGTGCATATTTGACAAACCATGCTTTCTAAAAATTATAAAAAGATCTTAAAAGCATTGATTAAAGTTTAAAATTTTTGATAAAATTCTCTTAATTTAAATATTCTAAAAGCTCTTACCTAGGTATAATAATGCTTTGTTGTGTACTATTCCACATTCCAATAGAATTAACAACTTGTCCAACATCTAGAGTACATCTGCCAACATAACTAAGAGGAGGAATGCTCAGTTTATCAAAATGTTCTTGAAGAGTTTTCAAAATGCAGCGTGGCATGTACGGCTCAAGACCAGTTCTTCTCGCAGTAGCCCAAACTGAAGCATATTCCCAGATTTGGTTTCCTAATCGACCACCTTGCGCTGCAGAGACAATTCCGTACTTTGGACAGGAACTTCTCCATTCCATAGGTATTTTAGTTGGTTTGAAGCTACTCCGACACAATGCTTGCTCATATGCTGCTATTTTGGTGTGTCTGATCTGCGGGCTGGATGTGTACATAGGAAAGAGGAAGACGTGGATGCCGCAGACAACAATTAGAGCCAAAACTATTGCACTTGCAAGCACATGCTGCTGTGCTTGACTCATTTTTTATCTATTTTTTATGTTTATTTACGCTTAAAGACTTCTAGTTTATCTTCCAACTACTTTTGCTCACTAAAGCACTAGTTTGCTTTTTTCCTGGTGATTAAGATTCCGTCGCAGCTAGTCTGGCATTTCGGATCTACGGGCGTGCCTTGTCCTTTGTCTTTTGACGATCATCTTAGCAATAATTTACTAATTTTAATTATTTTCAGTGGTTTATCGAATACTAATAACAACAAAAATGAATTATGATGGGTAAATGAATTCTTTTTATTGACTTTCTCGTTTCAAGATCAAAGGAATGCACCCCTCTAAGCTTTCCGCGTGCTTCTAGCGTTATTAATATTCTAAATTAATTTTCATATTTTATACTTTTGTTTAAATTACATGAAGCGTGTGGGTGCTAATGAAATATCTGAAATTGTAATGAACGCAAAAGCAATAACTAAATTTACCTTAATCTCTTTTTTGTTTAATAGATTCATCCCCAAGCCGATGGTTCAATCATAGTGACACCCTCGAACGTCTCTGAAATTATCATCATTTTCAATTTATCGTTTTTAAATGTTTCTGTTGTAACCTTTATAAAAGGTTAGGATGGTTATCTAATTGAAAGAGAATAGATGAAAATAACCATGTAGACCAAATGATATGCTTACCTGTTATGCTTTCTATTTTATGCACTCTTAAGCTTATCTAATGTTTTATCAGTAATTTATGACGTCACTTGATGTTTTACGACGTGTGTATGTATTTATAGATTTTTTTATGAAATTCACGATGACGCAGCGCTTTAGTTTTCATGTTGCGCCTGTCAAAATTGTTCAAATCAAAGAAAGCGATCTGTATAATTTTCTGTAGATAAAATAGAAAACGTAGTTTATCGACGGGATAATTTCTTCTTGAGAGCGCATAAAAGTATAGATTATTGTACAGTGAAATAATGGTTGTTTCATTCCAGAAAGTCATTTGCGTGCATATTGGTCTTCATTTCCGTTTGTTTGTATTTATATAATTTTCTTGGTGAAATATCAGTTTGAACGAATTCTGGTCCCGAACAAATGGAAATCAATATGGAAAAAGAAGAGATTGAGTCGAGTGATAGTGAAGAATATGAAAGCAACTTTGTAGAAATTTCTGAAGAAACTAAAAATGATGCTGAGGCGCCATTACCCAAAAAATCAAAAGAGAAATATATGACAACATATAACAAATTTATAGAATGGATGAAGACTAAACAAATTGAGTTGATATCAGAAAATATTATGTTAGAATATTTTTATCAATTAGGAAAAGAACTTAAACCATCAACTTTATGGGCAATGTATTCAATGTTGAAAAATACTATTAACTCTCATCATAATATAAACATTGGTGTTTATACTAAATTACTTTCATATTTAAAAGTACGTTCAATAGGATTTTCAAGCCAAAAGTCACAAGTCTTAAAATCAGAACAAATTAAGAAATTTTTAGCTGAAGCTCCTGATGAAATTTATTTAGCAATGAAGGTAAATTAATAAAATTATATAATTCTTTGTAATTTTCAAAAGTAAACCTCAATTTTTTCAACAGGTTGCATTAATTTTTGGTGTTTCCGGAGCCTGCAAGAGAGACGAACTTTGTTATTTGACTGTTGATAACATTGAAGATAAAGATTCTGTATTATTAGTAAGAATACCATCAAGGCGAAATAATCGACGAAGATCATTTTTTGTTGAAAAAAAATGTTACGAAATCGTTAAGAAATATATGAGTTTAAGGCCAAAAGACGTAAAAACTCCTAGGTTTTTCCTTAAGTACAGCAATGGAAGGTGTTATCAGCAAGTTATTGGAGTTAATACATTTAGCACTATGCCTAAAAAAATTGCAAAATTTTTAAAACTCCCTAATCCTGAAGCTTTTACTGGGCATTGTTTTAAGCATAGTAGAGTAGTACTCGATGATGACGAAGACGATGATGAAGATTCTGATTTTATGGTTGTAACACAAGATTATGGAAGAAAAAGACCAAGAAAAAGTAGTACCGAAGATTCTCCTTCAAATAAAAAAAGTGCTTACCGACCGATAATGAATTGTATTAGTGATGGATCATCTTGCAATTTGGATGTTGATCCATTAGCAATGAATTTTGAACATTCAGGAACTTTGAACTCTTTACATTTGGAAGAAAGTACAAATTCTATTAATTTAGAAGAAAGTACAAGTTCTATAAATTTAGAAGACGGTACGAATTCTATTAATGTAGAAAAAACATCAAATTCATTCAATTTAGAGGGAAATATATTAAGAACCAAAAATGGTACTCTTATATTCAATAATTGTTCTAATATATCAATAATTATTAACAATAAGAAAGATGATTGATTTTCGATATTTATTTGTATATATATGAATATATATACATAAAAAATAATTTTATATAGCTGAAGGTATTACAGATTAATTTTTTACTTGGCCCATATTAATACATCATTTAACTAAAGAAAAACTTCTAAAAATTATTAATTGTCTATTTACACATATAAATTTGTTTATTTATAAGTGTTTAATTGAAAGTAGTTGAATTTATATTCAACATTTATCCATCACTATTTAATGTCAATTCATAATTTCTAGTAATAGTTATTTTTTCTGCTGTTCATAAAGTTATCTGTAAGTTCAAAGAAATCTACGTCAATAAATAATATATTTTTAAATTTTAATCCTTAAAAAAATTTATTTATAATTATTATAACCAATAAAACATAATTAATTTTAAAACGTTACAAAGCAAGTAAAAATTACAAGAACATCATTAGAATAATATGGTAAAATACATTAATTTCAAATTTTTAATAAAGATGTCGACTGTTTACAAAAAAACAAAACACGGCAGTATTGTGCTGCGCGTACGTTTTTGCGCATGTTATGATTCGCACATCAACAAGTGATATGATCGATGCTGGCGTCTATTTGTAATTTAATTGTGTACAACAAATAAATGAATTTTTCGAATATGTATTGTTATGTACGTTTGAGGTGTTTATTAAAGTACTTTTTTAAAATTAAGTGATTAATAGGGAAAAGGTAGTGAGTGAAATCCGTTACGCTTCTATAAAAAACATTCACGACATGCATGCAAACATGAAATTTATTTACCAGTACTAAGTGTTTATGTAAAACAAACAAGATATGAAAATTTGTAGATATTTTCACCAAATCAAGTAAGTTATTTTGCCCATATTGTGATTTATTTTAATATGCTTGGGTGACAATTTAAAATCATACATAATATGAGATACCTGATGTACTCAATATTTAGATATATACATGTATATATGTATACTAGAAAGCCGAATTTTTTTCAATAATTCATTCGTTTTGAACTATAATTCATGATTAAATAAGCTGGATTTTTATTCTATAAAATATTATATTTTTATTTTTTCTAGTAGAAGGAATGTAGAAAAGTTTAAAATTCTTTTTCGCCACGAAAAAAGCTTGTCTTTTATTTCATCTAGTTTCAATGAATCTTTTGTATTATTATTATTATTATTATTATTATTATTTTATGTATTCTATACACTATAGGTATTGGCTTCAGTGAAAACAAAATTTTTCCTACCTGTATTCATTTAACAAAGTTACTCTTACAATCCTCATAGTTTTGTGTTCTGTAAAACTGCTAGAGGATTGATGAAGTTCAGAGAACTTGTGTTCAGGTATCAATTTGCCGTCAATTGCATCCCTCGTCTGGAGTTATCTGTAAAGCGTCTTTTGATCCTTGAGAGATAAAATATATCAAAAGATTTGAACAATATCAAACAATGAAACTTTTCAAATAGTTTTGTTTGATTTTTTTTCTTCATTATCAAAAATAGTACTTTTGATATTCCACTGTTTTACGTACATCACACTATGTTTTAAAAATATTTGAAACAATAATGTATATATATCATTTTTGATATTATAAATTACAGTAGTTATCATCGATATGTTAGATTTTTACATTTCTGTTGGTTCTTCTCCAAGGACATATCCATGTTATTTATTTTTCATTAACATTATTTGCCCTTTCTTTTTATGGTTTCCATTTCACGTTCTCTGAAGACAACAAATATTAATTCTCCGAGACATTCACTTGCTAAAAAAATTCATTTTTTGAAAGAAATTTATTTTTTATTCATCTTCTGTTAAAAATTGGATTATTGAGTTTGAAAGCTTGATTATTTGATATTATTACAGTCTAGTGACAGCAAAATGATGATTACAATCATAATAATAATAGTAGCTGTAAGAATGAAAAATTTTTATTTCATTTCTTAAGATGATTTATTAACGTTGGAAAATTTATTTTCTTAAAATAGTAATTCATAGTTATCGAGTGAGACAAAAAAAGTTCAAATAAGATATCAATTTTTTGGTGGTAATGTGCCAATAGTATGTTCACAAAATAATATGATTTTATTTTAATTTTCTCATCATTTACCATTATTATTTTTATCGTAAAGTGAGACTAGCATATGACTCTTAAGCTTTCGTTGGTAGTCAGTAGTGGTGTCTGCGGTTTTCTCTACAGAATTTATTATGCACCGGCAGGCTGACCACACGAGTATGTTCACTACTGTGTTAAACATTCTAGCATCTAGATGCAAATAAATACACGAAAAAAATATTTTTCGTACAATAAAATTACAAAAGTCAATTCTCTGCATTAAAAAAGAATAAAAATTTATTTATATATTTATATTAATAATAAAAATATACTTAACTTTCAAAACTTTATAGTGAAAGAATTTTTGCAACGATTTAAAATAATATTTTTCAGAAAATAAACTATTTGTTATCTATTTGAAAAATTTCTAATTCAAGTTAATTAAAGAATCGCATGAAAATAATTACCACGACCGAATTTTTTTTTTTTTTCAACACTGTATTTCACTTCGGCATGCTTTTTATTATCACTATCTGTATTGTATCTATATATTCTCGACATCTAGTTGATACGAAATCGATTTTTTCAAGATTTATTAATTGTAGTTTCATTCAAAAAAAAGGAAAAAAATGAAATAATAGAATTTTTAAATGTAAAGATATCCTCACCGGAAGCCATTTTTTCTGAAGACGAATGGTTTAATTTTGTGTTGAAGGGAACGACGGATAGAAAATTGAATCATAAATCGAATTTCATTTGTTTCGAGAGTCTCACCGAATGCATTGATAGAAAAAAATAATGAAAACGAAATAATATATTGGCATTTATAAATTTATGCCCATTTTTTATAGCTAAAATTTTGTAATTTTTAATAAAATATTTTGACGCTTTAATGGAAGGTTCATTTATTTTAAGGGTCATACGAATGTGTATACTATGAGATTAGAGATACCTACTCTGTTTGTGTTGCAGTAACAAATTTTCATTTACTCTCACCCTTTTCCCCCTGCTCCCTAGACTCATGTGACTCTACACTACTCTATTCCATGAGAGATTCAAATTAATTAATTAATAATCCGTTGTGTCCCGCCGTTATGAAACATTATATCAATTCATTTTTTATTTATTTATAGCACTTATTATTTAGACTAACAGCCTCTTTTAGTTATTTATAATTAGTTACAGTTGATAAATGTTACTCTTTCTTTTAATTCTCTCATTTAGACTTTTTTTTTATTCTTTTCTTTTCAACAATTAGAAAGATGCTGTCAAGATATTCAGGGATATTAATACTTGTCGGTAGGATATATCCACTAATAAGGAAAAATAAAGATTGCCACGCCATATTGGTCGAATGTTTTGTCTCGTACGTGACCTGAGAACGGTTAGAGCTTGCTAAATTTTTTCTTTTATAACTCTAATTTGATTTACGGCTGTGATAAATGAGGAATTACGATTTCTCGATGTAATTAAACGTATTAAAAGTATTTCCATTTTTAAAATGACCAAAATTTAATGTACTTTTTATTGATATTTTTTTGTCATTTGCTTTTATTGCAACATGTATGTATATTATTATGATAAAATAATTTATTTTACATGTAAATATGTCGTTAAAAAAAAAAAAAAAAAGATGTTTTATAATAAATAAAAGTCTCAAGTGAGACTGAAATTTTTATATTCAAAGGAAATACAAGAGAGAATATGGGGTTTATCAGTCAGTCAATATCTCTGGGATATTGACACCGTTGAGTCAAGAGATACATCCTTCAATAGCACACAACCAAAAATATTCTATTGCTACTATAGCTTTAATTTTTGTTTTTTTTACGTATAGCAAGAAAAGTCGGTAGTCTCAATAAAATAATAATCGGTTATAACATTGTATACATCCTCAATGTAATTTGATTATATTGTAAATCAATTTCAGACATAGAACAGATACTCAAGTGAATGATGTAAGTTGCCAATGACACTTCTTAACACCAAATAATAATTTTTTTTATATATCGAATATATTATGTAGTATTTCTTATAGAAAACTTGGTTATAAAAATTATTTCATTGTGACCATATAAAAGTAGAAAAGAATGTTATTTCATTTCTTACTGGTTTTACGACGACTGTTGAAAGACATTATAAATTGAATAAGATAATTTAATCAGCTGAAATAATTAAAAATAAATCAAATTATGAATATTATGAAAATAAAATTCAATAATAATTCATGTGTACTTACACTTTTGAATGCTCCTAATGATAAAGAAATGACATACCCACTCGAGAATGTAACTGGCTTTGATGATCTAATCATGATTAAGTTCATGCATTTTCGAAAGTTGTTACTCAGTGTATACCAATTGGTGCTATAAATAGCATCATTGAGCTCAGAAAACTAGGAATAAATTGATATAATGATTATTTTAATACTATTTGTCTTACAAGACTTAATATGGACAACAAAAATTAGTTATTATTATCAAAATACCTCAATAGTCATTTGATTGCCAACTAGACATGGAAAAAAAATATGTAGAATCATGCAAGAGATGTACACAGCACAACCAATGAATTCTGGGGAAAAAGCAGGCGTTTGAGATAAAACGTAGATGCTAGTGCAGAGAATTAGTGCACTTAATCCAAATTGGACGAACATTGTTCGTGAAAAAATATCAGTCAAGTCATCTACAAGGCTAAAAAAAAGACAGTTATTGATCATGAAAAGTCGTTATTTGTGATTAAAAAGATTAAGTGAAAATAAATATAATGAATTAGATTGAATTAACGAACCTCAATATGGAATTTTGGAACATTACGTATTCAGTAATAAATTTTTTTTCCAAACTTTCGTATTCTTCAAATTTTCTATCACTTTGAAGTAATGAGTTTCTTTCCAAATCATTCAGCATTCGTCGAAATCGACGTTTAAGAATATTTACTTGCAGGCAAATGTGTACTATTATACCCAGGAATAATGTATCATATGTTACATTCATGTTAGCAACAAAAATGATGGTAATTATTTGTTGGAAGGATGTGAATAAGTATATGTTTGATATATCGTAGGGGAACCAAGCCTTATAAGGAAGTAAACCTTTTTCATAGCTTTCGAGCATTATGAGAGAGCTAACTGTTAGAACTGATGATTCAACAAATGCTATGTATGCAAATGTGTAGAACCTAATAAATTTGTTAAATATAAAGTCATCATTCAGAACTACTTGTTAATACATTGTGTGAGTTATTGTTATAAATGGTAATGAAAAAATTCAATTACGCTTGAAAAGTAATTATAGACAATTGTTCGATCGAAAAATGATCAAACAAATGACCAGGGGTGGTGTGAAATTGTGTGGAAAGATAGGGAACAATTCCTATCTATTATCTGTTTTCTTTTGAAAAATATTCATGAATTTTGAGCGGATTAGTTCTAAAGAGTAAACCAATATTGAAATTAATTTCTTCAGTAATGATAGATCAATTGTATTTTACTTTTTTATATCATAAAGAATGAATCAATTTGATGCTTAATGAAGCAATTATGATCAAGAACAGCTCGAAATATAAACTATTAGCAAAGTCATTATAATGATGATGGCGACATGAAATACCATAAATATTATTGGCTATAAATATTTTTTAAACATTTTATGATACTATAAACCAAATATTAATAATTAAAAATGAAACATAATAATAAATATACATTATCTTACGATAATAATCATAATATTGTTCAAAAAATTTACCTGATAGATTTTTTACACTGTTCACTCAGTTGCCACTCTTCAAAATCTTGAACTTGAAATTTGGATGATTGTAATTTTTTTACTAAATTAATAATTTTCTGTCTTCGACCAATGACTGTCAATAACTTAGCAAGTACTGTAATGGCTGTGAAAATAATTGAGGAATCATGTATGATGTCAATAATATTCGTGGCAAAAAAAATTAGTCCCATTATTCCACAGATGATAAAAAATATAATATGACAAACTAATAGTAATGTATAACAATAGTACAATAAACATATCATTAATCCCCATTTCTCTGACTTCCAGAGTCCAAGAAGTGTTAGTATACCAAATGCTTCCGGTAGTATTTCCATTGTTTGTCAATATAAAGTTTGTGATGACAGACTGTTATACAACAGTGTAACGATAATAATTTTCTTATGTCATATTCTTAGAAAGGAATAGGATGGTAGATTATAAAATCGATCTAGAAATTGCTGCTTAAATACAAATAATTGGAAAGACAATTTTGATGTTAATTGCGAAGAATACGAAAACGATAATTATTTTCGCAGTCATTGATATTTATTATTCATGCGTCATAGGAGATCTGTGTAACCCCAAAGAAACTTCAGTTACAATTAAACCTTTGAGAACAACACTTGAAAGCATATCTTCCAATATAAAATAAAAAATTTTCTATCAAACTCAAACTGAAGTTAATGAAGTGTTCATGAGTATCATTGGAGATCATTCATATGTGTAATTTTATTTTTCATACCAATACTTGGTGTTGTGCTAATAATTTCTTAACATTTTTATGCTGTTGGTAACATATAATTCATATTTTATTGGTCATATTAATTATGATAATCTTTAAAAAATTTATTTACTAAAAATGATAAGTTACCAGAAAATTTCATTAATTCACTAAACATGTAGTAGTTTATAAAATGATTAAAAAAGTATAAAAGTTAATATTGTAAAAAAGACAATATTAATCTTAAACATATTTTATATCTTAGGCTATTGATATGATTTTAAGAGATTACAAAATGACATTAGACACAGAAAAAATACCCAAGATTCTTTTGGTGACAATATCGTAATTTGTGCATTTTTTTCCAGCTTTATGCTGCTATTAATATACATTTTACATACGTGAGGAATTATGATCGATGTTTACAACCGAATGAAACAACGAAATGTTTTTGTAAAATATTAGTATAAAAAAATTTCATTCCATCACTCTTTTATACTGAACTTTTTCTAAAAAAATTCCATTTTGTAATAATATTGCTATTATTTAACATTATTGTATGAAAATTCATATAGAAAAAGGTTTCTTGTGATTTAAAAAGATTGTTGAAAGACATTAAAGAGCGAGTAAGATAGTTTCAATAGCTAGAAGATCAAAGAGAGATAATTAGCAATCTGATGAAGAAGTGTAGTTGACAGTTACTTTAACTTACACTTTTAAACGCTTCTAGTGAAAAGGAAATAACATAACCACTGGAAAATTTAATCGGTTTTGCAGACTTGATCATGATTAAGTTCATACATTTTTGAAAATTGTTACTCAAATTGTACCAATTGGTGTTGTACATGGCATTATTTAAATCAGCAAACTAAGGACAAAATGAATTTCTTTAAAGTCTATTTTTGTTGTAACAAATTTCATTAAAGATACTAACTTAAAGCCGTTCTGTTTACCTCAAGAGTCATTTGATTTCCAATGAGACATGGTAAAAATATATGTGAGATCATGCATACAATATACACAGTACAACCAATAAATTCTGGTGAAAATATTGATGTCTGAGCTAAAGCGTAGATGCTGGTGCAGAGAATTAATGCACTTAATCCAAATTGAAGAAACATCGTTAGTGAAAAAATGTCTGTTAAATTTTCTACAAGTCTACAAAAAATAAACAAGGGTTATGATTAGTAAAAATTTGTGTTGCAATATGAAATATTTATCTCAATAGCTTAGTAAAACCCACTTGAAAATAGCATTCTGGTACATTACATATTCAGTGATAAGTGTTTTCTCTAGTGTCCTATATTCTTCAGAATTCATGTCGCCTTTGAGCGATAAAATGCCTTGTAAATCGTTCAACATTCCGTGGAACCGATGTTTGAGAATATTTACTTGCAGGCAAATATGGAAAAGTATACCCAAGAGTAATGTATCATATGTTACATTTATATGAGCAACAAAGATAATGGTAATTACTTGTTGAAAAGACGTAAATAAGTATATATTTGATACATTATAGGGAAACCAAACTTTGTAAGGTAATGAGCCTTTTTTATAGCATTCAAGCATTACAAGCGAGTTATGTACTATAGCTAATATTCCAACAAATGCTATGTATGCGTGAGTATAAAATCTGATAAATTAAAAAAAAATCCATCAATTAAAATTTTACTTAATGATGATAAGAATATATATAAACTAAATTTTCTAAGTAACAAATCGTTTCGCAGTCTTGAAAGCACCAAGTTTTTTAATTCTCACAAATTATTTTGTTTTAATTGATGATAATTAAATAAAATTACCTGATCGATTTAATGCATTGCTCTTTCAGTTGATGTTCTTTTTCATTTTTTGGCTGAAACTGTATCACTTCTAAACTTCTCATAAGTTCGATAATCTGGTGTCTTTGTCCCAAGACATTCATCATCTTTCCAATGACTGTAATAACTGTGAAAATGAGTGATGAACCGTTAACTACATGAATTATACGAGTAGAGAAAAAAATCAAGCCCATTATTGAAGAAAAAGTGAAAAACATGATATTATAAATTAGAAGTAATGTATAGGAGTAATAAAATATACACTTCCATATACTCCATTTATCTGACTTCCAAAGACCAAGAAGTCTTAGCATACCAAATGCTTCTGGTAAAGTATCCATTGTTTGTCTGTTTCTAAAATGCAATGTAGAATAACCTGATGATTATTTGTGAAACAGGAAGTTGATAATTTTTCTGTTGTACATTTCCATAAAGGGTTTAAGAATAATCGATCTGAAAATTGTCACATAATAACAGATAATTGGAATGAGTATGTCGATGTTAATTGCAAGCAATATGTAAGAACAGAAAATATACCTCTAATAACTGTTATTGATAATTCATATGTCAAAGGGGTTTTATGTAGGGTTGAAAATGCGTCAGTTCAAGTCGAGCTTCTTAACTAAACGTTTTAAATATACCAGCTCTTGAAGTTGATTTGGAATAATATGTGGAATTTTTTGTATCAAATAATTATTGTGAAAAAATATTGAAACATCATAAGGTAAAGAAAAGTAAGAAGGAAGTTGGTGAAGAATATGATAGTATATCATTTATGCGGAAAATTTATTTATTTTTATTATGTACACTGAGACTTGACTACTTATCTAATTTTTATCTCGCTTTTTTACCGCTGTAAAGTTCAAAGGATCATGGTTGATTATTATTTACCAATAAAGTTTGATCATGTACTTTGTTTACAGCATAACTACTCAATAGTAAACCTCAAAAATACTTTCTCATATAATAAAAAATTCCTTTTTGAAGATTCTAAATAATTTGTATAAAGCTTTACCTTGGTGTTGTTTTCTGATGATCCAAATCAGTAAATCAATCAATAATGATCATCTGAAGAAAAATTCTTCAAGAATTATTCCATTCATTTCCTAATCAATTTCGATCCTTTAAGAAGCTTGTTGAAAGACATTAAATATAGAGTATGATAATTTTAACAGCTAAATGTTGAAGAAATAAAATTATTTGTGTAAAATATTTGATAAGAAAAATTGAATGAGATATAATTTTATACTTACGCTTTTGAATACATCTAATGACAGAGAAATGACATAACCACTAGAGAATAAAATTGGTTTAGAGGATTTAATCATTATTATATTCATACATTTTCTAAAATTGTTGCTCACAGCATACCAATTTGTGTTGTACATGGCATCATTCAAATTAGCAAACTAAATAAATTTTATTGATAAAATTTAATTTATTTATTCATCGTGTAAATATATTTTAATTTTATAATAGTCACCTCAAGAGTCATTTGATGGCCAATAAGACATGGAAAGAATATCTGACAAAACATGCACGAAATATATAAAAAACAAGCTAAAAAATCTGATGTAAATACTGGTGTTTGGGATAAGACGTACATGCTAGTACATAAGATCGAGGCACTTGATCCAAATTGTACAAACATTGTTTGAGAAAATATCTCTGTTAGATTACTAACAAGTCTGAGAAGACAAAAAAAAACAATGAATAAAGATTTGTTATTGTTTAAAAAAATACTCCAAAAATTTATTTTGCAAAAGTTTTTTAAAAATATTTTTTAGAATCAAAGTTTATTTGGTAGAATGATAATGGAGTTGATACGAGTGTTTACTCATAAAATATTGAATTTCATTAATATTCATCAAAACTTGGAAAAATGTTCATTAGAGAAACGTGTTTGTGATATTTCAGACAAAAAATAAAAGAATGTCTTCAAATGTAAAATAGTTCACTGCGCGCCTCTTTTAATTATATTATTATCTTGAAAAAAAAACTTTTATAATTGAAAATATTTAACGAACTTTTGCAGAATAAAATTTTGTACAAAAATAATGGTTTTAATTCAACGAACTCAAAAACAGCATTTTGAAATGATACGAATTCAGTGATAAGCTTTCTCTCTACTGCTTCATATTCTTGATAATTAAACTCGCTTTTAGCTGATAAATGTCCCTGTAAATCATTCAGCATTCTTCTAAATCGATATTTAAGGATATTCACTTGTAAGCAAATATGTGTAATTATTCCCAGAAGAAGGGCATCGTATGTCGAGTTGATGTTGGCGAAAAAAATGACAGTAATTACTTGTTGGTAGCATGTAAATGATCGTATGTTTGATATATTATAAGGGAACCATGCGTTGTAAGGCAATAAACCTTTTTGATAATACATCAAGATATAAAGAGTATGAAATATTACAACTGATGTTCCAACAAATGCAAGATAAACGAATGTATAAAACCTGATAAAATTTTTATTAACATTAAAAAGAAACAATACTAGAGAATAGGACGTATTTTATTACTTATATTAATTTAGAAAAATCAATTACTTTTAAATATTCAAATATAAATTGACTGTTTTAAAAAGTTTTCAAAATTTTAGAATAAACTAGCTGAGTATTAATGAGTTTAACTTGGAGAAATTTTTTTTTTTTATATTAACATATTTATAATGGGGTAGAATAATTATTACCTAATAGATTTTTGGCATTGGTCTCTCTGTTGCCATTCTTCATAATTTTTAGATTGAAAATCAATCGTTTGTAGCTTTGTAATTACACTGATAATTTTTTTCCTGTGTCCAATAATAGTATTCATTTTCCAAAGTACTGGTATAGCCGTGAAAATAGATGATGAATTATTGATGATATCAATAATGTTTGTAGAAAAAAAAATTAAACCCATCGTTCCGGAGAAAATAAAAAAAATTATATTATAAGCTATCAATAATGTATAGCAATTATATAATATACACTTCCAGACTCTCCATTCATCTGATTTCCAAAGCCCAAGAAATGTTAGCATTCTAAAAGCTTCTGGTAATATATCCATTATCAGTTGATAGAATATAGTACTATAAATGTGATATCAAGGAAGTAGTTGATATACTAGAAAGACAATAACTTTTCTTTTTACTTCCCTGGGAGGAAAACCTCATGAGGCAGTTATTCACTTCGATTTGAAAATTGTTAGATAATAAGAATAAATGGAACACAATTATTGCTAATTACGAAATAATAGCACAAGAGAATAGATACCGTAGGTAAGTGATATTTTATAATTCATGTGTCAATACGACTATGCGCAAAGCTGAAGAAAAGTCAGTTTATATCGAGCTCTCGTGACATTTCTTTAAGTTGTATTATAAAATCACTTGATTGGTTCATTTATAACAACAGCTGATAGGTTAAAATAATTTTTAGAATTTGAAAAGTATCTTTTAAAAACTTATTTAAAATTAATTCAACTTTCTTTCGATTTGATTAAATTGTTATAAGGATTGAAGAATCATATTATTAATCAGACATCAATGATTAGTGTTATTTGTTATATTTTTTTTGTTGATATTTTTAGGATAAGTCAAGGGAATTTATTTTTTATTGCTTGTTTAAATACTGCTTTTTAAATTATTTTATAGATATATTAGGGAGCATTATATATATATATATAAATATATCATGTCTAATAATCGAAAGGGAGAATCAACTGTCTTGAGAATTTTTCTGGGTCAGTTCCATTCAAGAATTAT
This sequence comes from Chelonus insularis, assembly GCF_013357705.1. Classification (NCBI taxonomy): domain Eukaryota; kingdom Metazoa; phylum Arthropoda; class Insecta; order Hymenoptera; family Braconidae; genus Chelonus; species Chelonus insularis. The sequence continues at coordinate 980,168 of NW_023276522.1, forward strand.
TTGTAGACTCAAATAAAATTGGCTATTATATGTGAATAGCGTTCCATATCAAAAATATAAAATAAATGCAAACGATGTACTTTATATGATTTATATGTTTAGGAATAATTTACATTATTATCATAATAATATGTTTATCAATTTATTGCTTTTTAAATATTTATATTCGTTTTTATTTGGTATAATAAATATAAAAATTTCGGTCAATTGAAGTATGAATTTTTAACAGGATCAAAATGCAACAGTATTTAAGAAGATTGTTGAAATACATTGAAAATAGTGTAAGATAATTTCACGAGCTACAGAATAGAAGGATTTATTATTATTTAACTTTCATACAGAAAAAAAGAATTGGTATAGAATCAAAAATTACTTACCTTTTTGAAGGCCTCTAATGATAACGAAATAATATATCCACTGGAAAATACTATTGGCTTTGATGATTTAATCATTATTACATTCATACATTTTCGAATGTTATTGCTCAAGTCATACCAATTGGTATCATAAATAACATTATTTAATTCTGCAAACTGGAAGAATAATTATTATTTTCTCGAGAATGAAAAAAAAGCTACTATCTTCAAGCATAATGTTTTTCATTTTCATCATGTTCGAAAGGATTTTTTGTATTTTATGTATTAGGAAGCAAATGAACACTAAAATTTTCTAAAATATTAACCGAGTAGTGTAACGGTTTTTCTCCCTAATGTTCAACGGTGAAATGAAATAATAGATGAAATATTTAATTATCGGCTAATTTAACTACTAATTAAGTATTATTAATTATTGTAATAGAAAGAGTTAAATTGCACTACACAGTACTCTTGTCCCCTTTTATGCTATTGAGCTCAGTTGTCCAGGATTCGTCATTAGGAACTAACATCCTAAGACTAGCCGGTTTGTGAGGTGGCCCCTCACAGTAGCCACCAAAAGTAGATTTTTGGGCCAATTATCTGAGGGATTGCACTGAATCAATGACTCTAAGTAGTATGATCCAAATAGGATCGTATCAATAATCGAAATCAATATTCAAGTGAGATTATAATAAAACATGTCAGCATTATTGGTTGTGTGTGTACGCAGTACTAGTTTTGTCCTGAGTTGTATAATCGTACAATCCAATACTCAGATTATTGAATGATGGTTCATTGTCTAATTGTCCAGAGAGAAGTACAATGGTTGGATTTACTATTATGTATTAATGTTTCATTTAAAGGTTTCCAGTAGAAGGTTTCTTCTTTTCTTTATTATTGAAGAACTTAACTTTGAATGAAAAAATATTAATTACCTCAATCGTCATGTGATTGCCAATAAGACATGGAATAAACACTTGGCAACTCATACATAAAATGTACATTAAAAAAGCTGAAAACTCAGATGTAAAAACTGGCATTTGAGCAAGAGCATACACTCCAGTACATAGTATAAAAACACTTGATGCAAATTGAATAAATATTATTATAGAAAAAATATCCATTAAATTTTTGACCAAACTAAAAAATAAAAAATCTACATTTACAAGACATAAATTACATGGTAATAAAATAAGATCTACAAACCTTAAAATACTACTATGGAAAGTAACATATTCAGAGAAAGTAATTTTTTCAAATGTTTCCTTTTTTTCCAGTGAATACTTTTTCACATCATTCAACATTCTTCGAAATCGATATTTGAGAATATTTACTTGCAGACAAATATGCATCATCATTCCAACAAGTAATACATCAAAGGCCACATTAACGTTTGCAGATAAAAAAACAGTTATTATTTGTTGATAAAACGTAAATAAATAGATATTTGATGTGTCATAAGGATACCATACTTTGAAAGGTAATGAACCCTCTCGATGGCCTTCATAAACCTTATTCGTATGAAAAAGAATTACTGCTATCTCAACAAATGCTATGTAAATAGAGGTGTAAAATCTAATTAACTTTCTTTAGGTAGATTCATGTGTATATATTAATAAAATAAATGTCAATGTTAAAAAGCTCCAAAATATTGTGGTAAATCTGATCTTCAATAGTCCTCCAATGATTTTAATTCAATTGAATCTAGTTCTTGAATCTTGGAGGTAGAGAATATATTTTCAAAAGTTAAATATTAATTTGAAGATAGCGTTATTTAAGCTTTTATTTATAAATAAAATAACGTATTTTAAAGCTTTTACACTGGCATTTTTTACTTAAATTTCAATCAAAGAAAAAATCAATAAAAATATCCTAGTAAGTGTACAATGTCTGAACGAAACTGAATGAATCTACTAAAATAACGAAAGTAGTTCAATTTTAAATCATAATGATATTGACAAAACAATTTACCTGATTGATTGCTCATAATGATTATTCAGCTGTATCTCTTCATTACTTTTTAAACTCAATTCAAGATTTTCTATTTTTTGTATGAAAGAAATAATCTTTTTCCTTTGGATAATAATGGTAAACATTTTACCAATTACAGTAAATATTGTAATAACCATTGAACAATTATTAACAAGCTCAAAAATATTTGTTGAAAAAAAAATTAAACCCAAAAATCCAAAACAAAAAAATGTAATTGAATGGTATGCAAATATTATTGTGTAGCAATGATACAGTATACACTTCCATGTTTTCCAATCCTCATTTGATTTCCAAAGACCAATAAACATAAGTATCCGAAATGCTTCCGGTAATTTGTTCATCATTCACTTACACAATGAAATTTTATTTGAATCACCTTCTACAACTGTCTTATGATTTTGTGGTATAGAGGACGTTATTTAGAAAATAGAGAGACAATAATTTTCTCTCTTATTATTGAAGTAAGGAATCGATTGAATTAATCATTTAATTCAATTTGAAAATTGTCTTGGAACAATAGATAAATGGCAAGAGCATGTTTTTTATTTAATTGTCAGTGACATAGACATGATAATTAAACTAATTATTAGTATTAAGAATTCATATGTCAAAGGGGTTGCTTGTAAAGTTATAGAAACATCAGTTCAAAGTAAGCTCTCGTAACAAACGTTTGAAAACTTTGGTTAGAGTCAGACAATAGTGTTATTTTATTTTATTTGAAGCAGAAGAAAATGTAGTTTGTACGAATCTGGAATACTATAAAGATGATATTTTTGATTTCTTTCAGGTGTCAAAAATGGATTAATAAAAAAGAGTGCAAGGGTGCTTTCATACAATTTGAGAATAGTATTTCTTTAGTGTGGATCATGAAAAGGAGAATTTTTGTGCCATTGAATATGAAAACCAATGGCAAGCTTTCTTGATTACTTAATAGGTGAGTTAAAATATTTCCTTTTTTCATGTATAGTTGAGAGAAAATTAAAACATCTTTTGATGAGTTGTAAACATTTAAATACAATAACCATAGAATTCAATTGAATTTATTATCGTCGATATTTTTTTATTCTTTGATTGTAATCCACAGTTACAAATCGCTATATAATTTCTTTTTTAATCTAAGATTTATTAAAAATTTTTAAACTTGAAATTATAGTTGATTTTGAACTTTTCTTTTTGCTCAATAGTTTTCTTTTCATACCAATGTCTTTCAGAAGATAAATATCAAAAGAATATGTTAGTTGACTTCAGACTGAGTCTAATGACATTGTAAAATATGCAGATGTTTTGCTTTAGAGACGGTTAGGTACAGTAAATGGCATAAAAAGTAGTTAATAATAATAAAATAATATTTTCATTTATAAATTGACAATCATTTGCTTAATTAACAACTGTGTTTATTTGTACATATTTTTATTCTTACTTTTTCATTATTTGCATCATATTTTTTTGCTGCATTTCTTTTCTTGTTTCGTTACAACTGGAATTAATTATGCTCTAGATGTCTAGAACAGTATTATCTAGTTCTAAAGAACTAACTATTTTCTGACAGAGTCCACCTTATTACTTACTTTATTTTTACAGAAGAATTCACAAACTTGCATTTCCTTTCTTATTGTTATTTGTTAATTAACGACTAGTAAATAATAAAGGAGAAATGATGAATTTTAGTAATTAATGTTTGTTGCGTGGTGTTCAGTAAATTCATTTGTTTTTTTTTTCTTATCAAATCTTATTATATTTTTGTCATTATAATAAAAAAAAAAGACAGTTTTATTTTATCATTCGTTTGAGATATTGTAGTAGTAAATATACTGAGTTAATTTATCACTATTTAATCATTATAAATTTAATCATTTATTTATAATTATTTAATTCATATTTGAAGAGATTGAGTTAGTAAATTTATTGAATAAAAGATGTTAATTTATTATTGTATATTTAATTGATATTTTTTCATAATTGATGAATTTATTTAGTAATGTTTTTTAATTAAAATTTTTACTGACTTTTAATTATTATTTAAATTCAATCTAAATTTGAGTAAATATTAATTCCATACATTTATTCATAGCTTTATTTGAAGCTACTTGAATTATTATCTCCATACGTATCAATATTTATTACATTTCATATTGAATATACATATATATTCCTAAAAACAGTTACAATAAATATTGAATTAGTCTTTTTTTAGTTTATTATATAATTTTGAAATGGTTATTCTGATCTTTTATTCTTCTTTGGCTAAAATCAAAAGAACAATGTTGAACATAATTTTAATAGTATTTTTCTTCCATCAATTCATTTTATTTTTTCGTACATAAATTGGTATCTGTAGCCTGAAAATAAAAAATGAACTATGGTTCTAACGTTAACCTCAAGTAGAAGATTAAGGGATGAAAGAAAAACTTCTAAAGGACGAGGGTTTTTCTACACCGATTGAAATATTCAAACGATCTTGACGTATCTATTATAAAATTCACATCTTGTTCTTTCTCTTTCAACATTAGTATTAATAATAAAATAAAACAAAAAAATCAATAGAACAGGGTAAAGAGGAATGACAAAAGCGCTTGAAACTTGTTAATTGAATCAGGGTTACCAAGGCATCTGACAAAGACGAAAGGTGTTACTATGTTGAGGTTGGATTACATGAATTGATTTAATTGAAACACTTTGTTATTTTATTTTTTATATAAATTGGAAAAGTAGAGTGAAAATTATTGGTTTTTTTACCCCAATAATAGCTATTTTTATGATTGCGTAGAATTTTAATGTGTTTTGGACTTGATCATCTTGAAGAGATATCATCTAAATTGAGAAGTGATAACTATTTATCGTCTTTGAAGCTTATAAGATGACGTAAACAATCCGTTTCATTTGAAACATATAGTTTATATGACATGGATCTGATCTGAACTAGGTTAATCCGTATCGGATTCTGTTCTCAACATAAAAAATTCTTACTCAGGATACTTTTAATTTATAGACTGTTTACTGATCCAACACAGTCATTCTTTTTAGCTCAATATTGTCAATAATTTATATAAAAAGTTTCAATTCCCATATGGAAAAAAACACGGTTTTTGCATATAAAGTATATACAATTCTGACCAAATGTATTCAAAGAATTAATAAAAAAAAATAATAAAGATTAAAGTAATAAGATGATATTGAAATATATCCGATGATAAAAATAAAATAAGAAAAGGGAAATTTTTTGAACTTTGAGCAAAGATAATTCACAAATGCTACTTGAAAAAAGCTTTCTTCAATTTTTATTCTTGCTAAAGAAACGGATGAATAAGTGAAAAAAAAAGTACAAAAATAAGGAAAAAGTGAAATAACGTCTGAGTAGAAAAAAATTAAAGAAGAAAAACAGAGAAGAAAAGTTTGAAAATGAAAGGGGACGCTTGAACAAGGCCAATAAGACCTTTTACTCTCGTCTTTACTTTTTTCACATTCACTGTACTATACTGCTTCACCCTTGCCCTCTTTTTACCCTTCACCAGAGTAAGCAGTTCTCCAGTGTTTTGTTCAAAGAAATAAAATTTTAATATTGAGTTTTTCTCAATCTTTCCTTGATGTTGCTGATCATTAAATTATTACAAACTCACGGTTGTTTTCTCCATTTCGTGTAACGAGAAAAACTCGTGAATTTGATTTTATTTCGAAAATCGATGTGGAATCACGTTGTTTTCTCTACGGGTTACGCAAGATTGCTCATAATTAGACGAATAAGCGTTTTTTTTTTTTGTAATATTGAAAAAATAACCATTGACTCAATTTTATTTTATTTAATCTCTTATAAGCGTCAATTGCATTTGTATAAAAAAAACTATCTGAATAAGTAGCAGTCACATAGCAAGTCAATAAGTTAGCTTTGTTTCTTACTATGATATCTACTTAATTATCAGTAATTGTAATAGTATTTTTAATCATTCAGTTCATTTCTGTTAGCTATTTTTTTCTCTTCCTCATTGTATGTCATAGACTTATTGAATTTCAATATTGATTGTTAGTGTTTGTCCTGCTTAACTTTTGGTGCGGTTAAACTTTTGATTAATTCTAGTTTCAAAATTAATAGCATAGCAAACATTTCAAAAGTCAAAATCGATTTGATCAACGATAATGTTTAGCATTCATTTGACATGTTCAGCAATATAATTTTTTCTTGGCATACACCAGTAGTAGGCAAAAAAAATAGTGAGTTACGATTCTTTATGAAATTTAGAAATGAGGTTATTCAGTCCAACCAACTTTTGAAACATAAATTATTGGAATTTCAATCAAAAATGGACTCATAAAACTCTTGCAATCATCGAGCTGATGTACAATGATTCAATTACTGTTCCACTTTCTGTATAAAAAAATTCTTCTTCTCTTCTGTTTGATTCTAGCATCATTGTTAATTAACAAAAATTAGATGAGCTTCAAAACTGTCCACATGAATACTTAATTTCAAGCTAAAACAATTATTTTCTATTTTTGTCTTTTAGTTGAGCTGCTTTTTAGGGCAATTTATTCATAATTCTTTTTTTATTTTTGTATGACCGTATAATTGAAGTAACATTCATGTGAGTAGCAAAAAGTAGTTATACTACAGGCTGACATTTTAGTGTCAGAGTTGAAAAGTCTCTTCTGTTTATACTAAAAGACATAGCAATGTGCGATTCAGTGGATTTATGTCAAGGGTTTTTCTTTCTGCTTTGTGGAATAGAACATATGGCAATTTTCGCTAGTAAAAAGCTTCAAGTTTCACTTAAAAATAACATAAAAAAGGTGCTAAAGGTTACTTTTCTATATACATCTACTTTTTCAAAAAGAATCCATGTCAAGTAAAATTAATGCAACTTTTATTAAGTATTTTATTTCAGTCTTTTAAGTTATTCATGTTCAATTATCTAAACTAAATCCTTTTTTTCCAATTCTATGGAAAATTATTAATATTCAAGAATTGTTCTTAATTTAATTTTCAATTAATCAAAAGATAATATCTTATTTTTAATTAAATTTAGTTTTTATTGTATAATTATGAAACACACTCTGACATTCATATCAATTAATAATATTATATTTAATTAATGCAATAAACTATTTATATTATCAGTTAGATATTATAAATCAATTGACTTGAATTTCATATCGAAATTTTTCATTTTCCAAAGGTGCAAATGTATGCATGGATGCATCAAAATATTTTTTTTTATCTAGTCCGAGTTATTTTCTTTTAAAAGTAACTTTTATTGTTGTAACTTGACATGAAATTCAGTTCACTTAGTATATTTTTAAAATTTTCAAATATACTTTACTTTATTTTTTAAAACTTTTTATGATCTTTCAAAACTTCGTTGCTATCTTTGCATAATGTCTTTTGCATCACCATATTTTCCATCTAATTTCACGAGTTTTCTATTTTATATTCAAAACCATATACACTAAATAATGTTCAAAATCATGAAAAAAAAAAAACAAACAAACATAAAAAACCAAAAATAACAATAAAGCATTCAGTTACATTGTAATAGAAAACTTTTTATGTTTGTCCAAAATAAAAATTTATAATGTTCTAGTTAAAATTTACCACGCTATTTGGGGTCATAAGCCATTTTTTGTGTGTACAAACTTTAGCCTTTTATAACCCCAGTTTATCGACCATTTTCAAAATTTTTTAACACACTAAATTCTATACAAATTTATTGTTCTATTTTTTACTACGTTAAATTGATGAGCTTTTACTTTAATATGATAATACTCTATCAAATAAATACTATTTCGGATTTTCAATCAGCTGTCTTCATCCACTCTATTTCATATGTCATCACTTTTTGCTAAAGTATTCAATAAGACTTTGAAAAAAAAAAAATATCAGAGATATTAAAATTATTATCGCTCTATACTTTGATACAGTTATTGGAATCAATTGTCCGTAAATTTATAAAAATTTATCTCAGAGAGTTTGTAGCTACAATCAGGATTTTCTTCATCGTGAAACTCGTAAATAATCATCGAAATAAAATCTCAAATATCAGGAAAATTTTATCATCACGATAATCATAATGATAAAAATTCATGTGTCTCGTTACAATCAATTACAAAGACAATAACAACCAAGGCAATTTGAAACACACCATACATGTGGTAGCTGGATTACATTGCACGATATTGACAATAGAACATAACTGTTATTAATCGGGACTATGATAAGTTCCCTACAAAATTTCTTTATATTTCGAACTATTTGATATCTCAAACACTCGATAATTAGTAATACTTTAAGAGTCCCTCGGGTTTCTAATTAACGAGAGTTGACTGTACATACTTTGCGTTAGCTCTAGTTCTTTTAACCAAACACACTGACCTTCTATGTAAGTTAAATAAAATATAAATGAATTGTAAAAATGATAATCGTATAAATGTAATATTATTGAGATCAACCGACTTGTTCAATAAGTTAACTCATTGGTTTTTTTATGCGTCGGCGAGTTGCTAATTGTTCGTATAGAACTGCAAAAAAGTTAGATCGACTCTCAGGATAAAGAGATGTGCGTGACGTAATGCCTTATTTTTTTAACTACAAACCTCATTTTTTTTTAACTATGTATCAATTGCTTTAACAGATTCTTTTAATAATATTATTTTACAAAATAAGTTTCTGAGTCAAAAATTTTCTGTGTGTTAGAAATGAAATTTTTTTTAATTATAAAAATTATAGATGAAATGATTAAAATATCCAATTTCTCCAATCACCGCGGTCAAAATGTAATTGTATCTTTGCGCATGCGCTCAAGTAACGCGCAAGAAGCTCAATTTGGCGCACATGGGTCTACGCATCACAGTAACGCGCTAACTTTGGTGAAGATCACGTCGTTCTTGAATTACATTTTTATCATCACACCCGGCAGCTTATATTTTTTGGCGGTTTATATTTTTTATGTGCTGTGAAGTTTATGGCCAAAAGTTGATAAAAAAAAGAAGTTATTAAATACATTTTACAGCATAAAAATAATTGAATTGTTTTTTTTTTTGTGTATTGTGAGGTTTAAAAAGGAATTCAGTGATTTGTATTTTAGTTTTAAAAATTAATTTTATTTAAAAATAAATTTATCAAGATTTCGTTTTATTGTAATTATGGTGATGTGACGAAACTTTTAGTGTCTTCTTTAGACTTTTTTTTTCATCAAAAAGTTCCGGGTAAAAATTCTACTGAAAATTCATAAGTAGAATTTTTGACTCAATAAGGTGAGTTTATTTCCTTTTTTATTGTTAATATAGTCTATGTTATTCAGATATTTATGAGACTTTAATTCAATAAAGTTCACCCTTTCGGTCATAATTTAATAGTAAATGTTTCATTTATTTATTTATTTTTTAAATATTAATTTGAACATCGATGAACTGATTCATCCATTATAAAAATAAATATTGCATTTGTATATCTTTTTTTTTCTTTAATACTCAATGCATATTGAGTGAAAAAATATCATCTCTATTTTCCATTTCATTTTAATTTTTATTCTAATTTTAGCTTATTACCTCGAAGAAGTTTTTTTTCCAATAAATAAAATAAATAGAGTAGTTGGATAATAAGCAATACGAGTGATGGTAAAGAGGATATTTAATGGAGAATGACTCATTTCATCAGAGCCACTGAATATCAACAAGTAGCATAATTAGAAAAGTTTTTCATCAATTTATTATCAATCATAGCAACAATTAATAAATTTAAAAAAATATATATATAATAAAATAAACGTATTAATTTTGTTAAAATACAATTCTTTGTGTGCATTTGTAATTTATATTAATTCATTTTTCTCTAAAAGTTGAAGATGTTGAAAGTTAAAGAAAAACCTCGATTTTCAACGTGAATCAAAGTATTTTTAAATAGTAATTTTTTACCGTAAATTTAAAGTTTGTGAAAATTGATAATGACCGAGCAAATTGGCAGCAATTTACAGAAGTCGTTAACCTCAAAGTTGAAAAACCGGTGAAGAGGGTGGGTAAATAAGAAGAGAGGATGGTAAGCGAAATCTCGAAATCATCGGACTTGAGTCTTTGAATTTTCCTTCCCGTTCCTCTTCTTTCATTTCACTACTCTGCTTTCTTACTTTACTGTCTTCCGAGTTGAAGAGGCCACTGACGCATAATGTTTTCGTGGAAACGAGAATAGAAACGAGAACAAGATATAAACGGGCTCATCGTCGAGACTCACATCACCGTTAGTTGGCACATACCTCTTTCCTCTATATCTCGTTAAGCTTTTCGTTAAGTAGAACATACCCTTTAACTTTATTTCTAAAAAAACTTTTCCATTTTCTTTTATTGCCAATATTCTCTCCATACTATTTTATCACTTCTTTAATTGATAGATTTATGCATTTCTTCACCTTCGTTCGAGATATTTTTATATATCTAGATCACTTTTATTTTTACAATAATTATCTTAAGTATTTTTAAAAGTTAATTATAAAATTTATTTTATTACTTTTAAATGAAAAATTCGACTTCAAACAAAATTTTTTTTTTATCAATCATAACAAAATGCACTCTTTAATGTTCTTGACGTTATTGTTGTTTAATATAAATTAAGCTTTTTATTAGAAGTAACTAATAGCTAAAATAAAATATTCTCATGATTATTATATTTAAAATCGAAACATTATATTTCCGAATAGACATTTAATCGTACACTGGCAACACCATAATTGTGGATTAAGAATAATTCCAGTATTGATCATAATATTCTTAAGTAAAACAAAAATACATGTACAACATAATACGAATGATGGCAGGTTCATAATCATCAAGAATACGATTTTGTCAGTGTATCAAATATGTTTATTACAAACAAACTGACGCGAGTGAGATCCAAAAGAGAAGCTGGTTATTTTTAGAAGAATTTTGGTTCAAGTACGGAAATACTTAGTTTTCATTAGAAATTAGTCTTTTTTGGATCTATTCAAGGAGACAGTGAGATTGATACTTATAACCGAAATTGTGAAATACACAACATTTTTTTTATTCGACAATCAAAAGTTTGAAATAAAATATGCTGTAGAAGAATGTTCATTTATTAACATACTGCATACCAAAAAATTTACAGATTTTATTGATTAAGCTATTTTTCCGTGAAATTATTAAATATTTGTATAAAAATTTCAAGTATCTTCCAATAAAGTTATTATTTAGTTAAAATTCAATTATTTACACTTATGTTATATCGTCTGTTGAATTATTTTTTTCATTGATTTCATCGTTTAAAGAATTAAACAGTATTGCCTTATATATTTACTGTTTAATCAAAAGTATAACAGTTAGAAAAATATGCTATATTATCAGTCTTAATAAAATTGATTTAAATTTGATATAGAGTGTAATTATTTGAAAATTAAATATACCATGATGGTCAAATGTTCTTCTGATATTTGATAGGTCCAAGTGTTGAATTAAAACTAAAGTGAAGCATTTCTGTCTGATTGGTTTTCGATATTTTTGCTAATTAAATCGATATATTAATGAAAACTACTCAATTAATTTTAATTTTTTTCATTTAGAAACCTCACTGGAAAGTAACTTTTATAAGTGAGGGAATTTTTTTATTTAAATCAAAGTATTTGAGTTATTAGCATAAATTGGAGGGCTGTTTGGTTAACCTACATTTCCATAATTATGTGGCGAAAAATGTAAACCACTACATCTCAAAAATGTCGAACGAAAAATTTAGAACGTCAATAAAATAAGAAGGAGCAAGAAAAAGAGTGTGAAACATCGTTGATGGTGCCAACAAGTCACTTGGGACACTTATCTTGTCTCTCTGAATCCGTCGGGATACTTCCGGTGTTGATCTCGAACGTCACTCGCACATAAGATTTTGTTTCATTTTTTTTTCTCAACTTTTGCTTTTCATTTCCATCACTTTACAACATCAGATTGACAGGTCTTTGATGCTTAATTGAACTACTCACAAAACTCATTTTTAACTGTTCATTTAAATTTTGTTAAAAATATTTCATTTGAAAATTTGTTTTTAAAACTGAAATTTTGTTTCACATGTCAAGGATAATTTTGTTTTTATAATTTCAGATGGACGTAAAATTTTCAAAAGTGACACCTACGCTGTTGATTATATTTTTGTTTTTGATTCATTTGTCACATGTGGCTTCACAATGCGGATCAACTAATCAAGATCGACAAGACAAAATAGTTCTTTACAAAATCATACTGAGGACTTATTGGTCGAGAGCAAGATTTCCAAAGCATTATCCAGAGTGGCGACCTCCTGCACAGTTTGGCAAGCTTGTTGGTAAGTGATTTTTGCCAATAAAATATTTTAAATACAATGAACAAAATTGAGATTTAATTTACTTCATTTCTGTGCCGGTTTTTTTTTGAAATAATACTTTCGAAAAATACAAAAATGTTGAATGATACAACGGCATATTCATCAATGATAGTCTATAATAATTATGACTACACTGATGAACATCAAGGTATATTATATGAATTGAGTAACACAGGAATACTCTCGTCACAACAATTCGAAATGAAATCTCGAATGAAATTGCAGAATGTGATATGCACATTAAATTCATTGGTATGTAATATCATATCCTTCAAATTCTACGTGGTAATATAATAATATCTCCCTATATCACTGGAAAAAAACGATATTCCTAAATTACCAAGAATAATTTTATTTTTAATCAAAATAACACTGACATCAAACCGGCGTCAGATGTTCAGTGTGATGATGACGAAGAACAAAATTATTCTTGATCTAGAAATATTTTTTTTTCATTATCTATACATTCAGTGTATAAGTATTTCAAAAATGGTTAATTAGAAAAAATTTTGATATGAAAATGAAATTTTTCATTATTCATTTTCTATTTTTATTATGAATTTTCAATAAAATACTATTATTTATTTTCTCGATTGCAATTCATCTTCCTCGATGTATTTCCCATGTTTACAATCTTTGAAAATCCAAGTGTAAATATACTTGAGTATTCTTTCTAGAATATTTCAAACTCAAACGTGCGTGATAGTTTTTCCTTCTTGAGCTTGCAAACTCAGCCTGACCCAACAGTGATTTATGATGTGGTCTTGAAGCATTCAGGAATTCCTATAAGAGATAAACAATCCTACGTATAGACGTAGGAGCAGAAAAAGTAAATTAGAGTAAAACGTGAAAAATAAAAAATTGAATTACGGTAAATTGAGTTCTGATTTTCCGCTTTACAAAACGATTTGTTGTTTTTTCTTTTTCTCTCTACGGAAAGAATGAAAATAGAGTCAAATATTCAAACACGAAGACAGGATATTTTTGGATAACATGGATGAGAAAATATAACTCCACATAGTACAGTTGAAATACTTGTGCGTGATAACATTTTATTCTTTTAACTACCTTGAAAACATTTTTAAATTTATTAAAATCGCTTTATTTCTTGAACAAGTAGAATTTACGCATTGTAAGCTTTCTTATTTTGATATCACCAAATTACTACCTACATAAATTTCAAATCAAAGCATAAAAAATCGATGATTGTGAATTTATTATCAAATTATTTATTATATTGATAATTAATAATTACTGAAGGTTTTTTTTTTACAATAAGTTCTTGTCATACCTAGACATTTAATTAGAAGATGAACTGAATTTTTGAATGAAGTAGATCCAAATTTTTATTGGTTGGATTGTACTGACAGCTTGATTGCTTAAGTCAGGTTCAAATGGACCAAAAATTTTATTGAAACAAAGAAATAAAAAAAGAACGTGAAAATGAAAATAATGCTTTTATTTTTATCTCAAGTATTTCATAATATATTTCTCACCCTTGTACTTTTATTTTGTGGTTGATGCAGTTTGTGGCTCCATGGAAACTATCTCTACCCTACGAAGCCTCAGGAGGCTTTTGTTGATTTAATAAACGCAACTCCCGCAGGCCTGAAAGAACGTGCATACTTTTCATCCCACACTTTGTATGAACATCTCACCCCTTTTCTTTCCATTTTTACTTTTTTTTTATTATTATTATTACCATGATTATTTTATTCTTATTTTTTATATTTTGTTTCTTTTTAAATCTCCGTCTTTTCTTTCACTATATTTTCACTTATTTCTATCTTCTACTTTTCTTTATATTCTACACCTGTTTCACTGTCTGATTTTATTATCTCTTTTATTAAAGTTTTCTGTCTATCCTTCATCCTTAAGAAGGTTACTAATTTTTATTATTTCCTTTTTTTTTTCATCTTTCATTACTATTGCCTTCTAATATTTTTTCTACTATTTGTGAAAAATTATAATAGAAGCAAAAATGTCGGCTAATATTATCTCAATTTTTCTATTTACTTTCAAGAGTAATGAAACAAGAAAAGGGCATTTTTTTTTTACTTACTACTTTTTAAAAATATTCTTGTTGAGAAAAAATCCTTATTGTTTAAGAAAAGCGTGTTTATTAACCTATTTTGAACAAAAATCTAGTTATTTTTAAGATAAAATTTCAACTTTATTTTCAATTTTTTTTTTTTTGAAGATATTATTTTCCATCTTTTGTTTTTAAATATTTTTTTTTATTAAAAAAAGAAATTTAATGAAATTAAATTAATTGACAACAATTAGTATACTTCAAAATTTTTGCAACCATTGTCTAGAAAAGCAAACGTACCAATTAGAGACTATGTTCCTATTAACGACTATCGAGACACTAAATGGAAAGGTTCCTATTAGAGTCCCTGCTTCAATTTGGGTGAAATTAAAGGAGCCAAAAGTGAATGTCTCCAATGTCAGGACATTTGATAGGGAAAGTATTCGTTTATTTAATGAATGGTTGAGAGTTCATTTCTTGATTAGGAAACCATTTTCCTAGTTTTTTTTTTTTTTTTATTATTCTAAAATACTGACTTTAATTATAATTTATAGAAAACTAATTTTAAATCCTTTTAAGTTGGTTAAATTATCTATGAATCAGGTCAGAACCTAATTAAATTGCTAATTGAGACACTTGTCCTAATTATCTTTATGTGAATTTTTCTTTGAATCAATATCTATTAAATGATTCTTTTTATTAGTAATTACATAACTTTTATTTTAAATTAAGAAAAAAATGTTTTTGTTTATAAAATAAAATAAGCCTATAAGTTTATTACGATAAAATTATATACCATCACACTGTATTTGTAGTGTATTATAAAAATATTTTTATAATTGGATATGAGCTTTTTTTCATTTATATGCAAGTTTATTTTCTTAAAGTTAGCCGCAATTTCCCCGAGTTCGTTAAATGGCTTTCTCATGTTCGAAAAATATTTTGTTCTATTTTTTCCGAGAACCACTTTACATTACTGCAGAGTTAATTTAATGTGTTTTTATGGAATAGGAAAATCCTTTAGCCCCTTGGTGGTTATCTAGCGAAACAACGTGAGTTTTAAAGAGAGATGAATAAGAGAAAAAGTGTAAAAGGGGTTGAAGCTTCACTCGCAATAGTTGGATGGTTGGGATAAACTGTGGTAGTTAGTGATGCAGATTAGAGAGTCGAGTACTCGCATATCCCGATGGAAATGTTGGGGGTGTAACATCGTGGCTAATGTGGGGATGTCGCATACCTCCCTTATATGAGCGATGAGGGTGGTACCGACCTCTTCATACCCCAATAGTTGTTGAGAGTGTTACTGTTAGGATGCACGTAATAATAGCGATGAATTGTTGATGGCGCCAGGCTACTCTATATTTATGTTGCGGGATTGCAACCCCTAGGGTCAAGGGTTGAAACTCCTCTTTTATGACCACTATTCCATTTTTTTGGCGAAATTATTTTGTTCTTTTTTTTGTCATGGAATGTCTTAAAAATCATAACAAGGGGGAGTCGTCAAAGCTTTACAATTAAATTTGATAAAATCGTTTGTATTAAAAATATAAGATGTAGGATATCCTTTAATATAACCATGATAATATTGAATTTTAATATTTTCCAATATTGGATTTTTTCATCTCTAAACTTTTTTTCATTACAATATTGAAAACAAAAAAATATCAATGTATTTAGAACGATAATTATTTCAGTATTGATGTGAATTATTTTTCCATACAATTCCGATACTATTTCCCTTTTGAGTATTAAGCCTGAAGGCATGAAAAAAGCAAACTAATTTTTTGCTGTAAAACTTTGTGTCATGAAAATTTCTGTATCCCCAGAAGGCACTAATTTTCCCGGTATATTGAGAGTGATTATTCAGCCCCTAGTGTACTCGAGAAACTGGCCACGTAGATTTAGTTATGAGGTAGGCGTAAAGGGAGGGGGAGTTGGTGAGGACTCGCGCTCGAATTCCGATCGGCTGGCACCTCGTTACGTTGAATTCATTCGCGGTATTCGCGTCGACAGGAAACCTGCAAGTGGGGTTTGTACTGTTCATCACTGTCTCGCTTTTGCCCACATTCTCTTCTCACTGTCCCCCTTTTTCTCCTCATTTCTATAGCACACAGGGCACACAACTGACTGAAAAGCTGGACGCCCGAGGGGATAGCATATAGAAAGAGCTTTTCGTGAATGCGCACGATCGTATCTTGTACGATCGATAAATTCGTGTAACATTTCAACGAAACAACAACCAAATGAAAATAAAGAAGACAAAGGTCCAGAGGATAACAAAATAAAGTTGAAATGAATACCTTCGTTATTTTACTTTTTTACTCTCTTCTTCTCGAGAGCTTGGAAAAAATTCTTTTATTGAAATTTCGTCTGTATATCAGGATCAAACAAATTAATTACAGAAAAAAATACTTTTCATCAAGTATTTGTGTGTTTTGATATTTGACAATCTCTTCTTTGGATTTCTTAATCAAACTTTCATGACTTGTTGAGCAGCTTCTACTTTGATTAATTAAAATTTTACCCCATTTTTTAAATCAAAGATCCTCTTGACCCTTATGTTTTTTAATTGCTAAATTCATTTAAATAAATACTCCCATTACTTAATATTATAAAAAAATGTATATATAAAATTCAAGTTATTTAGTGAAATTATTCCTCAAATATAAGTCAATGGAATCTACATAAGATTCCAGTCAAACCATTTTTAATTACAAGTTTGAATTATTTCCAGTGCAATTTTTATAAAATAATATACTTCTAAATGATATAAAAAATTATTTTAATAAGAGTTTCTATCATATACCTTAATTTAAAATTTTTCAAAAGACGGTAGATCTTTAATTCTATTGGATATTGATGTTGAAGGAAATTCCTCCGACAATTATGCTCTTAAAAAAAATATATGGGCCTCATAATGTCTCAAGTTGACTTAAACTAGACCAACGATGGTGATAGAGTCGGTGTCTTTGTGTGATTTGATTCCATAACATCAAGGAATGTACTCAACGATTGGTGGCTATGTATTTTTATATGTCGGGTAATTAAACTTTCCCTACCATGTCAGAAGTTGTAATTATGCTGAGTAATATGAGTGGAGGGTTGCTATTCGCTGTGATGTGGCTTAAAAGCATATTAATGATGATAAACCTTATCTAGAAGCTAATCATCACAGCAAAGTGTATGTGTGAGAACTCATGTTGCAGTAATGTGAAAAAAAGATTCTTGACATTCTTTACTTAAAAAGTAATTCCAAAGTTAATGATCAAGTTAGTTGCTGTGTGAAATTTCAAATAAAATTTGAATATAAATAACCTGCAGAAAATTCTCTCACGATCTTAACGTGAAATTTTCGATTGCTTCAAATAATCTAGAGCTTTCAGAGCTTTGCGTGAAGGAATGTCTTGATGGTTTAGGTAATTGGCCACGTCTCGTCTTCCCTTCAGTTCTTAGATAATCCCTTTCACTTAAGTTGTCTTGAGGCGAACGTAACAGAGCAATCTACTTGTATACGGAATAACGAGAATAACCTGCTGCTGACGTATTTTCTACTGACAATGCTATACATGCATTGGCTTGAGATCTTTGTTCTTCAGGTACTGATGTATCTTGAGGCTATTTTGCTGTTTTGCACCTTCTGTTAGCCCACTATTTATCTATTATTCTGCTGCGTATCAAAGGAGTTTCAGCTACTTTCACAGCTAACATAGAATAAGTTTATGTTTGATAAGGGAAAATGATGAAGTTTTTAAAATGAGATCTTTCTCAGTCTTTTGTAGTTGGTGATGGAAAAAAAAACGTGTAGAAATAACTTTTTATTTGATTAACTGTTGAATGGATCATAAAGCAATAGTAGCAAAAATTGATGACTCATTGAACATTAATTATGAGTAATCACTTATGGAAAGGTATCATGATCATCAACTATCTAAGATTGGATCTAATTTTTTATTAAAAATAAAATAAAAGAATGGTGATAAAAAGTCTGAATTGGGAATAATAAAAATTTCACGAAAAGACGAATTTTTTTTTGGAGGATAATTTGGATTTTATAGAAAAATGGAAATGTCAAAAAATTGAAAGCTTAATTTTAATCTACATCTTTTAGTTTGGAATAATTTGTATAGAATTGGAGAATCAATCAAGTTCCAAGGAATATGACAGATTTTCTTATGACATTATGAAGATTATTATTGATTTAAAGTTAACATGCTAATTAATTTTATCCTGACCCTTGCCACCTATTAATTATTGTTATAAATCATTTCAAAAAATAAAAATCAGTGGAGGATAAATAAAAAATGCAGCTTCATAATAAACTGTTTCAATAAATAATTACGGAAAATTTATTATCATTCAAAACATTGATTTTGCATCGAATAAATAAATATTATGTTAATAATTATGAAATTTTTGTTAAATATATAATGTTTATGATTACCATTAATGTAAATATAATTCTGTGCGTTGAGCTGCTTAAATTACCCATATTAAACACGAAAATTTCCAAGTGAAATTCGGAACAATGCATAAATACATACGAGTTATTGAGTGTATTTAAGTGTGGATAAATTGATGTTTAATATTAATGATATAAATGGATAATAAATAAAAGTCTGAGACATTAGATTTTTCATTAATATAAAATTCATGAAGTAAACGAAGGTTGGTTTTGTCCAAGTTAAGTGTGATTGTCAGTAAAAAGGTCTCGACTGCATGAATAAATTATTTTGATTAATGCTATTCAAGGTTAACCTTTAATTGACATCACTTTTTAAATAATTTTGACTCTTTTTTTAAATTACAATAAAAATATTTTTTCTTCGTGAACAATTATCTTTTATTTCTGGAAAAAAATTCAAACGAAAAATGATAATTTTTTATCAGACATTTATTTATTTTTTGAAATATTTTACAACTCCCTTTTATGTTCTTGAGAATTATTTTATTTTAACTTCAAAAGTATTCCCTTTTTTTTCATTTTTATTTTACACTTAGTATTTAATGATAAAGTATACTTTTTTTATCGGTATGGAATACTAAAAAGTAAGATGACGTTTTCTGATTTTATATCTTGCTTTATATTTTGAGCAATTTTTTCCACTTAGTGGTTTTCTCTTTGACCTTTTAACGATTAAGACAAGTTTTTATTTCTTTCAAAATCTCAACAATAAAACAGAGTCGCACTTTATATTTTTCTATCATGTTGGTATTTTTTGACTTCTTTTTAATTATGTGAAGGAACAAAAAATGCTCAGAGATTTTGGAGTATTATTGTAGTAAATATATCATCAGACTTTAGATGGTTATAAAGCATCGTTTCTGAGAAATCTCCGAGGCGCAATCCGGTATGAGCAAAGTATATAAGGGTTACTGTGTGGTATGTTGGTAGGAGAGACTGCAAGAACGAGGGTAGAAATGCAGATGGGGGAGTCGGCTAGAATTTTACGGATTTCCTGCATAAATATCATCTTACTCGTACCGTAAAGACCGAAGCCGTGAAAAATTCCAATGAAAAATTTATTTAAACTTTTTATCCGCCCGCATGAAATCACAAATAAACGCAATCTGCTTGGTCGCATATCCATAATATTTTCTGCCGAAAGATAAGGCTAGAAATTGAGTGGAAAGTTCAAGTGTAGCAGCATTAAATTGTTCTTCCAGTTGGATTTTCATCGTAAATGACAGTAGGGATTTTAGAGGGTGAATCTCGGATCCGAGAGTCGTTAAGAAAGTCATTACAGTCGTCGCGAAATGTTAGAATTGTAAAAATTTGAATTCAACTTGCATTTTGACTTTTCTCATATATTCTAAATGTATACATTTTAAATGACTTTTTTAAAATCCAAAATTATAAGCGATTTTTTGTTGTCAAGTTCACCATTTTTTTCATGCCTTTTTTTCTCAACATTCTCAAATAACATTGCTGCCATATAGAGAGGTTAACAACACCTCATTTTGCACCCTCTTTAGAAGAGGTTTTTCACCTTTGCATCTTTGCCAAGTCGCAAAATTGCTCGCTTGTGGTTTGCTATGTAGAAGTTGTGTTGCATTGCGTCAACTTGGAGATTGCGCTAAGATGCTTGCAGATATACATTGAACTTTTAAGTTTTGCATATTATTGTTTTATATTATGTGATGAATTTTCTTCTTTTATCCATCCAAATATATATTCAAGTTAGAGCATATTTTATATTTCTTTCATGAATCATTTATTTATATATTATTTTTATATTTCTCAATTAATTGAGAAACAAAATATTGATATTATTATATTATAAAAGGGTTAAAATTTAGCAAAAAGTGAATCTACAGAGCAGATTTAATGAAATTGACAGACGTACTGAATTTAATGTGGATGAATGCAAGAGTAAAGAATGTCACAAATGGCAGAGGGTAGATACGAGATTGATGTGTGTTGATCCAATGGCATTAGAATATCCTTTACACTATTCTGAACCTGTCGTTAGCTTCAATGTCTGCATGATGTCACAGTCGATGGTGTGACACGATTGACAGTCAAGTTAACCACACACAAATTTCTCTTCTCAGTTCAACTAGGCATGTTCCAGTCTTCATTTTACCTGACGAACTATCGGTATTTCACTGGCTGAATCACCAATTTTAGCACCGGCATCTGGTCACAATTATTGACACGCGTGTAGAAACATAAATAGGTAACATGGCCAGTGTCATGGTTAACACGAGAACTACATAGCTACCATTACTGTCTTCGTTTCATTCTTTGTATTGCATATCCATGGGGGATTTATATTCATGATTTAAGTTAACAATAAAGTTATGATGTGTCAATTATTTTATTTCAAGCATAGAATAATTATAAATATAAAAAGAAATTGTAAAACGTGACCTAATTAGTGTTGAAAAATATAATTTTATATGACAAAAAAACTACAATTTAAAACGAAAATTTTGATAATGGGAATTACGACGAACAATGGAAGAAGTAGAGTGACCTGACGACTATAATTTGTGAATTAAACTCTCTGATTTTCGAGTTTTTTTCTTTCTTTAAATTTGAGGTGCTTAACTTTCAAGGGGTGACTTTGTTCTAGACTTGTTAAATATTTAATGAACGATATCGCATTTTTTTCGTCCTAAAATCTTTTATATTGGATTTTCAAAAGAAAATAGCATTTTTAAAGTTTAAGATGCCTTGAAGAATTTAATTATTTTTGAGCATTCAACTTCCTTAGTGACAATAATGCTTCCATTGTCATCACTGAATGATGAGCTCTTTAATTATTTAAATATTATTTACATTTTCTTTTCATCTGCAAGCATACGAAAATGAACTGGTAGATTTCAGCATTTATGGTTCGATGAGCATAATAATTTTTAATTAACTTTTCTGTATGAGACTTGAAGATTACGTAGCATTACTCAAGTTTGCTTTTCTTTTTGTTATACAAAATTAAGGAGTCGATGAAAGAGGAATTACTTATTGTTTATAACAGGTCTCACGATTTAATTCTTGATGCTAAGTGGGAATAAATTTCTTATAAGCAGTTTATGTGTATGAACGAGTGTACTTTCATTTAAATTAAAACAACCACTACAGACATTACACATCACTAAAATAATATCTTAAAATCTACATTTTGTTATAAAAAAAACTTTCTTAGATAAATTATAAATTATTTTAGTTAATCACATTTTTTAATCCTCCAAAAAAAATCTCTAAAAATGTATTTTCATATTTACATAATTGTTGGATATGGCTAATTTATATTTGAATATCTCTTATAGAGTTCTAATTACGTAATAGGAAACTGAAAATCTTGCTAGGTGTATTGATTAATTAGTCTTGAATTAATTAAACTCTTAAGTGTTCTATTCTAGTGAATACAGTACGAAATGCTAATCTTATCGCTTGCACGTCTGTCTGGTTGTCAGCCTCAGGCTATTTTAGAGGCTACTGAATTGATTCAAACGTAATTCTCAAAGGGTCTGAATGCACATGAATTGGAAATAGTTTACAGAAAATTATCCATTCAAGTCTTAATCATCTTAATTTTTGTTAATAATATTTCGAAGACAACAATCGAATTTTTTTTTACATTTTACTTGTCTTTGCAAAACAAATCTATTTTTTAAAAGACTATTTATAAGTTTTCATTAATTTGTTTTTTTTGCAAGACGACTGTGTAGTAATTATATTATTTTTTATGTAACATCTGAAATGTCAAATATATGAACAAAAATAAAATGAAAAAACGTGTGTTTGCAGATGATAAAATAAATGTTAAAACTTGTATGAGTTTGACTTTCTACTCGTCTAGTTATTACCCAGGAGTACATTATCCACGGGGAGTAACCATTCCCGAGGCGTTAAAACTCTTCCACCGACTTCTAAAGCATTCTGAAGCCACTAGAATAGCTCAGAGCACCTAGGATAATAAAATTGACAAAAAAGATTATCATATTCTTCGTTTTATCAAACATATGGTGTTTTTAATTAAATGAAATTGTTGAGAAACAGGTGACACTTTTTATATTTAATTTTCTATTGTATTCTTATAAATACAATGAATTAAATAAATACAGGAAAATATTAAAGTAATTGAAATGAATTTTGAATGAATGGAAACAAAAATTTTATCATATACGTTTTATTTCAAATGTCTCGAAAAAATATTATAATGAATAATATTTTCAAAATTAAGTAAAACAAACTCGTTATTGCCCGCTCATTAGTAATTTTCTGATATTTATTTTATGTTTATCTACAAGTTTATTATTGTCTTATAAAATTTATAATGATGAACATGAGAAAAAATTTGAGTGAATAATTTTTTTCATACAGATTAAGAATTTTGAATATAATAATTAAAAATAGATTTCTGAATTCATTTCACCCTCTACCCTATTTTTCATCCCCCTTTTACTTTCCGACTATTCATATAGTTCTCTACGAGTCAGAAGAGCCACTTTGAAAGTCAAATAAAGTTTTAAAGTCTTAAACACTTTATTGCGGCGAGCATTTAAATTTGAATATCATTCGATTACTATGAAGAATCTCTTGAGTCTAGCTTTCATCTCTCTATCTATCCTTTCATTTCTATTTTTATTTAATCTTTTTTCTTATCACTCAAATCCCACTTTATTTCTTTCGATTTTTTTATCTTATTTGTGTATGTGAATTTTTTTCACTCGAATCTATTTATTCACATTTAAATATTCAACCCACTCAGTATGAATCTCCTATTGACCTTATTTACTATTCAATTAAATTACCAACGTATTCAGTAGTTTGAATTAAGGAAAAAAGGTTGATTCTTTGATGTGAAATTAAAAAAAATTATTTTTTATCCCTTGAAAAAATTTTTTTATCTTGCACCTTTTCTCTTTTCTTTGTGGCATCCACGATCTTCACAATCCCATCTTCTTCAACCTATACATCTAAAAGGATGATTCGAATCACAGTCGAGGAATTTTCTTGCAATTTTCAGTGCCATCTCACTCTTCTGCAATTTCTTCTTGTTCACTAAGTTTAAAGGAAATTCCAATAATTTTTTCCCTTCACAAGATGATTCAATATATTTTCTTGAGATAGATGTCAATTTATTTATTTATATTTATCAAATTCTTTGTCTTTTTTATTTCTTCAACAAAAAAAAAAGAAGCGTCATCATCTACTGAATTTATCTTAAGCTGTCACGAGATCTTTCATTTTCTTGCTTAATACACTGAAGAGTAGTTTATTTCTTGCATTTTAACTCTTGCTTTTTTTTATTTCTTTTTTATTCTAACGCTCTTTGACGTTGTAGATGTTGATAAAAATAAATTAAAGGAAAAGTTTGATTGGTAAGAAAGATTTTATTATGATAATTTACGTATGACGATAGATTAGAAACGCCAGATTACGCCTTTTCTTATGTTTCTTACCCTCTGAGTATAAAAAACTTTCTTCGTTTAACGTAGAAAAAATGGATGAAGAAGAAGTGCTTAAGGGAAATGAGATAGAGTGAGTGGAAAATTGAAAAAAGTCTCCAGCAAATTTGCTTTATATCTTCGGAGTTAATTTCCCAATTTTCCACTCTCGTTCACATTTTCTGATAATATATTCTTCAAATTTATTGATAAAGTTTGTTTTCAATATTCATCTTTCTTCTGCAGCCATTTTTTACTAATTTCTATTCATTAAAAATATTAAGTTACCTCTGTAAATTCATTAAATAATATATTTCTTATTTTTTTTTTCTTATTTCCATTACTAAGAATCGCTTCGTATTACAAAGTAATCTTAAAAAAAAATTCCAAAGTGGTATTTTTTAATCATAGTGACAGATTGAGTAATTTTTTTTTTTTGTAAAAATGTATATTTATTGAGAGAAGAAGAAAAATATGATGGAAATAATTTTTATAAAGTTACGTAACTTAAAAGTACTATAATCGTTTACGAACTGGTACAATCCCATCATCTTCTTTCCTGTAGCCAATTTTCTCTTGTAAGATTATCACTGAATAATAGAAGCATCCCCTACCGATTTCTTTACCCTCTTTATTGATGCGTAAAATATTTTCTACATCATTTTTAACGAGAAAGCTTCGATAGTCAATTTTTTCCTTTTGGAACCTCTTTTTCTCTTTATTCATCTATTGCATATGTTCTATTTTCCATTCGTTTTTCATTCATTTTATCTGTTTCATTCGTAGCGACAGTTGGTTTCATATATACTATATTTTCGTACACATATACACATATTGCTATCAGCCTCTGGTGTTTCTAAAAAATACCTCACTCATCCCTTATTTATCTGACAAGTCTACTCTGTCACGAGGAAAAATAACAAGCGACTATGTATTTTTTTTCTTTATTAATAATTGTCACCTCCAAAATGACAATATTTTTTCACTTCCTCTTTCTTTTCTATCGTCCTTTATTATAAGTCTCACTGATTTTTATTTTTCAAATTCATCATTATTTTAATGAAAACTTTCAGCCAAGTGAGTAAAATGACAAAACAAGCTGAAGAAAATGAGATTGAGGATCTGTATTTTTTTACGTTCTATTAGAAACTTTTTGTCATCTATCTGTAATAGAAATATAAGATCAAGATCAGTACAGAGAATAATTCAAAGAATGAAATACTTCATTTAATCATCTTAACATCATTAATCTTTTAATTATAAATACAAACTACTTATTTTAAAGTTATTCTTCATGTTCAAAATTTGATAAAAATATCTCTTAAATATCGAAACATGATTGATAACGAAAACCATTACTTTTTTATTTGATTGGAAGAGAAAACTCTATTCAATGAAATCCAAGGTAGAACTCAATTAATAAAGAGAGGTTAGAACCTTTCTGCTCTCAGCAAAGGCTGCAAAAAATTCCAGTTTTCCTTGGCAAGATATTTTTGTAAGACGTGAATAAATTCTCCAAACCAACAGGCTGATTGATAAACCCACATTCCAAGAAGTTTCTTTTTTATTATTCTCAAAGCCTTAAGATGCAAAGATTCATCAAGTTCCATTAAAACTAATACTTAGAAAATCGTCAGAGTATAGAAAGTAAAAGAAAAAAAAAACTCGATAGAAATATCTGAATTTTTCTTATTTTTCATGGAAATAAATGTATCACTCCTGTAGCCTCTAATTAATTAAATGGAGTCGATATTGACAGGAAACGACGATCTATTTGCTCTCTTACCCTTTTAACTCAAAGTACAAACTTCCGTAAAACGACATTCCCTTCATCAATTCAATACACTTACAAAAAAAAACCTTTCTACTGCAGACTAAAACTATGCTTTAATTCCTAATTAAATTTATGTAGAGAAATTTTTATTTTTATTTTTGGTTAATTTATTTGACGAAGTTTTATATTTAAAAAAATATAAGTCTTCAATTTGACAAATTTGTAATGGTTTTTTTCTGACGTAATTAAGAGAGAGAGAGCAATTTTATGAAAATTTAACTTCAGAGGGGTTCCTAATTGCAAATAAACTGACTTTTCTATTTGTCTAGGTTAAGATTAACATGACAAAGTAAAAAGAATTTGTTAAAAAAATAGTTGAAGAAATAAAATTTATCGTATTATTTTAATTAATCAAATAATACATGGATTATTTCTATTATATACTACATTAGCGTTTATTCCATCTGACATATCTTTGTATCACAATAGAGAGTACATGAAACTAGTGCGTTATTCACTTATTTCTGACAAGATACTAATAAATTGCTTCACTTGTACATAAAATTAAATTGAATACTCAAAGGAGAAAATTTAGGTCGAGTAGTTTTTCTATTTTCATATTTTTTTTTTTGGCATGAATTTATTGCAGGAAAAAAAGAACATTTTTATACTGATAAAAGCAATGAATTTCTTGTAATAATTGCAATAAGTTCTAGAGGTAGTTTCGAGTCACAGAGGATTTAGTATTACGTCAGAAGTCGTAATGCTGAAACGTGCTTGTGCAGTTACTACGAGTAAAAAACTGCACAAAAAAAAGGGAAGTAAGAGAAAAAGAATAATGAAATTAAAACACTTATTTCATTTTAATTTATGTGAGTATCATATAAGTCGACTAATGGTGAGTTGAGAAATTAAAGTAAAAAAAAGTCTTTCAGCACTCAATTATGATGAATACTATTTATTAGATATAAAAAAGGTTTATGTCTATTAACACTGCAAATAATATTTAAAATTCACAATATAAATTTTTTATAATAAAGTGACTTTTTCAAAAGTTAATTATTAATTAGAAGGTCTTTAAATTTATAATAAAAATTATTGAATTGAATTTAATGTAAATAAAAAAATAATTATATTTCCAATAATTTCAATAAATATTACATTATTACATAAAAATAAAACTGTCTCTCTTATTTTTATTAGCTATTGATCATCAAAAAATATTTTAAACAAAAAACAAATCTAATAATCAATAAAAGTTGAATAAAATATAACTAAAAAGAAAATCAATGGATTTAAAAATGCCATAAAAAGTTCTCAACCTATTGACCAGTAATACAAATATTTCTCAAAATCAATTTAACGAAAGACACGTAGAAGCCATTGCATAAAAGAAAATCACAAGTAGAAATCTCACGTTAACTTTTTTTTTCAATTAGAAAGATTATTCAATCTAACTTTCTTGTTGATTTAAGATCAAAATTTGATAGAGTGAAAGTATTAAATACAACATTTGATGTATCGGTGAGTTTTGTTTTCACGGTAAGATAAAAATAAAAATTAGATATTAATTGAAATAGATATTGTATCTGTATCAGTATACACAATGTCTAGACGCGGATTTAGAGGGATAAAATGTTAATAGTTTCTCACGTTTGCTATTCGATGAATAATTCATTTAATTTTCCGAGGATTGCTGAATGTAGATTTCATTTCATTGGCCGTTGACCCAGCAACAAAATTAGTACAAGTATCCATTTAGGTTGCGACTGATAGTAGCTCCCAATTTCCGATTACCTCGTCCAAATCGTGATGTTGATCACACCCGTGATAGGGTCGGTTTAATGGATTATTTATAATTCTTCATTTTTTATTAATACTCACCAATTCTATTTATTTCTTTTTTTTTCTAACCACCGTGACAATCATATATCTTTCTGCTAAATGGAATTAAAATTATTTTGTCGTCTTCTTTTATAATCCTACATATTAAAAAAGAGTTTGACCATCTCCAGAAAGCCGAATGTCAATTGTTATCAGAAAAAATTGTATTGAAATAATTAATATTAATGTTATAAATAATTTATTTGGTTTCATTTGTAAATTTGGTTTTATAAAAGATACATTTATTTTCATATGCACATATGGGAAAGTAGTCGTTTATCTACATGATTTTCGTAGAATAAATCAATTAAAACCACTCTGAATCAATGAGCTTTCATTATTCTACAAACTGTAATTTATTTAAGCGAAGAGAGAATTCCTCTATAAGCACGTACGTACATATGTCCATCTTCTTTCGAAATGAGTGAAAATTCACAAATCTCTCATGAAAATCTACTAATTCTTCATCCATTTATTACTGTTAAATCCACATTAACATTAATTACATGTTTTACAAGATTTAACTCACACTTAAGATGAAATGTAAATCGTATTTGGTTTTCTTAAATTAAGTTCTCTTAAAATAAATAGTATTATTAAGGCTAGGCTTTACTAACCTCAAATCACCTCAAATTTTTCTCGTCAAACTGTGCATTTTTTATTTGTTTTTCTCATGTGAAAAATATTTAGGAATATTTAGAAAAGTGGCATACACATCGGAAAACAAAGATTTATAGTACAAGTGTAATAATAATCGTAGAATAAATAACTGTTCAGTGAATTTTGAGGTGTCATGGCGGATGCACTTGTCATGAGCCCTTCACTGAAAAGTTATTTATTCTACGATTATTATTACACTGGTACGAAAAATCTTTGTTTTCCGATGTGTATACCACTTTTCTACATATTCCTGAATATTTTTTACATGAAAAAAACAAATAAAAAATGCACAGTTTGACGAGAAAAATTTGAGGTGATTTGAGGTTAGTAAAGCCCAGCCTTAAGTTTGTTAAATTTACGAAAACAAAAGAAAAATTAAAATCACTTCTGTACTCAACAAGAATGGAAATTAAAATGAAACAAGGCAAATTCATCAATTGTGCTTATGCTTAACTTCTCTTAAAGTTGTTATAAAGCCACAAGAGAGGGTTATAAGACTTTGAAAAGACACAAGATGTCGAAGAAACTCAAAGAAAATTCTGCAAGATGTAACGATGGGACAGGCATTGTTGTAATAAATTCACTAGAAAACTAACTGGTCGCATAAATTCAAGAGGATTCACTCGCGTTCGAGTGTAAGAGAGATATGGACGTGCGACTGTTCAATGAGCAAAGTCGGTCGAGCACGTGCTTTTATTCCCAAGCGTATTCACATTTTTTCTTTTTTATTGCATTTTCTTTCTCTCTTGTGTTCATTCTTTGTTTCCTTCCGGTGTTTTTACTTTTGATTTTCTCTTTTTCCGCCATGTTTCCATCATCTGATACGTGATCCAGACAACCTAGAATCATTTCCTCTTCAATTTTTCCTCACTTCAATGCCCCGAAACTTGAAGTTGTTACACCTAAAATCCGATTGAGTGGACTCACTAACTCTCTACTACTTCATTCCAATTCATGACTGCATTTAAAAACTTCTTTATTCTTCTCGATGCCACACCACTTTAGCTATAGTTTTCATTTGTCTAATCTCTACATCACCAATATCCAGAATATTTGTAAAGTTTATAATTAGGAAGCTGATTTTATTCAAATAACAAATCTTACATTTTAGAATAAAGTTTCTTCATTATCGTACTTAAATTGCAAGTTTTATTTCTTTTGTAATCCTGAGGATATTTTCTAACATAATCAAGTCTTTTTCATGATTCTGGTGGCTTTCATGAATCATTTCTGATTTTCAAAACTTGTTTGCATACTTGCTTCCAATGAGTTGGGATACGATTCAGTGAAGAAATAACATTTAATTAGGAGTGGTAAATAAACCGAGTTGAGAGATTAATTTGAAAATAAATCTTCTAATGTAAAATGATTCTAAGAGAAAATGGTTATTTTAAATTTGCAAATATTTATTCTGCCTGAAATGAGTTTTCTTTAAATTAAAGAGTCCTTTTTATTGATTATTTTTATCCGTGATGTATTTATTTTGTGAATGTGAGTTATTCTGAATCTTTTCTCAGATTTATTCCCTACTGATAAAATGTCAAATAAGTGAATATAATATTATTTTTCTTTTTTGCTATTCAAGGATAATTATAGATATTTATATCGTATGTATAATTGAAAGTTTATTCCGGGACTTTTTATTATATAATGAGAAAATTATATGAGATATTATTCATTGCGATGAACGCTTTATTTCATTTTTTATTTTAATAATTTTTTACTAGCGAGAAAATATATCATTTAAACAGCAAAGTAGTTATAATTACACTGAGAATGCAAATATTATATTCACTCTAATTGTGTTGCTTAAGTCTACTAATTCTTTCAATTAACAGATAAACCGTTCACATGATTTAATTTTTTTATATAATATCTAGTGCATAATAAAATTTAACTCAAGCATCTGCTTAATTAATGTATAGAGAAAAAAACTCAAATTTAATAAAAGCAATTTGATTTAAAAATAAATTTCATTAACAGCTAGAGGTAATTCTAGCTAATGTCAATTTATTTATTTACAACTACTCACCCAATTCTTATCTATAAATATTCATTTTGAACAATAAATAAAATATTATATTCAATTCATTCCATTTAGAATAGATCTCAGGGAAAATAATTCCGTTTTTCAAAAAATTCATCCCAATTGGAATAAAAAACGCAAATTCTTTACTTTTAATTAAATACAAATATTCATATTTCTACAAAAAAAAATTGCTTTAAAGTTTTATTTTATTTTTATTATAAAATACGTTTGCATTGAAATTTATTCTTTATTTGTTTATTGTTTATTTATATTTTTATTTAATGTAGTAAAAACCATATTAGTTATTCCTCTATGAATAAGAATAATTATTAGTAATAACATTTTTTCATTCACGTCATCATCCAATTTTTTTTTTAAATATTTTATCATTTTTTTTTATACTGACTCCCTTCAAACTTTTTCGTAGTATAGTGATCCAGTGCTTTTGCATTTTTTACAACACAGGAACTAATGCCTGGAGCTTTATGACCTCGTAGCTGGTACCTGGTACCTCCCCAGTCAACACAGTCAGTCCCCAATCCCTATAAATGTCTTGTTGTGTTTGTTGTGTAATATTTTATTATGTCTCTGAATAAAACGAGATCGTCTTTCTTATTCTTCTTCTACTATTTTCTTCTTCCTTTTTTCTCTTTCACTCCATTCTATTCTTTCACTTCCGTCTTCTTCTATACTTTTCTCGTGTAGGGTATATTCCTAACACTCCCATTTTCTTGGCAACATTTTGCCCTCGGCGCTCCCTCAATCGATTCCACTCTCGTTTATTCACTCCCTATCCTCCACCTTTTTTATTCTCTCTTCTCCCTTTTCTTCTTCTTCTCAAGTACGATAAATCAAGTTTTTATTTCCACTCACAGACAAAGTCAACTATGCTATTTAATGTAATTTTACTAATATTATTTTACAGAATTTCACTGTTTCATTTTCAAATAATTGTTTGAGAATATTTTGATAAATCTAATGAATAATAACTGAGACTTAATTGACTTCCTCACGAGCTATAAAATGATCAACAACAACTGTGCACGAGAGAACGATAATCATTCGTCATTTAAAATATGTTTGGTTCATTATAACTGATTAATCCATTTATTTGTATTTCAATTATTTATCTATGTGGATTAAAATACAAAAATTTTTATACAAATTCAAATGTAATTGAGAAAACAATGGAAACGATTTTTTTCCACATGAAAATCAATGGTTCAATCAACAATTGTATTATTTCTGTTATTGAATAGAAAATGAAATTGAAAAAAATCAAAAGCAGAAACTGATAGGCAACGTTAATCAGTGAAGGTTTTCAAATGAACTCATTCTAATTACGAAAAAAACCGAACGCTGAATTTTCATCAACTTCTCGATCGTGTGAGTAAGTAATACAAATAAAATACATGTATATTGCTCCATTTGAAAATAACTGCAGTGGCTTTGTCGTCATAAAGAAATTCTGGCAGGTGGTAGAAAAAAAAGTAAAAATTCCCACAAACTTTATGATAAAAGTGTATCTCCGTAGATAATAGATTTTAATGGATAAAATTTTAAAGCAGTAAGCTTCTTTGAATTATTAAATGGATTTTTTTTTTCAAGTTTGTGGCTAAAAGTTCCGACCGTAAGATTAAAATTCTGTGCTTCATCGCTGACTGAGTCATTAATGAATTGCAAGTAAATTAAATTATTCATTTGCATAACTGTGTACTTCATAAATTACTTTATTATTTCAATTTATTACACAGAAACAAGGCAAAACCGATTAAAATAATTATGTTCAAAGATTCATACAGAGTTGATGTTCAGTGTCAGACTAAAGTCGGATTTTTCTACTTATAAAATTTTTTAAAGTATTAATTTATTTAAATACACCTAAAGTCATGGCCTACAAGCCTTTTTTATATTCTCAATAAACAATTATTGATATTATATTTGAATTATTATAATTAATGCTAACTAATTCATTAATTATTGAAAAGAATTTATTTAATGTGGAAAATAAGTAGAATAGTTCAGTTATACTCCGACATTTATAAAGAAAATAATCATAACTATTTGTGGAAATTAATTTTCAAAGTTCTTTAGGTATTTTTCATCATCTATGACAGAATGCAGTTTCATAATTTCTTAGACCATGCTGTAGGTATGTAACGAAAACGAAATATATTTGTACGTGAGCGAATTTTTTGCTGACGATGTCTTGAGACCGGTTCAAGCGATTCCATTTGCCATCAGATCAATCGATATGTCTCAATATAACTCAAGTATGATTAAATTTACGGTAAAATTTATTTAACTCTTCGAGCTTTCTGCAAAAATGTCTAGAGTGTTTGGAACAAATTGTCAGTTTTTGAAAATTGTAGACTCAGTGTTAAACAAATACTGAAGTTGAATTTTATCAGGTTTAGTTAGAAGAGCTGTCAAAAGATCATTACACAATTTGAGTAGAGATATGTTAATTTAGTAAAAAATATCAAGTAATTATTGACATCAATTGTTAGATTGATTAATAGAAACAAATTTGGACAAATTAATCATTATTTTTTGTTTCAAACTCTAACTTATATATCGCAAACTCTTCATCGATAAAACTTTGCAAATTTGTTTTTAAAATTGTCACCTTTTATTCACACAAAAGCTGATAGAATTGTATGAGAAGAATGTCCAAACTATACTTGGTATGATCAAATGCTAGCATGGAAATTTGCAAAATGCACTCGACGGTATTTGCAAAGGTCTGTTGTAGGTAGAGAAAGAGAGCAGATGAAATTTGTATGGTAGAATAGTCTCGTAACTAGGTCGCAACAATTGGTAACCCTTCTTGTAATTCCGAATTCACCTCTGCAGAAATCGACCTACGAATTACGAAAGCTTGTCCAATTGAGAAGGATCGAGTGAAAAGAGGAGAAGAGAAAGAGAGGGGAGTCGAACATTTAGCTGACCGAAATTCGAGCTTTACTCCTGAATCGCAGACTATGAACTTGTTTCCAGCCCTTCTTGGTTTTCATAGGGCACTTCTGGGAATAATGGAATCGTGTTGGTGGAAGGGGAGCAAAGGTGTGGTAGATATAAAGACGTTTGTAAGCTCCCTGTGGAATCATTGGTTTTATTTTTTTTTTTAATCTGGAGATTAAACAGTTTTATGCCCTTTTTTGTTCCTCAAGTGATTTCAATTTAAGTACATTTTACTGGTTATTCCAAATTTTTGACTCAGAGATTATGAT
Organism: Chelonus insularis; assembly: GCF_013357705.1. Lineage (NCBI taxonomy): Eukaryota > Metazoa > Arthropoda > Insecta > Hymenoptera > Braconidae > Chelonus > Chelonus insularis. The sequence goes on from NW_023276522.1 coordinate 1,014,367, forward strand.
CGTCCATTTTGATAAGCTACAGACTCTCATAACATCATCGTCATTAAAACAATTTATCTCGACAATTATTATTTAATATTTTGCCCTTAATGAATGTATGTGGGGAATTTTTTGTTTCAAATGTCTATAATCAAATATGAGAATCATTCGATCGAGAGATATGTGTGAGTTTCCAGATGGAAATAGTAGAGACATGTTAATTAGGATTCATGCGTTTACATACTCATGTAAATGTACACACATCCCACAACTCTTTACCCATTAACCAATTTCAATAGTCATTTTGTCCTTTCCTTTCATTCCCTTGATAATTCTGCGTGCGTGTAGTTATAAACATGAACATGTAATATATTTACGAGTAAACACGACGATCAAATATCAACGCGTGATTGTAAATATGGGGATTGTATTTAAAACTACTACTATAATATCTTACAAGTCAACACTGTTGTTTAATATTTTTTTTACCTCTTGTATTGTGAACACGACGTAGGATAAAAATATCAATAAAAATTAAAATATTAAATAAAATTATTTTCATTTTATTTTTCTTTATTGAATTTTCTTTATTGCGATATTTTACTTAATTATATTAAATCCTCAAGTATTAAATTTCCCTTTTTGAATGCTATCGTATGTAGTATTTTCAAGAGATAAACTAGTTATTCGATACCACAATAAGTGATTTATTCTTATTTCTTGTTCTGCATTTTCCTCGAATTATATCTATTCCACAATTTCTCTCAGATTCTCCTGCATTCAGGAAAGGATCAAAAGTCTCCGGAAACTCCAAGAGTTAATTCCTACTAGCGTACACCCATTTCCTACCCAGAATATTCTTCCTATCCCTCTTATATCGTTTCTATTCGTCTCGGACGCGCTAGGGGAAGCTTTTTCGATTCGTCTGGCTATACTGTCCTCTTTCCTTTTTTTTTCTTCTCATTCATGCTGCTCTCGTTTCTCTGGGGAAACGATTCCTCAAAATGAAATCGGAGATTCAACCCTTAAAAATGGTATATTCTAGTATACCCTTTCAATTTGTTTCCTGAATCAAAATTTATTTTTCAATTTCAATAAGAAAAAATTAAATGCATACATCCAGAGAATAAATTTTTAAAAATTGTTCTGAATTATACTCTTTAGTTAGATTTGAAAAAAAAACCAATTAGTTTTCATAACGAGACAATTATTGCCAAATGGTAATTCTCTATAGATACAAATAGAATAAATATTCATTTGTATTCAAGCTGGTTAAAGTAGAGATGACCATCACAGGCTACATGCACTTTTGAAAGTAAAATGAGCTTTCATCATTTTCATAAAAGTATGTGAAAGAGACTCTGAAGCCCTGCATAAGTCATCCTTTCTTTGCTTTCAAAGAGTCAGAATGGGTTGCAAAGATTAAAGTGACCGCACATCATTTGCTATTATCAAGTTTCTAAAGATTTTACATGGAAATTTTATTTTGAGTTTTGAATCTTCATCAATTAATATGTTATACATTTTTTTTTTTATATAAAACAGAAAAGTAGATACTTTTTTTCTGATCTAAACTGATGAAGAAATAAATTAGAGTTAATAAAAATTTTAGTGGAGGTTTATTAAAATTGATTGATACTTGGAGATAACTTAAAATTTTTTAACATCAAAAGAAAAGTACCAATTGACTTTAAACGATGTGTTTTCGTTTGTCTTAGAGTGCTGTAAAAATTACACTCGTTAAGACGAGTGAACAGGAGAGAAAAAAATATCAGAGAAGAGATGGATTAAAGAGGTAGAAGAGTCGGTCCAGTAGATATAGCCAAGTAAAGTCCGTCGGTAGAGATAAATGACTGGTTTGAGACCGGAAGTAGAGCTAACGAGCTGTCCCAAGTTTTTTACTTCCGACCAACAAACTACCCTTAGTCGAAACCAACATGAACAAGTAAAAAGAAAATGAAAAAGAAACATCATCAAGTTTACTTTTACTCAGGCAGAAAAGTTTTCTCCATTTTTTTTGTTTACTAATTGATATAGACTTTAGATAGAATTTATTTAATGATTTTTTTTAATGAAGTTGACTAAAGTAAGAAATTGAATCAACACATAAAAGTGTTATAAATTAATGAACATAACTGAATATGAAAATGATACTTTTTTTATGAGAGGTTGAAATTTTATTTTTGTGAATCAGAACATCGAGGATCAGAGTAGTAAAGGGTAGATTGAGTTATCCTGTAGTTTGGCATATTGGGCGACGCTGAAATTTAATAAAGCTGATTGGTAAATTACTACAGAGCGTTGAAAAGGTAGGAATAGCTTCAACCCCTTTCTCACTCCTTCGATTTTCCAATGCTTCATCCTTCCACACTTTCGTATAAACCTAGTGAGCTTGATACAAGTTTGTTACTCCATACAAAATAGTGATTGGTTCAACTGCAAAGTTTTCAACCCCAGAAACCTCCCCAAGAGACCAACAAACTCAATGCTAGATATATAATTTCCTCTGTCTCTATCATTAAAGTTCACCGTATTATAGTAAACCTATCATAAGATTAAGAGGAAATAAAAAGCATTTCACTGATTTTCAACTTAATATCTATCTTATGACTTATTATAAGAATCTTATGACTTATCATTATTACCTAAATAAATTTCATCAAAATGTAATTATGTAATAATGAGAGTTTCATTTTTTTAGTTACTTATCAAACAACATATAATTTTGTTCAGAAATTTAAAAAAGTAAAACAAGTTTATTTAATGAAAAAAAAATATTATTTAACTTTAGATGAAAATATTTAATAAGATTAAAAACATTTGTCGTGATAAAACGATATCGTTTGATAAATTAAAGTCGTTTTTATACAACAGCCATTGATGTAACTATTTTTCAGTCGATTTATACTGTAACTAAACAGAACGATTGAACAAATGAAATTCATGTTTGTTATTTTTTTTTTTTTTTTATAGCTTAGCAATTTTCCATCGAATATCAAATTTTTTATTCTTTTTTATACATACATAACTTGTTTCTCAATAACAACGTGAAAAAAATTCAGTTCAATCCGATTATTTCAAAAATAAAAAAATATAAAAACTTTTTTTACATAAAAAGATTGACTAACATTTCGTGAATTTATGTAGACAATATTGTAAATATTTGAATTAAATTATTAAACATTAGTATGAAGTAGTGGATGTTCACTTGTTTATTGATAATTGTCACCGTTTTGATTAGTTTAACTTATCTCAAGATAGGTTAGTTTTTTTTTTTTTATCATCACTTGAGTGATGTTAGAGAAATATTATTGTACTTATGTAGAATAATATGTCACGATAACGTCTGCAATGAGACTCCTTTATCGAGCAACAATTCAAATTTACAAAACTTTCCTACATATAATTTTTCATTCTGAGAAATGAAGAAAGTTTCACAGAAAAATACTCGTTTCTACTCGGCCCATTCACAGTTTTATTGTTTTTTATTAATTCTGCATCTCTATACAGAGGCAGGAAAAAATAACTTTCGGTTGGGGAATAAAGCGAGTTGTGGTTTGGTTGGAATAAAAAACAAGAATAGAGATTTAGAAGAGGGAAAAAAGAACGACAGAACAAAGGGAGGAAAGCACAGGAGAAAAAGTAAGCAACGAAAGGAGTTGAGGAATGAGAGGAATATATTTAGGGACATCCGTTTTAAGTTTTGTAACGTTGCATTTTGAGCCGTTGTTGCAATCTCGGTGGTAAAAAGTATCTACAAACTACAAATAGAATAAAGTTTAACCCCCTGATACTTTTTGCTTTTTCACAATCTCTTACTTTATCCTCTTGGCAGTCAACCCCTGTTGACATTACAGAAGTGGTGAGATTGCTACTACTGAAAAAGTTATAACATACTAAAAAATATTTTTTAAATCTTTAAAACAGCATGAAAAGCTTATTTTCTAGTCTCATCTCATCCTTTTCATCCCCATCATGATTAATCCGCTCTTATCGTAGTCATTTGCTGCACGCGTTCTGTTGCGAAAGGGTGAATTATAAGGGTCGATGATAAATGTACATTTAAAAGGTTTCTCTGAAAAATATGGAATAATTTAACTGTTAAAAAAATAAACAATTATTAGAAAATTGATTGAGTTGAAATTATGCAGAAAAAAACCTCAAACGCAACAACTTTTTCAATTTATTTTTTTTTCCTCTTCAAAAAAAAAAAAAAATAATTCAACGTAAAGTAAATTATTTTCACATAGAGCTACATCATTTTTTCCCTTCCGTTCTGATCCAACAAACGATACTTGAGAAAAATATTCCAATTTTAGGGCTGTAATGTTTTTAAAATTACTTTTTATTAATAAATGATTTCTTAACCATAAAAGTACAGAGACTATTGAGAAAAACTCACTAGAAAGTATGAAGAAAGTAAAAGTAGTCGTAAAGTCTTTATTATCCGAAATAGGATGGAATAAAAAATCAATTGGACTTTGCATGGCACGAGAATAGACGTAATTGATCATGTAGAGGATTAAAATAGGCTTAAATAAGTATTATCAGTATGTAAGTGAAGAGAGAAAGAGAGAATTTCAACTCACGCGTGAGTAAGAATGCTCATGCTTTGATACATGATTCATGAGCCGGAAATTTCAGCCGAGCACGCACAATCGGCTTTCTTAGATGTTTGTTCGACTCTTGGGGATATCTGAGAAATGGTTGATTTGACGAGTTCGTGATAAGAATGATAAAAATTTTATTTCCATCAAAAAATGCACAAAGGAATGACAAAACACTGAAAGAGAAATTCTTTCCAGAGACAGATACCTTTCTTACGTCCTTTTGGGTAAATTATATTTAAATTATCATGTGAGATCATTCCCTTTTTACCTTGAAAATACATGCATTTCCTAACCTCCCAAAACTCAAACTTTTTTATCTCATTACGTTGACTCTATCAAAATTTTCAATTAAATCTATTTTGATATCACTTGAATAGAACAAAGTCTTTTCACTCGTATTTTAAAAAATTATCTAACTCTTTTTATTCAATTGGCTCAAGAATTATCAATGCCGACAAAAAATTAATTCCCTTCTTTCCCAAGATACAAAAAATGTCTGTTTCTCTAGAATTATCTTTCATTAAATAATGCTTTCATTCTAGACGACTTCGTCTTGGTTGTCTCAATATAACAAAAGCCAAGTAAGTCGAAAAAAAAAAAATGAGGAAGCGACGAAAGAGAATAGACAGACTCTTTTCCAATGAAGTAAACTTCGCTCTCACAGGGATAAAGGAAGTAGAAAGGACTCTACGGCTGCTAGTGACACTGAAGGGTAACTTCTACCCTCGCTACGTTTGCAAAACACTCTTAAAGGACAGAAAGACAAGACAGCAACGAAACTGAAGGCTATACAAAGACAAGAAAAAATGACAAAGACGTAGACAAAGGGAAGAATTGGTTCGCTAGTGGAAAAAGACGATTTTCCTTCAAGAGTCCGTTGGTTTTCAAGAATACATTCTTTTCATTTTTTTCATCTTACTCTGCTTGCTTTACACTCTCTTTCTCTCTGAACTCACTCAACTGTCTACAATCTCGGCGCCGTTACGTTTCGTCAACCACTTCAGTCACCAATATACCCTTCTTTATTTTATTCTACCCCTTTCTTCATGAAATGTTTATTTTTTATTTGGAATTTCTACTATCAAATGATTCCCTTGGTATTTGAAAGGGAATAAAAAATGGACGGTGATAAATTTTAGTTTTCCCAAACTCAGCATTTTTTTTTATTCTGTCATAAACAGTCGTCTGTCCTCGACTTTCTGGTTGGTTACTTTTTTCAATCCCTCCACGTCGACCTTTTTTTGTACTTTCATTTGTACGATCCTTTAGACTATCTATTTATCCATCAATCTGTCGAACCAATGTACCTCCAACCGTCAAGGGATTACCAAGAGATACACGACCGCGAATAACTGACCATCGGAAACCACAATGAGACCAACCCAGTCTATTTTTCGCCAACTTCAATTCGTTCTCTTCTTGTCTGACGTTTCTAACATTCACCCAAACATTTTTTCGAATTTATATCTCATTAATGAGGTCGTACAAGATGATAATGATGGTTTAGTAAGAAAATAGTCGAGATTGTCGTTAAATAAAATGTAACTTTTATTGTGTAAAAAAATCTAGACCAAAAATTAATTGAAGAGGGTAAATAATGACTCAATACTTGCAAACAGAATTTATTGTCTAATAAATTATTTAGGTAATAATTTTTCTTTTGTTAAGAAATCTTCTTTCAGTTATTGCTTTTTATTTCCACCCAAGAAATATGTTCAAATATTTATTTATAATAAATCAATTTTGTTCATTTATTATTTGTCTTGCAAATAATTACTATCAATAAAATTAATATTTATATTGATTTAAAATGTATTAAGATTGTATATACTTTAGTAGAAAATACAGCCTAGTTAGTCTTCGGACTGTCATTTTATTACACCAATTATATTTTATTACCTTGATTACATTTTATTATACTGATTTACATTCTGTTTATATATAAACTAGTGTACTACTAAAATTAAATTGGTGCTTCAGCAAAACTAATGCTATTATATTACAACTGTTATTAAATAAACAATTTATTCCTCTCGATAAAATATTCAAACACATTCAAACAAGTTGTTTTTGAGAAATCAATTTCCGATAGTTTTATGAAAAATAAAATTCTAGAAAGCTTATATTAAAAAATTAAACTATCTAAAAATATTAACTAATTTCGTTGGCGTATACTCTATTTTTTTCGAGGTTAATAGTTGAGAATACATAGCTTTTAGGGACTGAAAGTTGGTGACATATTTACTTACTTCGTATGCTGTATATCATCTACAGCATTTGTTCAGAAGTCATTAAAAAAGCATCTAATTCAAAAATCAGAAGCCAAATGGTCTAAATTTTTTCAGGGACTCGAAACTCGTGAAAAGTTAGGTAGACCATAGATCTTGAAGGTTCTGGTTCACAATAATTTAGTGCTGAGGTATGGTAACTGGTGTATCAGATCGATAACTTTGCTTTCTACAGTTTGTTCAAATAAATACTGTTTTCTATTAATTGCATGAAATATAATAAATACAGTCTTTAACAGAGACTAAACATATCTATTGTATTAACAATTGAATAGATCAATCAGTGTCATGTTGACGAAACAAGTGGTGATTTTGTTTCAATTCAACATAACTGAAACCTCTGCTTCAGATGAAAATCATTTTGATCTGATGATGAATTAAAAATAAATGGCAGATACCAATAATGTTAATTTTCATCTCTTTTTAATCGGTGAAGACCCAAGATAATGAACAATTACCCAAGATATTGAACAATTTTCAGAGTTCGGGAATGATGACTTGAATAAAATAAGTTTGACTTTATATAACTTTATATCATTCTGTTAGCTTCTATGAAATATGAAACATTTGAGAAATATTGCTTGATTTATTTTGACATTCACAGAAGATCTATGTATATCACATATAACTTTACATAAGTTTATTATATGTCATACAAATTCTTGGAATGTCGTATTATTCTTAGGAAAAGGCTTTGATGATGATTATATCATGTAAAATATATTTCATCATAAATAGATGAATATGTGATTTAGTTTCACAAAAACAAATAACTCAAGAAGTAGAATGAATTCAGGAGAGAAATTTATTTAGAAATGTTGTGAAAACTTTTTTAAAGAAATGTCAATAGATTAGAAAATTCGATGGATGAATTTATTTTTATCAATAGATAAATTGTATTGAATTAAAGAAGGAAATATTTGGCAAAGTTGAGCAGCAACAAATATATATTTTGGTTATTGAATTTTCTCTCAATATGAAAATGGCTTAGACTCGGTTTAATAAAATACAAAGAAATAGTGGAAAAAAAAGAAAGAAAAATATTTGGTTGAATGATAAGAAAACTGCTTGTGACATTTTGTATTGGATGAATAGTTTTACCTTGCGATCCTCTTTGGATTTCTCAATTTTTCAATATATTCTTTGTCCTAACTGATTTATTTATTCATCTTTTCTCTTCTTCGTACTTTTTTGCTCCTTCACAACTACATCATCGCACACTCCCTACACTTTTATTCTTCAATACTATTTTTTCCGCATCCCCTGCTACAGATTGTCAATTTCTCGCATGATCCTCTCCTTTTATCAAAGAAAAAGAGAGAATAATCGAACCGAAGTAAATAAAGTATACAGTCAAGAATTTTTAGTTAGTTAACAAAAAATTTTTTTTCCGGAAAAAAATAAATGTATATTTGTACTTTTTTTTTTTTTTATATAACTACAACTTTGCAGTGATTAATCAACCCCAAGGTTCACCACGAAGAATCTCTAAACCTTTGAGATTAATCTGCTTCCTCTATGGCAATCGATTCGGTCGCTCGTCTGGAATTTATTAGCGGGTTTTCGGATATCCACAAACCTCCTAGTTCACCCCTATGTCATGTATGAAACCCTCTAATCTCCCCCTAAATTATTCTCTATTCTCTATATTGCTTTAATCCTAATATATATAATGAATCCTATTAAACAATTAAATAATCTAGATCGAGTATAAATAGATTTGTTACATTTGTAAATATAAATTCATTTTATATCTCCTTTTTTTCATTTAAAAACTACATTTTTTCTCCATGTGAAATTGTAAAAATTATGAAAGAACATTTTCAAATTTGTTCAAAATTTCCCGAACTTTTTTAATAATCAATCATTTTGGGTAAATACACTGAGAAAAAAATTTCGTTAAATGAAAGAATTTTTTATTTAATCAATAAAAGAAACTTGGAGTATTCTCAAGATAATATTTTATTCAAACTAATAGTAGTGTTATCAAAAACACATTTTGTCAACTGTTTCAATGTTGCGACAAGTTTAAAAACAAATTTTCAAGGTTACGACAAGAATGAAAACAAATGACATTTTATTAATTTGATTAAATAAAATGATTTCAATCAAATATTTATAATTTCAAAGAAATATTTTATTGTGACTATTTGAAATTTCGATGTTAATGATCGAATGAAATCTTTTTTGTATGAAGTAAATTTTTTTCTCAGTGTAATAACTTTTTTTCCTTCTTAGAGATATTTTTAATTGACTTCTTCATAATAAATTTTGTCAAAGTGATGAAATTTATTCATTAATTTTATGATGAGATTGAGCCACATTAAATTTATGACTAAAAATATTTCACACACACTTATGATCTATAACATAAAAATATAGAATTTTAAAAGAATGGTTAAATTACTAATTAAATAATGAATTTTATTAAATTAGATGATAATATTTATGTCCTTTCAAGAAAAAATAATAAAAGTTTTTTTACAATTATCATTGCTTGTTTATTGACAAAAAAAATTAATTCAAGCAATGGTTCTATAATAATTTCTGCATCCATTTCAACTCGTAATTATACCATTTTTTAATATAATATATTATTTAATATAGCTGTATATTGTGAAAGTTTTTCTCTCATTCTTTTATTTCTCTTTAAATCATCTCGTTGTACAATTAGTGCACTTGACTACTCTTGATCCTCTTTCATGCAATCGATCCTCAATTGAAAGACTCAAGAGGACCGGTAAAAAAAAATATTCTTTTGGTAGAAAAAATCACGAGAAAATAGAAAAAAATGTACATAGAAATACGTGATGGTGAAAAGAAAAATCGAAACAGATACTCTTAACGTTCAAACACTTGAATGATAGCAATAGTTTGATGTCAAATCGTGTAGTCTTTTTTTAACCAATTTACACTTGATGTCTTGATGTTTTATAATAAATTTATCGGATTAAACGAATTAAAACTTCAAATAAATCAAAGATACACTTTTTTTTTATCATTGATCAATGATTATAACTAGTAGATATTGGTAATATATATTTTCAAAGTACCTTTATTGAAAGAAGTTTCTAATGAATATTCTTTTGTTGAATCAATGAACATCAAAGAAATAATCATAATGGAAAAATTGAATTTATTTGTTTATAGAAATTTCAATATTTGTAATTCAATTTATCCTGTCAAGAGCGTGTCATCTTTTTCATATTTTTTCCTCTGATGCAAAGAATTTCTGATTATTTATAATAAAGTTTTATTAAAGTTTGGGAAAGACGGATTGGGCGTGACATGATTTTACAGTGAGCAATTGCCTGAACAACGGCACGTTGTGCGTCTGCTGCTGGAGAATTTTGAATAATACATCAAAAGGCACAGCACGGATACGAAATTCGTGTGCATTCTGAAGATCTAGTCCTGCTTTAATGTAACTTTTGTCAAACAGAATGATATGAGTGGGAGCTAAATGAAGGGGAACAAAATATAACTATCAATTTCTTGAGATTCAATACATTCGTATGAATATTTAGATTTTTTATTCAGAACAAATAGATTTTAGCGTTTATTAAAATAAAAATATTTTCAGGATTCCAAATACTCATTAAAGTACTTCAAGTTTATCTCTTGAGAAAGTTTTAGAAAAATTATTTCTATTATTTTTTTTTTGTTTAAAATAAACTTGAGAAGAATAATTAATTAAGTTTTTTTAATGATTTAAAATTAATTAATAATGGTGGTTAGTAGAAGTTTTATGATTCTTAAAGTTGGAAAAATAATTTATTATTTAGAGTGTCTGGGAAATAAATGCACTGGTGATGTGTAATATTAAATTGTTTTAAAGAAAAAATGAAAAATGTGAAAATAAATTTATTTAACAAAGTAAATTTTTATAAACGAAAAATGGTTAAACTACTATTGGTAACTCTTTGATGATTTATTCAGTTACTTGACCATTATTTATAAATAGTATATGAAGACATGAAAAATAAATGAAAGACAAGAAACTTCACTTCTCTCCATTTTTAAATTTGTCTCTAAAATCACTTTGAAATAGAAAATATTCAAATAATATTGATCATGAGGTTTAAAAAACCGCAACATTTTTATTCACTAGAGAGATACAATTTTTCATCTTAAAATTTTAAATTTTCAAAAACCGATAAAAAATACAGATCAATTTTTATATTGGAATTTAATAATAAAAATCAAAAAGTAATTGATTGACCCGCAATTTCACCCGTTTCAATAAAGTTCCGATTGACATTCGAAGATAAAAACAGTAAACAAATATATAAAGGTTGATATCATTTGAAATGGTAAAAAGTTCAAAAGAATTTTTTCCATAGTGTTATATATATAAAAATCAAATGAAACATTTTACAAGTAGAGGTGGATAATAAATTCTTTAGCCTTGTTAAAAATAACTGATCGTTTTTGTCCTCTTTGGGTTTGGTTTTTTTTTCCTACCCTACACCAATCTTCACTACCCTTCTTCATCGTGAATTTATCACCGACAAGAAAATTCATTTCACTAATGGAGACGTTTATTATTTTCTAAATAATCATGTTCTTGTTTTGTCAATATTATTTTTCCATTTTCACAAGCATAAATTATCGTTCAATAAAAATATACCGAATAATATAAACAAAAATAAAGATGTATATGGAAATGAGTTGAATTATTGATTCTCCAACTAAAAATACATACATGAGAGAATTAGTAGCAGTATGGAAGCATGAGTAAGTGGTTAAAATGTAATTAGTAAATTTATTTCCGATGACTAAACTAGTGTAGTGTAGGTGGATATCATCTCCTTAACTTTAGAAATTCGAGAAGAAACGAGTGAGTGTCGAGATTAGGTCAGCCTATAAATACGAGGCGCCAGCCAACCTAGCAGTAGTGTTGAGTTGCTGCTTTGGACGGGTTAATAGCCTTGCGTAACATTGCCAGAGTGTGGTGTATTATATGAGATAGGAGCAGAGAAGAGAAGAAGAGGAATAGCTAGGAAGTGGTCAATGAAAATATGAAGTGTGGTAGGGAGATTCACGTTTTCAGTTAATCAATGAATTCAGTGAATAGCATCGGAATTCACAATTGGATTTATCATCTATACCCATGACTCTGTGCCGTATTATTCAGGTGCAGCTATGGATCCTATACATTTTGAGAGAGAAAAAGAAAAAACAAACTTATCGTTGATTCTTTCATTATTCTTATTTCTAGATACGTCGAAAAATTTAATTATAATTTGAAGGAAAAAAAAAGAACAGAACAAAGTTGATTACATATGTAAATAGATTGGTGAAGTAAAATGAAAAATTAAGCAAGAATTACATCAACTATTCTTGAAGTTTACTGAAAAAGCTTCTTAAACTGAATAATAAATTTTTCTGGTGCAACTTGCTTTTTATTTATTGATGGGATCTATGTTTATTCCTGGTTGTTAAGTGTCTATTATTCATCTCTTAATTCATTTATCCTATATTCTTTACTATTTTTAAATTTACTATTATTAGTTAATGATAAATATTTACCTATTTTCTATATAATATACAAAGTATTATCTCGTTATGTATAATACACAATTCTGAATAAAAGTTTCATCAGCATTTTTTTTAAAAAGAAAAAACAAAACAATTTTCAAAAATAATATATTTATATTATCTTTTATTACGCTAAAAATTCTATAAAAATTTTACAGGAAAATATGTATTTTATTAATGAAAACTCTTCAATAAAATTTTAGATATAATAATTTTTATAAAGCTTTTCATTTCCTCTTAACATATGTTACTGAATCGGCAAACGGTGCATTCGACATTGCTGTTATATAAAATAACAGAATAATCATAAAATATATATCCCTATATGTATGTACTCATTTTTTATTATTAAAAAAATTATGCAATTATTTTTCTCTCTCTGGAATAATGTAAACAAAAATTTAAATTATTTATTGTAATGTAACAGTACAAGATTTTTATTTTAAAAAATCATTTAAAAATAAAAAAGACAAAGGTAACAAGATTCGAATTAATAATGAAATTAGATTGTATTTGACAAATTTGTTGTCTGATCTTGTTAGGCGTATTTCCAGAATCGAGGTTAACCCGTCCGTTTGCACGTATAACGGACGCCAAATAAGATTGCAAGAGTTAAATTCAAGAGAAGGTGTCGGTTCGTGTTTGGAATTGTGTCTTACAGCTTTGAACTAAGTCTCACCTAAGTTGTTGATGGTCATGAAGAGAAGAGAAAGACGGAAGAGACTGAGTTGGTGAGTGAGAGAGAAGTTGTATCAAGTTTGACTCCCAGAAACCACCGTGACGTTCTTGTTGCTTCAGTTTCCTGTCACGGTTTCCTTAAGTCTTTCAAATCCTCTCAATACCATTGAAGCAGGTTGTGCTTCCGTGTTTCTACTCATTGGCCCCAACTTTCATCTTATTTCAACTTGTTTCGTCACTTACACCAAATTACTTTTGCAACATTCTATAAGCAATTAACAAAAGTAAGGTCGTTCATGCAAAAGGAAAATACTTTTATTGTAAATTACAGTGGTATTTCGTCGAAATTCATATCATTTGTCATTTTAACTACAATACAGATACGAGTTTATTCATCTATTCTTGAAATTAAATCTTAATTCAAAGTTAATCAAAAACAACTTTTGATATCATTAATTTTTTTATTTCAATCATACGTAATCAATAATATTGGAATATTTTCATCCTGTTATGCATAAACCTGTTATCATCTACACAATACACTGCAGGTTTATACATTAATGTATTATGGAATCCATTTGGTTGATGCAATCAATTTTTATTATCAATCAATGGATTAATTTTACATATTTAGGATAAATATTGAAAGAGAATACTTTTTCTAGTTTATTCTCAAAACTTAATCGAAATTGAATTTCTTGAATAATTAGATTTATTATAAATAATTAATTCAAGACGCTACCATATTAATTATTAACACGAGAGCATGGAGCAAAGTTTCAACCCTATTCTCTTTGATTATTAGTTCCAGAGGTAAATCTTCTTGTGCCTTGAAGTCATTATTTCTGCAAACATTCGTTGTCAGTTATAATTAATAGTAAAGTTCTTGATAAAATTTACGGATTTTTAATGCAAAAAAAATAAATTATAATGATCTTGAAAAGTCTAAGTATCTCAAGAGGTGTAAAGTATTTAAAAGCTTCACACAATAACAAAAACACTCAATATCTATAATTAATAATATTTAAATTATTTAGATGATTTTCATAATATAATTCAGAAAATATTAAAAGTTATTTATTAATTGAATATTATTCAAAATGTCGATCCCATTAAAATGTTGATATTATCGGTAAAATTAATTAACAATTGTATTTATTCATTCGTAATGCCAATGGTTAATTTTATTTCCATGTTTCCTCTCTCTTGGGTCGTAAAATGCGGAGTTTCCAAGCAATTGACGAAAATACGTTGGTACGCCGCAAATTCACGTGGGACAAAGCATATAAACACGTCAACTGTGACTCGACGTTACACATCGAAAGTTTGTAATTTTCTCGACAGTAAATAATTCGCTTTTGGATATACCATCAAATTAGGATACTTTAAATTAACACTCCAATGTATACTTTGAATTTAACAATATACTATTAATTATCAGCCATTAGATATAATTAATAGAATAAAAGCTTATCCAATATTGTAAGCAATCTTTATAATTTATTTCAATCAAATCTTTCAACATATTTACCTCTTGTTTACCACCATTTCTATCCATTAAACTCTAATGGCTCAATTTTTATATTTATTTATATCATCTTCAATCATTATTTTGATCTCAATATATCAAATACTATTCATTATCAAGTAAAAATTATTATCGATTAATATTTAGTAAGTAATTGATCATTGTAATAAATTGTCTAATTAAAATAAATATTCTTCTTTTATAATTTAATTCGAAAGTTATAAAATTCATCTTGAAGTTATTTCATCAAAAAATGTGTGTTTAAAAAATAATATTAATAACAATTAAAGGATTTAATGAACCAATTTAAGAAAGGAATTATGATCAATAATTAGCATACATTTTATAAACATAACATTTATGAATATAAATTTTGTTTACTCAGTAAATTATCCTTCAGATTTAAAATGAGAATAAATTTATTCAAATAACATTATGATAATTTTGAAAAAATCTAATTATAAATTCAAGAAGCAAATCTCGATTTTCCAACAATCCAGCGAACAATATATGGAGCGAATATTCATTTCTATAATTCGAATGAAATTGGTTGTATATGAAAATGTTCGTAATAGTAGTGGGGATTATGGAATGGAATATAGCTTAAGGATATCATTAGTGATTCTCCCTTTCGTGAGCACAACCCTCGTATCTCTCGACATTGGAAGCTATATGAGATAGTCGAATTAATGTGCCACCTTGAATTTATGGCCAATTAATGCACCTCTTCACTCATCTTCGTCCGTAAGGTTTTTAGCAACCTCATTGAAATTATTTCGCTAAAATAATTCACTGTACAAACAAATTATAAATGAAAAAAAATATCAACTCTTTGGGGATGAAAATGACCACATAATTACCATCTCCAAACCTAGCTTATTGTGTGCTTCAGAGCTTTTTACTCGTAGCCAAACCCAACTAAGTGAGTGTGAAAAGATAAAAATACAGCATTTGAATTTAAATCTCTATTTATTTTAAGATACTTTCAGTATTAAGAAATGAAAAAAATTAAAAAGAGGACTCTGAATTTTAATTATAGGATTTAAAAAGTAATATTTGAAATGCTTTACGAACTATTTGATATATTTGGTACAGCCATTACTTGAATTGAATCGATAAATTATTATTATGTATACTTATTTTTAAAGACATCATTGAAAAAACATTTTAATATTTTATTATAATAATTAACATGTTGGATTTATCGTTATAACACTTCAATATTTTTCATAAAACGTAAACCATTTCTACACTAAATTCCAATATTGAGGGCCTAAAATATTAAATCTATGGAAAAAAAAGCAATTTTTTTTGTTCATCTTTATTAATAAAACCAATATGAACGGAAGATAAAATATTTTATTAAAATTTCATTCTAGGTCGAACGCACAATTCAAGTTATTCTCTCTACCGTCTGGGTGAAAGATTGACTCCAGGAGCGACTCAATATGTGGAGACAGGTCGAATAGATGGCTTAGACACAGGTGGAGACAGTGCGAACATCTTGGATGTATTTGGAGGTCCTGAAATCCCTCAAGGAGAAGGAACAACTGTTAGTCGAGCATTTTTGGATGGTAATCATACTCTCGTTAGCATCATGGTTCGAATGAACCCTAGCCCTGATTGGTTTGTGGGAGTCAATTCATTTGACCTTTGCGTTGAGGGTAATTGGGTTGACACAGTTACTGTTGAGGTAAATTTATATGATTTTTCATTATCTTTACAAAGACAGATAACATTTATCTATTGATTTTTTGTTCTTCAAACACAGTTTTACATTTGAAAAAATTAAATTTTTTAGCTAGATCCATTGGATGGAGGTACAGACAACGGTTTTACGTTCACAGCAGCAAATTGGCCAACGAACCCCCAGGGGATTGTTTACAGAATAACATCACGATATCCAGCACACCCTGCTGGAAGTTTTTATTATCCGAATTTACCCCGATTGCCACCTATTGCCACCCTCACGTTCACAAAGGTCAGTATAATATAGAAAATTTAGTATTATATATTTTTTATATTGAAAAAATAGTTGCAGAGATTTTTTTTTATTTTTTTGAAAAATTCATGACCTTTTTTTGATTAGCAACTAAATATTTTATTTACAATAATTTTCATTGATTAACTAATTAGAATATTATATCATAAAATAATTTGTAAATAAGTTCTAAATTACCCAATCCTCTGATAGCGAAACTTTCAGTCTTTCTTTGAAAAAATATCATTTTAAATATAATAAATAATAGAATTGATTAAAAAAAAATAATGGTACAGAATGAAAGAGAAAAAAAGAATGAAAAAGTACTGAAATTGTTGATGTATTGAGTGAAGTGTGTATAGAAATTCAAGAATTTTACTTCTCTAGAGGAACAGATAGTCAGATTTCTCAGATGACTCAAAATCCAGTTTCCGTGTCGAATTACTTAGTCGCGACCCTCAGACACATTCTCATCCTCTCTTCATCCTTTTCCATCTCACACCATCTCCCTCATTCTCAACTTGATCCCTCATCTCTTCAGCATCGCTTCGTCACCTGCAACTAAATACAGTTTCTCTTTACTCATCCACCCCAAAACAACTACTACATACTTCTTGTTTTATTTCTCATCCATACAAAATTTACAGTACTATCTCTCAAGCTGTCAATATTTATTAACTTGAAACAGTCTGAAAATCAACTTGACTCAGCTGCAATGATCAAGTGTCAGAAAATCGTGATGACGTGCTAGAAACATCAGCAACATTTTAGAATCAACGGATAAATGTGATGTAAATTTTAGTTGTTACTGAAACTACTCAAAGCTCAACTTAATTATGCGTGGCACCAACTCCCAAAGGAATAGCCAGGTCACTGGAGAATGAGAGATAGAGAAAGAGAAACATAAAAGTGCTATAAAATGAAATAAATATTTCAGAGGTCACGATACATATGATTCGCCATTCACTTCATATTTTATCTCTAGATAAAATTGACAGTAATTTTATGGTTCCTCTGTATCGCAAAATTTCTGAATTACTTTTTATTTGTTTCACAAGAAAATTTAGAAAATTCTGGCAGATGAACTTGATTTTTAATTATTTTTTTTGAACTATAAATAACTTTCCAACGCGATTTCTAAATAGCTATCGATAAAAAAAATTATATACACATATACATTGATCATTGATCTGAATTACAACTTGGAAATTTAAAATGGGAAAACTTATTTTCTTATTAAATGATAACATACATAAAGTATAGGTACAAGCAATGCACTAAAGGTTAAAATTTATCAACAAGTTATAGATAATTTGAAATGTCAAATGTTTGTAGTGTAATAATTATCAAATACATCCCTCACAAATTCATAACTAGTCAATAATTCAATGATTTATTGTTATTAATTAAATGTTAAGTATTTTACTCTAATGACTGAAATAGATTATAGAAAAAGGAAATTAATTATATAAAAAAATATTGAACAGAGTCTAGCGCTCCTTCATCAATCAAACCTATAAAAAGTATAAATCATATGCATTCTATGAAAATATGCAACACACGTAGTCACGACATTGACAGTCAGTTGAAATAAATTAATTATTCTCTTGCATATTAGAGAAAATAGTTGATGGTGTTGTCTCTCACTCAACAGGCGTTGACTCATAGTCCTCCAATTGATCTTTGCTGGGCTTCTAGTGATATTTTGTAGCACGTGTTGCACTTTAAGATATTCCGGTGATAAAATGATAGAATATTTTTTTCTATTCATAGGATAAAATCTTTTTTATACCATCATATTTTGAAAGCTTATATCGAAAATTGAACTTCAAATCAAAATATTCAAGAATACTATACGTTACCTCCACAATATTCTGAATGCCTGGTAGCTTGATGACTTCCAATACAGTAATGATCATTTGTTTCATAGTCATTCGAGGCTCATACCCAGATGACTTAAAAATGGTTTATAGATGATTTTATGGCAATATTTTAATTCAGTTTGTTCCTTTCATTCTTAAACTTTATGATTGATATTCTAGAGTTGGTTAAAAAGTTAATGAATATTTTGAATTAAATACATATTTGCATTAGAAAAGGTTACTTTACTAAAAAGTTGAACAAAGAACATTCGGATTTCAACCCTTTTGTTGACTAGTGTGTTGATAGTGAGAATTTATCTTTCACAATTTCACAAAATATCTACATCATATTGAATATAACACATACATAAATAAATATTTGCCATGAATATGTACCTGGAATTGTACATAAGACTGCATCTAAGCTGCTTATTAGCTCTGGTAGTTGTTTGGAGTCGAGCAGATTTATTTAGTTTCGAGTGAATATTCTGAATTTAACTAGATAAATATCCAAGATTTTCATTCATATATAAATTGGTTATACGGATAAGCTTACTCGTAATCTATATCAAAGATTAAACTTTTGATCTCATTTTTTGTTATCATATCAACTATGACATGTATTACTATTAAAAAATAAATTATTTAAAGTTGAATTAGTAGAGACGAAGATTAAACAGTTTATTATTTTAGTGAAAATTGGCAAGTACTCTTCTGAATGAATATATTATGTGATTGAAGATGTCATTAATTTCAAACTCTATTAAATAATTAATGACCATTTAGAGGTAAACTATTGTATGGGTATTAATAGGTTTAGTTTCTCTAATGATATCAATTATTGAAATACTTTAAATAACTCGATAAAACATAAATTATATGAATTTCAAATTACTTACACTTAGATAAATGGATAATTATTAGCACAACTTGATATAAAATAGAAGATTACATTTATGAGATTATTTTTAGAATTATTATAAAATATGAACATAAAAAATAAAAGTCATTTACTTATTTTAATTATATATTACAAAAAGTGATATCAGTAAGTTTATTGGTGAATTTTTTTATAAATTAAGAAATAAAGATACTAGATAATAGGGAATCTTTTGAGTCCAGAAATTTCAGTATTTTATTAATGAAAGAAAAGTTCAAACGTTTTGCTATAAGATATCATTCTGAACCTACTAAAACAATGTGTTTGAAGTTTTTTGTGTCTCAATTCTTTTTTGCAATAAAAAGGTCACTTCAATCAAAATTCTGAAGAATCTTTTCTCGAAAATAATATTTAGTTATAATCTATACAACTTAGGCTACAGTAATTAATAAAGATTTGTGTTACCTTTATTGAAGAATTAAATAAAAAAATATCGATTCTTTTTTCAATGTTCTTCTTAATGACCAGCAATTATTGCTAGTAAATAGGTAGAAAACCAGTCGAGCACTAAGAGAGTTAATACGACCATCACACATAAATGGTCACATGCTCGATACAAGCCTATTAGATGAGGTGAAGATCCGATTATCCACGATTATCGATTTCGCTAGTCTACCATGTGTTCTTTTACCTTTGATACAAACCTATCACCTACCTCTTGGAAGGTTTTTTTTCTTTATCTTCTACTTGTCGGAAGGTAGGAGGGTCGCGTGCCTTATCGATTGCTTCTGAGCGTCTACCTATCGTTTTCTTCAACAATTCTTGACTTTACTTATTGCAGTAATACTTCTTAAGCTATATAAAAATCGACTGAAATATCAATCTTAAAAAATCTAGAATTTATTTTATTTGTTAAATACCAGACTTCCATGCATTTTTTTCTTTTACCTTTTGAGTCTCTATGAAAATATTCTGAACGAGAATTGATTGAAGTATGAAGCAAGTGAATTAAAATATCATGTTAATTTGGTGAAGATAATTGATAGTTTTTCAGAAAAATTATTCAGTTTACATATTGATTTTTCCCTTGTGTTAGGACATATGAATTAAGAGAAAGTGATAGATTGATGTAAAGGTTAAAAAGTGAGATAGTAACTGATATCCTGGGGCTCACTGTTAACGTTGAATTACTATCGCTGGAACAGATAAACGCAGTCTGACGCGCAAAACGACCGGAGGGCCTGTGCAGATTAGCAAGATTAGGCTCGTGAACAATAACGACCTCCCCACATGCTCATGTTCATGCTTGAATCCTCCATTTCCTCCCTTCCCTCTATCGTATCAACGTCAACGCTGAAGATAAGATTCCAAATGGTTTTCCAAAGATTAATATTATCTACTGATTAATCCTGCATTTCCATACCATTTACTGATTAAACCATTATAGCATATTGAACTTTAACTTCCAAGCCTAAGTTCAATAGTTGTGAATATTGATACCTTTTTCTTCATTTATCAGTAGGCAAAGCAAAACTTGAGTATTCTATTATTCTAAGAAAAAAACCCTGGAAACCTTTCTGAATTATCAGCTAAATAAAGTCTGGACGAATTGGTTAAGTATATAAGACAATATTCAAATCCTTCAAGACTCGTGAAGTACTTTTATCTTAAGAATAATAGGAAAAGTAAAAGCGATTAAAGAGGATATGCTGTTCATTTTATACCAATCAAATTATTCAATAAACTTAATTAGCAGCATCAATATCTGAATACTACTTTCTGTTCTTTTATTAAAAACTTGACGTTAAAAACGAAGGCAATTAGAAGAGTCATTTATTAATATACAGTTATAAAATATCAATAGGAAGTTCATCTAAAAAAAAATTGATGATTAATTTTAACATTTTTTATCATTATGAACACATTTACTCTCTTCAAAACATGGAGTAACAAAAATTCTTGAGCTTTAAAAAACTGACCTACAATTTTGTTAAATTGTACACGAATTAATAGTACTAATTAATCTATGGATAAATAACTCACAGTTGGTAAAAATTCCAATTATTTAGTGTCCTAAAGTTATTTGAAGATTTCATGTAAATGTTTCATATCATCTATCATTTCAATTTACTTTTATCTTTTCATATTGGAAACTTTTTATTTTACTATTCAAAACATCAATATTCATCTTTAGTAGCTTTCAGGCAACGAATAGCTTTCTCTCTCTCTCCAATTATACCAGAACACTTAGGAGTTGATTAAGTGGCATTTAATGGATCTAGAGGATAAGGGGAAGGATAAAGGAGATAGAAGTAGGATGGGAGGACAAGCAAGGGGGTAAATAACGATCGATTGATCCCAACAACGTCTATATGTCCATGGAAACGTCGAATGTCCATGAGAATTACATTCGATCTGCATAACTCTCTGGTTACCTCACTCTATGCTCGTCCTTACACTCGATTGTCTCGTTCCAAAGTGGGTGGAGTGACAAGGCTAGACTCCTTCATAGCAAAAGAACAAGAGCTACCGACATCGTTTAATTAAGTCCAATCTTTAATTAACACATCACACTATCTTGTTTCTTAATTGCATCAACGATTCTCTATAAGAGTTCCATTTTATATCAATAAAAACCAAAATTAAGGCCTACTTTTGACATGTGGGAAAATAAAATTCTCTTTCAAATACACTACAAAAAATGAACATAATTATTTATATGATAAGTTAGTTTTTTTTATAATAATGATTGAAGAATAAATAAGAATAGACATGATTGATAATAAAAGGTGAAAAAAGCTTTGGACTTGATAATTTATCCAAATGAAGTAATTGTGTGTCAAGAGACGTTCATTCCAGTTTTAAATAAGTGTTTTATTTCTTTATGTTCATCTAAAAAAATCTCATAGTTCTGTAATTACTCAGTATGTATTTATTCACGAAAGTACGAATTTCGTTTGACTCATAAAAATATGTCATCTTTTAATCTTAAAACAACGAAAGAAGATAAAGAAAAATGTGCTATTGTTAAAGACAACGAAATGTTTTGTTATTATCAAATGCTATCTTTTGTTTAAAACTATTTTTCCACAAAAAAAAATCTTTTTAACAAGTATAATGAAGTTTTCTGTGGCTTTCATACTATATTAAATGAAATGCTTTTTACTTGACGTATAAGTTGAACTTTAATTATAAAGTTAATTAATTGACACTTCTGTAAAACCTCTTAATAATTTTACTATCATCAACTTTTTTTTTATATAGAAAAAAATTTATGAAATATTATTAAATTGCTGTGCATTTCATGCTTTTATTATTAAATGCAAAAATTTACATTTTTTTTCAATTTAATTTTCATCCAATTATGTGATTAATTATTCACCGGTTGATTCTTAATTCATTACATCTCCACTTGTTCCAATTAAATTCATCAATAAAATTTCAATCACTTCCTTTAAAAATTTAATAAGCCACTAAACTTTTTCAACAAAATAGAACTTATTTATTTATTTAACATTAAATGATAAGTTTGAAAAATAATTTATGAGCTTTTCATAAATGAATATGTCAATAGTGATGGAAAAACGTTGAAAAATATATATTTTAGTCGCATCAAATTCTTCTAAGATCTTGAAGTAATAAGAGAAATTGCATGTTTTACGTCAGGTTCGATGCTTAAAGTTGTGATTTTATGTTGTAGTTAAGAGAGTATACATTAACGGAAACCTATCATGAAGATGAAGTAGAAATGGAGTTTGTAAGCAGCGAGAAGTTTCCATCCTACAGTCCTACCCCACGGGGAATAGATCCAAACCGAGACTTGAACGAAGCAATCGCCGAAGAGCGAAGGGAAATGGACACTCAGAGATACAGGTAATCCCTTTATCCGGATCTTACCCAAATCCACTCCAATCTTCTTCATCCCTAAATTTTTTTTTATTTTTCACTTCAAATTATTGGAATTCTATTTAAATGGAAGCCAAAAATTACAATTCGGTCGAATGATTTAGATATTCCATCAAGCATTTTTAATTCAATGCTTTTGAATAATAGTGATTTATAGTAAGTAACAAAATAGATACGGAAAGTTCACAGCTAAAATTTCTATAGAATTATAAAGCTAATAAAAAACTAATTACTTCATTCGGTTTGATGCTTTTTGTTAATTCTTGATTCAATTAACAAAGAATTTAATTTTCATTCAATTAAGACCTATGAATTGTATACATTTTTAATTAAAATAAATTCTCATGTAAAATTGTTTTCAATTAACTCAATATAATGGGAAATTTCATTTTCAATAAACACAAATAAAATACTAAACTTTTTTAATAATAGGAACCTTCAAAATGGAACTTACTATTGCTTCGCTATATTGCTTTATTATTTTTTAAAAACATTACAATCCATCGATTAATAATAAAATATATTCACATTATTTTTGATTAGCTTGGAAACTCAATTATATAAAAAAGTTTGAAACCATCATTTTGTTTGTTTAATATTTAATATTTTGAAATAAATTATTTTTTATTATTTGTAGAATTGGTTTTAGCATTTAAAATCAATTAAGTATTTCAATACTTATTTCCGATGGAAACCTATTTTGTCATGATCAAGAAATTCTTCTTTCAAATGATTAATCAAATCTTATAAAAGTAACGGATTTATTATTAAACATTTCCTGATGAAATATTTCTTTCAAAGAATAACTCCAACAGAATACTCCTACATTGTAATCATTTTAATAAAACTTTAGTAAAAAATCCTTGGTGAAGAGTCAGCACTTCCGTTTTGTTCTTATTTATTGAAAAAGTTATTGGATTCCGATGGAATGGAATAAAAATAAAACATCATTTTTTCACAGGTATTGGACAACTGGAAGTTCTCAAGCTGGAATAACAGACGAGCCTCGAGACAACAAAGCAGCGATAATAGACAGCATAGCTTCATCCTACAGTTTCAGTCTGGCGCGTCCACGTTTTCCAATGACACCAACGCCCTTGTCACGTTTGGCAAAAAGCCAGGGGAATAAATCGAGACAGGAGATATCGTACAAGAATGCAGATGCTCTTATGGAGGCTCAGAAGGCTCAAATTTATCAAGATATTCAACGAAGAATCGCTAACGTCACTACTAGTGGGTTAAATAATCGATTTAGAGGAGGAAACTCATCAATTGAGAATACCAAAGAACATCACAGGTTACGAATGAAACACCATCGACTTCAGAGTAAAGGAAAACGATTTCGAGGGCGTAAGTCACTGATATACAATTCAGTCATGATAAGAAAGAAAAAATATAATGAATTATTGGAATAATTTCTTTATTAAATTCATGATGAATAATTATTTAGCTATAATAATTGTTATACAGTAATTTTCATTCTATAGGATGAAATTTTCAATATAAATATAAATATAAATAATAATTTATTCAAAAATTAATTATTTGTATAAAATAATGTATGAAAATATAACACTGATTAGTTGGAGATTACAATGGAGAAAAAATTCCATTTACTATCATGAATGCCATCATATCGCACGTGAAACTCAATTAAAAGTTTTTAAATACTTAATATAGTCTGTATCATTTTCATGTCTATACAATTAAAAAAGATCGTATAAATTCATTTTTCATTTTACTTATTTTTCTTGATTGTATCTATATTTGACTTTCTTCATTTATGCTATGTCAGCTTTTGAATTATCTAATCGTTTCACTTCCTCTCCTAGATATCAAAGACCTCCATTAAAAACCATTTCAATTTACCCTTCTAGTACTACATCATTGATACTACTATTGAACAAAATAAAAAATACTCACGCTAGCAGTTTTTTATTTAACCCTCATAATGCAATGAAAAGTCCAATAGCCATATTTTCTGCGTGACCGATCAAAAAGTTTTTCAAACCCTTTTTGCTTTTCCTCTCTTTTTATTCTCTTTTTTATATATCCTTCCAAGCATGAGTAATATGTAAAAAAAATAAAATTATTTCATCATTCTCACATATTTGATTAAAATTAAGCTATTGTTTTTATTATTTACATTTTTACAATTGTTTATTTTTTTTGTTTTCCTAATTAAAATTGAAACATAAAAGAACTTTAGACTCGAAGTCAAATTGTTTATATTGTTTGGATTATTATTAATTGTCATTTTTGAAAGATAATTTTTGGAATATAACAATATGTTACTTTATTTACATTAGTTGTTGTTTAGCGACCGTAATTAATTGTTGTAATTTTGCGCAGGGATTCCAAGAGACTGTAAAGTAGGTGATTGGGGAGCATGGAGTGCATGCAGTCGCAGCTGTGGCGTTGGTGAAACTCAGAGGACACGAAAGGTGTTGGTGAGACCAAGACGTGGCGGATCAATTTGTCCTCCCCTTAAAGAAACTAAATGGTGTGGAAGTGTCAGTCCTTGTCCTGATAATAGTGTTAAACCCATTGTCGATGTATTTTCTTGGTAAATTTCATTTTTAAACCGAAACAAAAGGAAAAGTTTATTTTAAATATGTTAACCATTGACATACATTTTTCCGCAATTCGCTTAATTTATTATTGGAGATGAAATTTTCATAATAAAATGAAACCTAAACTAATTTTGATAAAAAAAAAAAATAAACAAAAATGACAATCTAGATGAATATGTATTTTTAATTTATTCTTAAAATAACTTGCTTTTAAACTTTAATTCATATTTTTGCAATATAAAATGCTTCAAGAGCTTTTGTACTGATTAAGTATCGTAAATCTATCGAATAAAAATACCATTTTTACAAACCAAAAAAGAATAAATATCATGAGGTATTTGTTAAGTAAATGTATTATATATTCTTAGCTAATAAATATAGATTTAAAAAACTATCAATTAATTAATTAACTAATAATAATTAATAAGATATAGTTAACGACTAATTGTAATTTTGAATTAATAATTAAATTGAATGATACATTTTACCAACAGTAAAAAGTGTACAATTCTTATAATAAATATTGTCAATGTAAAAGATTAATTTTTTTCACGAAAAAAAAAAATTATAAAAATTACTCGCAAATATTATATTCTGTACAAGTGAGCATTCTAGTTTTTAAGAATTCTAGTGACTAGTTTTTAGTTATAAAATGAATAAAAATATATGTAGTAATGTTCATCATATAAGTTTATATTACATAATAAAATCAACTTTAAAACACATATTTTTTATTCTTTTAACTTTTTTTTTTTGCCAAGATATCGCTAGTTTGAATACTCATGAGAGTTGTAGTTGTATGTGAAAAGTAATTGAGACTGTTAGAAGAGGAATTAATTGCGCCTCGAGGGAAGAACACACCCCAGAATACAATGGTACAGGAAAAGCTCTTATCGTGCGACATTACCCTCGGATAAAAGTTACCCTCTACGAATCGTGCACTCTTAATGCTCGACATAAAAGCCAAGAATATTTGTAAATTCTTTCATGTTATTATTATTTATTTATTCTCAGTTATGTAATAAATACAACACGACTTTTAACTAAGATTTATGGTGATTTTGTGAAAAGTAATTATATATCAAATATTTTACTTTTTTATTATAATTATAAATAAATAATAAATCTGAAAAGAAATATAAGAATTCATTTTTTTTTATGAATACTTTATATTTTTGTCATACTAAATCTGAACTATTTATGTTATCCGGTATAGTTATAACATGTGAATCTAATTTATATTACAATTTTCTAGTTATAGTCAAACCACCGAAAGAGTACTGGTAGAGGGAAGTCCTCTTTCTGGTGCTAGGATTAGCTTAGGTTCAAGCATAACAGCGTAACCACTCTTTCGGTAATATTACATCTTTGCGGTAGCATAAGTTCAGTGAGATCATTAAATTTATGAATTTTATTTTTAATCCAATATTAGTGTAAAAAAAAATTTTTCCTTTATTTTTAATAACATTTATAAATTTTTAAAGAATATTAGCTTTGAACTTATCCGGTGATTTACGTACTAGCTAAAAACGTCAGCTAGTAAGTGTACATAGAGTTTCTGAAAGTTCAATATAATGCTTCATAATACGCTAATATTTGTTAGAGTTATTTTTATTTTATCGATATTCTGTTAAAATATATTATCCCAAATAAATTATCTATTATTACCATTAATTAATTATTTAATATTTATTACAAGGTATTGTTAAATCTTTGCTGGTCCAAATTATTATCCATTAAATGCGAATAAAACCCAAGTTTCAATAAAGTACCAGAAGGAAAAAAAGCTTGTAGTTTAACATAAATAAATTTTGATGAACAATAAATTATAAATCAATCGTTGTAATTACTATGACACTGGTGATTGATGTACTTTTTATTATTTTGTTAAATGAAAATTTGGACTACTTGAAACCCATTTATAACTTACATAGAAAAATTCATTATGAAGACATCAATCTTATTTGGAGTGTACGAAATTAGCTTTATATTTTTGAAATTAAAACGTCAATCTTGTCAGTAATCAGACAAGAATATGTCCGTGACTGCAGTATCCGGCTTTTTGTCTTAGGAACCTAGAAGGAACAAGAAGACCATCGGATATTGTTTCGATCAAATGTAAACCATCTAGATGGCAGCATTACCCACCATCAGTTTGGATCAACAAAGAGCAACATCAAAGAGTGGAGCAAAAAAAAAACATCCACCAACCTCTCGTTGCATTCTACATACTGGATATTCGTTTCGAGTTTCGTGTCCAAAAGTCGTCCTCTATAAAGCCACTATGTTTTCGCAGATTGTGTAATATTAAAATGACATCTATTTTACGCTATTTAATAGAATTCTCTATATCATCATTACTATTGTTTCATAATATTTTTCAAAAAATTAACATTCATCAATCATTAATTAATTAATTATAAAACAAATTTTTATTTCAACGTTTCAGAAAGGCAAGAGAAAAATTGATGAAATGGAACATCTTTAAAATATGTAATTTACAAGTTTATTAGTATTTACGAAAAAAAAATAAAAACTTGATAAATAAAACTATTAAATTTGCAATAAAGTCTATGATAAAATAAAATATATATATTTGCTATTTATAATTTTTATACACAATTGTTGAAACTTTTGTCACTGAAATACATCATAATATTTTTTTTCAATCACTAAATGATTTTTTACTTATTAAAATTAAATATTCAACGCTTCATTGAACTTGAAATATTTATAATTTATTAACTGTTTGATAATTTTTTTTTAATCTTATTTTATGTTGTGTATTGATCTTTGTAGCTCATTTATGATTTTTTGGCCATTGCGAAATAGAACTTGTTATTTTGGTCTTCATAATTCTCAGATTCGATTAGGCGCACAGGAATGTAAAGAGTAAAAATCATTATCATGAAGTAACTGATGCTCTGATACTCTCCCAATCAAACAAGACATGAGTTCTCGAAAATTATGCAACACTCAAGATTAAATTTTGCCCGAACTGAATTAATAAAATATCCTAATTTATTTTTGAAAATAGTATTTATTGGTAACAATAAATAATCGTTTTAAATCAACTTGAAAACGATTTTTTCAAATCAACAGATAAGTTTCATCACGAAAACACATAAAAATGACAATAAATAACCAATTTTATCATTCAAAATTGTTTAATCATTTTTATTGCAAAATAGCCAACTGCTACTTTCTGACTGATATGTGTTCATAAAAAGATCTATATAAACAATAAGAATATTAATAACAGAAGCTTCAAGAACGGTATTGTGTAAAAGAAAATAAGTATAAGGTATAAAGTTGTTAAATAAAATAAGGAATGAGAAAAATACTGTAAGAAAATATCATTTAATTCTGTTCGCAGGTGAAATAATTTATATAATATGGATCGAAATAAAATGGGTACCTGGTTATTATCAACATTTCTTATGACATTTTTGTTAAGTGAAGTCCAAGCAGACGTGGCTATTTCAATGCCAAACACCAATGATATCACATCAATAACGAAATTTACTTCATACATCCAATATATCATGGATAATACTTACAAGCTGGATGACTCATGGCAAAGTTCTTCAACTAGAAATTTTGATTTATCTAAAATATACAGTGATATGAGGAACTTATTATTTAAATCAGAAGCAATAATAGAAAAGCCATTTGATGATTATTTACAAATATTTTTGGAAAAATTCACCAAATACCATTTAGACAACAGCTCATTAATTGAAACTACTTCCAATGCTCTTCATAAATTAAAATACAGATTTCAAGTTGTTAATAATTTTATAAAAGGTCTCTTAAATACGTATGGTAAATTAAATAATGTTACTTACTGGTGTACATTTGCCAATAATGCTTGGCAATTTTTGTCACAATTATTACCAGTTTCTCTAAATGATTTATTTTTCGATATTACTTCATCCATTGCTGATCAATTACAGGTAAATATTTATTATTAAAAAGAAATTCGATCATATAATAGTAGTAATTAATGCAAAATAAAATATATTTGTTTGTTTATTCATTTATTTAGGAATATAATTCACAAAAACACATTTGCAATTCGCAAATATCTCTTCAACGAGAAGTGTATTTATTTATTAAAATATTAATGGAAAAGCATGTACAAGAATATATTTTGTCTACCTATACATGGGCTTTAAAATATAAATGTTCAGACTGTAAGTTAGTTTCTGTACAATTATTATTCATTTGAAAAATTATTAAAATTGTAATAATAATTGATTTTTAGCAAACATTAAGCAAATATTGTGGAAAAATATAAATACAAAAATTAAACGGAAATTTCTAAAAGATTTTCAAAAATGTATAGAAACAAGTAGTAATATTTTAAATAAGCTACCACGAGATATCTATCAGTGTCAATTCAAAGAATATGTAAGAGGTACAGATTATAATAATTAATTTTATTGGTATTTATAACAATTTTTAGCTACAATGAATTTAACGTATTTAATTTTTCTGCTTTAGATTTTACATATTTAGAGCTCGAAAGAATGCAACAAATGTTTATTGCTAATGAATATGATTTAAATAAAGATGACACATGTAGTTACAATTGCAAATTTCCTAATAAGTCTCTTGTTTCCAATTACCAAAATGATGATACTCAATGTGAAGAAATCCTAGATTGTAAAATTCTTTCCTCGAAATTAGAAGTCTGTGCACTGGTAATTTCTACTACTTTTAGATTTTTTTTCGTTGATTTGAAATTATTATATTCCTTTCTATAAAAGATTTTATTCCAATCAGCATCATCAACCTAGACGTTTAGAATGGTTCCAAGATGGAGAAGGAATATACGGAAGTAATAACATTTCAGTATGTTCTGGAGAAAAGAAAAAATTGCACACCTCATCATGGTTTTTCTATAAGTGTGATTATTGCATATGTACCTGTAAAGGACAAAAATCTTCAAAGGATAACAATTTAATCACTAATACAATTAGCTTTAGGGATCAAACATCTGATATCAACAATAATATGTACGTTAAATTTTTAAATTATATTTTTGTTTAAATAATATGTGTATACTAATGTTATTATTTATCTTTATTAGGGTCGTGGTAGGTATGAAATTTGTACATCAAAATAATATGATTCACGTACAAATTAAGGAAGGCAAAATACTACCCCGAGGAAAAATAGATAAGCGTACACTAGCTTGGAAAGCTGTGGAAAATATTATGTATGATAATCAAGGGAATGAACCCATGATACTTCAGGATAATAATCTTAATACTTCGTTAATTAATGGCACCGACTATGGTTATCTAAGTAGTATTGACTTGAACGATATAATTGCACCAAAGAATTATCTAGTGACAGGAGTTCGATTCAAGTATGTACCTAATTGGCACACAATACAAGAAAATGCTAGTGATAAGCCAGTTGAATTACAAATTCAAGTAACACCTTACGATTATTATTATGGTATATTATCACATTTGGAACAAACACGTTGGATTTCTCCATCTGAATTGATGGAGAATAATATTGATGGAAAATCACAACTAATTTCAAAAAAACCTATCACTCGGTATGAATATTTTTTTTCCAAGTATGCAATTAAACATATCCAGATAGATGTTGTTGATAATTTTAAATTATTGATTTTTATAGGCAAGAATTGGTACTTGATGAACCTGATATTCCAATAAAGTCTTTAAACAATGAATTAGATTCTGAACACTATCAGTTTATTAAATTTAGAGCCTCAGATATGAAAAAAGATGCTGGTCAATCGACAGTTCCCTTTTTTGATGGACAACCAGTAGAAGGAAAACCAGCATGTCCACTTTCTGGAGTTGGAGTATTTCACAAAGGAATGAAAGGATATGGAGGATTTATCTCTTTAAGAATTCATGATATAAATTTATCTGATTACATGAATTATAGTTCAAATAACATCAAAAATTAAACAATATTTCTACTTTTTTATGTCTTGTATTGCAAACATTCGGTCAGATGTATTACGAATTTCATGCTTGGTGTTATAATTAATCGAATTTCTTGTTCACATTTATTGATTGAATAATAGAAATTTTATGAAATTGTGAATTATAAGTAAATGATTATTTAAACATGTTCGGATACACCAAAGGTACTGGGTATGATTTTTACTAGCAGAAGCAATATATATGATAAAATTGATGAAATAATGATATATTAGCATAACTTGATTTTTTGCTAATAACTCAGGATCTATAAGGCCTATATTGAAAATAAGCATATCAATTAATTTGTAAGAACGAGATCTATTTATTGCACTAGGACAAATTATAATTGGAGCATTATTTTTGCTAAAATTAAAGCAAGTTCCCGTTTTACCCCATTTTAAGTGTGAAATAATTGATTTTTGATATGTTTGACCCGATTCCGCATTTCTACCCATCAAGACGAAGAGAATGAGTGGTCAAACTTGAAAATCGGACAACTTTGATTTTTCGACCCCAAAAAATGGCAAGTGGTACCCCTTTCCATTTTTTTCAGCCAAAAAATAAAGGTTCTCCGATTTTGATGATTGAGGGCTCATTCTCTTCGTCTTGATGCGCAGAAGTGCGGAATCGGGGCACAGCTCAAAAAAATACACTTTAACACCCTTAAAAGGGGGTAAGACTGGATACACATTAAAAATTATCATCCCCTTAACTTTAAACCCTTATAACTCATGAACGGACAGTCCAATAACCATTTTTAGGGACGTTTTAGAAACTTTAGAATTTAAGCTAATAATGTGTATACATAAAAGATACTTGAAAATTTTTTTTCACCCTTAAAATCGCTAAAATATTAAAAAAAATCATATTTTTTTGGGAGTTTGCTAACTATTTTGGCAATTTTAAGGGTGCAATAAATTTTATTGAGGTTCTTTATGGATATAGATCTTTAGCTTAGATTCTGTAGTTTCTAAACATCTCTTAAAAATCATTATTCGATGACTTTTATGAGAGTTATAGAGGTCTAAAGTTGAAGTAAGGGTCAAAAATTATCTACTCTTGGACTTTACATCTTCATAACTCGTGAAAAAATTATCAGACGATGATTTTTAAGAGATGTTTAGAAACTACAGAATCTAAGCTAAAGATCTATATCCATAAAGAACCTCAATAAAATTTATTGCACCCTTAAAATTGCCAAAATAGTTAGCAAACTCCCAAAAAAATATGATTTTTTTTAATATTTTAGCGATTTTAAGGGTGAAAAAAAATTTTCAAGTATCTTTTATGTATACACATTATTAGCTTAAATTCTAAAGTTTCTAAAACGTCCCTAAAAATGGTTATTGGACTGTCCGTTCATGAGTTATAAGGGTTTAAAGTTAAGGGGATGATAATTTTTAATGTGTATCCAGTCTTACCCCCTTTTAAGGGTGTTAAAGTGTATTTTTTTGAGCTGTGCCCCGATTCCGCACTTCTGCGCATCAAGACGAAGAGAATGAGCCCTCAATCATCAAAATCGGAGAACCTTTATTTTTTGGCTGAAAAAAATGGAAAGGGGTACCACTTGCCATTTTTTGGGGTCGAAAAATCAAAGTTGTCCGATTTTCAAGTTTGACCACTCATTCTCTTCGTCTTGATGGGTAGAAATGCGGAATCGGGTCAAACATATCAAAAATCAATTATTTCACACTTAAAATGGGGTAAAACGGGAACTTGCTTTAATTTTAGCAAAAATAATGCTCCAATTATAATTTGTCCTAGTGCAATAAATAGATCTCGTTCTTACAAATTAATTGATATGCTTATTTTCAATATAGGCCTTATAGATCCTGAGTTATTAGCAAAAAATCAAGTTATGCTAATGTATCATTATTTCATCAATTTTATCATATATATTGCTTCTGCTAGTAGAAATCGTTCCAAGTACCTTTAGCGTAGAGAGGTAAAATTAAAAAAAAAAAAATTTTGGTCTCCATAGTACCACAAGGGGAACGTCAGGGAACTCACTCCCTAAGGAACATTCGGGGAACCGTCGGAGAACAAATTTTTTTATACAGATAATCATAATAGGACAAATAATAAAATAACTGTACATGTAGGTTTATTTCTCATTACATTTATTCATATTTCCTTATAGCATAAACCGGATCAATTTAAAAGTGTACATCATAAAAAAGTACAAATATTTACAAAATACTGCTTTGATGAATAACTGCGGTCGAACTTTTCTGTATTTTATTTCTTTTTTATTACAAATGTTACCTAAAAGTGTATTTTTAACTTCGGTTTATTTTTTTCTTTATTTTTTTTTATCGTCGTACAAATGACTAGATCTTGAAATGAATCTTTGAATATTTTAATAGACGATAAATATGACAATAGTGAATAGCATGAAAGAGTGATAAATTCACGGAAATTCCAGAAAAATTATTCATTTCATATAATAGGAATGTTTTAATTATGATATTTCATTAGCAAATATGTATGTAATTATAAATGATAATTTTTGCTTAAATTCTCATAGTATACTGTGTGTTTGAATCATTCTTATAATTAATTGATGATATTGATGGATATACAGCTGAAAATATATGATGCGAA
The DNA here is from genome assembly GCF_013357705.1 of Chelonus insularis. Classification (NCBI taxonomy): domain Eukaryota; kingdom Metazoa; phylum Arthropoda; class Insecta; order Hymenoptera; family Braconidae; genus Chelonus; species Chelonus insularis. The sequence continues at coordinate 1,048,772 of NW_023276522.1, forward strand.
CACGTATGCGTACATTATTTATTTGTTGATAAATATTATTACTGAGTAATCTAAAATGGAGCATGATATATTGTATTATTTAATTACGATTAATGTATAAGGAGTTGAAGAACAATTTTATTTTCTATTCTTCTATCTCCTTTGGCAGCCGATCGATGAAGGTGCATTTATTATAATCCATGCACTGTATTTCCAATCGTATAACTTGTAGTACTAAGCTCTGTAATTATTGCAAAATTTGTGTATGATAATACATGATTAATTTTTATGTCGTAGAGCATTTCTTGAGATATATATGTACAATTACAGTTTCATATTAGACTATACAATTTATATTATTGTTGTATAACCTTGTTATTGTTACGTTATAATGATATATTTTATTTTTTAAAATAAGTGCTAATTATCAACCTACATTTCTTTAATTGATTAAAAAATTCTTTGCTTTACATAAAAATTCACTATTATTATTTTTTTTTTTTTCCGCTACTATCAAATATTACGTTATTGATAATTAATATTATTATTAATAATAATCTTAATTTTATTTTACTTAATTCATCTCACTTTAAATTATAACATTATTAATAATAGTAGAGTTAATTATAATTAATAATTAGTTCTTGCTTGAGTTATTTCATTATTTTATAAACAATATGTTTGATAGCAGTGAAAGTTTTACAGTAAAATACATAAAAAATTTATTGGCAGTTTGGAAGATCGGTTATTATTCGATGTCAACATAAAAATCACAACTGATTGATAGTCATTTTTCTCGATTAAAAACGTATCAAATGTATAAATGTAATAATTATCAGTATATACAAATATTTTTGTTTATATATGTCACAAAAATGAATCACTCTTAGTCTTTCTGTCTTTAAATGTATGAATTATTTATTCATTTGCTACTTGGATTAATAATTGGTTGAGTCATAACGTCAGTAATAAAAGTCATTGCTACAATAAAAAATTAGTACCCTATGGAATAAAAGTAGACCATACTTTCGTCGTTTAGGCATATTTTACTGGACTGCGTAATATATATTTATTTTGATGTTTAATTTTATTACACTATGAGTATTATTGATTATTTCGATGTAAATTTTACCTATCTTATACTAAGCCTTAATACGTGAGTTTTGCTACCGTTTAATTTTAGTAGTGAAAAAGAATTTATTGCTGATTTAGCAACTTTCCTAGGCCATCATACTACTTCAGCGATAATTATAAAAATCAATCTAAATAAATATCATTTTTTAAAATTCAGAAATTTAATTATCCAATAAAAAAATGTATGTATTAATATATTTATATGTATATATAATATTATATAAGTCTCTAAAAATGTGTATAAATTTACGAGGACAGTATTGATTAATATTTTTATATACGAAAGCAAAGTCACGTACAAATCTAACTATTATAAGTAATCTTAGGTCGATTTTCACGCTGATGCGGAAAATTATCTAGCATTATATAATGGACAGAGGCAGTGTCAATTAGCCGTTCGGACCTTTTAGGTCAATAATATAACATTCTATTACATACTCATTACTTACACATAAACGCATGCCAAAATTCATTCTCACACCAACTATCCTAAGAATTCGATGCTCATGTCTACAGACAACTATCAACTACAATTTCTCCTATCTTAGACACAACTTCATCAAATGTTGGTCTTTCTCTCGGATCTTTAGACCAACATTTTTCTTGAAGCTCCTGAAGTGCTGGTGGAGCAGCTTTATGTGCTTTCCAAACTAAACCATGACTCTTAAGTTGTGTCAGTACGGTATCATCATTAAGTTTGATAAAAGGTAATTCTCCTTGATGGAAAATTTCCCAAAGTAGGCAAGAGAATGAATAAACATCACTTTTAGTAGAGTACTCATCTTCGTAAACAGCTTCATACGGTAGCCATCGAAGAGGAATCACTTGATTACGATACTTTGCATACTCTTGTTGATAAGGTTCCTTTGACATACAGGTCATAGAAATTTTCAAACTAAGATTACTACTGATCAAACAATTCCGAGCAGCGATATCTTTATGTACGAAACGGTTATCTGCAATATGTTTAAGTCCGCGTGCTGCTTGATTAGCTAATGCTAAAATTTGAGCAACTGTCAGTTGAGGTGCACGTGGTTTAGCATCAGGATTCGGATTAACAGCTTCATCTTTCTTTTTAGAAGCTAATAAAAATTGTTTGAGATCACCCCAGTCAGTGTATTCAATAATCATATAGTCTGGTTCAACTTCTCGACATAAACCAATTAATTTGGCAACATTTTCATGATTTAATTTATGAAGAAGGTCCAAATGTCTTTTGAATTCTTGAAGAGCAGTTTCATCTTTAGTATTCAAAAGACTTTTAACCATAACTATTTGCTCTTTTTCTCCATCTGCTTGATATTTAGTTGAGAAAACTTCACCAAATTCACCGCGCCCGAGTGGTTTTAATTCCTTTAGATTCGTTCGGGATACTGCTAATTTGTCATAGCTACTTTTTGATTTCTTGGAGTGATTACTGCTCTGACTTTGCGCAGTTTCAGCACCATCACTACGATGAGAATCACGATTCTCTTTTTTTTTCTCTCCATTTTGTTTGTGATTCATTTCCTTCAATTCGGTTTGCTCTTCGTGAATATCCCCATTCTCCAGTTTTTCTATAAATAAAAGTTGAAATGGGAGAAATTAATTTCTCTAGGGTAAATTAACTGAGTCAGTAACTAATTTGCACTTGACATGCTCCGTATTATTTTTATTCACTAAACGTCTGGTATATTGAAACTAAAATAGTTTATATTTGCTTGACTACGTTACTTCTACAGTTTAACTCTAACAAACTGAGAATAAAATTTATTCAAAGTTTTATTAAATAAAATAATATAAATACGTATGATACATATATTATAAATGGTATTAATTTTTTTTTTAATTATATAACATGTAATAATAGTAATTACCTTCTCCATGTTCCTGTAGGTACTGTTGTTTCCTACGTCTTCGACGATATCTGCAATATACCATCAATCCTACAACAAGAACCATGTAAGCAGCAGCTACACTCAGAGTTATCGTTACTGTTTTAGTCATCATTGATCCATCATAATTTTCAACATCTAAATCCGAACGATATCCATCTCCAGCTAAATAAAGATATATCATTTATTTGTCATTCTTAAAAACATTTTCAAACATCAATATTTTTGTAACTTACGTTTCACATTTAATTGAACTTCGACTCTCTTCAATCCCCCACTATTTCCAGCTGTGCATCCATATTTACCTTCATCACTAAGATAAGCTTCTTTTATGTATAAACTTCCATTTGCTAAAACTTGTAATCTCGGATCATCGAGATTATCTAAGCTGGAGTCTTTATCCCAATGAATCTGAGGTGTTGGATCGCCTTCAGCAGTGCAATGAAGCATTATAGGGTAGCCTTCAATAGCTTCAGTAACATTCTGTGGCAACTGAGTGAACTTTGGAGCAACTGAAAAATTACATTTATTTGTTAAATAATGTATACAAAATCGTTAATGAAAATTTATATTACGCAGTTTATAGACTCATTTAAAATGTTAATAAAGGATTGTATAAAATTGATTAAAAGTAAATGTCATACAGTGAATAAAGAAAATTAAAAATAAACAACAAGTGAGTTTTATATTTACTCAAACCATGAGCTATTATTTATCATTATCGCTGTAACACAAACAATAACTTAACATCTCAAATTAAAAACAATACATTATATCTATAAACAACGTTATTCATTTTTTATCGTATTCAAAATATCACTACGTACATTAATACATTCAATAAACCTTCAAAAATTCCAAATTTATTGTTCAATGAGTTAAAAAGTTTATTACTTACTCACAACTTCAATGTTGATAGTGTGATTAATTGACCCTTGAGAATTTGATGCAATGCATATATAACGACCCTTGTCACCTTCAACCACACCATTGAAGTGTAAAGTTCCATTGATGTCTTGCACGTGTTCTGGAAACTTTTCTCCTTGTCCCTCTTTCATCCACCTTACAGTTGGATTCGTAGCTCCTTGAGCTTTACAGTATACCTTTGTCGTAGAATTAAGTTCAAGCCTTTTATCAACAGGAGGCGGTGAAAACTTCAGTTTTTCACGGATTGAGAGAGTAGCAGGATCAGATTTCAACACTGGGAACCCCTTGGTAATAATCTCACAAGCATAGCTGCCTTTATCAGAGAGATAAGTGGATTTAAAGTGAAGAGAAACATTTCCATGACGATTCGTTATTCTATGTCTAGTAGGACCGCCACTTTCCTTGAGCAGCTCACCATCCTTTAACCATTGAACGCTTGTCACGGGAGCTTCCATACCAGCATACGAGCATGTTAATGTCACAGGATCACCTTCCATCACTGTCACTGACTCTGGTGAACTTATTAGACGTGATGGAGTAGATACAATTACTTGAACGACTATTTCACTGGTCCCAGCAAGATTTTCAGCAACACATGAATAATTTCCAGCATCCTCATCAATTCGAGCTTTAGTTATGACTAATGTATTATCTTGAACTCTTACAGATCCAGAATCACTGATTATATGGCCTCGAGGATTTCGCCAAAAAACTGTCGGCGATGGTGAGCCTGCTGGCTCCAAACAACTTATTTGTAATTCTTGGTCTTCTCCCACCACAGCTAATTGGTCTGGCAATAAAGGCTCAAAAGAAACGTCAGAAAGGTTGTGTAAATCTAGAAATCAAAAATTATGTGTTAAATATTGAATATACCAAACTATTTTTAAAAATTATTCTCAATATAGTTAATGATAAAAATTCATTTTATGATTCATTTGCTAATATAAATTTCATCAAAATACAGCATTAATAAAGTAATTAACTAACTTGTAGGTTGAGTTAATAAATTGGAAAGTTCATGTTTCTATCATATTACTTTAATATTTTGGGTGTGCCAACACGTGCGAAAACATGATTCATTCTAACATTATTTTTAATTTATGTAAGAAAAATTTTATTATTATTATTATCAGACAACAAAACTTTATATTAAATTGAAGTAAATAGATGAAATACTTTATGCTTAAATTAATAATTAATTTAAAGATAAATTCATGAGATTAGAGTAATATTGTATTGGACAGTTTTCCTATAATGATAGTTCATAATGACAACTGACAGATTCCAATGAATATTTGATTAGTAGCTAATTGAATTGCTTTTGATCAAGAACTGATTTGCTAAAGCTGTCATTATAAATTTACATGATGATAATGATATTTTGGGTATTTACTATTTTAATTTTTACATAATTACAAATTTTCCATGTTTGTTTTTTAAAAAAGTATTTTCATTAAATATATAAATATAAAAATTATTTATATCAAAGAATAAAATAATTGTAATTGATTTTGATGTTACGACTGCCCTCTTTCGTACTGATTTCATTATTTTAGATCCCTTCGATTTTTTATAATCATATTCATTAATATTTTGCCTTCTAGTTTATTGATGCGTTAAAACTCAATCATGAATAACTTAGTTTTTTGAATACTTTGATGAAATTACATTAGTGATAAAACTGATGAGATTTTTAATATTGTAGGATTTTTAAAGTTTATTATATCTTAAAACTACCCTGAACTTACATGCTATCTGTAGTTCAGCTGTATAAATTTGTTCGGAATCGTCTTTAATGCCGTGACAAGCATAAACACCCTGATCTCGATGTTCAGCAGAGCGGATAAACAGTGTACCATTTTCCAGAATGACTCTTTCCTCATCATCATCACCAAGTGGACCGATTTCTTTGAAGTACCACTCTGTAGAATCTGCATTTTCATACATGCAATGCATGTAAACTGGTTCACCACGTTTTACAATAATGTTTTGTGGTACAACTTTTATAGTTGCTGTCTCATTCGAAGGAATTATTAAAGGAAAACTCTCTTTCATTGGTGACGAACCAGCTTCATTCCTCGCTAGACATGAGTAAACGCCATTGTCTTCAGCACTTGCATTTGGAATATGGAGTTTCTTTTTATTTTTCACCTTGATTCGTTCATTTGTTATCAGACTCTTGGTGTTCCTGCAAAATTCATAAATCAGTAAATATACTATCAATGTATATGCATTTATTGAAAGCAAATTTAAAATTAATAACGCATTATTTAAAATCATTGTTCGATAAAGTAATAGAATTCAATTTGAATTTGAAAATTTCACTTGAATATTTTCAATAAAAATTCATAGTGCGAATGTTGGACTTTTTGTATGGTAATATTTGATAACTGCAGTCTATAAATGTCCAATATTCCTGATATATTCAAAAATATAGAGGAAATACGAAGGTACATTGAATATAACGAGAGTAGTTTCAGATATGTATTGTCATGTTTTTGGAATATTTTGATCAAATAACTATCATCCATCAATTGATATTTGTCAATCGTGCATTAATATGCAAATATTGCAAATAAAATATTTAAAAATTGTCTTTTTCAATAAAAATAATAAGTTCATTAAATGAACAAATCAAAGTTTTGAGAAAATAATTTATCAAAGCAATATTTAATATTAAAGCTTGTTAATTAGATTTTTAAAAGCTATACAATATAATATCTGTTCAATAAATCAATCTAAGCTGTGTAATGCACTCATGTAATAGTAATTAAACATAATAACAATGTTAACATCTACTCTCAATGTATATTTACGTACATACACTAATTATTTATACATTCTAATGTACTTACTTGAACCACTCGTATTTCATTTCTCCAGACCCATCAACGTGGCAGCGTAATTCAACATTTGCACCAGCCCTTACTGGAGTTGGAGACTTGGGTGAATCCAGAACAACTCTTGAGTCACTTATCCCTTAAAAAAGCCAAAAAAAGTTATAAGTTTTTTTATATAACAACTTCTACATATATATATGTATACATATATGGATTTATTATTGAAGTTAACTTTTATATTTTTAACGATCTGAAATCGAGATGAAATTGAATGGAGAATCTCAATTAAATGTCGGACTTTTGTCGACAGAATTAATCGAATCGGGCAGACAAGAAAAACGTCAAGTAGTGAGTAAAAAAGTTGAGAAGAAGAAAAGACAAAGAAGTCGTGAGATAATGTGAATACACTGGTTTATATCTATATATTTTAAGGAAGAATCGATGCATCGTTTTTAGTCGGATGAAATTCTCTATTTGCCCTTGCTTGTATACTTTTCTTTTTGAGTACTCCTTTTGTATTGATAGTTAAACCACATGACTGTATAAAACCAATTGTATTTTACAGACAATAATATACATAGAATGAAGTGAAGAAGAATAAATTGAAAAAAAATTACATTTATACATTTAACAATAAAAATCAAACACAACTCGAAAATATGACTCATTTTAATGCTTTCCAATATATAGAATAAACGTATCTGATTTTGTATGTGAAATAAAAAAAATGATTTTCATCAAAAAAAAAAAAGCATACAAAGTTTGTTAAAAAATGTTTCAATTCATCATTGATACTTCGATGAGAGATAAAAAAAAGAGCTTTTGATAATCCAGTGGTTTGAATTGATTTTTTTCCAAGAGTCATGAATTTTTTTAATTGAAATTTAAATATTAAGAGTTTATTCGGTCGATAACGTTTTATAAATAAAGCTGGAAAAAAAATCTATTACATTCCTATTGGAAACTAATTTCGAAGGTTTGAAGAACTCGATTCAAGAGCCATTGCGTCCTTTTAAAAGATCTCTTTTATATGAAGAATAATTGAAATAATAAAAAAAAAAAATACTGGAAGAAATATTTTTATGATTTTTTGTTAAGTATTGAATTATTTTCATATTTTTAAGATTTAAGAGGATTTAAAAAAAATTAAAAATATATATAAATATATATATATATATTGGATTAAAATAAATTTTTGATGTAATATTCATCAATAATAATGTAGTCAACTATAGACTAACCCGTTTGTAATTGTCAGTAGACATCCTTTGAGAGTAAATGAATACATTTGCATTAATGCAACTATATAAACTATTTACTTGATATCGTTTCAATTTATCATGCTGTGATTGATTACTCTGATCAAATCAATATACATTTTAACGTCTGAAAAATGGAGGAGTTATTTAAATTTTCCAAATATATTATTTACATTTCTTTTCTCATTTTTTCAAGTACAAAAACCTTTAAAGTTCAAAGAAATTTATTTTAAAAAAAAAAATTTCACAAACTACTTCAACTATTTTAGTAGTAAAATTTTATTTTTATCTTTTTGTCAAATGGAATTTAATATCATAAAATAGCAGTATGAAGTGCTATTAAAAAAATATTCTTTAAAATTCGAAATATGAATTAATGATTTCATTAATATAATAAAAAATAAAAAAAAAAAAAAACGCAGTAAAAAATAAGACCATGGCTTCTTTAAATGCATTTGCAATCGTCAGATTTTCTCCGAGTCTCGATCAGTGAGATTTTCACCCGGATACTCGAGTCACTCATTGCGCTCTTTTTCTTTCTCTCTTGATCCTAAATTCTCCATTTCTTTTCAGCTCTTCAATACTCGGAAAGCCGTGTTTAAACGCACAAACGAAGCGAAAGATCAAAGATTCCGCCACACGACCAGAGGCTAGAGGGCTCAACATTTATTATTATCATTTGCCTAACTCTCTTTTTACTATTTTTTCCATCTTTACCCAACGAATTTGCAAGGGATTAACTTTTACTGTAAATAAACGACTAAACGCCGGTCTGGAGTCTCATACGATATTGATAAATAAATAAATTTTAACATTTGTTCGTTTATACTTGCCATATGTTTCGCTGTTTCATCTTTTCTCTTATGATTCATTTCATAATTTTCTTTGTTAATATGATTGTCAATTAAAAATAAATTTACACATCAAATGAAAATTTTCATTACTCATAAATTGCGTGCTAATAATAAAAGCTTTGCATAAATTAATAAACAACTATTCTTTGTTTTAAAATGATTTTTTCAAAAATATATCATTAATTTTTATACAACTGTTTATGTTATATTTGTTTTTATTTATTAGAAAAATTATTTTTTCAATCCTCTATCAATAGTCTTGAAATAAAACTATTGGAAATTTGATTGAGAGAAAATGAGAACTTGAATGATTTTTCAAGGATATTAATATTCCACCATAAATCAACATAGCAAAAGCGCCTTATTATCATTATCGAAAGTAATAAGAAGTTATTCAATTATTTTATAGAGAAAGAAGTTGTAATGAAGTTCAAATAAAAATTTTATACTTCTCAATATCAGAGTTTACTAAGATAAATATACAAATAAGTTTCTTTAATTTACCTCAAGTACTTAACAAAACAAATAATGACAACATTTATCTTATATTATAATTTAATTAATGAAAATATTTTTATATAAATTAATAAAATAAATATTAAATAAGAAAATTCTTAGAATAATTAGTACTTTTTATTATAGTTATTACCCTTTTGAGAAAAATACCAACAAAAGATGACAAATAATACAGCTACTTAAAGCTCACAGGAAAATTAAAATTTATATTCCTTTATATTTTTTTTTTTCCATTTTTCATTGTTAAATACTTATTCAACTACAATTCTATACTCTTTGTTTTTACTTTTGTCATTTAATTCATTGTTGTTTGTTGTACTCAAGTGAATACGAGTGCCAGAATGATGAAATATCTACTTTTTACTGTATATAAATAAGTTGTTCAAACAAATTTGTTATTATTCTTAACAAGATTAATAATTTTTTTTTTATTTATTTATGCAACTGTGAAATGAAGTTTATAATTTATTTCACATAGCAATCAACCCTTTGGAAATAAAGAGCTTAATAGCTTAAAAATGATCATGTCACCATAATAACGATTGAAAAATATCGTGGAGTAATGAAAAAAAAATTTTTCTATTCAAATGAATTCTTGTAAATTGAATTTCGGTTATTACGAGTTATAGATAAATAATAACGTTGATCTCATTATACTCTCAATATAAATAAATAAAAAATAGTTGGATGAAATTAAATGAAAATAAATAATTCTTTTACAATAAATTGATATGTTTAAATGTAAATGAAATGATTCGATGAATTTTCTGCCAAGATTGAACTTGAATCGTTGGAATATCGGAAGATTATAATGAGAAACAATCACAATGAACATTTCATTAAGCAAATGAAAATTTAAAAGTATAAAATCGCATGGCGAAGTTAATGGTTGTTTCAGAGTATCTACATTAGACTGTCGACTCTAGAAGCATGAAAAATGATGGTGGAAAAAGTCATCTACCTGTGACGAAGTAATGAGAATCATGCTTCTCACGATTCTGACAACGATAACCCGTACAACAAGTGAGAAAGATGTAAGTCTTTTTTTCTCTCTTATTCCACTCGACGTCTCGACGGGTCGTGAGTATCCTGATAAGAGGTATAGTAGGGGAAGTCTACGCAAGCTGTTAGAGCCTATATAGAGTTTCGTGACTACTTGGGAGTTTACGTGCGTGTCATATTACATATAAAATGTATATATGTGCGGCATACATATAGATGTTTATGTGTAATATATAAAAATAACTATACACATGGAGGGTTGTACTTTTATGAAGCTAGGTGAGAGTGTGAAGAAGCAAAAGTACAACTTTAGCTCTACTAGCTTCAACGTATATTGTGGGTTTCCGTTCCTATTGCCAATGAAAAAGATCGGTTCCAAGGGAAACGAGAGATGCCGGCTGTTGGGGTGCAGCCTAGCTCTCTCGTCGAGGGTTGCACGGCGCGTTGCCATGGGGATGAACTGAGTGGGGCGGATAAGAAAGAGAGAGAACGTGCTTCGGTCGATGCCAGCACACCATAAACTTTTATAGCCCTCTACTCCAAACTTCAGGCTAGACATGGACGTATGTTCGTTGCTTTTCCAATGCCCACAAGAGCTTCTGAAAATATTTTAACTATATTTTTTTTCACCAACTTCTGAAATTGTATTATAAAGTTCATCAATACACTCAGTTATGAATTAGAATATAAATGAATCAATTCATCTTTGGCTCCTTTTTTATTTTTTATCAAAAAGCCGGTAAAGATGAACATTGAAATAATCGAGAGAAATTTTTTAATTGGTTTTAACAGGTGATCAATTTTTAATTGGTTTAACGATTTTTTTGTGAGCTAAAGTAAAAGCAATTTTAACAAAAATTTATGAGATTATGAATATGGATTTTTTTATTGTTTAAACAACTTTTATTTTACATAATTTAAAAATTGAATTAATTTATTAATTATCTAAACTCACATGAAATAAATACAAAAGATTTTTATTCACATTGATATAACTTTATTAGAAAATATGATTGTGCTACAGTATGAAGCAGATTGCCGAATTGTCCCACAAATATCAGTGATTTGAAATATATAATTAATTACATTGAATTAGTAAGAATGCATCAATTAAATTGATAGCTTTGGTGAGTTAACCAGAAGAAATATTGATTTTTGATAAATTTATTATACATTCTACCGCACTGAAATATATGCGGTTTATGAATCATTAATAAAATATTTGTCAAATACAAATTGAAAGTCGATTATCATGATAAACTCCGAAGAAAAGATGAGGTAAATTTAATTGAGATTTTCTTGAAAGTAAACCGATGAAATATTTTCAGCGGTGGCCAATAATGTGATTGATACATAATTGAATTTTATAGTCAGATTAAAAAAATGAAGATAAAATATTTTTGACGAATTTCAAATAAAATTATTTTTCCATTACATTGAATTTTAACAACGTTAATCGTTTATCCAAATTATCTAATTAAGCAAATAATTTTGCAGAATTATCCTTTGTTAGCATTTAATTCATTAACGAATGAAATAAATAAATATAATTCCTCTATAAAACCATGGCCGACTAATTAATAATCTATTTGCTATTACTTGAAGCAAAAAAAAATTATTTTGTATTGAAGCGTAAAAAAGTAATAAAAACAAGTACACTGATGTACCGTAAGTCATCTTTTTAGTTCCACCCTTTTTACCATGCAGTTGTTTCATGTAGATTTGTGAATATATGTTTACTGGTTTTCGTCTACCTCTCTATTTTATTATGATGAATGCATAATAATGTAATGTAAATTGTGGTTAAAGAGTAAAGAAGTGCAAAAAATGTTTTTTTTTGTGACGGGGTTGAAATAATTAAAATATATTGAAAAAGTAGGAATAAAATTTCTACAATGTTGGAACGAAATATTTGAATTAACGAGCATTTCCAATTAAAATAATTGCAATTTTAATGGCCATCAATGTAAAATTTAGAGAAGCTAAACTTTATTAAATAGAAGATTAAATCATTTTCTCGTCACCGAGTTATCATTATAATCATTAAATTTTAAAATAAAAGTCATTGCGAATATTTTTCTCGTATTTGATTGTGGAGATGTACAGAATTTTTATATCTAGACGCCGCTCTTTTGACGCAGTCGTCAAACGATGATCAATATCATATCACGTTTATTATACCTACAAATATTTATAAAACGAGATAAAAAATGTCAATGCTTACATTCAGCTCTACATCACTGATAAATATTTGTTGGGTCTTGTGAATAATATAAGAGCGTAAAAATAGTTTATTTGTGTTTAGTACTTGAATAATAGATTATCTCAAGCGAATCAGAAAAAAAAATTCAGTCAAATATTTGCAATTAATTGTAGTCAATAAAACTACTTTACATAACAAAAAAAAAACTTCGTAACATAATATTGAAAAATATTCGGAAAAAAACCTGTAATGTTGTTTAGATATATTTTAAGTAGAAAAGGTCGAGATGTGGGAAGACATTTTTTCATTGAATTACTAAACAACAGAAATAATTTTTGTTTGAATATAATAATGTAACTGATTTTTTTATTTTAAATAATTAAAAATTCAAAAACAAAATTTTTTTATGCACTATTGAAAATTATTATGAATTAATTTTACCAGTTTTAATGTTAAGTAATTGATAATGTGCATGTCATGTGTTTGATTAAAATTGCAATTACGATTAATTAAAAATTATAATATACAAGATACTATGAAGTGTCTGAGTTCTGCGGAAACTACTTTACGCAAGCATGTTATTCTGATATTAAGTATACACAATGTATCCGTTTGTTTGAAATACACTTATCGTCAATAATTAAATAAACACTGCGGTGAGTCAATATCGCGACGATCGATTGATTTGTCTTCACAATTAGTAACTCGACTCCTTCTTGAAGCCATTGATAAAGTGTATTTCACATGCCGTAATGTATAAATTAATTTTTTATACTCATACAATATATAATACCCTAAATACTGTGCGCAGTCAAGTTCATGCTTGTGCTATAATTTAATTAATTTTTTTTCAGCTTTCTCAAGTAATAGAAAATGCACCAAAATGTGCTGAATTTCGGATAAGTAAATAATTCAAGTAGACGGCTTCTTAGTACTATTTCAAGAGTTTTTATGCTGACACTTAAAATAAAATTTTATTAAAAAAATCATAATAATAAAAAAAAGAATGAAGCTTTTAAATAAATACTTAATTACAAAAATACAAATAAATTTTTTCTAATGATTCTAATTAAATAAAATAAACAACTATATGGATAATGATTAAATCTAATCTGGTCTTATGGAAGTGGTAGGGTATATTCACTAATTCACTTTAAGAGAGTATGGCAGTAATATTGTAACTAGAGGGTAGTAATGAGGTAGTAACATGGAAAACGTAATCAGGCCCATATATGGCCATATTCTATTGCTACTCAAGCAATAATTCCAAATGAAGTCAGCTCACATGAGAGTACTTATAATTCAGCATATAAATTTTCAATCGACTATACATTTACCAATTTATTTTAGAAATTTACTGAGAGATAATTAAATTAAAGAATGTTTCAATTGAAGTTATATTATTAAGTTAACGTTTTTTTTTTCTTTTTAATTCAATAAATATTTCGTGGTTTCAGAATGTTTAATCACTTTGTGAAAATTGCAATGCAACTATTACATTTAATTTGTATAATCACGACAGCAATTTAATTTCGTTAATTGCAACGTTCTTTTGACCATCAATGATGATGGCTATCGTTGCTTCAATTAAATCAGATAGTCATATATAATTGTCTGAAAGACAATGTCTGGATACATTAGGATTATGAAAAGGACCTTTAATTTCTATATTGATTTCCACAGGAAATTATTTTGTTTTTATAATTCAAAAAAATGCTCATAATTTTATAGAAATAACATTAAATAAATATTTTATCAAAACTAATTCTAAGGAATACAAATATATTGTTGTTATATATTGCTTCTATAATTCTATTATCTAATCTATGAAGAGTTTTTCTTTTCCCCAACCATGTTATCTGGACTTTTATTTGAACTCAAGTAATTAGTTTTCATGTACTAAATTACTTTCTCCACAATTTTTGTATCGTTCTGCATTCTTCTCACGTTCAATATAGTTCTATTATTGATATTATCTAATGTCTAATGATACTCTTCACTGATTAAACAATTTTAATAAGAAATGAAAGAATAAACATTCTTATAAAAATATAAATTATTGGAAAATGGGTTACTTAATAATATTTTAGAATTAATATTTCACAAATATCTAGTAGGACTCTAAAATTTATTTATCATCCCAAACAGATTTTTTTATTGGTATTGAGATTTTTCCTAAGATATTTCCTCAAGTCCTAACATCTCTAGATCACTCGTCAAACTTTCAGTAGAATAATTTTTCTTAATTTAATAAATATTTTAACATAGATAATCATTCCATATGTAAATAAAAATTTCAAAAAAAGACAAAAGAATCAGTGTAATTGTCAAGTGTAAAAGTAGTTGCTACAAATTTTGAACATAATTAAAACAGAAAAGGAAATGCATTTATTCTTAATGAGTACGGCCTTTATTCAAAGTAATCCACAAGATTAAAGACATTTCTTCGAAAGTGAGTAAGCATCAGCATTTTGTCGCCTGCTTTGTGATACTCTGCAATACTTCACTTTCCACCCCGTTGATAATAACATCTTCGCACGAATTTTATTATATCAATAACAATTAGATTGAGATCAAAAGAATAAAAGATTTCTGAAGTTTACTTGGTAGTATTATCGGCATGTTTAAATTCTACTATGAATATTTATAAATACACCATCAGTTTCATGCGACAACTTTATTAATGCTTCGCCCAAGTAAAGTACTGTTTTTAAGTAAATTATTTTAAGTGGTCTTCTAACTTTGATTGTAGAATTATTACTATTACAATCTATTTTTTGTCAGTATTTTTATTAATATTCAAACTAATTATGATGTATGCAAATAAATTAATATTCTTTATAACAAATAGAAATTAATGAATAAAAATTCGATGAACATAAAAATTTAAAAAGATTTTATTTAAAGTACATTATTTTATAGAAATAATAGTAATATAGAAATAGTCATAATTATTTGAACGAACAGTTAGTACTTTTTGACAAATGAATAAGAGGGATGTTCCATTTCATGGATAAAGAGATCCTAAAACTTTCATGAATATTGAGATAACTCCACAGTGAATGTCTCTCTACTTTGATACATGTGAGTTATCTCAATATGTGTGAATCTACAATGCATATATAGTTGAGTGCATTTTTCCCTCCGATGAATGAATTTAAAATAGAAATTTTTTAGTCATTAATTTTTAATTCAACAGATCGATAAACTCTTTTTAAATTTCACTTATAATTTTTTTTTTTTTTTTTCAATCATTCATATTCATTTTCTCAATAATCAGAATTCACATTGTTTCAAATAATGAAATAAAATCGTCACAAAGTTTAATGAAAATATTTATTAAATGATTTTATGAAAATTAAATCTTCACTGACATTTTCTGAAGAACTTGGAAATCCAAGAAAAAAAAAAATTTCCAGATAAATAATTCATCAACCACCATCAACTCTACTCATATTCATGCACTGACAAAACTCCTAGCATGATCATTTATTAAAGCTGAATATGAATCACTTAAATCAATTATGACTCCATTAAATCAAAAAGAAATTTGAAAAAGGTGTAAACACGAACATGTAATATTTCTACACTCAGCTTAACAATGACAAAGACAATAATAATACCATAAAAGTTTTTTTGTTTTGAAGTAAATCAGAGTCAGACTATAAACATACAAGAGATAATTGTTGTCTTGCTTTCATATGGAATCTCGATGGTAAATCAAGATACTCATTTGTAGTCGAGACTGGCGACTTGAAATCTTGCTACTGCAAGAGAAGGAGGGGATACAATTTTAATTATTCGGTACATATAGGGGGCACCCGAGGTACACAGAATTGTACGTATACGTGAGGATATGAAGCCTCTTCTTCCTCCCTCGTATTCGCGACGTTCATCCTTGTCGCTTGAGTTCAGCTTTCAGGTTGAACAACTTCCTTTTCATTGTTAGTGTAACAAAACACGCATGCGTTATAGCGACCAAGAGCGACGATGTCAATCTAGCAAGGCGCACGCGGAAGATGTTATTTTTTTATTTGGATAAAGCTTACAGTCTGGTATTATTATTGCCGAAAGCGAAAATAAATAAAAATGGGGAAAGTACAGATTGCTGAGTATAAAAGAGTAACATATTATACTCACATTGTACGTCAATTATTGCTGGTGAACTTTCAATGGTAAATCCACTGGACTCGTGGTATGCAACACAAACAAAATTGCCACTGTCCAGTATCCTGTTGACTCGAGTTATGTAAAGATCCCCACCAACTTGATGTCGTCGAGGACTCGGTGCCAAAGGCTGATCTTTAAGCTTCCACGAGTATTTTACCCCTGTGCTTGGTTGGGTTTCACATCGCAGACGTACTGGTGAACCTTCTACAGCCTTCTGGTCTGCTGGGCTTACGGAAAAATATAATTCTCCTTCTTGGCCATGAGCGAGTCCAACTAAAACATACACACAATTATTCGTAAGTAAACAGCTGTTGACTGCTGCCGGATTATTATACCAACTCTTGTATAGGACAATGGCTCTTACAACGAAAAAATCATCCCAACAATTCTTTTTAAATATTTACTTTTTTTTTACACAAACTCTTTTTAATCAGTGAAATCAATTTTTTTCTAACATTTTACAAGAATAAACTATTTTTTATGCTCTTTCTTTTTCCAACTAGTAGTATAAATTATTTACTTATTTATTATTATTGTTGTTGAAAAAGTTATTGAGTGATGAAGAATGAAGTAATTAAATCTTATGAGTAATAAAAAGTTGAAAGTGAAAAAAAAAGATAAAATTAGTTAACTGCATCTTTTTTCGAAAATCCCCAGGTTCTCTAGAAAAGAGTGCGAAAGGTGTTTGTAGCACTTGTGGATGGCTGAGTTTCTTTTGAAGTCGAGGTTACGAATATAGTCTATTTTCTTTGTCGCAAATTTTGTTGAAAGCTTTTTGAGCCCATCAGCGATGAGTTCAATTTAGGTAAAGATGTAGAGTCTAGTGTCAAAAGAATTTAAATAAGAGTTGTTGAGTTTACAAGTCTTTTTATTTTTCAAAAATTTCATATTACTCGTTATCTTATTTTTGAATTAATTAATAACTCTTTTCGAAAATACTTGATACTTTAATCCCCAATCTAAGATTATCTGCATTTTATTTTCAAAGTATATTGTGATGTTTATTATTATTAAACATTAAAGAGAACGGAAACAGTAAGTTATGAGAATGCATAATAATCTATGACTCATTAATAAAATTATCAATAAAATCCCCTTGATTCATATTGAAATGGGTCTGAAAATATTATTGAAATCTAGCTAGGGATCAAAAGCTGAAGTTTACCAAACTAGAACCTAATGTAACACAACATACTATTATTGTTTCTAACAACATGCAAGCGAATTCAAAGAAGAACACGCAAGTGAAGGAAATCTCAGAAATACATATTATGGTTATAATATACCAGGTATATCATTCTCGAGGGAAATACGTTCATTTCGTGTATTTAAACTTGACAAAAAGACAAGAGAATACTCATATACATATTCACTAAATATAAAATGAGCAAATGAAGAATGGGTAAAACATATTTGCAAATTTTATGTTTGTGTCTGTTAATAAAAATTTTATGAAAAATATTTTTTTTAATGAATGAACTACCAGTATACTAGACAGTCTATAGATTCATTTCATTATAACGCATCTTTTGTAGAATTTCATTTTTATTTGTGTGAATAAATAAAATAATATGAAAATAATAACTTGTATAAGAGTGTGAAAAATGATAATAATTCAATACAATCATAATAGTGGTGAATTAAATTAAGGTAAATTTTGAAATGCATACTAATTGAACAAAAACTACCCCTTGACTGGCAATTAGGGCTGTTCCATTGGGGGGGATTCCATGTTTTACATGAAAAAATTACTGACATTTGTCTTTAAGAATCGTCAAATTATATTCTAGGAAATTTAAGACTCAGCAATAATTTGTATTTCAATTTTTATGAGGGTGTAATTTTTTTAAAACCAATAACTTTGAATGTCTCTAAAAATTATTGAATTATCTCTTAATTAAAGAATAAATAGATAGATAAGATAAAATGAAAAATAAAAAAAAAAGAGACGTTGTAAATTTAAAAAATGATGCTATCATTAAAATAATGTAAAATTGAAAGGGATTTTTTTATGAATGCCATACTGACTCTTGTCCATTTATCCCTTGGAATTTTTTTCAACTCAATATTTTTATCCCGCGCGATTTACGATCGTAACAGATTCAAGTAAAAATTTAACCCTCGGGGTTTTCATCCATCGTGTCGAATTGAAAGAAAGTAACAAAGATAAGAGGGAATGAGTACAAAAATTTTTTTTTTTTGCTAAAAAAGAATGCTGAAAGCGGGCAGAAGAAAGTGACTTTTTCTCATTCATTGTTTTTGCGATAGAGGTGAAATAACGAGATGGAGGGCGGTGGTGGCGATCGAACTGACTGGTTTGGTTGGGATTAAAGTCTCGAGTTGCTTTTATAAAGAGTAAGAAAAAGGTCCGGTATGCACAAGAAGGAAGAAACTGAAAATTTGGTCTGAGCAGACTCCTCTTTTACTTTTTCTCCTTCTTTCTCCCTTCATTCTCTGTGATTTTAAGTACGTCTCTCCAAACCGTTGGAGCTGGAAACAGTCCGCATACAACACGCTTGGCTATAAATCCATCAGACGACATGGCTAGAGCTCCCCCAGTTCTTTTATTTGTCCACATACACACACAGACACACCGCTCGTCAGTTTACCCATCTAATTCTAAAACTCCTGTACCAGGTATATAACCACTATGTAGTCCAAACGGGCTTCTTATAACTTCACTTCTCGATTAATTTTTTTTGTCATGTATGAATAAGACTCACCTTATGCTGCATTATATCCCTACAATATGGTTCATTTAAAATTTAGAACTCCTCATAGAAGCAAATGTACCCAGAAAATTATACACAAATATTGCTTTTCACATTTTATCTTTAAAAAATAATACATTTTTTTTGTTTATTATTTTTTAAATGTTTATTAACAATAAATAAATTTTATTATTTACCAAATTCCAAAGTTTCTAAAAATAAATCAGTTGAACAAAAACAAGTATTGCTGATCTAATAATTACTACTCCATATCATTTTCAAATTTTCCTATCATATGATATGTATCTCAGGATTACCCACATCACAGAAAAACACGCCTCTAACACATTAAATCCTTCATCAGCACAGCCAGAGATAAGACGGATAAACTCCATTAATATCTCTAACACTCTAATCTTATTTAAAAAAAAAAAAACAATTTCAAATATTAAATGCATGAAAGACTGATGTTTTTTATTAATTCATTCGAATGAGATTATTAAACTTCATCATCTTATTTAAAACTCAATATTTCAATTAAAGTTACATTACTTCCTTACGACATATTTCAATTCATAAACTAATTTGACTTTTTATATGATATAAGATCATTCGTAGTTTTGCAGAAGTTATATATTTAATGTGTTTTCCAATAAAAAGTTTTCAACAAATTGGCCAAAACGTAAGATGAGGAGATTATATTTTTATCATCATCTACATAATGTTGCCTATCATTTTTATTGAATAAAAGTTGAAGCTACCTTTACTTTTCTGCAATGTTTGCTAACTTTTATGTATGGATATCCAAGTCTCCATTTATCGATTTTTATTTACCGTATAATTTTGTATTAAATTGAAAATACATCGTTACTTTAAATTTTAATTAATCAATTCTACATAAACTCACAATGTTAAATAATTATCATACTAATTTTAATTTATTTCCCCCAATAAATAAACAAAAAAAAAAGAATTAATTACATTTTAAGGTTTAATAGTCAAATATTTTTATTTTGAAGTGTTTTTTATATAAATTGATAAAATGTGTACTCAAATTGCATATCATTGCATCGGAAAACAATAAATCTTAATTTCTTAATTTATGTATCAGTATTTTAAAGTGTAAACTTGTTAACTCCATTTACTTTGCAATGTTTTGATACTCCTTAAAAAAAGATAACACAACTACGGAAACGTTTAATTGGGGCTTGACTAAAAAAAAAAAATCCATGTCAACCATTTTAATAGAGAGAATGATAAAACATTTAAATTAAAAAGAACATTAAATCATTTTAAAATATTATTATTATTAAATTTTTATTAAATTAACATTAGTGCAACTCATTTATTTGTCTGAAAGTGATCCTAACTATCATTCACGCATGATCGCAAAAATTATGGTCTAATAAACCTATGTTTCTTAAACTTTTAATTGGTTTCGTGTGCTAACGCTAAGCTGAAGGTTCAAAGAAGGTTCAGAGTTCAACTTCAATCATGATCATAAACACACACCGGAATGACATTCGATAAAATAGAATTTAAAAAACAACCCAAAGTAGCACTACTGTACACTTTACATATATTTATATAAAAAAAGGAAAGTGATATATTATGAACAGAATGGTATGAAAATAAAAAAAAAAACATCTGTTGACAGAAGACCAAAATGTTCTGATCATGCTTGGAAAGCCCGAATAAATAATAACAACTGCAGTGGTATGAAAATTTTAAAAATAGTAGTCTATTTATGCTCAGAAAAATTTTTATGAGCGTCGTAGCATTATGTACACATGTATTTTTTACGTTACTTTTTTTTCTCATTAGTTTTATGCATGAGATAATTTTGCAAATGTGTGCACACTTTTCGTTGACGAAGCAGAAATTTTTCACAGATTCCACCTAACAATTATAGGATACACGGAAGATACTTTTTCACCAAGAAAAAATTAAAATAAAATGTCAACGAGTGATACGAGATATGCATAAAAATGCTTAGAAATATTCATTTAAAATGTTTTGAAATTTAATTCGGCTATTAGTTCATATGGAAGATACTTTTTCGAATGTCAAACAGTTTTTTTTTAAAATAAAAATACTTGGTATTATTATTTATAACAAAAAAAATTAAATTAAATTACACATAAAGATGTAATTTGGAGTGATGCATCTTTTCCTAAAAAATGGAATGTGAAAACGAAAAGAAAATATATGTATATATTTAACATTGTACCTCACGCAATAAACATTGGACCGGAAAAAGCTGCATCCTCAAGATACAGACGTTATCTTCTCCAATTCTTTGTATTTATGATGAGACCCGCCTCCAGTTACTCTCTATGCATGATTATACGGTTCTATTTTTATTATCACTCTCTCATAATCGTAAAAAGTTCATCCCTCTTTTAAAATTATAAAATCATATCAATTCCATGACGTACTTAATCTCTAGTTGATTATATGTTTGAAGCACATATCACTGTCCATTTGACAATCTACTGTGAGAAAATTCTTCATTACAATCAATTTTTCATTCGTCAAAATTATCAATAAGATAGTTGTTATATTCACTTTGTTAAATTTTAAAAATAGTTCTTTAATATATATTCATGCATATGTTTCCTCGTTCCTGTTATAAATCTCACTATGAAAGCTATTTAACAGGAGGTTTATTTCACGAATATCTGATATGGAGATATATTTTTTACTTAGAAAAGTATGTAGAGAAACGAGCTTGAACTAAAAGCATGCTTTTCATTTTTTGGCTGAAACTATTTTTGTATTTTTTTGTAAAATATTCTAGAAAATAGTAACGAAAGTTGAAAGTTCAGTAGACTGTTAATTTCTTGAAAACGATAAATTTATTATTTACAAAAAATATAGTTAATCAATTTAAATATTTTAAATAAATGACATATTGTAACAAAATATTAGATTAATCATCAATATGTTATTCAATCAACTCGAACAAGTTCAATTTCAAGGAAAATATACATTTAATTAAAGAGTAATATTATACCCTTTGCTGGTAATCTGAATCTCCAATGAGTCATTACACATTAAAATTGGTGGCATGTAGAAAGTTTTTTTTTCTAACGAAAATGTTATTTAATTTAATTATTAAATTAATTAATTATCATTTACACCAAATTTATAATATTTAATTGATAATTCAATCTAATATGATAAACAAGCCAGTTAAGTACATTTAACAAAGAATCAAATCAAATAAATTTGATTCAATTGGTCTGATTTACCAAGATTCTATAAATTTTGGTTAAATCTAATGAGATTTGATGAGATATACCACAATAATTCATAAAAATTAGTCAAGTCCAATTGGTTCCAACTTGGCTGGATGAGAATTCTCATGATGATTATCTAGGGTGAATGTCCTAAAAGCTGGCCAAAAAAAACAACTGTATTCAAGGCAATCTCATTTTAAAATACTGAAATTATAATGATAGATTAGAATTTACATATTAAAAATAACTCATTCTTTGATACGAACATATCTACTCCAAATCATGATAGATGAGGTTCAATGTAACTTGGTATTCTACATCTTACTCCAATTCCTTAAATATAGTTAGATTCAGAAAGACTTGGTGTTGCATAGTATTATAACCTGCAGACTGTTTCTAAGATCTAACACAATTGAATGCTTTTAAATTTAGCTTGATTCGACCATTTTTTTCCAAGTACTTGAAAGTAAAAACCTCTAAAAAATGCCATGACACTTGGCACTTTCAGAAAAGAGTTGAAATTTTATACAGATGATATTCGTATTCGTTAAGGTGTGAAGACAGTAAAAGGATAAAATGCACCATATAAAATATAAAATCAAGATGTTTTTTTTAAAGTGAGTAGACTGTAAACCATTTATTATTAAGTTTAAGGTAAATGTGATGTTCATACGTAGTGAATGAATAAACTTTAGACGTGATAAATATTTCATTACACATGGTTTGGAAAAGCATGAGCTTTACTCATTGAAACTCACAAGAATATAATTACATAGAGAGTTATAAAAAAATAACTTTGGTTTTTAAACCATTAACTGCAAGCCAAGTAGGTTTATTTTTCAAGAGCACTTCACAGGTTTCTTTTATGCTTTTCAAAAATTTGTTATGTTTTTAATAGGTCTCAGTTGACTTATTTGTTGGGTGCAAGGCACGAAATAACGTTGTAAGAAACAGGATAAAATATTTGAATGTACACCATGAACAAAGAAGCCGTAGTGGTGCTCGAGAATGAAGAAAGGAGAGAAGGAGAACGTGAAGACGAAGCAGAAGAAGAAGAAGAATAGAGCAAGAAAAAGGAAAAAAGAATTGGCCAACGATGTTAAGTATGGCTATATAATAGTAGTATGGCCTGGTCCCTTTCAGAGCATACCGTCGTTTTCATCCGTAACTCGAGACGTGTAATTAGGAACACCCGGACTCAAGATGAATGGCTGAGTAAGTAGTCGAGTTGAGAGCTCGCTCTATCCAAACCATGTATACGAGAATGATCGAGCTATAGGCCTTGTCAATGTTCCCTTCATCTTCAACTATATGCCTACAAATTCATCATTTTTTCATACAAATCCAACCAACTATTGAATATTTTTTATCATTTGACGCCAGGGTATCATACTGAAGCAATCTTCTATCAAGAAGATCAACAAGAGGAGGATACACAATAAGATCATTGATGAATTTTCATCTTTTTATTATTTTGTTAATTATTTTTTAATATTAATCAAGTGTAAAAATGTAATTTTTAAGTAATATTCTCAGAGGTAATTATCTAATAGCAGTTGAAATTAATAGCATGTACTTTGACCTCATAATTTTTTGATCACATGTACTATACTTATCGATGAAGATTCAAACCGGTTTGCAAGAGAAAAAGACAACATATTCCTGTTTTTAAAGAGTAAAAAAGATATAAACGGTATTTTATTTCTTTATTTTTCAAATTCATTTTAATCTCTTTTATATTGCTAATGTTATCAACGTAGGTTCTTTTTTCTAATTTCTTGCTGCCTAAATGGCTATTTCTTATTCTAAACATTGCTAAACCGGTTCATCACGTCATCGAGTAGACCTGTAAGAAGCTTCAAAATTTGTATTCTGAGATCTTGGAGTTTTTTAAAGGACCGCAGTCGAATATTATTACCATAGAATTCTCTTTTTATATTCTCATGTTGTTTTTTTCTTTTCTTATATTTAGTTTTCTGAATTTTCTATACATCTTTTTCGGCTACTCTCTTCTTCTCTTCACTGAGATTTTTCGCATTAATATATAACATGTCCTGTGAACAGAAGATATAAAGTTCATTGGCACGGCCCCACGATTCTCATTCGCAAACGTTTTTTATTTTTTTTATTTTTCTAGTGCTCTCCTCGACGTGCAAATAAAGAAAGAAATATTATCACGACGTCTTTACCCAGACGTTGTATATACATTCGACGTGCTAATCCAGCATAAACTTCCTCCCTGTATTTTTGGCGATACGTTCTTATACTTTAACCCTCTAAGAGTACAGTCATAAATATAGTTCAACCCTTAAATTTACGAAATAAAATAACGTATCATTAGTAAACAATTATTCCACAATAATCTTGATAAATAAAAATACATTCCAAGTTATGAGCAATTAATTATGGAGTTTTCTATTCGCTAAATTATTACAAATATTCAAGCAAATTTTATCTCAATTATTATTGAATTCTATTTATTTTTATTTGAAAAAAAACTTGAGATATGTAAACAGATTAAATTGTTAAAATAACAAAAAAAGAATAGAAAAATCCATAAGCTGTATTGGATTTCTGGTGGGTTATGTTGACCGTAAGACCTACACGTACACCTGATTTCTTGTTAAATTTTAGTCATGTTTATTTGTTATAAAAATATTTGTATTGTTATTTAGCAACATTTTTTTTTTACTCCTTTTCAAGATCACTTTTGATAAATACAATCCCAAGTTTGATTGCATTTGTCCCTCATGCGGGTAATGTTTATTTAATCAACTTTTCTTTGCTAAAGTGCAATAATAAGAATTATCAAAATAAATACTTCAAACTTAATTAAGTATTTAGTATGTAATTAATAAAAATTTAATCAAATTACTTGTCAAAGACGCGAATGATTATAATTATTTATGGCATGATGGAATAAAAAAAATTTGATTGCAAAAAAAAATTACTCCGTTTTATTTATCAGTCATATTGAATCCTTATTTGATGTATCTCATGTCAGTATTGAAAAAAAAAATCAATCTGAATCACGTGATAAATATTTTGCAATTAGAAAGTTGCTAATTAACGATACAATCACCCCTTGGTTGTTTGCAAACACATGAGAGGGAGAAAATAGGAATATGACATGGGAATCAGAAAAATAACGCCGGAGTGGAGTATGAAGGGAGAAAATATGAAGAGTGCGATAACGCGAGGAAAAAAGTGCATTACTTTGGTGTTAATTGGAGAGCTAGAGAGGTAGACTAGTGCAGAAATGATGAAGTGAGCATGGAGGAATAGAAGAAAATATATATATAGAAAAGAAAAAAGAATAAAAATCCAACTGAATAGCACATTCGAGGGTAATCACAGAGTGATGTATGATTCACCCTTCATCGAAATATATCTCACTTTTTAAATTAGTTAATATAAAAATTTTTTACTCCCTTTTTTATATACTAGGGTTGCACACAAGTAAGTTATACCGGCTAATAATGCAAAGATGTGTTCTATTGATTCTTACCCAAGAAACAGAAGGCCAGACTCCTCGCCAAGGAGTTCATCGTGCGATCGAACTAACGAAAAAATGATTCGTTATACACCCAATTTCTAAACTACTTTAATCCGTCAACATACGCGTTAGCTAATTTCTTTTTATTCATTCATTTATTCATAATCACATTGCTTGGAAATATTTCAAAAACTAAAAAAATTATAAAACATTAAAAAAGCATTTAACCGATATTACCTTAATGTCTAAGCAATATGAAAGAACGCGTCGAACTAAAGCTAAAATCTGGAGTCCATGCCGGGTAACGCTGACCCCATCACTACCGCGTTGCTAACTGAAGAGTGGGGAGGCCATTTCACACATTTGCCGCTAGGGAGCTCAACTGGTAAAACAGACATTCTACATTTCTAATTGTCGGTAAGAAGCCAATAGTCATTACCACACTTATTTGTTTATTTTTTTTTTCAATTTATAATTTAAAGTGATTGTTGTTGTAGAATGCAAGTTTTTGGAACGAATGAAAGATTAAAAAGTAAAACGAGATAAAAATAATCATTTCCAGAGGTAAGTTATGATAAATAATACATTGTTTACATTCACACAAAAGTTCGTTAAAACAATTTTATGTCTATAAATTGAATTTAAAAAAAAATAATGAAAATTTTTACTTATTTTTTTAGAATAAATATTGTACAATGATCGTTATTGAAATAAAAATAATCATTATGGTACAGCAATGGGTTTTATGATGACTATGTTTGTGGATAATATATCAGGTTACAACTGAATGCAAACTAGGTACCAACAATTGCAATTATATATTCAAGTTGAAATTGAGAAACTTTTAAAATAAAATTGCCAATTAGTAATAGTTTATTATAGATTGCAGGACTAAAGTTAAGATATTACGATTGATCCATTTACTTCTACGTTCATTTTGCACGCTAGTTACACTAAGTAGTCTGAAACAAAGTTTATATTGAACAATGCTTCTGTGATATTTAGAAATTTTGATCAAAGTTAGCGTGCTACCTGAACACAAGGTACTAGAATGATTGCAAAATTAAGTGTAACAAGAAAATTAAGTGTTTATCAGTATTCAACTATTGCTATAATATATTTGCAACTGTATTTTTACAATTTTTTCAATCCACTTATAATCATCTCTTATTATTGAAACATATAATAATTTAATTATTTAATGGATATTCCATTTTTCTAAGATTAGAAAAATAGTATATACAAATTCATACTTTAAAAAATATTAGAAAATTTTTTATCGTGGATTTCATACCAAAGTTCTGCTGTTGAAGGAAATAAAAATAAAGGAAATATGTATGAAAATTAATATTTTATATGTGATATTTGCTTATCAATATATTATTTAATACATTTTATGACATATTTCACGTCGTTGCTTTTCATTTTGTATCTTATTTCTTGTAATAATGAGATTTATAATAACAATCTAAACAGTCACATACTTACATTTTTACTTTTTTATTATATATTTATATATAATCATTATTCATTTATACATTTTTTTTATATCTATACTTTGTCATTTTACACATTTGTCTTTTTTTTTTTTTTAATGAAGTGGTATATAATTCGAGATCAACATTCTATTTCAGTATATATAACTTTATTTTAGTCTTTATCACTTCAATGCACGTGAAAAGTTTTAATAATATAAATATTTCACTATCAATTTATTCAAGTGTCATAATAACTCTAATATAATAATTTTGAATTTCAAACCAGTTTTAATTTGTTAAAAAATTTACAAATCAGAGTAAAATTAAGAAAGATATGCCATTTATAATATTTATGTTACTTTCAGATAGTAGGCAGATAATCGATTTTAGCATTTCATAAAAATTACAACTATCTATTTAATAATTTAATCACTATCAAGTTTTTTTCATTATGTATAGTATTTACACTATATATAAGTATATTGGATTACCATATAATAATGTATTTTCTATTTTCGTAGTTTGATTACTTGTTAATTTTTACGCATTCACACGTATAGACAATTTCATCAGATTTTAAAAAGTAGTAGACTCAATAACATTATTTATATAACTGGTTTTATTTATTTAATGGCAAATTAGAACTAAAATTTTCTTCAAAATGTTATCATGGTATTTTTCTTGTCACTATAGATATGTCACAATCAACAATATTCCTTCACATTGTTATTTTGGTTCTATATTCAAGACTTGTCTGCGAAGCATTATAAATTCATATATAGTTGTTGCTATTGTTGATGATATGTACTATATTTTGAATTTATGGATGACTCGAGAATGCTCTTACAGCTCTTGGGAATTTCGCTTCCATTGTAATTTACATCATAAAATTTGATATGCTAGGTACTTCTTCTCAACGTTATCGTTGAAACGAAAATGTCCTTTAAGCTTTCGCACATTGAACTGATCAATTGTTGAATGATAAGTTATCTTCTCTTGCTAATTTGTAAATTCAGACGAATTCAAAACATTGCACTCTGAACACTCTTTTCTTTAAATCGAATTATTAAATATTTCTGACTAGTTATTTTATTTGAATTTATTTAAAATAGTTGATATGTACGACGATAGTCGTAATTTATTTTTATAATTTTAAGTGTAATAAAAATTTTATTTGCGTTCACCCCAACCTGCACTATTATAGAACCAAGATGATGCATTTTCATCTCTTGTTTTACTCCACGTATTGTCTAAACTCCCGGCTCCACTATCCTGAAATATATTAATTTTAAAATTAGATTTATAAAATACAAAATGATCAATTACATTTTAATTTGAAATTCAAACTAACTAAATAATTTTACATCAAACATGAATTATTTTCTATTCTTAGTGTGCATCACGTTTAGATAATTTAGGATTCTTGATTAGAATTAGAAATTATTATTAAATAATACAATATCTAATAATGTATGACAATAATTACTAACCACTACATTCAATTGATGGGATGCTGGTGAGAGATAATCCATATTTGAATAATAAGATGAGTAATTTTGGTAGCATTGTTGTTGAGAAGCTGTAGTAGTCCATGCGAGTCTTTGATGGTCCCCAGGGAAACTTCCGCTGCTTTCCGTGATTGCTGGACTCCAAATGCTACTGCTGCTACCCCCGCTGCTGTATACTGTTCCACCCAACTGAAATATTAATACATTAGCGTATTAACACGTGTGACACGCGTGTCTTTTCATTTCTCATATTCTTAATTGTTTTCAGTATCAAGTTGCAAATTTATTATTTACAATGATAAAGAGAATTCGTTAGCTAATCCATTGACATTTGATACAAAAGTGGCCAACTTAAATCATATCCTAAGGGATAATACAACTGATTGACATACAAATGCACATGCAAATAATTATAAATTTCGAACAATAATGAAAATAAAATAGAATTATTTCGTTATAAAAAATTGACTAATTATTAATTTATAAAATCGTTAAAAATATTTTTTTTTTCATGATAAACGTAAAAAGAAATTCATTGATAACTGATTTATCCACAG
Source organism: Chelonus insularis (assembly GCF_013357705.1). NCBI lineage: Eukaryota > Metazoa > Arthropoda > Insecta > Hymenoptera > Braconidae > Chelonus > Chelonus insularis. The sequence goes on from NW_023276522.1 coordinate 1,078,522, forward strand.
TTAACAATAATTTAGTTTCATGATAACTCACACTAGGTGGCGTTGTACTCGCAGCGAATAGCAAGCCAGTGGCGCCACCTGCAGGCTTGTATTGAGGAGAATCTCTGAGAAGTGCGGGAGAACTTGCTGCTGAACCACTTGTTCCTCCACTTCTGAAAACAATATTCTTTTGTTAAAACACAACAAATACTCAAAATAAAAGTAATTGAACTACAGCTAATATCCTGATAATGAAACAACAGATATTAACCAAGGAGAAAGCTGCAGAACGAAATTCTGTCTATGGTTGAGAAAACGACGCTCGGTATGTTTTCTGTTTTATGTATATATTACTCATTTTAATATTTTCTAATAAGTCCACTTCAAAACTATGAATACTTTCCTTGCTTAAATATGTTGATGATATATAATTTTATGATGGGCCTTATTATATATCAAACAATCAAGGTGATCAATAATTTATGAAATTTTCAACTACCAATTAGAATAAATTTTTTCATGCGTAAAAATAAAGAACAAAGTCGTTAGACTTGAATAATTGCAAAGAATTCGACAGGTAGCAAGTTCTAAGTAGAGATAATCTTAAATAATACTTTGTTTATTTTAGAAAATATCTTAGGATTTGACATTCTCCCTTAAGCAGTTTTAAAAGTTGACAATTGTTATATTTCATTGTCTTTAGTATTAAATATTTTCTTAGAAGAACTGCACAATTGTTCTAAGCGTAAAGGAAAGGAGGATAATTGAACACTTACAGTGGTGTCGTTGCAGGAACTGCAGCTGCTGGCGTGGGAGTGGTTGCTATCGATGGGCTTTTGCCCGATGGTGAACTGCTCACTGGATTTGCAGATGGTTTTTTTGATCTAGGAGCTTTTTCTTGTTGTTGTTGCTGCTTTTGCTGTTGCCTACACTTTGCCCGACGATTTTTAAACCACACCTGTAAATCAATTACTTGAAATGGTACCACGAAAATCTAGAGTGATAGTTGGAGATGATAACCAATGTTAGTAATCAATTATGAAGTAAACATAATGAAAACTAACTGAAACATATGAATTTTTATCCATTTATCAGTTAAAGATCTAGTTAATATGAGCGTGTATTTTAATGATTGTTAAAAGCTTCTGGATTTTGGTTACATAGATACACAAGTCATTTGGTTCTCTCTGATTATAACATTGATACAGAATATGATGAAATGACCAGTATTAGTTACGTAAATGGAGTTTTGATGATATCTATTACTTGAGGCCCGTTAGTGAATATGTACAAAGCTTTATTAAATTAACCTATTGCTGATAGTACAGGGGTATAAATGATGGTAGAGTATCTAGATTGTGAATAAAAGATACATTTTGTATCAAACGTATTTTGCAATAATTTTAATGGATTCTCTTTGATATCATAATATAGCAAATGAATATAATAACACTTTGCAAACGCACTCGTTGAATGAAAAGCTCGAAATTTTTGTATGTTAAAGGTTTCAATAGTGATATCTATGAATGATATAGCTTATAAACTTGAAGCTCATTATTCTATGACAATTGATGAAAAAAAGGTAACTTTCTAATATATTCATCAATTTGCTTACTAATCTCATTTAAACTTGTTATTCGAATTCAGAGCAAAGTTATATTGATTTTCTTATATGATTTTGTGATGATTAAGTTTAGCAATCTCCTTCAAAGTTAGACCAACTATATATTAAAGTAGTTGACAATAGTTTTAGATAGAAATTAGTACTTTAAATTCGAATTGTTAGATGCTTTTTAACAATATTTTATGTTAAAAAATGTTGAAGATAAACTCAGTTGAGAACATGAATAGAAAAGAGAGCCGCTGGGAAGCCCTGTACGATCAATGTTAGACGAGTAGCAAGCTTGGGTTTCTCCTGAGATTTTCTAGAGAATATGTAGCTTCATGTAAACTCATGAAAATCATGTTACAAATAATTTTTTATCATTTTCTACTCGATTAAAAACAAACAGGATTGATAGAATAAGCTCTCAATGGCATGAAATTCGATCACGTTTAAGAATTAATTATCCATTTATCTTTTCGGGTTTTGATTCAGAAAAAAAAACCTAATGGTATTGTATAATGTGGAGAATCTAAATTATACTTTTCTATTCGGTGATTCTTTTTTACACCAAAACCACTTTAGTCGTTTGAATCACTATTGACTTTTACCAGAAAAAAATATTCAAGTCAAGCTCGGACGTGCATGAGACTATGGATGTTGTTCAATACCCCATTGAATTTTCTTTTAGACCAGGTGTCAGTGAGACCGGGTAATTGCGGCAGCCGCGATATGTCTTTTGCCTTTGGGGATGATGAGGGCGGAATATGCGCACACACGCTCTTCAGTTGTACATTTAGCTGAGAGCGTGGCTGTTATTTTACTATATTTCATCTACCTATGAGCATGTAATAGACAATGGGAACAATAGTAGACATTAGGATAAAACGAATCTCTTTTCAGTTAGAATTATTTTTTAGTCACTTTAAAAAATTCAGAGAAAACTGGGGTATCTCAAATGTTATATCGGTAGCTTTTATCATTTTCAATAGTTTATTTTGGTCGTTAATCTAAATTTAAATACGTTAATTTATTTATAATATAAAAATTTATTTTCTATCAGAAATAATTTGAATTAAGTTTCATACAATGAATGTTGAAAAATATCTTATTAAAAATTAGTCAATTAATTGTTTTTATATTATTTTAACAAAGTTAAAAACATGTCTAGGTCGCGTTACAATATTAACAAGAAAACGGAAAAAAATGTATAATGATTCTAATAAAATAATTGAATTAGCGAAAGGAAATCACTGATCGATCGTGTTTTTACGGTATCTGCTATTTTATTCCATTCTTTGTGTACATGTACATGCCTACATTTGACACTCGAATTATTTATTTCATATATGTTAACTAACGAAAGTAAAATTATATATAAAATTGATTGAATATTTACAACAATTTTCTTTTAAATAAACTAGTACTGTGTATAATTTAGAAAATTTTAAATTCCAATGAACTAATACAATAATAATAACAAAAAAAAATTTTACTCTATTTTTCACATCTTCATATTATTATTCTATTGGAAAAAAAAAAAAATTGCTAAGACTTATTTTGAATCAGAGTTTGTTTAAATGATTACAAAAGTTTCCATAATATTTTATAGCTTCTTTAATAGAATAAAAATTTACTATCCTTCTAGGAATGAAAGTAAATTTTTTCAAGGAGATGTAAAAAATGATATGTTTATACTTGAAAATAGAAAAAAAAAAATCATTTATTAGTTTAATGGAATTTTTTTTTTTTTTTAGCACGTGATATAAACACGTGTGCATGCGAGGACACGAAATGTCTATAATTGAATTAAGTCGTGGTTGTAGCGATCGATGTCTCGTTATGTCCGCGTGCCGACGCTCTCTTAACACCCTCAAGAACCCTACACAACATATACAGACACGCATGTAGTTATATATGTATCCCATAATGTCGCAAGCCTTGTCTACTATGCTAGCTCCCTCGGCTTCACACTCTCTGACTCCTATTACAAGTATAATCCGAAACAATGAAAATCTTTCACTACTTTGCACCCAAAATTCTATTATGAATATATGAATAGCTATTTATTTTCTACTTGGGTGATTTCAATTGATTTTGATGAATACGAATGAGTATATTAAATTTTTATTACCTGTACTCTTGATTCAGGTAAATTGATCTTCACTGCTACTTCTTCTCGCATAAATATATCAGGGTATCTTGTTTTTGAAAACAAATTTTCTAAGACATCCAACTGAGCTCGACTAAACGTTGTACGTTCTCTTCTCTGTTTTCTTGGATTACCTAGAAATATCATTCCTATTTAATTCTTATCAACATTTATGAAATAATTGATTTTCAATAATTAAAAAAATCTTTTAATTGAATATCTAATTATTTCATTATTATATGATCGTTTCATTACACATTCTATGCAAATTATATCATAATTTATTTGTTACATAATAAATTTACATTATGTAAAAAATATTTAAATTGATTTATTCCACTTTGTTGGAATAAATCAATTTAATTATTAAAAATCTTTCAAGAAAACTAAAACTTTTTTAAGATAATGAACAAGATTATTGTTAGCACCATCAAGTGATCAACTTGTAATGGAGATAAGTCAAGTATGAGCTATTTAATAAATATTAACTTGAATAATAAATTGAAAGAATCACTCACAGTAGTAGGACTCACCGGCGGGAGAACAACCGGGATAGCCGATAGTCCCGTGAAGGGCTTCGATGGGTGGCATACCAAGTGCACCAACGTATGGGGATGATTTTAAAGCACCGTAGGGGCCAGCTGCAGTTGCTCCAAATCCTGCAGGTCCAAATAAATCGCTTGCTGATGTTGTTGATGCTGCAAGACCACCAAGATCTGTTGCCCCGGCACCTCCGCCACAACCGGAAGTACCACCGAGGCTATTTGGCCACATTGCAATCCACCACGATTGGGAAGTTTTCGCCTCCCCAAAGAGGCGTTCTCGTTGATGACGTTTTGACTTGTCTCTCTCTGAATACAACACATATTTACATTGTTTAATTTTTATTCTTTTGAATAAATAAAAGATCAATTATGAATAATTATAAATTACTCATCAATTGATAAAATCAGTAATGGATATTTAAAATAATATTAAAAAACTTAATTAACAATGTTGGATTATTTTGTGGAATTGTTTTGAACCAGTGATTAAATTATTTTTATAAAAAAAAATAATGAAGAGTAATAAAACAGATGATAAGTTCTGTTGAATAAAAATCATATGGATGAGATGTTTATAAATTAATAAATATCATAATGAATAATATATAACATGAAAAAAGGAAATTGATATCCAACACGTCTGGAATATAGAAATGTCGCTGGCAGCTGTGTCGACCGATTAAGGATAATCCAAAGATGCAACACGACTCTTAGTCGTTCTAGCCTGAAGCTGGTGTATATTTTTCTCCACTAACCCACTGCGTTTGTTTCGGGTTAACTCTAAAAACGCGCAAGAACTCGAAACCTAAAAGACACTTATGCCTTTTCTATAAAAAGTTGTCTTCTTTAATTTTTTTTTTTTATTTTAATATTAAATCCCAACGTTATTCTCTCAAGTTACACATTCTCACAGTTGTTCTTTGTCCACTAGTGTGCTATCTCATCAATTTATTAGCCACAGACACGTCCTGACATACGACTGTCTTTTTAACAGCTGCCTTGATCGTCATTGTTCTACACCTCCCACATGTTGCGGATTATGGACTTTTTTAATCAGAGGTTAATTAACATCTGATATTCAATTTATTATCTAAACAAGTATGTTAGAATATACTTTGTGACGTCTGCATCTTTTTTGCCAATCACATTTCTATCAATTTTTTATTCATCATCAAGTGGAATACCATTAACATGAGAGCATTTCAATTGGACATTTTGAATAATAATTACTATTTTATTTATTTAAAGATTTATTAAAGAGTTCTAAAAATTTATACACTCGACTAAAAGCTGAATGATTACCCAAAATAATTGTTTGAAAAAACCAAACTACTGGTACTTGTTCACTTGAACATCAATCCATCAAACAAAATAATATTTGATATGAAATAAATTTTTAGTTGCATTGCAAAATGAAAAAATTTATTTGAAAATGTTTTTTCAATTCTACAAATTGAACCTCAGTTTAACCTGAATAAAAAGCAGACTTTATTTTAAAAAATGACTACAAAATACCTTTTATCAAGGTATCATGTCAAATAAATTTTCAATTAATCTTCATTTAGGAGTTGAAGTATCTCCAAAGATGTTGATCAGGAATATATCTTCTCCACAGACCTCATGACAGAATTTTATCGCAATTGATCATTTAAACATGACACCATATATAGTAGTGAAAAAAGGCACTTATCAACATCAAACACGTGCATAACCACTTATAAGTTGAATCATTTTAAAGCCACCTGGTACCCACACGATGATGTACTTGAAAATTACCGAAAGAAACAAATCCGGTGCAATGAAGCATTGTTTCATTACCATTTTGACTTGGAAATATATTAAAAATTTAAGAAAGCCGATTGCTTGCGCTTCACTAAACGTTTAAGAGTCGTTCATACTTGTTTTAAACATAAATCCTTTCTGATCATTCATGTACCAACTCTTTATCTCTGTGCACTTTGAAATCACACTTGGACCAGTACCCCGCAAGAATACTAGTCGATTGGCCGACAAGAGGACACTTATAGGACGTGTACAACCCTAAGCAAAAGGCCTCCAAAACGCCCCTGGAATCAATTTCTAGCTGGTACAGCCTCCAGTCTACATAGCAAACACTTTGTGTTACCAATAGATGGATATACGCCACCATCCCTAATGACTGCTAAATCCCTATTATTGCTCGTATGTTGGAACGACAGGCTAAGGGGTAGTTTGGTCCCTGGGGGTTGAAATGTGCGTAGATATACAGACAGGGTGAGTAGTCCGACCGTAGAATTCGATTTGTCGAGTCGATGACTTTCTCAGTAACGTTATGGTTTGCTTCAGAAAGATCTGGGATTACTGGAGAACTCCATTCGCAAGTGTCTTTTTTTTATCTCTTCCAAGATGGAAAAAAGATTGGTATACACTGAAGCATAGATTCTAGAGAGGTTTTTTCTTCATTAAAAATGTATATCGTTGGGTTCAATTTTTGGCCAACTTCTTGGGGTGGATTATCTTCAGTTATTTAATTAATTTATGTTCAGCTTGGTTTGCTTCAATACTGGGGAATTTTGGAATATATCTGCTATGTATTTTGAAACAATTAAGTACGAGGTAAATAATACTTTCTTAACAATATCTTTTTTTTAATTAGAGTTAAATTGAAAGAGTAATGATGAAAATGAAAGAAAAAGTTGATATGAAAATTTTGATTTATCAGCTTGAGAATTATTAGACAGCAGTTAGCCATTTATTTCAAACTAGATATACCAAATCGTAATTCTATTGTGATTGTCGATAAACCTTACAAAGATATGAAGAATGTAAAGTGAATTTCTTTATCCAGTCAGCTTTCATAATAAACTTGTGTTGGTATTATATATATATATATGTATGAATTTTATTTACAGTTATTGCCTATTCGTCTCAAAACATAAAACGCAGGATTATACTATAAATCGAAGATTTTATATAGACATCAGGATAAACAATCTCGACCTTTCAATGACGAATGCTTATTTTAATTGAATGGATGTTCTCTAGAGTTTTATTTTTTTAACAGTTTAGGTTTGAGATATTTTTATGCTAGACTCTCTTTAGCCATCAATAGCCTATTTGGTTAATCTTATCCATACTATAGCTCCAAAAAACTTAAGTTTGTATTTTCCAATAATTTTTATAATTTATCCCTTTTTGTAGTTAAAAAAGAATTTATCAAGTATTAGGTTAGGTATACCAACTGATTTATTGATTCAGTACTTTAACATAAGCCAATGAAACTCAATTTATTCCTCACATCATCACCCTAATAATAACTCGAAGAGCTTGTGATTATCAAAGTATTCTTGCAAAAATTTCGCCAACTTTTTATCTGAAATCTTTTTTTATTTAATGTAACAAGATCTAATAAATTATACTGATGAAAATGACAGATTTAGAAGAACCTTAAGTGAAAAAAGGTCAAGTTGAAATTGATTCCAGTGCTGCAAGTCATGAAATTCAATCTACATTATTTTTAATCGAAAAATGAAGTTCATTGTTATAAAAAGCAAACTTTTCTGCTTACATAATGCATTAACTGTCACTAAACAACAAGATGAATTTTAAAATGAATATTTTGGAATTAAACTTTTTTTTAAAAATAACTGTTAATGACAATAAATTAATTCTGAATTATTTAAAAACTACAATTGATCTGTTAATAATTGAATTAGTATTTTATGAACAATTTTATCACGAGAATAAATTTTTTAGAAATTCAAAAAAGTGGTTGATAATAAGAGTTTTTCGATTGTAGACCAAATGACCAAAGAAACGATTGAGAAGTAAGGAGTCTTGAATGTTACGTGCGACCATTATTTCCTACGAGTGTTTGCACACAAGAGTATTGTTCTTTGAGAGTACTTGTCGGTTTACATGATGGTCGTATTGGGGAGCGTACAGTACTTTCCTTGTAAAGAACATTGAGGGTGGAAAATATTACACAATAATGAATATTTGAAAAAAGTTGGTATGACAAACAAGCCACAAAAAATTTTTTATTACTTCTTTAATAAAAATATAATAATAATAATAATGAAAGAAAATAAAGATTTTTCTTATATTTCAGTACAATTTATGAACAATGGTGTATTGACACTAAGATCTTTGTAAAATCAATTGTAATATTTTTTTCATGTAAGTATTGTAATAATTCTTGTAGAAGAGAATTTTTCGAATATAATTGCATTAAAATTACCTTGCTTTTCTCAAGTTAAGTCGACGAGATTATCATTGCAGGCACATTTTCTTTGTGACTTTTTATTATTATGCTTCAATGCTCTAGCGAAATAAAATCCTCTGAAGGTTTTCTGAGAGATAGGAAATATAAAAATGTGTAGCCAGCTTATATAGTACAGGCTGCAAAAACGATCCCTCCATCATTCAATGCAACTTAACCTATCCTGTTGTTGTGGGCTCATTGAGCGTAAAACTTAATTCCCGTGGAAATTTCGTCAAGAGTATGGTTGTATATAACTTGTAGGGTGGTTATAGTTCTTACGGCTTTTAGTGATTTTTTCTTCACTTATTTTCTCTTCATCGAGATATCCTTCAGTCATTCTCCCTCTCTTTTCTGGTGACCTTTCATCATTTTTTTTTATCTCTATGTAACGTTCACGAATCACTCCCAACTCAGTAATATTCTCCGGAGGTTTTATTCATGGTACCAAAATGAAAGAGAAAGATGAGAAAAAGTTCGACATTTTGGGTGGGCACGTCAGCCGTTTCTGCTTGACTCTCCTCCCTCGATCATCGCTGCATAAGTCTTCGAGACGCATTCACACGTGATAAGATCGAACTCGAGCAAGGAGTCGACCGCCCCTGTCGTTAGGCGAATTGACGAGGTTCTTAACTTTGTTGGTATTACTTTGTACAAAAGGTAATATTTCTTATTGACTCATACTCTCTTTTCGACAGCTTTTTTAAACTTTCTATTTACATGAAAGTCATATTTTTACTCATTTACATCAATTGTACATTTAAAAATATCCACTGACTTATTTTTAAAGAACTTATTCCGAAGTTAAAATTACCATTATTCTTCGCTTTTCTCCGTGTGGTCATTGCTGAATAATAACGGTCATTTTTAGTTCTGAGATAATTTTCAGTTCTGAATAAGCTATAGCACACTAAATATTTATTAATCAAATTTAGAAAAAATAAATTTCGCTTTCAAGTAAATTTTATTACAATAATTTCTATTAATCAGAATTCCAACAGCAAATTTTAAAAATTTTCTTTTTTATTCTTCTTCTTTTGATTATTATATTAAACCAGTTTATTTTATTGTAAATCAATGAATAATTTACTTTATATATTTTATATTTTGTAAAATGCATATCATTTTTATAACTCTATAATTTTTCATTCATTTTTATCATTGATTCATATTGGTAAAATTTATGGAAGCACTCGATTTTTTATTAAATTTTTTGAGCCTGTTGTCTCCGTGCAGTTGATAAAATTTTATCGATTGTAATTTCCTTCGCTGAATTTTTTTTTAATTTCAGGCAATTCTAAATAATAATTGCCGAGTTTAAGAGTATGTGAGGAATGATTTTTCTATACTTGTCATTCGTTGTATGGTGCTTACTTATCAGCCATTTCACCATGAGGATTTTTAAATAAATAACAAAAAATTATTTACAAGATTTAACTCGTCATCAAGACGAGAGTGATGTTAATACGACTGAATGAGAGAAGCATAAAGTTAAATATGTTGATGTCTTGAAATATAAGTTGGTATTATTGAAGTAACTTCCATCATTTTTAGATTAATGTTTAATTAAAAATAAATATCTTTTTGTATAACTGATGGATAATAATCGATAAATAAATGGCATAAAATGATAAATACTTATTGAAAGTGTGTGCAAGGAACACATGAAATGTTGATGAAGAAAAAGTTATATAGTTATCTTATCACCTATAGAAAGGTGCGGGCGGATCTCGACCTCGCGCGGCACGAGCTATAGGGCATACCAAAGAGATTATCGTAAGCAGATTATTTCCGTGAAAATCCTGCTGGCCGAGTCTCGCCACACACTCAACTCTCACAAAATAGCATCTCGTGTTTTCAAACTGCTGATTGCGAGTTTTTACCCTGCTATACTATGCGACTACAAAAAACAGTATCTTTGACCTATGATACTCCAAGTATGCAGTGGAATCTTTGTATAAAAACCGTTCAACTTTGTCATAATAATTATTCATCAGGATCTGTATAATGTACAAAAAATAAGAATTATAATGAGGGAATAATAGAAGCTGTTGAAGGGATATTATCTCTGGTAGATGGAATTTTCAGACTCCAATTCAATCCGGTCTATCATGTCTGATATTAATAAATATTTTGTTCTATTCAAACGGAGTAGAACAATATCCTATTCAGAATACTAAAAAACGTCCCATTAATTAGTTTGTGTTTATTAATATCAAATATTCAAATTAACTGCTATGTTTATTTCAACTTTACTTTTCAAATCATACAAATGATGATAATTTTTCCAATAGTTATACATTAAATATAATATATCTAATACTTTAATGTCAAAATATCGATGTCAACATTACTTATTATTTATGAAAATATAGATGAAGTATTTATATTGGTATAATTAATTAAGTATTGTCACAGACAGATTAATAAAAAATTCTATTAATATTTTTTATTTGATATGTGAAATGATGGCCGTTAGAATTCAATCAATAATATGTGGTATTGTCCGAAATGTGAATAGTCATAACCACAAAACTCTGATACCTACATTGTTGGATAACCGCGTCATACAATTTACACCACAAATCGTTGATTGTGTGTAAACATTGACTGCTGTATTTATATCATTCATAGTTAATATAATAAATGAATATTCCATGTTCACACCATTGCCATATAATTACAGAGATTACCATAGAAATAATATTCCATATGATAGTGTATTCAATTGATAAACCACAATTCATAAATTAAAAAAATATAAAATAATCATAAAAATAAAAACTATTGGTATGAATAAATATGAATTACTTACAAAATAATTATTCCATTCTATTTAATTGATAAATTATTAACATTAATAATTACTTGGCTTATTCAATGCATTTTAAATTTATTTGTAAATAAACTAATTAATGAGTACAGTTTATAAAAATTATTTAGCATTAATATACTTTAAATAAATTTTTTTATCGGATATAAGTATTATTGAACATAAACAAGTCTGCTTTTGGAGCAAATAAAATTTTTAAAAATATTAAAGCCAATTTTTTTTATTGAAAGTAAATACAAATGTTTTATTAAACTCGAAGGATGATTATGTAAAAATATTTATATTATGTATATTATTGAATAAATGAAATATTTGGAGAAAAAAATATGTTATAGTTGTCTAGAAAATAAATGGAGTATCAAGTAGTATAACTCAATATTCGTTGCGTTAATAGCAGTTATTTGTTTAATGATTGAATGTGATGTTAATTATTTCAGGAAAAAAACTATTTTAAATAAAATAAATATTATAAAATAAGACAACTTACCAAAAATTGTTAAATAAACCGGTCAAAAAGTCTCTTCGTCGGTGACAAGTAATCCAAAATCTTCACCAGTGACTTCAAATAATAATTGTCAATGATAAAATGAACAATTCACGAGAAAATAATGAAAATTCATCAAAACTCACGTACAATAATCACAATAAAACCATATCAGTACATAAAAAACGAACTGTATATAAATAATAAAAACCGAACAAGTTGAAATGTTGTAAATGTATTGGCAAATAGAGTTGACTAGTTGATCACTTAATCAGCACCTCAGGTAATTCATAATGATAATTTTAGTGGTTAAAACACTCAGATATTGTACAGCTGAAGTTCGAAAGACGAAGTATCGAAAAATGTCAGAATGGGAGAAAAACAAGTATTAAGAGGGTGGAGCGAATTGAATGAGACGGGGAAATACAGAAGATGAAGAGAAGAAGATAAAAGGAAGATGAGCGAACAAGAATACACCTGGATCGTCTATTATATCAAGAAGGCGTAGGAGAGTTGAGTTGAACTTTTCACGACAACTTTGGCTGTTACGGAATCGCGTGTTCTCTCTCTCAGGTTCTCTGGTTGGGGTATCAAACCGCGCGAGGGGAAGCGGTCGGTACCAAGTCGGGCGCGGCGATGTTCACGGTTGCGTGGCGGCAGCAGCAGCACCGGGCAAACAGCGCTCAGACAGTTGTAGGGCGTGTTCAAATACAGGCGTTTCTTGATCGCAAACCTCATAGAGGGGATCCAATGAAAAAGATACCATTTGCGCGAGCGCACTCGCTCTCTCGACTCGATGTCAAAATTGTGGCAACGTTGCGCTGTCTACATGACGATGACAACTGGTAGTGGTACAGCGTATACCCGTACTTCAAATCCGGTTCCGGAATACGCACTGATCGTGCAACACATAGCCAAGTGGAGCTTGGAAAGATTTAGAAATGGATTATGGAGCTCTGTTGAATGGAAGAAAGTCATTTACATTCTCGAGAAGATGCTCTCGAAAGCTTCGCTATATCAAATTTACTATTTCACTGATGAAATTAAACATTTCTCAACATCAGATGATATGTTGATAAAAACTCTGATAGTCCTCGTTCTATCACAAATCATTTTATATTTTATTTTCTTCTCTAACAAAATTTTTTTTCAATCACACCGTCATCAGAATTTCGAAACCTTTTTTCTTCTTGGATCCAGTATTTCTTTAATTGTTCATTAAGTGAGCAAATGTTTATTAAGCTATGTCATTTATGATAATCAAAAATATTCCAGTTTTTGGAATTTAAAATAATAATTTATTCTCGTTTACAACTTTTTGATAACGTAAACGTATCCTGAGCTTTATCAAAAAATCTCCTCCTGTCTGTCTGAATATTAAAAAAAATTTCTAATATATTTTTTCTAAGTTTCAAAATTAAATGAAAAATTATTTTACACTAATTTTCAGTATTTATTTACCCTTATCAAAATAAAATGTAAAATAAATCTGGACGCTAATGCAACAGATAATTGTTGAACATATATAAGTTATAGACTCGGTTAATGCTATTCAAAATCCTAGAAGGGTTTTGTAATATATGTAAGCCTATTGACATATCAATACTCATCAATTGATACAATATTTTAACGATATATTACTGAAAAGAAGAAAATAATTACATGACATTACTCTGAGGAAAAAAAAGTATCAAGTATGTTTAATTTTCATCTCATTAATTTCTAAGAATTAAAGCAAAAAGGTATTATGGATTGGTGAATCAAATGAAATGAAAAGGGTTTATCCTTCATAATGGGAGGTTAATCTTCACTTCAAATAACTGATGAGATGATTGTTATAACTATGATGCGTAAGCCCACTAAGGAATAGAACCAATTTGATTTAAAATATTTTTATAATATTGTTGTTGTATATTCAGGTAAATAACCACTGGTAGTGGTATGTAGTATACCCACAACATAGCAATTTAACTTGCTCACGTGCGAGCGGTTAATGCTCTTACAGGATTTCGAAAAGATCAGCCCGTATTACTATACTATTAGCGTAGCTAAAACCGGCTTGCTTTCATAAACCTGCACCAAAGTGACGCCACTTTAACCCCGTGATACGTTCATTCATAAATTCTCGGCTAATTTACTCCTACTTCGATAGATTGATAGATAATATGTATATTTCATTTTGTGTCCATACCCGTAACAGATACAATTGAATCAACGTTTTATCCTCTAAGTCGTTGTTTGAAACTTCAATTACCGATATAAATATGCATATTTATCAATGTGAATGATTTTTATTTTTTCAATAGGCTTACAAATGTCATTCGAAGTTAAATTGTTGAAAGATAAACAATGCTTTTAAGCTTTGAAAAATTTTTTCTTCAATACTCCAAGAATTTTTTCACTCCAAATACTTCCATTTTTTGAATAGAGCAGATTTTTTAAAGCTTCGAAAAATTCCGAGCTTACTTTTCAACATAGTTTTTTAATATTTTTCTATATATTAAAAGAATAAATAGGAATAACATTTTTTTGATAGAAAAATCTAGTGAAGACTTTTTTTCCAAATCAGTTATTCAATGTAATGAAAAAAAAATTTCAAATGATTTTATTTATGTTTTATAGATAAAATTGTTCTGAAAAAATAATTTAAATTTTACTTTTTTTGAGTTATAGTACTTTATATTTAACTCCGATATTTAGTAAATCTATTGATGTCCTGCTGTATAGAATATACTACATAATTCACTTTGCTAACATATTCCCAACTCATTATTGGCAGAAGTCTATATTGAAACTGATTCGAGCCAAGCTTCTTACGAAACTCACCTATAAGTCGTCTTAAAGTCAATGAAATACTAATATTAAATAGTTGAGTAAATATTTAACACAATTTTTCTTGTCGATGATACGTGTAATCTAATATGTTTAAATCAACTTTCTTAAAAAGAATTAATATATATTTATTGATAAAAAAAAATCATTCTGATTTAAATTAAAATCATGCTTCTAGAATTAATATACTCAAACTTATATTTTCACAGACACATCTTCAATTTATGTGACTTTTATTCGTCGATAACTTTTTGTCAAAGACTCATTATCAATAATAATAATAATAATAATAATAATAATAATAATAATAATAATAATAATAATATCAATAATAATAATAATAATAATTAAATGATATAAAATTAATCGAATAAAATTTTTCCAATTAATTAAATAGTTAAAGATTGATTTGACAAGGATGTTTTTTTCTGAATATGAAATAGTCTGGTTTCTAAATATAAATCAGACGAGTACTAGGAAAAACAGGGCGTGGGATATATCATAAGAATTTTCAATATTTCGATTGTCATCATGACTCCGATAAATCCGCGAAAATGAACATTTAATAAACAACACATTGCGAAGGTTTTATATGTCAGAAGTCCCACAGTTCTTGACACCAGGAGTCTATTGATAATGATTGATCACAGTCAACTCGAGTTAAAGTGTATCTCGTCGAAATAAAAAAAAATTTATCGTCTAAGATATAATGTATCCTTTGAACAGTTGTCCCTGTAGATTTAAACCAGTGCTTGTATTCTTTATAATAATTGTGCCGGTCATCTTTTGACAGTCCCTGGAGGGACTATTGAGTCACAACATTGGCTTTGTAACTTTAGGGTACAGGTGTCGAACATTCAAGAAGTGCAGATCTCATGCCTACATGTCTTTTTTCCATATGATTCTTCACAATTACAATTAATATATCAATCATAGAATGAAATAAAAAATACATCATGTGGTTTAGATTGAATGGATCATATTACTCATAAGATTACAAGCAAGTGCTTCAGTTAAACACAAATAATATTGAAAATAATCGATGAAATAATAGCACCCGCAGCGTCTTCAATTTTGAGATCGATTGATACATTTCTGCAGTGTAATACTCGCGGGACTCTTGAGACAGTTTGTTGATGGGACTTGTGATACAGTGATGTGATGTTATTCCAGGTCCACCATACCTATTATGCTCTACCACGAAGTGAAAACCATCATTCAATCTTTATACGTGATCAGTTAGATTTTTAAAATCTTTCTAAACTGCCCATTTTTAATATCCTATATCTTCAGATCATCTTCATATTTAAATAAAACAATTACTCGATAAGATAATCAATTTATAATTTTCATACAGAACACAGTGGAAAAGTGAAACGCTCGAAAAAATGTACTGATTTATTAAAACAAGTTTAAAAATATTTATTGTACTATTTGTTTATCAATTTTTCAATTTATTAATGTATTAAAAATGTTTTCTTAATGTTCCACATTACCTTACCTTCCCCTACAATTTTTTATCGTTTCCGTAAAAAGATTATTGATCGAATGATCATAAATATCATTCACCAAACAGATCCTCTTTGACAAAATTAGACCTTTTTCGGAGTATCTTCCTGCTCCAAAATAATCAGTTAGACATTTCCTATTGTAAAGGAAAAAAAAAATGATATTTGTTTAATTTTGATTGTAAAAAATCAGCAACCAGTTAAAATTACTTTAAAATATTTTCCGCCTTTTTACAT
This sequence comes from Chelonus insularis, assembly GCF_013357705.1. NCBI lineage: Eukaryota > Metazoa > Arthropoda > Insecta > Hymenoptera > Braconidae > Chelonus > Chelonus insularis. The sequence continues at coordinate 1,094,935 of NW_023276522.1, forward strand.
TTTTGTAACATGTTAGTAAATAGACACAGAATAGAGAAATTTATTGATACAAGTTTATGTTCCCACATTTATTTCTCAAATAGTCAGCCGTTTCTAATCTAAACTAACAAGTTATCTATTGTTAGTATAGATATATAGGTCTCACGACTTGCTCGTGTCTTGGCTACCTGCAATTTCGTTACTTAACTATTCAATAGAATAGAGAGTGCAGAGAAAACGGATGTCCCACCGGACGTTAAGGTTCTTCTGAGCTATACATACATACAAATGCATGGACCATCAAAACTAATGTCTCGAGCACTGCTCTTGCTCCACCCGCTTGCATTTTTCTTTCAATCGTCAGACCATAAATCATCCACTTCGTTCCATTTAATGCTGTGTATTTTTAATAAATCAATTCGGTTTTGCATCATTTTTTAATGTAAAAAAGCATCGTATGTAAATATATGTTACACCTATTGAATAGATATTCTATTATGGACATTTAAAATTCTTTCCTTCCGGAAAATTGCACTTTTAAGGTATTTCATTCTTTCACGTGGGAAATCACTTAATCATAGCCTAGGCAAATTCTAAATTGAACCAGGAAAAGAAACATACTGGTTAAAAAACCTCTTTTAGATCTTCACATTTTCTCTGACTTGATCAAGTTCAAGATACTAAAGTTTTTAAGTTTTAATATAAATGATATATTTTTATTAGCATTATTATTTAGTTGTGCTTGCAATTGAATGTTACTTTGATAAATAAATCTCCTTTTCTATAGTATTTAATAAGACATTCGATAAATTTAAAAATGATCAAGATTTATCTGAGATGCTATTTTAATTGATAAAAAGAATTTGATTAAAAAAGATTCTAAAGAAATTCCATTCGAGAAAATATAATGTGATAGATCTTTTATAATATAAAAATGACTCAATCGATTCTATTAAATTCAAAATCCTAATCAATCCTGAACACTATTTCGAGGTGTATCGAAAAAGATATTTTCAATCGGAGTTTCATTGTTCCCTAGATATCGACATGTGAATTTCTGTCGCATATATTTATTTTGAGTATTTGTATACATAAAAGTGTGAAGAATATTTAAGGTGGAATACTGAAGGTCTAGTCCCCAAGGGTCTGATGACTCACAACTTGTTATTTCTGGAAATCTGTAATTCAGAAAAATTCCAGTTGTTATTTTTTAAATCAGTAAAAAGTAATATTTGATAAAAAATTTCACTCATACTAATAAAATTAATTTTAAATAATGATAAAATTTTATTATCAAATGAAATTAATGACTTTACTCTAATAAACATGGAATCAATTAACTCTCTCTCTCATTTAATTTTATTTATAAAAATAAATAAATAATAATTTAATTAATGAATAAATGGAAAAATTATTTTGACTTTGAATCAATTGAAACAGTTTCAATAGAAAATATTTGGATAAAAAATTTGTACTTATAAATCTATAACTTGAAATAGCATGTACATATGTATCGGAAAAATATTCAGTCATATATAGCGATAGTTCAAAAAGCCCTGTTTCCCATAAATAAAACATTTTTTATTTTCGGGATATTTCCGGCTTGAAAATTCTAGCTCGTATACATTCAACGTAGAATGAACGATTCAGTGGTTTCCCAACGCTGCGTTGAAAATACCGTCAGGGTATTAGGATTCGCATTCGATGGACAGGATATATCTCGATACATACGAAACGGTGAGTGACGCTTGGAATGCAGCTGAAGGATAAGCCGACTGCAGTAGTTGCATCCTCTCCGTTACACAAAGCCATACTAGCCCATTCTATTACCGTCATCATACCTCGACCTGTACAATAGCCACATAAACCATACCTTCTGTATATTGTATATTATACACAAACACACTAATATGTTACTCTTTGCCCTCAATATTTCTCGTTTTTGATATAAATATGCTACAAAAAATCGCTTTATTCTCTCATAGATATTTCATGCTATGACCGATCGATATAAAAATATTATTACTTGAATAAAAACAGAAATTTTTATTCAAGTTGTAATTATCTTTTTGATGAATATTTATTAATTTTTAAATAAATAACATTAGTTTTTTTTTTATTGTTTAATGAAATATCAAAATACAATTTCATTTATACAAAAATAATTTCTGATGATACCATGCAGCAGTGAGCTGAATGCTTTTAATAACTTTCATTAAAGTAGCTTTTGTATCAATTTACATTTCGAGCTTTTATCAACAGAGATAAATCACAGTCAACTAATGTAAAACGAAAATGTTGGAAATAGAAAAATATGAAATAAATAGTTCATTGTTGAATAAATCGTGAAAAAATTGTACCAATTTACCAAAAACTAAATTATAAATATTATAATTGTGGTGAATTTAAAGTTTCGTTTAAACTTTTATTAAAGTGCAAGAGTTGATAAAAGAGAAAACAACAGAGTGCTTTGAACTTTATCAATAAATGTTAAGATGAATAATGCAAATAGAACGAAAATTACCAGACACAAAAAATTGTATCGAAATGAATATTATGATTGTTATTACACTGTTATTTTGATTATGCTTGGATATTAATAGACATAAAGTAGTTTCTATCCTATTAATGTGAGATCATGCAAAAAATATATAATAAGCAAATAAATTCAAAAAACATGATTTTTCCTAGATCTATGGAGCAAAGTTCTCTCATGAAAACCTTCAAAAAATAATAAAACATTTCTTTAATCTCAATAATCTCTTAATAATTAATTTAAAGGTTTTATTTCAAAAAAAAGGCAAGAGATAGAGATGTAAGATTATCAAAAATGAACAAAAAAAAAAAATAGCAAAATAACCAATAGATGTTCCATTTACCACGGTGGGGTTTGGTAGAGATTTCCCTTGAGGCATTGACTATTAGCGATCACAAATAGGCTATTACGGAGCTATTAATACTGCGATGTCTCGATACAGGTCTTCCTGCTCGGGATTGCGTGTAGAAGGGCACGAAATGCGGCCACCCTGCATGAACGCATGGAAACAAAAATCTACAGGGAATATATGTGCTCAAAGTGTTGAACAGAGACAACAGTCTTCTCTATTGACTAACAAGGAGACGTTCATGTTGGTGGTGTAGGGTTTCGATGGATCCCAAGAGACTGGTAATACGAGATTCACTTTGTGTCGGTCTTTATAGTTCTGCATATCAGACTCTACACCCACCTAAGTGTGCGTTAACCTCACTCACGACATAAGCTAAGACTACATCAAATCTTCAACAATGTGTATGTTTTAGATAATTCTAAACAGGTGGTATTGTGTGGTCGATTTCAATCATAGAGTTACAACAGCATTGAATAAAAGGTGGTGATTGAAACATTATTCTAAAATTAGTTTTGATGAGTCTTAATTAAGATATAGTTTATGAGATTAATTATTAAAATTGTTTTATACACAAATTTCTTGAATACCTTCATTGAAGTTCATGACTATTATCTTTGAAATTAATATATTGTAAAATAAGACCCAATAACTACTTCGGCAAATTAATAAATAAATAAAAATGTTTATTTAAGAATGACAGCAATTAATTAAAAGAAAAAATCCGTGCGGTCAACTCAAGTCTCAGTCAAAAACTGGAGATAAACAAACTCTCCCCTCGTTGCTATAAACAATTTAATCGTCAAGCAATCGTCGTTAACTAACAAACTGTCGTTAGTCTAATAGTCATTAGATGGCGACATACAAATATTTTACAATATTTATAAATATATTAATATATATCTATTATAGATAATACAAAATAATCATTCATGCATTTAATTTTTTTTTTATTAAAAATTTTCTCTTTTCAAAAGTGTTGAAAACTAAAAGTAGAAAATGATGATCATAGATTAATCACACTATAACGCCACTACGACCCTTAATATCTCTGTCAAGCTATCCTCGACTGATTATATTACTTACTGATTAGATCACTGCAACCCCACAATTGTTTGTGCTTCGGATAGACTTTGAAACTTTGGAATATTCGTAGTAGTATACATGTAGACCATGAAACAGGACGAGAGGGTGGTTTATCATATCTCGTAAAAGTGATGTGATTGACACAGCTTCCGTATCTATTTTAGGCTTGATAATTGGCCATAGCACGTGTCAGTAGACCAGCATTACTTTTCAAATGTCTTCAATCCCCAGGATAAATTGATCTCAAATTTACCTTCAGTTAACCAGAGATATACTTTTTATGGTTTCCTATCTAAAAAGAAGAATCATTTTCATGATCATTACGGTTATTATAAAATGTCTACGATACTTTATTTTAAAATACCAAAATAAATTGGCTATGAAACAATTATTTCTTATATCACATAATTAGCATTACATTAATATTAATAATCAACTGAGAATGTCAATAATAAATGATTATTTAAGAATCAATGTTATATAATGACTTTTTTTTCAGAATATAAAGCATACTAATCGCATTAAAATACTTATGAATTGAAGATAAAATAAGAGAGGGATGGTATTAGCAACCAATACGATATACTGCAGAAATATGATATAATGGTTACATGTTATATATTGGAAATCGAAATTCATATGATGGAAGAGCGCTGATAGGCATTGAAATATATTTGATGGTTAATCCCTTCAAATCAAATGGTTTAGATACGAAAATAGATATTAGTAGTAAATATTTATGTATTTTTTTTTTTTAATATCAACATACAAATCATTATTTAATTTTAAAAATAATAATTAACCAATTTCCTAAGGTATTTTTTGAACAGTAGTGAATGATCATGGCAATGATGATGATGATTACTATCTATATATATTTAATATTTAATTTACTATCTATATTTAATTAAGCCCACCATGTCGTTATTTAAATTTTTTATAATATAAATATATTATAATTTTTCCTATCACTGCAAATCGTAGTATTTAAATTTAAAACACTTAAAGTGTTTTAAAATGATGTTTAAAATCACTTTAAATGCACTTGGAAGTATTTAAAAAGTGACTACAATGTTAATCGAATGGGTGACATCATTTAAAAACACTTTAAATGTTTTAAATTAAAACACTACTACTTTAGTTCTCATGACCTCATAAAATGCCCTTAATCGAAATAAATATGAAGCTAAAAAAAATACTAAAATGTATCATTCTAAATATTGAATACTCAAAGCAGATTTTGATAAAGAATGACCAAATTAACACCAACAACAATTGATAATATATCATAGAGTTATATATTAATATATCGATGGGCAAAGTGCTCGACACACTAAGAATAAAGCAAAGGAATGAGGAAAAAATAAGCACAAGTAAAAAGATAGAGGAATGACGACAGAGTCACGTCGATGGTAGTGTGCGAGGAAGGTAATAGCTAACAGGCGAGGAAACGTCGAGGGGCTACACAGTAAAGAGGACGAGAGGGGAAATCGTAAGCGGCTTACGCCCGCCGAGTGGAGAGCGACTCCTCGCTAATTATTTATAGAACCCTCCCTCACTACTCGCTTTTTTCATCTCGCTTTATCTCTTGGTCGGTTTCCTACAGAAGATCTATCTATCGTGTAAAAGTAAGTCAAGAGAATGCATCTCTTTCGACAAATGGAACATCATGCACTCTCCAAGCACTTAAAAATCCTTATATTTACTCACGATATATCATATACATACAATACATAGACACATCGTGATTGTGTTTTCGACGTTACCTCAGATATCAAAATTCATATTTTATTTAATGACAACATCAAGTGAAAAGAAAGAGAAAGAAATATACTCTGAGGGAATATTTTATCGCAATACTTGATTGTCTGATTCTATTCTGCATGTAGAATGGATGTTTTATCGATCGTTTAGAGGTCGAAAGGGCACAGAGAGAAAGAGAGATGAGGAAATGATGTATAGATATAGAAGATACAGATATACAACATTTTGCTCTCTACATCTATATGAGCAACGCGGCAAAAGGGAGGAGAAAATACGAAGGCGGAAAGGGACGGTCCATTTTTTAGGATTACGATTGCCCGGGAAAATAGGTGATGAGAAGAAACAGGCCAGAGGAGGGCGAAATCGTTTGGATAAAGGGAGCACTAACAATGCACTCTCGCGACCCTTGACTTCCTGCCGGGATTCTGTGATCTTTAATATTCTTTCACCATACCCTGGCCAAAGTACCTGCACGTCTCTTAGCACTTGGAATATCATCACAGTATTATATTCAATATGCTTGAAACGTTATTTGGTATACATTCGACCAGAAAAATTTTGCGCACGAGTTCCTCTAAGTATCGTTTCCTTTTTACATGTATCATACTTATCTTCTTTTTCTTCCATTAGTTTTGTATTTAAGAAAATCTTGTTTTATTTTCCTTTTTTTTTGTTAGAGACTCTTGACTTCCTGGGATGTAATTTCTAAGTAGAAATAGATGCTTAACTTGTGAATTCAAAAATATAAAAAAGATCAAAGAGAAAAATTGGTGTGCATTTATCTGATATAGGGCGTAAACTTGCTTTATTTGGTAGTCTGACTAGCGATTTTTACAATTGAATTTTCTTTTTCTTTTTCAATCGCTCCTGATTTAATTTTACGCCAAGTTTAAAACTGCCTCTTACATTGTGGTCATTAAGCAAATTCACCAAAGTCGATGAGAAGAGAAAATAATAATCTATTTACGAACAAATCCACCTATAGAATTGTTGAGCCTTTGATCTCTCGTTGACTGTCAACTCGTTATAGAAGTCTTCATTATATTAGTAATTATTGAAATTTTTAGATTCAATTAGTTACATCGTTTTATAATATTTAATATCAATTTGTTAAAAGATCTAGCTTGGGTGTCTATAATCGATCTTTATTTTTTATCTTTATTTATATATGAAATATTTTAAAAAATCAATTAATCATCAAATATAATTTTTTTGAAACAATTAATAATTTATAATAATGAACAAATGGAAAGATAACATTTAATTAAAGCTATAATTAATTCCTATCATTATTTTGAGTACAATATTTTCATTACATATAACCTAATTAAATTAATTAATAATTAATATAAATGGAATTTCAATAACAACATACTTAATAAGCTAGTCATATGTGAATACCAATATCATTTTCAGTCGTGGTTCAATTCAACTCAATATTTTTCAATCTTTCATCAAAGATCTTCTTAGATCTAGATACGTTCTTGAGGATATTTTGAAAAAATCGGCATGATTGAAAATGAATTGATGAAAATAAAGCAAACACAATAGTTTAGAAGATAATCAAGTGTCGGCGAGAACGAGAAAGTGAAAGTAAATGAGACAGAATACCGGCAAGCAGGATAGGTAGGTAAGTCCAGGCTTAGCCTGGTGACACAGTGAGCCGAACGGAGCCGCGAGCTTACAGCGGCTCTCGCAGAGTTGTTATAATGGGATCCGGCTAAACGCAAGCCGATTTTAACTCTTCGTCGCTGCACTCGGCCAAGTTCAAGGCCATTGTCTTGGGGGATGCAAAGGGGAGAGAGGGAAACTGTTTTGTTTGTTGTCGCTTGATGAAAGCAACGTCACAGGATTTGCAATTTGTTTGATCATTTACCGAAAATTTCTTAGAATGATCGCTTTTCAAAATTTTCTTACTAAATAGAGATGTAGATATCCGGTATTGGACACAAAAGATAAATAAAGATTGTCGGAAGTGTCATTTTTTTGAAATTTCTCGTCACTTGTTAAGCAAAGCCAATAAGTGTTTTGTATTTTACCCTTTATATTTCGGTTTTCATGTTCTTGCTTCTTTTTATAAAATTTCCTGTATTTAGTAACAATAAAATTATCTTGAGAAATCTTTAAAATGTCTTTTGCTTAGAAATAGATATTTTTGACATGCTATTATTGAAGAAATTGAGTGTTGAAGCAATACTATTTATTTTTTCTTTTCTCATGAATGCAATTCTCAGAATAACATTTTTTAATCAATAATACTTTTACAAGTGCATCAAAATAAAATTTTCTATGAAAAATAAATAACAATTCTTTCAACAATTATGATTATTCAAGTATAATTATAATTAATATATTAATAATTATAACGAATATATTCGTTACTCATTAATTTATTAAATATTTTTTTAAACAATTATTGGAAAAAATAAATAAGTAAGATGTCTCGTGAGAGCAATTTTAATGAATCTACTATGGTTTTTTGACAATATAAAAATAATAAATATCTGTTTATAGTCTTCGAGTTGATGGGGGGGGGGCAGTATATAAGGAGCTCTCAATCCCTTGAAATTAACAGATGTGGGGGATAACGAAAGAGATGAGAGTGTGTCGAAAAGATAACTCGTTGACCGAAGGCCTCGTTATTTCAACCATGCAACAAACTTAGCCGCGTATAAAAAAGATAACAAAAGAGAGATTAAAACAGCAAATAGAGAACAAGTACACGTGATCTGTCTAATTAGTGAGTTTTGATCCTTTACTGCTCTCAATATGCATTTTGCTCGCTTTGAATTTCGACTCGTATTTTCGTATACATCATTAACCATGTAAATCCTTTGTACAAAAATGTTTAGTATCTTTCAAACTATCTAAAAGTTTAGACCTTTAAAAAGACACCTGCAAAGAATTAATTAACTGTTTGGATAAATTTCCCTATTTATTTAAATGCAGGTAAAATGTTGAGATTAAAAAGCATAAAGCTGAAATTCATATATGAATATTAAAATAAATTCAAAATATTTTATTTAATAAAACTTTGAAAAAGTCAAATAACATTTATTTGTGATATGAATAATAAATCCTCAAGTGTTGATAATTGATTCGATATGACTCCTGTAATTAATTAACAACAATCCATCAAAATAAATAGATAAATATAAAGTAAATAATAGATTTAACATGCTCGATGCACCAATTAAATTGAATCCATTATTTGAATTAATATAGCCTAGAGGATAAAAGTAAGTTCTCTTTTGAGATTGATCACTGACAATAACACAATGTAGGGATCTTTGAACCTACACTATGACTGCTTTAATAATCAGAGATTCCATTTACCTCTGTAACCATATTCCTTGATGAATTTGAGGTAAAGTAATTGCTCATTTGTCTGCAGGACATTTGAGACAAGTTGAAAAAAGAATTATAAGTATGACAATATCATCACAGTTAAAGGGATATTTAGTCAATTTATTCCACATTTAGGAGTCAACTTATTGATTAATTCATTGATTAAATAATCTGTTATGATTGCAAAATAATTATTATCTCGAATTATTTTATAAAAATATATCCAGTTGATATTATAAATTATAATTCTTGCAAAAATGTATCACTGTGACCAGCTAACTTAAAAATCAAAAAATGTGATTGTTATATTTTTAACATCTAGACTGACTAGATTTTCAACTGATAAATTTTTTTCTTCATTTCCATTGAAATAATATTCTGTTTATACATATATCGTTCTTGACCATCAGAATACATAGATTATTCGACCCTAATCCTCGAACAAATGACAATTTTTATTTTTGCTGTCAACAAAACACGAGGGAGTAGAGAGAATTTTTTAATACATAAAAGCCTAACGCTCCTCAATGATTCTATATTTATATCTCTCAACTCAAAGGCATTAAAAGTATGAATCAAGGATCATGATTTAGGTCTTTCGTTCTTTTTATGTGTCTTATACAGTTTTAATAATTTTGAAATGAAGTAAACATCATACGTATTATATTGAAGAGATATACTTGAATGATAGATAATGATGTTGATGCTCGTACTAGTTCAATAAGTTTAAACCCAGCTCTAGATAATGAAGTAATTAATTCAAGTACTCTAAAGGAAATGAACTAGTTTAACGAGTAACTTATTTCATAAATATGTTGTAGAAAAGCTAATAATTTATTACTACGAAATATAAAGAAAATAAATGTCTAGAAAAAGTATTATTACTTCTTCAACAATAAATTATATTTCATAAATAATCAATGGATGTAAATATTTTTAATAAAATAAGTTTAAATGTAGCATATCAATATAATTAATATTGACTTATTTTGTTGGTAGAAAATTGGAAACAGGTTTAATTCATGAGGAAAATAATTTTAATAGTATTTTACTCTGAAAATTAAAGATCAGTAAAATGAATAATTAATTATAAATCTAAATAAATAAATAAATCATAGACATTTGAGTTAATAATATGTGATATTTTATTTTCTTTTAATGTAGGAAGTTGTTTTCATCTCACACGATAACATAATCGTGTATCTTTTACAGATATAATTTATTTACATTAGAGTATTGGATCATACGTTATTGTTAATTTTTTTTATTACAAAGTAACTTACACATTTAAAGTCATGGGCACAATATAATATTTTGATTACAGTAAAATCTGTTTTTAATTCAATTCAATTATAATAATCATTACCTAATATGATTTAAATGTCTAAATTCACAAATAATATACAATTTTATATTGTATACACGAAATATACATTAACGATTATGTTCTGTTGTGATTTTTATATATCATCCAACTTTTCACTATCAATCTTATCAAGATTCATGATATCTACGAAACTATTCATTGATTTATTACTAAAAGTGTACAGTCTATTCCACAGCTTCATCATGAGAATTATATCCCAGTCATAATTCAATCATAAAGCATTATTAACTTCTTTCACGACAAGTTCGTAACTCGAACATTGGTACATTGCTTTATCATTTAATTATTATCACGAATAAACCGCAATTAACGAAATTCATCAATACATTATACTATATTTATTATAGAAATTTAATCATTCAAACGTTTAATCAATCAGCAGTGTATGAAGTTTTTTTTTTTCAATTTAATTATACATTGTTATATTGGCTCACTAAAGTTCATTTCATCAAATTCATTTTTATTTTTTTTTCATATCACTACAATATATATATTTACAATCCACGGCTACTGGCCGTTTTTGATATGAATTATTATCCATAATTATTATTAAGACAACAATAATTACCATTTATAGCAATTATTTAATCCCAATACAAAAAAAAAAAAGACTTCGATTGTAAACTGTTACAAATCAACCTCAATTAAAGATAATCTTGTGTAATTAACATTTTCATTCTATACAGCGGGCGGATAAAAAGGACATTTTGTTCATAACGTTATTTAACATTAGCATTATTACTATTATTTATAAATAGTCATTTATAGGTTTACCAATCATATGTTAGTGTGTTTATAATGATGTAGGATTTAATAAATAATATTCTTTAATGTACGATGAACAATTGAAAGCGATTTTTAAATTTATTAATGGAAAAAAATTATTAAATGCTGCGGGACTTTGATAAATAAGTTAAAAAAAAAAAAAAAATTGATTAAGCAGTCATATCATTCACACCAATAGAGATGAAGCAGCTAAAAAAATTATCTCACTGATGTGAACGTAATAATATAATGATCATTCTATTAACTAACTACGATGCGATATCTTGAGTAATTTAATTAATTAGATTAAAGAAGATGATTTTTTACAGGTTCAGCATCTAGCTATTTAGATCATACGGATAATTATTGTGAAATAACATTTTTTTAATACCATTTTTACTAATTTACAATAAATAGTTCAATAATGGCATTTTTTAAAGATAATTATTACTTCATATAGTATAATTGTGTGAAAATTAATTTTAACACATATTATCTTATTTAAACTAGATAAACTCTCAATTGTTTTATTTTTCAAAGTTGAAACTCATTGTATTGCCTTCACGTACCTCAAAACACACCACTTTATTCATCAACATTATCATCCTTGTCATAATGTTGAAGCGTATCAGAGTCGTCAACGACTTGATTTGAACGCTAGACCATTGCTTGGTACTTTTGATCAGGCAGAATATAATTATCAGATGAATCACCAGGTGATGATGCTGTCATCTCATTGTTCGATGCATTAAGATGATGGTGACCCGTTAAATGGGACATGGATGAAGTCAGAGTCATATTGTGATGATACTGAGAATGATGATGATGGTAATTACTCTGAGGACTGTGGTGCATATGAGATAATTGTGTTTGGTAATAATCTCCTGATGCATAAGGATTTTGATAACTATTGTAGGTCTGACCAGCATAACATTGACTGGCATTAACTGAGCCTGGTGACGCCGAACTCCAAGGGAAGCCATACTCAGCACTGTGATGAATTTGATTAATAGGAGGTGGGTACGACGAGGGTGGCAGTTGACTTGAGCCAGGTGTAAGGGGTGGTGAAGGAGTAGTGAGGGCGCTGCTGGCCCCACTTCCTCCTGTTGGTGTTGCACCAAGCCTTGGAAATGTCGTGTTTGTTGCCATGAGAGGAGAATTTGATCCAGGTGCTTCTTTTCCACGTGGTGGTGATACTGGAGATGTTCGTCTATTTGGCGCTGTTGCATTCGATGAAATTTTTGTTGCATTGTTTTGCGTTTGATTGGACCTTGGTGACACTTTGGGTGGTGTGGTTTGTGTTTGTTGCTGCTGACCTTGTTGCTGTTGTTGCTGAAGTTGCTGTCTGCATTTTGCTCGACGATTTTTAAACCAGACCTGTAACATAAAATAAACCATACAGTTTAGTAACATTTTTTTTTTTTAGCAATAGTTATTGAACTTTTGAGGTTTTTATTTATTTCATTAACTAATAGAACGCGACGTAAGAAGACAAAAAATGTTACTAAAAGAAGCTTTATTATGTAACCAATACAATAATACGAGGATGTTACATCAACAACATCCAGAAAAATATATAGACTTTTGCACACATTACTTTTTCATGAGTGTGAAATAGAATCTGAACGTGCACACTCACGTATACTTGGATAAAAGTGGAGACAAAAAAATCGTTTTCCCTTGAGTAGTGTGCCGTAACCTCACACACCCACCCTCTGAACGTAATCCCAGTACAATGTGGCTTGGGGTGCGATCCTATGAATCTACGCTCTGTGCCTTTAAAACCAGATCCAGTTCACTATTATTATGATTATTATCATCAGTATTATGACCATTGTTATTATGAGATAAGTGCTTTCTATTGATCTATAGTTTATTAGAAACTTTAGCTATGAAAAATAGAATAAAATTAACCTTCTATTCATCAAGGAAAAAATTAATTTCTCAGATTTGATGAAAGTTGATGTATTAAAAAAGTAACTTTTAGAATATTTGTATCAACCGCAAGAGGGACGATCATTGAAGATGCTCGGAGACAGCCCATTATCACCCCATGTTTACATAGTGACACCCCTTGCGTCAAACAAACTGAAAGCCATATCCCTACATTGAATTTCAGAAGCGTAACCCCGAAAACTAACGTAACCGCCCGCGGTGACTCGTCTCCTTCGAACAATCTTCCCCTTCTTTTTCTGATTTCAACAGCTCTAGTTTGTTTCCTGTTTGTGTCGAGGTGCAAATTGCACTACCATCTGGTTTGTATCTACATAGGATCTTTTCTATCATCATTTTATTTTCGCTATCTCTCTCTCTCTTCTCTTTGGCTCTTGCTAGCTTTTCGTCTCTTTTGTTTCCTGTACCACACTCTTATACCAACTGCCACAGCTGCGTTGACATTATTATGACAAATATGTTTGTCTGTTTGCTTTGCTGAGGAGGCGCGAAATAGAAATATCTAGCGCTTTTTAACATGAAAATATTCCATATTAATTTAATTAACATTTTTTTATTTATACCTGCTAGAAGGCAAAGTTGAATTGTAATTTGATTTTTCCAAAATTTAATTACTAAACAAATAATTTTAATAAAAGTAACGAATTAACTTGAAATTAAATAATAAAATTTACTCAAGAGGTCATAGATTCTTTTTTTCAAATCATAAGTTCAGTAAAATATTAAATATTAAAGCTAATAAATTAAAAAAGAAAGTATATAATAATTTTCTTTATACAATAATAATTATTTAAAAATTAAAAAAAAAAATTGTATGAGATATGATGAAGCGTCGGAATGATTAATAGTTATACTACTAGCAAGTAAAAAAATTTCCGATAAAAAAAAAATCTTTAATCTTCCGTTGATCAGTTTTTCGCGTGGATTGATCGAACAAACGTTGCATCTGCGGCTTTCTCGCGCATCGCGTCATTGTCGATTTGAGTCAGGAGGAAAAGAAGAGTGGGGAAGAGAGGGAGGGTTATAATCCATGAACAAATCGGTAGAATATACCGTGAGTACGGTTCCGTTTTGCAGTTCACCGCATTACTTCTGAATACCATCCATCTCCCATCAATGTTATTGGCTGTACATTGACACAGTAAGAGTGCGTAGCTTATGTATGCTCGCCCTTACCTCATATAGTCAAAGATTAAAACTAGTGGGGATAGGTAAAAGACTCACTTTTTTCCCCTGGTACGACTATCGTCAGTATGAACGTGTATACGTATGTATGTACACCCCTTTCTAGTTGCTCGCCATTCACATCGGCTTAACTGCGGGCTGGAAGCTCGGGGGCTGAATCTCCTTGCTTTTGTCCCTATCGCCTGATGGCCGAGCCTCGACGTTCTTGGGGACCTTAATCCCCCCGTAAGGGTACTATCGTTGGCTTTCTCTCTCTCTCTCTCTTTTGATGCGTTTACTGGATCGGAGAGGAGCATTCAAAAGAGGGTGGAATAATGATGGTATTAAATCACGTGACAGTTTGTAAGCAGACATCGAAGGTGATACATGGCGTAAAAAAGCTTATAAATACTACCAACTTTTTAAATGCCACATACTGAGAAAAAAATTCCACTCTAAAAGTGATTATATTTTTTTTTTTGAATCGTTACAAAAGATCATTTCTATTTTTTTTTTTGTCATTTTTTCAATTTATTTAATTGAATGAATAAAGTGTTCTATTATTCAGTTTGAGATTTTTTTGATACAATTATTTAAAAAATCCTTTGATGTATAACTTTTGATTAGAACAAAGAAATAATTTGATTTTCAATTTTTTTTTTTTTATATTAATCAAAATTTTTTAATTGTCATCTTTTGTTTTGTATGCAATAATAATTTTTTATTATTTCAAGAGCAAAAAAAAAAAATAATAATAAATGATCTTTTTATTTATCATTCAAATAAAATACCAAATAAAAAATCACCTCACTGCATCTGCTTAGGTTAAACGTATCACAAGAGAAATTGAAATGAATACTGAATCCTAAAGAGGACGAATGTACTGGAGGCATATTATAGAGTTTCTCGACTTTTACTCCCTGTCGCGAATGGAGATGTTACAGGGACCGCAATAAAAGCGTCAACAAGGCGCTTGGCAACATCTATCAACGCTTCATCCACAATGAAAAGACAAGGGAAAAGATTAGAGAGGAAAAGAGAGTGAAGTTGGCTGGGGTGACTTTGACTTGTGTAAATACCTCAAATCTCACTCGTGCTTGCAGAAGCACGAAGCTTTTTAGCCCCTCATTCCACTACCACATGCATCAAGTCATTTTGGACGTTATGTGATTTATTATCAAACGCATTTTGGACCATGTTATACATTGGTTTGTGCAAGTCATCGAATGTGCCTGACCAAATATCGACTTCTATCACTTAAACATATTATGTTTATTACGCTGACGACCTATTCCACATTTTATACTATTGATACATTCTGATTATACACTACTCTAAGGAGAAATATAATAAATATATCGAAATAAATTTATTCAAATACTATTCTATCTGAATGTTGGTTTAGATAAACTTCGAAAATAATTATAATAAATTCGATTATATTCTTGGACTGCTCCTTAAAATATATTCATTCCAAATATTATAACTAATTATTGATAATTATTAGATTTCATAAATTATTTTAATGTAAAGTTAACTTTAAAACATGTCCCAATTGTTGTGAAGCTTATATTTTTTTATTTCATTAGAAATTATTTCGAATTTAATGGAAAGATATATTGCTAAACAGTAAGTAGAAAAATAATAGTTCTTACCTGTACTCTTGATTCCGGTAAATTGATTTTCATTGCAACTTCTTCCCTCATAAAGATATCTGGATATCGTGTCTTGGTGAACAATCCTTCAAGCACATCTAATTGAGCTCTGCTAAAGGTCGTCCGTTCCCGTCTCTGCTTTCTCTGTGTGACGCCTGTAATAATGAAAATTCATTATTACTATTATAAATAATAGAATGAAATTTTATTTTTCATAAAAGAGTTACATTCGATAAAAAATTTTTAAAATATTCACGAAAATTTCGAGTCATAGAAACAATTTAGCTTCGATGATAATATGATAAAGAGACGGTAATAAAAATAATTTAAAAATCTTCTCAAGCCACAAAGAGTGAATTGGCAAATCCATATATGCCTATGTATTTTATAATATATGAAGTAAACGTATATGATGAGAGAAATGACAAGAGCATTGCTCGGATGCGATAGCGTAATTTTGAGCGGTGGTCCCTCCCCTCATTTCTACTCCCCTGACCCGCTGTCGAGCCTCACTGGGCTCGTTTCGGGACCCACGTAATCCGCTTATGAGGAAAAGGCGACGAGAGTAGGGTGGCGGGTGAGAGGGGAAAACTATATAGGTACACCCTAGAAGCATAAGAGAGAGTATCCAGAGAGATTCGCGGTGAACTTCCAGCTGTTCTCGAGACTAGCTGAGTCCATTGCGAGAACGCTGATGTCGCATTAACAATCGACTTTACGACAGTCGATGGAAAATGGAATTCGTTTTTTTTTTCTTTTTCATTTTTAAATCTCTATAAATCAAGAATTAAATTTTTTAAAAATTTAATATCAAAAACTCAATATGTTTTCGAAACTACCAACACACACACAGATGATGTTGGTATTAACATACATACAAATACATTTATAAACGAGTATAGAAAATGAAATGAGGAGCGAATCGAATGGAACCGGTGGATCTTGGGAAAGAGCGTAGCCAAAGTTACTTGATGTATATACGAGCTGATACGTGCGGCGTTCGTCGGGAGCACAATGGCAATGTTTACGGGTCGATCGATGCTCCCGGTTTCGCGGCCATGTTGGTGTGCCTCTTGCTCCCTCTTTTTCCCCTTTCATTCCTCTTTTAACCTCACAGTTCATCCTCTTTGAGCCTTTGTCTCTATCTTTCTTCCTCTCGTTTCCTTCGTATGTCACGAAGCAAAACAACTACACAAGAACGAGCCAAGAGTTATACTCTTTTAAAATAAAAAAGAAAGAAAAAAAAAAAGAAGAGTCACCGAAAGGAGAAAGACAAGCCGCGGGAGTGGCTGGAAATATGTCTTGGTGATATTCTTATTTCAAGCATACGAGTTGTACTTGAAATTGTTACAGAAATACTTTAGGTCGATACTGAAACATTGACATGGATATGACAATAACCAAGATCGATTTAACATCCAAAGTCAACTAACGAACTTGTCGAGTGGGATGTATAATTCAAGAGAAAGTATGTAACGAACAGATTAGATATCATAGATAATATATCGTGAATAAAAGAAGTATTAGTAAGCATTTTTGATCTTTTTTATGAGGATTATTGATTGAAATGAGTTCTAGCTTCTGGTCATCAGATCTATGATTGGAATCTTCAAAGAAGCTACGTGCTGTGTAGTTGAACTGATTGGTGCGTGGGTGGTTATCTTTGGGGATAGCATCTTGAATGGAGGCGTATAACAAGACCTGCGGGAATCTCTTTGTATTCTCATGAAAGACAATGCCACCGCCATTTTGAAAAACATGCCGCCATTGTGACTAGTCTTAGGAGTGTCAGAGGATTCCAAGTAAATCCTATTGTGAATTTTTGTTAATGGAGCTTGAGATATTATAACTAATTCATATGAGGTTAAACAGGTCTCATTATTTAGCTATTACAAGATCATCATTTTGGCTCAATACAACAACACTTGAAGATATTCGCCACTGGTCTTGGAAACATGGAAACTTGGAATCAACTTGATGGAGTTGAAACGTCAGAACAATTTATTTATGTCTAAACTTGGATATTAATGTTTATTTATAAAATAATATTTGATAGAAATTTTAATGACTTGAAAAAAAAAAAAGAAACTTTGATAATTTTAATGTAAATGAATTCTTTTGGTTCCGAAGTAGTTGGAGATATTTAGAGGAATGCCAAGTGTTATTGATAAAATTAATGAACTCAATCTGGGAAACAAAATGTAACCTTTCACTCACACTCAAATATATATAACAACCCTAGTAGCATGAGTAAACACCCGCTGAGTACAGTCAAAGTATGATTCGATTTATTATCATCGACGCGTGCTAGGGATGGTATACTAAGGCTGCCTTCGGCTCATTGGCCCGCAACAAGATCAGACGCGACCCTAATATCGAATTCGTTTTCCGTTTATTGGATTCTTTTTATCCCAGAAAATTTCACAATCTCTTCTCTTGACTTTAAGTGCATGTTATTCGATCATACCCATCGTTAAATTGAGGAATGCTGTAATCTACTATACCGTTTGAATATTTTATTCTTTGTGATTATTTAATCCATCCTATCTTTCTTTTAAAGCTTTAATTCAAATTGAGTCATAAGCAATTTTTAAATTTCTCCATCACATTTATTTAAACTATTTATTTTAAATAAAAACATGTTGATGAAATAATTTTCAACATCAATGAAGACAGGATAAAAGCAGAATAATGACAGAAATCATCATCCTAGGAATATAATTTTGTTAAAATGAATGATTTAATGCATACGTGTGGTAGAAATATCAGGGGCAGTTGAAATAAAATCTACTTCAATATTCATAGAATACAAAATGTACTGTCACGTCAGAGTTCAGTGGATCCACGTCGTAATGTATACATAGTGGTAGAAGAGAAACTACCGTCGGAGAAAATCGAAAATTAATTAAAAGTTAAAATGCACCGAAGCTAACTGGATTATTCTACATAGGACCATGGGATGATGAGCACGTGACTTTTGCACACATCATCCCTTGTTAAGTTCAACCAGAGTGGTGATGATGCCGCGAGGACTTTTCTAAAAGGCCATCAGTTGTAAAAACATTGAACTAACTTCAGCTTCTTCACACTCTCACCAACGTTATTTCGGTGAATGCCAAAAGATAGCAAACTTTTAAAAAAGCACAGAATTTTTAGCAAACAAATCAGCAAGTTCTTCCTTGATGATCATCTAGTATTTTGTAACAATAATTTTCTTAAAAGATGAACTTTTTATTCATCATGTCAGTTAATGTCAAGACTTGGCAAAAAATATTATTTAAAACATTTGAATTTATTTATATTAAGACGTAAAAAAAAATTCAACAACATCTAAAATGACTAAATAAGTGGGTGGCCTTCATCAATTGCAGCGTAATCTTTAAAAGTACGAAGTAAGACGAGAACTAAAGTAATTAAATATAGTAGACATCCGGGACTATATAATATAATCGGATAAGTTTAACGTTACAAAATATGCACCTTTCGATATAACTGTAAATTACTCTTATAATTTACAGCACAATATCCCTCTGCACATGTTGATAGAAATATCCCAATAGCAACCATGAAAGGAAAATAATAATGACATCAAAATAAATTGAAAGTCAATTAGAATATTTGACAAATAAAACAATGAGTAAGAGGAACCTTATATATGCCAAATAGAAGAATGATTATGGTTTGGAGTAGTACGTGATATTTCACTCAAGTTGAAGTGTTTACCCTACAATTAGGTCTAGATTTATATTTGGTTGGCCTCTTCGTCAGTCACTTCTGGTTCTTTTTCTCACCCTCAAAAAGACCCACCCACTTGATATGGGCATTCGTGACACGCGTAAAAATAACTCTGGGAGACTCTTTCTCTTTTTATTTTCTCTTTCTACCTTGTGAAATGCTGGCTGTTGTTATATATACCTTAGCCTCCAACCGTCGCTTATTCGTTGGCCAGTCAGTAACAACCCTGGCACGTGCCGAGTCACGCGCCGCTCTCTACTTGATACCTAATTGAGTGATTGGTGCTTCCTTAAACCGACAGGTTTATTGTGTCTTTCATTTTCTTCATATAAAAGCACAATCTATGTAAATGATTTTACAAAAATGATGGTTTGTTTATCTTAACTTAAAATGTCCAATTTTCAAACTATTTATTTTATTCAAAGGGTGTTAACTCGTCGGCATTGACTCACGTACAGGTTTATTTCTTTCGATCCCTTTGGTATTAAAGAGTGAATAACATGGCAAAGTCTCCCTGAGTTAAGTGGCTCAGCAATATATCGTTGTGACAACAGAGACAGAGAAAACAAGAGATTCAACAGCCAACTGATGCTTTTCCCACGCGAACACCCACGACATCTCTTTTTACATTTTCAAACTTTATTGTTGCTCTTTAATGCCAATGCTCCATTAGTTCAGATGAAAAAAAATATTGATGAAAAATGAGTGCTCATGTTTATTTCCAATGATACTTTATGGGTGGTGGTGTAGGAGATGATTTATACCTTGTTGTGCAAAATTATCAAGTTATGGAATTTTTATTCATTCACACTTTCAAATATATCAAATCCATATTGGTTCCTGAATGTTGATAAAATTGTATCAATCACACTCGACACTTTAGACTCAGTTACTTTGAAGCTCAATTATTATTTGATAAAACTCAATCAGACCTTTAATTTGAATTAAATCATCAAATCAAAGTGGAATGAAGATATTGATTACTTTTCTTAATCGAAAAAGTCGATAATAATACTAATATGATATATTGTTTTCATGTAAGAAATTTATTATAAAAACTAGAAGAAAAAAGTCCTGATGAATGTCAGAAACCCGACTTTCAGGCATCTTATATCTGAGTATCGCTCGAGTAAAATGATATAGTCGTGCGTAGATGACAACAAGGACAGAAAAGCAAACTCAACGAACGGATACCATCCATGTTTCCATGGAAACTCTCAGCGCAATTCGCGTTGGTTGGTCCTGCACGGCCTGCCGCCACCCTGATAAGCGGCTTACTCTCATTCTCTCTCACTCACTCTCCGTCGTACACTACATTTTTTGCCTCTATTCCCTCTCGTATTCTCGGAACCTTCCTCACCCTCAAGCTTTTTCTACTCTCACTGCTAAAATGTCCTGATGTAGATGAACGAACTCTTCAATCTTCCGAGGAAAAAAAAATCGTAATTGAAAATAAAAAATTTCGAGAGATACATTTATATATGTTAAAAAATAGATCAAGTTGGAAAAAAAAACTGTTGAAGATGTCTTGAAATAACAAATGTAGTGCGAATTGTTTGATGCATAGTAAAGAAGCCATAGAAACGGTAAAAAGGCTTCATTCGATACATCGATTGGTACATTAGTCAATATAAATTAAATAGAGTTAATGTGTCATGAAGGAGTGCAGACTAAAGACATTACAATGTTGTCAAATAGGGTATAGAGCTTTCAGGATACTTGCTTCAAGTCTGCTACCGTAACATTAACAAAACTATTTCGGTGTTACTTGCACTCCAAGTGCACTGAATTCTCCTGCACCTTACTCTCTTAAAATGAAACTTAAATTAAATACATTTTGTAAATTTGAGCTCCAAATGGATATTTTGATTTAAGTACTAGGAATTTTTGAATACAACATAATTAAATGCAAACCTGGATGATTAAAAATATTTGACATGTAAAATTGTATTGAAGAAGAAAAGCTGAATGCCTTCAACGACTAATCTATTCAAATATTTTTTTGAACTATCTCCAACTCCAAATCGATTCTTCTAATAAAGTTTGATAGTGATAAGAGATTGAATAAATTTCTCCATCATCAAGAAACCTTCAATTATACAAATATCTCTTTGTGAGAAAATATGTCAGCTCTAAAAGATTATTCTAGCTACCCCTATATCTTGACCCAAAGAAATTCACCTGCCGAGCAAAAATATTCTATTCTTGAAGAAAAAATTTCCAAGAAAGCACTTTTTCACCAAAATCACGTACAGCAATTCTCTTATTTCCTGAACTACATCTACTTTATGCTAATACTGTGGTGACGGTATAAAAAGGTCAGCTTACCTTGTGGGAATGCGCCAAGTCCATGATCAAGCGGATGCGGGTGCGGATGTCCATGTGTAGCAAGTGCAAATGGTGAAGGTAGTCCAGGATGAGGTCCACCAGGATGTCCATGAGAATGTGCATGAGGATGTGTACCAACCCCCATAGCTGGATGACCATGAGGATGGTATTGGGGGCCTCCGGTCGGGGCGCATGTAGCACCCGCCGCCTTCAGATACCCCGCCATATAGCCTGCTAGGCAAGCCAGCTCACCCGCCACTGCTGCGCCCTTATCTCTTTCACACTCGTTGCCAACGTAACCCTCGCACCACCAGTGCTGGTCCTCCCTCGTCGTCGTTGCGTTTACCGACGTCACTCTCTGATCCAACGAATTTGATGCCGTTGCCACAGATCCACCGTACGTTCTCGTCTGAGCGATCCAACGATCTAAGTACTCCACCTACATCACAAGAAATATATTGTGTCAAACATTTGAAGCATTATTTTCTTACTTAGTGGAAAGGTCTTGATTATTGTTATACTCTGTCGCCATCAAGTATCAAGTGTATTAGACTTTGAAAATCATTCAATACGCCGACCGGAAACTGTACTCAAGAAAAGTGTCAGTGTGTCAGAATGGTTTTTCCATTGTTTGATATATCATTAAAGGATCAAAGAAAAAAAAACGTAAGATCTTGAAGGTGGAATATTCCATAAACGCGCCTATGACAATGACTGGATTGACATTTTTTTACTTTCCTCCAATGATTGAAGGTAGCGGAAAAGTTAAATAAAAAATTGTATAATAAAATGACAATCTTCTGACATAAAATATCCCAACCAACCGTCGGCGAACATAAAAACATCTTGTACTTCGAGTTCAAGGAATGCAACCTAACAGGTATCACTGATCATTCACAATTATTTTTTTAATCGTCAAAGATGACAATAAAAAAAATCTGATACCAAGTTCAATGTCTAGATGAACCCTAGTCTAATACGCAAGTTATCAATATTCACTCACCGTTATTTTATGCAGAGCTTTTATTTAACTATTCAACGTAAATCGCAATTCAAGACTCCGTTTCAAGATAATATTATCAATCACTTATTCACTAAATCCATGTATTTTTGTACACTTGTTAATTTCTACAACACTTGTCTACGTATGTATGTTGTGTTAGGATAGAAAGTAGAATAACACGTTAAATAAAATTGCACTGATTCAACTACACTTGATGGATGATATTTAACACCGAATGAACCGTCGGAAACTAGTCACTGGTTCAGTTAAACTGTGAGCGATGTAGAGTCACACAACTCTCGACAGGACGGACTCACTCAAACTGCAGCGCTATCCCCTCTGCTAAGTCCCTAAATAGTTTTTCAGGCCCTAAAGTCTTTCTTGGATTGTGGGGGTGGGGGATTCTTTAACAACTCAAGACTCGTCTTCTTGTGGTTTAAGAAGGGGAAAACGTATCATCTCGTATGAATGGCTACTATTATGTCGATGATTCTTTAAATAATGTCAAATATTAATGTTAATTTGTTGTTTGATTGAACGTTTTATTGATTGAATGATGAATTTAAAATGTGTATATCAACATTGGAATGGACATGTGATTTCAATGGTGAAGTTATTAATAAGATAACGTTAACATCAGGGAAATTTTTTTTAATCACCTGACATTTAAATGATAAATATTTTTCATGTGTCGTAAGTAATTAAAAATTGTGGTGATAGAGAAGTTTTTTTGTGATTAAAGTAATTTTTGCAGTTGATTGGTGATGTAAGACTGATTATTGTGATTTAAATAACTCCATAAAATGCAATTGAATTATTTGTTGCAAAAAAAATTATAATACATTTAAAAGTAATTATGTTAAATTTTTATTTCTTGAGAAAGAAATTTTTTTTTTCTCATTCAGCTTCATTTTCAAATGTACAAAATTTGATTGTATTGTTAAGCCTGTAGTGTATAAAAGATATTTCTATTTTATAAATATGTTATTAAATACTCATAGTGTTAGAAAAAGAAAACTTGAAATATTACAAATCACATGCGTGTTAGTCCAGTATTAATTCAAAGTTATGCCGACATTTGAGTTAGCTACTGTTGAGCGGCATCCGTTACGGAATTTTATATAGCTAAGAAATGAAGAGAATAAATGAGCAGACATTTATATTCATAATTACTTTTGATACGAATATACCCCAAGATACAAACCTATCACTATTTTTGATAGAAATAAAGTAACTGTGAAAAATATTTCATCTAATTTAAAATTCTAAAAATATCAAAATGAATTAAAACATTTACAATTTTGATTTAAAAATTTTTTACACCTAGATTTGAATATAAATTTTACAAAAAGATATAAAAATATTGAAAAAAGAGGAAATTAATAACTGGTCATTTATCAAATTCTATATTTATCTGACAAAAAAAGATGATCTTTTAATCTTTTATTCCAGAATGGTAAAACAAGATTACATGAAAGAAAATGACAATGGAATTTTTTAAATTCTCTATTGCTCAACACAAATTTGATAAACTTTAAACGACACTTGTTTAATATCAACCTCTAGACACCTTAGTAATACCTTTTCACAAATAATCCATGAAAAAAACTTAATACTCAAATATCGAATTTTATCTGTAAACCCCTTGGATTAAAATCCCAACTGATAAACCATACGCGGTTTTTATTTCTCTTGAGCACACAATAGGCTAAGGAAGACTGTAATTGTCGCGTGCTAAACCGGAAGAAGGGGGCACCGTAAAAAAGCCATCAGCTTATCCATCATAGAAAATTTCTTCGCGATGTTAAATGACTAAATAAACTCAACTGAGTCACTAACTCCGGTTCTCTTGATCATATTTAATCAGTCATTCATCCGGCTTTCGTTTGTAAAGCAAGAAACGATACTAAGGGAAAATTGTAGCAAGAATTACATGAGTGAGGGTTTCACGCATAGAAACAAACAACGAGATAGTGAAGGATTGTGGATCGGGACACGTGAGATATGTTTACACGGGGGCATTATGCCAGATAATGTTTGTTATAGGCTTCCAACGTCAAAAGAGTGAGAAAGGCTATCCCGACATTAAAAGACTAGCTCCGGTCGATCCGCTTATAGCGGATGAGACTTAAATTGAGTGAGAAATAGTAAACTAGTTAGAGTTACATAAATTACTAAATACAGCTGTTAATAAATACGATCAGTCTTACACTTATTAACTCAAATTAAAAGACAACATCTATACTTTTCAAACTTTACTCAAAAATAAGAAGCTTAAAAAGTAGTGATAGCTGAAAGCTCACTATTCTAGTATGTTTATCCACATCCTTCACATTATATTAAATAAACAATGAAACATTGACTCTCAATTATTTTTTAAATATATTCCTCACAAATAAATCCCATAAACTTGAACATGAATAAAAAATTGACTTTAGTAATAATTGATTAATTTCAAATAAATTATTGCAATTTTAGTTACTGCCTCAAATGATTTTTAATTACTATGATAATTGATTCAATAGAAATTCTAATAGTTGAAATAATGACCATGATTGGAGGGACTTTGGGATCAATGGAAGGGCATGAACTTTTATTGCTTATAATGAAGGTAATTATAATGAAATAAATGTGACCTCATTAAGCGATTCTAATCCTGTGGAATATTTTATCTAACCATTTTAACCCTTCAGAAATCCCAATAACAACCGAGAAAATACTTTATAAACACTTGTGGTTATTTAAAACAGCAGAGACAAAGAAGAACCGCACCCTGTCATCAGCAAAATAATAAAATAAATAATGATAATCTGTACGACTTTGAAGTGCACTAAAATCTATTGTCATATCCTAGAAACTTTACCCCAATGCTTGGAAAATTTGCAAGGGTCTTTTTTCTATCTTAGAATACAGCTCCCTCACGGTGAAAATTACAGGTTTGGAAAAACCCTTACTCATTAAGTGTCAACGTTTGTCGTTCCTAAGTAAACATAATAAACATTACTGGGTGTCGGTGACCTGTTAGTCTCACTTCGTTCGACCTCATAATATAAGCCGAGACTCTAAAATAGAAAGCCTTTCCTTTCCTTACCTGTACAGTCGTCAGGAAGTTGAAAGTATTGCAAAATGTCCGCCATCATGACGTCAAAACTTTTTTGTGGTGAAGGATTTTAAAAGATAAAATTGTACCTAGTACACCACCACGAAAAAAACAGGTTTTTTCCCAACAATATTTCACAACGTCCTTCATCAATTGAATGAACCGAGAAAAGGTATTTGCAGAATTAATGCTACTGGCGCCAAATCCGTCTACTACCTTTAAAATCCTGTGTACCTTTTAAGAGTACCTAAGATATGTATTTTTATCTCTATTCAATAGTTAGATTGTATGTTAAATTTTAGAAGAGGTCAAGTCCTTTGTCAATAACGATGAGTAAACACTTGTATTCATGTCGATAATAATGACCCCGTAGACACGACTAGGAAAATCCCGCAGACAGTCTGGCGCTGACTTATTTTGGCGGACTATTCAAAATGACTTTTACTAAGGAATCCTAAACACTCGTGATGAAGGACATGGTTATTTATCAAGACTTGAAATGAGAAACACTGCGCATGGGCGAATCATATTCCTCCCATCTTCGTTTGTGACTCCGCCCTTGAAGATTTTTTTTTTTCATCATCTTCTTTTGATTTATCCACTTTTGATGAATCTTTTCAACTTTAATTTCTAAAATGTTTCACTTCTTAATATTTCCATTTTTTTTTGGTGCTATAGTGATTAAATTGTTGTCAAATGAACACGCAGAGAAATGTATAGTAAAAATTACTCTTAATTTTATAGTAATTTGGTGACATTGGAGGGTGAGGGTAAAAATTACTGTGCATATTCTAATTTTTAGAATGTGCACAGCAATTTTTACAATGTGTATAGTAATTTTTACCCTCACCCTGTAGTGTCACCAAATTCCTATAAAATTCAGGGTAATTTTTACTATACATTTCTCTGCGTGAAATCAAAAGCAGGAAAATCTTTGAGGAATGAAGTTTTAAATATTTATAATGATAGTCAGCCATTTTATTTAACTTGAAGTAATTGAATATTTTTAGTTGAATAATTGATAGACTCTTTGTGTTAAATAAAAATAATATATTTCATCAGGTTTATTAATACAGTAATATTTGCTTGAAAAAAGATGGTCTCTTTTCTTTGCAGTTAATACGACCCTCCATATAATCCTATATAGATTCATATCAGACTCTTAAACCCTTTGATATTCAACCATCGCTCTTTAACAACATTTAATCATTCCTCATAAACATATAGCACGAAAGGAGTAAAAAAAATAGCGCAATCCTGATATATTGACAGAATCCGATCCTTGTATATTTCATCACCTGCAACCACACTTTCGATATGTAGACTTGAGAAAAGAGAGCTGGTATCAAATAATAATTCTACAATTTGTTTCTTCTCGCTACCAAGAATCTGCTGGTCCATCTACATATGTTTGTCTCTCAATTTTTTCTTCTTCCTATTTTATATTATAACTTTTTTTTTTCTTTCATCTTTTTCTGGGCTTCAATACGATCGTCGGCCTCTTGTCTTCAGCAAAACTGGGCATTCATAATAAATGATACGAATTCATATGCATAAATATTAAATACAGTTGTATATTTACGACGGTCGGCCGCTGTGGCATAAAAGAGTGAGATAAAGAGCGAATGTGAGTAACTGAGAGAGATGCAAGGTCGTCAGGATGATAGTATAAAAGGCAATAAGAAGGAAAGAGAAACGTTGATGATGATGATGAGGAGATGGTTGGAAAGAATACTTACGAACGGGTGGGACACGACGAATTTATAGAGGAGAAATTAGGAGGTTTATAGAAGCTGTGCGCGGTAGCCGAACCGTAGATCATCATTAGAGGTCCAACTGGGCTGCCACGTTACCACGCTCTTTTCACTGCCGTTTTCTTACTCACTCATACACTCGTATGGTTCGCACTTCGATCTCCAACCTACACCATGACATCTGTGTACACACGATACAGTCAGTTTATAGCGTAATATACGCGCACATCTTAGCTCCAGTAAAAAGCATCTCATGGATATATTTATGTGCGACTCAAGGGGACTTGAGATCATTTATTTCCTTACAAGAAAATGACGGCTAACTAAATGCACGTCCATTCGGTGTATATGCCATGTAAGCCGCATAGTCACAAGAGAAGTAATTCAAGTTTTTTCATTTTAGTTCAGTTTTCGAAAAATATTCTTTACAAATCAATTTATTTTTTTTTTTTTTTCAATTAATTATTTTTAGGTCAGTATTTGTTTATTACTATCACTATTGGGTATTCAACAAACGCATTATTAATTAATACAGTCATGTTTTGAATAATTTTAAGACTAAAAAAAGTTTGCACAGGAATATTATTGTTTATTTATTGTAAATCAAGTCAACTAGATAAATTGCATGGCTGCAAATTTTTTTTTTTTTTTTGATAATATTCAATAATATGTCTAGGGATTCAATGAAAC
Organism: Chelonus insularis; assembly: GCF_013357705.1. Classification (NCBI taxonomy): domain Eukaryota; kingdom Metazoa; phylum Arthropoda; class Insecta; order Hymenoptera; family Braconidae; genus Chelonus; species Chelonus insularis. Next base: position 1,123,531 of record NW_023276522.1, read on the forward strand.
CGCACTCAAGACTTTCCTTTTAAACTTGTAAATTAAGAGCAATTCCAAGAATTCTTTTCAAAGAGTTAACGATTAGTAATGTGTCCCGAGATTAGTATTAGTTTTATAGTTTACCTGTCCTTTCTAATCTAAATAATAATAAATCCAACCAATTCTGTTTTAGAAAATAATAGCCAATATTTATGATAATTTAGAATTTTTATCCTAATATTTAAATCAATCAAGAGTTAAATTAACAATATTTAGACTACTTGGGATTTTATTTAGACACAATAATATATAGCCAAAAAAATACCTGCATTGAATAAAACTTACTTATTGTAGGAATTTAGCTGCTGCAATTTATAAGAGGGTCTACAATTTGTGTGAAAATTGGATAAATGACTTGTCAGTTGTAAAAGCAAGCTGTAGCACGCCCATTATTATAGCCATTAACAATAGGCAAGCCACAAGGGCAGAAGTACGAGAAATGATCCTACGTAATTTAATGGGAACATTGGTACGAACATTCCAAAGGGAGGTCCTGATGGGTGGTCTTTTGGGGTTGAAGCCTACGCCCTGGAACCGCCTTCATATTATTGCATCTTTATAATATAAATTTTCCGCTTCTTTTCAGTACAAAAGATCTAATTTATTGAGGTTTATTAGCTAATTTTATAACAACATGTGTATACGACAAGTAATGGATTCCAAAGAAGTTTATAAATTTAGCATTCAGAGAATGAATACCTATTTTTGTTTGGAGATGTGTTCGAGCAAAAATTAACGATGAAAATGACTAAATATGCAACATAAAAATAAAGTGAATTAAAATAATTTGGAGTTCTGATATAGAAGTTTTATTTATTCTAGATTTTAAAAAAATAAGAAAATAGCAGCTTAATTCAGAATTGCTTATTGAATTAATTTTATTAAATATTTTATGCATAGCTTTTAATAGTATGGTATTAAATGACTTCTTTAAAATACTCCAAAAATGTTGGTGCTAACCTAATAATGATAAAAATGAAACACAAAAATACTTATTTAATAATAAACTTCTCCAGATTACTGAAGTATTTATTAATTTCATAATTAGAGGCTATTATTGATGAATTTGCTAAAAGAGGTTTGTCAGATTGACAGACTTAGCATTCTTTCAATGCTGTATAAACAGATATTCGACCCAATCCAATGAACTAATTTTTCTAATAAGACTAAATCTTTAAAGATCTAGGAACATTTCAACTGAGTCATTCTTTTCGAAATTTTTAATCTTCTACTAATTTATATTTAAACGCTACAAAGGTTCTATAGTAGTTAAAAGAGGTAGCCTATTTTAGTTGCCTGACATATTTCAAAAAGACATAAAAATTAGCACCATTCTTAATACATCAAGATAAAATGATTTTTCTGAACCCATGGGCCTGAGGAGACTAGGAAATAAGATGATCGTAAATTCGACATAAACAGGTTGAAGATGTACATTTGGTGAGATGGAAAACAAGGTGTACCAGGGATTTCAGGGTGTACCACGGACTAGCAGAAACAGTTAAAACTCGTAGTGGTAGCAAACACCATCAGTACTAAGCCACAAATCCAAGCTTAACCCGAAGCTTATGAATTAAATTGGTTAAGCCCAGCGTTAAACTAAGATCTGCGAACAGTCAGTAGGGAAAGAGATGAACATCTTTCTTCATCCTTCTTTTTCTTCTTCATGATGCTCATTATTTCTCCTTGTCTATGTTTTTTTTTTCTTTGATGATAATAGGTTCCATCCTAATATTTAATTGGTGAAGGCAAAGATCCCATGAGTCGTTGGATTATCACAGTGGGGTGCAATAGTTGTTACTTTAGTTTACACACCCTTTAACAGCCTTTGCTCCACAGCAAACACCCGGTTAATACAAATCTTCTAGCGTCATCAGATGTTTAAATTCATTTTCAACACTCTGAGTAGTTTCTCGTTTTACAAACCCAATTTTCTAGCGACATATTTCACCCCTATCTAAATGATATTTGAAACTTAACCTCCAGATTGTATTTGTTCTATTCCGAATTCAAATAGCATATCCCTATTGGATGGAAACTTGTCATTAGTATATCAGAAAACAAATAAAATTTACTGGCTATTCAACTCTCGAGCATCAGACACAAAATATCCCAACGTCTTTAACATGGAAAAAATTTTTATGACAAAAATACAGACTTGGAAATTCCAAATAATCCTTCATCATAAAAATGCTCTTGAAAATTTCCCAGCTATTCTTTTCTTAAAAATAAGAAGTATTTTTTACGGTAAAATTGACGGAAGATATATTACTCCAATTGACGTTTCAGTCATGAAGCGAAATCAGAAGTTTATTAGTTTAATTTTTACAAAGTCACTGGTTATAAATAAAGAAGAATGTCTGAATAAATTAACATAGTTTAACTTTTAACTAAATAATCTTGGGATTTTTTTTCTAATTTAACAATGAAATTATTAAACATTATTTGATATAAAAAAATTCAATAATACTAATACAAGTATCAATGGATAAATGAAAAATGGTAGAAGGGGATATAATAATCCATAGAAAAATCTCCAGTAAAAAAGGCAAGCGTGTCGTGACCTAAACAAACGAGCATTTACTCGTCCATCATCACGACTTGGGTAAATACTGCTTGCATCTATGAAGAGCAAACAGTGTAGGAAATTGTAGCAAACCGATCTATAACTAAATTACACGGTTCTAGGAGAAAGAAAAGGTGCGACAAAAAAACTTCAACATGTTCTTGCTTTTTTTTTCTTTCTTACACATTTAGTTATAGTAGACAAGCATATCGGCAGCTATATAAACACGTCAGCGCTTGCATTGTTCGTTTTCTAGATGCGCCTGTACTATTGTACCAATCGTTGTACTAAAATACTACTGGCCCAGTTGTTCCATTCATCCCTCACGTCATCAAGAATGAGAGGTAAAGATGAAACAAATTTCTCTCCGGATGTACTGTATAGAGAAATGTACACATCTACATCTTCTTGAAATGTCATTTTCACTATATCACCAAGAAATATTAATCTCACGTATTTTACACCTAAATTTCAGAGGGTCACGAAAATTTTGATTTATAAAAAAAAATCCAACACCTACTGAGCGATCTCACGATATTTTAAAATCCATATCAGAGCATTAGCCATGATATTTTATTGCTCTAAAAAAATCATAACTTCTCTTCAATACATTTTATATTAAACTGTGATAAAATGAATTATTATGTCACAAAAAAATATATAGAAATACGTCATTTGAACTTCCGGACCAGTTTATAGATTATTGAAAGTCTTACTATTCATCATGTACCAAGTTTCAACAGACGGGATAAGCTCTTCTTTTGTTCAAGCAACAGGGAAGCCCATTAGGATGTCAAGGACTTGTATTAATTTGCCATATTGTGAATTGAAATAGGGACAGAAAGATCAGATGCGTAAATTGATTGAAGTCTCTATCAGGATCAATATTGATAATATGTTCAAGAGAGGAGTGTAAAAAAATTGTTTTCCTATTAATTCAAGGACTGAGCTAGACATCTCTTGTGGTTTCCTAAACATTAGTTAAATATTTATAAAAAAATTAAAACAAAACAGAAATATTTATTCAATAAAATATTAATTTTAAATTATTCATATTTTTTTTAAAAATTAATTGATAAACACTGTTTATAAATTTCTGTCTTTAAAACCTTTCAAGCTTGAATTTCATTTCATTTCGGAGCAAGTTTTTCTTCTGAGGGTTAAAATTCTACTCCGATCCATGATAAGTTTTAAAATCATCCCAAGATACCTTAGGCCTATTTTAAATATTGGAATAATTTTCCACATAAAATTTTCTTGAGATGAACATTTGAATAACTGATCAAAATCCCTCTAAAATCTCTGCTGACTCCAAAACCATAAGATATCTATGAATAACCTTGCTTGTATATCTTGTGTCTTAAAATGATTTTTCTTCAAATAAATAAATAAATAAAACTACAAGATAGAAATAAAATAAAACATAAAGATGTTTTAAAAACTAGGTATTAGAGTGGACTGAAATCACACTTCTCAATTGAGAAAAGAACCGAAGGTGTATTACCGTTGACACTACGGTGACAGAAGAATTGAAAATGACAAGCGCGAGGCACATTGGTCAGCTGAAGAAAATAACTATCTCTATCCACCTGTCAGTCGGTCTCTGACACTATAACAGGTATTGACTCTATACTACACAAAAATATTCGGCTTTTGCTTGGTTGAGTGTCGTTGACAAAGACAGTGAATATTAAATATACTTAAAATAGAAATAAAAAAATTTTTAGTCTGCGATTTAATTTAATTTTTTACTGCATCTCTTAAGTATAATGTCTGTTTTTAATAACATCAAATATCCATTGATTAAATGGCTTTTTATTTGATACGATGCATAAGAAAAAAGGAGCGGAAGTACTCATCTAGCTGTCAAATTTAAAAAATTTGACAAGACATAGGAACTGGAGCCTTTTAGCCATTTGACATCACCTCACAGAATCATTTGAATCTTTGTACAGAGTAGATTTAATCTTAAAAACTACCTATATATAAAGAAAAACTGAGTGACCACTCAGGAATTTAAAATTTTTATCAAATAATAATAGCCATTGGAAAATGTTGTTGAAGATGATGTCTTAATATTTAATCATTTCTTTAATTCATTAATTATTCATAGAAATCCGAGTTCTTTAGATTTGTTTATTCATTTTTTTTTCTGAGTCTGCTTTAAAAAATATAATTAATCAAATTGGCCCCTCTTTTATTGTTTCTTTACTCCTTTAATTGACTTCTTTATGAGTGATTAATCAGGAAAGAGGTATCTCAATAATTAAGTGAGCCATATTTAGGATTCTACAATAGGACCGGATTTAAATAGTTACCCGAACATTTCTTTAAATTCTATTTCATGTCATAAATGTCATTTATTCTCAATCACATGGCCAGTTACTTTGAAAAAAATTTAACAGAGGGTTAATTTGGATATTGATATGGTCATATTGAAAAATGAATGGATCAAAAGCTTTTTTGTTAAATAAAATGAATTTTTTTTAATCCCCACACGCTTCAAAGATAATACGATAATGTATCGTGTATATCATAGATAATATATAGATATTTGAACCCTCTTTTTTTGCAGTAGTGCACATACGACGAAAGAAGCAAGACTAATAGGCCAGCTTTCGTTGGTTTTCTCTCCTTTCCTCTAGGGCTTCGATAACCCTGTAGGGAATTTCTTGCATCGCCCCAACCCAGTTAATCACCGGCAAACGACTCGTTTATTGCTGAGGATGTTGTTGGCCGGGTGCTGCATACTTGCCCCCTTCTTTCTTGCGTGCTAATAGAATCGACAGTAGATTTTTATCTGTTATTCCCCCTGCGGTTATCTGAGAAGCAGTTGCTTCATTTCTTGATACACAAATTTGTCAAACTTCTCATACCAACATTTATCTATTTATTAATAAATCTTTCCTTTTATTTTTTACCTTTATCATTCTTTGACGTTTCATAACTGTATTTATGTATACAAAGTCAGGTATTTTATTCACGTATGGACAAAAATATGGAAACAAGTGCAGAGATTGAGGTGAAAAAACTATGAATAAAAAAAAAAATTTTTTTTAGACTCACACACGTCCGGTTCTCACGAGAAAAGGTCACATCTAACAATGACTCGAAGGGCCATGACGTTTTACTTCAAACGATTTATAGTATATGGAGGCAAGAAGGTGAGGTGTGAGGGATGAATAGAATTCAATGGACCAGTCAGACCCACCCCCACAAAATTTCCAACACCCATCACTAAACACGCATCGAATTAATTTATATTTCCTGTTAGCTACCTTAATATAACTAGATAAACATTCATAAGTTTTCTATTCTAGTTACACCTGTGGATCCTACAATACTCCTATTTATGTCAGTTTCTAATTATATACAAATAAAAAACTAATCACTGCTTCTTGTATAAATTTATGAAACATCCGATTTAGGAAGAATAGAATAAGTTTATTGAGAGTCAGCTGATTTATGTGATAGCTATCAAAAACATTCCTTCATATTATTACCTAAGAATTCATTTTTTTTTTCAAATTATTATTTTATTGCACATTAATTTGATTATAATAAATAACGAGTAATGATTCATTTGATATTTATGTCTTTTATTTGATTTGTTGCAAATAGTTTTAGAGACAAAATTTTATATTATTACCAGCACATGAATTATTAATTAAAAATGAGCAATGAAAAGTAATGGGAATTTAATTTTAATTGAATCAATTATAAATGCAACTGCATCGAGATATTAAAAAACGTTTATTAATAAGATTTTTCTAAATAATTACATCAGAGTTTATAATATTATTTTCTTTTATTGATAACACACAATGAGTACAAAAATTATAAAACCCAGAACAAAATTTCAGTAACGAAAACTTAGAGCAGGAATTATTCGATTTAAATCACTTAAACAAATATCAATCAAGTACATGAGTAGAAAACAATGTAATATACATTTTACAAGAACGATTTAGGTCCAATTTTGGAACAAAATGATAATGATTTATAATGAGAGCCTTAGTGGCTTGATCACGTTGACACCAAAGGTCACGTTTTCTTTAAGGTTATAATATTTAATACTCTTCATACCGAGTTCGGAAGAATACTTCTCCAGGGTTATCCAGGAACCTCTAAGAATCGGTGAAATTGTGATCGGGATGTACAGTTGGTACTTAATCCCCAACAACACCACAAGACCAAACCCAAAAGAGATGAGGATCCAAAAATTTCCAAAAGGTGTGAAGGAGTACAGTCAGGTGTGTTGCCAGGCCGACGTCCGAAAGCCAAGAGAGCGTTAGCTAAATTTTGCAGATGAAGGATGTGGTGTCATGAGCATGACCCCTCTCCTAATTAAAGTACTTCGGATGACCTCTGGCGAGCGAGGGCTAATTAAAATAATATAATAGGGCACAGGTCCTTAGTGCACTATAAGTTCAAAGTAAAGATTTACTCCAAAAAATTAAAAATTAAAAACCAATTTTCAATCAACAATTTTTAATAAAATTAATTAGAATATAATTATTATCAAAGCAATTAATGAGTTATTGTTTAGTATTGAATTAAAAATAAAATTAGGACAGAAATTCCAAATAATATAAAAAGGAGTGAAATATTTTTATTAAAAGATTCAAACTCAACAAAAACAAAGAAAAATCATTTGTCAAAATTTAGAAAAAAATTCTGTCTTAAAAATATTGAAATTTATATAATATTTTAAATAGAAAATATATGAATTTTATTGAATAGATAGTATAATTAAAGAAAAATGTGTGGTTCATAAAGTTCTATGCTGACAGATGCGGATCTAGTCTAGAGACTACGTAATTCTCGGTTCACCGAAAAAGTTATATAGACGAAGAGAAGAAAAAAAAAGATAGAGTGATATACTCGTATAGTGATCACGAATGAGCGCCTCTATTCAAACACATCTCTTCTATCCTACTCTTCTTTCAGCCATAACACATTTTGTAAGCATATATCACTGTCTTACTCCCTCTTCATTTATACTCTCTATTCTGTATATGCATAATACATCTTTACATGCCATCTATATTTATATATCCAACACGTAAAATTTTCGCTGGTCTACTATGTAAATCCATCCATTCCTTACGCATGACTGCATTTTGGAATTCACAAACCCCCCACGAAAAAGAAAATACATTCCAAACACACATTTAAGAATTTATACTTAATCTTAGACAAGTTGATACCAATTTCAATATTTAGAAATTTCTGCTCGCTAGTGAGAAGTTGCTATTAATTATTCAGTCAACTAAAATATATTTATATAATAAATACATAAGTTTTTTATAAGAAAAAAAAATGGGGTGGTTTTAGGAAAATAAGTAATTATTACTTTCCTTCAAACTAATTGTGCAATTTCTTCGCAATAATAAACTTCTCATTAAAATTTTATAGAAAACTTATTACTTCCTCTGCGGTTACATCAAGTACCCAAGGTCCTTAAGTGTCTAAAAAAAAATTATTTTTTTAATTCAATTGAATTGAAAAATAATTTTAGCAATAAATAAATTAAAAAATTCTTTTTTTAAGAACAATAGATTCATTTTGAAAATCCATCGTCATTTGATGTATTCTATTTTCCTAAATAAAACAATAAACAATCGATTGTTGCCGAATTTAAACTGTGACCAAAAGTATGTCATCCTTAATAAAAACAAAATGAGAGTAAGCCGTGGATTAAAAGAACATTAAACAATTCAGAATCACATGTGTATAAATTTATAAAATCTGTAAAATTGATAGTTTTATGAAAACTTTTCGAAAGTAAAATATTTACGTAAATCCTTTAGCAGTGAGAACCGATAATTCTTTATTGGAGACTATGCATTGATTGCAATGCAGATTTATGATGGAATAATTGAACGCTTTTGCAAGCTGCTATATATGTATATAAAAAATATCATAGTGCTATCATGCCATATACAAATATAATATACACATACACAAACCGGTTTTAAGACATCGCGTGTGTGAATGCATACGATGTAATAAAATACGCAGTAGCTGTAGTAGCAAGTAGTCGACAGATGATTTTCTTCATTTCTTTCATTCTTTCTTTTAATAATATTCATAGCATAAATGTACATATATAGTTTCCATATTTTCTATAGCTATACGTAAGACAACGATAAACAAACACGAAATTACTATAAATAATAGCAATAAAAAATTTTATATAATGATTTAGTGACAATGTTATTAATATTGAATATATATTGATCATGTTTTGATTTTTTAACTTTCGAAATTCCTAGCCAGTAATTATTCATTTAAATAATTTAGCGGTAACATATAATAATAAAAGTGGGAGCCAACGTTACGCGTGTTTTCGCAATGAGCTGTCACTTGATCAGAATTAAACATCTCAGTTTCCTCATTCACTCATAAATAGATCTAGAAATGGAGATCTCAACGACATGATTACACCTGAATGCACATCATGCGAGTAATGTAAAACAGAATACAACCTGATGGAAGAGAAAAATAGGGATGAATAAAGAAGAGCAAAATAGAGAGGTGCGCTTTCATATTACTAAGAAAAACTGAGTGACCCAAGCGGAACCAAAAGATTACAAACGTTTTTGCGGCTCTTTAGTGGGAAACGATGTAAATTGTATACTCAAGTTCGTACGACAGAGATTTGAATCTCAAGTGTATATAGTACAGCCCTTGACGCCCGACGCCTGTGGTGCGAGGAGGCTACTTTAGAAGACCTTTCTCTCCCTCTACTTCCAACAAGACATCAACTCCAGTTGCTACCCCACAGAGTACCTTTTTGTACTCCTCGTCCTGCGTATCCTTAACGCTTCACCGACTGTTTTCATGCGTACTTCTGCCCTGAAGCTCAACCACAAATTTTTTAAATCCCTTTCAGATATTTTTTTTTTTTCTATTATTAATTATTAACTATGCGACCTATTTTATACAAAAAAAAAAAGCAACACAAAAAAAATAACGATTTTTTTTGTTATGTTGGTAGAGGGTTTATGAAGGGTTTGTTAAGGATTATTTGAGCCCTATGGTAATGGAAATTTTTGATTGTTATTTGGAAAATTTACGGAAGTTATTACCTACACAGGTTTATAATTCGTTAAATTACCATGACAATTTGACTGAAGTAGACTTCTGTCACTTTTATTTATTTATTTATTTATTTTTTTACTATACTCATTATTAAATTACGACAAACTGTGATTTTTTATGGTTACACTGCAGAATAGAAGTAAAAAATCTTGCATGTAACTTCTATTGATGATTACCGCATTCTTTTCGTTTTATTTAAAAAAATACTATTTTTACTCAACGTTTTTAATTATAGCGTTTACTTATAACATTTTTCATAAATATATCGCAAGATGGTTGTTACAAAATACAACCATTTCAAGAGAGATATAATAAATAAGTATAGTTTGCAGATGAAAAAAAAGTCTCATTCAAAATAATGATATAGTTATGTAGTAATATATTAAAAATTAAAATTTATATCTTTCCACAATTTTCAGAGCATGTAACATGTCCAACATATTATTTATGAATAGTGCAACTAACGTAAATTCAAGTGTGTAAAAATGAATAATCACTACATATGTCAGATATTTATGAGGAATTTTCATAGACTAAATAGTGCAGTTTTTTTTTTTTAAGAAAAATTCACTGGAGAGAATTATAAGGCAATCACAAGAAAATTATAGGTTTGATTTATGAGGTAAATCGACATAGTTTATTAAATGTCATCTAATGGATGGAATTGAGAAAATTATTTCTGAAAAGCTCATTACTTTAAACTGATAATAAATAATAAAAAGTTAACTAATAAATTTCTAAAGAAAAGTAATTATTTCTAATTTAACCTGATTTTATATTAAAAATTTTTTCATTTATTTATAAAGATTTCATATCATATTAATTAAAATATAATTAAGTTTTAGAAGTTGTTGAAAAAAAAAATATGAATATATATTCAACAAGTCCTTAATTATAATTCCTCCAATCATACTACTGAATACTCATATCTGGATAGACGATGAAGAAATTCATATCTTAATCGTAATAAAATATATAAGTCTTCATATCAAGTAATCTTCAACTTAAATTAAACTAAAAGTGTAAAAATTAACAATAAAATTCAACAAATAAATTAACACCGCTATCCTCATAACATAAAGCTGCATAAAACACATTATTGTTTCATTAAAATATCTTTTAAATGATTTATTTAAATTATTTTTTTTATAATAAAACTTTTTATGACATGGATTACTTCAGTTTTAAACCAGTTATAAATTATTATCATCACTTTAGTAGATAATCTTCAATGTTGTCATAAATTAAATTGCAACATTTTATGTTTTATCTTCTAATCATTTAATTACTCATATAATTATTTCAAAACATCTAATATATCATACACATCAATTATTAGAAGTATTATGTGTATTACATCAAAAAAATTATCTCCTTTCGTCAATAAACTACACATTTTTAAAATTATTTTCAAGCTTTTTACATTTGTTTACAAAGTATTGTTATAAAAAAAAAAAAAAAATTTTAATTAATTTCTTTTTAAAGAGAAATAAAAAGGTATTAAGAAAAGAAAAATCCGAGAAAAATGTGAATAAAAATATTTAAATTTAAAAATAGAGAAATATATTTTCTATTGTACTTCGATAAAAGCACGAAAATATTTTTCTAAGACCACTTTAGATAATGTTGTGCTATTGAAATCCATACTTTAGTGTGTATAGTGACCACATTATTATTTATTAAATTGAAAAAGGTCAATAACTATATCCGTAATATTAAAAAAAAAAATATTGTAACACATATATACATATAAGATATGTCCACATATCATCTGTTCAATGTGATTGACATCAGAAAGGCGACAAGCGCTCGTTCCCCTGTGGAGAACAATTTTTAGCGTTTCACGCCCAAGTTGCTATAAGCAGAAGAAAGAAGAGAGAAAAGAATGACATGCTTCGTCCACTCTGCGGCAATGTCGTGTAATTTTCGGGGCGGTGTATTTTTCTCAGTGAGTTGAGTGAAAGAATCTCCGGGGGTCCCTACTGACACGTTCTGTCGTCATTCAAAAACCATCTTTTTTCCATTCGAATACGCATTTATACGTTAACTATATGCATGAGTACCAAAAAATCAAATTATTTCAATAATTTCAAAACTATCCCTGCAATTTACAGGTACTACTTTTTTCAATTTCATATTATTTATAAAAAAAAAAAAAAATGTGAATATATATATATGGAGAAATCTGCATAATGGAATGATATTTTCGTGTTCTTGACCCACTCAAATAAAAATTAATGTTTTATCTTTTGATATTCAAATCGGATTAATATGACATAGTGAGGTAAACGTGACAGAAATACCATTTTTAAATATATTATTGTAATGTATTTTGAATAATAATTTTTTTCAATTTCAATCTCACCAGATGGTCGATTAGTATATTTTATGGATTATTGATAACAATACAATTTGTGAAAATCTTACTGAAAATTCACCTAGACAATTATTTTTTTTTTTTTTCTATTTCAAAAAGACAAACACGAAAACTTGATTAAAATTTAATAACAGTGATACTTAATAAATACACTTTTACTTTATAAAAGTAATTGTAAAATATTTTAAAATAAATTTTATCCTAATATTTTTGGAGTAAAATACTTTAGAATTTAATTCTTTTTAAAATACCAGAAAATAATCATTAACTTTCCAACTTGATAAAATTTTTTTACTTAATTTTTTAAATAAAATGAATCCATTAATATCATATATTTACGTGCATACATTAAAAATGCTTTTAGTTTGCATTTTCAGAGTTAAATTCACGGTTCGCTACTCGTAGTCACTTCATATCAATCGACTAGAACCTACGACGTACTTACTCATATTTTTTTCACCAGCCAGCAAAAATGCAGTTATTTCTCTTGGCTTTACAGTATATACCTTTTTTAATATCAACCCTACTTCTATTACCACATGAATCAGATTGAAATATACGTGAGAGATAATAAAATATCCTTAGGAAAATAAAGACATTAAAGTTAAAAGATGACCTGTATAAATGATATCAATACATATAGAGTTATCGTTATGAATGTAAAGCAAACGTGATAAGTATATATTACTGAGCTTAATTCAGTAATTCATAAATTTTAGTCATGACTGTCAATTTTTACTATTTATTGACGGCAATTAATTATAAATTTTAGCAAATTTTACTTTACATAAATTATCTCGAATTTATTATTGATAACATAATAATGTCAATCGTTTATATGATTATTAAAATGCTTTATTTATTAGAGCTTTGATTATTTTATTATTAATAAACTTGATAACTTGAATTTTAAAAAATTGATAATTTATTACTCTTATAATCATTTAATCAATTGCTTATCGATTAGTTTATTTTACAATAAAATTTATTTCTATTCAAATTAACAATGGTATTTATTGTTATTGTGTTGTTAATTAAAGTTAAAAAGGATGAAGGAGTTACTGTAATATACTTATATTTTATAGTTGAATCAACAGTATTTTATTACTTTAAATAGTAATTAAAAAGCTGCTAATTAAAACAGAGGTTTTTAAATGTAAACACTGTTGTGTTGTTATGGACAATATATTTAAATTTCTTACTGATCATGAGATTTTATTGAAAACATTATAAAAACGAAATAACTTTTTCGATTAAAAATTTATAAATAATAAATGTTTGTAATATAATAAAATAATTATTAAAATATTTAATTAAAAGATAAATAATTTTTTGAATAAAAATCATCTACAGAAATGCTTACTCCAAAACAATTTAATTATTCTAAAAAAAAAATCAATCATTTTTAATACTGAATTCGAGTAACAATAATTTTGTAATAATAAGCTTTTTTTAGTTGCTTGCAACTCAGGGAGTAAAAATTAACTGCGGCATACTCCTTTGTGTTTTCTTCTCAACATAAACACATTAAATTATGTACATAGACCATTTCAATTTCTAATAAATATTTTTTTGTAAAGAAAAACTTTCTATGGAAAATAAAAGAATTATTATTTCGAATAAAAATGCATTTCCAACACCTATAAAAATAACTTTAATTCCCCGTAAAAGCATATAAATATATAAAAAAATAAAATAAAATAATAGCTAAAGAGTGCAGGGAGAGACATAACGAAATGGTCCGTGTGCCAGAAGAAATGACACACGGGTCGATGCCGAGTAGTCGACTCAGAGGCTGTGCCCGAGGAGGTCGTGTCTTTCTCTTTCTTGCTTGGAGTCCGGTTAGGTCTTTATACTTATAGTAATATAACCGCACGACGAGAGCACAGTAGCGGCAAATACCCATAAATATAAAATATGCCCGTCCTTTCACCCTTCCACACACTAACATCCCGCTGAGGGTACGTATAGTCTTGGAAGCAATATATATCAATAGTCATGGCTTCGCGATATATACATGGACATGAGAGTCTTGGAGATAGTGCGCGCGCGTCGTATTGAGAAGATGAGAAATATCCCGAGAAGCAGCCACACTTGAAATGTGTTGGGAGCTGAACCTCAACACCTTTGTGTACGACATTCCTTTTTGCCTTTCTTTTTTTCTTTCGCGCTTCGAGTTCTCTATACCTATTTTTTTACCTTGATTCTCGTTATTCTTTATCTCGATACCTGCCTGTAGCGAGTAGTATCGTAATCAGAAAGATGATTTTGTATTGTTGCAGTTGCGTATCATTATGATGTTAATTTACTTCAATTATAAATGAAAAATATTTTCGTGTTTTGAGACCAAAAGAGTTATTTGATAAAAAGAATTATCCATTTATTTATTAACTATCAAATATGTTTTAATAGAAAAAAAAAAATAAGAATTTTTATAAAATAATTAGTGTACATTTTAATAAATGAATAATGTTTTAAACAATTGAATATTAAAGAAAGTAATTAAATATATTTGAATATTGTGAAGTATTTTCAATAAATTAATTCTTTTGAGTGAATAAAGAGTGAAAATAGTTGAAAAAATTTATTTATAAATTAAAAATTATTATTTAGAGGTTATTGAAGGATTTAATATGATTATGGTGTTTTTAATTTATGACAACCATTAATTAATTATTACGACATCATTTAAATAATCAATAATTATAGAATATTCCCTACGAATTAATTTTTTTTCGTCTTCATAAAATAAAATACCAAGTATAAAAATCCAAGTGGGTCTGTTATTAAAATGCATCGCTAAATTTCATTTGTATAATATATGTACATATTTTACATAACGAAAAATTGTAGAGAAGAAAAAAATTGCCAGTTAATAAACGTTAATTGCTTCTATAAATTATTACATGAAGTTGAACTGTAAATAACAATTATTATAATAACTTCCTACAATATAAAACTTATATTGTGTTTATAACAGTATCATTATTTCTTCCCCAAACAATCCCTTTATTATTAAAGTAATTGATGAATAAATTAATTTTCATTGATTAATTTTGAATTTTTATTCTACTGAGCTCAATAAATATTATGAATCCAGTTTCTAGAACATATTTAGCTCACAATACTTCATACATAAAATACATTACAATAAAAATTATTAAAAATAAAAAAATAATAATTTGTATATTAAACAGACATTTAATTTTGGAAAAAGATCAATGCTGATTGTGAAATAAAATATTCGGCACAGTACAAACAAACTAAAAAGACATGATCAAGGCGTGACTTGATAAAAAAAAAAAAACGTAACAGCTGACAAAGATAAAATTATGAGTAATTTGAAAGCTAACTTGAATATCAGAATTTTTAGATAGAAAATAAATGTTGAGAGTAAAGATAAAAATCATAGATCGATATTAGTATTGAATAATTTTCGTGATAATTGAGACAAAAATGGTATTAATATACAGAGAGAAAGATGTGTAGTCCAGCTGGATTAGACATAGGCACGCTTCTACTTATGATGGAATCGCGATCGGCACGAGCGATAATGTCCAAAAGATAGGAATACGCGATATATCTTTCGAATGAATAATCCCTGCATGGCGATCGAGATGCGAGAGAGAAGAGTGCGAGACGCGTCGACGAAGATGATGGTGGAAACCCGTTCTCATTATTATATTCATATTCAAGCTCAACGTTGGCAACGGCGGACATGCCAGTCGAGAATCTACATAGGTAGCAAACAAGCAACAAGGACAGATAATGAAGAGTAAAAGAGAGAGAAGAAGAGCAAGCAAATGGGAAAGAGTGGCATAGATACAACAGTATAAAAATCTCTATAAAAAGTTGAAAAGTGCCGCCGTCAGAGGTGAGGTGCGACAATGGATAAAATATGCCGACCCTACTGGGAGTTTTGGGTGCCGCCGCGGGTCCTTTACACCTGCAGTGAGATACGAAAAAGAAACACCCACGAAACGAAATGATCGAAAAGAGTATCATTTTTACCTCTCACTCTACCTATCTCTACATAATTCTCCAACTATGTGTAGATAATATACATACACACACCAGATGATATTGGTCATTTTAAAAATTGTGGAATGCCCATGAAGACGCCCAAATGTCTAGAAATATTGGAAGAATATTTTGATACACCAAAAGATCCCTACCGATATACATATTTCCCTCAAATATGCGGACGTGTAGGTATTCAAATAATGCCTATAATTTATGTATAACACAAATAAAGAAACGTGTTTGATAGTACAAATGTGTGTCTTAATTACTTGTAGATATTTTAGTAGTTTCGTTGAAAAAATATATCTCCGGTCCAGGTGTGCATCTTGTAGGATTCTACACGTTTGCAAGTTACTAGAACCCCTGGGGAATTTTTAGAATCGCTAATTGGGTAGGTAACACCAAACTGTTCACAACTTGCTTCTTCTTCTCAATGAGCAGAGACGCTTAAGTCGGTCTCTCAACATCGAAGGAAAGCCTGTTTTCCAACATAACAATGAAAAGTGATTATTACTTAAACCTGGGGGGTCTCTGTTATGGTCAAAGTGAAATCCTTACCTAAATAACTTGAAAGAAAAAGAACTTGAGTACTTTTCCTACAAGCATGTCAGTTTACATGAATGTTTCAATTCACACTGTGGCAATTCACACTATGGGGTGACTTATCATCTAGTCATCATCTTGACCAAGAGAAAAACAGCAGCTTTCACCTATTTCTTGTACCAACATTTGTCCCAACGTTTAGGTCCTAGATATATTTACAAATTGCCGGAAGAAGAGACTCAGGACCAATGCGGGTCTATTATTTTTAAATCATGAATACAAGATGCAGAAAATATAAACTTATTGTAAGCTCAGTTCAATGAAGAAATCATTCTTTAAACTCTTTTAGACAAATCGTGCGTCAACAATTATTGACTTATGGTTGAAGAGATTTGTTTTTGTTATGATTTGGACATGTGAACCTCAAGTAGTTGAGAGACTATGTATAGATGAAAATATAAGTCAACACTCAAAAAAAAGCTTGTGTTAGAAGAACTCATCTTTGTTGATTCAAGAGTTTGCAGACTCTAAAGATCTATCTAAAGACTCATGATCTTTAGAATTAGAAATATCTTCATTTTGATGACATTCACTTGAGCTGAATTTAAAGAATAAAAATTTGTTGCGAATTATTAAAAATTAATTAATTAATTAATAGTTTTTTTAAACATCTTAAAATCCAAAATGATCAATCTTGTCACTGATATACTTTTTAGTAAAGCTACATATTTTCAGAGTAATAATTCTAATTTAATAGACGATATTTTAATATTTCAATAAATGAATAAATTAATTGATTAACAAGTTGTATATTGATGTAAAATAGTGTTAACTAAAGTCGAGTTATCATTTACTAATTGATAACAAATAGCCTCTTAATCACATTAATAATGTAACATATTGAACATAAGAGCTTTATAAATGATAACTGATAGTAGCGACCAACTTCAAAAAGAATATTTATAATTTTTTATATTAGATAAGTTAATTATTAATTGATATATTTATAAATAATTTTTGTTTTCTTTTCTTCAACTTATTTACTTAGATAAATAATTGTCTGGTTTTATTTTCCAAGCAAAACATTATAAGCTATAACTTATTATCCGATTAAAAAGCTAATGGTAAGTTAAACTATTCTTTTGCCAAAAAAAAAAACAACCAAAAGAAAGCATACTTTTTAAATTCTTTTAAGATTATTCATGATCGAGAAAGTTAAATGCTCTGATTTACTATTTCATTACTTCTCTCTATTAAATTGAATTCAATATAATTTTAGAAGTAAAAGTATCTGCCTTTTAGTTAAATTCAATTCATATAATCGCAGGAAAATATTTAAGAAGACCTATAAATTTAACAATCAAATAATTTTATTTGTAAAAAATATCCAGTGTAACATGACACAAAGAAAGAAATGCATTTCATATGAGAAGGTGAAGCAGTTGTATTTTAGTTCGAAACTGCACCTCACTCTGTATATACTGCACAGCATCAGTCAGGTATACTAACTTTGGGCTTGACCCCATCACTGGTATACCGTTCCCATTCTTGAGTGACGTCTTCATGTCTAGCTCTGCGGGACATTTCTCAAAATGCATTGTATACGGCTGTACATATAATTCAGAGTAGTTTATTCGAGATCATCTCCCGTCGGCTATCGAAAAATTTATCTGTTTATAAGACTCCTCCTAACCATATGCCAATTCGATCATTCATTTTGAATTCAATATAAATTGATCATGACACGCTTTTTTTTTTAATAATTGTATCATACAAAATAACATAAACAAATAATTCATTTTAATTTCTGATTATTAATCAATCAAATAAAATATTTTCTCGTTAAAAATTCTATAGAAATGTAAATGCATATAATTTTCTTTTATTAACAAAAAAGAAAGTGTCTGCATGATGATAAATTTCATAGTTAAAAATATGTTGAATGAAACTGTGAAATAAATGATACATTAAAAGTGATGATTAGTGACAATGACATGGCATTAAGTATAGTGCACTGAGATCAATTTTATGAAAAAAAGATCATAAATTGAAGAAAATGACCATTGAAAATTGACTATGAGATAAATAATTGTTGCATAGATTTTTGGAGTATATTTTAATTATAGTTACACAAAATTTTATTCAAGAAGATCAATAATTTTTTAATAAAATATGAATAAGATACTAATGATGAAAACTTTGCTATTAAACTCATGAATATTGTTACAGGAAATGATGTTTATATTAACAATCTTTTATTCTTTAAATAATAATAAATAAAAGAATTAACCGTCAAGTGCATAATCAGGCTTCTGAACATCAATGGGAAGTCTACTCACTGAAATAAAGCTCCAACTAATGCTCGTTATCATAATAAAATTATATTATACTATACTAACTGCACTATATCTATATAAATATTTATTTGTCTAAAAATAGAATGAAATTTATCTTCTAATATAATCTAATTTTTATTATAAGTTGTATCATAATAATGATTATTTTAATAGTAACAGTAATAATATATTGTGCAATTTATAATATTATTTAGCATGTAAACAAGATTATTAATAATTTAATTTACCATTTAAAATATTTAAATGCATATTTAATTCGTTCAGTGGATTATATCTGAAAATAATCTTAATTGTAATATTTCATGACAAACTGTTGATCACATATTGTAAGATGGCCCATAACTCGTACTGTTTTGAAAATTTCGTCGAATAAAATGTAAACAGACAACTCATAATAGATGATGAGAATGTGATGTACTCACATTCTTCGAATTAGAATACAATATAAAAACAAAAGAGAAAATGTGAGAAGATGAAGTTAATAAAGAAGCAAAATTTTCAACGCAAAGTAATTTAATATCTACAATTAAAGCTAAAAAGATTTTAAGATTTATCAAGATTCAACTATTAATTTGTCAAAAGACAATACTAATCACAATATACATGATAATCGATAAGAAACTTACTTTTTTGAAGGTTTGAATCCTTGCTAAATAAGTCCTCAGCCTTCAATAATATCACTTAACCTCCTCTCGAAATTTCAATTGGTCCTTTTTAGCCGTTAATCTTTTATTTTTTACGTAAAAAAATTATATCACTCACGAAGTATTTCACACGTTGTATAATATACATATAAATCAAATAATTGAAATATATTCAATAAATTATTTATCGATAAATCTCTTCATAATCGTGTTGAATTATTTATTCATTTCTCATCTATTGTTTACAATTATGTAGCGTCTAATAGATACTTCGTTTTTAATGGGCGTTTGTTTCCACTCAATTAATGAGCTTTCTTACTGGCAATTAGTACAGGTTGTAAGCTATACTTTATCGCATGAAACGTATAATTTAACCGTTGTTTAATTTTAATCGATCCCGCGAGTATACGAACACGGTTTAATAGAGGCTACAGCCCGAAATCGTGAAACTCGCCTTACCGCGGTCGCGAACAGATCTCTGCTGTTGGCTTTCTCTCTCAGGCTATAAATGTTTCTTGGTACCACCGTTAGGAGCGCCACTGTCGCTGGGGAGCTGTGCGCGATCTGTACTCTCCCTTCTCTTGAATCAAACCGCCAACGGGTGATAAGCACAACGGGAAACGCGAGTGTCAGCAGTAGGGATAACGTCTGGACCAAAAGCAAGAGAGAAAGAGATGTAGAAATGTGAGTAGTGAACAGTGATGGAGGAAGATGCTGGTAACCTTGGCGCAGCCTCCCTATGGACCAAAATGGCCACCAGACACTACGACGATTGGGTAACTCAAAATATTTGGGGCGTGGTCAAAGGACGCCCTTTACTCGAGAGTCGTACTAATTTTTTGCAAGATTGAAACGAGGAGGGAAACAACAAGAGCACTCTATAGCAGAGGTGGGACGATATACAAGCAAAAAAAGTGAAAGAAAGATCGACTGTGTGCAAAAGGAAGGGAGGTCATGTGCAAAGAGGAGCAGAAGAGGGTGAGCACCTTTTTATTGGTTCTCCCTTCATGCTCATATATTGCTTTTAATGTACTATTTCAAATAGGCACTACATATAGCTTTAATAAATAAATATATATTTCCGTGGTAAGTATATATGAAATTATAAGTATTTATTTTTATTTGTATTTTAAAACAAAACAGTCAAAGTTGCAATTGTTACAGCTCCTACGCACTCTTCTCTTTTGTCAAGACTATTGAAGAACGAGTTTGTGTTTGTATTTGTTATATTTAACTTTCAGAGAGCAAAATAAGAAATCTATTTCTACTGTGCTGTATAAAGCTATTGATGGTATTTTTCAATATTATCTTTGCCTAGAAGCTGCAGCAACTATGACGAATTATGAATGAATATATTATGGTGATAATATACTATAGTAAACAGAATTGACTTTGTGCTCTGAAAAAATAAGTTGACAGTTTTTAAAGTAAACATATGTATTTCTTCAGGTAAAATAATATTGCTAATATAGAGATTAATAATTCAACGTATTTTTTTTTCGAAAAATTCTACAATACTAATATGTTACTATATTTCAGCAGAATTTTACAAGTCCACTCTTCTCTGTTTGCGGAAGAAACATCTGGCTCATGTCCATCATAACAACTAGCATCTAAGAGAACAAGAAAGAGAGGAAGAGAGAAAGAAAGAGAGGTAACGAGAGGGTGTTACAGAGGCTGTGTTCTTGTATGTATCGTTGTCGCGCGCACGTCCGTTTGTCATGTAGTGGGTGCTTTTGCCCCAGTCACAACGGGAGCTAATCCGACGGCCGAATGTTTGACAGAATAATTTTCACGTTAGCGGGGAGTATTATACGCTTTTATGCGACTATGGGGTTCGCGGCATTGTCGCCAATAAGCCGTATCCCAGACCGTGCTTTTGTAAAATATATGACCCATAACATAACTGCAGAAAAAGTAAGAGAAAAAGGGGAGACCATCAATCGCAAGTAAACAATTACTTCAATGTCATTCAGTACCTTTGATTCATTTGTTGAGAAAAGAACATTTTTTTTTATAATTTAACTAAGATAATAATATTTCAATTTGAAGTTTTCAATTATTATTAGAGATAAAACTGAATTCGGTAATTATAGATTGATGCTAAATGTGATCATACAATATTGAAAATGTTTTTTTCACAAATATATACAACAATCACAGTAAAATTTAAAGCATAACGCTTCAATAAATATAATCGATGCTTTGTTGATTTTTTATTTTTTTTGGGTAAATGATTAATTGAATTTATAACAAATTTTCTATAAACACTCTCTCAAAATAATTGGACTAATATTACAAATATATATGAATACAAGTTCTTAAATTTTCTCCTTCAAATTTTGATTTTGTAATACCTCTCAAATACATGAACATGTCTATATCGATAGCTAAGTTAACCATCTCCATTTTTATCTCACGTATGATATTTCATATCTATTATATTGGATAACTGACATTTTCCTTTTTTAGCGATGTACACCGGATGTTTTGGAGTTGTCAAAAAACTGACTTGCCTTCAGCGACAACTATTATTCGGTGCAGGATCCTTAGAATCCACCAACAAATCTTGTGGAGCACGAGAAGAATGAATGCAACTAAACGCCCCTGGAGATACCCACTTTATTTATATAGAAAAAGCGTGGATAGGCTGTAGACACGTTTCCAAACATAGAATTGCGAGGTACATGAGACTTTCAATGGAACCATGTATTCCATGATCTTTTTGTCATTATGATGAGCTGAATACAATGTGAAAACATCTAGTAACTTCTTTGTTGATGCTTTGGTGATGGAAATTATTTAAGGATTTATCTATGTAAGTAAGTAGAATGATTAAATTATAATTTAAAAAAATGAACTTAAAATATTTTTAAAATATACAACTAAAAAGTGGCTTATCATGTTTTTATTTGGAGGTTTTAGTGATGGGTATCTCATGACGTCAACCGCGAGGATATCTAGGAAAATCACAAGGATCTATGAGGCTGTCACTCGACACCAAATCAGACAGAATCTGTCAAAAATCCGTCATGTCAACTAGACAATACCATGAAAGAGGCACTAGCCCTGGTCGTTTTCTTATTCTCTTTTAGTTTACGATAGAGAGAACTTAGTATCCAAAGTGGGCTTCATAGCCTACTGTGAGTGATGTATACATATACAGAGGTGGGCCTTGTTGCCGTGTTAAATTTGACACCCTTCGAGCCAATAAAATAAAATGGCCCGTGGAATGCGGTCGACAGGGGGACTTCTTTTTGAGTGGCACATCCTTTTTCGACTCTTCTTCGATGTCACTTGGCGACTTCACTCTTCTTGATCTTCTTAGTTTGATAATAATAATAATAGTCATTATACAAGATGCTGTCTATGTATATATGGACATACGATTAAAAAATAAGTCTGTAAATTTATTTTTCAAAATTTATAGAAGGTGACGAATTGACGATTAATATATTGCTTTTAATTCAATGCGAATGTTGATAGCGGTTGAATTTAAGATATTAAAATGAGATAAATAGGTAATCTAGTCAATTTGACACCCTCATAAAATTCTAATGGACTCTATTTCCCATTTACAGCTGATGTCCATTTACAACCTGGCATGTGTCAATACAGTTGACAAATATGCTCCATTTCCGTTGTGATCAGTCTGATAAATTAAACTGAAAATATCTATGTTACTTAAAATAACTTTTTTTAATCAGATTACAAAACTTGTTTATTTCTTAAAACTTTAATTATTATATTTTTGAGATAATAAGGATTATTGTTAGTGATTTTGTCCATTACACGTGCGTATGGAATAGTCAGATGGAAATATATAAACAAAACAAATACTGATTTATGTTTGATGAAGAAAAACGAATCACGATAAGAAGGAGTTAGTACTCGAGAGTAACATTATATGAACGTTTAATCCGTTAAATCCGGTTCCTTCATAATCGTTTGTATATATATTTTTTATGATCCAGCTCATAGATCTTTTAACTTTTGTTGACGTAAGAATAGTTTTTTCATGTTTATAAAGGTATATTTTTAATTATTATAACTTATTTTATAATTCATAATGTTATCATTTTTTCAAAGTAACCGCAATTTTGCTACTACTTGTTTTTAATAAAAAAAAATATATATTTTTAATAAATAAAACTTTTCAACTGAACATTAAATCTTTGACTCCAATTTATGAATTATTCATTATATTTCAATAATTTTTGAAATGTATTTTCAATTTTTAAAAACGGCAAACTTAATAGTCTTGAGTAAAGATTTATTGGTATATATTCATAAATGATTTGATGAATAACAATTTTATTAAAAATTCTATTTATATATCAGAAAGTTACGTCTTAAAAAAATTTTCATGTGTAATAACACAAGTGTAATATTTTAATTTAATTTTTATTGCTACTCTTTTTGTCAGTACTATACAATAAGTATTCTGTGAGCAATTGAAGTTTCTTGTCCCTATCTGCCTCTGTACATTCTCCAACTAATTTATTTATAAATTCTTTTTGTTCAATAGTTAAAGAATCTAAAGGATCTATGCTTGTTGCTACCATACTTGGAAGCACTACGTCATAATATAAAAAAATCTGTAACAGTTTTAGAAAAAAATACAATTGTATTGTAAATACGCTTCATAAGATTCTATAAGTTTTGTACCTTATTTGTAAAGGTAGCATAAACAAGGCTAGGAGTTGATGATCCTGGTGTCAAGCTGTATTTCCCTGAACAAAAAGATCTCACTGGCTCTTCAAACTGAAATCTTATACTATTTCTCTCTTGATCTAGAAAATAAGTTTGACCATCCCAAGCACATACTACTATTTCATCAGACCCATCACCAGTCACATCTAAACGAGATAGGGCAAAAATTAAATGGTCTACTTGCATAGCCCTAAAAAATAAGTTTGAATTATTTAAACAATATTTATTTTATAAAATAATATATATATATATATATACATACCATAAAATTATTTCATCTTTTACAAGCATTATTGTACCATCAAGAGTTGCAAGAGCATATGGCTTGCTGTCTGTCACTTTATTTTCTGGAGGATTATCAATGACATCGGTTTTTGATTCAGGTTGTGATTCTCCTTGATCAGGCTGTTTTTTACGAGAAAAATCCTCATAAGATGGTAAGACAGTTTTTTTAGTATGAGTACTTTCATATCCACCCAAGATAACATTTCCTCCAAGCATATTACCATCAACTTGATCAACATCTAAACGACTTTCTACATTTCTTCTTGCATCTGCACTTTCATCTAAGCTTGTTTTTCGTACATCTAATTGTGAATAATTTCTATGAAATTCCAAAGATCCTGATTTAAATTTTGGAGAATTTACTTGATTATTATCATCTTTTGGCTTTTTTGTGTTGTTATCTTTAGGAACAAATTTTGGTGGCGACTGATCAGTTACAGAAAATTTAGTTTTACCAGGTTCTAAATTGCCTATTATTTCAGTTGAAATATTTGGATTGCGCATTCGTGATATTCCTAATGTTTGATAATCCACACAACTTGCTCCAGTTTCACTTCTAGTTTCTGAATCATCTCTAGCACCACAGTCATCCGGGTTACATTTGATTCTCATAAAAGTTCCGCCTGGTTGAGCTACAAGTAAAGTTGGAGTACCATCACTCATATGCTGCATACAAATTTGAATAATTGTTTTTTTTCTTCAAGAACTCAATCATAAAAAATTTGTAATAAATATAATTACCTGTAATGTGACAGTGCCTATTTGATTAGCACATTCCCACTTATTTAAACCAATAAGTTTTCCAGTTCCCAAATCAGCATTACTAGACCATCTATAAGATCTAACAACTCGATCAGTTAATCCAATAATCATTTCGTTGGCACCATCACGATCAACATCAGCTATAAGAATAAATTTAGTATTCGTTGGTATTCGTTGTAAATGAACGCACTCCATTTTACTTGTTAATTGATCTGTAGTTTCATTTGATGTTGAAAAAGGATCAAAACTATTTCCACCTAGGACAAATAATAAACATGAGTCTCATAAAGTATATAATGTGTCATTGATAGATTAAATTTCATTAAACTTACTAAAATTGAGATTTTCTAATTCTCTACTAAGTGCTGATGAATTTAATGTTGAATTTGCATTCGGATTCATTGAACGAGGACTGTAATAAATATGTACCCAACCATCACCACAAACAGCTACTAAAGCATTTCTACCATAATTGAAGATATCTCCAATAGCAACACAAGTAATCAAACCTAGTCCAGTAGTTTTATGCCAGATTTCAGTGTTCTAGAAATGAAATTTATTATTGTCTCGAATAAGAAATATCATCATTGGAAAAATATAACTGACCAGATCTTTACTTTAAAAATATAAAGCTCTCCTTCAGATGTACCAACAACTAATTCATTATCACCATCATTATCAACATCACCTATAGCTATGCCATGTCGAAAAATATTCCCAGGTACTTCCCATTGTAGCCGATGTACAAAGTTTACTGCTCTCATTGTATCACATTAAACTTTGACAGTCAGTGAGTTTCTTTTTGTTTCGAAATTAGTATCGGTTTTCTGTTTTTAGGTAAGGCTGGATTTAAACATTGCCATCTACTTGGAGGCCAAATAATGTACGTTGCTTTAGCTGTTATCAAACCAAGTGATACAGGACCAAAAGTATTGGAATCTACTGAATGACCCGTATGGTCACCTTCTACCCAACAATGACCTTCTGGAACCTAAACAATTTATGTGTAAATATCATTAATAAATTAAATATGATTGGGGAATTTTTACCAAGATAAAAAGTATTTCATTATTTAGAAAGCAATTTTATTTGCTTACTCTCAGATAAGGTAATTTGTAGCCTATTGTTCCAATTTCATCACCTTCTAAACCAATGACTCTTTTAATTAGAGTTTGATTAGGACGTTTTGGTGAAGTTAATGAAATAATATCACCGTGTTGTATTTTATAATTTCGAACAATCCATCGATTTAGAAAGACGTAATCAGTTTTATCACTATCTGGATTTAATGCAGGTTGCATAGATACTCCTTCAACTCGAGCAACATAGCCAACAGTGTCTACAAATGTTACTCCAACTGGAATCCCGATCAAAACGTATCGGAGAATGGGTGATAGGCCCATTAAACTGTATCCTAAAAAAATTAAAGTGTTTCAGATAGGTTAGATTCACACTTGTGAATAAATAAATTTATCTGTGTTACAAACTTTATTTATTTTATTTAAATAAACACTGTTAAAGAAAAAGAGATAGAAAAAAATATATTTTAATAAAAATTAAAATACGTACTATAATGATGTTGTCTATTTTAATTTTAAACAAATGAATTCCATTGAAACATTCTAAAATATTTTGTTATGGATCCTCATTGCTCTGGTTGAAATTTATATTGATGGTTGAAGGCAATTTATCGACATAATGATTTTTGCGTTGATATTCATTTCTTATTTTCAAATGTGACTCGATAATCGAATTATTTATTACTGACATAATAGGGCATTTTAATAGTTATAATAATAACAATATTGGTGTAACTCGATAGCGTTAAAAATAAAACAGTCATATATAATTTGCAAAACTATTTATTTATTAACTCTACAACATTTGTGTATACAGTGGTAATCATTTAATAAATTCTTATTGCAGTTAAAGTAGTAGTAACAACAATGATTATAACATATTTTGAATTGAATATTAATATTTCGTCTTATAAATTCATACAAATTTCTAAATTATATCAATTTGTAAGTTCACAATTCCATGAAACTTATCAGTTATTTTTTTTTATGAATTTTACTAAAGAAGATATATAATAAACAATTTTAAAAATGCAGCTTATTTTAATGATACCTTAAGTTATTCGTCATTGAATGTTTATCAGTAGAAAATTCATTATTTCGTTGATTAAATCGATACTAATAAATTCAGATTATTTTTCATGTTAGATAATATATTGCGAATAAACAACAATTTATTCATTAAAACAGTAAAGAGTAAAGTTAATAAATCCTCCACAATACACGATATATATATTATATGTGCACCAACATTGTAATAAATTCAACATATTTAAATAATCCAATAAAATTTATGAAAATATACGAATAAAATAATATGTTTAAATTGAATCATTGGACATATAAGAGACAATAAGTATTTGTGATAAGCTACTGAGTAATAACTCCAAAAATATAACCATGAACGAAATTAACCATACTAATCTTTCGTATAATAATTGAGTGAAATTTGCATAAAACAATCTTTATATTTTTTTTTCTAAAATTGCACAACTAATCAATGTCACAATCATTGTGCTGTTTGATCGTATACGATACACATTTATGACATTTAATAATAGTCAGATGTAAATATATTTTATCTGACAATAATTTTTGCCTTAAAGACTAAATAATTCTCAAAAATAAAAAAAAAAATAATAATTCAATTTAATAATTTGTGATTGATTAGATTTTTTGACTGTATAAAAGATCATATCAATAATAATCAAATACTACAAAAAAATGCATGTGTTATTCTAAATGAATATAATTGTTCCATGTCTGTGTATAAATTGATATTAGCAAAATAACTCATTATCCCACACAAAAAATTATACATATTATATCTTTTTATCATATAAGTCTATAATATTTATATATATTCATTTGCAAATAATATAATATAGTATAATAATATATAAATAAAATTGAAAGCAAATATCCGAATGCAATCTTGCTTTGTTATTATATTTGTTATATTTTCTTCCTTACATTAATATATATTTTTTGATCAATAATCCAACAATAATATAATCTTTTTGTTAACGTTTTTAATTCATCATTGATAAAATAGACATTAAGTCAATAAAACTGTCCTATACAAAGGCATTATCAGCACATTATCTTAGATTATAATATCAACCATTGATTGAAAAGTTATTATGAATAAAAATTTTTTTATTAAATTTCGTTAGCAAAAATTATAATTTTAAAAATCAATTTATTTACATTTGGATATACTTAAGATATCGATGACTAATTCATGTAATAATTGTGTGAATAATTTTATCTCAATAAAAATTAAATATACAATGACCCGATTATCATTCTGAAATTCGTTAATTCTTAGGTTTATATTGCACTATGCAGAAAAATTAATTTATAAATTCTAATTTCAATTTGGATCCTTCGAAATATTTAATTATAAAATCCATTAAATCACAATTAAAAAAAGCCACTTGTATTATTTACATCTCTTAAAGAAATGTACCATCTATGTACATAAATACAAAAATAATCCAGATATTTCTGTATCACAATAATTAACAGTTTATAACAAAAAATATAGATTTCTAAAATTATTTAATTAAAATAAATAAATTTGTTAAGTATAAATAGATAAAAAAAAATCCTTTAACTGAATTGACAAAATTATATCATTTTGATACAGAAATCTCACTAATTCATTACTAAATTTTGACTAGAACATTCTAGTTACTTATTTAAATAGTTGGAAAAATTGAATTTTTTATGTTACTTTTTTTATAGTTTTTTCGACAATCAATAAGCTGATATATCAATTACATCCTATGATGTCAGTAGGACAGTTTATCAAGATAAGATTTTTGTTACGTTATCACAACAACAATTTGATTTCCACACTTAAACATTAATAAATTTTCACGATATTAATATACAAAAAGATGTAGATAATTACGTTCTTGTCATTTCGTGTTAGTTGAAAATTTTTGTTTGAATTACACGTATATCAATACATTTGATGTCATTCTATCTATAATATTGATTAATAAATAATTTTTTGTTTTTAACTGTAAACAAATAAGATATAACAGATTTCTACCCCAGAATGGCTTATTAATTTAGTAAACTACCTACATCATTAATATTTAATTTTAATTATCAATTATTAATATATTTTTTCTTCATAAAGTTTCCTATAAAATAGAATATTTCTTGAGTCACCAGCTATAATTGACGGTTATAAATTTTTAACAAAATCATTGTTTGACAAGCAATGTTGCATTCGGACTGTAACAAATATTTTATACTTTCATAAAATCATTTTTGTATAATATAATAATGAAATAAAGCAAACGTTTCGTAATGAAAAAATCGTACGTCATAATTGTCAATTGAATGTGGTCACTCATACAAGATAATTGATCCCAAATTCTGCTCAGTAATTATTTGATTGACCTTATTATATTTTTCATTTAAATAAACATGATCTTGGTTCTTTATCTGAATTTAAATTTAACAAGTTGTATAAAAGAAATAATATCTCACGTGATTTAAACCTTTAGAGCAGCTTTTGGAGACCAATGATGGAAACGAGATGGTCCAGTTGGATATGATGCAGGATGTACCCACTTGTTTCCTCGATGACCAATGAAAGGTGGAGGAGAAGGACCACTGAGAAAATGATGAGGAGGCATAACGTTGTACCAAGGTTGACTCATTGGATGAGTACCATAACCCATATTAAATGAATGGTTAAACCATGAACGATTTCTGGATAAGTGAGGACGAGGACTATTTAGATGACGGCGTCTACCTGTTCCATTATTTGATTGTTGATGATTCTGATTAGAAGAACTCAAAGGCTTTGGTTTTTGTTGTAGATCTATATTAGTCGTTGATGGATTCTTCTGTAATAAACCAATCAATTAATGAATATGAATCAATTTATCGTCACATAAATAAAAGTAATTAAACATCATGAATACTTTTAACATTAATATTAATATTAAATATTGAATAAAAGGTACTTTTTTATCTAGAACATTTATCATACATAATATTTAACTGAGAAAGTCGTCTAATTCGAATGATAGACATCTATTTCAGAAAAACAAATGAGAATCAATAAAGTATTAAAGCATAGATTTTTTATTAAAAAAACAAGTTATGAGGTGTTGAATAAATAATAATACAATCGTTATATTGATTCGTGACATTTTTTAATGTAAAAAAAATTATTGAATATAATTAAAACATAGGAAGTCAATAAGTGTTACTCCAGATTAACGGAAAATTAATTAAAAATGTGATGTGACCTTTCTTTTCAGTTTCAATAACTATTTCAGTTAATAATCAATAGCTGTTTTATTTATGAGATGATAGGCTAATAGATTATTAAAACGTAAATAAATGATTGAAGTTATCAGAAAGTAATCATTTACACACTTAGTTTAGAAAAATAATTTATCTGCTACTTATTCAGTTATTTTCGCAACTTATTTTCAGTATTTTTATTTTATTATGATAAAAAAAATTTTTTGCATATAAAATAATGATTCTTACCTGTATTTTTATAGCTCTCTCGTCAGATTTATTTTCCTTTTCCGAAGAATCAGTACTATCGTGAAAAACAGAATTTTTTTCATCTTCAAATGATGCCAATGTACAATATGAACCTTTGCTTTCTCCAAAACGACAACAAACTTCATGTGGATCTACCCATAGTGTCAATTCAACAGGTAATGACAAATCTTCATATTTAACACCAGCAGCATTGGCTGCACTTTCCAGAGTCTCATCTTTACGGCTATGGCCATTTACACGAATACAACGATATCCTTGACCCTTAAAGGGCTTATCAGGAAACCAATGATTTTTAAATCGTTCAGTAAGGAGCTCGATTAAACGACGTCGAAAGCAATCCAGTTGGTCAGGACTAAATTTTTCGTTTTTTTCGATCAGCTGTACTAAAAATAGAACAGCAGCAGTAATTTCGTTGCGCATTTTTTTCGTGATACCCTTGATTAAAATTTCTATCAATAATTTCAGTATCGTCACTATAATTTGTTAATATTTCTATATTAAGTAAAATTTTGTTTGTCTCAATATCCGTGGCAATCATAGAGGTCTATGACACTTTTAATGTTTGGAGTGCTTAAATACGTGATTGTTATTATTACTTTTGTTTTAAATTTTTTGAAAACTGAAGAACGTGTTAATTTTATGACGTTAATGTAACAAAAGTATTCACAATATGGACATTCAATATTTTAACGGTGCTTTGATCTGGAAAATAAAATACGAATTATTACTGATAGCTCCTGAAAACTCAAAAAATAATGAAAACTTATGTAATACATGATAAAATATCTTAAATAATTTCATTAATGATGGTGATAAAAATCATAATAATATTGTAATAAAGATAAACAATAACAATATGTTATTTTTATAATGAGGTTATGAAACAAATCAATGAAGGTTAGAAAAATATAGCACTGGAATTCTACGTAATTTAATTATAGAAAATATCTTTTAAATTATTCATACATTATTTTGATCACTTTTTATAAGAAAAAATATTAAATTACAGTTGCAATAATCGCTACAATGGATGCAACGAATTTGCCAGCTCATTGTCGAAGTATGAAGACACGTTGGTATTTCATCTCACTGGCGATATTCCAATTCAAAATGTCGTAAAAATTATGCAAAACAACTATCTTAATATTATTGTTATTGATTTATAATTATTAATTGTATAGAAACAATATTAGAGACTTGAATAAAATAAAAAAAAAAATTTACGTACATAAAGTAAGCACTCCGTTTTTGTGACGAAATTATTACGCTTCTACCTCTTTAAATGAACTGTATAGTGTGAGTCAACACGTGTTACGTTGAACCTTTTCCTGTGTTTTTATTAGAGTTGTACATGTATGTGTGCGTATTATTTTGAATGTATGTGAAAAAATGATGAAAAACAACTTCAGGAATGTAAATCAGCTCCATTTCTAACATACCGACAATTGGTAAGATAGGAATCTTTGCAAGAATTAGTTATCGAGTCAAGATAGCAGTTCATGATTGGTCAAATAGGTCAAATAAAACAATCATGATTGGGTGGTTCTAGAATACATAAGAAGGAAAGAGAAAAAAATTATATTGTCATCGTTTTCTTGTCTAGTAATCAAACATGGCGGAAACAAAGTGTTTTACAGTTGTTACTTAACATTTTTCAGTTTTTGTTTGATTTTAATTAAATCTAAAGAGACATCTGACATTTAAAATCTATCTGGGATTGATAATAGTTAAGAGTTATCAGCTGAGTTGATCTAATAAGATGTCATAAGAAGAATAAAGACAAATACAAATTTTTTATTCTGTTTCTCAAACACTCATTCCAAGTAAACGATATGATTAATTATCAATACTGACATAAAAAAATCTTAAAGCCAATATTAAACGTTACATTTTATAATCCGTTATATAAAAAATACACAAATTGTACAAAAAAACATAAATATAAAACAAATATATTTTTTCGACAAAATTAATCATGACAGCGCGCAAATTGTTTATTATTTACAAAAACTGAACAAATTTTTTATTTTTCTACATATACATTTAATAATACTAAGTACAACAAAGACACAGACAACAATGGAGTTATTTCGATGTGATACACATTTTATTTTTGTTCAAGAAAGACATAATCTTTGGTGTGATAAAGTAACTGGAGAATTTTCAGCAAGACCTGGTAATTATTTATAATTTCTACTAATTATAATGATAATTAGTTTAACTATTATTTTTAAACAGATACTAAACTAAAAATATCAAATTCAAGCTAGTTTGAATAATATTTTTAGCTACAGTATTTATTATATTTAGTTTTGTTTATAATATAGTTATTACTGCTTCATAAGTATTACATCGTCTTTATAAATAAACCTATTTAGATTGGGAATGGGCAACTGCCAATAACTTAGAATGCCTTGGAACGTTTCACGGAATTATTGGAAAAATTGATCAGACACCATTTATGGAACCGAGAATCATGCTTATAAAAGAAGCTTCGAATGTGGGTGAACTTTATGGCAGTCATACAGTTTATAAAATAAAGTCCGTAGCATTTCTCCAATTAGGCAGTGAAAATTCGGAAATTAGTTTATTGCCTTGTAAAAAACATGGCGGTATTAATAATAAAATCGGCGGAGGTTCAAATGATATTCTGCAAAAAACTGGTTTTGCCAAAACTTGGGGTACTATTAAAAGTGCAACAAATACGATTAAAAATACAACTCAACATGCCGCTGCTCTTGCCACTTCACAAGTCAAGTCTACTGTGATCAAAAGAAGTACTACTAAAGATAAGGATAAGCTTGAGAAGAGGATTCTTGAAGAGCTAAATAAAATATTTAGTGAAACAGATTCTTTCTTTTTTTGTCATACTGGAGATATTACAAACAGTTTACAAAGACAAAGAGAAAGAGAGTCTAAATTGCAAGATGATAGAAATCTAAATAAACCTTTATGGCAAAATGCAGACAATAGATTCTTCTGGAATCGACATATGCTAAAGGAAATCATTGATTTAAATGTAAATATATTTAGAACATTAATATGATTATGAAATTGTATATTTACTTTTACATCAGTCTTATAATATTTACATATGTTTTAATAATTCATTTTCTATTAATTAATACTTATGTATATATTCGATTCTAGAATGAAAAAGCTAATTTCTGGATTCTACCAATTATTCAAGGATACATTCAAATAGAAAAGTGTAAAGTTGAAGTGGGGATATGATAATCAATCACAATATGAAATATTTAATCTTGCAATCATTTCTAGACGAAGTCGATTTCGAGCTGGCACTCGGTAATTTACATTTTATCTTTTGATATTTATTATACATATCCATAACATATCTACATAACTAGAAGAACCAATAATTAATCTAAATATATAATATATTCCCATAAATTAGATACAAACGAAGAGGAGTAGATGACGATGGAAAATGTGCTAATTACGTTGAAACTGAACAGCTGGTCTGGTATCATGATCATCAGGTTTCATTTGTACAAGTTCGAGGGAGTGTTCCTGTTTACTGGTCTCAACCCGGGTATAAATATAAACCCCCACCTCGCATCGATAAAGGTTTATTAACATATAATAACTTTACAGTGGTATTATATTTTAAGGGGATATTTTTTGTATATAAAAGCAATCAATACTTATTTATAGATGAAGCGGAAACGGCAGAAGCGTTTGAAAAGCATTTTACAGAAGAAATGGCTCATTATGGTCCGATTTGTATTGTAAATCTCATCGAACAATCAGGGAAAGAAAAAATTGTTTGGGATGCTTATACTAATCACGTAATGAAGTATAATCATCCGGATATTACATATACAACATTTGATTTTCACGAGTATTGGTAAGTATTAATAGATCAATCATATATGTTGCAATGGGTATAATTATGCTTATAATATTATAAAATAGATCATTGAAAAATCATTATCGTAATTTTTTACAACATGATTTAATTTTATACGTGAAAAATAATGTTGAATAATAGAAATATATTATTTTACAGTCGAGGAATGCATTTTGAAAATGTTTCTGTTCTGGCAAATGCTTTGGCAAGTGTTTTAACAGAAATGGGTTATTGTTGGTGTGATTCTGAAGGTACAATTTGTTTGCAAAAGGGTGTGTTTCGTATCAATTGTATAGACTGTTTAGACCGAACGAATGTGGTACAAACTGCTCTAGGAAAGTTAGTTATGGAAACACAGTTTTCTAAGCTTGGATTAATTTCACCTGATGGAACATTACCATCAAATATTCGTCAGATATTTCAGTTGCTTTGGGCAAATAATGGTGATATCATAAGTAAACAGTATGCGGGTACTAATGCTTTAAAGGTAGTTAATTTGTTAATCGCAAATTAGAATTTTTTATCAATTCATTATATCAATTACTAGGGGGATTATACCAGAACTGGCGAAAGAAAGATTACTGGACTCATGAAAGATGGAGTTAATTCAGCCAATAGGTAATAATTTAATCATATCTCATGTTCTAAGCTATTGTCTGTTCTTTATTCATGTTTCAGTATTTTTTTTACATTTTTTAAGCCCTCAATTTCTCAACAAAATAGAGTAGATGACTCTAAATATATCTCGAGCTTAATTTTGACCTTGGACTCTTATTAACATCAAGGAAGCTTTATATGTATATCTCATTCAGTTTATTTTTTTATTTTTTTTGTAATAAACAAACTACTGGTCATTTTTCTTCTTTTATTTTATCAAATAAATATGAATTAATTAATAAATTAGTTGTTGCTATAGAAAAGCATATTTCAAAACATTAGAATTGAGGTCAAAGTTAGTTTCAAGATAATTATGAGTAATTATTGATTAATACACATGTGAATGCTCTATCATTCTATACATATATTCGAGTCGACAATTGTCCTTTTATTATAGATATATTCAACAACACTTTTTGGATGAGACACGTCAAGCGGCAATAGATATCACGCTCGGTTCCGCTATCGACATTCAAAAATTTAATAATAATTGGTTGCACTATTTAGATATCATTGATCATTGCTGTCTCGAGCTTATACCCGCTAAACCACCAAATATACAACTACAACTTGCAAATCATCCCGAATTCCTATTCGCGACAATTATTTGTAAAATAGTGAGGTTGGTCTTATGTTGGTTTGTTGGTTCTTATTTGGTTTGGCTTTATTAAAAAGTTTTTAATTATTTAAAAATTATTTTACAGTTTAGTGGGTATTCCAACATTTTTTTTTAATGCTTTTATTGGAAGGTTTTTCTTAATTTCAATTCTTAGATCTAAATTAATTAAATAAATCTATTCTATTTATTTTTATAACTGTTTCAGATATTACCTCAACCGCTTCAAAGACGTCTATAGACAAGCAAGCATTGATTTGATGCTAGGTAAATCGGTCAGTCCGGAAATATTTCAAGAAAAAACGGAGGAAGAAGATAATGCCGCTACTGCAGTTCATGTTAAATTACTAATTGAAGACTGTAAGAAATTATTAATTCCCAATCCTGAAGTCATTTTAGGAAGCTGGGGTCTTATTGATGCAGATCCAGAGTTCGTAATACTTTTTTTTAGTTTATGACTTATTTTAAAACCAACTGTTATTGTTCAACTAAGTCGTTAAAAATTTTCAGAACGGGTGATCCGAATGAAACTGAGATGGATACAATTTTAATTCTAACTAGAGATAGTTATTATGTTGCTGATTATGATGATCAAATAGATAAAGTTACTAATTACCAGAGAGTATTTTTATCAGATGTTATAATGATTGAATTTGGCCAACCGGAAGGTGGAGTTTTAATTTTCAAAAATAAACAACATTATTGTATTCGTATTAATTATCGGATGGGTAGTGAATATGGATATTTCCATATGTTTCGAAGTACTAATTTACGATTTTTTAATAATATGGCAGTTGTTATTAAAACAGAAGAAGAAGTTATAGGTAAAACGATGAATTAATTTTTCTTTTGCTATATAATGATTCAAAGTATTAATAATATATTAACTAATAATAAATATTTTATTTCAGAATCAATGAAAGCTATTTGTGAACAATTTGCAGTAGCATTGGAGATAGCTGGTTTACCGAAAGTTCCTATCGCTACAAATGTTGCTTTGGACAAGAGAACAAGTAAACAAGTAAAAGCAAAAGGATCAACTGGTCTTTTAGATATTTCTTTGTTTCCAAAACTGACGAGAAATGTTTCTGAAACACAACTTCATGCTCTAAAAAATGCAGGTGTGCAATCGTAATAAACAGATTTTAAGAGAATTTTATATATAATTTCTCGTCAATATCTTTTAGTTCATGAATATTTTATAATAATACGAATATATACGTATTTTCTTAATAAAATAATTTATTATCGTAATAAAAAAAAATTACGATATTTTTTTACACACAAAGTATATGCGTTAATTTATTTACAGGTACCAAAGCATTAAGTAATATGTCAGAACAGTTTAATAAATTAAATAAGTTAAGTCACACCTTCAGCAATAAGAAATCGTCATCAAGTAATGCTGAAAAAAAATCATCTAATATTAAAGAACAAGAGAATACAACGAAAGCAATTTTTACGATGGGAACTTTTGATCCCGATTCTACGTCAAAATCATTTGATCAAAGTGATATTCATGATGATGGTGATACTATCGCCGGTATTCCAATACACTTTGGTATTCAAGATAATATTGTTGATGAAAATTTTAAGAATAATCTCAAATCATCGGAAGATAATTGTGACAATTCGGCCATTGATTGCTTGAATTTCATAGCATCTGAATCTCAAGTAGGAAACATTCCGAATCCTGAAATTACTGTTAGTATGGGTACGGATGAAAAACCTGAAAAAGAAAAAATACAACCACCATCTACTTTAAATCTCATTAAAAATATTAGTCACTCATCTAGTGAAGTAGATGACAAAAGTATGACAAATAATTATATGTCTGTTGATACACCACGAGATACAAAACGTTCTAATTCTGAACATGATTTAACGAAAAATAATATTAAATCATCACAAAGTGAATCAGCAATCAAATCTATAAAAACAAATATTACAAATGTTGCTAGTCCAGTTGCAACTACTGCAAAAGAAATACTTTCTCCATTTTCTAAATTTGCTAAAGGTGTTCAAACATTCGGTGCTAATCTTGATCCACGAAAGCTTAAACCAAATCAAATTTCGTTGACGAAAACATTGTCTGATCATCATTTAGAACAAAGAGAAAAACTTATTGAGCAATGGCAAAATTGTAGATCAACTTTAATTGCACTCTAATTGTTACGAATATTTAATTCGATGATCAATAGTAATGCTTTATATGTTGATAAATTTCAGACGTAAACATAAACATCAATCACTGATTTTATTCCATCGTTCATAGAAAACGTGGCATTGTGGTGTCTAGAGAAATTTTTTTTTAACATTATAATTATTTTATATACCTGTAATTTATTATCAGAAACACGTACTCTACTTATGAACATAAGAACAAGTTATATACAATTATTTGAGAGATGGTACAAAAACACGAATTTAAATTATATATATTTTACAATAGAAAATGATTGTATTAAATAAAAATCTGATATTTTTTAAAACATTTACATATACATATTATACTTATATATTTAGAAATATGTACTACTTTACATAGTAGTGAAGATATTAGACATCACAGTGCTAATTATTAAGCCTATAATATTAGATCTAGCATCTTTATTAGTCAATTATGTAAATATTAAAAATGTTTGCAGGCTACATAATATCGACATTTCATTAGAAAAATATACGAGATAGAATTAAAATTAATATACAGTAAGACAAAATATTTATTAAGAGATTAATTTAAATCAACTTATTTATTAAACAAACCATTTATTGTTACTTAGTTCGTTGAAATTCAATTTATTTAACATTTAAAAGAGTATTAATTACGTCAAAAAAATAATATTGGATGAATAGTATTACTTCATGAGTATTGTAATATTTATTATTTAAAAAAAAATAATAGAATGATAGGATAAAAAAAATATTAAAGAGAAAAGTTTATAATTATACTACTTAGACGAAATTGTATAAATTGTAAACCTGTGATAAAATATAATTATTAGGTACGCAATGAATTTGTGTAGTTACGAAGTAAGATTGTTTTATTTATTTTTTTTCAAAACACAAAAATTTTCTTTCAGAATATTTTCAGTTATACCCAAGATATTTTTGCATTGGATGCAATACTCTCAATTTCATTGTACTTGGAAATTATTTTATCGATAAAGCTATTTGTTATTGTCACGTCTGAAATACCGCCTCTTGTCGAACTCTAAACTACTTTATTTTTATTATTGGAAAAAGCTGGAGTTGTTTCATTCACTTTAATTACGATCTCCGATTCGGTTCTTCGTATTGACTGATTAAATTTTTGATCAGCTAATATATTGATCAAACTTGCATCATCATAATTTTCAATATTGAAATCTTGTTGATCTTTATCATTATTTTGAGTGAAATTATTTGCACGAACATGCCGACTATCAAAAATAAATTCATTTGTCAAATAAATGACATGAACATTCGAAGATTGCTTTTGAACTGCATCAGAGAATGGAGGTCCCCACACCCCAAAATACAGTGCTGCCGTCTACAATATGACCGAATTATTCCACCTCAGCGGGTAAATTTTGAAAATATCAAATTCATATTATGTTGATGCTAATTGTTCTGAATGCTCCAAATAAGTTATTTTAATTAACGATACATTTATTCTGGTGTAATTTAAATATTATCAATATATATAACCTCTTTGGATTAAGAATTTATTTTCACTTAATAAATTCAATTTATTTTCAGCGAAGAGAATTATTTTATTCAAAGTTCCCATTAGAAGTTTTCAATTCGATTCTCGACAATGCTCGATGAAAGTTACTGCTACATTAAAGTATGAAACTATTAATGGCCGACAACGTTTAAACTAGAACACCATGTAATCATGAAACATAAACATATGTACATGAATATCTGTATTAAGTGATAAAGATTTTCGCATTAACAAAAATATGTATGCTTCTCGTTATTCTCAAGATAGTTGAAAGGTTTCTCTATGATAAATTGAGCTTCAATTCTAATAGTTATGAGTTTGAACTGTATATTAATCATTCAAACTTCTTAACAAAATATTACCAATCAAAACTTTGTATTATTTTTATCAAAAAAATCAATTAATTATAAAGAAAGATTTGTCAAAGATGTTTTTATATGTAATTATTCGTATACATGAAAACTCAATTATTTACTATTATTCTAATCTTAATTATTTGAGCACAATATTTTATTTTTATTACTAGCTTAGCTGAAGTACCATCAAATACATTATGATAAAGAGTTAATTATGTTATTATGACATATTTTACAGCTTTAGAGATCATTTAAAAAGTATGTATGTGCACAAATAATTTAGTTTAAATTTAAATAAACAATAAATAATAATAGAGTATAAGATAAAAATCTCTTATACTGGTTCTCTATTAGTTTTATGATGTCGTACAATCAGAAAGAGTCTTGGTGGTGCTTCTGTGGTTATTTTTTCAATGATAACAGAATCATGTAATTCCTTTCTCCATAAGTTAGGACATTCCTTTAATCTCTGAAAAAAAAAATTCTCTTAATCATTATCATATGTAATTGTTATAAAGATAATAATAAAAAGATTAAGATCATACCTGACATGCTTTAGCATTTTTAATATTTGAACACCAAAATTTAGATCCATCATAACAGTTTAACAATCTGCTCTAAAATTAAACGATGAATAGAGTTA
This sequence comes from Chelonus insularis, assembly GCF_013357705.1. Lineage (NCBI taxonomy): Eukaryota > Metazoa > Arthropoda > Insecta > Hymenoptera > Braconidae > Chelonus > Chelonus insularis. The sequence goes on from NW_023276522.1 coordinate 1,164,414, forward strand.
AATTGTTGACAAAATGAGTTGTAGATATTATATTTTAGAATACATACATTTGTGGAATTAATAAAAAAGAATGTCAAAAAACATAAGAGGATATAGTACTTCATGTTTTGAATAATGTATCAATTTGGATGCATGTAAATATAAGTTTCTACTTATAGGAAATTATTTTTTCTTTTAACTCAGAATAATTAATATTCAACTTGATGATTTTTATCGAAACTGTTTACGTTTTCAACCGTCTCAATTATATACAATTACTTGTTTATCAATAAATTGTAGAAGTAAATAAAAATTTACGTATTTATACGTGTCACTACTTTACTATGCTATACTAGTGTGCTACGCATTAAAATATCAAGTTTTGGACCAGCATCTTCACCATTGTTCATTACCAGCTTTGATGCATGCTCGTGCACGAACATTCGAATATAATAAATTTACGGTCAACAATGGAGCATGCTACAGTTAAGTATATACATTATGAATCAAAATATAAATTGTGTTGGTCGTTGATGTATTTATCTAATTTTTGTAAATAAAAAAAAATGATATTTAATGACATACTTTAAAAAAAGACATTTGTATTAAGCGTGATTATTATTGGCAAGATGATGTTTTATGTAACTAATTATAATTATTTTTTTTCTGTCATAAAATTGTTAACATAATTAGGTTAGGGATATTTTGAAATAAATACATCAGTAGTTCAAAGCATTTCGTTGATATTGGTTGATCAACTGAATTATTAACGGTTTCAATTTTGAAATTTTTCAATTTTTTATGTCGCTTATCTATTAATAATAATACTTAATCAATTTTTAATTAAATATTGATTTTTGTTAGCATATATGTTCATTAGTTTCATTGCTCTGCTATTTATATATTATTCTCATAAATATCAAATTGATATTAATTAATTTATTATCCCTTTACTCCATACCAAGCAGCACACGTTAATAATAGACATTGTAATAATATTTTTAAATATTAACAATAGAGTAATGCTTGTGTTGTTTAGATAACTATTAAATAAATTGCTAAAAAAAATATGTTATCATTTTTAAAAATTCCGACCATTATTGTTGTTTCAGGCTCAAATCTATCAATGAGACCTAAGTGATCAATTGAATAATCGACGGTTTTTTTTAAAAGAAAATATTTATTATATTTTAACTGAAGAGTGTGATGGATTGAAAAGAAGATATATTTTCAAAAATTTTGAAAAAATTGTGTGACGAATTTTTTGTTATCTCCTAAACTTCAAAGCTATCACGTCACGTCTTACACCAAGTGAATGTACGATTATGTAAATATTCCTTTGAAAAGCATTCTATCGAAATCTTCGATATTCTAACACGAATCAGAAGTCAGTAGACTATCGTAGGCTGATGTTCTGATAGTGAACTGAGGAAGTTATTTTCATCGATGAATACATTTCATCTTATATCAATGGACATCACGTAAAGATGAGGGGAATCAATTCAAATGGAAATGCAATTCAAGCTTGGCAAAAAAGAGAAAAGCAAATTTTTCTTGATCAAATGTTATTTTTATCAGTAAAGTATAAGGTTCTTTATCATTATTATTTTCTAGTCTTTTATTTTAGATATTTAGAAAAAGTTTATCGAATTTTCATTATGAGATTTTTTTAGTTAATGCATTATAGCTATGAGCGTTATTACCAGAAAAAATCTGAGTTGTTGATTCTTTGACAATCATTATTGAACAAAGTAGTCATTCATCAAGTGGTAATTTCAGTTATAAATATTTAAAATTTGTGTTATCGCTACTTTAAATTAATTTCACGGGATAGAAGAAAGCAAAATATTATTTTAGCACAATGGATCCATTTTAACCTGAGCTTTCCTACATTTCATTAATGCAAGTGCATACATTGCTCTCAAGGTTTTTATTCCAAACAGTAAAAAAAAAAACTTATATATTTGAATAAAAAAACTTTAATTAAATTGTTTAAAAACAATTTTCAATATTTCAAAAAATTTATTATTTTGATAATTCCTATTCTAAATAACTATTTCGTTTTGAAGCGAAATTTTTTTAATAATGAGTTTCGCTAAATAAAAATCAATTCAAAAAGACAAAAGAATTTTCATACATGTACGAATATTAGTTTAAAGGTGAATTTTTTCATCCAATTTTTTTTATTGGTTTGTTGTTCTTTTTCCTAAATAAATAACATAAAATTTAATAATAGAAACTTCTTATATTTTTTTAAAAAATATAAAAACAAACATGAAAATAGAGTTTGCATTTATTGGGTGTCCGAAAATCGATTCACACGATTCTTCTTGAGTTTAAAATTCAATTTGTCCAGCAATTTTCCAGCTTGACACACCCTTTAAAAAAACGAATATAAAGATCCCTGTGCTGATGTTCACTTCCCTGAGAAAACACATCACTCACACCAATAGACTTCATCATATCTATATTTTTTTACTCTTATTCTTCATCTATATTTTTTTTATATACTTCTTCTAACGTTTGAAAAACGTTCAACTGTTCTCAATTGGAAAATCAAACACTTGTACGTTAGCTATGATGTTTGGAGTTGAGAAAACGTGACCATACCGTCTATAATCATTTTTCAAGTATTTTATTCACGTAACAAAATTAATCTATTCTTATTTCACTTACCTCTATGATTATCTGATCATTTTATGCACTATAATATATACTTACATTCACAATTAATCATGATTATTTTATAGATAACAATAATGCCAACTTTATTCAAAATATTAATATTATTCCAAGCAAGCACGTGCATCTTCGTGTTTAATATTACTCAGGTAAAGTCGTCATACAAATGTACATCTGCATACATGAAATAAACTTTATTCTATATCTTATATGCGTAGAAACTTTTGCCACTTACAACAAATAAGCATAAGTATTAGAATTTTGCATGGATAAAAATTATATTATCTACTCTAACACTTTATTGAAGAAATACAATCATTTGTATGTCTACAAATGAGTAATTTAACACTGGGAAGTCCTAAAATCAGATAGTCAATTAATTTGGATGAAATACGTCTCATTAAATCATTGGAAAAAAAATTTGGAATGTACTTGACATTGGATGATGGAATTGAATAGGTAGAAGCTGAGTCCATCATGTCCTTCTGATAATATAGGGTTTGTGTAATGCTACGAAAGTATCGTAAAAATAACAATAATTTTATTCGTTGTCTACAAAGTCAACAAAGGCGTTGTCGAGGAAGAATCGAGGTGATTCAAGTGAGAGTGTGATGTGTTAGTGAAGAACATTGAACGAGAAACTTTCCAACCCACACGTTTTCCCTTCCATACCCCTTGTGTTATTCGGCCCATTTTGCTCTTATTTTTGCTCCAACAACGAACTTGCAGCTTCGTAAACAAATCCCACATTTTAGTGTGACCATTTTATACTGTAGATTTATTAGACGTGTCATTTTTTTTAAGAATAAATTTTTATTTCACGTTCAGTGCTTCTTGGCTCTGATATATCAATGCGAAAAATCACAGGATTTATATTTGTATCTAGAGAATATTTGGATGAGAAAATATTCTATTTCTCTCTTCGTGCTTTTCAAGGATCATTTGTACCCATTTTCAATATTTTCAAGAAATAAAAATATTTTTAATTATTTTTCTTCTTAATAATTTTATAAAAATATGTGTAATATAATTCAAAATCTTTTTATATTTTTTGTTATGACGTAAATTGTAGTAAACATAGCTTTATTTACATTAAAAATATAATATTCCATAATTTATTATTTTTAGAATAACCTTTTGCTATTTTGATTACAGTAACGGAAGTTTCTATTATATTACTGATCTCATGGAGCTATGCAGAATATTGATGAGCAGAAACAGTTACTTAAGAATCAATTGGTATGTTATATTTTAATAATTTTTAGATACCATATAAAATCATTTTATTATGAATAGAAAGACTTAAGAAGCATTCTTCTGATCATTTTAATCATCTTTTTAAATTTGTCAATTATATATACGTCATATGACAAAACCAGATGGTTACGTTCAAACATTTAGACGTTAGGAAACTTGTGTTGGTCTGCTTGAGACATATAATGTCATAAGCAAACAAGCACTGTAATTAATCGTCGGTTATACCACAGGACCTAGATTGCGTTACGCTGTTTATAGTGACTTATTGAAGTTGGAAATTATAGTCCTTACCTTCAGACATTATCTAACACTTTAATGTCTCCATCAAATTTTACTAATAATTTAGAGTATACTAATAATTGAGTTCATTCAAAACTGAAAGTTAATATTAATTCAGTTAAATTTAGTAAAAATAATTATTAATATTATATTTTTTATGAAGAAAATTAAAATCAATTTTTTCAAACTTTTTTTTTTCAAAAACAAGTAATTTTATTTGATTGAATTTTAATTTAAAATTTATAATCAATATTTTGAATATTTGCGAAAAAAGATCAGATACGAATAAATGAAACCTTAATTCTGGGTCATGCTGCTATTAAATTTTTAGCAGCATGAACTTTTCTGTTAAAAAAAAATAATAGTTAAATTCGTTTAAAATAAGTTATTTTAATCAATATTCAATTAAGGAGATCATCACCATTAAATTAAACTTTAATTTAAATTGTTTTATTCAAAATTTTATTGATTGGGTATAAGAATTGCACACAGTATATGTATTTACATGCTTCAAAAAATAATTTTAATCCATATTTTCTGACAGCATTGCATCGGGAAAATGGACAGTATCATATGTTGTATGGATTTTATATACTGGCTATTTTTATATAAAGTACATTGTCTATTATTCAAGTTTATTATTTATCATTTCAATTTAACGTACACTAATATATTATTTTCTTTTATTTACTTTTTATACACATATATGACATTCGAAAGCCCCTTTCAATGTCTAACATATAGCTATCACACAGTAATAAACTAAAATTTATTAATTAATTACATTTAAAAAAAATTTGCAGTCTACAAGTTTTAAATAATTTTCTAGACTTAAAAAAAAATAACTAATAAATTGAATATAATACGTAATATGAATATTAATATTACACATAATCAAATATATTGCACACAAATTAAATATAATATAGTTTTGGATTACAATGTTAATCATATCTTTCATAAAAAGTAAATTTGAAAAAAAATATTTTTAACTGAACTATTAATCAATTTTTTAATTAAAATAATGTGTAAAAGTATTAGAAATTAGTACTAATTATTATTGAAATGAAATAATATATTGATATCAATTAAGGTATATTAATTAATTAAATAACAATAACAAAATAACGAATTATTTATAAGTTTTGTAATACTAAAATCCTCCACAACATTTTTTACATATCTTATTTTATGTAAGAAAAAAATATACATCCGTTGTTTATATTCAACAGCTCATGGAAAAAGGATTCTTTTTATACATAATTTACAAATAATTACAAGAATATCGTTATTAAATCGATAAAACGTCATTAAGTAGCATCTCATTGAAGAACATTAATTATATATTTAATACTCTGCTGACGAATTATCAAATAATTTGTATGGGTTTCTCACAAACCATTTAATTAAACCCCTATATCACACCAGTGTTGTATGCAGTGATGCATACATTGAGAGGAAAAACTTGTGAGAAAAAAATTATAAAATGTAAAAAATTTTTCTATTGGATATTTTTAATGAACCAATCTTCTTGATGTTGGAAAATTGTTCTATTTTTAGATTAAATTATTGAGAGTTGAAAATGAGTTAAAAATGTAGTTAAATATTGATGTAAAAATTGAAATAAAAAAAAATGTAAAACAAAGACAAATGTAAGCAGTTATATAAAGAGTTCATGTAATTAATATGAGAATTTTAAATTTGCATTTAAAAAAGATTTCATATTTTTTTAGAACTTTTTATGAACTTCTGCAGAAGAGCAATTTTTTATGCTGATAGATCAACTGAAATCTGCTAAGTCTTGCACTGTCTAACATTTTAATCAGACTTGGAACGATCTATTACAAGACAAAAGACTGTACTGCTAGAGGTAAACGGGTCAACCTATACATAATTCCAAATAATTAACATGTACTAATATAATTCATAATTGATTCAATTTTTAAATAATTTAAAATATCATTGACATAAATTTTTGATTGAAATTAATATTTCACCTTTTATACTATTTTCTCCATTTTTTCAATGATTTTCATCAATGAAAAAATTGTCAACAGAAATAGATGTCCAATATTTCATCTATATTTTTCCTCTCATTAATAGTTGATCACATATTTTTTATCTTTGTTCTCCACTTATCTCTTCTTGCTCTTGAATCACTTGTTCATAGTGAATGCTTCGATTCAAACATTCTCGAATGGCTTGGAGAACAAGACCGACACGTCTATCAAGTGCAGTCAGGTGAGGCTCCCACAAGACAGGCGCTACGGGGTCCTTTGCCATGCTCTGACGCATCACGGCACTGAGGCGTTGAGGACTGTTGTGATACCTGCGAACACAGCATAACCAGTGAGACAGGTGAGTTGACAAAACTATTAGTCTCTACCTATCAACTATCAAGAGATACTGACGGCACAATTAATTAGTCCAATGAATGATGTATGTGAATAAACATGAACATTCACATTCTACCGATCAAATAATTATATCACTGATAATACCAAATATTCATCGGCTCAATATGTGCATCAGCTAATCGATAAGAAGCATGATTAACTCTTCATAGTGTCTGTTCATTAATAAATTGTACATAAACATATTGCAAGTAAATAATTTAATTTTTATATTTATAAAAGAATTAATTTGTTGAGTAAATATGAAAGAGATTAATTAAAATATCAAAATATTATATTGTTTAAAAAGTATATGAGTTAAAAATAACTATTTATGCCTAAATAATTATTCGACCTGAGTAGAATTATTTATTAAGATTCATTTTTATGATTAATATCTTTCATTCTAAAAAAAGTTAGTTGGGTATATTAAATTATGTCATGTGTTTTTTATCTCATTTTAAAAAGATCTTGTTCAATTTTTTATCAATTATTCGAAATCTATAAAGTGTTTTAAATACTGAAACTAGAACACTTGATGTTTTATATAAAAATTGATCAGATTACTTGAAATTATCATTAAAATTAAATATCGGCTATTTAATTCCAATGTTGAATAATTCAGTGAAGAGTGAAAAAACCAAGATTTAGTACTATCAATGAATAAAGTATTGACTTGAAGAGACATCAAGTGAAGAAGAATATACAAATATCAGGAGCAAATTGACATCAGAAAAGACTCAGAGAAGACAGGTTTGGCTACTCTCACCTCGAGCTGGCTACTCAAGCACGAGAAAACTCGGATCTACACTTACGCGGACAGAATGGTAAGATCACAAGAGCACTGAGAGAAGCACTGAGACCAAGTTGAGAGAATAAAGAAGAAGAGAGGATGATAGTGAGCGTAAAATGCGTTCACTTCAATTTACTCTGTCTACCTTCACTTGGTACTTGATACGTCGATTTGAGAGAGAACAACCCCTAGGGTTACACTCTTTTCCCTCTGCATTACTGAGAAAAGCCAATTGGAAACGCGAAAACGGTCCATTATCGATGCCATGACACCTGGTACGCCTTCCTATGAAGCTTACCCTAGAGAGTGGTTTTACGCCCGACTTGCAGAGTCAAAGGTTATATTTTGAGAATAAAGAACGATTTCCGTTAGTGAATCTTTACTTGATATAAAGAATTATTTCATTTTTTTTTTAAATATTAATTTATTTGAATTGGCTTTTGAAAAATAAACTATCAATTATAAAATTTAAGGAAAATTGATTATTTTTACTATTTTTTTTATTCTAAACAAAATTAAAAATGATATAAATTTAGCATCAACTTTCTTATTTGATGTTTTTTTCTATTTATAGCTAGACCTTTTTAATAAGATAAAAATTATATAATTAAACTGAATGGAAAATTTTTAGGTCAAGAAAGATAATGAAATAAGTGAGTAAAGAAGAAGGAAAAAGCTTTTGATGTGGTGAGATTGAAAAAAAGGAAAATTTACCCTTTGGCTATGATAAACTTAACGAACTAAGCTTTTACCAGTGGGATTCTATCAGTGAAATGTCAACATTTCGGTGAGTTTTATTTTTATATTCCTCTACTGCAAAATTATACTTACGACAAGAGAGTTTTAAGAGTACTCCGTCGTATCATGCAACATTGAAGTAGTGGTGCGAGAATTGATTTTTCGTCATGGAAAGGTCTTCCAAATCCACGTCCATGATCTAGATGTAGAGTGAATGTGTCATTTCCAAATATTTTAAAGGTTTCATAGTGATGTCGGTCCATGTTTCCAGTTAAAAAATCTAAAACTGCCATATCTATTATATCTAGAAGTCTTCGGCCTTCATTGTAGGGCGGAATTTTTTTTATTTGATTGCAGTAATCCGAATCTAAAATTAAATTATAAATAATTAATAATCGTAATCATTCTAATGAAGTAAAATCAAGTAGGTTTTTGAATAGAAAAAATTCTTAATAATTGAATATTAGAATTGAGCCAATTGTATAAATTGCAGTTGATAATAATTTTGTTTCTAATTTGTTTTATATAGCATCTTAAAATTATTTATAATATTTCAGCATTGAAAATGAAATTTGGACAAAATATTAAACTGATATAATTTCTAAAGATTTATAATATTTCATGCATCAGAAGTATCTTCAATTAAAAATAAAAAAAAGTATTACCAGTCTCCCATTGGGCTTTTTTTCGCTTGTGATAACTTCGTCTCCAAGGATGTCGCCATATTTTTCTTCCAGTAAGTTCTTTCTTTGGTAAAAATGCAGCGAAACTTCCCTCTAATGTATTAGGATTGCCACAAATTGCATGACTAGTATCGCAATAATAACTACATCGACCATGGAAGCACGTATTTCCAACAGGACTGACGAAAAATGTCTTGAGTAAATCACCTTCAGCTAACTGATATATCTCTGATGTCATATTCAATGTTCGTCCAGTCACTGGCATTGCTCGTCGAAAATCCAAGAGCCTTGAAAAGACAATAGTTTATTCTTAAACTCTGTTATTCATTCATTTATCATCGTATTATATATTTTATTGTATTAATTTCTTTAGATTATTCTTCTCAAATTATTCCTTTGATAGTGATTCTTTTGATAAATTACTTACTTGTCTAAATGAAACGTTGCAATCTCAGCAACATGTCTCTCAAAGTCCGTGAAATAAAAATGATTCGGCAGAGTTTGTTGCTCTCTTGGAAACCTGCAATTCAAAATTAATAATCAGTTAAAAGTAACTTTTGTAAAATATTTATTTAGAAACAAAAAAATTAAATGATGGAAATCAATTTTAGACTTGGCAAAGATTGACTTATTTCTAAAATGCATAATGTTTCCAAGATATGATGAATTTAATTAAAATAAGATCATTTATGAATTTATTTCAAACATTACCATTTAGAGTTGAATAAATAAATAGTTGGAGAAATTTTCTGAATATTTATCAAATGTAATTATGAGAGAAGTTATATTGTAAAGCACATATTCAACGAATGGTGATAAAATAGTAAGAGAATCAAATGAGATGAGGTGATAACAAAGTGAAAATTCTCTCTGTAAAAGTCAAATCCTTCTTGTTACGAAACGCGTCCACCGTTGACTTTTAATCAGATGCAAATCCTATACTAATTACATCGCCAAGAAGAATTAATTAGTCTCAGAGGAAGAGCAAAAAAGAATTACTTTCAGTGACTAGATGAAATTGTCTACGTGTAAATTTTTACTGTGCATAATAAAAATACGTCATCAAGACATTACTATGACTATTTAATTATCAAGTATGATAAGTTTTTTTGAACAAGAAACTTTTTCTTGTTACAATAAAAACATATCAGCATTAGAGATTATTTTGAGGATAAATAAAATCACCCTTAGAGATTAAATTTTGTTTAGTTTCCGATAGAAAAAGACTTTTGATAGCCGTTTAGTCGTGCATTTGTTGGACTTATGGCTGAGCCTTGGTTTAGTTGTGTAGTTATGAGGATAGCCATGCAGTTATCACAAATACTTGAACACAATGACGTGGTCTTGGGGGAGTTGGAAACGAACTTTTCTTAACGCGTAAAAGTTTGGTAGAAAAATCAGTAGGGTAAGATGGTACCACCACATAACGCGTATAAGAAACTTTCCCCTTGGGGTTCATCGACTCCTATACTCTCGCACTTTCTCTGACTCTTTGCTTTTCGTATATCTTCCTTGTGATGCTGTACTTTTGTGAAACACTAACTCGAAAATTCAGAGATTACGACGTCCCTAGGAAGTCAACAATGTTGCGTTGTACTAAGAGCTCTCTGCGAAACTTTAGCTTTAGCTTGTCTTCTCTTGTTGTCTTTTAACGACTTGATATTCAGTCAAATCAAGATGACAGTTTCTGTACGGAATATTTCCTTCAGTAAGATTGCGTCAAACTCAAACAATTTTTTATTTTAATTACTAACAATTGCAATTGTTTTCTGCATTTTTATTAAACAAGAATTGAAATATAATTTTTTTTACCTATCTTTATAACTCGTTTTCTCTATTTAGAGGAGTTTGTTGGCAATATCTTCTGAACCGTTTGACTGATTATTATCACTAAGTCCTTCACCAATGCATTTCAGCATCACTTAGAACTGATTAAATTTTGAGATCGACTTACTCAGCAATTGGAAGATCAAAAAATACAATATTCCTTCGAAATTTATGATTTTCAGTTGATTCGAGTATCAGCTGAATTCAAGTTTACTTTTACATTATATAATATCATCTTTTTAATATAATAGTATTTAATTAAATAAAAAAGCAACGATTTCTTTGAAAAGGAGTGAAATAAAATGAAAAAAATAACTCAACTTCTCACAAGAATTATTTTGAAATTAGAATATGAACAAGATGTTTATTCATTAAGTTTTTTCTTCAGCAAATCGTCAGAAAAGTTGAAATAGAGAAAAGAGAAGAAGAAGAGTGAACAGATTTGAATGATTCCCTACGGCGTTTGAATATTTAAGAGCTCAGTAAAGTCTGTGGTCGATATAAATGCAACTGTAGAGTGTGAGACTTCCCTCTGGCCAATTTTATATGTAATGAGAAATATTGCAAGTTGCAATGGGAACGCGCTACGCGAGTGGTACTATATACAGCACGCGGGTAATTTCAAATGTGACCCAAGATACGCGAGAAACTTTTCCTCAGCAACTTATTGCCGAACTTATTACGGAGTTTAAGCCGTCTTCTCTTGGCCTCCATTTGGTGGCTTTGCCACTTATCTCAAAATCTGCGGCCGGGAAGTTCCAAACTCTACTCATGGACTAGAGCAGATGGCGATGCGCACGTCTGCACGTTGCTGTTACTACTGCTCAATAAACAGACATCTTAAAACTCTACGTTCCATGCCAGTCAATCTAAAATTTCATCTTCTTTTCCACATTTTCATTTTTTAACTTCTATCTAAACTTGTCGACACGACTTGGCGATATTTTGTTTTTCTTATCTTCTCCACATTTGCTTTGCTTTTATTTATTATTTTGTTTTCATACTAATGCTTCTTAGGAATACGGAAGATTGATGATCCATTCCACGTTAAGGCTTTTTGAATTAATCAATTCTTTTTAACCTATTAAAAAAAAATAATAATAATAATCTATTTAAAAATTTCTCTTGAAAACTTGTAAATGGATTGAAGTATTGAGTCCGACTTATCATTGATCAAACCCCTGACAAATTTCCTGTATAACATTCAAGGATGTGTGTTGAGTAATTATTATTTTAGTACTTATTCGAATGATTGAACAACTCTTTCGAAAATAATTATCATGTTAAAACCGAATTTTCTTGACTCCAGTTGATTTGAACAAACTCAGAGATATTGAATTAGAAATTTCCAATTAATTTATGTTGAAATTTCGAAGTCAGTATTTAACTTGATAGAAATTTTGCTAGCAATATTTAATTTCATGTATGATTTTATTTTAATCTAAATTGCAGAAATTTTATTTCAAAAAAAGAAAGTTAATAAATCAAACAAGGTTTATGAAGGAATTTTTAATCTAGGAACAAAAGGAATTTTTAGAAAGACAAAGAATAATAATAAAAATTTTAAAAAAGCTTTTTATAGATTTTAATTTTTATTTATTTCTCTTCAATTGTTTTAAAATATATGTCAAAGAGAAGATCAAATATCAAAGCCAAAAATTGATTTTCGACTTTGAACTTTAATAAAAAGCAGTCCTATTGCGATTTAATTATAAAGATATCATTGATGAAATCAAACTCCCAAGCTCTGGAATGTTCTCATTGAAAATTCATTCGAATAATTTTTAAACAAAGAATACTTAAAAAAAAAATCTTTGTGATCAAAAGAAATATTAATTTAAAATAATTTTAAAAGTGAAAAGGAAATTGAGCTTGATTAGCTGAAATTATTTGACATTGATTGGACTCCATATATCTAGTGTTTGAGTTTGAGATCATAAGCAGTTGTCGAAGCATGAAAATCAAACAATAACACTGAAATGCTTACTCATGAATACTTCATTACGCAATACTTGCTGATATAATAATACACAAACTTATAAGTTATGACAAAGTTTTAAGAGGGCGAAATCAGAAAAAAGAAAAAAAGAATAAAAACTGGAATAAAAAAAACTAAGGGAGGATGAGGAGGTTCGGTAGGGTCTTTTAGTAGAGTAACTACGCACAATTTCATCTAAATCAGTCAAATGGTTTAGAAGTTAGTCAAGAACATGTAGACAAACATTTCTTTTTATGAGACATTTGATAGTGGACCTGAAAAACATGTGCAGACAACTTTAATATGCTTTTTTTCTCTTAATTCTTAATGAATCAAAAGAAGTCTATTGAAGAATCATTTATAAAAATTAGATTAAGACATTTAACAGCATATCTTTAAGATAAATATTGATAAATTCTATCTAAAATATAGACTTGATTTAAGTAAAATGAATATAATCATACGATTGATATGTAGACACAATTGCATTAGCTTAATGTATTCAATCTCATAATCGATGAGAATTTGAAAGACAGTTTTCTAGAGGTTTTTAAGTGATTAGATTGACTCATACATTTTTGAATAAATTTTGCATCATTATTATATAAGGATTTGAGAACAACAATAATCATTACCCAATCTAAGGTCTATGCTAAAATACAAAACTATTCAAAATAATTTTCATTTAATGATACTTCTTCTATACTGCAAAAAATGCTTCAACATCTACTGCAAAAAAGTAATGATTAAAATAATTCCACCATTTTATCTCAATATCTTGATCTCAAGTAGTTACAACTATTCTTCAGAAATAATATAAATTTTTTTTAATCATAAATTACAAGTATATGGGGATATACCATTAGTTTTTTTTCATCTCAGAGTTAACTCCTTCATAAGTATTGAGTGTTCTAAAGAATAATTACCATTTTACACTTGAAAAAAAAAATAATTTTCATAAAACTATACCAACCACCCTATACACTGAGAAGTTAATAACAAAAAAAATCACTCTGATTATGCATGCAAATGTTGATGTAACGATAAGTTACATACTAATGACAAGCGAGCATAATAATAACAATCACAGTCCACGTGTCTCGTGAGAATCGTATTTGACGACCCAGGAGACATAGTATAACATTCTCAACAGAATCGTGCTTCGAGTATGATGGGATTACGAGGACAATTACATAAGTGGATGCTCCAGAGATGTCTCGTGCTGTAAGAGCACGAGCAAGAGAGAAATGATCGAGAACTAAAGCTACTTCAATTGTCCCTGATTAGTTGCAACCTTCTTCTCCATTCACTCAATTATTACTACTTCAGACAAGTGATTGATACGTCACATTCGCTATTGTTTTTAAATTTCAGAAACAAAATTGACTAACTATATTCCTTTTTGTTTCTTTTTAAACTTTGAATAAAAAGACTTGTTCTACTCTTACAATCTCACGTTAGACGTTTAAAATTAGAACTCTCAACTATTTATTCATTGTTTGGGATTCATCTTGGAGTCTAAAGATGAATTATTTTGACCTCTTTTGAATGGATAGCTTATTGGTGATTAACTTTGTCGATATTACTTACCTCATAGGCTTAAATAATGCTTGCAACTCGTCTGGGTAGTCTATCACCAGTTTCAACTGGGTTCCTCCTTCCTTTTGAGCTGAAATTAATAACATTTTTTTTATTAGACAAGTTTGATACATAAATTCTAGAAATTATTTCTCTTTAAATAAAAATAATCATCACTAGTATTATTGAGCATCAATCGATAGCCAAGTCATCATTAATAGCATATGAATGCATCAACTTATCAGCTTGACTATCTTTTTTCTTCAAATAATCTGGTCAATCGGAGGTATTTTATTTGTCTTCCAACTTTGAAAATTATCATAAAAGAATTCATATTTAATCAATGAATAATAATAAGATAAAACTATATTTACTTTGAATAATTTGTTCTAAAACCTAGATGTAAAATTTTATTGAGTCATATTTGAGTTGCACTTTTTTGCTTAACAGCTACATAAAAAAATTCTTATTATAGTTTATGTGTCCTAGAAAGAGTACTGTTTCAAATAAAAAAAACTATTTTATTTGATCAATTACTACGACATTTACCTTCTTAAAGATAAAATGAAATTTTTTCATCATCCATTACATTTTATGATGATATTTGTTTCTAACAAAAAAAACTTGATCAATGATCATGTAAATAAATAAAATGAAACTAAAAATATTGTTTTCTATTGAAACGAGACATTTTATTATTTACTTCACTTTTAAAATATACCATGAGATTTGATCACATCTTGTTGAACAAAATAGAATGGAATTAAAAAATGATAGTTACATGAGTTTAATTGAATCAGTTTTGGCTTAATTAGTGAGACAACTAAGTATCATGAGAATTGACATGTGTTAGTCTGGTTTTCTTCATAATTCAAAATGTTCTACAAAATTAAATTCATGAATGAATAACATAATTTCTATTGAAATTTTCAAGTCTACAAAAAAAAAAGAATTCATCTTTTTGAGAATAATTCAGAAGTTTGTGTACAATTTATATCGCTGAAGAATGCAAACACAAGGTTTATATAGAAGACAGAATAACTGAACGAAAGTAAGGGGAATTGTATAATAATAATATTAATATACAAACGATGCAAAATGACTTCCATTTACTTAAGTAACTCAAAGTTTTGTTCATTTGGTATCTTCTGAATGTTTATGCTTAACATGATTGATGTTCATTGAATTTATTCAAATAAATTCGATGAATTTAATTGAGTTGATACATCAAACAATATGCAGGAAGGGAGAATACGACGGATGTACTTAAATTGTCTTTTACTTCCATCGCGTGTCTGATCTATTCCGGCAATAAATTTGTCACGCGTTTATCGATCCAAATATTCTTGTGAGGGTTTCGAATGTTTGTGTTATAATGGACGGATATAGTCTCTATATATCCATACATAAGGCTATAAGACTATAATATTTTATACGAGTTGTATCCTTCATGTTACAAAGATGAATTAATGTACTTATGAGCTTCACCACCGGATCTGACAATTTGTTATATTATATGTGATGAATGGAACACATTTCACCTCCTACACTAGAAGATGATTAAATAAGCTCATTTTGAGACATAAAAAGGAACTTACACACATGAAGGATTGGCTTCGTTGCCATTTCGTCAAGTAATTGATTAACAATCGGTGAGTCTTTTGGATAAAGTTCTGATCTTGATATTTGTAGATGGAATTTCTGCAGTGTTGTCATGTTATCTCTGGAAACAAAAATTAATCATGTCAGACTTATGAATTAAAATTATTACTAAGATGGAATACTTTTAAATAATTTATACAATGAAGGGTTAAATTTTCTACCCTAGTTGATCTAAGTGAAATTTTATTCAAGAGAAATACTTCTCTCCTACGCTAAAGGGTGGAATGCGGCAAATAAGAAAGGACGTCGGCAAGCGGCGTCCCGAAGAGGGAAAAAAGGAGGAGGACGGAAATAAAAGCCAAAACTAGCAGCAGGAGAACTGATGGCTTGGAGGGCAAAATCTTTCTTTGGAACAGTTCTATCCATAATAAGGTGCTGAAAGAGCGATGCTGCTGCTCGTGGGGTTGGTAGGAGACGGCGACGAAGTGATCACAATTTACTCTTTTGTGGCGCCAGTTGGTGTTTACCATTAAGGATTAGGAGCTGGCGAAGTACGGGGGAGGCAAACCACAGGGGACGCGGACGCTGTTTTTGTCCCCCGCTCCCCCTCTTCCCTCCTTCTTCTTTTCCCCCCCGGTCCTGGCTTTCTGCCCCCATTCTTCACTGCTGCTTAACGTTCACTCCCCTGGTTTTTTTTGTTGTTCTTTGTCGGCACGAGCGTCCCCTCCCCCTCCTCCTTTTTTTCTTCCGTCTGCGCCTTTTCCTTCTTTCCTTCCCGGGCCCCCCTGTCTTCCCTCTCTCTCCTTCCTTTTTTCCCCTCCTCCTCTGGTTTGCGCCTCCCTCCCCCCCCCCCCTCCTCTGCCTCTGCTTTTTTTCTGCCCCGCGTGTGGCCGTGGCCCGCCCTTCCTCCCTCTCGTCCCCGTCCCCCCTCTCGCGCCCCCTGTGGGCTTCCCCTGGTTTCTGCCCGTCCTTCCCGCTAGGTGTTCTGCCGGCGGGCGCGCGTGTCCCCTTCTCTTGGGCCCCTCTGGTGTCTTCCGCGCTTGTTTTGCTGTTCTCTTTCCCCCCTCTTCTCCTCTTTCTCGCCCCTCACTCCTTCTTCTCGCTCCCCCCTTTTGCCGCTCTTTCTCCCCCTTCTTTCTTCTTTTCGCGCTTCTTGTCGTCCCCGGCCTTGCTTTGCCTTTCACTCCGCTCGCTTCTCCGCGTTTCCTTTTCCCGGGTTCTACCCGTTCTCCCCCTGCTTTCTCGTCCTCCCCCCGCCCTCTCTCTCTGTCGCTCCCCTCTGCGGACTGTCTCTCCCGCTCGTCTCTGTTCTCCCGCCTTCCCCCCTCCTCCCGGCGCTTTCGTTTTGTGCGCCCCTTTTCCCTCTGTTTCCTGCTTCGCCTTTCCCCTCCCTCGCCTGGTTCCCCCTCTCTTCCCCTCTTCCCTCCCCTGCTTTGACCTCGGTGAATAAAAATAAAAATAAATAGTCAAAATACTCGAGAAAGTCATAGTATTTTTTCACTTAAATAATTAAAATATTTTATCAACATTTAGTGATCATTTTTATCAAAAAATATCTCTTTTCAATAATTTAATACTCTTATAAAAAAAAAAAATGATTTCTGTTCATTCAAGTTTCTTTTTGCTATTTTTATAATAAATTTATTATTTATTAAAAAATATTTTTCCATCTCATTCATCTTCAGAATTAAAAAAATGAAATTCTTATTTTATTTATCGAGAAATGTTTCTTTTTTTTCTCACTTTTGTCCTTTAGACTAGTATGACGATGACAAATTTTTATTCTACGATTATCATGCAAAGTAATGAAGTAGTCATGAAGACAGTGAAAAAAGAGAGAAAGAAAAAGCATAACATTAAAGAAAGAGTGAAAGTGTGTGAGATGGCAAAAAATCCTTCTCTCACAAGTGATTCTATTTGAGGATGATTTTGCGACCACATTTTCTTGCGTACGAGCTGTTGTTTCAATTCTGTATATCCTTAGTAATTCGTACTTGCTCTGAGCGCTTTTTAAAATGCATAGAATAGCTCTCTCACGCGGTTTACTCTTCCGCTTCTACTTCACGACCTCTTTGAGTCAAAGTAGGCGGCCTGATATAGGACTCAGTAAGCAAAAGAAATAGAAAAGAAGAAGGAGAAAAAAAAAAGAAAGAAAGATAAGAATAAAAAAAAATTTTTCAAAATGAGTCGGAAAACGTGAGGTTTTCCCAAGATAGTGAGAAAGCTGAAGAGGTATGGAGTCGTTCTTTACTGAGGTTTTCTCTTTTTCGTCATCTCCAGTGTCCCGTGGGTGAACTGCACCGGATGCTGCCCTTTATTGTTGTCTGACTAAAAGAGCAGCTCGAAGAAATGGAAGAGATGGTGAAAAGATATCAAGATTTGAAAAGTGCATCACAAAAAATTCTAGAAAATCATATGAAATTAATTTCTACTATCAAAGATTATGATTTTAAATTTATCTATAATCTTTATTAATTCACTAAAATTAATCAGACATTCATTTCATTTCAATATAAATATTTAAAACAACTTCAACTTAATTTAACCAAAAATAAGAATATATTTTTCAATTTTTAAATAAATCTTTCTTTAAATTTATTTTTATTCATTTATTTAATTGAAAGAAGTCAATTCTAAAAATGAATTCAAGTTGATATAATCTTATTCTAAGAAACTCCAAGTAAGATCTCGAGCTCATGATAGCCTCTTATTTGATTGACAACTCCTACGTGCAAGTTCTAATATATTGATGCTCTTAATGAATGAAAATTAAATACCCGAATTATGTAATTAATTATTACTAAATAATTAACCTGATTGCAACAGTTTACAGAGGTAGAAATTGTATTTTTTACTCTCATTAAGTTCTGATTACAAGCTTACAAACTTTTCTTTATTTATGTTTCTAAATTGAAATAGTTTTTTCATGCTCTCCAAATAAAAATAAATAATAAATATTTTAATGGATTGAATAAAATGATTTTATTGATAACTCAAGATAATTGAAAATAATAATTCTGTATGATGAATATACTATTATTTATCAGATTATGTCTAGCTGAACAAAATATTTGCATTGAATAAATATTCTCTGATGAATTTACATCAGAAATAAATAAATTATTTTGGTCAGTAGTGGTAGTGATAAATATTTAAAAACTTGAAATTCATGGGGAACTTCTATAAAATTTTATGACTAAAAAAAAAGGGCATATACAGTAGTGAAGGAGAGAGAAAAAAATATGCATATATACATGAATAAACTAAAAAATATACTTTGGTGGGAAAAATCATCGCTTTCACACTGTAGTTACACATGAGACAACTCTTTTGAGTTGATAGTAGAAGATGGAGATGGTGATACGCTTTAACCCCTCTGGATCGTATGGGATGCATACTAACCACTTCACGAAACACCACTAAATCTTTACGAATTATTCGTCGCGTCTCGGTCTGTCGTACTGAAAAAGCTATCACCACTTCAACCCACATGACACACACTCTGTGTAAGCACTTTACTTTTATTTTTCTACATGCTTTTGACAGGTAAATTTTATCGTTTAAATAAATAAACAACCTTAAAGTTAGTCAATCTTAGTCAATAATTAGTTTGAAGATGATATTTTTAAGTTACTTCACAGATATCACTTCATGAGAGAGATATGACAATCAAAATATTGTCTAGCCAATTAGGATTGGCATCTATTCCATTATGTACAGACAGATTTTACCAGCAGAGATACAGAGACTCCTTCAATTACTTCATTAAGTTAGACAATTATTTTTGTTATCCATCAAGCACATAATCAAAATTTTTATCAAAAATGTAACAGTTAAGTTCAAAGAGTTAAATTTACAAACCTGAATAAAAGATTTTTTTATTCCATAATTAAACAAATTCACAATCAATTCGATAATAAAATAATAATTATTTTTATTATTCAGTCAATTTATTTAAATAAATAATACATTATCTTGAATGAAGAAGCTTGGACTATGTTTCATCATGATGTAGAATATCATGAGATAATTGAATAAAAAATCAAAAGAACTGGAGATGATGAAGAAAGAAAAACCTGTCAACTTCAGAATAATAATAGCAAATAGTAAAATTGTTTTATTATTAAATAGATAATGGATTTTGTTATGCCCTCGAGCGATTGTTGGTTCACTCTATATGTAATCCTTTCCATGTACATTACAGTACCATATATGTATTTATATTTATTTAGTTTCTGTGCTATCTATAGATTAATTATAATAATAATTATTATCATTATCAATAAGTTAATTGTATAAATAATATTGAATTACAACCATTACCAAGATATATTCATCATTAATCACTTCAAAATTCTTCTGAATCATTGGATCCAACATTCATCAATAAATCATCTAGCGAATCATGGCTTGTTTTTAGCTCACTTCGTTGAATAATTTTTCAGCTCAACAAATTGTATTCAATTTCTAAAAAATGTGATTCTATGAATGAATAATTAAAATTGATCAATCTTCCTTTTAAAGATAGAACTATGTCAAGCTAGCAATAATTCGTGTCATATTGAGTGTATTTCTATGGAAGAGACAGTTTTATAAGGATGATTGATTTATTTAATTGTTATTTATTATTTAATTTTCAAAGTTCTAATATTTATTTACATAACATGAATATTTTATTTCTAATCTTAAAATTAACTTTCAATAAACTTTAATGCTCTTCTGATACAGACACAAAAAAGTATTAAAGCAGTAAGACTTTTCAGCTCTTTGCAAACTCGATTGAGACTGAGTTAATTGAATTAGTATTGCTGTGGATTAAACTTCGAGGATTTCAGTCGGAGGGATAATGAGTAAATGAAGTTAAATGGTAATGATCGGAAATGATTTAGAATAAAAGATATATATGCTAAGTAGTATCACTATGTTGGAGTCATGATTATATTGATACTTTTAGCAGACAATCAATTAAGTGGTCTATTTAATATTTTATATATAAATTTAAAATCAGTCATTTCAAACTTTTGAGCTGGGATCTATAATGATCTCGATGAATCATTTAGGATTTTTTAAACCTGAATAGGAAGTAGTCAAAGTATATTTCAATTTTATATGAGATCTGTAAAATTCAAAGACTTCAAGTGTCATGTATCATTCAAATGGAGGGAAAAATGCTTTTCTTGTGGTAGAATATGTTTTTTGTGATTGACATATACAAGTTAGCTGTTAAGTCGGAGTTTGCTTCAGAATAACGCTGTCTGAAAGCTTGAGGCTTGTGGTAATAACAGGAAATAAGTACGTAACTGTGAATAAATGATACCCTGTAAGGATCGTTATTTGTTATTCACCACAAAGTAGTAATATTTTTAAAAAATATTAAACATTGAAAACATTTATTTTAGCTTGATTAATTTATTTATAGTTAGATACTGCTAAAAATAGTTCAAGGTATCTGGTTAGTTTTGATAATATTATAATTATCCATGTAAAGCATCAATGGTTCATCTATTATAATATTAATACAATAATTCAACTATCATTCAACAGTAATTAATTTTATTATTAGTAAATGTCATTGATTGAATTGAAACATTAGGTATTTCAATACATGTCAATTACTAAGGAATCTATATTAAATCCTATTATTGAAAATATTCGATATGAATCATTTTATGATAAACAATATAAATTAGCAATTAAATTGTTCAATCTATTGTTTGAAATGTATGAATGTTTATAGATAAATTATGAAAGATTGACTTTAGTTAAAAGATGATGGTAAATTAAATGACAAAATGACTTGTGAGAAAAGAATGGTTTTATTACAAGTGATTGATTGGTGTGGGTGATGTAGCTGATGGTGAAGGTGGTCTTATTGTTGTTGAGGTTTGCGCATCCAATAGATATAAAATCAATAAATTAAATAAATAAAAGAAACTTTGACAATAACACAAAAGTAAATAAAGAATTTTTTGAAATTACTTCTAGTCGAGTAAGAGTGTCAGTATCGATTCGATAACAACAGTTGTATAGCAAGTAAGTTGGGTACGCAGGTGATACCGTGGTTGAAATACCTAAGTCTTGATTCGATATTTCGGAGATGTGACACACGGGATTGCAACGGGAATTGAGAAAAGCAAAATGACAAGAGAGAGTAAGTATAATAAAGAAGCGAGCAAGTGAGAGACGAGGAGATGAGAGAATGTAGTGTAGAGACACAGACGGTTGGAGGATCACAGACAAGATTAGTTTGAGTCGCGCGAGCGCGTGTGTCGCGAACTCAATCTACAGCAGAAGATTCGGTTTGCAGTTTGCGCGTCTTGCAAGAGTGAGTGGTAAAGAGAGAGAATCGAAGACAGTGGAAGAGGAAGTCTTGCAACGTGAAGACTAGAATATCCGATAGGTTACGGAGTGAATAAGAGAACATTCAGACGCGGTTCGGATAGAAGTAAAAGACAGTTAATCAAATAAACTAATTTATCCTGGATATTGATGGAAGAAATGTCTAATATCTATCTAATAAATTCTATCAAAGTCTCTCCAAGTGAATGAATAATTATGCCATGATTCTTTTCATAGGAAAAATTTTTTTCATCTAGAAAATCATATTACCTATCTCCAAGAAGACATCTAAAAAAACTAGAGAAGAGGTTTTTTGCATATAATCCATATCATCAATACCTACATTCTAATTGTGTATTGCAGAAAAAAATGCTGATATCAGCTAAAGTTAGATCACTTAAGCTTATCAATCAAAGCACAAATTATTTCATAATAATTTAATTGGATTTTTATTGAAAATATCTCATTCAATAAATGAAAAATAAATCCATATGGTCATGAATCATTTCAATTAACTTAATTATCCTACATATCTCCAATAATTGAAAGAACATGAACCGAGTAATTATTGAAAAAAAAAACAGCTAAATGTATTGAATATTACGTTTCAACTGTTTCTTGTGATGTTGAAATTTTTACGAGTAATCTGGAAGTACAAATGTGTCTATATATAGAGAACAGCAGTCTGAATGAGCTCTCTGAGAAAGGTAAATGTCAGAAAATGGGATAGAAGTAGGAATTATTTAGTGTAATTCTTATTGCTTATAAAAAGTCAATTGAATATTCTATCAAGATTAAATAGATTCCTTTCATTCAACGACATTTTTTGTTTTCATATACAATCATTAATAAGGATTAAAAATGAATGGCAGTTGTGTAATAAATGTATTATCAATGAATGCAGCTGTTGGTAAGAAAATGAACATAGCAATTTAATAGTACAAACAAATGATGAGGACTATTTGCAATCCCGTCGAGTGATTTCGGGCATAGAAATGCCAATGAAGGCTCCAGCTTTGTAAACAAGTAAGTGGTGAATCACAAGCCGGTATGTACCTTAGTTACAGGGAAGCATTGGTATCTTCTGTCTGCACTCAATTTACCTCAATCATATGCGTTTCCCCAATAATGGGAAATTGCACTAATATTTACATAGCACTGCTGAAGATCCTGGTGAACCCATGCATATCAAGATAATGGGAGAAATGCTTAACGAATCTTGGTGTACTTGATTGTGTATAAATGTATATGCTGTATAGATACATATAACATGTATGTGTGATAACAATTGTGAAGGCTTATTGCAAATTCATGAGACTGGATTTCATTTGCTGTCTATTGATGCATAAAGACTTTTATTTATGATGAAAGAATTTACGTGAGTATCCAATGTACCATGAAAAAAATAGCAAGAATGTATTCACCTTGAAATGATTGCAGTTATAATCGTGTTTGTGTGTGTTTAAAGAATAAGTTATTTATTTATTTATAGCTTTGTAGATATTTTACACGTTTTTTATCAGGTAATTTTTTTTATTGATAAGTTACTGCAGGTGTAAACGAGTTTGAGCATAAAAATGTTTTTATTGAAGGATTTTTTGAATTAATAGGCTGTACAATCGTTGTTGTTGTTGTTGCTGTTATCTTAACTTATTCATGCAAATGACGGTTGTTGCGATAAGATAATTCATTTAATTTCATGAATATTTTACATTTGAAGAAATTCATATTTTCATGATTAAAAAAATAGTTTTTATTTTTTCGAATTTTTTTTTATATCAAAGATTAACAAATCTACTACTTGAATGTGATGCTTAACTTAACTCACTACTATGAATAATCAAAATAATAACTTTATTTTTCTGAATAAAAAAATTATTATTTCTACATCATCTAGACTGAAAATCATAAAAAATTCCTCTCAGAATTTCTGCTAACGAGATTTCCATTCAGCAGCAAACAACTTGGAATTTTCATTCGTTACTTTTCATAGTGAGCAAAAAACTTATGATAATGATATTTAGCTTGAATCTTATCTTTTCATGACAAAAAGACAGTCATGAAGAGGCCAATATTGTACTCCTTCTTACGGTAACTTCAAAGACAGCATCAAATAATAATAAAGATTAAACAAGGTGTAATATACATTTTACATTGTGATAAAGCAGCCATATTTTAAACTCTGATTTTCATTAAAAATTATCACGATTTATTGCAGCATATCTTTACGACAATTAAACATTAATAAAGTGGCTTTATTGAATGATGGAAATAAATTTTTATTTTCGGTCAATTGAATTTCGTACACAATAGAATTCATATGAATTCACTGATAAATCTAATTAAATCAATTGGCTTTACTTTGCCCACGAGGTAATAATTGTTCGATACAAAACATTTATTACAAATACCATTTATCGTTCTTACATTTTCTCCTTTTATTAGTCTATCTTTTTAACGAACCTACGTGATAGCTTATCTCTAATTCAATAATATTACTTTAATTACAAGTAATTTTAAATTAAAAAAGAAGTAGAAAAAAATTCATTTAATTTTATATTATTAATAGCACCATTTTACAGTGAAAAATTTTCGATATTTTTTAAAACATTTTTAATTGATAAAAATCTCCAATATATTATGAGAAAATTGAATTTGTAACTTTATTTAATTTGACAAGAGTAAAAATGAAACATTTTCTAACATAACGTTGAGGATTATTTACAGTTAAAGCAATAGAGTGAGAAAAAATACAGTAATACTCATACTCTGTGTAATTTCTGTAGATTTGTGATACTTATGCCACGGTATGTTGGTCATTATATCGAAGATGATTCAAGTTAAGGTCTATGTAATATAACGATGTTAATCTAAAAGGCTAACATATATTTTATTTTCTTCCAACATTCACCTATTCTCATGCTACTTTAATATTTATAAAAATATTTATTCATTTTTTTAATAAATAAATCAATATGAAATAATTTTCAGACAACTTAAAAGTTTCATTTAATATCAAAAAAGAAATTATTTATTCGAAAAACTTTGATAAAATATGAAATTATTAAACTACAATAACCAAGTAGGCGTTTAAGAATATTAATGGCTTTTAGTTATAAAACTAGTTTTCAATAATATTATTATTGCGTTAAATAATCAATTATGTTATGAATTTAATCGCGTATTAAATGAATAAACTTTCTACTCACTTGTGTAGCACTTGAAAATAAAGGTAGTCATATTTTAAGCTTAAAATCTGTTGCATAATAATGAGCAAACTTTGCCGGAAATTAGATAGATTTATTGAATATATATCAGCAGATGATTATGTTTGGCATTATTAACCTGTAAGTAATATTCTAATTTTATGAGGATGTAGTACATCGATATTCACAGGATTGAAACAGTATTGTAAACCCTACTCGCGTCAGGAAGTACAATATGCATTATGCATGCATGCGACATTTCGAAGTAACGGAAAGAGAGCACGAGTTCGGAAAAATTGAGTGTTCGTGATGAAACGTTGAGGAATCGAGATTAATTTTAAAGTTATATCATATTTATCATGGCCTCAGGTTGGAATAAAACTCAGATAATAATCATAACTAAGGTGAATTTTTCAAATATTCATCCACCTACGCATCAAAGACTGTCAAGTCGAGAATTATTGATATTGAGTGGAGTTAAAAGCTATTTTCATCCTGCTGAGATACTTTATTTAATCTGTTTTACATGAAACTCATTTTAATGTCTGTTCAAGTATTTTAATTATGGATGCTTGTCAATTTTAGTATGATAATCGGGTGTTCAAAAATGAATTAGTTGACACATATTCTATTAACAAGAAAGTGGAGCACTGATGAACAGTCTGAAGAATAATCATAAACTGTCAATTATTTCTTCTATTTTGAAGTGAAAAGTTTGTTGAAGTTGAAAGGTTTATTGACATTTAAAATTTTTAATAAATTTTTTTTATCCTATGACAAGTTTATTCGTGAATGATGATGTTAATGAAAAAATAATGCAACAAAATTTTTGTTAGATTATTCAAAAAGTTTTTGAATTTAAACTAGAAATATTAAGAAAGTTATTGTGGAAAAATTTTCGAATTTAAAAATGGATCTAAAAATGGTTGTGAGACTTTTTTGGAGTCAAGTTATCATATGTTGAAGAGAAAAAAGTCCATTTCGACTTCGATTTCACATAACTCTCCAAAAAATGACAGTGCAACAAATAAAATGGATGCCATCAGAAAGTAGAGAATATATTCTTCAATATCTTCTTGCTAAATTTTCAAGAAAAAAAAAATATTCTTTAGATATTAAGACATTTTTTAAGTCTAGTCTTTCTCATTCAATCGAAATTATAAGAGAAATAAAATTAAATGGATTTCAAACTTCCAAAAAAATATAACTCTCACACTTCAGTAATAATATCGCTCGACTTGAACGAATAAAGGATAATGGTTTCTCATTATCTAACTAAACGAGCTCAGCACTACTTACAATTAGTTTAACGCCCACTTTTAAACGAAGCTTATTCACCAACGACATCTTTTTGCACTTTTAGCCAAAGAAATGAAGAAAAAAAAAAGAAAACGGTAATAAGAAAAACTTACCAAGTTGATTTAATATCTATAGATAAATACAGAAAAAAAAATAACGAATCCATCAAGTAAAATGAATAGAGCCAATTTATTTCTGCTGAAGCTACTTATAAACAACGTTTCAATAATTTATTATTATCCTTGAAGTAAATTGAATCAATAGTTTTCTCAAATTATTTGCGCCTCTTCTTTTCCATCAATCTTCAAACAGATTTAATAGCCCGTAAAAATTGGCATACCATAATATTAATTGTAAAAAAAAAAGATATCGCGGTGTGATGATCAGAAATTTGATTATCGTCATCTTGACTTCTTTTAATTCTCTTTGCTTTCTAGACTTTATGGAAATTAGTAGAACAAGGAAGTTACTCTAGCGTACCATTAGAAGTGTATTCAACTATTAAACTAATATTAAAAACATCTAAACTAATACATTTTTATAAATAAGACATCAGTGATGACTGAAAAGAAAAAAAAAACTATAAATTTAAATTGAATGAATAAAAAAATAATTGAGGGAATAAATATAACTCGTTTTCTAAGTGATGAGTTATTTTGAAAACAAAGCTAATTAATTCGCAGAAAGTATTTAAGAAAATGGCAATTATTACGGTACATAAAATGATTATTTAATTTTAGTATATTCCAAGACAGTTCTTTTACGATTCTAGAATTATATTGAAACACCAAGCATTTAAGTTAAATTACAACCTTGTAGCATCATTTTTAGTGTCGAGTTCATGTATATATGTGCTAGAATAAACCTTAAATTACACGCCAACTGTCGTAACTCGAGTGCGGCCAGTGTTGGAAAGGGTTTTTAACAGGCTGATTCAAAAAATAGCTACACGATTTTCTATATATCAAATTGGTCAAATTACACCACTCCATTCTCCATTCATTGTTTGATGTGTTTTCAATTAATGAAGTTTTGATAATAAAAAAAGTAAATGAAACGAAATTATTCTATTTTAACAATTAAATTATTAATGTTATAAAAAAGAAAGATTGATTTTAAAGAATACTATAAACAAAAAGAAACCGGTGACAAGTAACGAGAAATTTACAATGGAAAAAATCACGCATATGACATTTTTTACATTTTATTTTCGCTCTAGTTGCTCTAGTAATAAATTCACTTGCTTTTACGCTGATGCATGATAAAAAAACGGTGAGTGTGATAAAAAATATATGTGTATATACATATATATATATATATATATATATATATATATATATATATATATGCTTTAATCAGTGGAAAAGTGAAACTTTTTCATTAAGAGGATTTTTTTCTGTGCAAAGTAATATCTCGTAACATATTTCAATTTTCAAATAATTTAATTAACTGTTATTTATAATGGTACATATTGTTATTAAAATCTGTAGATAATTAATATTAATAACATAGAAAGATATGTGATTGTTTAGTTGTATGACTAAATATCATTCATGTTCATGAAGCATTTTGCTGTATCAAATTTTAATATCATCTACTGTTTGAAATTAGTTGCATTTCAATAAGTTATTATCAATGTTGACAATGACAATTATTCAGATTTAATAATCATCTTCTGTGATGATGATTATCATTTAACTGAATTGTAAAATAATTATTTAAGGGTTTTTCTTTTACAATAAATTCAGTTTAATTAATTTAAATTATTAGAACATACTTAGTTTGTCGTTTAAAGTATCAACTCTGAGTTTTTGAACCATAAACTATGTCAATATTAATATTTATTCTGTAGAGTACATGTAGAGTTGATGAATATTATATATTTAAAAATGCCATACATGAAGTGTTTATAATACTTTGAATATTATAATAAATTATAAGTATCAAATATTTTATTTTAAAATAATTGATAAGTATTATTTAAATTTAAAATCAGAAAAATTCTAATGGGAAGCAAGATTTATACATTGCTAGTTCAGTATTAAATCATTATTTTCAATCTTGATCCAATATTTTCTTTCCTTCTTTATTTTAATTTTGAAAAATTATAATAAATTTTCAGTACATAAGACTTGTAGAGGAGAAGGTAGGATTATGGCCCAGTCTTTAATATGGTCCATTCATTTATTATGGATATGTCTTTTATTAGCTAACCCATAGATATATTGAAAAATAACTTCTTGGCAATAAACAGATGCTTCGAAAAGTGACAATTGATGATGATTTAACAGAGTAGAATGTAATTAAATAAAAACAAAAAGTGACTCATGATCCTACATTTTCCTCTGATAAAATATAAAACTTAGAAGAGTAAGAGTAAGAGTAAGTAAGATTCAAATAATTTTTTACGAGACTATTTGTTGAATTTAATAAAAAATATTTTACGTCTGACAGGTGACGGGTTTTCTTGTAATAATTATTTCAGTTAGTGAGAGTCATTTACATGAAGTTGTCCAATAAAATTCTGAAATGTTTTTTTTTTATTACAGTCCTAGTCTTGGTTCGTATTTTCATTCATCTCTGCTATTCTCCATTTTTCATAATAGATATTGACTAGCAGGTGCTCTGATTTCGTGCATATTCTGGACATCGCGTGCACTTTTCGTTGATAGGTGTATGAATAATAATTTCATATTCAACCAGACGTTTCTCAATTGTTACTGTCATCTCTTGGGTAAAGTTTGCTAGGATCCTTTTTGCATTTTATGAAAATCAACGACTAGATGATAGCCAAGTGTATTGAGTGGTATCTTTGTGACTATCCATATAAAGAAATAACTTCAGAGAAGTAAGATATAAAAATGTCAGATGGACGATTGTAAAAAAAAAAAATATAAGAATAAATATAAATTCATAAAAGAGTATTTTTTTTTCCTAAAAATTACCTCAAGATAATTCTAAAAAATTAACTTGCACAAAAAAATTTACAGCAGACAAGTTTTAATAAAAGCTCACGAGTACTTCACGAATTCATGACACGTCGTGTTATGAATTTTTTTTCCTTGTTTTCAAGTATATAAAGTGTCGGAATTTTTTACTATCGCTTTTTATCCAAAAGTCTTTAGAAACCTGGCCAGTTCAGTCAACTCTTTCCTAAAGGTTGGAGGGTCCATATATACCAACAAGTACAGCTGAAACCTCAAATATTTGACAGAAAGTACTGCCTCAGATGGCTATCTTTAAAATTTAATATGCACTACTATTTGAAAGCCAAAAATGCTTTTATGTATTTTTTTTGTTTCTGTTTATGATTCTCATTACTCTAGAAGAGTGAAATAAAAAAAAATTATTCTGACTGAAACATTTTTTATATTTATAATTAATAAACTTTTATACCTAAGTATGATATTCCTTCAATCATTAATAGCTTCTCAAAGTCTAATTTATTATTTCAGAATTATTAGAAAGTATAATTGTACCAATTTTAAATATCAACTTGTTGAATATTCATGACCCAGGTTTTCAAAATGAATATTTTTTAATTTCATGAAATAACCATTTTTAATAAATGTTACTGGTGAAAATAGCAATGTCTGAATGAATATCAGCACATAAAAAATACATTTGGATCAACTGGCATTGTTGTTGATGCATAATAATGGTATCATAATGAAAACAACTGTTAAGATCTTAACATTCTCATATACTACAAACGGGTTACTTCCGTAATGCTAGTTACCATTATAGATTATAAAGAACGAAAAAACATAACAGAGAATCTAACGGTAGTCCAAATGATCGAGTGTTCGCACGTGACGAAATCTGTTGGGAACAATCAGCTAGAAAACAATAAGTGTTATATTTTTTCTATTTGGTGCGTGACAATCATGAGAAGGTTTTTCCTACCAATATATATCTTTCTTTCTCCTTGATCGTTTTATCCTTATCTTGACATTGAGAATAATGAGTCCAGGTATTTAACAGTGATGAACAGCCTCGAAAAATTCTAATTAAATACTTCATTATCATGAGACTTTTTTTTTGCTAAATATTTTTTTACGTTAATTGAAATATTAACTTTATATATATAGCTTATTAGAAAAATATTTCTGATTGTGTTCATTAAATTTCAATAAAATTATAGACGAGTAAAGAATAAATAATCATTACTTTAAGTAGCATAGCTCATTAAAGAATCATTTATAAATTGAAAAATTCTTAACCAAGCATAGAAAATGATCACTTAGTAATAATAGCTAATAAAAAGGCTTCTATGAATTTTATAACATGCTATTTGTTTAAATAGAGTCTTTTAACTTTCTCAAATATTGAAATATCCGCTTATAAATATGAGAGAGACGTTGATACAATAGCATAGACATGTTGAAGTTCATTCTATTCAGCCATTCACTTTTTTTTAAAAAGGATTTAATTTTTAAAATAGCATAGTTCTCATAATGATGGATGTTGGATCCATAAATTGACTGATTGTAAGAAATAAATTATTGTATTGGTTTAATCTAATTAGCTAATATTGATTGACTAGAAATTTTTTTAAAGCTTCACCAAAGTCTTTATCTAATTGCCTAGTTGAAGTAAAAATTTCTAGGTAGAACTCATTAACCGTTAAAAGTGTTCCAAATGAATGTAAATTGATGCTACATCTGATCTATACCCAAAAACTTTTCTTTTATTTCGATACTAGATTATTCAAATTAAACTGTTACTAATGATAGTTGTAATAAAAAATAATTGATATTATACATATAATGTTAGCAATAAATTCATCCATGTTGATGAATGAATAGCATCCATCAAACTATTCAAAATCAATCACCAAGTTGGCATCAAATATTGTAATCACCCTGCTGTAACTAATTAGTAAAACAAAAGTGAATGATGATTATTTTTATTTACTTCGAGCTTTTATCAACTAATAATACACCAATAATGTAGTTTTATTGTGGTATTAAATTAGATAATATATATATGTATATACGTTATAGGAAACTGAGATTAACAAAGTTGGTTGCGATGATGAGGATGATGCATGTTTTAGTAATTAACAGTACAATAGATTTTGATGTTCATCACAGCGTAAGTAACCTCTCGCTTATATACCTCAAATGTGTAGCACATACATGTCTGTAATGCAGGATTAATCATAGCGCGAGTCATTTCGCGCTAACGGGACTTGTGTACTCCCCTCGGTGATTTCTGCTTCGTCGCCAACTGTATATACATTTGATGCATGCAACCACACTTTATGCTCTCAAACACGAGAGTTGGACGTGCGTTGTGGTTACACTAAAGCCTCGTTACTCGATGTCAGTCCCTTTCTACGTAGCCTATTTCATAATCAAAATATGATGGTGTAATCTACTTTACTAGAAGGTGACATTCCACATAGACGTAACGAAGAGTTGGCACTGTTGGTGCTCTACCATTTAGGGGTTGAGGTCTTTTTAAGAGAAAGAGTAACGGACATATGAAGTCTGACCAATCGCATAAACTACCAAAATACATACATTTATGTGACGACGTGTGGAATATTAAATTCATGTGCTCGACTTACTCCTAGAAGTACTATAATATGTTCGAGCGAGGACTCCGTCTATGGAAATCAGGTGGAAATTCAAATTTGCATCCGTATGGTTCAAATAACTGACTACTGCTCTCTCCATTTTGCTGTCTCTATCATATATGACTCGTTACTTGATTGCAGACCCACTTCCCTACAACTCCTACTTAATTATACATCACTGATAGCTTTTACATATTTAATATCATGATAAGATTACTCTTCATCATATATAGTTTTTAATTAATCTTTTTTTTTTTCTTCTTCCTTATATATAATATTAATCAAATAAACAGTAATTAATTATCAAGTTTTTGTTGAGTTCAAAGAGAATTTATTATTATCAAACACTTGAAATAGATTTTCTGATTTATTTTATCAAATTTATTGACATGTAGGTGAAAATACTGATTATCATTTCGGTAAAAATTATTAGAGAAAGTATTTTATTTAAACTTGATTTATAATTTATCAGAAATATTTATTCAATAAAACTCAAAACATTCTATAATGTTATTTTTATTAATTGAATCAATTAGAGGTAAATTTTGTTCACATTGAAATAATATTCATAATAATAAAAATAATAAACAATTGTGAGTAAAAAAATTTATTGTATTGAAATACATATTTAATTGTTGTTTTTTTTTTATTTATGTAACTTTGCATTTTAATTAACTAGAAATTTATTGTGAGAAAAAAAGAATTAAGAAGCTCTAATCTTTATCTTTCTTCACGATTGAGATTATGATGTTGGAAAAAAGGAACTGCTATCATACATCTCTCATACTGAGTTACTTAAAATGGTTCAAATTTGTAAACAATAATAAAACATTATTTATTACAAACAAAACCAACAATTGTTTAATTAAATTTTACTTCAAGCTAAAGATTTTTCTTTTTTATAAAATTCTTTTTTTGCAAATCAATGTAAACAATACTAATGAAACGGTTTGATTATCTCATCAAGATATTTCTTCATCAAACTCTCTCAATCTTTTTGTCTGTGGTTTGAAAACCGAAACAAAAGATAAATCAACAAAGACTGCAATAAATAAGCCATTTCTGATAATTTGAAATTCATTAGCTAAGGGAAATCTATCAATAAAGAAGTGATAGAACAGTGTCACGGCAAGTGGGTCATAGATAGGTTTTTTTTCATAAGTTCGCGGTTCTGCGAGTCTGGAAATTCACAGTATTTTTCATAGCTTTTATTATAGATCAGCACGTAATGCGTCCAACGATTCACTTGAGTGATCGACTTCAACAATATATATCAAGTTAGTGGTAAAAAAAAAGAGCGTTTAAACACTTGAGTTTCAGTAAAATAGAGTTTGAAAGTTTAATTCATAAAAGACAAGCGTGAGTGTCTGATTAGTCTGAAAGTTAGTTGCTTCCACTTTTATTATTATGCCTCATAAGTGATGCTCTTTTTGAGCTACAAATACCTTATCATTTATTCACTTTCTCACTTGCCAATATTGTTTGAAGGTAATATAGATATGAATATTATTAGCATTTCAATCCTAATGTGATAAATACGTCACTGAAAGTAGAGCTAAAGTGTCAATAGTGGCTAGAAAATTTTTTGTCACGTTCACTTTATTAAATGGTCAGCTATTTATGACTTGCTACATGCCATGGACATTTTTCATCCCCAGTATGAAACAAAAATCAATGCAATTCAGATCACAATAGAATAATTTTTTATTGTATTTCAGAAAATGATTTAAATGATAATGATGAAAATAGTCAACAAATTTTATTTGAATATTTTTGAATTTAGATCAATTGAGTAGTTTGAAAAAGTTTTGATAATATGAATAAGATAAGTTGAATAGTTATATAAAATGATTTCAAAAAATAATTATCATTTAAAAAAGTTACTTTAAGGTAGATAATAAAAAATGTTGGTTAACTAAACAAATATTTTATATTTATAACAAAATTATATGAAACATGCCATTATGAATGGGACACTAATTTAAATAATTAGCTCTCCATAAAGTTGTGAGTTTGAATAACCAATTAACTGGTTTGTTCCGTGAAAAATTAAAATTAAAACTTTTAAATATTGTATAAATAAAAATAAATCTTTAAATCCAATTTTAACATTTTCAACTTTGAAATAAAAAAAGCTTTTTTCTCATTCAAAAAAAGACATGATTAAAATGATTTATTATATGTCAGTTTATTTCGTTTTCCTGGTGCCAGCGTCAATTTTCCAGAATTTCCCATTAAAACAATAGAATTGAACTGATAAGCTACGAAAGTGAGTCGAAATAAAATATTGAATAAGGTTTAAACGTAATATCGAAATAAAGTGCTATTTTATTTCATAAGTAAAGTTAATTGAAAGCTATGATGAGAAAAAAAGTAGTCGGTATCATTATACGGTCGAATGCATTTTCAAAACCGGAATCTCGGAATGCAATTATTTACATTTTATCTGAACTTTGATCAATTCGTAGCTCTCTGGTCGACTTTTATATCATTTTCTCGCACTTTATTTGGTTTTCTACTGTTGTTAGTAGCATTTGCCAATGCTACCAGTGATCATTAAAGAAGTCTACACACTCACTTAGTCTAATATACTTCAACACTCTTTCAAATTCTTTACTCTTGATAGCAAAAGATGATTTCCTTCAAAAAAAATTGTTACTTAATTGAATATTTTTAAAATGACAAGAAATTGTTTTTAAAAAGTATGAAAGATGATACTGGAATATATGACAACTTTTCACTTTCAACATCTAGTAGATTAAAAGCTATGAATAATAAACACTCACGTTAGAGTGGTAACAATAACAAAGAGTAAGATTTGCAGAGTTGAAGTGAGAGACGATTTAGTCGTATACATTTAAGCCCATGCTATATAGTATGGCAAAGTTTACCTGGCTCGGACGCGACCAAGTCTCGTGAATTATTTCTAAGCAAACACTACATCAGGGAGTTCGACCCCATGATGATCCCTCTCTTCTAGTCGCGAGATCCTCCCGCGGGCTTGTCGTACTCTGTGTCCCAATGTAGTCCTATTCACTGTATTCCTCTGAAATAGATTATGGCTTTGTTGCCGAGCCTGAGTATTTCAAAACAATACTAGAATATTGTCCCCTCTGCATGAGACAACCACTGACATCCGGCTTTGAATTCACAGAGCTTACGATAGCCCAATGATAAAGAT
The DNA here is from genome assembly GCF_013357705.1 of Chelonus insularis. Taxonomy (NCBI): domain Eukaryota; kingdom Metazoa; phylum Arthropoda; class Insecta; order Hymenoptera; family Braconidae; genus Chelonus; species Chelonus insularis. The sequence continues at coordinate 1,199,812 of NW_023276522.1, forward strand.
ACATACAAAGCTCTTAGAGAGGAATTAAATCAAATCTGCTGCTCGAAGCTATTAATCGATCACGCTTTTGTATTGTTATTGTGTGAAATTATTTTATCATTACTATTATATCTGATACAGAGTTCATGACCAATCAAGTTTTAACATTTTTGTATTTTTGTTATATTTTTGTTTATTTATGAATTAAATAATTAAATAAATAATTTAAATAAATGATTGAATGTAGAAATTTCATTAATTATTACTTTATTAACTTGGCAGTTATTTTTGAAAATGCAATTAATCAGGTTATTAATAGTATTTATAAATGATGATAATTCAATCAATTTTAAAATATTCAGATTATTTTCAAATAAGTTAAATTTTATATCTCATAGACAATGTTTAATTTATAAATACTGCAATTCAAATATGTACTTACTTTACTGACTAATCGATAAAAAATTTATTCAACATACTTTTTTATTTCTATTTATTCTTTGATAAGTAAAGAATATTGGAGCATTATCACTTTGAGCATGTTTACAATTAAAGTATTAAATGAATTATTTAATATTATGAATAGAGCAAATTAAATAAAATTTCATAATTATTTCAAATGAAAATTAAATCATTATGTTATTTATTAACGATATTGTATCTTGAAATATAAGCTGTTATTAACTGATTAAATATAAAAAATTCGAAGTAAAATTATCAGTAAAAAAAAATTAATTTTTCTTCTTTGAAATTACACAGTGTTATCATTGATTTGGTAATAGACTTTACGATATGATAGACTATTTTTAGATACAGAAAATTTTTAGATTAGTCTAGAATGTACAGGAGTGAAAAAATTCAGAATCTTTTTTCAGTTAATTATTTTTACACAAGAAAAAAAAAAATTGAGAGTTGACTAATTATCGTTACAGATAAAAGTTTCTTTTCTCTTGTATATGCTGCCTGCTGTCAATCTTCTGTTTTATATTATTGTCAAATTATCAGGTCAGAATGGTATGATTAAGTTATCAACGTCAATTTTGCCAGTTTTAATTTGTAGGGAGTTGAAGTAATGATAAAATTTGACATGAAACATTTATTACTGTTCCATTTTATCATGTTCAGAAATATATGAAGAAATATTGTTCTACTTAACCAAAATATTATAAATAATTTAAAAAATTATCATCAGTTCTGGTAAACAAAAAGAGATACTTTAATTAGAAAGAAAACTGTAATAAATGACAATTAACTGAGTGTAAAAATAATTGTAATGGATAAAAAATATTTCTGCAACTTAGGTTAAAATAATAAACATTAAAAAAGTTTTAAACTAATCGTTATAATAAACTTATCAGTAGTATTAAAAATACAATACTCTAGAGAATCCACCATTAATTTTTTTATCTGGAAAAATTTGTAAAAATTCACAGTTGAGAAATTTTTATGATAATTATCAAGAAGGAATATGAAAAGTACTTGCAAGACTTAACGATTCTCATTGACTTTATAAAGCTTCTAGCAGTTTAGTATCTTTAAAGTCACACCGGTTTTCATTTAGTTAAGTATAGGTATTTAAATACACAAACCTAATACAACTTTAAATAACACAAGTTTCTCCCAAGGAAAGTATGATTTTTAATTTTAATTCTACAAAAACAAGTATTCTGTTTGGTGATTTGATATGTCTCCGCATTAATCATTTTATATCAAGTAATTATTAAACTGTTAATTTGTTTCAAGTAGATTATATTACTGATTGCTCTTCAAGTTACATGCCAGTGATAGACTATACTGGTAATCTTACGTTATCAGTAATTGCCTTTAAAGGAGAAGGAATGAACTAAATTATCATTTAGCATCAAAACTATTTTATCTATGTAACGTTATTTTTTTCACCAGCTATCACATGAATTTATACTAAATTCATCAGTGAGATAGAAATAAAAAATACAATGACTCAGTTAGTTCATTGAAGTCAATTATCCTGTTTACGTAATATCTTTGACCTTCAATAATGCAGTATCTGTTGTTTCAATTTTCAACACTTGGGTGATGAGTTAATTTTTCTTCAATTAAAATAAAATTTGCATTCTCCAGCAAACGATCAGCTTAATACTATGCTATTTTTAATTGATTGATTGATTGTTTGTTCATTTAAATAATGGTATTTTTATGGCACAGCTTTTTTATGTTACTTATCATCACGTAACAGCTATTCAAGAATTTTGTTCAATATATTCAAAAACAATACTTATTGTTGTTAAAATGATACTTCGTGATAATCAATTTAATGCTAAATTATTTTTAGCCAACAATACTCTAACTATAATAAAATTTTCCTATGATTAATTACGGGTTTTATCTAAAAATGATTCCAATATGTTGATCAATCACTCATTAATGTCAATAAATATGAGAATAAACAAAAAGCACTCACCGGAATGTGATGCCCTTGATTTCAGCAATGGTTGGATTATCAAGATAATCTTCATCACTGTTTCTAATAACATCATTATCAATGTCAACCCTATCACCATTCACCACAATATCATTAAGGTCTGCAAAGTTATCATGTACCTCTACTATTTCACCTTTACTAACACTAGTAACACCATTTGTTGCGGCATTAGTATCCCGTGAATTTGGACTTGCACCGGAATTGTCACTCGCCGTTAATTCCTTGCTTGCATTTACCCTCTGTAGAAACTTACGATGAAAATTATTGTACACTGAATCGCGACCTGGATCGTCGCCTATTCTAACTCTCCCATGACTAGGAACTAAATGATGACCACTATAACCCAAGTCCATTTGTAAGTCCATCACAAGCAAGAATGTAAACAGTATAGCAAAAGCACTGAAGAAAAATATCAATTTTTCCCGTATACGCATCATTTTCACACAAATCTTCATATCTGATTGATCAGCACCACTTGGACGATAAGAAACTCCTTGTTTCTTTTGCAAAAATTCTAAACGTTTCTTACGAAACTGCTGCTGTGATCGTTTTGGATTTAATCGTCGTTCATTTTTACCCTTTATTTCCACCCGACTTTCATTTTTCTGGACAGAAAGTAAGTGTTCACTCACTGTTAAATCACTTTCACTAGTTAATCCCACAGGGTCCAAAGAACACTTGCGCACCAATGACCAACAAGTTGGATCTTTGTCCACGTCGTTGAGGCAATAATTACTTGGATTACTTTTCTCAGAATAGATCACCTGCCGTTCTGCTTCAACAAACGACGAATTAACGCACGGACCATCAAGAAAATCTTTCTTTTCAATCTTTCCTTGACTTTGTTTTATTACATTCTTTTTCAGTAACACTTTAGTATCTTTAACTTCTTCCGCTTCTCCAACTACATAGCACTTATCAACAGATGTTTTAATTGCACACGTATTTAACTCATCTTTTAGACTAACTTCTTGAGTATTTACATAATTTACAAGCTCACTAACTGTCACAGTCGTATCACGAGTGTTTCTGAAACAGTCGTGCGTGTTTGATATTAACGACAATGGATCAGTTTTAGAATTAAACCAGTGATTCGAACGCAATTCGTGAGGCAACACGACTTTATCGCGTGACCTATGGTGATTATCAAGTGTATTAAATGACCCTGAAAAGTTAGCGTTTATGTCTTCTGGTGGTGGAGAATTTTTTAGCTTCTTTCTCGTTGAAAATTTTGAACAATTAACAAAACTTTCACCAAGTTTTGATGGCAAATCTAAACTTGTTCGACTATGACCTGGACGTTTGTATGTCCTTAAATCATTTTCCAAGTCCAGTAAATCACTGCGTTCATCTTCATAAATTGAGCAAAAGCTTTTAGAACGTCTAAATACTTTGATTTTAGGTAAATTACCGTTAGGAAAATTTCCTACTGAACTTATGGGACGTTGACGTCGTTTTATTAATGATTGATGCTTGGGCCAGGAGTCTAAAGTTGATTTTTTTTCATCAATCGAACGGAAATTGTCTTTAGATTTGATTAGTTTATAAACATCCTCAACGGACACGCTTGGCGAACTTGATCGGCGTTCGTTTTTTCCTTTTGACGCTTGAATATACGAGCTCAAACAGTCTTCACACCCAAGGGAATCTTGTTGGATGCTCTCCCATGAAGATGGATCTCTCGGGAGATTAGACAAGCAACTTGTACCGATCGACGAAACCCTGTCTTTAGCTTGTGTTATATCTACTTTGCTATTGCTTATAGTTGTTGCTTTTCTTTGTTCATTCAACGGTGAAGAGACTCGTCCTCGTGATCTTTTAGTTCTCAAGGGTGGTACTGGAGAATATTCCAAGTTCTGCTTAATATTTCCACTGCTCTCACTTATAGAAAATTCATTTCTCAATTCACGTGGACTCTTTTGAATATTTTTCACAAACTTCTCACACCCTGCATTCCAGTTCTCTCTTGAAGATCTCAGTAATCTCTTTAGTAATGAGTCGTTACCTTGATCTTCGAAAAACTTCTGCTTTTTAAATTCTAATTCTAAAGATTTTCTTTTTCGAGTGTTACATTTATTTTTTTCTTTATTCGACTCAATTAAATCATCAAATACTTGATCTTCTACGTTGTTACTTTGATCAGGTCTAAATGTTCGAAGATTAATAAGTTTCTCATCCTGGTTGGCTCCATCATCTTCACGAGATTTAAGTTGAGTCTTTGATCTTGGATCGTAATTACTCGATGAGTGACGAGTATTCGTTTTAATTGGACATTTATGGCTATCTGAGAATATCTGGTGGCTTGAAGAAGCTTCTTTGGAGTTCCAATTTGTCGATGGACATTTCACCTTGTCCAGAGTTTCTAAGAAGAGAATTAACTCACGTGTTTACGTACGTACCAAAGCCTTGTTAAGGTCGGCTAAGTTTGTCGCTGGATTATCTTGAATTTGGAATGTTCACGAAAGTTTCTTATCAAAATTTTAGACAGAGCTCAGCTGGGTGGCTTTCTAGAAAATTTATCCACTGATCTTCGTCCTGGAACGAAAGAAATGAAAAATAATTAATGAAAATCATTCTCCTTTAATAAATATTGATGATTTAAACTATACTTTTTACTTTTGAAAAAATTATTCTTTACACAAAGAAAATGAACTTTATTCATTGAAATATTTCATTATCTATATATATGTATGTATGACCTATTGAAAGAGATTCTATTGTTCTAATTACCCTTGGATTTATGTAACATATTAGACACATCAAGTTACTTTGACTCGAAAGCTATTTATTACAACGTCGAATACAATATAAGCTTAAAGATCATCTGTCCAAATGATAGATTTATTCAGACTACAATTAAAAATGTTTATTTTTATTTTTTAAATGGTATCTATGAGCTATTAAGTAAGAGAGGAAGTTATCAAACAGGACAAAAGAGTCAACTATTTTTTTGCATTAAAATCAAATGATAGGTAGAATTGATTAAAGTGTTGTTTTCACAGCAGAGTATTGAAACCTGAGAGAAATAAAATTGTATGATTGTTTACTGAAATTGTTGATTTATTATTATGTAAGAAAATGACCACCTTGAAAGGTATTCTCAGAACGAAGACAAACATTAGATAGATAGGTAAATGCATACTACTAGTAGCGATTGAGCAAAGAAAAGTCTAGAATTATGGTACAGGTCAAGGTATATTTTGTGCAGGTAGTGCAACCGAACATCAAGGCAAAATAGACGTATGATAATGGGCAAGTGTCGCATGCCAGTGTTGGTACTTTGCTGTAAGAGTGTCCATTACAGTTATCGCACACTCATACAGCACATTCTAGGGTGCCCATCTCTCGTTCTCTCGTGGTGCAAAATGCTGTACACAGCAATGATATTGTATGCTTTGGCCTTCTTTAAAATGCGCCCCTATACGTATATAATTCAAGTTCCACCTTCCAGTTTTCTCGACACTTTTGCTATCTTGTAACGGAATATAACGAGTGTGTTTTGCCCACACAGAGAATAAAGTCTTAGTTGAATATTTTAGATAAATATGGCTGAACTTTCTAACTGGTCTCGTATTAAAAAGATAATTATTTATTAATAATTAAAAAGTATTCTTTAATATAACGTCAAATAAACTACATTTTTTTTTGTGTTAAACAAACGCGAAATGAACTTTTTTAATAATTGTAAAAAAAAATTGTTTTATTGAAATATTTTCTCTTTTCTTCATGCCATATAATTCACAATGCAATATTTTTTTGAATCAATAAAACCTAGATTTTTTTTTGTCAGCCATGAATGTAATTTATTAATAAAAAAAAATGATTCTTGTGTCTTATCTCTAAGCCACAAATAAAAAACATTTAACAGAAAAATAATCCAAGCATGTCAATTTTAAAAAATAAATTGATTTTACATAAAAACCTAAGTTTAATTTTTTGCTTGCTTTTATCAACAATGAAAATAGCAAATATTATTAAACACAGTTCAAGTCTAGAATGAGAATAAAATAGATTATTCCACTGTCTGGGTCAGTGAATAAATAAAATAAATACAAAGCAAAACAATATCTTCTTATCATTATTTCTCTTTGATAGGTTAATTAAGATGGATATTGACTAAAACACTTTTACTGTTGCAAATAAGTTGGAGGTTATTCAACTGCTATTAATTGTGATTTATATACAATGTTTGGATTATAAAATGATTAAATGAAAAAAAGTGAAATAGAAACAAATATAAGTAACAAAATTTCTATGGTAGATGGATTTCCAATAGTAATATTGGAATAACTGAATTGGAAGGGATACTTTTGTGAGCTCTTAGAATGGTTGGAAAAATGAGATGGGTATCATAAAAGCGATTCAATTCCTTGCCCAAAGAGAGATGACAGTTATTCACTCAGTCTGTTCATTTATATGGATTTAACCATTCATATTGAATTTAAATATCATTGATTTTGATTAACTACCTCAATTCTGATTGTTTTAATATTTAACAACTGTTTCTATTTATTTATCAGTATTGGAAACCTAACTTTGCTACATTATCATCAACTTGCTCGTATCTACAACTTCATTCATACAGTTATTTATTTCACTAATAATAAAAAATCGAGAGATGATTAGAAACACTGGATTTGATTGACACATAATATCTATAGGCTTTTAAATATATATTTTTTATATGTAAATTCTGTAAGTATCAATTTAAATTGTAACTATCCAATAATAATGACACCTGTTTTATGTAGGACTGTCTGATACTAAGGACTCAAATTAGTACTAATTAAATAGATTTTTAAGCAATTGATCTTATTTTATTTTATTGTATTTTAATCTTGAAATTAAATCAGACTATCAATAAATTAAAAAAAAATGTGTACAGTAGTAATGTATGATGTACAGAGATTTAGTTGAAAAGTAAAATGTTAAATGATAAAATAGTTTTTTGTTTGTAGAAAGTATTGAAAGTTTTTTTGTTTTAAAACTGAAAATAGAAACTGGTGAAAAATATTTTTTATCAAAACTATGTACAAATGAATATTTAAAACAACTAATGAGTGAGAAATATATTTTTTTTTGTTTATTGTAAAGACATGATTTATTTTTTTTTTATCTATTGAAATAATCCCTCTACTGGCTTTTGTATTCTGATTAATAAAATTTTCTGTAAAATCTAAAAGAATAAATGAAAAAAATGTATTCATTTTTTGTAGTCTATCCATGGATTATTCATCCAATTTTTTATATCAAATAATTGATAAAAAAATTCTAAAAAATAGTGATGGAAGTAAACTGTACTTAATTTTAATTTAATCAAAACCTAAATTTTAAAAATATATTACAAAAATTATTTGATGTATCTAACAAGTGTTGCTTTAGTAGTAAATAAAGCAAGGACTTACAGAGTGCACGCTATTCATGTTAAATTCTAAAAAAAAATTAATATATAAGCATGCAAACATTGTCTTACATGACAAATAAAAATTTAAAAATAGTTATTTCATTAAAAATAATGAATCGCATTAACGATTTGACCTTCTTATTCATTAAATACAAAATTAAGATAAAAAAATATTAATAAACTTTCATTCTTCAAATGATTTTTTTTTTTAAATAAACATCTTATTTCTGTTAAATTAAAAAATTTAGAATAATTTTTCCAGGTAATTCTTGATTTTACTTTAGCAGCTGAACTGTTAAACACTCGAGAATTAAAAGCAATTAACTAACGGCCAAATTCTTTTTCATATATATTTATAATCAGAGTTGAATGAAAGTTACAGTAAACGTTAAAAACTTTTTTCAAAGTCTATGAGAATTTTTTTAAATTTAAAATATTGGTTCTAATGGCCTCAACAGCTGGTTAAATATTACAGATTTGTAAATAATTTAAATATATAGGTCAAATTACTCGTGCTAAATTTTAATGGATTTTTAAAGTTCAATTAAATTTGTATGAAATATTCAAACAGATTTAATAAAGACTAAAATAATTTTTTTTCATTTACATATTTGTTCAATTTCTTTCATAAAACTAAACTTTTTTAATGATATAAAATAAGATTTAGTTACAATTGATTTCAACATGAATTAATGAAAATATTTTCTAAATGATAGAAATGAATCTTTAGAAGGAAATATATAACTTGATAAAATTACCTAAGAATGAAAGTTTTACCAACAAAAACAAAGTAACCACCGAAAAGAAAATAACCAGATGCCTGTTTTTATAAAACTTCATTTTCGTAATTACATAAAAGTGTATTTGTTATGTTTTGTTTTAATATCTCTCATTGCGTCATCATTTTTTTCGTTTGTTTTAATGATAACATTGAAGTACATACAATAAATTACATCAAAATCAAATAAAGATAGTAATAGAAATTATTTTATGTCAAGATGTTGTGCTCTCTTGTTTCGTCAACATTTTATTTTAAGATGCAATACGACCAGAATCACTGCCAGAATCTTTAACATTTCTTGTACGTCTCTGATGTTACAATATAATTGTACTCTAGTTCATATAAATAAGAACAATAGTGATACGTGAGAATCAAAATAAAAGTAACTACTACTTTGGGATATAGATGTTATAACAATGTCTACTTCATCTAGAGTCATTCACATTATGTTAAAAAAATTAAGTTAAATAATTGTACCAATTATATTATTGTGGCATAATTTTAATTAATTCATTATCAACAACTCTTTGAGAACAAATGAAAAAAAAAACTCTGAACTTTTAAGTTGATTAATCAATGATAATAACTGAATTAAAGTAGTATTTGAAATAAAATAAATAAAGATTCGTTATGTGCCAATAAAATATTTTATCTGATTGGCACATAGTGAGGCAGGAATGAAAATAGAATCAAAAGTTAGATTTAAAAGTAAGAGAAGTGAAAGTGAGTTTAGAAGAAGTTGAGATTTGTCATTAGAGTAACTTACTCCATCATCAGCAAGTTGGAGAGTGATCTACTGACTCGTTTATGTGTCCTCTTGGCCACAGTAAAGAAAAGTAAGCATCTCGAATTGCCTACTTCCTTTCTCAAACTCTCTAATTTCTACAATAAGTATTATAATGACAAAGATTCGTGAGAGAATAGATAAAATTTCCTTATAAAAAAATCAATAAACAATAGCTATCATAGCTAAGTGTTGAAAGAATGAGAAACTAAGTTAAGATGTAGAATTACATGTAGGTGGTTTTTCAAAATCACAACTGATTGCAGTTGCTGCATTTAATATCTTTTTTGTGATGCTAAAATTTTTTTGTAGTACAAAGTGAAATCAAATATTTCACAGGAATCTCTACTCATAAGAGTGAGCATATTTTACTGAGTAATGAGGATGTTTGATGTATAAAGAGAAATGATGGAAACCTACGAAGAGAATAAAAAGACCCTGCTGGAGGTCAACGTTTATTTCTTCTATTTATAAACATACCATTTCTATTTACGGAACTGCAGGACTACGGCCAACAAGTTGACACTGCGAATTTAAATCCACACTTTATTCTTTAGCAATTTTATCTATTTTTAATTTAATCACCGGCATACGATATATTTATACTTTTCATTTAATTGGATAAATAGGTTACATTAAAAAAATTTTAATGACTTATTTGATTTATCTAAACAATTTTTTTTCACCCATCATGAATAAAAAAAAATAATCCAGTTTTTATTTAATGAAGTACATACTTCAGTAATTATAAATATAACTTTTACTTATTGTAAATAAAAATTTATTTTCTGTCAGTAAATTCAACGTTTATTTTTTGTTCTTAATTAGTTTAAAATTATTGGTGCATTCATTATTATAGTGTATTTGAATATTTTCATCATAATTAAAATAATAAATTAAATTACAATGAATAAACGATTTCATCTATAACCTTTTCTCAAAGCTTAAAGAGTCAGTAATTAATTAATTAATGATAATCAATATATTTATATTCAAAAAAGTTTTTTCATTTGTACATTTTTTGTCATATATTTTTTTCATAAATTATTGCCAATTTTAAATAAATATTTTTACAAGTAAACAATTGGTTCTATATTTTTAATGATAAAATAAGGAATTTCTGATGATTATAGCAGTTTTATTTTAAAATGATAAATTTTGAATAAAATGTCAAATTATGCTGAGATACATCAAAATCCTAACATACGTTATGTCATCAAGTTATTATGGATCTGTGCTAATTTCGTAGATTAAATATTTACATCAGTGGTGATGGCCATATCATCATCATCATTATAATTGAGGATAGCATGAGGAATAGTAATACATAAACTAAGTTTTAGAGGATTTAGAAATATAGGACATCAATACATAAAGAAAATTTGGCAGACTATTTTTATTTCTTTAAAAATGCATTTTAAAGAGATCATTTAGAGACATTTTTTAACCAAATTGTTGGAATAAAAAAATCTATTTTTAAATTAAATTCCAATAACTTTTAATAAAATGATCATACACCAACGAGCTTAAATATACAATCAAACTAAAAGGGGTTTTCTCAAATTTTCATTAAAAATAACTTTATTCATTTTTTAAAAATAGAATATTATTCTTCTTCAAAGATAATATTTATAGCAGGACACTCAAAGTATATTTTCATAATATTCATAAAAAATTACTGCCCACTACCTGAATTGATTCTTATGAAATTATTTATTATGACTGAAAGGTAATTCCTTTTTATTTTTACTCAAAAATCATTTAAATTAGAAAAATCATTTCACGCACGAATAGTCATTGATGGTCATCATTTTATAATGCTTCCGCAGTTGAAGTTTTTGTAATAATAATTTTTTTATCATCACCACCATTACTACTTTCACTACAACCAACTATTGTGGGATTAAATGAAGAATAAAATGTATGGAGTATTCCAGACATCCTATTAACATTTTTGGAGTTAACAATTGAAATTAGTGCACCTGTTCGTTATAATGATGGATCAATTTCTAACACTAGTGCATTCATTTCATGAACATAATTAAAAAAATTTATTCTCATTCAGAAAGCTTTTTCTAGTGTTTAATATTTAATTTTTATTATTTTTTAATAACAAGTATAAATATTATAATAACAATTTTTTTTTATATAATATTATTTTAGTATAATTAAAATATACATAAAATTTTACTAAAAAGTAAAATCAATTATAACAATGGCACATTCAATGCTTGTATTTTAGAGGATATTTTTTGGTAGTTTTTAAACGATAGATCAGAATAAATTCATAGAAAGTAATGTAGGTTAATTTGAAAAAAGTTTTTTAATGAATTTATTGACATCTTTATGAAGAGTCTTTAACTTGATAACATTTTTATCTTCTGTATTAGTTGCTACAATTATTTTATATATCATTGAACTTTTCGATTTTCTCACTACTTTTCCTCTCACCCTTTCTCTCACTCATCCTACCGTTGCTATTGAACCTTATGGAGATACATAAAATTTAAAATTATTTCAAAAGTTAACAGAAATAATTATGATTCTAATTATTTAGAATTTCTAAATAAAAGGGAAACCAGCTAATGAATGGTTCAGAAATTTTTATTGTTTCCTAATTTTATTCATTAAAAAAATAACGTGAAAACTTTTATAGAATAATTCATATCTTTTCAGACACCTCAACTTCTTAAACGATTTTTTTCTTCTTTTCAATCACTACTGATTTCTTTTTATGCATTTTCCTTTCTCTTTTTTGCGGGTTCTGTCACTGCCTCGCTCCTCTCAACAAAATCATAGATTCCGTTACGTCAAGAATAATATCTTATCGTAAAATAAGCGAAAACTTGGCGGGAGACACGGACGATCGCACCCAAATCAATTTACAAACTTTCCCAGAGGTCCTTGACCCTATTTTTAACTCACTTTACTTTCAAGATTTTATTATTTTCTTCTGCCTTGAATATTTGATCTATGATTTATTTGGATTATCGAGTTGACTTAATCTCTTCAACCATCCTAACAATGTTAACTATAAGATGAAATACTTGACTTTCAAATTTAGCAATCGCAGAGTATTGAAATGTAATAATGCTTTTGTTTTATATGTTTTTTTGTTAATATTACAAAAATACTGTGTACATAGACAGATACTCAAGTTTCATTTCCCTATAGAAACTTGTCTTTCAGTAGTATATCTCAAAATATATCTATATATCAAAACGTACGAGCAATCCGATTCGACGACGAGTATGTTATACTTATAAAACTCAGCGAGGAACGTGATCACGAAAAAAAAAAGAAAAAAAACTACTTTCAAACTTCTTTTAGAAGTTTTTTTACTGGATTTTGTGGTTGAAGAAAAATAATTTATAACAAAAATTCTTTTGAAATGATTGCTTTATCGAAATTATTAAAAAAAAAATATATTGTTACTGATACTTTTTGCATTATAGACTTTTATAAACAATTATATTACTTCCTAGATATTTATTATTTATCTCCTTTATTATAACAGTTTTATGTCACTTCCGTTCAAGTCAATAATAACACGAGAACGAGTTTTTTTTTTTTTTTAAATTAATATAACATTCTGTCCGCGTTATGATCAGTATCGGCATTGCATAACATCAAAATGTTTTATTGTTTAGAAAAATAAATGAAAAATTATTACACGAAAAGAAATAACAAGCTAATTTTCTTATATATTATTTTTATATGCCAAGGAATTGTAAAAAAAGTAGCTAAAAAAAAAATCTTCTAATTAATATTTGCAATTAAGAATGAAAACATGGATTTATATCATATTATAAAATGATAACATAAAAAATATTTAAAAATAAAAAGAATAATCTGACATGTAAATTATGACCACAAATTTTACACGACAAATATAATTTATAAGCTTAAACCAAAATAAAGAAAAATAATTTAAAAACCGGTTGTAACATGCATCTACCAAATGACTATCATTTTATTACGACTATAAATGAAGCTAAAATAAAGTCAGAATAACTCGAGTGATGATTGAGTGTACGAGAGATTACGTGTGTATTTGTGGGATCTTTTATGTCTTTTCATCGGATTTGATACAATCTTCAATAATTAAAGATTTAAATTTGAGATTTATTACAATTTTGCTGTACGATTATTGTATTACTGTACAAGACGTACTATTGTGACTATTTCATTATTTTATGATTGTAATAATGCTTGCTTGATAGATTCTCCAGGATTTCAATTCACGTAATATAATACAAAGATTACGGATGCAATATTTGTGAGAAAACCCGTCTTTATAGAGATGAAATTTTATTGATTGTATTTTTCAGGTAGTATTATTGGGAATTTATTTATTCATTAATATAAAAATTCAACAGCCTGATTGCAATAAAGAGAAAGAAAAAAAAAGAATGAAGATAAAATTTAATTACCTGAAATTTATTTAATCTAAAAAAAGATATAACAATAAAATTTAATTACATTTATATTTCACTTTAATAAAACAATAGTAGAGATGAAAAGTAATTTGATTTTTCCAATCTTATAAGTAAATGTGTGTATGTGTGTTTTTTTAAAAAAAAATGTGACAGCTAAATCTTTATTGAAAGAGGTAATAAAAAAAAAGGGAAATAAAAAATATCATAAGAAATCGTTTCTCTTAAAGATATCAAATGATTTTTTTTTTCAATTTTATTGTTACTTTTTACCGAGTTTTTTATATATATATTTCTTTTTGATACTAAGAGTCATCTCTTTTAGTCTAATTTTTTTTATCATTTCCCTCTTCACATTCACTGTTTCATTTGCGGAGAAAAGAAGCTTATGAAACGTAAGATCCCTTGTCACGACTGTGGCAGAGCCTCTGCCAGGTAAAGTTCGATATCATTTTTTTTAGTGTGATTATAACCGGTTTTTAACACCGGCAAATTTTGTTTTTTTTTTGTACATTTTATGAGGATTAATATTCTCATAAATAACCACACCATTTTTTGTTCATTTTTCTAATCATGAGGTTGGACTGATGATAATAAAGTGAGCGACTGGGATTTTAATCATTTACAAAAATTAAAATTTCATTTTTAACACAACCTCTTTTTTCATAGATATTTTTCTATAAGCACTGGGAAGTCTTTCATCAAAAGATAAGTCCTTTTATGATGTCCCTGATTTCTGAAACTCAGACGTTAAACATCTACAAATTTATTCAACTTTCCCTCTCTATAATATCACTTCACCCTACAAGCACAAATTCAACTACTTTTTGAGACCTTTTATTTATATTTACATTTATATTTGATCCATCCTTAAATAAGACTCATTTTTTCATTACAAATACTCTAACTAGAAATTTTCTTCTTTCTTACTCAAAAAAAATGACTGTAAATTGTTATTAACATTATAATAATGATAATAATAAGAATTTTCTTGAGAATAAAAAAAAATGGCGTTTTAAATTAAATAAAAGTATTGTAGAATTTTATATGAGAATAAAATTTCAGTTTTTTAGTTTCGATAAATACACAGACTTATATGCAAAGTTTGACTTTTGGATTGTACTGAAATTTGTCTGTACTGTCTAGTTTGCACAGACAAAATTCTATAGAAATTGATGGAAGTCTGTATCGTGTGGACCTACCATTAGGTACGTATTGAGAAGATCTTCTCCTACATCAGTAAAATTGGACAAAATCCATGAATCACAACCTTGGTACCTTTCTTGTCAGTAGGTCTAGACTTCTAAACCCCTTTCCATACCAATTATTGATAAATATTTAATCAATTACACTGCAAATCCGAGTATTTAGAAATTAAACACTTAAATTTTGGTGCATGAAATTCATCCACTTTCGTGAGAGTAAAAATTAAAAGCTATATTCATCCATTGTTCAATTTTATTGCAAGAAATTGATCGAAGAATTTTTTTTTTCATTTTACAAAAAGATTTTATTTAGAAAAAAGGTATTTTTCACCTTTTTATCGCTTATGCAGGAAAAACTATGAGAGATAGTGCAATAAAAATGCATAGGATCTCTTTTATAGAGCACAAAATTGAACTACACTGCAATATTATCAAAATGTAGTACCTAAAATTTAACTTTTGTTGAAATGAAATTTTCCGTATTTACAGTATGAAAGGGCGTTTTACAGTTCATTGGCCGTATGCTTTGACGGATTTATTATGTATAAAAAATAGAAATTGTCAAGTGATTTTAAAGTAACAGCTTGTAATAACTGGTTTATACTTTATGGAGATTCACAGATTAAATGGATTTATTAACCGTAGAATACCGCCGACAGTAAAGACATTTTTATTGTGCGACCGTGCGTGCGTGATTGAAAATTATGCACACTTATGCTTAGACACGTGCTATACTACGGGATAAGATTATGTAATACGTAATAGCTGTTCTAACGACGGAAAGCAGGACAGAAAAATCTCAACAAATATTAAGAGACAGGTAAATTATATGTGTAGTTGGATAAAAGCTTAAATTTTCTGCTCCAATTCTGTCTTCTTTTTCTCTTTTATGTATACTTTATAGTTCTTTTTTTTTAAATTATTTTATGTTGTGTTCTTTTAATTTTTATCAAAGGAAAATCAGCAGAAAATTCATAAACTAACTTTTATGTGGATTTTAAATTTAGTATAAGAAAATAAAAAAATTTAGAAAGAAATAAACTACTTATTTTCTCGATGATTAATTACTCTGTTGACGTTGAAATCGTACCATAAATGAACGAAGAATATTTTCTTTGGGACTTTGCCAAAAAAATTGATATAATTAACATTTATCGTGGGGGTAATTATTATTTTTTCCAAAACTAAACTCATACTCATGACAATAATTTAAAAAATATTCACTGAATTAAGAATATAATTTATTTATAAAATAACGTTTGTTATTTTTTAAAACTTAACTTACAAGAAAATCGAGTACTTTGAAAAAAATATTAAATAGCTCACGATAAAATTTTATTAAAAAATCAATTAATGATGAGAAATTAATTAAATCTGTTATGCTTGGCTTTTTATTTAATATTTAAATATTTCAGTTTACTTTTCACCATTTTATATTAATTTGTAATTAATACGTTTAATACTATAACTTGCGAATATGAAAATTATGTAAACGGAAGAAAATTTCCTGATGAGTCAAATGTACACAAGATTAGTGGTCAGAGATGCAAAGATTCACGATAAATTAATATCCGGTAGAAGTTTGCTCTTTATCTCGAATCAATCATAAAGCAATGGAATTTTACTAGAAATAATACTTGATATTGAAGAGAATAATATTTTAATTATTATAGATGAATGAAAATTTAATAAAAATCGTTATCAAATAATAAATATCTAGATTAATTTAAATATTTTAAAATTCAATAAGATTTTCATTTAAAAATAAATATTTCATCTTTATAATTAATTCAAAAGGAACGTTTAAATTATTGGATTGAAATTTTTCTAAATCATTATTTCATAAATTGGCTATTAATAAAAATAGCTTTCCTCAATTACAAGTAATGAAAAATAATTGCGAAGAAGCTATTAAAAATTTATGATAAAAACATCGAATAAGTATGACTATTTCCAGTTGATCTCACTGAGGTCGGAGATGAAATTAGCGGAAGCAAGGAGGAACTTATTTAATTTTTTTCCATCATATTTCTTGCCCACTAGAGTTCTTAAGCGGATTCCTGCAAAGGTCTCTTTAATGTCGTTTGAATTTAAAAAAGATCAACATTCACTTTTGCGTTTATAAGATTGCTCTAACGAGCTCTCAACTTTACATTTTGACATGCACATATACTTATATACTTCTTCTTTTATTATTAATATTTTATTTCTTCTTCTTTTTTTTTCTTTTTATTGGATAATTATTTACCAATTAATATAATTATTGATGATCAATAAAATTTATCAAGCCACTTACCCTGAACCGTTGTCGGACAGTGGAGATCCAAGATAGCCAAGCTTTCTTCTCCATGACTGATTAAATCTCTCACATAGCTTTTAATAATTCGTTAATTGTTATATGCTTGTTAGCAAACTGTTAATTGAAGTGTATTAATATCGAAAATATTTCATCTCGTGCAGTTAGTCTATTTCTGAAACAAATATTAAATAAAATAACACTTTAGTATATTTTTGCAGTCATATTGTTATTAATTTCATTTAGATTTATTTTAAAATCATATTTTTAGTGTTGTTTTCCATTTATTCCTATTTTTTTTTTTCTATACATTCTTTCGTCTATGTCACATATAAATAATCATACAATAAATTTCAATCTTATTGATAGTACTATGAATAATAATTCTATAGAATAAAATGAATTAAAATTTATAAAAATAGCTTTTGAATAATATTTTTTTTTTACACTGAAATAAAAAAAATATTTTTATTATTCATAAGGTTATATTTTATTTGTTTGTTAGTTTGACTAACATGTGGTTTTTATTAAAGTTTTAATTTTTAATTGAATTATTTTGTTATAAAAAAAATAGTAAAACAAGATGGTGTTATATTGTTCTTTGTGAAATGGAATTGGGATTTCGAAAATCAAAAGTTATTAAAAGTTGAAGAAAAAACGTTTAAAAGTGTCGTTTAGTGAAAAAGCTTTTTCATGGTTCGATTGAGTATCAAATGAAACAATTCATCTCCTTGAGTACTGATATATCTTTTCTTTTGTTTTGATACTAGGTATACCTAGTATATTGCTAGATTGAGAACCAGTAACCAATAGATGTGATTTCGTTTGTTTGCCTATTTTTTTTTTTATTTCTTTAAAATTACTTTGGTAAAAAGAAGTTTTGTTTTATTAAAACTGTCTAGAAATGATCTATAAAAAAAGTAAAAAAATTTTAAAGAAATCTTTTGAAGATGATGATTATTATTATTAAACTTGCTTGAAATAATTGCTTTATTAAAATATATTTTCTTAATTCTATAGTTAAAGAACAGTTAATATAAAAGACTAAAATTTGAGTTAAATTCAAAAAATAATTCTACAAATTTTCAATTAATTTTTGCTAATAAAGAAAAATGTTAATGCACTGAAAGCTCAAATATTTTCCTTTGCTTACCTAAGCTTCAGTGAAAGTCAATAAACTCCAAAAAACACCATACAAAAATAACCGCAAATTTCCTAAAGAAAATTCATCAGATAAGAATCATAATTATTTCCCAATTTCTCTAAACTTCAATTCCCGTTTACGTAAACATGTAGATAGTGAACTCGGGAGAATGTTGGGAATCTGAAGAAGAAGTGATCGAGTAAAGAGTTTGCTTGGGGTAAACATCGAAGGATCTTTAGCTCGTATATATATATATATATATATATATATAGTGGAGAATAGAAGAAGAGTGAGCGACGAAAAGTGCAGAAGTGTAACGACGAGGGATGAAACTGATGGTGAAACGAGACGAGAACTTCCCAGACGGTCAACGACAGTCGCGACGACGTTTTATATCGTCAGCAATTCGAGGTTGGTGCGTATATCTAGTAGCAAACATTTATCTCAAGGTCCTCTGTATTTTTATTTACAGCTTTCAAAAAATATGCAAAACATACTGAAATACGAATCTTACGTAACATTATCAGCTATTTTATATTATGTAGTAAAAGTTTTATTCAAATATTATACAAAACACAGCAAAAATGTTGCGAAATTATTATTATCGAAAGAAAAAAAACATCATCGATTCAATAATCATTGCACCAAAGGTTTCATGAATTAAAAATTTGCTAATTCAAGTGTCATACTGAAAGAAAAAAATTAACTGTGAATAAGTAATATTTTTTTTGATTAATAAAATTCAAATTTTGAATAATGATAATGAATTATTTTTTTAGTATTTCAATAGATTCAGTTCTGATGGTTCCTTAAAATAATTCATTGAAAAAATACTTTTAGTCCAATTAATATAGGAGGCTTTGCTCTATTTATAAGCACATTTTTTGTTCAATGGGCAATTTTTAATTTTCCAACATCAAAATATTCGCAATAACCTAAAGAACAAATGTGCCAAAAAGCGAAAGTGCGCCAATTTTTTATTTTATGATTTTTTTGCATTTTAGTGTTCATTCATTAGCATTTTTATACACATAAAAATTAAAAAACATACTTCTATGTAATAAATATATAAAAATTTAGCCAAGGCTAATTTGTATTGTGCTTAATTATTTTGAATGAAATTATCTGAGTATTGTTTCATTGTATTTATTATTTCTTTTAAAACCATGGTCCATCTCAGAAAGTAAGAATTAATTAACTCATCATAATCTCGAATCAAATATCAAAATACATTTCGTTAAATTTAATAAAATATTTTATTACGAATATTTCATATTTTTTTTATTGATTAAATTAATATTCATTTGTACAGCAAAAATTATTTTCTCAGTGCAGGATCGATTGCGCTCAAATTATTCCAACCGCAAATATTCCATTAATATGAATAAATAATATAATTAATTCCATCTATTAATATTTCTATTCATTCTTATTAATTCATTTTTCATAAAATAAAATCGATGCAATGGAATTCATGATGTCTGATGTAATTTCTGATTATGAGCATCAGAGTAATTGGAATATATACGATATGATAATTTGAAATACTTCATGCCAAATTACGAGTAATACGATGCCCATGAATTATTCCAACTCTCCATGGTTCCTACTCTGTTTCTATTTTTAAAGCATGTCCCTGTCGCTAACAAACGGCCACTTGTCAAGTTGCTGATGCAACTCACCGCAGCTGTACCTCGTTGGCAGAATCTTCCTACACATTCTGCTTGACACTATGCTAAATCTACCGTCAAGAATATTTAACAAAATCAACGTATTTTTGATCAACAAGTTCTCATCGTATCTATCGTTCGATTTCATCACAAAACATTAATTTAAACATACTTGAGAATAAAAGTTTAATTTATTTTCAAGTACATTCAACAAATTGGATTATTTGAATTTCCTTCAGTAAATTGCTAATGAAAATTCTTTATCGCTACTGAAAATTAATGAACCATGAACAAGAATTTATTTTATTTATTATCGATAATCATTTACTTTTTATTGGAGTGATAAATACTATTAATATATCAAAACTCATCATTTCACAAATTATTCATACATTTTTAATCCCAATATCTGTCATTTTTATTTGAAAGACATTTCGATTGTATTTGTTTTTATTTTTTATATAAAATTATTGCGTTGTAACAATGATTATTGTTTGATAAGTTACACAAATAAAAAAAAAAATATAAATAAATAATTTTATTTTATTTTCTGTGACATCTATGTACTTTTTTATGATGACTTAAAACAATAAACACGATTTTTTATTTGAACAAACATCTAGATAAGATTCATGAATTGAAATATTAGATAAATTTACATTTGTTATCAAAACAAATAATCGTTAGATATATATCATAAAGCGTCATGTTTGATGGAATTTTAATTCCATTAAAGCTTTTGGAATGAAATTTTTTTAAAAAGCTTCTTGACACTAAGCTGATTAATTTCAAACTATTTTTAACAGATCTCTCTATTGTTCAAAGAGTATATCAAAATTAAGTGATAAGAATACTATTTTATTCAAATGCAATGCAATAAATCTACATTTGATACGAATGAAAAGTTAAAAATTTTATGTAAGAAAACAATATTTTTGTACTTAATTTCTTTTTCTATGGTAATTGTTTTATTGTATTTTTATTTTACCTGTATTTCAGCAATAATTTCATGGCAATCATTGTATAATTTCACGCTGACCGAGTTGATTTATGGCTCATACATGTCGGATACAACATTTCATTTCAATTTGTTTGACGATTAAAATAGAGCTATATATTGACGCTCGTCAAAATTTAATTTCATTACTATACTATCGAGCAGATTTTATAAATTATAACTCCATTCACTTGGATTTAAAAATTTTCATATTGAACTGTATTTTACTTAGTTGTTGACACTTGGTAAGAAACTTTTCGATATAAATATCCTGACGAGTTATTATGATTGATGTTTATCTCCAGATAAGTGGACTTTTGATAAAAGACAAATTTTATCTCAAATACTTATTCACTTTGTACTGAAATTTAAAATTTTTTTCTCTTTATCACAACAGTAAGGAGAGCTTACTCTTGCTACTTCAAGTGCTTTCCAGATAGATCCATGCCTACTGTTAAAATGAGTGAAAATGCTGAGCCTATGTCAAATCCTTTCATGAGTGATTCTCTCTTTCTCTTTTTTTACTTTAAAAAAGTGTTGGATTTTCAAAATACCTAAGACTATTTTTATGTAAACTTCTTATAAACTTAGGTAGTCCCAAACCTCCACATCTCTAGTAGGAACAAAGATCAGGTCTTCCTTGTTAGCATTGGATCAATGTATTCAACCTAGGACCAATGTTGGCTCAAGAATAAATCAATCTTTGTTCCTACTACAGGGATACTTTCCCTTAATATTTTTTAACACTAAACTCTTCCTGTTTTAGCTTGCATCCTTATTCTCACTCAACAACCAACTTCTTGAGAGGATCTTCCCTTCGAAACAAGATCAGACCCAAGTCCTGATTGACTATCTAATAATTAAAGGCTTTATCGACTAAAACTTAAATTCAACCTTTGTAGAAATGTAGAAAAATTAACAGTTTATTTTAATTATTAATGCACACCTCATTTGAAAATATCAATGCATTCTCAGCTGACAATAAATAAATAACTCAATCTAATAACAATTAAAATACAAAAAAAATTTTCCTAAAGTACTGAATTATTTGTTTATAATTTTCTGATGACTTAAAAATTAGCTAATTACTCCAAAAAATCCCTACATTGATTTATTAAT
This sequence comes from Chelonus insularis, assembly GCF_013357705.1. Taxonomy (NCBI): domain Eukaryota; kingdom Metazoa; phylum Arthropoda; class Insecta; order Hymenoptera; family Braconidae; genus Chelonus; species Chelonus insularis. The sequence continues at coordinate 1,222,088 of NW_023276522.1, forward strand.
CATTGCATTAAATCTAATAGCCTGTTGAACACAATCACGTTCAACTTTATTGCTAGCATAAATAAGATTCCTCTCGTAAGAATTTATCGACCATTAATGAAAAATTTATTTTAACCTACAATGCATTCAACAATAAAATAATTTTTTATATAACATCGTAGATAAATATATTATTCATTTTATTAGCATGTTTCTTGGTTTATTATTATTCATTATATTAATAAAATAATCATTTGATAGATAAAAGAAAGGACATTTCATTTAAAAATTGATGGTACCATTCTTGTCTTGTGACAAAGTAAATTGAATAGAAACAAATAATGAGCTAAAAATTGTCAGAATATATTGATACATGAATAGTGAATGAAGAATTAATGAAAGGATAAAGAAAATAATGGTGATGTTGGTTGAATTAAGTCCAACTTTCTGTAGTGTTGTTTTTTTTTATGTGACAAACTAAATCGAATAATGAAGAGAATAAAAGAAAATAAGCAAGATGTATAAAAATATTTAAATCATGTTATCGATTTGAATCCATGAATAACAATCGGATTGAGTACACACTTCAAGTATTAACCACACTACTTACTTTTCAGATAAAAAATTGATTTAAAAAAATCTTACAACCTTCTGCAAATGATATTAATCAAAAAAAAAAAGGTAAAATATTTTTTTAAGAATAAAATTCACTCACCGAAACTTGTTTTATCCAAAAAATATCCACATAATAATCCAAATAGAATGTGAATCTTCAATCCTCTTCAATGCTCGAGTGATGTAAAATAGAGTTAACCTAAATTGAAAATATTAAATCACATTTTTATTATGTCACACTGAATTGAATTCAATTTCAATTAATTTTATCATAATAAAATAAAAAATTCCCTATAATATTTCTTGATTTTTCAAAATGTATTGAATTACCAACAAAAAACTATAGACATTAAATATTTCTCTCTTTCTTATGTTTTTCATTTTTATTTACAATTCACCTTTTTTTCACCATTCAACTTAATTATTCCCAGTATGTACGGTCATATGCAAATGCAAAAGTGATGTTTTAACACACGTTCCATTACTTCTTTACTTTTTGTTATGTTCCATTCATTAGAAAAGCATCTGAGTACTAAGCTTAGCTGTAACCAAGTACGTGTTACATAGGAAAATTACATTGATCCCCTCATCGTTTGTTTGAGCACGTGTACAAACGATTTTAAGATTCAGCCAACATTCTTCAACTCTTCGATCATTTTCGAGAAAAATGTACTTTTTTTTTTATTCCTTGATTTTGTTTATTCCGTGACTAGTCAAATTCTCGAGAGTAAATAACCATTTTAGCCACCAATTTCTATGATAATGGAATAAAACTGCGTGTAACTTAATCTTCCAAATACCACCGAGTGCCAGCCAATTGAAATGACGATATAAATAAAATATAAATAATCTCATCTCAACATTATAATACCAATATCCTTTTATTTTTTTAATTAAATCGAAAAGTAACTTACGTGCTCAATACACTAGTATACTGGAATGTGGAATAATAAAATGAATGGAAGAGAAAGAGATAAATAAAAAGAAATTTCCAAAACTCAAAGATAAAAAAAAGAAGAAAGAGAAAAAAAAGGAGTAAAAATTGCTTGAGCTTAATTCAACCAATTTGAATTTCATTTGCCAACTAGCAGAGTATTGGTAACCCCAGAATTTCACTGCATACCGTCAGTAATCACGCGATTTCTACTCACTCTTTATTATCATGCACAGATTGAGAGACCCCAAGAGCACGCGATTTTTTTAACACAAGACTAGTGGAATAACGAAACGAGACAAACTTGTTTCTAATGATGAAGCAAAAAAGCAATACACGAGAGTGCACGTGGTCAGACAGGCGCTGTGATTAGGCGCAGCAATACGACACACCAAGCACGAGAGCTCGTTGCTCACTGCCAGTTTCTTGGTTGCTTCGTAAAACCTCCAACTCTCCCCCTCTATATGTTATCTCCTCCCACCCTTAAAAAAGTTGGGCTGCAGTTGGGGGATGCTTCATTACCTTTGTACTCTACGATGAAATTCTTAGCATTTATTATTGTGATAATGTATATTTCGTTGTCGCTTTTAATCTCCTCTGTCCTCATGTCATTTGAATTAATTACTTCAATCAGTCGCAACTTGCAACTAGAGAGAGAGTTAATTTAATAAGGCGTGGCATTCCTGAAAAAAAAGAAGAAATTATTAAATATCTACAAGCTTATTTTAAAAATAAATAGAACAGAAATCTAAGTTAAATTATTTTTCTGTAAGTAATATAAAAGTTAATTGTAAAAATTAAGAAAGTAATTTTTTAAAACATGTTGAACTACATTTATTTAATTGATGCAATTTTTTTTTTAATTTTATGAAATTATTGAAATTAACAGAAATAGCTTCAAGTAATGAAATAAAATTTATTTTTAATTATTCAATGAGTTATATAAGAAAATATTATAAATTTAAAAATATCAATAAATAGTATTGATAATTTGTAATTGACGATAAAAACTTTTTTAATAGGTAAATTATTTATAATTACACTTTCAAGTAGACATACATAACTTATCATGCCAGTGGAAAAAAAATATAGAAAATTGTTTTGTCCTTTCTGAGAGACGTAAATTTATTTTGAAATTTTTCAAAAGAGCTTTCTGAGCCACTTGATTTTTATCATATAAATGTGCTCAGCAAATATTAAGTTAAGGTCCAAATCTAGTGGAATTTGAAACGGTTCGACGAAATTTCATTGTTTGCTAAAGTACGTCTGCATACCAAACAGTTTGTCCTTGCTCTCGTGGCCACGCACGTACCTCCATGGTTACAATTACTTTTGACAAACAATTTTTTTTCACCACATTTATATTCTCCTCTTTCTTTATCAATTTAATTAAAACTAATTCTCGAGCATGCCTACACTGATAAAAACCTGTCACTCCTGAATGAAAAGCACTCTATTTACAGTAGAAAAATGTCAACATATAAAATAAAAAACTTAAGAGTCAAAGCACAATTGAAAAAAAATTAAAAAAAATTTTTTTATTGATTTGTATTTACACAAAAAAAAATCTATTTATTACAAAAAAATTTGGTTACCTAATTTTTAGAACATAGTAAAATTTTTTTTCCTCTCCAGAAATCTTCACAAATGTCAAGTTGACAAAAAAAAATACTTGAATTGCATATGAAAATCCATATAGCTTAGTGAACTAAGGTATATAACTGGTAATTTAAATTTAATGCAGCTTCAACCGCTTTCAATGAGTTTCCTAGTGATTTTTATCGTGAGATTGCAACTTGAAGGGACCAACGTTGAAGCAAAGAAGTACCTAAGTGCCTTTCTGGCGTGATGTATGTAAAAGAGTTGCGATACCATCGAAAATACATTTTCTTTTCATCTACAAAGTAAAAGTACCATTCATCTGATATCTCTTAGTGTTTCAACAGCTAGAAGAAAAATGTCCAATGATTACTATTAGTTCTAGCAGTTTTTACTACAAGAACAATTTACTATTTTACTTTCGAACGAAACTTTTCACTCAATAACACTAATTACATTTAAGTTAATTCTTCTAAGGAAATTAAAAAACCTATTGTCAATGTTTTTATTTCAAATCATTCCAAAGCAATGAAAGAAATATTGGCATGAATTAAAGGGTCATTTTAGAATCCACATTATTTGTCAGTTGATTCATCAGAGTTACTTCAAAATGACAAAAACTAAAAAATATTCTAGTTGGAATGAGTTTGTACTAACTTTGTATTCTATAGATATATGTATATATTTTCATTTTATCTTGAAAATCTAAATCTTTCAGAACTTTTATAAAATGACATTGTAAAGTTTCCTTCAGCTGAGCTTTTTGAAGCTTTACAAGAAGAAACTTACTGTCAAGTTATTATAAATTAGTTACTTAAAATACTATTATATTTGACATTACTTATAATAATAATAATCAACATCTATTATTTAAGTAGTTATTGAAATTACTCATTACATATTTATGCTAAAAATTAACAATAGACCATTTTTTATGAATGATAAAAATAAAATATGACAACAATATCACATTAAATAGTAATATCCAATATTCACGTGTACAATATCTTATCTCTATTGACAGAAGTGACTTTTCCGAAAAAATAAAATTCTTGTAATGGTTTTATCAGCTCATAAAACAGCAAATATGAGTTATCAATGGTCCTTATCAGTTTAAAAGCAGTAATACTTTATACAAGATTGTAAGTACACTAAGGGTCATTACTCTCCTTGAAATAGAGACTTAAGAAGAGACTGGAAAATGTAGATATCATGTGCACGGAATGCAGTAATTATTCCTCAAGTACTTCTCTAGCAGTACTCAAGATCATTTAATACATATATAATGATTAATTCATTCTCTTTTTCTTTTCTCTTCCTTATTGCCACCAGTTTATGAGTATTAGATTAAAAGTATAATTATATTGTACTCTGTATTAATGAATGATAATTTTATTATAGTTTTTTTTCTCATGTTCTCATTTTATAGTAATTATGTTATTTTTTTCATTGATAAAAACAGCTTCATTTAATTAATAATTGACTATTACACTTGTCTCTTATTAAAGAAAGCTTAATAATTATTATTGTATTAATATTTGACTTCATTTAATGACAAGAATAATTTAAAATTGATAAAAAATTAAAATTTGTGTATTTTGCATTTAAATAGTTTTGATAAAGAAGATTACGGTGAAGTTTATTCTATTTTCGAAAGATAGATGGCACTAGTTACTGGACAAAAAACTTGACATAATTATCAACATTTCAGAGTAGAAATGGCGTTTCATGCAATTGTTCTTTTTTACGTCAAAAATTGTTTTCAATGAACAATCTAATATAAACTAGTTTCACAGAAAAATGTTAAATATTATTAAATATTGAGAATAAGTTTTAAAAAAGTTTTAATCTTAAAAAAATGGAAAAAACTGTCATATATTTATAATTAAGTTTGAAAAAGAAATTTATTAAATTTATTTATAATTTTCAAGTATTTGAACTTTCTAATGGAGCTTTTTTATTATTGTGTGCTCTTGTGAATCATTAATAACCACATTGGTGTATAATTAAATTTTATCTTAATACATCCACGATGATAATCAAATATTTATCAACACCTGATTTACGCAATAACTTTTCGTTACTAAACATCAATAGTAGATCTATTTAAGGTTACTACTCGATTCAATATTCAAATAACGGAAAATTGTGGATTATAAAATACGAAAATGGGTTCGGAGCAGAGTTCTCAAGGCTCAGGAGCACAGAGATCTCAATCAGGACCGAGGGCAGGACAATTAAGAAGAGGAAAAAGTGTTCCAAGTCGAGAGAGATTACCTGATGATACTCCACGATCATCAAGCCCAGGACCCTAGTATTTGTTCTGACTCTGATCTACCTTACATATCCTACACAGTTAATCAACCAATCGGAGATTCTCCTAAAACCTCTAACAAGCAACACTTGATTCGAGGAAAAAGCGTTGGCAGTTCAGATGTAACCAGAAGAAAATCAAGCTTAGGCCTTAGAAAATCAACCTCAAATAAAGCTCATAATATCGTTATTGTTAAACCAGCTATCTCAGATCCTGATACTGATAAAGATCCTGACTTAGTTAAACTACAACGTATTCCTATGTTTCTACCAATCATGAGAGGAACGTTAAACCTTCCTCCAGGAGTTAGAGATCCTGAAATTTTAGAAAGATTGGATCCTATTGGATTATTTAATTTGTGTGCCAGATATCAACATCATCTCAACGCTAATGCCCAAATGATTGCTGCTGAACAAACAGCACTCTGTGTAAATATTGATGCTGAGGTTAATAAGATAATGGCACAAGCTGTTGAGAGACAAAAAAAATTTGCCAAGTTTGCTGAACATATGAATAAAGTACATGAACTCAGTAAACAGTTAACGAAGTGTCATATGCAATTGAATCAAACACTTGAAAGCCTTGAGACTTTGAATAATATGTTGCCTATCAAAGACCGATTGGAACCTTTTGTATGGACAACTGGATAAATTAAATGCACTTAGCTACAAAAATTTAACACTCACCAGTTTATCCACAACTCTGTCAACTGAGCTCACCTCAACAGCTAAATTATTTTGTATTTATATTGTGTTTGCTGTGCCTATATTGTAAAAAGTATATTCCAATTAATATTGAAAAAAATTATGTTTTGAGTGTCAGAAATATATATTTAATTTTTATTCAATGATCTACGAGCCTTCATTAATTTATATGCTTCAATAACACTAGTTTGTTGGCTTTCCAACATTCTTCTTTCTGCTGACGGTAATTTTTTTCTTTTGACTGTTTTGTCTAAAGGCAGTGATTTAGATTTAGAAGTGTCAGTATTTTTATGCTTGAAAAGTGAATTGAGAAGTAAATTCTTTTGCGCTGGCTGAAAATAAAAATAATTCATTACAGTGATTAATAAAATATATTTTCATCAAATAAATAATATGAATATTTACTTTTATTAACTTGTCTGCTTTAACTGGTTTTACTTTCAAATTCGGAGGCTCATGAACTACTTCTCCAAATTTTATTGTTTCTTTCTTATCTAGTTCATCCACTTTTTCTTCTAATTTTTTCTCTTTTTTCAATTGTAATTTTAGTTTTCTTTTTTCCACCTTCGTTAACTTAGGTTCTTCTAACTTTTTCTTTTTTTTTCTCTTCCCTATATTTTTGTGTTTCATTTTTAACTTTGCTAATTCATCGATTTCATCTTTAGGCCTCTTCTCTAAACCTTCAATTTCTCCGGTTTCTATATTTCTCTTCACTTGTACATCATATTTATTTTCAAACGTAGATTCGCTTAGAAAATTCTGAGTTTCTCTATTTACACGATTCCAAAAGACATACATTGATTCACCGGGTTTTTGATTGAATAGAGGAACAACTTTTTCTGGTTTATAGTTGGGGTCCAATTTCGTTGATTTTTGTGGTCCTAAAGTGATTAATTTATTTGTTCCTTTATTTTTCTTCTTCTTTTTAACTTCTGATATTTTTCCTGTTTTAACTTCATTTTTTAATTTAATGAGTTTTTCTAAACTTTTAGGAATTTCTTGATCATCAATATTTTTTGGAGGTGCATTTATTTTTGTACTTAACCTAAAAAAAATATGATAAACAAATCATTCAATAAAATGTATGTTTTTAATTTAGGAGATGAGAAATTATTTTGAAAAGGATTACGTACTGTGCCCATCGTTCAGCATGTTGTTTTTCACGATCTTTAATACCTCGGTGTTTTTTTCCAGGTATTTTTCGACCCATTTCGGAAACGTCGTAATTCCAAAACACAACTATTCAAAACACACGTGTACAGAGAGGAACACAAGCGCCATCTGACGGAATCGATCGGAAAAAAATCAAATGCTAAAAATTACGTCAAAATATAATTATGATTATTTCTAAAAAATTGGAAAAATGAGACCTAAAATAAGGCTAAAATATATTCAGAAAATTAAAAAAAAGGATATTTGAAATTTATTTTGATAAACTTTAAAATGAAGATTAATCTATATTTAGCAAATAATTAATATATTTTTTTGATTTAGATAAATACAAATTTTTCTATAATAATAACTAGATGAAGTAATTCACAATTAAGATAAATTACTAGAATTTAATGAATTTCAATTCTTCTGTTATTCATTTACCTGCCTTAGCCATTCATTTTGTTTTGGTAACAATAATATTATAAACTATTATTCTTATATGTATAATATGAATTATGCTTATTTTAAATATTATAATTCATTGATTTAATTGATCGGATCTGATTTAATTTATCAATGATTTTGAGTAGTATTTGCTTTTTGTGATTCACTATTATTATGTCTTGCACTGTTCATCATTGATTCCACTTTGTTCGCAGTTTCTCTTACTACATCTGATATTTCATCAGGTAAATAATCTAATGTCGTAATATGTGCTGATAATCGTTTATACATTGAATCTCTTTGACCATCTTTCTTATTTTTTCTCTGTTCTTCAAACTTTAATTGTTGTCGGTAATGAATTGCATTCTTTAAATATTCGAGAGTATTACTAAAATTTTTCTCAGCTCTTTGCATTGTTTTTATGGCACTAACAGCATATTCTGCATCATAGCAATGTCCTTGGAGTTGTCGTTGAAGTGCAATGACTTCCACACGTTTTTCCACCATTGGAGGTAAAGCTTTTCGCACATGTTCTTGTAAACGATAGAATGCTAAAGAAGGCTCATTAGCAACAATGTGCATATTTTCTGATATCCTTTCAGTAGCTAAAACATTGAATAAAAATTATTATGATTATTTACAAAAAAATAAATGAATATAATAATAATCATGAAAATAAGTTAAGAAATGATAACTCTTTTTTATATTTTATTATTTTATGTGTGATGAAGAGTTTTTAATGACAAACATAAATTAAATATTACAAACTAACCTTTTTTAACCTTCGTTTCAAGCTCTTGATCTGGCTGATATACTTTAGCATTCATTTTTATTCAATATTCCTAAAACTACTAATTAAATTTATTTAATTATTTCTTAAATAATAATTAACATTCTTTTAAATGTAATATCTGGCACCAGCTTTCATTTATAAACACAAATAACAGCTGATCGTCACTGATCACAGCTGATCTTGACAGAACCATGTAATCGATAACTGATAACATAAAAAACAATGTTCTTTTAGAAAGAAATGAATAATATAAACTTTTAAAAATGTAGAAAAATATTTCATATCAAATCTTTCTATCTATTATTACCTTTTGAAAGGAATCCTTTTGTTTGAACCAATTAATTATTTTTTTATTCGTCATTTTTGTGGAAAAGTTATACATACTTCGCGCCAATGAGAATGTTTGAACCGGAATTTATGATTTCATCATGAACCGGAAAGTGTGCGTGGTTCAAGTAGGATGGTTCTGCGGGAAACGTGGCACTGAACAGAGCGCTGTTGGCATGTTTAACAAACCCGCTTGATCGGTCAACTAGTCGGCTGTTCTATTTACCTCATGTAAGGTTCTTCAACATCTTGCAGGTAATTATCACAAAATATCAATTAATTGTGTCAATTACACTTCATTAAGATCTAAAATATCGTTGTACATATTAATTTATTTATAAATAATATGAAATACTTCAACATTTAAAGATTTTTACGTAAATATTTATACTTGAATACTCTCTTTTTTACTACCGTCAACACTGAATTTACTTTTCTTTTTTGATAACATTAGTGAAATGTATCACAACTATTTATGATAATTATCTATTTGTTTTATTTATAAATAATTTCTTTTTCAGAATGAAGACTCAAATATTTTACTTGGCCATTGCCACGTTATTGGTGACAATTTGTGCAGAAGAAGAGCCTGAAGCTGCCAAACTTTTAGTTTCAAAGCACATCCTCAACAAATACCTCGTAGAAAATATGGATATTATTGTTAAGGTAGAATAATTATGTCTAAGAATCATTTATTTAACTGTAAACTACGAAAAAATTGATAATTAATCCGTTACTCCAATAATACAATGGTGAAAAACTCTATTTTTAGTATACTGTGTACAACGTTGGTAACGTAGCAGCTTTGGAGGTAGAAATTACAGACAATTCATTCCACCCTGATCATTTTGCTCATGTCAGTGGTGAACTAAATGCACGAATTGATCGTGTACCTCCTAATAGCAATGTTAGCCATACAGTTGTCGTAAGACCTAGAAAATTCGGATATTTCAACTTTACATCTGCTGAAATTTTGTACCGAAGAACTGAAGATGCTCCAAGGCTCCAAGTTGCTGTGAGCAGTGCTCCTGGAGAAGGCCTTATTGTTTCATATAGAGATTATGCCAAGAAATTCTCATCTCATGTCGTAAGTTTTTCTAATAAAAATATCTCTTACATTGCTTATTAATTAGTTACTTCATGATAAAATAATAATTTCAATTATTTTTAGGTGGACTGGTTAGCTTTTGCAGTAATGACTTTACCTCCTTTGGCAATTCCTTTTGCACTATGGTACTCAAGCAAAAGTAAATACGAAAAATTATCGAAGACTTCAAAGAAACATTAAATTGATAGTAGAATAATTACCACAAATTATAAATAATACAGCAGTTGATGATAATGTTTGTCATAAAAATCTAAACGATCATCTTTTTTAACTGGCATGATTGTGATATGCGTGACTGTATGCTTGATTCTTTTTTTAAAAAAATAAAAATTTATTTATAACAAATTTAAATGGCTTATATTTTATTATTATTCGCCGTTAGGTATGTTTATCTTTCTTCCGATTATTATCATTAATAAATTTTTATTAAACGATGTAAAAATGTACAACAAAGTATATTGACATTTCATCTGACAATCGTACAACTTTGCTGTAAAGTTAAATCAGTCATTACAAATTCATTCACACTCGTCACTCTTATAATTTATTATTTATAGAGAAAAATTGTAATTTAAGTACTATGAACACGCGGTATACTATAATATCATAAGAAATGTTTTATTAGAAATAAGTAATTATTCATAAAATATATTGTATTATAATGTTCTGTATCATTTAGACTTTTTCAGTAAAATACATCACTTTATAAATATTAAAAATAAAATTTTTTCTAATACATATTTATTTACTCACGTTTTATTAAAAAAAAAATTGGTTAAATACAGTGGAAAATATATTCTGTCTAAAGTGATATATTTTATTGAAACTTATCGTAATTCTTATTCTCGAAAATGGAAGAAAATTTGTGCTCTATTGTTTTCATAAATCATAAAAAAAACTTAACAATATTTATGGTTGAGTACAAAAATATTTGTGTTCAATTGTTATTTTCGAAAAAAAAATACGAAAATTATTGAGTTATATAAAAAATATATCCCTAATTATGATAAATGAATGGCAACTAAAGAATGTTGATTAATCGTCAATTTTTTTATAATTATAACTGTTCAAATAATATTTGTAGTAATCTTAAATAATAACGAGAATTTTAATAACAAAACTGAGAGATATCACAAAAATTTTCAAAAATATTCTCCAATAGATTGATGCAAATTTTTTAAATATTTATGTATTTTAGAAGGATTTTTAATTCATTTAAATCTATGAAACGTTTATAAATGGCATCAAGTTTTAAGATTGATTTATATTAAATATTTATAGATTGAAGCAAGAATGTATACGAAAAAAAAAATTTTAGCATCAATCTATTATTTGATGAATTGTCACTAATTTATATTTATCAATTTATCACTCATTTGTAAAAAGTTATTTTAGTTATGGACTTTGAAAAGATATGTTTCGTCGCGCATTTGGAGTATAAAATCCACGAGGATCACCGTAAACAGGTTCAAAAGCAGAGAATGGCCTGAGAGGAGACTCAAGATTTTTTCGAGGACTAGATGAATTCATCGTATTATTGAGAGAAGTATCAAAAGAAGTAGGAGTGGATTGAGTTGGAGATTTCTTGAGAGGGGGTGGACATTTATCAGCAAAAATACTAGTATTTTTAACCGACAAATCCACACTAGCTATTTTATTTCTCCAAAGCCAGAACATTGTGACAACAATTATAGCAAAAGTAGTAATTGTATATCGATGAAAACATAAACATTCTATCCAATTGATTCCTGTTAATGACGTGTATTCATCATATCTTGACATTCTTATGAGTAAAGAAATATTTTGCTTTGTCACTTCATTCGTTAAGAAAATTTGCTGTCCTTGAATATCTTCTCTTTCTTGGATCAATCGTAAATCGATTTGCAGAATATTTGTCCCAATAAACTCGTATGAATGAATTATAATTCCTTCAGGAACTTGAAGAGAAACATGTTCTAAAACACTATGGAGACCATGAACTTGGAGAAGAGAATTAGCAATAGCTTGAGGAATATTTTGAACAAATACAATATCATTAGAAGCAATGTAAACTGGAGGTAGGTATGTAATTTCTAAAGAATTTCCTTCAATATCTCGGCTGTAAGCATTGACTTGAACTTTAACATCCAAAATACTTGAGATCATGGTCGGAACACCAATCGGGATGATATCGCAATAATAAAATCCAGAAATGATATCAAACCGTGGCTTTGTGATGAAAATGTCCTTAATATTCACAGAAGAAGTTAGAGGAATAAATTGAATACCGCAAGAAAATGGATAAGAATCAATTATAAATGAAGATCTCGTACGACAACCTCCAAAACCTCGTGCTAAGACATTGTTCTCTTTAATTCCTTCGTCTTTACTCTTCAAAACAAGCGGAACACTAAATACTTCCATTCCAGTAATATTTTTTCCTCTCAACAATACCAAAGATATTTTGGAAATTGGCTCAACATTAATTTCAATTTCGCCTTGTTTATGGCTCGTCAAACTATGCTTTACTGTAACCTTTCCAGGCTTCTTAGCTTTGCCAATACCAGTCAGAGGATCGACAGCTAAGATATCTGGATTGGACGACTGCCAAAAACCTGGATCACCCGTTTCTGATGATAATAGTGGCATAGAGAAGCAAACAACATCTCCAACAGTCAACATAGTGTTTGAAGGAAAGATTATATCACCAATAACCATATGAGCGTAATCAAATATTCCGTTAGGAAACTTTTCGCTGAAGATTTTAGCCACCAATTCACCATTTTCATGGAATTTTACATTTAACTGATTATTTAGGCTCTCAGAAAAAGTAATTAAATCTGCACGATTAGCGATTGTATTAAATTTCATATCAGCAGCATGAAACTTATTTCCGAGATTGTCGAAAAATTCCACAACATAATTTAATTCCATTTCTTTCGGTAAAATATTAAGCTCTTCACCTTCTCTGATTCTTACGTTAGAACTCAAAGACAGCATCATATAATGGACTGGTTTTACATCAACAACAACATTTATAGTTTGTTTTCTATTATAAGCCTCAACGTTTGTAATTGATAAAATAGTTCTTCCAATTGAATCTCCGGCTTTGATGATTCCATTTTTATCTACAGTGACAGATTTGGTGATAATTAGAGCATTTGGATCATCAGCGTCATAAGAATTTCCAGGTAAAATAACTTTGTAAGTTGAACTGCCATATTTATCTCGATTAGTTTTTAATTTTAAACTCGAGTTGGGTGTCATTAAAATAACAGGAGTGCCAGTAGTTATTACAGGATTAATGAGTGTCAGCTCTTCAATTATTTCCAATTTTATAAAGGTGCTAAAAGTAATATCACTCTGGGAGCCAGCCAAAACATTTGAAGGAATTGTCACATTTAAGTAAATCGTTGCCGTTCCTGCTTTCAATGCTTTTGCTCTCAAAGTAACTTCATTTTGGTACCTAATATTAATTCCAGTTCCTTCATACATATTATGAAGGTTCATCAAGTTAGGATTACTAGCAGTCCATGTAAAAACTAATAATGATTTTAACGATCCAATAATTAAAGGAGTCAATTGATCAGGAATTCCAAAAGCCCATAAAGGAACTGTTGCTCCAACTTTAATTCTAGTTGTTGGAGCCATAATTTTAATTCCTTGTAATTCTGTCACATAAATATCAACAACATCTTGAGAATAAATAACTTTCATGCCTTTTACATCAGGTCCGAGTGCTTTAGCTACTACTTTCGTGTGTCCTATAGCCTTTCCTTCCAGAATTCCTTTAGCATTTATCGCTACAATATTTCCATCATCAATAGTAAATTCTATCTGAGCATTCGTAGGCCCTCCAGTAGTTAATATTTGAAAAATAGTTCCAACTAAAATAGTCACATTCTTTTGAGTAACCTTCAGAGGTACAAAAACTTGGATTCCAACAGATTCACTTCGGATTTCTTGATCTTTAAACTGACTAATAAATGATAATCTTGATTCACCTTCTTCGACACCATGAATCATGTAAAGTATCCGAGAATATGGAGAATCACCTTGTTCATTAATCGGTAGTCTTTTAAGTTCAATAAATGAATTATCCGTTTCATATTTGAGATCGAATGATTCTAAGGATGGGAGTTGAATTAAATTACCATTTGTATCAAATAATCTCACTTCTGCTGAGATGCATTTGCCTTTTTCGATTTTATTTATACTGTTTACTTCGATAGCAGCCAATTGTTGGACTTCTATTTCTACTACAGCAGGTTCAGATTCTAGACAAAGATCCACAAGTGCTACTTTCAGAATTCCAGCTTTTTTTGGACTTATACTAATAGTTTTCGTTGGTTCGACATAATGCACATCTGCTATTTCATTAGTATTTAATATAAATTCATAGTAGCCTGATCCTTGGCTTACTTGAAGTGAGTATTTTGCATTTGGATCGTTTAACACCTTTATTTCATTTGGAGATATAATTGTATCGTTAACCAAAAGAATATTAATTTCTGTTGATATTTTTGGTGTAACCCACGTTCCCTTTTCTGTTAAAACAGGAAATGGGGGCCATTCTGGTGTTATTCGTAATTTTCCCAAAATATATTTTTGATATTCTGTAATTTTTGCGATCACTGTCAAAGACACAGCGTGTTTTTTCGGAATAATGTTTTGGAAATGGTCCTTAGGAAGGATCACATTAAAATCCGTAAAAGTTTCTTCAAGAACTCCGGACACTTCTTCAAATACTCCGCTTCCTGGAGGTTTTAGAGCCCATTCAACATTCAAACTTGTTATATTATCAAATTTTTTACCATCTTCATCTTTTACAGTCACAAGAAGACGCAAAGGCTGGTCAGTATGGGCCATAATTTTTTCTGCTTTATTTCCAATCGGACAATTTTTTCTATCTTTAAATTTTGGCTGAAGACTAATGTACCTTGGTTTTCCACAAATTACTTTAACAGTTGCAGTAGCACCTGTACTTCTACAATTTGGTAAAAGTGGTTCGTTGACAATTTTTAATGATAATATAACTTCTCCAAGAGCTTGACAAGTCACTTCGTATATTGAAACTTCAGAGTATTGGTTAACTTTGTCAATTTGAGCAACTCTAATAATTTCTTTCTCTGAAACTGAGACTTCTTTTATAAATCCATTATTTTTTCCAGCACGAGGCTGAGGACCACCTTTAAAAACAATTTTCCTAGATGATCCAACTGCTAAAAGTGTTTCAGCAGTTGCTGGATAAAGTGAAGATAGCGGTTCATAAGCCGAAACAGTCACATTATCCATAAGATATTGACCATTTACTTTGTATGCTACAGTAACACTAGAGGATCCAATATATCTTCCGGTAACTGTCAACGTAGCGCAAGAAATGCCAACTGGCTGGATGAATTCACTCGTTGTATTATGAACAAACTTATTGTCAGAAATATAAACTTCAAAAGGAATATCACGACAGTCAGTAAATGGAATTTCCTTGGCATCCAGTGTATTGTTTAGTCTACCATATAAAGCAACATATAAATGAATTGGTTCACCTGTAGCTGCATCCACATTATATTGAATGATTTCTAGTCGTGATGGCAACATTACGAAAATTTTGGCTTTATCATGATTATATTGATTACGAGCCATTGACACAGTTACATCAGTGGATCCTTGATTTAATATTCTTATAACTCCGTTTGGAGCCACTGTTGCAATTGATGGTGTTCTTGAATTCCAAACGTATGTACCATCACCTCCAGTAACCTTAAACGCAACGTCTGATCTACAAAAAGTATCGTAATTTTTATTTTATTTCACTGAATGTGGAGAATTAATTTATCGTTATAAAAGAGAAGATATAAATATTTATTGAGTTATAAGAGCTAATAAGCGTACCGAAATTTACTTGAAGGGTCCCAAGGCACTGCCATTATTTTTGGACTTACAACTACCGGTGTATGGATGACCAAATCAGCTTTAGCAATAAGTGGCGTTTCAAGAATGAATTTTTTCCCGTGGGCATCCGTTACTCCATTTATTTAGCTTCAATGGTTGTTGTTCCACAGATAATAGGCACTCCAACAATATAAGTTCCATTTTTGCTAATCATTTTAGTATCAATGTACTTTGCATCAATAGAAACTAATACTTCTACACCTTCACCAACATAAAATTTATGATCTTTACTGAAATATAAATATAAAATGTTTTTAAGTTACTCTCACATTTAAATTAATAAGGTAGATAAATATATTATTTTATATCATAAACTTACGCATCAAATAATTCAACAACAATTTCATGAGTTTCGCCAAGGATTAATCCTTTATTTCTATGGGGTAGTACCGTAATTGTAATATATTCGACAGAATTAACATGAACTGTAGCAGTTGGTAAAACAATTCCATACTCTTCATTAACATTTTTATCATGAAGCAATACTTTAGTCCTTCCATTGCACAAAGCATATGCTTGTCCATTTTGATCATCAATCTCTAAAATATCAGGATCTTCAGCTTCTAAATAATATTGACTAGATGCTAAATCTATTTCTTCGAGTCTTCCCTGATGGACTTGCATAATTTTGTACTTAAAATTGTCATAGGCCATCATTGTCACATCAGTAGGAAGAATAATTAGGTTGGCAACAACAATTAATTCTACTTCAACTGATGGAACATTTTGATACTCTAGATAAGGTAAAGTAGCTGATACTCGAGCAGTTCCTGTCTTGACACCTTCCATAAGAACAATACTTCCTTTTTTTCCTTTGCTATCAAGCATGGCTATTGATGGAGGTGTTTCATAAGGTGATTCTAGAAATGTCAAAAATCTTAATACTCCATCATTAGCTTCTAAGTCATTATCTAAAGTATATCTTTCTCCATTCTCTATTGTCCAAATAAATTCAATGCCAGCTAATGTAGTGAATTCATTTCCTTGATCATCATAAGCGCGTACTTCAAATGCCTCCGGCGCTTCTTCAATAAACAACTCTCTAGTTGTGGTGACTAAATTTAATGATGAAACAGCATCAACAATAATATTGCATCGTAAAGATTGACCAGTATTTATATCCTCTGCTAAAACTATGGCTGTATTACGAGTTAATTCTCTCGTTATACTTTGAACCATAACCTGAGACGAACACGTGCGATCAGGATGTTCATTGAGAGGAATTAAATTTAGGATATCAAAACGTGAGGTAGACCTATATAACAAACGGTAAATTTTTAAAAATAATTATAAATAAATAATATAAAAAATAATGTAGATGTTTCGTTACCATTGATAACATCCTCCTTCAGTGACTTCCAACGTAAAATTAACAGGAAAGTCGTTAAATATTGGTAGTAATACACGTGGCACATTAAGCCTCGATGCCCAAATTAAATGCCATGATAAATGTGTTAATCCAAACGTAATAAAAATTATTATTTTTAACAAAACACTCAATCCCGCCATAATTTTTTGCTACATGTGTTGTGGAAACTTGGCGGCCTTCGGAAAACCGTTAACCATATAATAACTTGTAGAATGGTATATAATGAAATTTTCTAAAGAGTCTCAAAAGCGCTGATGATTCATGGTGGTGAGAACATACGACTAAGCTCGAACTTTGTTGCATTCGTTGATAAAATAAATTAATGTCATTCGGTTGCTACCATCGACATTTGGGTTGCTAATTTTCAGCCTTATCGAAAAAAGCGTGACGATCAGGTTGGACTCGGGCAATATGGTGACGTTTTGCCAGACTCTATCTCAAAAGACTCTAGTCCAACTTATATATGTATAAACTACTTCAGTATGAAATATTTATTACAAAAAAAATTAATAAGAGATCAAATTTGTTTTCGAACATAATTGAATAATTGGTTTTGATTGACTTGTAAACGTTTCTATTCAACTAGCATATTATTTCTGTTCAATCTTAAATATTGAATGCCGCCTTTTTCAAACTCCTTTTCAACGTCCTCTACACAAGAAGGCCAAACTTCTTTTAAAAAATACCTCAATCTTGCTTTAGTTTATGAGTAATTTATCAATGTAAATATTGTTCACAAATGGTTAGTAAATAGTAGTATTTACGAATAAATTTCAGCTATAAGAGACCAACTTTTCATAATAATTTCTTGTTGGTATTTATAATAATCATTTACTAAGAAACATCAAATACTCAATGTTTTTATGCCATACCGGCGTATGTTAACCTCTCAGCTATTTACGCGTTATTTTTTATTGGTAAAGATTGTTAAACTAATAAGTAAGAATATTAAACGAAAATAATGAATACAAATACAAGAGATGTCCAAAGTTCCTTAAAAGAAGCTCTTTATGAAACATTGAACGGAATTCTTTCTCCACATGGCGAAACTCGTCAAGCAGCAGAACAAAGAATTCAAGCATTAGAAGTGACTGATGAATTCGGTATTCATTTGACTGAATTTGTAATAGATACCAATGGACCTTTAGCTATCAGACAATTGTCATCAGTTTTATTGAAGCAATATGTTGAAGCACATTGGTGTTCTGTTAGTGAAAAATTTCGCCCACCAGAAATAACGCCTTCAACAAAAATGAAAATCAAAGAATTATTACCACTTGGCTTACATGAGCCTGTCAGCAAAGTAAGTTTATTATATTTTATGAGTTCTGTACTTATTTGTGAAAGAATTCTGTTTTAATATTTTTGAAAATTATTATAAACAGGTAAGAGGATCAGTAGCTTATGCAATATCTGCTATAGCACACTGGGATTGGCCAGAGACTTGGCTTGGACTTTTTGATATATTGGTAGATTGTTTAAGTAGTCAAAATGAATATGCTATTCATGGTGCAATGAGAGTATTAAATGAATTCACTCATGATCTTACTGATAATAATCTTCCAAATGTTGGACCGATTATTCTTCGAGAAATGCATAGGATTTTTGTGACTGAAAGTGTATGTAAATTGTTTTACAAAAAATTCTATTACTCATAAATAACATTGATTACGATATACTAACAATAATCTAATTTTTATAACAAACAGTACAGTATTAGAACACGAGGAAGAGCAGTAGAAATATTTACAACAATTGCTTCTCTAGTTGCATCTACGGGTGTTTATCAAAAAGGATTTGTACATCACCATTTAAAACCAATGATTCCAGCATTTTGTGAAAAATTTGTATCCTGCTTAAGAGAACCTAATAACGGACCGACGTGTGATACTGGTCTGAAGACAGAAATTATTAAAGCAATTAATTGTTTAGTAGTAAAATTAACAAAATACGTAGGAAATTATTTGCCAGAAATTTTACCTCCTGTATGGGAAACGCTGACTCAAAGTGCAAAAATTTATCAAGAAGAAGCGATTAATGGTGGAATCGATGACAGTGATATAAATAGGAAAAATGTAGATTCTGATGGTAAATTGTTTTATGTTTAATATTAAAATTTTTTTAATATAAAAAATTTCTAATAAATCAATCATTTAACATTTTTAGGGGAAGTGTTAAATATAAATAATTTGATAATGGTTACATTTGATTTTATAAGTTATTTATTAGATCATAAAAGTTTCTCAAATCTTCTCAATAATCTTCTTCAAGAAGCTATATATTATTTAATAATATTTATGCAAATAACTGATGAGCAAATTGAAATATGGACAACTAATCCGAGTCAATTCGTAGAAGAAGAAGAACAGGGAGGATTTTCATATAATGTTCGTATATCAGCTCAAGATCTTTTAACGGTAAGTTTGATTATTTTAATAAGATAATATTCCAATACTACAAGCTTTATATTTTTTAATATTTCATTTTCTACTAAAGGCTTTAATAAATCACTCAGATAATGCATTGAACGCTCTCTGTGAAATGATAACACGACATATTGATGCTGCGAATGCAATACGTGCTTCTAGAAATCTTCAAAACAGAGAAGAAAATAATACATGGAAAATTTGTGAAGCTGCTGTCTTAGCATTGAGTGTATGTAAAGATGAAATCATTGAAAAACTCGATAGTGGACGTCTTCATTTTAATCTAGTTTCATTTTTGAATACTGTTATTTTAGGATTTCTTAATGATCCAAGTAAGTTTTTATATTACGTATTTAATTAGATGATTTACATTCATAAAAACTTTTTTTCAACTTATAAGATAACGTTTAAATTATTTTTAGCTGCTCATCCTTTTCTTCTCGGTCGTTGTCTATGTCTTGGTGGCCGATTTGCAAATCATATGCCTCCAGAAATAAGTTCACGATTTTTAGAAGCAACAGTTAACGGTTTGCAAGAGAATCAACCCGCTTGTATTCGTATTAGTTCAGTCAGAGCCATATATTGGTTCTGTGAAGCATCCACTAATTCTAATACACCTGAGATTCATGATTTAATACGTCCACATCTGTCTTCTATATTTCAGCAGCTATTTAGTTTGACTAATCAACCTTCAACAGAAATTTTAACTCTGGTTATGGAAACGTTTTCTATTTTAGTTGCGGTAATTAGTCAATTAAAAAATTTTTATCAACTTTTTTATATTTAAATCATAATTGAATTCATAAGTTATTCAATTAAATTACAGGTAGATAAAGAATTTACTGCAAGTGTTGAAAATAAAATTTGTCCTCTAACAATTGCAGTTTTTCTTAAATTTCATAGCGATCCGGAAATTTTATCACTTTGTCAAGATATCTTTAAGGAGTTGTCAGAAAATTTACAATGTATTGGACCTCTACAGTCACGTTTGATTCCTACACTTGTCAGTATGATGAATATAAACCCACTCGAAAAATCAAGTGATGGTATATTTTTATATTTGCTTACTAATTGGCAATTAATAATGCCTAGGATAATTTTATTTTTTTTTCATTATTAGAAGGTACTCGAGGTGTAGCTTTGGATATTTTACAAGTTTTGGTACAATTTTCACCTCAACCTCTTAGTAATGCCCTAGTAGAGACCGCGTTTCCTGCGGCATGTCACTGTATAATTAATTCTGATGATAATGGAACTCTTCAAAGTGGCGGTGAACTTATTCGAACTTATTTGTATGCCAGTGCTCGTCAAGTAATTCATCACAGAGATAATGAAGGTCGAACAGGATTGCATTATATATTGCAAATAGTTGCACAATTGCTCAATCCACAGGTTTGTAATGACTATTTTTTCAATAAATAATTTGTTTAAATACATTAAAATATAATTCCTCATTTTATGATTATTTCTTATTTATAGTCTAGTGAATTTACGGCTACATTTGTGGGAAGATTAGTTATCACACTTATTAGAAAAGTTGGAAATGATTTAGGAGAAAATTTAGATTTACTTTTGAAAGCTGTACTCAGTAAAATGCAAAGAGCAGAAACATTGACAGTTATGCAAAGTTTAATCATGATTTATGCTCATTTGTTGAATACTGAGTTTGATGCAGTTCTCAATTTCTTATCAACAGTACCAGGACCAACTGGTCAGAGTGCTTTAGCTTTTGTTTTAGTTGAATGGGTAAACCGACAACAACTATTCTTCGGTACTTATGACAGAAAAGTTACAACAGTTGCTTTATCAAAAATTCTGGAATATGGAGTCACAAATGACGATACGAGGTTTAATGACATTACAGTTAATGGAGATGAAATTTTTTCAAGTGAGTAATATATTTTATAATAATTCACTGGATATTATTTAATCTTGAAATTATAAGAAATAATAATTTGAATAAACAATGAATTACAGGCTCATTTATTTATTTATAAATATTCACATGCATCAAAGACTATATAAAAAATCATTTTTTCTATTTTATAATTTTATTATTTCTACGTTTTTAAACATTTAATTAAAATACAAACGATACATAAAGTAAAAAATAGTAATAACTTGTATTTTTTTATTTTTAATAAAAAATTTGTAAATAATTCTTAATTATATAAAATTATAGCAAATGAAAGTGGAATCCGTACGAGAAGTAAAACTCAATCTCAGCCATGTCAGTGGACTACAATACCAATTTTGGTGAAAATTTTTAAATTAATCATTAACGAACTCCCTAATACCATCGAATTCGAGTGCGTTAATAATCAAAACGCTGAGGTAATTAAATAGTTTATTTTGTTATTATTCGCTTGTTATTTATTTATATACTATATATCAAGCGATTATAGCATACAACATAAATATCAATAATAAGTAACAACTATATATTGTCTAGGAATCAGATGAAGACACGGATAATGAAGATATTTGTATAGATCCAGGCAATGAATCCGATTTAATACGTAAGTTTAAGATTTTCTGGATTCTACTTTCTATTATTTGACTACTAGAAAAAATTTCTAATGATCAACATCTATTTTTCAGGGGCATTGGAGGAACCAGAAGAAGCGGAAGATGATCCAGATCTTCGGGAGGATACAATTTATCATTTGAATATCAAACAGTATTTGAGAGATTTTCTCATAAATTTCTCAAATCATCATTGCTTCCCGGCATTCACTCAACATTTGAATCTTACTGAGCGTAAAATTTTGAGTAATCTCAATATAAATCCAGCATACATCCAGTGATAATAAAATACAATAGCGATCATCAACGCTACACATAATTTTTTATTTTTAATTTTAATAAAGCATTCCCTTTGTCATGCATGTAAAAATGTATATAAATATACATTTTTATTTCTTATGATTCTTTTTTTTTTTATTTATATTCAGTTTTTGTTTAAACTTATTTTAAAACTAATATATGAATTACTATGGCAGCAGTCGTTTTCTATGTGTATATACAATTATAAATATTCATCTTTTTGGCAGTTTGGTAAAAAAAAAACATTTCATTCTGTATAATTAGATATTACCATTATATATACAAATATGATTGATTGTTGTCAGTAATAATTATGTATAATGAGTATACATTATACAGATGTTACTGACAATAATCCCATTGGTTTCCCATTCGTTCCACAATTTACATCTTCAATTCTATTTATATGACTCATAGTATCCTGAAATGATTTTTTGGATAGCAATAATTCTTTTGCTTCTTCATCAACAGCTTCACAGTTCATTATCTCACGGCACTGCCGTGATGATTTTATTTGTTGTTGTTGATGATGTTGCATTGATTGATGACGTAATTTTCTTTGACGTGCATGCTCAATATGTCGCTTGCGTTCATCTTTGCTCCAATATCGACCCAACTAAAATAATATTCATATTTATATGATTATTTTATTCTATGATTAAAATTGAATAAATAATTCTAAAAGAAATTTTCTTATACTCACTTTTATTTCTGAAACAGTATCATCCTCTGTAGTTTGACCAGCTCGTTCTTCAGAAATTTCCAGAGTTCGATTTCCAAGTAAACGATTACGCACCGTTCTTCTAGCAATATATCTAGTTCCATCAGGTCGTCTTTTAACTTTCCATTCTGTACGAGGATCACAGTTATCTTCAGGCATATTTAGCACCGTAGAAGTAGTTCTCACTTGTTGACTCCCAATAAAATGATATTGAGTCAAATTAGGAGCTCTGAATTTTTCTTTCGATTTAGAATTTTTTTTTGCTTCTTTATTAGTTACATTTTTCTTATTAATTGCTTGAGTAAAAATCTGTTTCTGTATATTCATTGTGCGTTCAAGATTGTCCGCATTAGTATACATTACATTAGAATTATTAATACAACTGGTTGGATAATCACGATTTTCTAACTGGCAGTTTTGATTTGATAGCTGGTGATGATAATGATGATGATGGTAATACTGATGAGGATAATGATACTGGTATCCATAGCGATGATGATGATAATGATGAGCACCTGATAATTTTTTATCTTCTTGAATGGCTATTTGATGAATATTTGTTTGAGTACAAAGTGAAGAATGTGTGGAGCAAGTAACTCCTTCAAAAGGTTTTGTTTTACAAGTTGTTTGTGAAGATGTAATATTTTCGGGAGGACACAACACTAATGTGCTTCCTCGATAATCACGATCACTTTTATGAAGCTCCAATACTAATGGATTACTTTTGCAGGATTCACCAGTATTATAAGCACTCGAGCTATCTTTTTCCTCAATAGAACTACTACTCTTTGATGATTTATTACGATTTACATGTTGACTAGTAGATTCAGACATACGATTAGCATTGATAAATATTTGACTCTCATAGGGTGAAGAATAAATAGGTTCATTATCACTTTCAGGGATTGTTTCATAAATATGTTCAGTATCACTGGCTGCTTCAATAACTAGAGATGTGGCTGTTGATTGCGTAGTCACTGGTGTCATTGATAATTTATTGCGAAGTGTTAATTCTTCCATTTTTTTCGTGGACTCGTTAACATTAAGTGAATTAGATTTCCAATCAGAAAAATGACCTGATTGTAATTTGGTAGCATCTTTGTTTGAATTATGTGAATTTTGAGATGAACATGTTGATGAAGATGTCATCGAGTTTACTGATGTATTGACCGAAATTACAGTGTTATGAGATGGTACTGGGGGTGGAGTTAAATCTTGATGGATCCATAAATTTGGATCACTTGGGTCTGGAAGACTTTCGTTGTCCTGAGATTCAATTTGCTTCTGCTGACGACGCATTAATAATTCAATCATTGTATTTTGGTAAGCTGGACCATTACTAGGAGATGTAGGAGATGAATTCTAAATAAAATATCGAAGAAAACATTTGATTATATTAATATTAAAAGATAATCAATTATAATTGATGTCAATTAATCTAAATAACATTGGTGGCATCATAAATTTAATTGAATAAAATTAATAATGATACCTGAGATAAACATCGACTCACGAGAATAGTAACTTTATTTTTGGTTTGCATAAAAATTTTTTCCGTCTGCTCTTTGTTTTCGATATCTTGTCCATTGACCTATTGACATAGTTATTGTTATCTTCGATCGAAAAACCTTAACTACAATAGTACTTACTCGTAAAATTTGATCACCCTCTCGTAAACGTCCATCTCGTGCTGCTAAACTTTCAGGAGCTATTTCTGAAATATAGATCTCCGCTGCTTCAGAATTTTCTCGATCCGGTGCGTAATTATAAGACACTGTAAGCCCTAATTTTTCCATACTTGTACTTTTACATAGAGTGACTTCCTACAATTTAATTATTGTTACATTATTTTTGTTATTATTTAAACTTCGGAGTATTATTTATTTAGTACTAGCAGTCCCGTAATAAAAACTCATCTGCCAATAAAGATTTTAAATCCCATTGAAAATTAAAACTACTAGCTGGTTACCTCAAGAATAACATCATTTCCTAGTTTATAGTTTTCTATTTGCCGTCCATCATTTGGATTTGATAATATTTCATTAAGTTTGATTAATTCTCCATCATCAACATCGTCATCATCATCATCTTCATCCTCTTCATCATCATATTCAACTCCATCTTCATAAACATAATAATTATCAAAATATTCATCATTCACAAATCCACCTAAATCCGTTTGAACAGCCGTTGATACAAGAGTTACAGTCTTTGTTGGTGTTATTTGCTCTTGAGTTGGAGTTTTTGTAGACACTGTTAATGCATCATTTTTACATTGAGGTACTTTCATTCGAAGAACTTGAATGGTTATGGGTTCATGAGCTGACTTGAAAAGACGTACGGTATCCTCATGACTAGAATTCGTTACATCTCGACCATTGACCTATAAACAATTTAAAGAATTTTTAAACAATGACATTCAAAGATAAGATTATTCTAATTAAAAATCAAATAAAAACAACTATAATAATTTATTTTACTTACTTTTAAAATAACAAAATCCATCTCGATTTAAAAGACGTTCTACAGAACACACTAAATTTAGCAATTGTAATTAAAAAATAAATGCAAAAAAGTATTAAAAGTTATATTTATGGCGTTTTTTATTCGAAACTGTTTGTTCTTCGAAAAAAAATGATGAATGTTGATAGAATCATTTCTGTTGCAATAAATTTTAAATTTTTGTTGCAATATTATTATAATATATTTAATTTACCTATATTATTTGTCAATTGATTAAGGTAACTACTTAATAATTGACGATCACAAATTTTCACTAGACTAAATAATAACTTTATTCTTATATTACATGTGAGAAAAATTGGGCAATATTCTACAAAACTGCAGTGAATGTAGGGAAAAGAGTCAGCAGGAGAGGGTGGAAAAATGCACAGCTGAAACGTCTAGTGTGTAATTTGATAGTGTGTGAGATACAAAGAATACACTTTACCTACGTAGAAGCACAACTCCAAAATTTCAGAGTACACAAAGTATTTAGTACATAAGTCGATTATGTGGGGCGCTACGATCTACCCTTGTAAATGGATTGCGATCCGTCTAAACTCTTCCACGTAGTAGTTTTCTAACCACTTCTGACATAATTGTCAATCATCCTCATTTAGATTTCATAAAAGTTATTTACAAGTTTAAAAGATGGTTGTATTAGTAAAAAATTCAGACATTGATGACAATGAGAGTGAAAATGATGGAGCAAATCCTAAAGAAGCTCGAGTATATTCATTAGAAAGTATCCTTTCGTTATCAATACCTATTTGACTTGAATACATTTACCATATCGATGACTGTGGACAATATTTTTAATTGTATTTCAGATTTTCCATGTCATTTAACTTGAGTATTAATTTTTTATTAATTCTTATCGAATATTGATCCTTAATATAAATTTAGTTCAAAAAATCATCAAAGCAGCTCAGTGGCAACATGGTCTTCGACATGGTGACTATCAACGATACAGAGGCTATTGTTCTCGTCGTTTACGACGGCTTAGAAAAGTTCTTAAAGTTCCACAGGGTGATAGAAGACATTTCAAAAGAAAAGACATAACACCGACAATGGTAAACGATGATAAGTTCCTTCAGATTCCATTAATGATGGCTGAACGTGCTTGGAGTTATGCTTCTCAATTAAAAATGGAATCTAATACAGAGCCTAGAAAGAAATTTCATTTAATTTCTAGACTCAGAAAAGCTGCTGTTTACTCTTTACAGTTACAAGAGTTGATTGAGGTAAATTAAAAGTAATTGAAGTTTTTGATTAATGAAATATTAATGTTAAATTTATGAACTTACAGAGTATTAATAGTGACGCTCGAACAAAATTAGAAGCTCAAGCCTATGTTGCCTGGATGCAGGGAAGTTTACAACTTGAACTCCAATTATGGAAAGAAGCCATGACAAATTTGAAAAAGGCACAAGTAGTATATGGAGAACTTGCTTTAGCAGTTTCACCTCTTGAACAAATGATTTATAAAAGTAGAGCTGAAGAATTAGCTCCAAGCATTAGATATTGTGCTTACAATGTTGGAGATTCATCAGCTATTGATGATTTAATGCAAATGCGAGGTCAATTAAGCAGTGAATTATTAATGAATTTGGATACTCTAATAGTTCAAACAAGGGAAACACAAACAAATGTTGAAGAGATTAACTGGCGTGGTAAATCTTGCGGTGTTGCACCAGCTAGAGTTACTGGTCTTTTGTTAGCAGATTATCAATTAACATTGACATTAGAAAAAACTCCAACTCTTCAAGCTAAAATTGGCCTTCTTGAAGCTCATTTGATTGATTGTAAAGACGCAATATCTGTAGTACGAGAGCTTTACAAGAATGAATTAAAAAATAAAGATGACAAGTCATCAGCTCATCATTTAATTGCATATTTGCAGTATATCAGGCTTTCTCGAACGTTGGAAAGAAATTTGATACTTATACAAAAAATTGGTGAAGAATCAGTTAAAGTTAAACCGCAAAATTATGTGAAACTTTATGAAGCAGTTATACATAATTTACTGCAAATGTTAAAATTACTTGATGATGAAGAGTTTCAACGAGAACATGAGGCTAAAATAAAAGGATACAGTGCCTTCAGATGTTATTATATGGCTCAATCAACAGAAAATCTTCAGATGTGGCGTGAGGCTTTAGCTTTATATGATAGAGCTCTTGAACACGCACGGAATGCTTTGTCAAAAAATTCATCTTATTTACCAGAAGAACTAAAAACAGCATTAAATAAATTAGAGCGTTCAATAGAAGGAGCTCAGTGTGCTGTTCATGCTCAAAGTGTTCTTCAGGAAGAGCAAAAAAATGAATCTGCTGCCATTAAACAAACTAAAAGCAAGAAACCACTTTATGATAGACTTCATGAATATCGCGAAGATTCTTCGCTTCTTTCCAAGCAACCAAACGTTTTTACTCTTCCTCCTCCTATGAAAAGTATTCCCTGCAAACCACTGTTCTTTGACTTGGCATCAAACATGATTGAATTCCCAGATCTATCAGATAAACTTGGAGATCAAGGTAAAAAAGGACAAGCTGGACTCACTGGATTCGTCAAAGGACTTTGGGAATGGGGTTATAAGTAAAACTTATGTTCTAAAAATTATTAAAAATTGATTTGTAATCATTCAATGAATAAAGAAAATTATATTCAATGGAATTCATAGTAATTCATGTTTTTTTTATTGAAATATCAAACATTTTATAAACTTTAAGATCTTTATCTGAGTATGTTAAAATTCAATGCGCAATTTACATTGAATTTATGATGAATAATGTATAAAAGAAGTCAATAAAATATTTCAAGTGTCGCCTATCGATTGTAAAACTTAAAAGTACTTTTAAATTGACACTTTTTCTTACAATAGTAAATGTTATGATTTATCTCTTAAATTAAAACAGAAACAAATTTATTTACATAATGATGATTTACTTTATATCCAATCTATATTGCTAAAAACTTGCATGCTATCTAATATGAAAAATGAATTTAAGTTAAAAAATGATCTGGACGGGTTTTAAATTATTTATTTTCAGCAGTTATCCATGGATGGGATAAAATACCATCCCAAGGTAATCGAAGCTCTGATTTGACAACTAATAACTGAAGAAGAAATTATAATTAAAAAATTTTGAACCAAAAACTGATTAAATAATTTTAAAACATACCTTAGAAATTAAATCTCGAGCTGCTTCACTAATGTAAGAAGGGAATGTATAACGAGCCTTGATAATTTTGTTGTATGTTTCATCGTAAGTTTTAGCAATAAACGGAGGTTTCCCCGTAAGACATTCATAACAAAGTACTCCAGTTCCCCACAAGTCAACAGAATGATCATGGGGTTTTCCAAGAACCATTTCTGGAGGTAAATAATCTAATGTTCCACACAAAGTCTCTCTTCTTGATGAAGGAGCATGAACTGACCAACCAAAATCGGCTATTTTAAGCTCCCCATTTTTTCCCAACAATAAGTTTTCTGGTTTTATATCTCGATGAATGACTTTCTTACTATGACAATATTTTAATGCACTAGCTAATTGTTTAATGTATCCAGCAGTTCTGAAATAAAATTTATATTATTATTTATATAAGTCACAAGAATAAACAATGTTTGATCAGTCACCTTGGTTCGTCAAATCGTCCATTGGGTTCTTTTTTCAAAGCTTTGTATAATTCTCCTCCAGGTGCGTACTCCAAAATGAGATAAACCCTCTTAACGTCATGAAAATAGCCATACATTCGTAAAATATTGGGATGTCTGTAAAATTAGAAAATATAATTACAATAAAATATATATATTGATTATAAATAAAAAGAATACTCAAAATTACCTCAGATGTGTTTGAATTTCAATTTCTCTACGGACTTGATGCTCGACATTGCCTTCTTCAATTTGACTTTTAAAAAGAACTTTCATAGCAATGATAAACTTTGAACGTTTTTCCCTTGCTAAATAAACATTTCCGAATTTTCCTTTACCAAGTGGATTTCCAATCTCAAAATCAGTTAAAACCCACTTTTTCTTCTGATCAGAGCCCTTTTCACTATCTTGATCATATTTATCTCCATTTTTGGTAACTATTTCATCTTTCTCTATTGATTTAATTTCTTGATTTCGATCAACTATTTGTTGTGGTTCATAATCATCCTTTTTTTCTTCTTTTTTCTCTTCTTTCTTCTCTTCTTTAGAACCATAATTTTTATGAAGATAATTCATCACTTTTTTTTGTAAGCTGTCTGAATTTTTGTTGACAGTATTGTGATTTTCTTTTTCATTTGTGCTTGAAGAACCATTTCCATTATTAATCGTTAATTTTTTAAGATTTTTACTTCTAAATGGAAAATCCATATTCCTATCAAATTCTATTTGTTATAAAAACAAGTTTTATAAATAAAAATTTTATATCTTCACGAATTATAAACTGTTGTAAGGATTTCCAGTTTAGACACTTCTCATTGAAATTATATTACAAAAAATAGTTATTCAGACTCTGTTACTATAAAATATGAAAACAAAACATATTTTAATTGAATTAATTAATTAAATTGAATTGTTAACAATTTTATCAACTTACTTGCCAGATAAGTTTATTGTGCTCCTGTGTCTTACAATTTAAATAATGTAACGGCCGTTTTATCAGGCTTGTTTTGTATAAAATAACTTGGAAAGAAAAGATGTTAGAAAATTTTGGTGTAAAAAGCTCCTCTATCGGTCATTATTGAAACAATAAAAATGAACTTGTGGCCCTCTATAATTGTAAAATTACAATTACATTTTGAGGAGTTCCCATATGGCAGGGGTATTTTTGTGTATTTTTGTACACTCGAGTGTATATGGCACAAAAATACTCCTGCCATTCCCATCTGTCAGTCTTTTAGGAAAGGACTGACAACCACTGAGGAGTCATTGGCGTCCACGTTTTCAAGCAATATAATTTTTTAAATTCTTCGTTTACAAAAAATATAATTTAATATTTATACTAACTAAAATACTAAAAAAATTAATTAAATACAATCATTCATATCAACGGCTAATTTAAAACATTGTAAACAAAATAAAGAGGTAAGTTTTTTATTTTGAATACAAAGTTGAGAATCTTGAGAATAACCCCTATTTGTTGTTTAAAATCACTTGACGGTAACATAGTCGTCGGCAAAATAAAACAGTTAATTCTGTTGAATTAAACCGTTGGTGGTTTTGCAGCCGTTAGATCTGTTCATAACCTGATTGAATAGCGTCCTTCTTTGGACTCTTTTTAATAGAAATATTCGCGAAACTTATCAATATTTGAATGGCCAAAGCACTACAGATATTATGCTAATATTTGGTAAGCAAAAAATACATTATAATGATTGCGCAAAAATGTTTTTTCCTAAATACTATTGAATAACAACCAACCATTTGCTTAGTTATCTCCGTAGCATTTAAATTTTATTACTTCAATAATGACAAATACTTTTTTGTCATTTTATTTTGTCTAATTTTGTTAAATAGGTTATTAACAAAGTGGTAATAATACTGCTAACATTTTTACTATGAACTAAAGTTAATTATGAGTTTCAAATAACTTATTTTTTTACAATAAAATTTTCGAGAATATTTATGTGAATTCTATTTTGAGTTGATAATGTAATTTATAATGATATAAATGTTCATATAATATTATTTGATTTCAGAAAATATTTGATTTTAAATATTAAATAGTGCAAAAATGGATCCAGCTACAGTGATAGCACTTTGTAAGGAAAATATACAACCATTGCGTCATGGAAGGAATGCCACTCAATTGGGAACAGCATTAAGAGCTCAAGAAGATGTCGAAGCTCAGCAATTGCTAATGCAAGAAAAGCAGTAAGCAAAATATTTATATAAACTGTTTTGAGCATTTTCTTCAACTGATGTAATAATTGAATTTTTTTCAACAGAATGTATGAGGATGCAATAAAAAATTACGAAGGTGATGATCCATTGGAAAATTGGTATGAATATATATTATGGGTTGAACAAAGTTACCCCAAAAATGGACACGAATCTCATATCGGGAAATTATTACAACAATGTTTGACTACTTTCGAAAAAGAAACCAAATATTATCAAGACCGTAGATATATTAGATTATGGATAAACTATATCAGTATGCAAAAAAATCCACTAGAAGTTTATCAAATGCTGTACAATGCTGGTATAGGAACAATGGTTGCTGATATGTATCGAGCATGGGCTTTTGAATTAGAACAAGTCGATGACTATAAAAAAGCTGACGAAGTCTATATGCTAGGAATAACTGCTAGAGCAGAGCCACGTGATGAGTTAATTTATGCTCGAGAAAACTTTCAATTAGCAGTCGGTCGAAAGACATTAGGATGTCCTGATGACAGAAGTGAAATAGCTCTATCAGAACAGAGACAAGCATTCAGTTCTTTACGAGCAATAAAAGCTGGAAAACGAGTAACAAATATGAGAACAGGACATCGTGTAAAAGATTATTTTCCCGGTGTCATATCGCAATCTGTTCCACAAATACAAGGACAATTTAAAGACAGTAAGTCTAATACAAAGATACAAATTTATGAAGATGAAGCTGCGCAAATTGAGCTACGGGGCGCAAGCATATTAGATCATATTGCTATTGAAGATACACACAAAGAAAATACATTAAAACCCGGCCAGTGGAGTAATGCATCCAAAAAACATCATCAATTAATTCCAACATCGGTACGACCGGCATTCAAAATTCATGAAGATGGAATAGATGACAATTTCGACTTCGAAAGATTACGCTTATTTCCAAATCATACACCATTCTTTGATGGAAGTAAATATCCAGAACATATGGCGGTGCCAGTATTTGTACCCGATGCACCATCAGCAGTTATTACAAAACCTCGTTATCCCAAAGATTTAGTTTATGCAAACAATATTGACAAGAGTATGGAAGAAATTAGAGCTGAGAGATATTTAAATGAAATAAGAAATTGTGAAAATAATGTTAGAATAGATGGAACGCAATTATCATTAGGAATTAACCAATGTCTTGCTACTGGACATGATCCAAAAAATCAGAGTCATGAAGTAATGCAAAGTAGATTAGAAAAAAGAAAGCTAGAAGAAGAAGAGTTACGAAAACAGTGTGAATTAGAAGAACAGAGAAGAAAAGAAGAAGAATCTCGTGAATTGGAAAGACAACGTAACGAACAATTAGCACTTGAGAGAAAACGTTTAGAGGCTGAGTTAGAAAGACAAAGACAAGCAACAGAGCTAAAAAGACAACACGAAGCTGAATTAGAGAGACAGCGAATTGAAGCTGAAAGAATAGAAGCAGAACGTATTGAGAGTCAAAGAATGGAAGCTGAATTAAGTCGGCAAAGTAAATTACAATCTTCAAATTATATGCAGCATTCGTCTAATAGTGGAATTGAGTCTGGGGTTGAACAATTATTAGGTCAAAGTCTTACTGTTAATACCAAGGAAGCCATGTCTGTGATTCAAGATCTGTGGAATTCACCTTCTAGTACTAATTCACCTTTAATGAGTAGTCCAATGGTGCATAGAATGGACTCACGCTCAAAGCTAAACTTTGACATCCATATCGACAGTTCTATGACTCAACAACATGCTATATCTGACTCACGACATCACATTAATTTTAACATTCAGCAATCGTATCATGATCAAGAAAATCATCAACATTTCAATACTCCATATAATACTCTTCAAGAGCACCATCAATCGTTTCAGAATCATGGTATTCCTGATCCATATCATTATCAAGTTCAACAGCAGGTTCAGCCACCGCTTCAACACACTCCTCAACTACAAGCTCATACTCCTCAACTGCAAACTCACCATCCTCACCAATCACCTCACATTCAAACTCACATGGAGCAATCGCATAACATGATGCATCACCAATCTCATCTTCATCAACAACACCCTCAAATGCATCAGTCCTATCATCAACCTCATATACCTCAATCTCCATTGCCTTCAACTCATTCACAACCACCACATCTTTCTCACCATTCTCAATCACTTCACAATGCATCCCATCTTCATCCTTCACCGCATGCTCAATTACAACATCATCATGTATCACCACATATCCAACACCATCAACAACAACATCACATTTACAATAATAACATGCATTCTAACAATGTTGGATATCATCAACAATATCCAATGATGCCTCCACTTCAACCAGAACCACAAAAACAACTTCACTTTGCTGCTCCTTATGTTGATCATCAAGCTGAAAACAAAGCTTATAGAAAGTCAGAGTTACCTTTCATCAAATCACCAGGGATGAATCGTCGAGATTTAAAGTTTCTTGAAAGTACTGATAATAAAGAAAATGCTGCAGCTCTTGGATTCAATACTGTTATAGAAGAAAAACAAGTAGTGGGAAATAATTTGTATGTAGATGAAAGTCTTGGAATATCTCCTTTGCCTGGAGTAAACGATACTTGTTTGACAGAAGGATTCAGGGAGCCATTATTAAGCTCTACACCAATGACAAATCAGTTTAGACCAACTTACAGAACTAAAGAAATTTTATATCAACAATCTCAAGCACAATTTCCACCACCACCTCCACCATTACCACAGGAACAACAACCTGTACCAAATGGTGAATCTGACGATAAATTAAGTACTATTTTGGAATCTACAAGAGAATATACTTCTAGTTCTGGAAGCAGTGCCAATACTCGAACAACACAATTTGGATTTACAATAATACGTGAGGATGAGCCACTAAAGGACCAATCTATCAGTCAAGATCTGAAAAATGATATAAATGACACAAAAATGCAAACAAAACATCAAGCTATTCACGCTCAAAGTCCTCGAACAATGCAACGTAATGTTGATTTAATAACATCGGAGATAAAGAATAATTGTGATCTTCGAATACCTTTTAATTTAGATGTCGAACCTTTAAAAGAAAATAACAATATATCAATTGAATGCCAGTATAGTGAGCCAATGGAAGAAACAGAAGAGGAAGAATTTAAATTACCCAGCGGTGATATCAATCCGTTTGACAAAGAGATTATTTCTGGTCTTTTACGAAAACTTAAATTTCCACGGCCTCATCATTCAGATGGATATACAAGAATTAATAAGAATTTAAATAAATTCGTGCCTTCTAGTGTGATTTCCCTAGGAACTGATACATACGAGTTAGACAAGTGCCTTGGCAAAGGAACTTATGGAACAGTTATGAAAGCTTTTGATCCACAAACTAGACAAACAGTAGCGCTTAAAACTCAAAAACCCGCTTGGGTTTGGGAATTCTATATAGCTAGAGAAATAAAAGCTCGCTTAACAAATCCACATATGCTTCGTGGATTTATGGATGTTTCTAAAGTTTATGTTGCTAATAATGGCAGTGTACTAGTCTCGGAATATTCCAAATATGGAACATTATTAGCTGTGACTAATCAAGTAAAAATTGCCACAGGCAAACCACTTAGTGAACCACTTGCAATATTTTTCACTATTGAGATGCTTCAAATTGTCGAGTACCTTCACAAATGCCAAATTATTCATGGAGATATCAAGCCTGATAATTTTTTGTTAATGCATCTGTAAGTATTCATAATATGTAAATTCTGTTTTTTTTTATTATTCTTAAATAAATGGTCAATATCTGTAATGATTTTCGTTAAAGAAACTTATAAGAATAATTCTAATATTTTTTTAGTTTTTGATTTAATAATTATTTTTAATTTTCTAGGCCAACTGAAGATGTGAGACCAACAATCCAATTAATAGACTTTGGTTGTAGTATTGATATGACCTTATTCCCAGAAGGAACTAAATTTACTCAAAGAATAACTACAGAAGATTTTACATGTATTGAAATGCAGACAGGTCGTCCATGGACCTACCAAACTGATTTATATTGTGTAGCTGCTTCAGCTCATTGTCTTCTTTTTGGGATATATATGAGAGCTGTTATGTCTGGTAACCGTTGGTTCATTAACTCAAAAATGCCGAGGTAAATTATAGCATTGCAATTAGAGTAACTGTAATAGTACCTGCATAATAATTATTATTATGATTGCTAAATATAGAAATTTTGATTCTTTAGGTACGTACAAAAAGATACTTGGGAGACTTTATTTACAAAGTTACTAAATATCGAATCATGCGAAGTGATGCCAGATCTAGTTGAGCTTCGTAAAATGATGGAGGAAGCTTTAGCTAAAATACCAAGCGTTGAGATGAAGCTTAGAGCTTTGTCAAATGTTTTAAATAATCGATAACACTAATAACTGTTTGTAAGAACAAAAATCAGACTGTGTATGTACCTAACAACGCATTATTGTATGTTATATTAAATTATTATCGTGCTATTTATTATTATGATAAAAAATGGGAGAAAAATTAACTAACTATAATCTATAGTACTAGAAAGTGTTTACAATATCTGTAAATACTGCCTAGAAATCATTTATACAAATTCTTTTTGAGATTTAAAGTCTCGATCAACCATTGATATGATGTACTGATGAAAAGATATATATATATATATTGCTTCTCAGTCAATTTAGAAAAAATAATTTAATTTTTATTTTTTGTATTTTTCAGTATTCAGGCAATTTTTGATCAATTAATTTTGTATTTAAACGCGAGTAATTTAACTTGAGAGCTCAGTAAAATTCAGTTGCCAAAAATTCCATTAATTTCTTTAATTCCAATATATCATAACTAATTTAATCATAAAGCCGATAAACAACAAATAAGAATATTAAATGGAAAAGTAAAAAATTTTGATGTTTAACTGTTAGATTTTATATAAATAAAATAAGAAAACCTATAATACCCGCGATATTTAAATAATACAATAGATGGTATACACAAAAAATAATATAAGGTTTATGTAATTGTAAATGTGACAAATTGTTGCATTAGTTAAAAATATATGAGAATATGCCTTACTTTACTTTAACGGTGCAACAAAAAAGTTATATCTGTTAATTGAAAAGGAAAAAGCTGGCTTTACCTAAAATAATGTGAAAATAAAATTAAATCAATCAAAATTGTACAATTGGAGTTATTAATTATAAATCTTTATTTTTTTTTTCTTTTCATTTTATAAAAAATTTTTTTACACCATAAAATATGAGTCATTTAAAATACATTTCATAAAATATGTTTTGTTTATTATTATTTTTTTTTTAATAAAGCCATTGGTTTTATGATAAGTTGCACTGTTGCGCCAGTGAGTACATTGACTTCTCATGATGTTAAGTATAATTTTTAAGAAGCAATGTATTATTAAAATACGAAAAACTTAGAGATATAAATATTTACATCAATAAATGAAGAGATTAAAAATATTCCTTTAATATTATACTTAGTTAAAACTGAGAATTAATTTTAATTAATGATTATCTTACGCAAGTTTTTAATTGTTGCAAAAGACTTAACATTATAAAAGAAGAGTATGTTTACAGAGTTGATTATTAATTTAATTATTATAATATTCGTTGTATAATATGGATTAAAAGGAAAGATAAATTTAATCTACAGCACTTAAATTCATCATTTTACAAATTTGGCAAGACTTTTGCAACAGCCTTATAAAAATATAATATCCAGAATATTTATATTTATAATGTAACATTTTTAAATAGATTGATAAGTTCAAGTTTTACCGTAAAATTTTCGATTCAATAAGTATAATAACAGATTAACATTAACTTTTGCTTTTCCAAAAAGATTCATTATGGCAGCGCCTTCAAATTGCATTTCGAGTAATTTTTGTATATCAATTTCGATTTTCTCAATCTCAACTCCCATAAACTTTCCTTTTATCGTAAACAACCCATAATGTTCTCTTGGTGTTATTTCAAATGTGACGTTCTTGAACTGTGAATTAGGTAGACCATCAATTTCTTTCAAAATACCTTTTTCAAAAAGTTTGGCAGCTGAATATTGAAGAGTTTTCTTTGATTTCAATTTAGTTTGATTATTTTTCTGAGAAATTTTAGCTGCACGAAGTGTACCTTTTCCTGTATGAAGATTTTCAAGGCATCGTTTAATATATTCATTATAATATTCCACTTGTTCAGCATAATACTTTGTTTTCTCTTGAAGACGCTGTCTAGTAGCTCTTAACATCTGTAGTTCTTTATTTCTAATCATGCGATATTTTCCTTTGTTACAAAGATCTTTAGCTACAGCAGTAACAAGACTTTGATATCCATCTTCATGAGTAACCCAACCACCACGTTCTAGTTTCAATAAATATGATCGTAATTGAAATTTGCAGTCATCTAATGATGAGGTGCTTCTGTATATGAGACTTGCTGTATTTACTGGTACATTTCTAGCTCCATAACGTTTTTCTTGAACAGGTGAAGCAACTGCATCAAGAGCACTTACTAGGGTATCTCCTTTTAAAAATTGTATAACACACACCAACAATTCTTTTGTTTTGATAAACAACCTTTGTAAACTCTGATCTTCACTTCCAGGCACTTCGAATTTATTACTAAGCACGAGACAAATCTCAGTCTTACCCATACGAGCTAATGTCGTATCACAAACTGGCTCTGTAATACCCATTAAACCAGCAATTGTTGGTGGAGACTGTAAATTATCCAAAAGTTCGTGAAGTGAATCTTTAGTATCAGGTGCTATTTCATATCGATATTCAAGCAGTAATGAATGAGTATCACAGATTTCTTGAAGAGAAATAGAAATTTCTGGTTTGTGAATTAAAGTAGCTTCTGTATATTCACCAATATTGAAATGATCATCTAATTCTTCTATTTGACAGCAAGATCGGAAAAAATTTTTAAATTTCTCATGACACTCAATAATAAATGGATTCAGACAAACAAGATGTGGCGCTTCATCTCCAAAACCTTTCTTTGAGGCAGCAAATTGTAAAATTTTAGCAATACTTGCTAAGTTTCTTCTTTGGTCGTTCGAAAGTGATCTGTCAATTGGTAAAGTGACAATATCGAAAGCATCAGGGGCAACAATTGCTGCATTAATAAAGTGATAATAAATTAAATTACCAACAACTTTTAAAATATCTTTTTCTGCTGAATTAGGAAATTTTTCAGCAAGAGTATCATGAAGAACTTTTGATACATAGAGCATTCCATAAGGTATTAAATCTCTAGATTCAGTAATCCTCTGCAAGAAGTCACGAACGGTATTTCGGAGAATTTCGATTCCAATAGACAATTTTTTGCGTACTTCTTCATAATTTAAAGCTTGCTGTTGAGTTACTGAATAAGGCAAATCTAATGTCTCTCCAGTCTTCATTTCTAATTGATTTCTCCAACACTTATAAATATCTACAGGATTTGTTTCAATACATATACTCTTATCAGCTAAAACTTTTTCAATCACTGGCCCAAGAATTTGTCTTAAAGCTCGTTGCCCATTTAATTGTCTAGCATAATTCACCACCATTTTTAATACTAACGGGTTACCTGTCACAACTTCTGATGGTTTTTGGAATTTTGATCTGATTTCTTCTTGAAGAGCTTTGCCAAACAGTTTAAGTAGTAAATATTCTTCTCTCAAATTCGACCCAAAATTATATAAAGTTAAGATAACGTTTTGCAAAAATTTATTCGATTTACTTTGAGGTAATAAAAATAATAGTTTTGATAAATATACTGGATTAGTTTGTAAAGCATAAAAGAGATGTTGATATGCTTCAAGCATTTTTCGTCCCTCTTTGGTAAGTGATTTCAATCCTTTATGAATAGAAGGATCGTTAAATGAACTTTTTCGTGATCTAGTATTTTTTTCTTTCGTAAGACTCTCTAAACTTTTTCCATGAGCAATAACATCTTGTAAAGTTATTCTATTTTGTATTAATAAACCTATTTTTATATCCATACTATTTAACTGCTGTGAGAGCTTCTGATTATGTTTTATAGTTTGAACAACTTCATGTTTAAGTTGTTGTAGTTGAAGTTCTTTGTCATAATCTTCAGCATTAAAATCCAAAATAGAAGCAAAGTGTCTAACAACAGGGAAAGGCGGTTTTTCCATTCTTAAAAGAGAAACAAAAGCTTTTCTTGCTTTTCTACCTCGCCAGTGAGCTTGAATTCTTATAATTTTATGCTCATTTTGTTGATAAAAATCAAGACCTTTATTAGCTTGCTTTTTCTCCTGCAATTTGGAAATTTTTTGTTCTTGTCGCCGCATTTCTAAATAATAGCGACGTTGTAAAATACTCC
Organism: Chelonus insularis; assembly: GCF_013357705.1. Classification (NCBI taxonomy): domain Eukaryota; kingdom Metazoa; phylum Arthropoda; class Insecta; order Hymenoptera; family Braconidae; genus Chelonus; species Chelonus insularis. The sequence goes on from NW_023276522.1 coordinate 1,262,073, forward strand.
TCCACCAAGCTTGAATTTTTATCACTTTGCCTTGATTTTGTTGGAAATGTGTCTTTCGATCAGACAACTTTTTTCGAAGTAAGTAACCACGTACCAATGCTTGAAAATGAATTACTGCTGATTCTTTGATTGCATCGAGTGGCAAGTTGTACTCTTTAGCAGTAACAGTTATTATAGCTTTTTCGATATCTTTTATCGTAATGAATCGACTCTTTGCTATCTTTAATGGTCGACTCCATGAGTAAATTTGTTTATCAATGTGTAAAAATGATTCAGTATTACGAGGGGTTACATAAATTACATAAGGGCACTTGTATTTTTTCGCCTTATATTGTTTCAAAGATTTTAACATATCAAAATATTTTTGAGAATGATCTTTATTTAGTTTTAAACAAGCTTGTTCAAGACATTCAGTAAATAATTTTATGTCATCAGTAGTTAATGCTTTATCTATTCTGCCTAATAGATGGCATGCATTTTGTGCGAAAGCAATTTCTTCCCCAGCTACTTTTGTTACGAAATTTACATCTTCAAGCCACAATTCAGTTCGATCTTTACTATTTTTTTCCAAACATTTCTTGAATAATTTCAAGTACAATGCTGAATCTTTTTCGCTGAGAGTAGTTGAAGAATCAACTAAATTATTCTTTAAAGCAGCCATTACAGCTAATGGATCACCGTTTAAAACTGCTTTATTTAATTCTTTCAATGCATCAATAGCTTTATCGTTATCTTGACATTGTTTATTTACCAAATCAATTACGTCTTGAATGTCAACGTATGTTAAAATTGGACAGCTTTTTTTCACTTCAGGGTCACTTCGAAGTGTTTCTAAAGCTTTGAAGTATTTGACTTTATTTCCTTCATCAAGATCTGTTACATGTGTTTCTGGATTTATTAAAGCCTCAAATACTAGATCAGGGTTTCCTGTGTCAATTGCTTTACTTACGGATGCTATTGCTGTCAATACTCGAATACTACTTAAAATATCATCATAAGATATATCACGACCAGAATCAGACTTATCTATTTTCATTTCTTCGAAATAAAGTGGAACTGAAAATTTATCAACAGCTTCACTTATACCCAATTGTGGATTCATTAGAGCATTGAAAAATAGTTCTTCTGAATTTTTCTCCAAAGCTAAATTAACTGATTTCACTGCTTCTTGAATCTTTTTATTTTTTATTGCTTTTTCGTTCACTCGATCAGTTTTTTTCTGTAATAAATGTTGCCATTGTACAAGGTTGTTGAAATTTTCATCTTTTTCAAGAAAATTTCTGATTAATGTACGGAATTCGTTTCTATATTCGTTGGCATTTTCAGCCACAATGCGTTTGAGTTGAAGAGACGGATCTGCTAGGCACTTAATGAAATTTTCGTTAGTATCATCTTCGATAGAATTTGTAAGTAATTGTAACGCATTGAAAGCATTGACATTATTGACGTGCCCTTGAATTTCTGCTGGAGTTAATAACTCATCATATGTGTCAGGTACATAACTTTCATTTAACGATCGATTACAAGCAGCTTCAGTTTTTTCATTTTTCGCTCGAAATAGAATACTATAGTAATCTTTTAAATATTGTACACGAATATTTTTTAAATTTGCTACAGGATTACAAAGGGCTTCTTTCAGTTTTTGTTTATTGGAATCTGTAAGAGCTTGATTGATGGCAATGACAGCAATATGTAGTGTTGCGGTGTCATTAGTCATACTATGTAGAAGCAAACCACCAATTTTTTGGAAAGCTGGAATCTGAATTCCATTTTTCTTCAATTCTTTACTCACTGCATCAATTTCAGCATCTAAAAAAAATCATTAATTTAATTGATTAACCATAAAAACTTTAACAGAATTAAAAATAATAATAGCTTAGCAATTTTTCCTACCAGTAAAGTTAATTTTTCCATAAAGATCTTGAATTTTTGGTGCTTTCCCTAATTTAAATAAATGTGTACTTAACGCATGGATGCAATATATTACTCGAGGCATATTTTTTTTGTCATAAATGTCAGTCGTTTCAGGTTGAAAAGTCTGCAAGTGTATGCATAATAAGTTGATCGTGCTTTGATTCAGATAAAAACAATTCTGCTGAATTTAACTGGACTTACTAATGGTAGTTGAATTGATTTTAAGCATTTTAAAAACATATTTATATTTTCAGTATGTTTAAATTGTAAACCAGCTATTTTAAATCGGCATTGATCCATGTCATATATTTTATGCCATGGACAACCCTCTGGATCCATGAAATGAGCTATTTTAGCTAAGTAGACTCCATTTCTCAAATTCTCTTCAAGTTCTGTTGTTGGAGGAAGTTTTTCTCTCAAGCATGCTTCTATCCATCTACAGAGAAAAATGATTACTGACCATTCTTATAGATTTTTGAATTAATCTGATAATCATGTAAATCAGTTACTACATTACTTTTTAGCTTCTTCCAAGTGACATAAATATTCGTAAACCAACGTTTTTTGTCGTTGTTCATCCATTTCTTCGGCTGATTTACGAACCTCAATATCTAAAAAAATATGATTCTTATTGTACTAGAGTATGAATTTTGTTTATGTTTAGATTTGATACAAAAATAAACGATATATTTATAACCTGAATCATACAATAATGCAAAAATATTTAATGATAAAAATAATTTCAAATATATCGTTAGGTTTATATAAAAGTAAATATTAATTATCACAATTTCAGTTTCTTTAAATATGATAAATTAAATTAATATCAGCTATACAAGAATAACTAAAAATATAGACACTATTTGGCCTTCATATTATTTTGATAACAGGTGCTTTTGACCAGTACTGGTTTGAATATTTTCTAATTGGATTTATGAGTTAAAATACAAGGAATTTACAAACCATTGCTCGGAATGATTGATTGAGTTTCTGCCCCCGTCATTTTTTATTGAATTATCAATAAATATCGTCAACAAACACAATAATTTCGAGAAATTTCAAACACAATCACTTAACGAACGTTACATCCTGAGAATTCAAACTTTAACGGTGGAATGGTGGTGGAAACTATATTCAATATCGAACTTTTCGAAAAACGGAGCATAATTGTAGTTTTATATCTTTTGTCATAATGGATTCTTATCCATGACCACACATCGGTAAATGGTTACCATACTGATCACACATTAATTCAGAGTTCATATTTTTAACACCAGGCTGCCAGTTGCACAGTCCATCACAAAATTGACATCACTGCGCAAACAACTTGATAAACTTCGATTTTTTACAATGTTGCTCCAAAAAATCTAACATGACGAATTATTGTTAAATTATCAATACATTTATTTCTAAAGTTAAAAACATAAATCATTCAATTGAAATCATTGTCACAATTTTGATGTCAATCATTTTGTATTACTTTTGAGATGTTGACTGATATTTTATATGAAACAAACTTGACAAAATTTTTTTAAGAAGATTAAAACAAAAACGGTATGTAATAAAAATATAACAATAAACTTAAATCCCTATGTATTCAGTCAAATATTGATCAATAACTACTGAACTCAACATTCTAATTAGTTATTAATAAATTATAACAAAAATCAATTATCAAGTTTATTAATTCTACCGTGTTAGTTATGTAAGCTACTTTTTTGTTAGCTACTCAATTGTTCATTCGTTTTTTTTTTAAATTTAGGCTCTGAGTTAGTTTTAAACAGTAAAATTGATGCATTGACTTTAATATTATCAACTATTACAAAATAATAATAAAGGAGTCATGGCATCAGCAGCTGAGCAACATCAAACTACTTTGGAATTCTATCAAGCTATGGCAGACTTCAAAAACATGTTCCCACAAATGGATGATGATGTTATTGAAGTAAGACATTAATTCTTTTGGTTGATAGACAATACTTTGATTATAAATTATTTCTCATATAATTATAGAATTTTTCATTGATCAAATAAGTAACTTGAAATAAATGATTTATGTATAGGCTGTATTACGATCCAATCAAGGTGCCGTAGACACTACGATTGATCAATTATTAGCCATGAGTACAGACAATGAGAATGAAAAGATAAGAAGTGAATTGGAGCAAAGTGATGCATCGCCCGACTCTCCTCAAATTACATCAAGCAGCAATAAATCTTCAAAAAGTATTCAGAAATGGAAACCTCCACTTTTAGGGCCTTTACCAGATAATTTTTTGAGAATTCCTCAACAAATGACAGATTTAACCGAAACACAAGATGCAGCAAGTGCTCAAGAAAGTTCTATGTTAGAAGATGAAAGTATTGCTATGTTCTTACAAAATGAAGAATTTATGGCTGAACTTAGATGGAATGAAGATTTCTTAAATACTTTAGAGCATGGTAAAGATATTTTTCTATTTAAATTAATTAAAAAATGTTTATATTCCCAATATTTTTTCTTTAATTTTGCATTAATTTTTTTCAATTTTATTTTAGATTTATTTATTTTTCAAACACAAAACAAAATAAGAAGTTCTCATTATAAATACACTCAAACACTGATGACGATTTTTTAATTAAATATTATAATTACTTTTTTTTTTGTTAATATTCTTGATTGATTATTAACAGATTCGAAATTACAAGGATCAGAAAAATGTAATTCTCATGATGAAGAAGATTTGTTCCGCGAACGACTTAGGAATATGGGCAAAGGTATTTTTAATTATTTCTTTTTTTTTTTGTTGTTAATTTTTAACATTCAAAAATATTTTTTTAGTATCTCGTCGTAAGTTTGCACAGCTTACAAAAGTTTTTACACGAAGTAAGAAGCGAGGTGGGAGACAATTATTACCACCAACTGCATCTTGTGATGATCTCTTGGATCCAGAAGAATCTTCTCGTCCACAAACTTAAAATCTCATGAATTAGTGCAATAATAATTTTAAAAATAAAACGAATGATATTAGCATTAATCAGTTCGAGTTTGAACCATTTTAGAGAGAAATTGAACTTTAAATATTTAATATTTAATAATTAAAAAAAGTTAATGAAGGAAAAAAAAACAAAAACAAAATGAGGTAAAATCGAAACGTATGTTTACTTAGTGATAGTTATTTAGTTTTTAAAATAATATTGGAGAGACTGAATTTAATCAGCGATAACTTTTTGACTTGCTTACTATGATAACTAATGAAAAGAAAAAGTACTTAAACGTTAATTACTTTAGTTACAAAAAATTTAATAATTCTTAATTGAATTTCTGTTATATAACAAATCTGTTTATTAAATGATTTTTCATTTTATTCATACATAATTTTTGTAGAAAATTTTTCAGGATATACACTGCATTCTAGTCATTGTATTTAACTATTAAATATGTCAATAACGAATTATTTATAAACAATTATTATTCATATTGTTAATGTGACATATTTATATAAAATAATTCTATCTTAGGATTAGTAAACAAATGTGAAGATAAAAAAAAACAAAAAAAAATTACATAAAAATTTGAAATTTAATAGCAATACATAGTTAACTGAAATTAATAATTCATTATTAATTGCTATTACCCAAGAAAAACAATGCTTATATTGTGATTTTTACATTATCAAAAGACAATTAATTCAACAAGTAATATACAGTTATGAAAAGAATAGAATATAGTTTAATTAATCAAAAAGTTGTATATCTATGATTAATCGATGAATTCATCGATATTTTATGAAAAAATAAATGTCATTGAGAATAACGTTTTTTTTTCAATCTCGACATAACAATAAATAACTCACTATCAATTAAATTTTGCCATAATGGATTTACGATTTAATTTATCTTATTTATTCACTTCTGGCTTAGAGAATTTATGTTTATTTATTATTTAAAAATACTATTATTCTTTGTTATTAATAATAATAAAATATTCAAATTCGAGCTCATTTCATTCATTATTGAATAATTGAACTTTGCAAAATGATTTAATAATCTGATTGTTTAAAAAAAACTCGAGCTCCTGACAAACTGTAGTAGAGTAATTGAAATTCTGCACTTCTTTCTGCTATTCTCTTGAGTGTCAAAGCTCGTGTTTGTTGTAGTTTTTCATCTTCACCTTCAATTTTTTCAGCCAATGTTTTTTCTTTGTTTAAATATTCATTTACAGTTTCAAACCAGTGTAGCCCATCTAACTCAGCACTTTGATCTAATAGAGCATTGATATAAGCAATTCCCATAGCAAATCCATCATCAGTGAATGCAGCACCAACTTTATTTTTTTTGAATATTTTTTCTTTATTAGCTACTGCATTATCAACAAAACTGAGCGTTAAAGGAGGTATAATAGCATAAAATTGTTGTAAATGATGAGATTTAGTATCCCTGAATGCTGATGCAAATACATTAACAAGTAGTTTAAAATATTGTATACCTTCTGTAAAATTTCTTACGAGATTTCCTATATCATCATCTAAACGTTTAGCTGCAGCTTGAGTACTTTCTGAATAATTCAAAAGTTTGCAAGTATTTTCAAAGGCCACTGGAGTATTGATATCAGGCAAAAAAGATACAGCATTAGCACAAGCATGTAACCCACCAGATCTGATCAATCTAACATACCCCAGAGCATTTCCAATTTGCGTAATAAGTTGTCGAAAATGATCGAGGTAGCTCATATCAGCAGACATTCCAAGTTTTCTGATACCTTTCTGAAATTTTTCTGCTCTTTCGTATGTATAAGGTGTCTCTTCTTTCTCTCTCTGACTTTTAATAAACCTAATATCCTTTAATAACCGTGATTTGATATGTTCATCGAAGAGAAATTGAGAGAAAGTATGGAGTTTAACTCTTAAAAATTGATAAACAAAATTTACTGTAGTACTCATAATTCCTGTACCATGAGTTCTTATAGAATTGGCTATATGCTTTATACCAATTGTGTTTAAATGTCTATTAGCACTGGTATGTTCGATAAAAGTTTGAGTATTGAGATTATACAAATATTTAGATACAAAAACATGAATATTTCTCATAATTTCTAAAGCATCCAAGCCTTGTTCAAGTGTTTGTGTAGGTAAATGATTCTGAACCGTTTCTAATCCCAGTTTATATTTAGCTAAAGCGTGCATTGTCTTATAAGTTTTCCAATCATGCAACGCTACAGTTGTAAGATTATAAAAAATATCATCTAAATAATGTTCAATGAATCTTTTACAACTAATAAAATTTCCAGCTATTGGAAGAGGTAAAGCATCGACAATTCTTCCAGCATCTTTAACTCCCACTTTGAAAGGATTCATTGAATCAAGTTTCAGATGTGCATGAACATGGAGCCGTAAACTCGTTTCAATTTCTCGACCAGAAGGTTCTAAAATATGTTTAGTCAAAGCTTCCTTCAGCTCCAAAACTCTTGTTTCTGTAAATTCTGAAGATTCTTGTCTAATCACAGCAGTATTAAAAGCATTTAAGAGGTGAACAACATGTGAAATGTCTTGGGTACTTTCAAGAATTGATGAGAAATAAGCAGGAATTATACTTTGATGATGAAGTAAAACACTATAGTTACAAACTTCTTTGATTTTCAAATCTAAATCAGCTATTGTATCATAATCATCAAGTTTTAATTTTAATTTGATAACTTCATCATCTTTAAAAGCATCTGCACGTTGTCTAGCACATGATAAAGCACATCTTACAATCAGTCTTCGATCAGCAGTACTAGGTCCGTTGATTAATTTCATACTTAAACCAGTCAATGACAAAGCATCGAGCTTTTCACGACTATATCCTTGATCCTTCTGAATAAGAGCTTTTCTAGCAGTCTCTAAGATTACTAAGATTTCATAACTAAGGCATTGAAGTGCACGTCCTTGTGCTTGAACCACCATAGGTCCTAGAGAGTATACAGAAGTTTCAAGAGTTTTTTGAATTTCAATAAGTCGACAAATTATTTGAACTGTGCTCCGGTTCATTGGTTTTGATAGCACTGCATGGACATTGGTAATAAAACAAACTAACTCATTAATTTGATTTAACAATGATATCACATCTTTAAGTAATAAATACTGTTTTTTAATATCGGAAATGTGGAATTCAGTTCCGTTTAATAAATTTTCTGCTTCAATACACCATAGCATAGATTTATGGGTCAAGTTTGCTGACACTGACGATAATTTTTGCATTCGTGATGTTAGAACTTTCTCTCCTATTTGGTGAATGTTTATTGAATTTCCAGCTTCATTTGGAATGTTTTCACTTAAAAATTTACTCGGTATCCAAATGATATTTCCGGTTAAAGTAACTGCAAATAATTTTTTATTTACTTCATTAAGCTTTTTAAGAAGCTTTTTATCACAACTGCCGAAAAATTTTATTAAAATAACAACACCAACATTTATTCTCATCCAACTATTATTAACTACTGAAATGTTTGCTATTTTATTTTCAATATCAGTCATAATATTTTTGAAATATGTTACTAAATGATCAACCATTACTGGGCTTTTTCTAACTTCCATCACATGATCAACTGCCTTGAGGAATATATTTTTTGTTAATAACTGATTTTGTAAGTCTTTCAAAAGCTTATCAAAAGTCATCAGTTTTTGTTCTGTTAACGAAAACTTTGATGGGTTGTGCATCAAAGATCGAACCTGAATTCGATACTTCTTCCATTGACCTAAAATTGATGGATAAGCTTCAATTATTTCATCTAAAGTTATCAAGATAACAAAAGAATCAATTAAATGTTCTATAAGTGCTGGAAGATATATTTCATTAGCTCCAATAGTTAAACTAGACAATTGTTGTATAGTTAAATGTATCACAGTCAAAATTCTATTAACATAAAGAGATAAATCTTGAAGATCTATTAATAATTGATTAAAATTATATTTTTCTTTAAAATCGGAATCACTTTTTTCACCATGGTTGAAGAGTTTTCGATAAAACTGAACAGATTCTTGTTTCAAAAGTCTTATCTCTCTACAAGTTGCTGCCACAGTAGCTAGAAGTTTTGATAAATTTTTATTTTCTATTTCTACTAAGGATAATATATTTTCATGATCATTACTTTGATAAACCAGTCTTAATGGTCCTTCCAGAATATACATTATTGAAGAAACACTTTCCCACCAATTTTCAGCCAGCCAATTGAATAATTGTCCATATTTTTTCAATTGCACATTCCCTGCTGCTTTATAAATTTCTTCATCTCTTCCTGAAGTCCAACCCGGTGATTCAATCATTTTTCACTGCTTTTAATAACTTTCTTGTAATTTTTCAGAAATATTATAGTAAATTTATAAATTTTTTTCTATAAAGATTGTCATAACCTGAAGCTTGTAGATAAATCTACTGTTTTCCAATTCATTAGCATCATTTTAAATAGTTTAGATACTTTTTTAATTTTCAGTTGAATACTAACGAAATATCTTTAATAACTGAGTAATATATTAGTAAATTATTAAAAATAAAGTAAACAGCTGTGAATACGCGTGTATTTGACAATTGTCAAATTAATTTTTTTTAACCAAGTTAGATATTATGAGGTAATCTGATTACAATTACACTTGTGAAACATCAGAAAATAAAAACCCCACCTGAAATCTGTCAAGTCAGATTTTACTGTTCGTGTTTGTCAATAGTTGTCGCTTCGAGGAAAGGTTTGAAAATTTTTCTTACATACGCGCGAAAATTATTCAATACTGAAAATTCTAGTGTCATCTTGCATATTTTATTTGCTAATGAATTGAATATGTAAGTAGATTGATTTTGATTAGATAGTATATGATTTCTATTTTTTTTTTATTTTAATGAATTTTATATGAAGATAAAAAATGAGTTGTGAAAAATTTGATTCTATACAAATAATTTTTATAACTTATTTTTTTAAAAATACTTAATCATCAACAGCTTCAATTGGAAATTCTAAAACGGGTATATTTTCTGTAGTTTTCGGTCGAATGATTGTTTTATAAAATCTTTCTTCAGCTAATCCTAGATCTCTTTGACTAGAAAAATTAAATTAAATTTAATAACATATTTATCTAAGAATATAAGAAAATAATAAATTAATATTCTTACAGTTTAGATTCTTCAGATCTAGGCTTTCGAACTGGGTTCCATTTTTGCACAGGAGAATCATTTGGAACCATTATTCCTCTTATACACAATGATAAATTCAGTTTTATTAAATTCAAATCCTATAACAAATACAAAACATTAAATTTCTTTTATAATTTAACAATTTATTTTGTAATGAATAAAATAATTAATTTACTAAACTATCTTTAAATAAAACATACTCACTTGCCATTCTCTTGCAATAACATCACTTAAACTCAAAATATTAGCAGAAGTTGCGACATGATCAATATTTGACATAGTGTTCAGATAATTTTCATGTAAAAATCGAAGAAAAGTAGTGGCTTGGGATGGAAAATGTGATGCAATATCGTCAGGATTATAAACAAATTTCCACGAGTCACCATCAGGTACTCGTTTAGGATTGATAACTCTACCTATTCCGTGTAATAAACCTAAACTTTCTTCACGAACTTCGCAATTGCTTTTAGATATACTATTAGGAACTTTTAGAGAAGCAAAGATTATATTCAAAATTGTACTTCGAACATCTCCAACAGTGTTAGACAATACTTCATCGATATGGTCTTGAGTTATTTCTAATATTTGATTTCCTTTGGAATTTAATATAGTAGCTACACGTTTTAACATATTCTTCATAGCATTTGCAGTTGTTTCTTTTACATTTATTGTATCAATATCAAACCTTTGTATAATTTCAGCCGGAAATAAAGTTTGGTAGACTCTACTTGCTTCTGAATCAGGACAAACAAAAACTAAAGGTTCTTTTCCTAGTTCAAAGTACTTTCTGTAAAAAAAAAAAAACCAGTATTATCAAAAAATGACGAATTAATTTTGTATTATTATTGTTCAAGTAAAAAAAAATTGACTAACGTTAATAGTTCGTAAAAACTTTCTTTATCATAAAAGAATACATTTGGAATGTCTTTGATCAGTAGTAACCGCCTAGAAAGTTGACCGCAAGTTTGTAAAACAGAATTATATCTTGTGGTGCGAATAAGAAACTCAAAAAATTTGTCTGCTTGTCTTGTAGACATATAATTTTCTCCAGCTATTCCTGAATCACTAGGAGTAATCCATTCTATCACATCAAACTTATTTTCTTTGGCTAGAACTTTCAAAGCCACTGTTTTTCCAGAGCCTGATGGTCCTGTCAGAACGAGAATAGCTGGCACTCCCTCCATAGTTTTATTAACTAGCCAATTTGTAATTTCATTTTGTTTTTGCTTACTGACAGCTAGTTCTGATGACTTCTTAGGGTCACAAGCCTCTAGTAGTGTTGCTATACTATTGATTTGATTTTTTTTTCTATTGAAATTATTAGACATATTATAAATATCATGCTTGATGCTGATACTTTTAGTAGAGGTACTTGAAGTGCTTGATTGTTTCATATTATTTTTGTAAGTTGAATTGTCATTATCTTTTGTAAAATAAGCAGTTAAATCAGCCCAACCGCTATCACTTTTCTGTAAAAATATATTTGCAGAATATTAACAACTGAACTTGAATAATTTAAGCATGTAATTTATTTGTGACAGGATAACCTACCATTTTCTTTATTGGAGGCATTTTAAATCGCAATTGATCAATAATGATTCTTTTTTTATACAATAAAATAATTTGTTAAAATTTATAATTTACATAATTTGATGTCTATTAGATAATAAATTTTATTTAAAATTATTCAACCTTTAAAATCACTGTCTTCAAATGAATCAGTAGTGTCTCGATCATATTTATTATTTACAGTATAAAACAATAACCTCCATGTGTCTCAAGAATTTTACTTTGTTGCCCTCTAGACAACACATATTTACTAAATTTGAATTAAAAATGTGACGAAATTAGCACTTGATGCATTAATAATTCATCACTTTTTACATAATTTATCACTGCATTTATCCAAGTCTTTCAAAAAAAAGCCAATTTGAATGAATTAATTTTTTAAGCGATAGAATATGTGATATTGTAAACAATAAATTCTTAATCAACAAATGTATTTATTATATCCTTTACTAAAACTTTGTTGTACGCAATTGAAGAATAATAAGAATTAATAAAAAAAGTAATTAATTCTAGAACTTGCATAAAATAAAATTTTTCAACAAAAATTTGGTAATAAACGCACAAATCGGCCAGAAGCTGTTGCCCCCTATCGGCCACTTTTTGAAACTGTTTGAATTGTAACGGCTTCGAATTATCTATGAAACGGAAATGAATAAGAAAATGTGCGAAAAACATTACTACACGTAATAAAACGACTGGTAATGTTTTCTTCATCTCTATTACCACAGAAGAAAACATATTTCCAATAAAAAATCTATAAATGGATGTTTCTATTGCGTCAAATAAGACTATTAGTACGTTTCAAGTGAATGTTCGTTTCGCATGATGATCCAAGATTTAATGCGGATCTCTTTCATACACGTTTACCTTTTTTCTTCTCGAATCAAGAAGGAATCAACTCTCTCCCTGGCAATGAACTTGCCAACATGTTGCTAGTATACTAGTGACTACGATACTGGTCACTCCTTTAACTCTTTATAAACTTACGGTATCGCGATTCTCACTGGGTTAAGTGTTTTCATAGCCATTTTGTGTTGAAATATAAATAGAAATAACTTATTTTTTTAATGTCTTAGTGATAACTAGATACTTTGCTATTTTTATAACCAAGTATTATTATATTTATGTGAAAATGCTCTTTAGATTTGCAATTTTTGTGGGACTTGGATCCGTAGTTGCTACCATCATTTATTTGACTCCAATCCCTGGTGAGTAAAGTTCAAATTATTTTCAAAGCTCCATCAAGGGGTACTCTGTAAAAATAATAATCACAATTAAAATATATAATTAAATACTATTTACAAGATCAAAGCTCATATAATTCAAGCAAATAATATGCAATAAATAAAAAAATGTTTATGAAAATAAAAATGAACTACAAGTTAACCTTTGTCATAATCAAATTGAAGAGGTTAAATTAAAAGCTAAACTTAATTCAAGTTGACTACATATTAATAAATTATCCAATAAAGTTGAAAATTATGATAAATAAAACAAATTTTGTTCTTTCCAAAAGTATAATTTCTTTAAGGTTCATAAATTCAAATAAGTTTAAGTCTGAAGTAAAGTGAAAGTGATGTTTTGATAACAATCATTGTCGGACAAGGAAAAATATAAAATGGAAGAGTTTCACTAAATAAAAAAAAATATTTCCTGCTTTATGAATTTCTAAATTTGACGGTAACTACTTAATTGCACGTTATATTTAAAACTATCCTAAAATAGAAAAATGGTTAAAGATTGGAAAGCAGCATGGGAATAAATTTATCACCACAATATTCAAGAGTCTATGAAGAAAGAAGACAAAACTTACCGTTCAAAATGAAACCTGCTTTCCAACGCTCCAGTGATGTAGACATTTTATTTTATACATAAACGCTTTTGCAGACTGCACACACGAATAGGCAGCTTGGTACAATATGTGAGTCGACAGCGAAAGCGAAATCACTCTCGGTCCACACAAGCAGCAGAAAAAGGAGAAAGGTCACCAGATGAAAGTGTTCAAGTGCTAGAAAAAGATGTAGATATTTAAGTAACTACATTAAATATATGGAGAAGAGAGACAAAAAACAAAAAATACCACAAACCTTTAGGTTTTAGACATCCAAGCAACTTTCACTCTCTTAGTGGACACATATTTGCCAATCATCAGAAGAATCATCCGTTTTTATTACTTATGGCCACTTTAATTGACTTCTCTGGCCAAATTACCTTACCGAGGCATTAGTCAATGAGGTGATAGACAAATGTTGGACAAAATATTCTCCTCCTTTCATTTACTTTTGGAGTTAAATCGTGACGCGGCCAAAGAACTCGTCAGTTGATCGCTGGTTGGTTGAGTGTGATAGTCCGAAACTCCACGTAATTCTGACTTGCTTCTATTTCCTTATTTATTTGTTTTATAACACCAATAAGTATTGAGTTTATTTACCATTTCGATGCTATATTGGTTATTGAACCGGTTACTTATCTAATTAGTTGTTTTTTAAAGACCTCTGTGGAATCTTTCTGTTTTATAATTATTTTTAAATGAAAATCTAGGTTGTTTGCATCATGACTTGCATAGGAAAAATTTTTCGTAGCTTTTACTATGAAAGTATAAGTAAAATACTTTAATAAATAAGATGCAAGAGAATGAATAGCTATCAAAAAAAATGTGTAGTGCCATGTGAGATCAGTTTCATTTAAATTCGTTCAATTTATGGTCATGTAATTATAATAAGCAATGCATCAAAAAATTGGTCAATCAATATGAATTTAATTTATTTAATAATATAAAAATCAAATGATAATAAATCAATAATTATTTTCCAATTATTTTTAAAAATTCAATTTATGTAGAAAATTATTCTTTGTTTGCTAATTAAAATTTTAAGTAAGTTATAATTGCAATGAGAAAGGAAATATTTGACTAGTAAAGGTATCAAATTAATTAAAACATTTAGATACTATAAATAGAAACAATAAGAGGAAATAACAACTATTTTGCTTTTTTTATTATTATAATGCCTAGAGTAATTATTAATTTATATAAGACTGTATAAAATTTTATTGTTTAGCACATCAAACACCTGATAGCATATAATTTATTTTAATACAATGTTATGTTTTTTTAGTTTTAAAAAGAATTTAAAGTTATCCATTGAGTCACATTCAATGGAATTTAAATGATATAATAAATAAAATGCTCATCAAATAATATTAATAATTACAATTTCATAATATTTCTTTTACTTATACTTTTAATGCAATTGCTACTATATTATAAATAACACTTTTTGTGTATTTAATTACTTTATAGCTGAGTAAAATAATATCCTTTGTTTGCAGTTTAATGTCTGACAGTTTTCTCCAAAAATTTTTGCATCAATACCACAATCATTAAAAAGTAAAACATTTTTAAATTTATTTTAAATTAATTATATTATTAAAGTAATTATTTGCAAGTGAATTAAATTTTTGCTTTCATAAAACCTTGCAAAACATATTAATAACTGAATTTTTGTTACCAACCAGACAAGGTCGTTCATGCAAATTCGACCTTGACTTTAAAAACTAGCATGACAAGATTAAAAAATGTTGCAGTTTTAAAATCTGTGATAATGAGGGAATAAAAAAAATATTAATCATGTCTTCGGATAGTCTTCCTAGTCACAGGATGACACGACGTGGACTATCAGTGGTGAACTACTTTCTTCGTATGAGCATTGTTATCTCAATGACATTATCAGCTGCAACCTTCTTACACTTTTGTAATTACAGACCTAGTAAGTTTGCAATGAAGAAAGAATTAAGAAGCAGACTAACAATAATCACAAACTTTAGTGAAAGTTTTGGTACCTCAATAAAAGTAAAAGTTGGCGAATAAATTCGCTTTCGTTATGATATTCTCATTTTTTTAAATTCAATCATTTGCATTTTTTTACAGAGCAAACCTTCCTATCATGTGATAGACCCTGTCACCACCTTGACTGGCCCATGATTTGTCGAGTGAAACTCAATTTAGAGCCTTTCTTTACTCTAAGCAAGTAAGAAGCGAAAATCAAACTTTAGTTAATTAATTGACATTTTTAATTAATTAATTCTAATCATTTAATCATCGATTCGCTCTATTTAGCAATTTAATTCTTTTTTTGAGTTACTAAATATTAAATAATACTTAAGTAATATTATATCACTCTCGAAAGATTGCATCAAACTCGTAACGGTACATGGTCTAGCCATTAAATTGTGCACTTGGTGCCGCTGCAAGAACCGTTATGTAATAGTCATACGTGATGGATGCAGAAAATACGGAAGAAAAGACTAAATAGCAACTTGTTTATTTAACCTCGTTGATGTGAATCCTACTAAATTATCCGTTATCTTTTTTCAGATCATGTGGAGACTGTCCAATCAATCAAACTGCTTGTTTAGCTGATCATTGCATCACTGCTGATGGCCAACATCGAGGTGTTCTTACTGCGAATCGACAATTACCAGGACCTAGTATTCAGGTACTAGTAAAATTACATTCGACAATCCTATGAGAATCACATTTTTTGATGTTTCTCTTCTTGAAAAAAAATTATCCTGTAAAAATTACTGACATCCTTCTATTTTACAACGTTAAGAAGCTTTCTCCTTGATGATTATTTCCTGCAAAGCTGATCGATTTGGTTTTTTCTGAAATATGTAAATAGGCTATCAATTAAAAAAATCTTGCTCGGGTGCAAAAAGTCGATTGAAATAATTATATATGTGTTATAATTAAAGAGACAGCAGAAACTGAAGCAGAGTGGTTTTTTTAGTTCTTATCAATATTGAATAAAAATTTTTCAATACTTTTATTATACAATAAAATGACTCTCATATATCTTGCATGAGAAAATACTTATAGATGATAGAGGAGATGATTTCCAATTCAATTAAATTTTATGAAGCTATGTAGTGAAAAATCTAATATTGTAGAAAAGTACTTTTTGTTTATTGATTGAAGGATAATAATTTTTTGGATTTCTTATGAATTATGATGTAAAATATCTTATAAATAAATTCAAAGTTGCTTTATTAATAAACTATATTTTAGTAAGTTAATAATTTTTTGACGATAAAAAAAGTATTGAAAAATTATTTAAAAAATCGATTTCCTATATTAAAAAATGTTGATAAAAATATTTGTATTTTTTAGTCCATAAAGAGTTGTTTTGAAAAATAAAAATATTATAAGAGTATCGATTTCATCATCCACCATTGGATGATATTTAATTAGTTACATTTTCGAATGAAAGTAACAAATCCTCTTTTCAAAGACAAGTTTTAAGAATAAGAATTACTTTCTTTACTCATGAACACTCTCTTAATCAATGTATGGTATACATATATTAACTTCGATCGAATATCGAAGTAGACACAACTTCAACTTCACTTTTTATAAACAACCAGTTTCCGGTTTGTGTGTACTTTGTCTTATAATATCACATTGATTTAATCTAATTTCTATGCAGTCATGTTAAATACAGTATTTAGATATGCTTCGTACGATACTGATTTCTAATTTGAGTTAAATTTACATTTAAATAATAAATCGAAGGTAACTTTTTGTTATTAAATATCATGAAAAAACGGTGTATAACTGAAAAATTATTTTATAAGTAAATATTAATTAAAAAATTATTATGAGAAAGTTAAAAGGCAATTTTATTTAGCGAACACGTTTTTATCATTACTTCTTAACCAGCATTAACTTTCCATTAAAGTCATTCCAAATGCTTCACAGATGATTTATTTGCTTATTATAGATGTTCAAAGCAGTTAGAAGAGAGAAAAGAAAGTATCATAAAAACTATACGCACAACTTAATAAGATAATAACTATAGTGTATTTATTTAATTATTGTTTAATCTTCTTTTCAGGTCTGTGAGAATGATATTCTTGTGGTGGATGTTGTAAACAGAGTACCAGGAAAAGCAGCAGCGATACATTGGCGTGGGCAGAATCAGAAAGAAACTCCTTGCATGGATGGAGTTCCATTAGTAACCCAGTGCCCTATTCCAAGTTATACAACCTTTCAATACAAATTCCGAGCATCTGTACCAGGAACTCACCTTTGGCATTCACACTCTGGTTAAATTTTGATGATCAATTTTAGCGTTATTTTATCATAACGCTTTTAATTTATTTCTTAGATATTTTTTTCAATTTTGAAGCTGAAAAAAAATTGCACTCACATTAATCTCAATTTTAGCAATGAAAATATTAAAATGTTTGATATTATTTTTAATCAGTGTCATCATTTTTTAAATTAAAAAACTTTCCTGTTTATAACATTTTTATTCATTGCTGAAATTGTCATGAACGTTCAGAAGCTTATTAAAAATGTATGAATTCTTGGAATAATGAACATGCATTCTTTTTTTATTGTCACTGTCAAATAATAATAATAATTCATGATTATTTAAAAATTTTAAACGAAAGCATAATTAACATACTCTGAATAATATCAACATACAAATTTAGTCAATATTTAACAAAAAAAACAAACATAAATTATTTTAGAAATGTAATTTTAGCATAAAATTAAAATATTTTATCCTAGAACATTGACCCAAATTTAGAGATTATTTTTTCTACCAAAAAAAAAAAACGTTTCTTTAAATACATTATAAATTTTTTTATTCTTAGGAGCTGACATAGCAAACGGTATCTTTGGTTCGCTAATAGTCAGACAGGCTGATGCGCGAGAACCGCATCGAGCTCTTTATGATGTTGATGACCCGGATCATGTGTTGCTTGTATCCCAATGGCATCATTCTATTGTAACAGAAACTGGAGTACTGGCAAATAGAAATAAAAAACCAGCACTTTTACTAATCAATGGAAAAGGTCGTCAGCCTAATGGACCAGAAGTTCCTCTGTCAACATTTACAGTCTCTGCTGGAAAGAGATATAGATTCCGATTAGCGCATGCTGGTGGAGCTAATGCTTGTCCAATTACATTTACAATTGAAGATCATCTTTTAAACTTAATAGCTCTTGATGGGAATCCCGTGAATCCAGAAAGAGTTGGATCAATTACATTGTCAAGAGGAGAAAGAGTAGACTTTGTTTTAAAAGCAGATCAAAGTGCTTCGGTTTATCGAATTAGTGTTAATACTAATAAAAATTGTGGCTCCAGTTCAATTTTTGGATCTGCCTTGTTAAAATATACTCGAAAAGGAGAATTGAATTCAAAAAAATATTATCAAAGTTTTTCAGGGGAAAAATCAAGTAATGAAGTAGATATGACAACAAGTCCTGTTGACAAATGTGGTTCCCCTGATAATTTATGTGTTGGAGACATTAAAGCTCTCACAAGTTTACCTAGTCCACTTGATAATCCTCGAGTAGATGTTACAATTTATCTACCTATTAATCGACGGAAACATCTAACAGAAAACTCTGGTAAGTTTACTTAGAACACAAATGAAGTTGTTTCAATAATGTGTGTAATCAACAAATGAAATCAATTTTCCGATCTTTATCCACAGCTTTATCGCTTGATCTAGAGACGAAAGTAATGAGTATCAAGAATGCAACGTTCACATATCCATCTTCTCCATTATTGACTCAAGGCTCTGATGTCCCTGAGGAAATTCTATGTACTGAGCATGACACTAAAACGTCTGGACGATGTCGTCAACTAAACGGCATTACTTCTTGTGAATGCGTCAATACTCGGAGGATTCCCTTAGGGTCTTCTGTCGAACTGATTTTAATAGATCAAGGTGAAGATAATTCCATTTTTTTTTTAATTTCTTTGAAAAGCTTTTATCATCAGTTATTATTCAAAACTGATAATTGAATGAAGAAAATAAAAGTAGATGTTTGAGGAAAATATTAGTCAATAAAAAAAAGTCATATTCTGAATAGCTTTGGTAAATGGCCTGATCAACAAGCTAATAAAAAATAGATGAAAAGTTTAATGTTCAGGAGTCAGAATGTTTATGTATGATAATATCTTGGAGAGAAGCATTTGGCATACTTTAACTTATTGAATGTTTATTGCTAAGTACAGCAAACATGTGAGTATTTAAATAAATATAAAATGTTGATGTATTTATGGTGATACTAAAATATAAAAGCCATATTATTCAAGTCCAGATATTTGTTTTTAGCTTGATTCTTTGAAAGCATTATCATCCATTCTTTAATGATAAAGAATAATTGTTATTACTATATTTTCTCTATTGCTACTAATCTATAAATATTATTCAGATGTAGTGTCTATTAACTTGAATTTTAAGTTGAATTAAATTTTTATAGAATTGATTAACACGAATTATTTTGTAGAAATACCTAGAAACTGAAAGGTGTTTTATAATTCATACAAGAAATAGATGGTAATTATTGCAAGTAGATTTCACTTTTATTAATTAAATATAACATCTATGATATAAAATTTATTACAATGCAATTAATTTGCGGCTTGTACTGTGTAAAGAAATTAATTAGTTATATTAATCAGACAAAAAGCTTTACAAAAAAGGAAAAGTTATTTATATGTAATGTCTTAGATTTTTTTTTTTATTTTAATAGTTTGACGAAGCTAATATATTTGTGTTGAAATGTCATTTACTAAAGTTCTTGTTCAGAATAATGCAGTTAAATTTAGAAGCAATTTATAAATCAAGTGACTTCTAAATAGAAATTAATAATTCGATGAAAGCTATAAGATAAT
Organism: Chelonus insularis; assembly: GCF_013357705.1. Lineage (NCBI taxonomy): Eukaryota > Metazoa > Arthropoda > Insecta > Hymenoptera > Braconidae > Chelonus > Chelonus insularis. The sequence continues at coordinate 1,282,396 of NW_023276522.1, forward strand.
GTTACCTTTCTTTTATACATTATCGATTTTTCATCAAACCCATCGCGATTTTCGTTACGTCGATATTTTTGCTTGAAATCTAACACAAGCTGAGTTTGTCTTCAGGACATATATCTTACCATTAGAAAAGTTAAAATAATATCGGAAAAATTTTGAAAGAACACATGTTCTGCTAAAAAAAGTCAAATGATCGAAATCTTCCAATTCTTTACATCAACCAGTTTACTATTTGATCTGAACTAACATTAAGTTTGATTCGTATTTTTTTTAAATGAATTTTTCCATGTTCAAATCATTTTATTTTGCTATTTTAAATTTCGATGGTCGATTTAACGTTGATTATATTGGAAAGTAAAAGATTCAGTAGAGAATTGGATTTAAATGTTATAAGAGTAGATAGAGATTGACCTGATTTAGATAATACAATTCTTCAATAGCATCTATTCTACAAATTAGCTTTTCTTCAACAAATATCGTAGATTTGTTCATTAATTTATTAGCTACAGTTCTCATAGATAAATTTTATGGACAAAGTAAAATTTAAAAAAATTACTCGATATTTCATCATAACAATACCTAAGTTTACACAATGTAAAGATAAAACTTTTTTTAAACTCGCTAATTTAATCTAATTCAAAAAATTGTTTTTAAATCAAAGCATACATAAACTAAGGTTTGCATTTAGCAAAAGATGCATTTTGTTCAATAAACATTAGAACCATCGTTAATTTTTATTAAATTACAGTAATATTCTCTGAGGATTTCTCACCAACAATAAGTTTTATGGATCGATAAAAACAAGTTCTATTAAATTTTAATCATGATTTTTACATAATAACAGAGTGCTTCTTTATGAATAATACATACACCATTTTATTACATCAAACAGCACATTATTAAAACTGAATAAGATAATAACAAGTTTTCTTAATCAAACTCTAAGGTTGAAATTAAAATTGATATCCATATTAATATTTTTTCCTTAACATCTTCAAAAAATGTGTAATTAATTTGATGACATGAAATTAGTTTTCTTTTGTTAAATTTTCTTTAAGATTCATTACTATATAATGCATACTCCTTAAAACTATTCACTTAAGTCTTTAACTTCTCAAGATACTTCTTCAAGATTTCAATGTCTTGTTCAAAAAAAATAAGGAAGGATAATCTCGAATAAGCCTTGATCTACATTCTCTCCACTACATGACTCTCAACTCGAAAAGTATTGATTATATTACTCACTAAACACTTTTAGTACGGTTGTGGTACTTATATCTTCTTCCTTTATCTAATCTCTTTCAGTTGATCCTTAAATATATGAATCCACATGTTGAACAGAACTTTTCTTTTGCAGAATTTATTCTACCCTCTGACTTCTTATTTTATTCTAGCTGGACGAGATGACCTAGTTTTTCATCTGCATGGTTACAGTTTTTACGTCGTAGGAGCTAGAGCATTTGACCGAGAAAAGAGCTTTGATGAAATTAAAGCAATGGATGAACAAGGAATATTGTTTGCAAGAAATCTCATCTCACCAGTATTGAAAGACACTATCACAGTTCCTAAATTTGGTGCAGTTGCTTTACGTTTCAAAGCTGATAATCCAGGTAACTTATTACTTTATTTCAATTTCCTTTCTTCTATTAATTTAATTATTCAGACTTAGCTTCTTTGCATAACATGGCAAAGAATTCAAACGTTATTTCCATTTATTAATACTCACAAAAACTTCACATAAATGAAATAAGATATGAAAGATTTTTGCCTTTGGGGAAAATTGTTTTTCAGTAGATTTGATAATTATAATTGCTTCTATTATTTTTCTTCTAGATGTTTGATTTCCTTCAAATTAAGATATTTTCACGCTTACTGAGTCTTTCGTGGGCGTTAATTAGTAACATTAAAACATAATTATCGTGTTTTATAGAACTTGATGTCGTTTTCACGGCATTCATTCGATTTTGAATAAAGAAATAAAGAAAGCATAAAAATTGAATTATCATTAATCAATTTTGTAACTCATTACATTGAAAAATAATGGTTCTATTATTTCTGAAACACGAGATTTTTATTTTAGGAATGTTGCCCACGTTTTGGAAAACTTTTTAATAGTAGAACAAGCTTCATTAAAATATTACACCGTAGATATTTAAATATAGACTTGTAAAAATTACTATGTAAGTTTTTCGTGACAAAAGTAATGTTAATCGATGTTGTTATTACCTAGACTACCAATTATTGATACAAGAATTTTTATAGTAGCATTTAAAATAAATTTAAGAATTAAAATTGGCGTGAATTGAACTCATTTTGAATTAAACAAATATAATTAATATTTAATTATACTTTACAATAATTGTTTAATAAAAAACAGGTAAATTAATTATAATTATGCAATCATTATCAAGTGATCAATTAAAAATATAATAAAATTTTCATAAACTGCGGAATTGCGTGATGAGTTTGTCGTGAATCATCTAAACACTTGAAAGAGCTTGACTGGTTTCCCTCATGTTTGCTTCTAATGAAATGATTTATGTCCTATTAATGTCACTGACATACAGGCTCTCTGAAAACAATATCATTCCATAGCTTTTATTGTATGGAATATTGATTAATAATATATTAATTCACAGCAGCAAGATTATAGAATATATTTATATCAAAAACTTAAAAAATATCCTGAAATAAATAGTTCATAATTTCACTCATCATCATCATTTAAGGAAATAATTCATACAATTGATTGAATGTTAAATGAGTTATTTTTAAAAGTAACTAACTTAAATTAATATCTAGTAAGTTCAACTTCCATTGATATCAATTTATAAACTAATAAATGATAAAGTCAATCGATCAGTAGGTTGCATAAAATGCATATTCCCATTGGTATAATTTAAACTATTACTCAATTTTATGTAAACATGACTGTCCTTGATATTCACAGGATACTGGATGTTGCGTGACGAGAATGCACTGGAGTGGACACGAGGTTTAGACGTAATTTTGCAAGTTGGAGAACCCAGTGACATGGTACCACCGCCCCAGGACTTCCCCAAATGTGGATCATTTGTTGGACCTGATTATTTTCTCATTTAGACTGATTTTGTAATAATTAATTAACAATAATTATATCAATTATTGTTATTAAATCTATTAAGTTCAATTACCTTTTAAACGCTGTAAATAGTGCTTTTTGAATACATATACATTTTTATATTGTTTATGTTAATATAATGTTCTCGATTTGATAAATAAATTTCACATTTTCTTTGATTAATAGGCTATAAAAGCTATTTTTACTTTTATTCGTTTATTTTTATTCTGAATTGGTTTTTTTCCATCCAATTAGTAAAAACTGAAGAAAGAAAATTATGATATTTAATTACAACATATTGTTTTAAAAAACTTGCATTTATTCTAAGAGCAAAAATGAATTCTTTTTACTAAATTCAACTAATGATTGATTTTTTCCCTTTCTTCACTTTGCTGACATTACTTATTGAAGATTAATATTTTTCTCACAATATTTCAATATAATAATTCAGAATATGATACAGAAGTTTTGAAGAAAATAAACATTCAAAGTGTGAAGCATAATTTTACAAAAATATTTCTTCCAACCTACTAAAGTTGGGATCCAACTTTTTACTGTGATAGAAAAGTGGATAGAAACCACTAGAAGCTTTTCGAGTAATTTTTTTATCAATTAAGGGGTTAAAAAGGTCGAGCGAAAATAATGCCCATGAGTATTCATATATGTTTATAACCTTAGAAAGTTCCAACTTTTATGGCATATGAATTTTCAAATACTCTCTAAAATAATAATGAAGCAGGAAAAGTATTGTATACTTTAGTATCTTATTTCATCTCAGATTTTTTAAAATTCTAAATAAAAAATGTTATGTTCCATGTCAGGTAATATAAATAATTAGACAATGAAGATGTTTTTTTTTTATGTATGATCTTCAAACCTTAGACTTTAATGAGCTCGTGTATACACACGCACCTTCTCTGCAATTTTCATTTTTATCAGCATCAGAATTTACTACAGTAAAGTTCAAGATGGATCTTTCATTCATCAAGACAAAGATGAACTTAATAAAAAATTATCACTTTTTATTTCATTTATTAAACAAAATACTATCAATTGAGGAATATCTTCATGTGTGTTTATTTCTGAAACTTCAAATGTTGTTCATCTGATTTGTATCATCATTGAATTTTTTGACAGCTCAATTGTCTCTGAAAATAAGCATAGATTTTTCTGAAACACTAGTGTAGAGGAAAATAAAATTAAAAAAAATATATATAATTGGTGTACTTACAAAGAATTTTTGGTACTAAACATGTCTTGTTTTTATCCGGCGTGGTTACAAATTTGTACATACATTTTGGAGCCTCATGAAATTGCTTTGCTTCAACACCCAGTCTTTCGAGAGTATGCCAAGATTGTTTTTAGTCCAGACTTTAGTCATACATTCCCAACATTCATTTTCGTCTTGGCTATTTACATAGCTCTGCAAAGGAATTTAAATTTGAGTTGGATCAAAACACTATTCAATATGAAATTTTTTTCCAAGTTTATTCGTGTAAGATTTTTCATCATTGATTTATTAATTTTTCATTATTTATTTAGTTTAAAATAAACATACTCATTGTTGCTAACTATTATTAAATTAAAAGTTGATTAGAAATATATTTAAATCACTATTCTATAGATTCTAGTGATCTGGAATATCATCAATGCAGCTCTATGGTATTGGCTGATCATGCAAAGAGTTCTCTACTGCGTCATTTGGACTAGTTGGCGTAATGTGAGTAGAAAAGACCAAATGATGGTCATTATTTTTCTTTTATACTATTAAAAGGTATCTGACATGGTTAATCAGTTAATAAAAAATTTATTTTATTATCAACCATCTGAATTATATTTGATAAAATATATCTGACTGAATATATTTCAATGAAATTATCCAACTAGTCTTGTTTCAAAACTATAAACCATATACCATTCTGGTCTCCACATCTTTTTTTATCTTTTAATGCTCGTAAAAGCTCAGACATAGAATATACTGTTCTGCTTTGTATTCTACATTTCATGTATTTATATATATGTTTATTTTTCAGGAATCAGAGCTTCCGGAGGTTCATTATCCCTGGTGGAAGAAAGTTTTTGCCTCTTTTGACCCTCCACCTGAAGAGCCAATCTTATCAGCTAGCTTTGTGAGTTGGATAATATCAATGACGATAAGTGGAGTGTTTTTTTATTTTGCTATTTATATGGATTATATCATTAGAATCGTACAACAATTTTTTGAAGCTCTTAAAACATACTTTAAAGCTGCCAGAAAGTGGCAAAAATCATCGTTGAAAAATATCAAAGAATTAAAATCTTGTAAAAATAAAAGAGATACTTCAACTGATAGACTTAGATTAGCAACAAGTTGTAATGATCTTGGATCAAATACATCAGTTGACTGTGCAGTGCCTCAAGTAGTTAATAGAGGAATATCTCCCATTTCTTATGGTACTAATTGGATCCTTCCACCAAATGGCAAATTGAAGAATGAAAAAAAGAATGATGAATTCAAAGTATCGAAAAGAAATTTTTTACGTCCAAACGATACAACAAGTTGTTTTGACTAATAGATTATTTTATTTTTTAATATAGTCTTTTTTTATTAACACTAATTTATTATTATATAATGATAATATTATTTTTAATAGAAATAAACATTTTAATAATCAAGTTTTTTGGTAATGTCTTAGTTTTTGAATTATATCTCTCTACTAATGAGGTTATATTATCTAGAATTAATCCAAAAAGTTATAAATTATTTAAACTCATCAATTTATTGAATTTTAGGAAACTAACCAGTTTCCAACATCTACTTGACATCTGCAATTCACTCATTCCTTACTCTCCAGCATAAATGTTACTTATTATTTCAAAAATTGCAAATAAAATTATTCTCCCAATTAAATGAACCATTATCAGCTTCAATTACCAATATTCAATGTTTCAAACTTTTGACTGTATTAGCAAAGATAAATAACCTAATCGTTAATTTTTGTATATTCAAGTTTATTCTCATGACTCTGTAGAGCAGAATTGCGTCGCAAGGGTGTACCGAGGTTTGTAAACCACCCCTCAACTTAGGAGGTTAGCGCATGCGTGAAAAGATTTATACTTTCTACCCTGCATTCAAGCGTTATTCTTTAGCGGTAACCCTTGTGAGGTAGGTCACCCTGTGAGTTTTTTTAATTACATCGAATCTACAGCAGTGAATCTAAATTAGCATCGAAATAATCACAAGCTTACATATAGGAATACTTATCATCACAAACGTGTTTCTAAACATCAACAGAAGTGATTCAATCAATAAAAGCTCAAAACATCACAATCTATGATCATCTGGAGGCGGTGAAGACTAGGCCGGCTTATTTAAACTGGTAAGCACAAAAATAGAAGTTAATTAACGGTTATTATTGATTTTTTTGTGTACTTTGTGTTATCTTAATCATGACATACGTCATTGTTGAATGGATTGTGTGCAAAGTTGTTATCAATTCGTGTGGCTCATTCGATATACTATTGGAGTCGAGGGCTATAAATGCCAAAGGGAAGGGAGAAGGTCGGCAGCTGTGTATTATTCAATACTCCAATGAGGCTTTTTTCAATGGAATTCATTCATTGGTTTTTTTCTTTTATTTCACAAATATAAAGTATAGAAAAAAAATTGAAGAAAACATTACATGTTGAATAATATAAAGTGTGTTTATATTAGTTTGTAAGCTTCCACGTGAGTGAGTGAAGTATGATGCAAACGTCACTATTGATTTTAGCCCAGCATCCTTCTCTTTCTATTGAATTGCACACGTGTGCGCGTGTTCACACGAGGATGCACCTCTCCCACCACTTTATTTATTTTTCATAATGTATTTAGAAAAATTGCCTCAATTTATTTAGTTGTTGTTGGTGGCAATCAACTAGACTTTTCACTTATTTGGACATTATTTTTACTTAAAGTAATTAATCACATTTGTTTTTTCTTAAAGCTTCTTTATAAATAATTATCTGTTGTGAAGAAATAACTTTTTAGGGTAGCTAGAATTGTTCATAGTCTTTGCAATTCTTTTGGATGTTTATAGATTTTTATTGGCAGTGATAATCAATATGCCGGTAGTTTGGAATAGATTTTAAAATAGAATGATTGTTTGGTGAAAATATAGCGTGACTTGGTATCATTACAGGAATCATGACCGAGAAAATGTATTACTGGGGAGAAGAAAGAGAACCGGTCGATCCGGACCAGACGTTCATCGAGTTCAAGGCAAAGATCTCGAGTGCTGGCGAGTCATCGCGTGCTGGTGGAAAGAAAATCGTCATTTCTCCCCAGGGAAGAGCTAACGAGGTTGGAATTCGCGAAGATGATACTGAACGTGGTGGTTGGGACAACAAACTTGACTTTCTCTTCTCATGTATCAGCGTGTCTGTTGGTCTAGGAAATGTCTGGAGGTTTCCGTATTTATGTTATAAAAATGGAGGCGGTGCATTTCTCGTTACCTATGGAATTGCCATGGTTTTCTGTGGGATTCCTATTTTCTTCCAAGAAGTGGCAATTGGTCAATATCTTGGAGCCGGAGGGATGACTCTGGTGGGCCAGTTGTGTCCTCTTCTTCAAGGTAATCTTATAATCCTACTCTAAAAGCATAACACTTCACAACTTTCATTATCTTACAATTTTTATTCAATTATCACTAACTATTTGCTAACTATCAACTCATTCTTTCCATTATATTTCTAAACTTTTCATAAAAAAAAATTGATAGATACATTTTTTTGTCAGTTAAAAGGGTGATTTACCCTAAAGTAGATTTTCTTGTTTTAAAGTTTTTTTTTCATATCTACTGATATCACTTAGCAGAGTAAAAATCAATAGCTATAATTTTTAGTTTGAAATAAAACATAATATAAGAATGTATTAACTTTAATTTGATAAAAGATAAAACAGGCTTGAAGAATAAAAAGGACTTTTATTATAGTATATTATGCAAGAGATAGCGTGTATGAACAGTATGCTATTCAAATTAAATTAATTAAATTGATTACTTTTTTTGTAAATATACATTTTTAAATTAATGTTTTTTTTTGTTACTGACAACTGAAAACTCATATAGATCTTATTTTGCTTTTACTGATAATGAAATAGAATTTTATGTTTTGGAACTTGTTAACTCGAGGAACACTTGCTGTGGTAATTGGTGAATGTTTTTCTCACATCATATTGAGAGTTATTATATTTATAAGCATTGGAAATTGAATTTAGGTTTGACATACATATCAATTTTATATGAAATAATTAATTTACTCAAAGAGTTATATAACAAATCAGGGTTTTCTTATATTTTATTCCTAAATCTATTTTTAAATACAAGTAATTCATTTTTATTTTTATCAAAGTAATGAAGAAAAAGTAAAATTTCCAATTTTTTACAAGAAACATATAACTATCATGAACCAATTTATATGAAAGTTTTCTACTAACTTAAATACTTTATAACAAAAAAATTTGATTAATAGAATAATTAAACATTAATTATACATCATAAGAAAATCTTTAAGAATGTTGGAGAAAATATATCCTTTGTTCATTCATGAATATTTACTGAAAAAGTATAAGAATATTTAATAGAACTAATAATAAAAATAAGGAGAAAGTTACTCTGCAAATAGTTGAGCATAATTAAACTTCTATGAAATTCTTCTTCATGCTCTATCAGGTATTAGAAAAGATATCCAATATTCACGTGTTATTATACATGACTAATGTGTTCTATTTAACAGGTGTTGGATATGCCACGATGACTATCGTATTCTTCCTTGATGTCTACTACTGTATAATAATAGCCTGGACACTTTTCTACCTCATCAGCACATTTGCGAGGCTAACCAAGTTGCCTTGGAGTTCATGCGGTGGGTAGAATACCATAGTTTCTTTTAATTAAATATTCAGATTATCTCTATAATGTTTAAATTTTATTTTTGCATCAACTTAGACAATTGGTGGAACAGTAATGATTGTTTTGATGGCTCCAATGGAACTGACCTTCAAAAGTTTACAAGGGAACATAATGAAAGCTCCCACAATACACTCAATGGCAGCTTTCATCATACAACACCAGTTGAAGAATTCTGGGAGTAAGTTGAATATTTTTTATTTATCATTAAAGCTATGAATACGGTTTAATTTTTAATTAATACTAGAACGTTATGATAAATAAAAGTCAAAAGGTATAAAAATTGTTGTAATAATATAAACGCCTAGCTGGAGTCTTTTTAGAAACTTCAATAATAAAAATAAATTCATGGTTTGTAGAAAGACTAAATTGATGAATAAAGTTTCTGAATAAAAAAAAGGTTTAGATATAGAAATGCTAATAATTTATCAGAATGTTCTTTTAAATTCAAGTGAAATAAATTCTGAATAGAATTTTGATTGCTGTTTGCTGATTGTAGCTCCAATGTAAATAATTTTCAAAAACTACTATGATTGAACATAATAGCTAAATTTTTATCAGGATGACGTAATAATAGATGATGATGAATCTATTAAATATCGTTTTTCCAGAAAGTGGAATGAAATGGAATAAACTGAATGAAAACTGCTTGATCATTGTTATGAACGAACTTATATAGTTATAAAAAGCAAAAATACCCCAATTATGATCCCTAAATGTACCGGGAAAATACTTTTCTATTCATTCAAGGCAAAAATATTATAATAAATTATTTTGAATTGATTACGTAATATACAAACGTTAATTTATATTACTTTTTCTGTTTTTAGACGCCGAGTTTTGGGAATTACAAGTGGAATCGAGGATCTTGGAGGAATGCAATGGGAACTATTAGGCTGCCTGGTTCTTGGCTGGTTGCTGGTTTATTTCATCATTAGACGTGGTCTTCACCAGAGCGGTAAGATCATCTGGTTTTCAGCCTTGTTCCCGTACGTGGTGCTTTTCATTCTTTTGGGAAGAGCGGTGACCTTGGACGGTGCGGATACTGGTCTGCTGTATTACGTGACACCAAGATGGGAGGAGCTGAAAAACCCAGGGCCATGGATTGATGGAGCCACCCAGATTTTCTTTGCCTACAGCATTGGTACAGGTGCCTTACCTGCTCTTGGATCCTACAATAAATTTCATCATAACTGTTATAAGTAAGTTAATTACTTTATCATCAATTTACCTTGATAAGTTTAATCAAATTAAATATTAAAGTTACGAATAAAGTGATGAAAACTCGGTCATTGATAATTAATTCATGAAAACAGTAATTACACCATAAATTCTTATCCATAGGGATGCTTTGATAACCTGTGTTGTCAATACATTGACATGTCTACTTGCTGGATGTGTTACTTTTTCTATCCTGGGTCATATTGCCTTGGAACAAGGTACTCAAGTATCAGATGTAGTCAAAAGTGGACCAGGATTGGTGTTTCTTACATATCCTGAAGTTGTTCTTAAACTTGTTGGTGCTCCTGTGTGGGCAATAATTTTCTTCATCATGTTAATTGTAAGTATTGATAAACTGAGTTAATCATTTCATCAATAGAAATAATTAATTCTACAATTTATAAAATGATAGTGCTATTCGAGCTTTTTTTTAGATATTTTAAATTCTAGGTTATATAAGAGAGTTGATTGCAATAGAGTTATATTCAATAAATTTACAATAATATGCTATTATGCGAATAATTGGTACTCTGAGTAAAAAGATATTCCAAGTAACATCTGATGCATACTAATAATCTTGATAAAATTCAGATTATTGATTTTCAACGATTCATTTTTGAACTCAATGCTGAGATTTTTCTAAAAGTGTTTTCAAGCATATTTTAAATTCTATGATTTAAATATTGAAGTACTGACATTTATTTATTTATTTTTTTTAAAATGAACTTGGTTTTAAATAAATAAAATATTGGTTCTCAAAACCCATTTCAATAGAGATAATTCGTAACAACATTCCACATACGATTACTAATGTATTTACATTTCATTTCTACAAAAGAAAAATTATTCGAAAAGAAAATGAAAACTTGGAAATTAGAGTTCTCAAGTTGACATTAAATTATAAGTTGGCTTAATACCAATCACATTCTGTTTTTCTTGAAAACTCATACTAATTGCAAACTATCTTAATCAACAGATCTTGGGAATCGACAGTGAATTTTGCATAGTGGAGTCTTTCATCACCGGTGTTGTGGATAATTGGCCTGATACTTTACGACCTCATCGTAACAAGTTTACAATAGCCATTTGCACACTCATGTTCTTACTTGGGATTCCCATGGTTACAAATGTAGGTTGAAACTTAGTCGCGTGTTTCATTGAGTTTTCGAACAGTTCGGAGTTTCTACATGTAAAACATATCCTATAAGAAACTTACTAAAAGACTCTAATTGCATTGTAGGGAGGAGTTTATATATTCCAGTTAATGGACTTTTATTCAGCAAGTGGTATGTCTATTTTATGGGTCTGTTTCTTCCAAACAATAGCAATATCTTGGATTTTCGGAGTACAAAAATTCTGTGATTGCGTTCATCAAATGATGGGAATTAAGCTCAATAAATTTTGGTATATTTGCTGGTTGGTTTTTGCACCAGTTATAATGGCAGTGAGTATTATTCATTTATTCCTATGACTTTATTTTATTTTTCATAAGAATTAAAAAAAATAATATTGAGAAAATCAAAACAACTCATCTGTTAATTGTGTTCGTCAATGTACTTTGTTCAGTTTAATGAAGTGTTTTCTTCAAATAAATTACAAGATGGACCTTCAATTAGTGGCTTTAAAATTCATTATCGAATTAAAAAAAGGTTGAGAGAATTTTTTTAATTTGTAAATCGAAATCAAGTAATTGTAAACCACTATTCATGAAGCAAACTAGATTTATTTGAAACGTCTGAACGAAACGGGCTATTTCTACTTACAATTAAATTTAATGACAGAAAAAAAGATTTGAATGGCAATATTTGCTTTTGAAAATTTTTTTAATAGTCATGTGTAACTTTTTAGATTACGAATAACATTTTGGGGAAAAAAATTTAATAAATTGAAAAAAGTGAAATGTATAATAAGCTTTTCTACAAATTGAATTACAATGTTGTGCTTTTGACATTATCTATTCAACAAATAAGAAAATAATCTAAAATTAGTCTACTGAATAATTTAAATATTATTTTTATCACTTCAATTATTTTCAGTTTATTTTCGTCTTCCAATGTGTCCAATATAAACCGCTAAAATACGGCAGTAAATATGAATATCCAACGTGGGCAGAGATTGTAGGTTTCTGTCTCAGTTTCTCTTCTATGATCTGGATACCTGCCTACGCTATTTATTACGTTGTAATAACACCAGGTTCCATTAAAGAGGTAATTAAACTTTACTTTATTACACCATTTTTTGTCTTCTATACAAACTATACTATAAAATGAAACTTGGTGGTTTCTTTATTTTTATTTGGAGCTTTTGTTCATTGTCGTTCTAATAATATTTGTCAAATAATGATATTAAATAATTAAGTCAATTGAAATGCTCAATTTAGAATTTTATTTTTTTTCAGAACATCTTAAAGGGGCTCAAACCAAATATCAAATCGAGAACTAAGCTACCAACAGGAGAAAAATCAGCAGTAATACCGATGTCAGAAAGCAGTGCTGGACTAATAACAAAAAACAGTAGTTTTCTAAGTCAAACATGATTCCAGTATTATTTTGTTAATAATCTTATCAAATAAATGTAGGTTTTAATGCATAGGTACTGTATAGAGTATTGTAAAAACAATCAGGAAGTGATATTTGTTATAAGTATTGCTCCATTAATTAATCAATTAATTAATTAATTGGTTAGTTAAGTGAATTAGAATTTACGTATTAATTAATTGACTGGTTTGATCATTGGTTAACTGTAAGTAAAGTTTATGGTTTTGAGTATTGATTTTACTCCGTTGTTTTGATAATTATGATGAAACTTCCCAAGAAACGAATATTTTTTGGACTTTTATTATTAAATGCAACAAAAAGAATATGTAAATAAAATTCTTCACTGAAAAGGGAATGTTAATATTAAAATTATTTTTGTTAAAAATTTTGTGCTATTTATTAATTAAATTTTGAATATCGTTTATAAGCAATTTGAATTAACTGAATATTTTAGGTAGTAGGAAAAAAATTTCAAGTAATATTGTAGTTTTTGCTTATTAATAATTTTTTGTTATTCAAAACTTATTGATGAATTAGAGATTTCTTATTTTTATTCTGTGATTATTTCCCTTTTCCTTGAGAGTGAAATTTATATAAAATATTGGTTGGCCTAAAGCACAAAAATTTATAAAAAAAAAATATAAAACTATTTTATGCTTAAAATCATTAATGCCTGTTGCACATTTAAAAAATTTCTTTTTTTAATTTTGTTGGTATTGATTATCGAAAATTCAATTGAAAGCTCAAATAATGGAGTAAATGTTGATTGGTTCCTATTATTATATTAAATACTTATGAAATTCAATTAATTATCAACAGCTTTGCAAATAGTATTAACTTTTCTGAAGATAATTTTTATTTCAATTAAATAATGCAATGATATTTTTTTCAATAACAAAAGCTTTTTTGCCAAATAGTTTTAAAATATTGGATATGTGATGGAATAAAACAATAAAATATTGTCAACTGGATAAATCGAAAAAGGTTTTAATGTTTGTACATCAACGATAATATTATTTATATTAAATTGTAACGAAAATCATAAATAATGTAGTAACTTCAGATAAAAAAATATATGAACATCTTTATGACTTATAAAATGTGTATTTACTTTTTTAACTCATAAAGTTTAAGTTTTAATTACTCTGACATCAAAAATTATTTTAGTTTATGGTTCAATCCCATTTGTAAATTTATTGTGAAGAGTTAAATTGTTATTAAAATACCCTTAATTGTTAACTTTTATCAGACGTTTATGAAGTAAATGAAAATTGTTAATTCAAATCGAAGCTTGAAAAAAAAATAATCAATTTTATTTGATAATTTATTAAATGATAGAAATATTTAATTTAAGAAATATTTTGAGATCATAAAACAAGACAAATGGAAAAATGATTGTAAATAACCAAAGCTTTTTCAAGTACTTTTTTTTTATTTATAACGACGTTACCTTTATACAATTCCTTATTTATTTAAAAGCTCATGCTACACAAGACTAAATTAGAAATAAATAAAAGATGAAAGAATATTATACCAAGTGAAAAAATTTTCTATTAATTAAAAATAATTATGAAACTTTATCCGTTCAAAGGTTTAACTTTTGTTTTTTTTACCTTAAATTATTAACAACATAATAAAAAAAGTCATAATGAAGAAAAAAATTCAAGAAAAAAAGTTTTTTTTTCACTTAAAATTTTCTATTGTTTTACTTCTAATAATTAAAAAATTTCACGAAATAAAAACTGTGTTAGCCAGGAATAAAAATAAGTGGATTATCAATCATCCATTTCGTGTAGTTTGTTAAGTAGCTTATTTTTATATTATTATTTATTATTTTGTTGGCTATTTGTTTTTTTTTATGATGTAAAATAATACCAGGATACAGGATAATATTAAGTAGACACCTATACGACCCGAATCGGTTGCCATGACAACGCCCCATTAGATCTTCAATGCCCGGATGTCGAACAAAGTTCCTCACCCTCTTTCTCTGTGAGTAATAAAAAAACAATACATGTTGAACATCACAGCCTAACTTATCGAAACAAAACATTTATTTATAATAAATTTATTATTACCACTTTTTTTTGCTATTTTTTCTTTTCTACTTCAACTTGGAGGAATCAATAGCATTCAGAGATATCTGGTATTGAATCTTGCATTATCATTTCGATCAAGAAACACAATATATACTAACTGCCATTTTTCTGTTATCAAATAACTTTTCAAATCTATCTGAAATTTTTGAATAAATTTTCTCCTAATTTTAACGTACATAAACATTGAAAAATATCTTCTTTTTATGTAGTTTATGTCACGTTTTTGATTTTAAAATGTCACTGATCAATTTTTCTATCACAACTATTTTTTTCCACATCAATAAATAGAAAAAGAGTTTTTAAAAATCATGAGATAACTTTTATATCTATAGAAAACTTATTTACATAAATATTCATGCAATTATATGATGGTATAATTAATACCTTAAAATAATTTATTTGCATAATATTATAAAGGACAATATTTGTGCACTTTCACAAAGCTGTTTTTTGTTATGATTGCCATCATCAACCTAATTTTATATTTATCATAGAAAAACACTCACAATAATTTACAGAAATTATTGTTTTCATTAATTAACAGTGAAAAGTGTATAATTGATAATGTAATAATAATAATAATAATTAAATGCATTTTATTGACAATGTTATGA
The DNA here is from genome assembly GCF_013357705.1 of Chelonus insularis. Taxonomy (NCBI): domain Eukaryota; kingdom Metazoa; phylum Arthropoda; class Insecta; order Hymenoptera; family Braconidae; genus Chelonus; species Chelonus insularis. The sequence goes on from NW_023276522.1 coordinate 1,297,891, forward strand.
ATAAATAAGATAATGTTACATATTATTGCAATAAGTTTAAATATTATTATTATCATGTTGGTTTCAACGAATATAAATGATAGAAATTATGTTAGCAAAGAAAAAAAAAAGTAAAAATTTATGAAATAACTAGAGTAAAAAGAACAGTCACAGAAAAGGGGTTTTTGAAGTTTATCTTATCTTTAGTTAGCCTAACTACATACATTTTTTTTCTCATGCCTCTACCATTTCATAGCTACATCCTTCGTAACCAGCAATCTACAAAACCATAAATTCTTACAAAACTTTCAATACAGTCTAGTCTAGAATTCACGCCTCTAGGTATTCGTCTCACTTGCAATATTCGCTTCAAATATATTCCACTTAATGTTTATACAAAAATTGCATTGGCTCTTTTTTTATAACGATGTTCATCTAAAATTCAGTTCTACTTTTGTTTATTAGCCACTTCTACTTTGGCAAATTTTCCGGTCATGTTCTTAAATCTCTAAATTCAAATTAACGTCGACCAATTTTTATAAATCTACTCCAAAAGGTGGCCTTTTTCGTTTTTAATGTTGAAATAAAGCTTGACTTTTTTTTACGAGGGTTTTTGAATATTTATGAGAGTCTATTTGTCTACCATGTGGTTTCCTTTTATCAGAAAGTAAATCCCACTTTGCAGAGAATAAGAAGCAAGATTATATAGTTATTAAATTGCAAAGTTTGAGTAAGTTGTTCTAAAATTAATCTATTTACTGTAAACAACGTTATTTAATTATGTAAGTAAAGGAAATGAATAAATTTTATTAAAAAAATCAGTACAAAAGAAATTCAATGTTCAATAAAATCATATTGTTTGCTGCCAATAAGAGAGAAAAAATATTAAATTTCAATCTTGAGTTGTTGATTTGAGGACTTTATTTTGAAAAGAAAAAAAAATTGTTATTCATTTATAGAAAAAGGAATTGTTGGAAAAATATTCTTTAAATTTTAGAAATTTTATTTATTTATTTTTTTTTAAAAAAAAAGGAATTATCTAGGAAAAAGGATTTCTAATAGAGAAGAATTATTCGAATGGAAAGATGTAAGATAACTCTATTTATTCAGGTTATCTTTAATCTTTGACAAGACTAATTATTTTAACCCTCTGGCAAATTGAAAAAAAATATGATTACAATTCTGGAGTATTCTGCTTTAAAATGACAAATTGATTTTCAGAATTCATTTTTTAGATTTATTAAAATTTCATGTTGACTTAAAAAAAAAAAATTACATTCCTTCATTACAAATTTTATCAAAAATTAAATATAAATATTTGTGAGTAATTTTAAATTTATCATAACTGAAAATAAATGTTATAAAATCTAGAAAAGGTTTAAAGAGTTATTAAGAAATCCGATTACATGAAAACCCCATTCTCTAAAAGCCTCTAGTAATGATGAAATAGAAGAAAATTGAAATAAAAGTATTCTCTTTAAAAAATAAAATACCTCTATCTCCAGAACAATCTTTAAAGAATTATAAATAAATTCCTTTACTTCCAACTAATCTAAAAATTTTAATGAACAAAAAAAAAAATGAAAATGTATTAAATAAACATGAGATTGTTGTTATTCTTAAAGCAGTTTTTCATTTCGTGACAACACTACGAATAGTGAGTTAAACTGTTGCATGGTTATTAAAGCAAAAGAAGTTTGGAACGAGGATTATGTAGGGGAAGAAATGTTGAAGGTGAGTTATAAAGCAAAGAGTAAAAGAAAGGATAAGAAATAGTATTGACCCAGTTGGTAACATTTGCAGGGTCGGTGTACAAACTTACCCTGTCAACAGCATTATTCACATTCATGTGTACACGCAATGTCAAATGAGCATTTAGTTATGATGATTAACGTCTCTATAAGCAAAGGAATCATATTACAACATCGTTCATATCATCATCATAATTCAATAGTGTAACATAACTTGAATTTAATCTTCTTTGTTCAATCAAAAATAAATTTCTCCCATACTCTTCACATATTAATCGAGCTATTTTCACATACTGAAGACATTTCAGCAAACAAGAGATAAATGAAAAAAAAAATCAACAGATATTTACCAAGTTTCTATTGAGAAAATACAGAAGGGCAAATGTTTAGGAGATTGGGAAGGGGGTGGAGGTGAAAAAAGGTTGGATAGTTGACTCAGGTGTTCCTATACTTGAAGTAAAATAAAAAAAAATGAGAAAAGAAGGGATGCAACCTGCAGGGCGCAGGTGCGAGAATGAAAAGCGCCGGCGCCAAAGACTTCCCCCACATTCAAGATGTACAAGGCAAATCGTTTGTATGATAAAGAGGGTGAGAACTTGAGACAGAGACCTGTACATGTACGATCACGAGATCGTGCGCCTTTCCATCATAACCGGTAGTCGCCGATTCGCTCGTCGTTAAGTCTCATATCAGAGACACGTTACTTCCTGGGTATATAAAGAAAAAACCAACATTGATATTGAGAGACTAAAAAAACGTTTTAAAACAGGTCAGTTGGACACTAAATCAAAATCAATTGCACTGTGAATTTTTGTGTCTCGCGCGTGATATAAATATTAGCATTTAATCTTGTAATAATTTACCTTACACAACAGTATCGAAAAGTCTACGTTGGAATAGTGAATGAATTCATCAAACTGAGAGAGTAATACTAATTAATTCACGTCAAAGTAACGAAGCATTTATGTCATTCATCAATTATCTTATTTACTTTTTTTTCTTTCGGTTATTTAATTATAAATAGTGATATGCTATTTTTTATCAATCATCTGAGGATGAAGTAAATACCGTCACCATTGATCATTTTTATTTTTAGCATTATTAAAATACTGTCACTAATAGTAACAAAAATAAACATTTAAATAGTGATATATACCTAATTAAGTAATCTTCGTGATCTAATGATTTGAAAAAAAATAAATTATTCATTAATTACATTTATTTTTTTTTATTACAAAATGATCGTCAAAAATGGAATGAATTAATTTTTTTTTTTTTATTTGCCAATAATAAAAATAATAATTTGTAAGAAATATAAAACAGTGACAACGAATTATATTGATACAAGTAAGTGAGTTGTTGATTTTTAATTTTTTTTTGCAACGCATGAATTTATTGTTTGTGCAAGTGATTGGAATTATTGACACGAGTAATTAAAAAATAAAAAAAAAAGAGGATTTTAAATTTTATTATTTTTTTTAATACTCGTGAATTTTTATTGGTGTGATTGTCGTACCAATATAACTCTTGGTTGCGTGATTCTGAAGAGGTCGAGCTCCAGGCGATTCCTTGGTGAGATAATAAGTGCTATGGCTGTTATATTATCCATCCCCTTCGCTAGTTCGAGCGGTTTGTGCGCCCCTTGAGCTCGACCGAGCGCAAAGACCGAGCCCAGAAATGGAACGTCAATTTTCTCATTCTCTCACCCTCCTTTTTATTTCTAACTGACTCATCGAAAAATTAATAATTTTTGTTCATCAAAATTGATACCGCTTAAGACAGGTAAAGAGGATAAAAATGATGAAGATTAATTAATAAAAGAGATTAGAATAATAGCTAATATCTTTTGTAAGTTGAAAAAAACTCTATCATGTCAGTGTGATTTTATTTTTTTTATTCCATCATCATTTTACAAGATGAATCAATACACTTATGATCCGTCGTGTATTTTCGTTTGTAACAGAAAAGTAGAGAATCAGAACACGTAACAAGTGGCTCTGTTCCACCACCGGGCTTGAATCACTTGTTGTCGCGACGTACCAGCCAGTAAAAGCAGGAAAAAGCATTACGAAATATTAAAATTCTGACAGTTGAAATGTCTACACAGTTCTTCAAATATTCAAACCAACTTTTCATATATGTTTTCCTTTATGCAGTTTGCTTATTAGGTAATGGATTATTTGATTGATATCAAAATCGTGGTCTTTTTGTTGACCACAATCCACTAATTCAAATTTTTGATTCAAAATTTTTCAACTTTCTGCTGTGATAGCTTTCAAGGTCTTGGAAAGTAAAGTTCGAAGGTTAATTGAAAAAGATTTTTATTTGGTAATATAAAATTTAAATTTTGGAAGCACATATTATATTGCCATTTTCATTTATATATATTTATTGTGATGACTGTATTGCAAAATATTATGTATCGATAAGTAATAACAAAAGAACAAAAATAATAAATAACAATAAGAAGATACAGTATAGTATCTAGCAGCAGTAGTAAAGTATGAAATGGTAGTAATAGGATGGTAGTGGAAGAAGAATATGGTAAAGTAGTAACAGTCGTGAAGAAAAAGAAGCAAAATAAGTAAATAAATAATTTAGAGTAGAGCAAATGGAAGAAGTAGTGAAAATTGTTATGAACACTATACCTTAAATAATAAAAATTCCTGGTCTTCAAACAACTAGTATTTAGAGAATTTTGAGATTTTAGTAATTCCTGATTTGCATCTACAACAAAGAACTCAATTATAATCATTTTCATTTATTTTATTTGAATACCCATTGAAATGAATGGTAATAAAAATTTTAACAATTTATTGGCAATGTGTGAAAAAGGTAGATTTTTAAAAAACTTTATTAGCAGTATTAAATCGTAAAAAAACGTGAATTACTTTGAATCAAACTTTTCATGTGTAAAAAAGCTTGTTATAATTTTAAAAAGTTTTTATAGAATAAATGATATCATTTTTAAAAGTGTTCTGTTATTAAAAAATTAATGTATCTTACTGTAATTAAAATAAGCTGGATTATTTAAGTAGCATCAAATAATGTGTTCATTAAAGCAATCTAGTTCCATATGTGCTCCCAACACAAGGATTAAAAATCAAACTAATTACAATCGTTATACTCTTTGATCCTTTTTCTAACTAATACGAATCACTTGTCTGTACATTTCAATTATTAACTATTGATAAAATTCCAGGATTGGATTTTAATTTTTGAAGTAATAACTTCTTTTTTTTAGTGCATCAAAAGCATGGTATACAATCCATTTGAGTTATATGTTTTTATCTCATCGTTTATTACTACCATTCAAATACTCGATCACTCATTTTTTTTTTAAATGGTACTATTATTTATTTGTACAAGTTATAAAAAAGTTCAGTCAAAATAGCTAACTAGTTCACCCTAATTAATTAAATGCAGTTCGTTAGAATTATACATTTTTAAAGCACATTCTGCACCAACCCCCACGGCAAAAAAGGTTGTGTATAAAAAAGTAGGAAATAATTAAAGACATAATTTCAATTGGCTTTCAAATGTTGATTTTATTTGAGTATATGAATGATGTGTTCTACAAAAAAAAAAACTTCTAATTAGAATTTTTCCTGAGGCTTATTAGGAAAGCTTAATTTAAATATTTTTTTAATTAAATATATGTCTCTATTTATATATTTTAAAATAATTGTATGTCTCCATCTATATATTAATTGATTGATCAATTTATTTGTGTTTAGGATTTGATTGAGACTAGCCTTAACTTGACATCTCTCTGAATCTATCATAATTTATTCATCTTCAATCAACATTTAATTAATTTTTATTTCAAACATTGAAGTTTCCATTTCGTTATATTTCACAATATTGTTCAATAGTGTCTACAAGGTTCTGACAATGTAAAATTCCAGTTATTTGACAGACATATGCCTAGATTATGATATTCTTTCCTAGACTCCTTGACTCAAAATGGTGTTACATCTCCAGTAGAAATCAAAAGTAGATCATATCTGGCTTAACATTGAACCATGCTTGGAGATGCTCATTTAATTATGGGCCAGTAATGTGTCAATCTTATTTTTTACTAAAAAATACCTCTTGGTATAATAAATATAAACATATCTGAGGAAAGGCCTAATCAAGAACTCTTGACAAATCTGTAACTAGAATAATAAATAACACAATAAAACACAAATAAGAAGAAAGAATAAATAAAACTAATAAAAAGCTTAAGGAATTTAATTATCAAAAGCTGATTAAAAATAAAATATTTACTCATCAAGTAAATAAATCAATATTTAAATATTAATTTAGCTTTCAACTGTCAATCAATCAGCTTGACTGAAAATTATAACATTAAATATTCACAACAGAAAATGTTCATATAAAGTTGGAAAAAGCGATGCAAATGTGTTAATTTTCTGCGAGGAAAGGTGTTAAAATTGTCGCCAATTTTTTTGTTGTTGAATATATTTTTTAACGACAAAGTACTTTGGCCACTTTTCTCGTTACAGATTTGACATTTTGATTATATAACAGAGAATAATTATAGTATAAAGAAAATTTAGATATTTAGATATCATGCATTTGATTTCCTTTTATTATTAGAACATGAACTCAAGTACGCATTGTTTATATGTACACAATATATACATATTAAAACCACAGAGAAAATGTTCATACAATGATTATCGCGCGTACAATCTCAAGTAACTCTCTGCTTTAATATCGCGTGATCCGTTGAAACTTTGAGTCATAAATGCTCCACCCACCTGCACGCACATATATTTTTCGCACGTTTACTTTTCTGTCTCAGTTATTTTATTTTATGCAGCCCATAACTACTCACTATATCAGACGTCTCTAAATGTCCCAGAAAATTTACAAAGTCTATAAAAAAAAGAATACTCTCATTCTATAATATATTTGATTACTTGTCTTGACAATTATTTTTATTAATTCATAATCGATAAAAATTGATCAAAAATATTTCTTTTTCTACCATGCTGACACATTCTAAGGCTAAGCATTGATCATTGGACAGAAATTATTTCTACATTGAGAAAAAAATTTCGTTAAATGAAAAAATTTTTTATTTAATCAATAAAAGGAACTTGGAGTATTTTCAAGATAATATTTTATTTAATCTAATAATATTGTTATTTAAAATACATGTTGTCGTTTCTTTAAATGTTACGACAAGTTTGAAAACAAATTTATTCATTTGATTAAATAAAATGATTTTAATAAAATATTTCATTGTAACTATTTGAAATTTCGATGTTAATTTCCAAATGAAATATCTTTTGTATGAAATAAATTTTTTTCTCAGTGTAAAGCCCAAACTAAATGTATATATTAGTCAGCTATAACTTAGAAATAATAACAAATAATTGTTGTGACTTGGAATAGAAAGATATTTGCATGTTTATGAGCATTGTGTTGAAATTGAATTTTTAATAACAAAGTTAATCATTTCTGAGAACTGTAAGTAAAATATTGTTGCTCATAGAGATTAATGTCTCTTAGTATGATTTAACACGCAGTTGTTAACAGAGGAAATACTAGTACAGTTGATTTTATCCTGTTATTTAAATCCTGAAACAAATTCATTAGTTCAAGAATAATAAAATCGATAAAATTAATAACGGATTGGAAGTGAATGTAATTAATTTCAAAAGTAGTAACGATTATTTGTATTCTATTAATATGTTAGCTAGTACAAATAGGTTAAAATGACCTTCGATAACTTTTGGAATAAATAAATTTCTAATACAGAGAGATATATTCAGTTATAAAGATTTTTTTCAAAAAAAAAAATAGGGTGGATCAGATCAACAGATTGTTAAGGAAATTCGAAACGTAAATCAAAGAATTCATTCCAACATGAAAGTATTTTTTTTAATGGCTAAAAAATGTTGAAAGAAATATCATAATTTAATAAATAATCTATTCACCATAAATATAACATTAAAATTTATCAACAATAGAGAGAAAATATTTTTTTTATTCAACTTACAGTCTTTCTAGAAATCCTACAAATAAGTTTGGAATATTTCTAGCAATATTGGTGTTTGAATAAATCTTTTTCGTGTTATTCTCTCTGAAAAAAATACCCACCAACATTTCTTATTTAAATTCCCGACATTGTAACATTTTTCACGCTATAGTTTAACAAAGCTCTGAATAATCTATAGATGAAGATAAAGATAAAAAAGCAAAAACAGGGATTCCCATATTTTATTTCGAACGTTTTAAAAGAATCCCTTAGGGCAATTTTGAAATAAGTTGTTCAATTAATGGCATCCTCGACAGTTTATTAGATTACTTTAGTCATTAAATTAATCTTAAAAATGTGGTTTCTGTATTGAGATGGAAAAATAAATAGCAACACTCAAATACTTTGTTCATCTAGTGTCAATTAATTATAATCAATAATTGACGACTTGCTTCCCTTTTATTACGTCAACCATAAATGTACCTAAAATTAAGTTATCTTTTTGGTCATTTATCTTTCTTTTTTCATCTAATAAGGATTTTCTTTCTCATTTTCTTCAAGTAAGAAATCGTGTCCTAAATCTTTAATAAATAACGGCATGTGGCTATAAATACAGCACTCTCGTGCAACCTTTAACTATCAATCACTGCGTTTGATTTATCTCAATTTGAATTTATTCCATCATATATGAATTTTTTATTCGCTCTAGAATCCTTTGTCATTTGATCCAGCAATATTTTCTGCATTCAACTTTTGATGCTTTATTTTTCTTGTCAAAAAATATAATCTATTATTATGTCAGTTGTGTTGAATAATAATATCATACACAATGAATTGAAGGTGCGTTAATTAAATAGTGTGTGAATACGACCACGCAATATTTATCAAAGTGATAGAAAATACCACAGAGTAATTGTAAATTCTAAAGTACAATTAAAAGCTGAAAGCTAATTGTAAGAGTGTTCATTCATTGATTCTATTGATTTTTCTTTTTCAGTAGTTGAGAAGAAAAGGAAATTAATAGACGTTTGAAAATTATTAAAGTTATGTTTCATTGACTAGGTATGAGAGTACATTCATTAGTCAAATATCATAAGCATTCACTATTGGCTTTATAAAATTGTATATTTCGTTGCCTAATAAATAATAATAATAATTAATCAAATAAACCTCTTTTCAATCTGGCAACAAGATTATTCTTTAAAAAAAAAATTCATTTAAAGTACGGTTTAAATGTTGTGCCTTAAATTTTCTGCATGGGTTAAATTCTCAAGTTGCTTGGGTGAAGTAATATTTGTTGAGCTGGTTGTTGAAAAAGTGTTAAGAACTCTTATATCAAAAATGTGGAATTAAAAACTTCACTCGATGGATTATCGACGTTACACTTTTCCTGATTTACATGAAAAAAATTCTAGATACCAACAGAAATAATTTTGAAGTAAATATGAAAAATACAAGTTTTGAATTGTTGTAATCATCATATTTCCTTATCTGAGTGACTGGTATCAAGGTAATAAGTCTTATCTCGATACTTATTCTGAATAAAGCACAGATTCAGTCAGTAAAGATGATAAGACATTTAGATAGTCAGTAATATTTTGAAGACAATGAAGATTGTTTTCATCAAGAAAAATTGTGTCATAATTAAAAATTAAAGTGTTGTTAGAAACTTTTTAAATCTTGGATTAATTGATATCATTTATTTAATTATTGCTAAAATATATTTCTAATATTTATGTGGATTTAAAATTATTGATCTGATATTTATGTCAAAATATATCTGAATTTATAAGTCCTTTTTTAAATTAATACAATTACTCTAGAGATGTTATTATTCAATTTTGTTGAGAAGTTCTAATGTTTCAGACACTTTGAAATACAACTGGTGTATTATTGTATCCTATGTATCTATTCAACTCAACTTTACTTCTGTAATATCAACTAGCTGTCTTTTTCAGAATGAAAAGAGATACAATGCTTGATGAGTTCTCTTGGTATAGTGTTCAAATTCAGTTGTAAAAATTGATTTAAAATTCTTGTTCTCCTCTGAAGAACTAATTTATCTAGAATAATTAAATTAACCTCAAGCAATTGTCTTTAAAAAAAAAAAAGAAAAAGATAAAGTCTTTATCAATATTCAATGTGATTGAGTACAAAAGTTGACTGAAATATTTCGGGTTTAAATATAACTAAAAGAATTATTATTCCATAAATTATCAACATATAAAGACATTAAACAAACAATCATGTAGTTATAATAAATTTAATTATTATACTGACCTTATCAACAAAATATTTATTAATTAAAATATAAAATTTTGTATATTATAACACCCTGTCTGAAAGAAAACTATTATAAATGAAAATTAATACTATTTTTGTAGGTCAGGGTAATTTTAAATAATTCCCTACTAAAAAATGACTTGGCCTGTGCTAGGGATTACGACCCCTTAGAAAAAAACCTGATGCTTGAAGGGAGTAAAGTGAGACTTTACTCCTGGACTCCAATCATCACTAGCTATTCTCCCCTTGTCTTTACCACTTTGACATTTTTTTTTATTCTTTTGAAACACGTATTATAACGAGATACTTTAAAACCAGGATCAATTAGTTTGGATTTTTTTATTAGAGGTATTATTATTGTGGGATACTTTGTCAGACAATTGGAGTCGTGATGCTAGAAAATTTACATACCATGATAATAGTATTGTTATGTATAGTCTGAACAAAGTTGTGAATTAAAATGAATTACATTTAATATTTTATGGTAGCATATCGTTTTAAGTTCATGGATTTAACTGAGAATTAAAAATTTTAAAAAGTAATAGTAATTAAAACAAGTGTTTTATAAAATTTATTTTTTAAATTATAAAAAAATTTAAAGTTCAAAGTATTCTGATGTTTAATCATTTTGGATTAATAATATTAAATTGATTTAAACAATGTTACGAACGTTTGATAGATGTTGTAACTCAACTTTACGTTAATAACAGAGTAAGTACTCCTAGAAAAGTTTAAACCATCAAACAAAACGAAATTCAGCGACATTACTAATTTAGTTTTAAGTTTAAAAAAAAAAAAGAAGGAAGAATTTTTAAGCAGAAAGTTTTTAATTTTACCTTAAGGACCTAAACAAACTTCATTTTCTTTTGATAATTGAATTTATTACTTCATCGTCTGAGGAGAAATTTCGACTGTGTCTTACAATAAAGTGTCTTTCATTTTTCCTAAAGGACAAGTAACATAACACCATTTATGGTATATTAAATTATCTATTTTCCCGTCTATTGCTGGTCTTATAGCTTATAAACCAATAAAGAAGGAAAAACCGCTAAAACTTACGAGGAAAAGCTGTCTGCAGTTGACAACAATATTTCATAAATAAATAAGAAATATATTCTTTCAAGATTCTCTGTAGGTAATAAATGATGAAAGAAAGTAACGAGTAGTTGAAAATGAAAATAATATTTATGGGAAAGTGTTTTTCACTTAGACAATGCTCTCGGTTGTTATCAACTCTTGTATAATAATACAAAAAAATGACCTCAAAGAAATTAACGAGCAAACAGAATAGTGAATTGAAACCCGCCATTTCGCTAACGGCTGTGACCTACATTTCCTTCGTTCAGGATAATCATAGTAATGAAAAAAAGTGCGTCAAGTTTCGTGAAAACGAAACAAAGTAATGAGTAAGGATATTGATTTTTTAGTCTAGAATTTTTCTGCTCTTTTTCTTGTCCACATTTTAAAATTCAATGGTTTATTTCAAATCCATCAAAAAAAAAAATGAACTCTTGCTTATGAAATTTTTTATTTGGCTCATGTAAAAAAAATTTATTCCAAAGCTTCATGAAAATGTTCTAAACATCATACACAATAGAACTTTAGAGAAATATTTTTAAAAATACTTAAATAAAAAATAAAAATAAATTTTTAAATGTTGGTTTATGTCAATACACTGAAAGTGTTTTTAATAACATTGTTAATCACTTTTACCTGCATTAAAATTATACACTATAATTTGTAGAATTTTAAAAGTTAAAAATTTTAAAAAAAATTTTACTTTTATTTAAGAACTTTGAAATGTAATTTTTATTTATGTTTGTAAATAAAGTAATTAATAGTTTAGTTGATAGTGATTGAAAGTATTAAATAAATTTTTAGCCAATTTTAATAACCATTTCTGTAAACAATAACTAGATTAATTACTAGAATTCATCTTCCAATTTCTGATTTCGACATAGTTTATTGATACAATTTCATGACAATTAATATCGCACTTGTTTACAGTTGTGGACTGGTAGTATAGTAAGTAGTTTCAGTAAATACATTTACATTTGTGATAATATTTATTTACTATTCAATATTTATCAAGACATTTGTTTACTAAAAATTAAACATCAATTTCTGTAGTGCTTATAAATAGAAATTAATTCAGAAAATATTTTTTTTGTCTAAGAGAATTTTAAGAACCATGTAAATTTATGTAAACAACTACGGTTGAGTTATGATGATTTAATTACATCAATGCAAATTTTTATAGTCAGAGGTGTCTGAATATGAAAAACATTTTCAGACGTTTAACCAAATAATAATTAAAATTGTAGCAAACCAAACAATGATAGATAAAAAAGGGGATTTTATAATGTTGTCTATTTCAAAAAAATTAAATAATTTTTTTATCATTAAAAATATTTTTTACATCCTCTAAAAGTTAATATCCATTATTCTGCAAGGGTTTTAACGCATTCATTTTTAGAAAACCAAAAATATAAATTTCAATATAAAAATTATTTTCACATTGATTTTCAATTTTTTTATTGTCAGAATAATTAGGAATATTTGTTGATAAATTGATCAAACATTGAAATCAAAGGTGACTTCAATGCATGTCATTGTTTCAGAATATAAAAAAATGTCAATCTCTGATGTGAGTGCCACTAGAAAATCATTGTATATTGTATAATAATATATAGCACGGAATTTCCCAAGTTGCATATTACGTTTAGTGCAATATTATGGTACGTTATGTACATTAAATACAGCTCGTGGGAGCGAAAATTCATCCTGATTTGCGAGGTAATGACTAAATCCCGATGAGCGAATTTAATCGTAAACCACGCGATCGCGGAGTCTTGCAAATTGCCTATAATTTACCTTGTCTACATATCTATACACAATCAATCACTTCTATTTTAAGTTATCCGATTGATTTTCTAAATATATACTTCATTTCTATATTATTATTGTAATTATAAAAAAAAAATATAACACGTTATGAATTTATTTAAAGTCCATATTTTGTTATTTCATCACTCTAGCAAAATTTTTCTTTGATGGTTTATTCATTGTAAGAATTATTCTGCTTGATTTAAATGCTTGTAATTCATGAATAAATTATCATACTAACTTGTCCAATCTCCAGTAAAAATTTCCAAACATGTATGACCTTTACTGACCAATTTCAGTTTCGATTACTATCAAAAATTGAGACAAATTATATTGATATCATTGAGGTTAAAGTGATAAAGGAAATAGCTGAAAGATGAGAAAATAATACTTGGAATTTAGTCAGGTTCAATATATCTTAATAGAAAAATTGATTTCTAGTTATTTTATTCCAAAGGGATAAACTCCCTAGAGAAACTACTTTTATTATTTTACTTTTTTTCATCAATTGATAATCAATGGCACTTTTAAAACGAGAAATTAATTAAAAAATATGAAATTTATTGCAACGAGCTTATTTAATTTAGTAAAAATGAAAAAAAAAAAAAAATTCAAACCAGTCAAATAAAAAACACTAAAGTGAACATTTATTTTCCATGTTGAAAATCAAAAGTGACTCTTTGCACTGTTAGCTCATAGTTGGTTGACAGTAGACATACAACAATACAATAGAAAATTAAAGGGAAAAGTGTAACTTCCAAAGTTCACTCCTAAATGTAATTTAATATTTGTGTTTATATCTTTGAAAGCTTTTTAAGTGTATAAAAAATAAAAAAATACGATTCTCAGTTTGTTATTTTTCTTTTTGCAATTTTTTTCAACATCTTAGGTTCTGACGTAATAACTGTAAAAAATGAAAGAACTTTAGTAATGAATTCCCAATAATAGATCTGTACTTTTCTCAAAGAAATAAATTCAGAAAACTCTAAAGAAAAATTTCAAATAATTTATTAGCTAGGTTGAATGTTTTTTTTTATTAGATCAATTTCTTTTACAATTTACAGAGTAAAGAATAAGATTCGAATCTTGACGTAAACTTTTAAAGCTCTAAATATCTTAGGAAAGGAAGGAAGGGATTTAAATCTCCTCCTGCAAATGCATAAGTTTAAGGCTTTGGTTGATCTTTAGTATTAAAGTTATAATAAAGAGACAGAAAGTAGGATGACATTTATTTCAAAATTCTTTTGCTGAAATATGATCAATACTGTTTACTATTTGGTTTCGTACATTCAGCATATGAGAGAGCTATTTATAACATGAAAATTTTATGTGGTGATGGTAGCATGTCATATTAGTAACTTCACACAACTCTAACTGTAATTTGGAAGTTCAATTTGATCAGCTTCAAACCATGAATAAATTCAAACTATGTATTAATATTTATTATTCCGTTATATCAATAAAAATAACTATTACCCCTGGTTTTATTTCTTTCCAAGTTTAGTTCTATCATTTAATCATCATAAAACAATTTAAGAAACACAAGTACATAAATACTATAGAGTTTTAAATAATTATATCCACTTTCTGCTGGAGTAACTTCTGCTAATCATCATCTAATTTATTACAATGTTGATTTACTTGTTGATGACTTACATATCATCAGTCTACATGCTACTGAATTTTTCACCAAAGGTATTATCGTTAGATTGATTAAGAAAAATCTAGACAATATTATTGACTAATGAAGAAAATAGAAACATATGATTCACCTGGAAACACTTATCATGATGTTATGTCTGCTCCATAGATCTATTTATCATTAATGGTTTCACAACTACAGTCAGTAAATAGAATATTTGTTCATTTATCATCAATAATTAAAAAAGAATATATACTTCATCTTGTGCAAAAGTATTTCCTGCTAATTTAATATAATTATTGGAATATTTCTAAATTAATTGTTTATCTAGAAAAAAAAACAATGATGCTTTTAATTTATTCTTGGAGATTTATTGTGTAAAGAAGTGTTAATTATTCTCACATTGTGCAACTAGAGAGATATTGCATAGAATCAGACAGATTTAAGAGTGTAAGCAAAGGAATGCTAGAAGGAATCTTGAAATACCACTAAAACAATCTCTCGTTGGCTTTAAGTGTAAGAAAATATTTAAAATTCTTTGAAAAACTACGCTTTAAGTTATGGTAGACAGAGTAAAGCTTTTTTTTTTTTTTTAATATCAAAAGATTTACTTTGAAGTTGAAGTGAACCTGTCACCAAGTTTACTTCAATTTCAAAGGCACTCTTATGCATTTTAATAAAAAATTATTACTTACTAAATTTTTTATTCTATTTTCTTGACTTTGATGACTTCTGAATCAGTTTTTTTTCAATCACTCTTAATTCTTTGAATGCAACTTAGCAGTTGGATCTCTATGATTTTAAGTCTTTTCCATCAGATTTCTTTTTTCAAAGATCAACAGTTGCTCATAGAATCCAAAGAATAATTTTGAAAATAATCTAGTGTATTCTAAAAAAATTAGAATAGCAAAGCAGTAATTCTTCTCGTATAATTTATTTCATTCTTCCATTTTCCTTGAATATTTCTCTGATACAAATTTTTTCTCCAACTTCTAATCAACATTGGAATATATATTTTATCATCCAGTTCCAACTTTAAACGAGAACTATTTCAACTCTACCAAGAAACAGCTTTATTCTCTCTAGAAATTCAAATGACATACACTAAAAGTCCCAAGGTTGTCACAACGCTTGCTTAACATGTTGTATATTTTAAGTTGAAATTTTAAAAGAAACGTTTCTTATTCTAGTATTCAATCCTTTGAAGTTTCAGTAAACTTGACAAATATTTTATATTATTCAGTATTGATGAAAGATAGATAGGGGGAAATTGTTGACTTTTCTTATTTATTTAATTTTTTCTTCCATCACCTGTACCTTTCCCATTTGCTTTCCTTAGTCAAACTCGTACGTGATCTCTAGAGTTACCCAGGTGTCACCCTGGGCAATGTTACTTCTAGGAAGGCAAGGTCTCTTTATACTTGAACCACTTTCCTCTACCCTTGAATATTTTATCAGTGTATACTGAGTAGGGTGAACTGACGGTAAAAGTTGTTATAGTGAAGCATAAGCTACCGTTTGATGACCTTTGGAAGATGAATTAAAGCTATTTTGCCGCAAGGAAGATGCTAGGTTCTTGTCGGCTGTAATTGCTCAGTCTAAATGAAAGCTCGTGGCTCTTCATGGTACAAAAAGCATCCTGGCTCTTGAATTTGCACCATCGCTACAAGAATCAGGTGAAAATTAATCTTCCTTTATAGTTTAGTCTAAGGGAAAATTAACTCACATGTGCCTGACCATAAAAGTACTTCACTACTGGTTCTATTTCCGCCTGGGGAAATGGATTGGAATAACATAAGATAAAAATTCTTCAATCAAATTCAACTGATGTCCACAATAATAAGAACAGTGTCAGTTATTGGAAAATTTTTATCAAATAAATTTATTTCTTCTAATCAAATAAAAAAGGAGTCAATTTTGTAACAAGGTTTTTTTTTGGCTGAGATGATTTGGTTTAGTATGAGATAATTTTAGATTATATTCCTTATTATTTTTATTTCTTTCATAGTGACTTTCTAATAAATAAACTCCCTCTACAAATGGGTGAACATGCTTATCTTTAGAAAGTACAAAAATAGTTTACACCTGTAACATCGATCCTCACTTTAATATAATTGCATATTATTTACAAATAATAAAAATCATTAAATTCATTTTTGTATTCGAATTGATAGTCATACTCAGAAATAATATTCATCTATTTTTACACAAAAATAAACATTATAAATTTTAAATATATTCACAAGGATACTCAAAAAAATGAATTAGATTAAATATAAAATTATAATCTAGGTAAATCCAGACGTAGATACTTGTTTTTTGATGTAAAATGAATAATTAAAAGCTCAAGTGTATGTTAAGAAAGCTTTAAGTAATGTATTCGATCATTTTTATAGAATTTATTTTATATTTGATCATTATCCTTGACAGAAAATAATAACTATTATTACCATGCAATCAGTTAAATGTTAGATTAAAGATAATTGAACTCAGTAATTAGGATTGACATTGATTAATAAAATCTGTCTAGATTGTAATAAGGGCGTGTTCATTGTGACAATGTGCATTACATTATTAATATAATATTATTTCATCCACCGAGTGAATTAATAGCTGCATGCTTATGATGAATTTAAGTACTTTGTTTTATGTAATAATTCACTACAAATGTATTCATTCCATTGTAAAGGATAATATGCAATTCAAATGTTACAAACTCCATCTTATAATAACTCTTTCTCGTATTTTTCATTTTAATTCATATGAAAATAAGCAGAAGCAAACAATGGAGTTCAATTATACTCAAGCAATATAACATATTTCAAATACTAATGTTAGTATTGAGTTAGAGGACCAGAAAAATGTGATGAAGGTCATTTCATTCCACTCACGTCTGAAACTTGTACACGACTGGCGTTGACTTGTAATATTAAGTATTGACATTAGCACTGTATCCAGCCAGTGAACGTCATCTCCACAAAGGGATCGATAATGCTCGATTTATTTTAAGGACTTTATATCAAAATTCTACCATCTTATCAAGCTTTCTATTTAAACATATTGATATAATCGTAAAGTTGATTGCAGTAATAAATTCTAAGAATGTTAATTGTTGATTATCATAAAAAATTATCTCTGATGATATATAGAAGATGTCAAAAAAGTTGGATCCACATATAGATTCAGTTTTATCACTGAGGAAAATATTTCTTAAAAATAAACCTGGACGACGAACTTTTTCATTTATTAAAATCAGTAATTATGTCATCTTTTGTTTATAATAAATTGCCATTATTATAAACAATACACCATTTTCGAATCACATCAAGCTATTTATAACAATATTTTAATCATGGTAATGGTCATTCAATAAATTAAAACTATCTTTAATTGTTTATAACAAATTAAAATTTTTATAAACAATTTATAATTGTTTTTAAGTCATGTGAAATCATTACCATAGTAGAGCTAAATGAAACAGTGATTTCCTTGTAGATCATTTTTACTTACAAATTTTCACATTTAGGAGAGATTTTCTAAATTTTTGTTGCTAATACCTACATTATTCATACGAGTTAATGACTTGTTTCACTATTTTTGGTATAGCCATGTTCATTTTCAGTTTGTTACTTGAGGAACAAAATATTCATTACTGCAGAGCTTTAGATCGGTAGACGAGGAAAACTCCATGATAAACAGAGACAGAGGGATAGTTAAATATGTAAAATAGGGTTGACCAGGGCAAAAGTTTCCCAGTTGATGTGTTGACTTTTTTATTTGTTTGAATAATGATCAACTCTATTTATATGGTCATTCTGTATTAAGTAATATTTCGTTTAATTAAATATTAAGCAACGTACGTCCATAGAATATTAACTAGTTGACATGAAAACCTTCGGGGATGAAAGATATTTTAAACATAAAAAATGTCTTGACTTAAATAAGAAATTATTAAGAAGAAAAAGAAAAAACAACATTTTTTTTAATAAGAAAACTCTAGTATCAGAATTTAAGCAGAAGATTAATAATGATACTTTTATTTTTCTATTATGTTTGAAACTTTCTGATAATAAATTATATTTTATTATTGTATTCCCATGTAATATATCTGACTGTCAATTTATATTAAAAATATAATATATTTTGTTTTTAAAAAAAGTTTTCATGTCGAAAAGTTAAATTAACAACATTCCCCTCAATACCTAACAAATGCATGGTATCATCAATTACGAATATGATTTTAGTCAAGTGCATCAAATTCTTGTTTATCGATATTAAATTGGACAATCTCGCAATGAAAATTCAATTATTCAATGTATGTAACTCCATGAACCATTGAATCATGCGAATTTTCAATTAATATATCCACCAATAGATCAATGTTATCATCCTAGAAATGCGTCATGTGATCACTGGATTTAATGTTACTATGAAGTTATTTGTCATACTACTTTCCACCAATTCTATTATCTGATTCTTATCAAATGATTTTATCAAAAATCCTTGCTAAAAATTAGTTATATTTATTATACAGGTAATATAACAGTATCAATTTGCTGCAACGTTGATGAATATTTTTGGTAATTGAATTAAAAGAGACTGAAATAAAATCAAGGAACTTGTGAATATTTTTGATGTAACAATGATAGAAAGTATTTAACGAGCTATAGTATTCAGCTTTTGGCATTGATCAGAAAGTTCGATTGAATGACCACTTCAATCTCAATTTCAAAGGACTTCCAACAGCATCATCATTAAAGGGAGAGAGAGATCTTCAACTGCAGGTTGTGGTTAGACTTTGTAATGGCTTTGCAATGAAAAGGATCACTAAAATCAATGATGAACAATAGGGAATCAAAAAGTTAGCAGAATGATTGAAAATTTTGCTGCTAATATGGAAGAAAAAAGATCATCTTGCTAGGATCATACCACCAACTTGTTGATTGTTATTAAGAGTATTAAATTATAATAGAAGAATGTTTGTGAGAAACAGAAATCACACATGCATTTTTTAACCGGATTTTCTTGGGCTTCTTTTAAACTAAAATCAATTTACGAGCCACAGAATAATAAAGTTACTCAAGAGAAAATAATGAATTGAATCACTGTTGAATCTTAATTAAAGCCTTTTTTAAAGAGCTTAAGGTAAGCTATACCTGCAGCGAATTTTATGATGATGAGCTTTTCTTTATTATAACTTGATGGATTGAAAATGATGTTATAATTATACTCAGGATAAAATAATTTCATCCTCAACTTTATTATAAGATAAAAGTTGATTAAAGTTTAGATATTGTTGATTAATTATTTCACTAAAATAAAAATAAAATACATTTTTAGACCCATGTATCTTATTATCCATAAGTTGGGTATTTGATTAACTGAAACATATTGATGTTGTAGTAGTTAGAACAGATGAAACTCCAAGATAAATCTGCTAAACTATTTCCAACTTATTTAAAGGTATACAATTATTTATATTAATTTATATTTATAATTCATGAAAATGAACTCTGAATAAAAAAAGCTCTTCTATTTAAAAAAAATTTAATTCACAATAATTGGATATCACATAAAAATTATCACAGATTTATAAAAGTTTGTTTATAAACTCTACAAAATTATTGTATTGTGTATTCAACAAAATGTAACAAATGTAATAATCATCATTTGGTTTAGCAATGTTCCTTCAAACATAAAAATAGTAAAACAATTACTCTCCTGTTTCAATTGTTTTAGTTTTTTATTGTGTTATTGTTAAAAAACCATTGCTAGTTTGCAAAGTTATTTGATTTATAAAGGAAATAAAATTAAAACCCAGTAATAATCGTTTTAAAGTTTTACCTACTGCTTATCACTAATTAAAACTTTGGAGATGTTGGTTTTGGTGACATTTGTGAAAATAAAGTACTACTGATCAGTAAGTACTGGACATCTGAATCTCTAATCCAAGTTTAATGTATATTTTCGAATAAACTATGATGGTTTTTAACATGAAAAATGAAGCATAATAAAAAAGTAGATTTTATTTTGTTTTATCTTCTAAAAAGTTTCTTTAAGTTTAGGTATTCATACTCAAAAAAGATGTAACACCAAAAGAGTAAAAAAAATTTAACCTGTGGACTTATCACACAGGAGTTTTCAAAACTCGAATCCAACTTCCGCGATCATTTTACAACAATGTAATGCCCCTAAGTTGGAAAATTCAAGTTCCTTTTCCTGTACTTTTGCATGAACAATCTAACAGAAAAGAAAAAAAGGTAAAGAAAGAAGGAAAAATAGTAGTCATTATCATTATTGACTGTTTTTATCTCACACATTTGTGCAAGATAGAATAGTCTGGAATTTTTTATCTCGAAAATACTTCCAAACGAGTGCAATCAGAATCCTTTATTTTACCTTTTTTTTTTCTTTCTTTTCTGTATTTCTTCATCTGATTCCTTTTAACAATGTCTAGGAGCATTGAATATTCAAATACTCAAATACTTGTGTATAATTCACGCTTGCTGGAAATTACATCCTGAGTTTTCAAGTATATAAAAAAAAAGACCATGCTTTATCGATTATCAAAGCCGATAATGGATATCACAAAAAACTCGACAAAACAATAAGGTAGATGTTTGTATTGTAGTTATGTTTATTCAGATAAATTGTAACTAAAGAAAATAAACAAGAACCCATGGGATATAAAAATAAAATAGAAATCAGAGGGAACGCAGATAAACCAAAATTAATGTGAAGTGAAGGGAATAAGCTTCAAAATATTAATCACAATAAAAAAAGGAATGTTTTATGATGAAAGTTTTATTACATTTTGCTTACTTGATTAGTAAGTTTTATATAAAAATTTGATTGGTATCCGTTCGTCTTAATCGAGTTAAATTTTATAATATTTGCTATTTTTTTAATATTCTTTAATGGAAAATTTCATTAGTTAAAAGCAAATATCGTTTTGTATCAAACTTGATTCAATGAAATTATTAATAATGGAATGCTATGATTTATCGATGTAATCATTTATAGAATGGAAAAGAAAATCAAAAAAGATATTCATTGAAAGAATATTAAAAGATACTCCCACAACACATCTCTTATTTATTTTATATTTATTAAATATAAAGAAAACAAATGTAGAAGAATGTGTTATTTAGACTACATCACAGAGGAAATTTTAGTCTTCTTTGTCATCTTGAATTTTTCATAATGATAGAAACTCCTTAATTAAAGTGTAAATTAAAATTTCGAGTTGGCAACAATAAATGTAAACTTTAATCAAAGTACTTCTATTGTTCAACATTTAAAATAAGTTAATAAAGAAGTAAATTTGAAAGAGAAGACTTTTCATGTTCTAAATAATTTACACAGTCTTCAAAAACTTTATTGCTCACTTGTATTAACTAAATGCTTTTGAAGAAAATAGATGGTGTCCATCAACGAGTTTATTACAGAACTTGAAATTACTCGAGGTTTTTCATCCTCTGCAAGTAATAAGAAGTAATGTTCAGAAAATTTATTGTATAATTCATGAAATTAATGTACAGCTAATTAATGTTACTGTAAAAAAGAAAGAAAAGTATTACAAGATAATTGAGAATTAAATATTGTTATTCAAATAAAATACTGATAACTCGACGACCATGATTGAGTATTTTAATTTTTGAAGGAATTTAATTATTCGATTTTAATACATTAATTTATTGGCATCCTAAGTAAAATCTTCTATTGAGTTTCTCTTCAAGTCCCTTGAGGTTTTCATGGAAAATGTAACACATGCTACAGCTACTCAATGACTGCCTAATTGGGAAAACCTCATAAGCTCCATGTTAGTCTGAAGTTTAACTTCTAAATCTAAGTAGATCCGGGTTAGTTTCACAGGCTTTAGATGAACTCTAGGCTAACAATGGATACAGCTATAATTAAAAACTGTTCTAATCAAAATTGAACATTGAATATTGATTGAAATATTTTCATGGTTTAGGTCGAGTTTTTAATACATATTTTAGAACATAAACTATCTTTATCAATATGATTATTACCCTGGTAGCTAGATCTTGATGATGGACTTGCTCAAATCTTCTTGAAATGTTGGATTCAACAATAAGCCTTTACTAGATGTGAGCAAGATTACTATCAGAATAAAAGTTGTGCTGCTAAAGATACTAAAGAAAATGCAAAATTTCAAAGAGTTGTTGTAATAAGGAAAGATTAATGGCGTTTTTGAAATTGGAGCCCACGAGCAATATCCCTGGGTGAGTCTAAAGCAAAGTGTATAAACGTTATCAGTTGCCTGTAGATATAGGGTTTGTTTATGGAGATAATGTAAATATCTTTATAGTAGCAAACAAAACAAGGGTGGAAATCGATATCTTCTATCTTCAATTATTTTTACAGTCATCTCATCAATAGAAATAATTTAAATTACCTATTAAAGAGTTGTTTTTTAACGTAACAAAGTGATCAAAAAGTCGTATTTTACTAGCACCTACTCATTGTCACCAATGAATATCAACATAAGCAATAAATTTTTCTGAAGACGTTAATCTTCTAACTTTATTTTCATTGAACCAGCAAAGAATTCAAATTCAGTTGATAAAAAATTGCTCAAGTTTGCATCTGAATGGAGGTGAAATCGATGCGATAATTAGAACCAAAGATCAATATCTTTCCAGTTAGGAGCAATTAAATAGAAACCGATAGCTAAGTTGAGATATAACTAATGAGGAATCAACGAAAAAAAACGACCTACGTATATGATAACAATCGTGATGAAAAGGTGTTAATCTTGTAACGCTTGAAAAATCAAGATTCTGATCTTTCACACCTACATCATTTAATCAAGTTTTTCTTTGTTTTGTAATTTTATCTCGTGGATAACTTTATTACTTTCATGCCATTTTTTTATAATAAACATTTCGAGTATTTTTTATTCTTCTATTTCAAGGTAGTACTTTATTAAAAGATACAGCAAATCTCCAAAGAGGCCAAAGAGAATTGAACTTTACAGTACTTCTAAATTCAAGCATTATTTTTGATGATTAGTTGAATCAAATGAGTTTTTTTTAGATGATTAAGGCTGACTTTTCTAGAATGTCACGTCATTTTTATATCATCAGTTATCACGTGACCTCTAAATTGCATTAAAACTGTAAATGGCATCATGCTGACTGGATCCTTGAAGCTCTCTTGAGAGTGTCTTGATAGGGTTGAAAGGATTCCAGGAGATTTGGTCCAAAAGAGTAACCATATTTACTGAAGATCGTGTGCTCCTTGTAATATGTAATGAGATGAAGTTTGCTACTAGGTTGATGCTTTCTATGAATTGACATTTCCCTTATTTACTCAAAGATACAATTTGTTTACACTTGTTTGAGTACATTTTCTACTGAGGTGAGCTTTATTACTTGTGAGTACGATGGGTGTAAATAAAAAAAATATTGTCGTAAATATTTTATACTCACCAATAACTTAGTTCAGAATATATACTTGAGGTAAGCTCAAAATTTTCTCATAAAATTTTACTATTTTGTTTGATAGTTGATTATTTGGAAGAAAAAAGTTACACTTCATATTGAATAAATTTATGATGGGAATGAAAATTTCTGATCATAAATTCAAACGACATTGCGTTTTCAATCTTGAAAGATTCTCTAGTGATATAAAAAAGAAATTTAAGCTTTTAAAAAGCTTAATTCATGTAGATTTAGTTTAAATCTAAATTAAATAAACGATAATATTTGAATATTTGAGTCATAAAGATAAATTTATGGTAAAAATGATCAAGGAAAATTTATTCCGTCATGAAAATTTTTATCATGCGACAAAGTAATTTACATTATGTAACTAAATAAAATTCAGTATGATCGTACAATTACTATAAATTCTGAGGTAATTTTGATGATATAAAAACCAATTTCTTTATTAACTCATGTTAAAAAAAATTTTAACTCTTGATATGTACTTTAAAATAGATAATGAATTTCACTGAAGACAGTGTATGCATATAATATATATTTAAAAGCTTCAATAAAGCTCACAAAACACTTCAACATTTGAACATCGATTATCTTATTACTGTTGCTTATTTATGAGACACTCTATGTTGAATGAACTTTAAATATTTGATTTAAAAATATTTTAAAAACCTGTAAACTTGAAGTAAAGTGTTCTAGACTTTACATCATGTGTACATAAAAATCTGCTATTTAGCAATTTCACTTGTTGCTCTAAAAAGCTGGATGATAGAGAAATTTACGTAATCCTGTTCCTATTAGCATGCTGATAAATTAACTAGGGTACCAAATTGAATATTTTTAGATGTGTCTTTCTTATAAAACATTATGTAAAATACCAAAGATGTAATATTTTTTAACTCAAAAATTTATGTGAATATATGATTTTTCACATTTGACTAAAATATACTTTTTATATATTCCAAAATGTATATGTAATAGCAAATGTATTCTTATGAGTTTAGAATAATGCTCCACTTCGAGTGCATTGGAATAAAACAATCATGTAAATTCTCAAGCAGTTATACTTTTAGATATTCCAATAATACAGTCGCAGTTCATTGGATGATAATGATGATCTGGCTAATTTTATATTCAAAATATTATCTCAGGAGTATGAGTTATTCTGATTTGACATACACTTGCAGAAATGTTTCATCACTCTAGCTATATCTGGATGAAGGAAAGTTATAAGTTTTTTACTTCACCTGAATTTTGTTGTTAAATAGTTAAATAAGTAAATTGTCAGTAAATTGAAAACTGAGAATCCAACAGAGTTCAAATCACATTATTATGATTTTATTCCACGTTTCCAGAAACATATATTGGAACCATATGCACGTATCTAACATTTTCCAACATTTTAACCATACACTCTGGCAATTACAATTCTCGAACCATTGTTAAACAACTTCTGAACGTATATTACGTTGAATAACTTAACCATTTCAAATATCTACTCGATTTAGCTCATTTTCTTGACACCTCTGCACAATGTTCCTTTAGGAACAAAATTAAATACGAGATTTAATTCAACAAATAAATCATAGCAGCTTGAAAGATTCCTTTCCTGTGTGTTAATAAGTTGAACATATATCCTAGAATTAAATTTTATGTAGCAAATGTATTGATCAATAATACCCAAGTTTAATATGACTGCATTTTTCTATTTTACAATGCAAGTTGTATAGAAAAAAGCACTCTTTGATGTTGAAAATATTGAAGCAAAAGTAACATACAAATTCAAAAGAAATTCTAAGAATAAATTTTTTAAATGTTCAAATTATTAAGAAAAATGTCAACGATATTTTTCATTTCATTATTATTGCATAACTTTTCAAATTTTTTATTTTAAAAAACTCGTACTAAACTTGAACAACTTTCTTTTGATTGTATTGAATTATCTATAAAACTTATGATGAATGAAGGTTAAACTATATTGATTGGACTTTTTTTTTAGAAATTCAGGGAAATATTTTCAAGTAAACTGATGGAAGAGGATGTTTAAAATATATTACTTATTCATTTGGAAATAATATTAGCTTTACTTATTACTTTCAAGTTTGTTTTTCAGCAATTGTAGACAAGTTTTTGAGTGGCTGGACAATTGTTTGTCATCAACTATTTTCATGTTGATATAGTCTTTTCCTTCTAGCTGTTTTTGATAAGAGCTTTATTAAATTATGACGAACTTGTTTAATAAAACCTTACTACTTACTCTTGGTAAAGCTAGCTAGATTTTGGTCTTGATGATCATGATGATGAACAGTCTCCAAACTTCTTATAATTTTTGATACCTGAAACATAATTTGATAGTTTTGATGATTGACACACTATTAAACGTAATTATTAGAAAGCTTTGTTTTTTGATATTCAATTTAAAAAACAATACAAGAAACAAACAATGAATAAAAAAAATTGAATATTTTAATCAATATTTTTTCCACCAAATAACCTAGATGAAAGCAATTCGAATATTGTCAAACGGCTTTTTTGTTACTGGGGAGTTGCAACAAATGGCACTCCCTTGTGACTTAAAGCTCGAGTAAGAAAGAAATTGAGAAAAAAGTGCACATGCATTGGATGAATTTAGTGGAACAAATAAAAAGCGATTGAACGACAGACGTCCGCACAAACCTTATATTGAATTCCCACTGCGTCGTCTATAGTTCGTCTTAGTACTCTTCAGTTTTTTCTTTTACATCTTAACCATTTTTATTCTAGAAACGTCTTGCCAAGTTGAAGGTTTTATAAAATATTCAATTGACAAGTAGAGGAATAAATCTTAACTAAAATCAACTATTTGGGAAAAATTTCGTCTAAGCATATTTATTTATAACTTCCATTTATCTTTAATTTTTTTTACTTCCTTGAGTAAATGAGATAACATGATCTCCAAAGTAAACTTGAACAAACGTTCATTGGATAAAGAGCGAACTATATAAGTCTACAATTATGAGATTTTTCAAACGTATTGCATTAAAGATAAAACAAGTAAATTTTTTTAATTATTTCATGTTTGATTTTTAAATAAATAGATTAAAGAATTTTAGACTTAATAACTAAAGCTCTTAGCAACCACCAGAAAGGAAAGATTAATAATTAATAAACGGCAAAGATTAATTTTTACCATCTTTCGTTTTAAGTTTACTGAATTTTTGATAATTTTTTTTTTTAAATTTTTATCCATGTACTTGAAATAAAATGTATGAAGGTTTGAAATAAGACTATCAATTACAAAATCCTCTAATAAATTATTTCAACTTATTCAGTTTAACTGTCTAACTTTTTTTACCGTGAGTCTCACATATTTCATTCCCACCCTATTTATAGAAAATTATTCAATATTTTTCATCTGATTTTCCCATGTAATATGTGTTACAGGTATTCTCCAGTGTAAAGTTATATTTTGTCTCAATTTATGGTGCACCAAGGTTTATCACTATGAAATAACTTTCACCCCTCTTGTGTAAGACCAATCTTACTTTTTTATGAGGCAATTTTTACTTTTTTATTCTTTTTATGCAGATGCCATTTCATAGAGGAACAGTACAAATACAATATTTATGAATAACTGTGTTGCATTGAACAAAATATGCAAATAAAATTAACCAACGATAAATTAATGAGTAAAAATAAAATTAAAAATTTTTTTAATCTCTCTCTCTCTCTCTATGATGTAAAATAAATTTAAATTTGAGATAAAAGTGAAAAATATTTTTGCTCATTAAAAAAATTTTTTCATATCAAATATTTAATTCTAAAAAAAAAAAAAAATGAAATACTCTAGAATGATAAAAAGTTAATTTTTAAATATTTCCCATCAGAAGTAAGGAAATGAAATGTATATAATCAAATAGTTAATCAAACACAGCATATTTGTTCACACCATCTAACCTCTAAGGCGTCCATATATTTTATTTATTATCGTCTTCATTATTCAGTCACTTAGCACTTAATATTAGTAATAATTCACTCGATTTTTATCAGTACACCATTTTTTCTAATCCATCAAAAGATGAAAAAATATAATTACTACAATTTGATTGAAAACTTAGAAAGTCCATTAGCAACAAAAATTTTAAAACTTTAAGTTTATATTCTCCTACTTTCATGAGTCTTGAAACTCAATCATCATTATTTATATTTTCTTATCAGCCTCAGAAACATGTTGTTTGTTTACATTTACTGTATCTGTTTCGTACTGTACGTTATTTAATACAACACTAACTTGGTCCAATAAATGTTTTATATAAACTTTTATCAATAAAAGTTTCTCTATTATTTTCTATTCTTCTATTGTTATCTATTCTGAACAATTGTATTGTTACAATATTTATCACATCATCAATTCTATTAAGTAGCTGATGGAATGTTTGTTGCATATTAAATGGTATCAAAAGAAAAATTAATATCACTATAAAAAAATGACTGCGTAAAATGATCGAAGAAAATGAACATCTGGGTAAGTAAAAGATTTCCAAATTGAAAAGAAAAAAAAAATTAAATAAAAACTCCCCCACCTTTTGTGTGAAAATACATGACGCACTATCTCATAATTCTCCAAACCGGAAACCATCCATTAGTGCCTTAGGGAATGACGATGCTAGCAGCCAGGTCTGAGTAAGAAACGCAGTAGTAATACGTCGTGTTACAAAATAATACACTCATTCTAGTTCGATACTTATCATTATATAATTAAATTGACCTTTGATACTCATTTTATTATAATACACGAAAAAGATGTTTGTAAACATCCATGTCAATCAATCATAATTAAGGTTATCTAGATTTGATTTGTGATTTTCAACTTTGAAATGAAAACTTGGAACATTTGTTATTATTATCCCAACAACTCAAGACAATTAAATAAATTAATTCAAATGTAAGGTCGAATTTTCTTGTTGACACAATAACGAAAACGTAGAAGAGGTTTTAATGTAAATTTATGATGGTCTCCTGCAAGTTGCACGTGTTGGAATGGAATTAAGTGTGTGTTTGAACTGATTTTCATTTAGTTATCGAACAACTTTTGTTTACTACTTTTCGATATTGCTCTCGATAGCTGTTTTCGAAGAATTTTACCAACACAATTCTTCATTACTGAACTGTGTGTTCAAACTGTTGTGGAATATAATATTGCAAGATTCAATGGCTTCTAAATGAACTTACTCGATTGAAAATATATCAGTGGATAAATATGTCGAAAAATATAATCATTTTCAGTGAAACTTGATAATTATACCAATTGTGTTTTTATTTTATTGAAAATAAATGAATTGTTTTAAAGTTAATAGCAATTTTAAATTGTTTTGATCAGTGTTAGAAATTTACAGTAACTAAAAATCAGTCATGTATAAATATAAAATTAAATGAATTATTACCCATGGTTAAAGTTCTAACAAATGGTGTTATTAATACAAACGAATGATTTTTTCAACAAAAAACAAACTATCTTTGCAAATGACATAAATTTAATAGCTTAATTTTGATAGAACTCTACTGAAATTCTAAAAAAAAAAAATAATCAAATTATTAATTCATTTCCTGTCGACTTACCAGAGCAATTATTTTGAATTAATTCACAGATTTGGCGTCCTGGGAGTACCGTGAACAATGAAAATAAATAACATAGACTTGAAGTAGCAGGCTGAGGTACAGGAGGACAAATTGGAAGTGGATAAAGTGAATATCATTGTGGAGAAAAGTGAAGCAGCTTATAGATAATAGAAAAGCTAAATAGAAAGAACCCAAACGATGTGCAATAATATGAGGATACGAAGATTTTTGTGTCTTCTCTTTGTTTTTGTTGGTAGTTCGTTGACACAAACGATTCAACATTGTCCCAAACCTGCTGATATTAGTCCATGCTCTTGCTCTGTCAAGAAAAATGGTTTGGATATCATTTGTGAATTTACAGACCACGTACATATCAACAATGCTATAACAGCTCTCAAGCAACAGCAAAATGCTATTATTTTTTATCTTAAGTTACGCCACAATAGTTTCCCCAAGCTTCAAGGTTTTGTGTTCTTGGGATTAGTTGTTCAACATCTTACTATACATAACAGTAGTCTTGCAACAGTTGAAGAAAGCTCTCTTAGCTCTATTGGTAAGTCTTCTTTATTTAATTAACCATCAACTTTCTACAATAGATACTAAAAGAATTATTTAGTTTTTCTTAGCAGTAAATCGTTTTCAAAGGGAAATGTAGTAAGTTTGTGTTGAGGGAATAGCTTGGCTTCTAACTTTTCAATTCATCTTATTTTCTTGATTTTAATTGAATGATTAAGAAGAGTTTCCCTTACTTTTAGAAAAGTTATTAACTTCATTTTTTGACTTAAATATTTATCAAAACGGATATAGAAAAAAAGAACAATTTGTTGTGGAGAAAAGTTACTTTAAGATTAAACTTTTAATTTGCTTTTTTGGTATGTACTTATATCAATAATAGTTTTTTTATCGATTCTTGTAATTAAAAAAAAAATGGAATAAGAAGATTAAATTAATGAGTTAAGAAGCCTTGAATGCTTTGCTTAAAACTTTTCATACCAAAATTCATTCATTTAAAGATTCTCATTGATTTTCACACTGAGTAGTAAAAAAAAAACTGAAATCATTCTTGCTTCAATACTTACCATAATTGGAAAAAAAATTTGAATGAGTTTAATGTAAGTATTTATAAGTGAACTTCAGTCGATGAATAAGAATAAAAAAATCCTCTTGAAAAGTGGTGTGTGTTTTAGAAATTTTTCATATCACATCTGAATTTTTAGAGGTAAAGTTATTTTACAAATTTGTTCAATATTTAAAAAGAAAAAAGTAATAAAAAATTTTGAATGAGGTTTTTTATAAAAAAAAACTTCTTCATAATTTTTGATCCGTTAAAATTTGATTATTTTTTCAACAGCAGTACTACTCTCTGAAAGTTTTCAAAATTTTAGAGTTTTTATTCAGAATAAATTTTTAATATTAAAAATTCACTGTTGGAATGATAACGTAATTCAAATAATCCTTTCTATTCATTATTTTTTTTTAAATTTAATCATCTCAAAATACAATACATAATAATATTTTAGATTCTATAAATTTGAGCGATTTAATAATATATCTAGATGTAGACAGCTTCAATAGGACAAAATTCCTATGAACGGCTGTAAATCAATTGAAAAAGAGGAATTGATTTAAAAATCTTACAATAAATATGAAAATTACGATTTCATATAGTCGTGCAAATAATATTGAAGCTCTTTTTTTTTGCTCTACAGGAAAAGGACTAACGCAATTGGATCTTTCACAAAACTACCTCACTTATGTACCATCTTCAGCTTTAGTAAATCTTCACTCCCTCATAATATTGAATTTGAACCGGAACAAAATTAAGGAATTACATGCACGTTCATTTGCTGGATTGGATACACTAGAAATTCTGAGTCTTTATGAAAATAAAATTTCTTCAATCGATCCTGATGCATTCACTGGCCTTGATGAGTAAGAAATACATACACCGAAATTTTTCTATTAAATAGAAGGAATACTCAAGAATAAAATTGAAATTTGATTATTATATGTAATCATTTGAATTGACTGTGATGAAAAGCATCCAATTAATTTGAAATAGGCAAGAAATTTTTATTCTCTTTGTAAATAAAAAATGATGAATGGCTTTTCTATTCCACAAACTACAGAAGAGTCTATCAATTTTTCAATGATATTTATTCCAACAATTTTATGAAAATCTATTTACGTGTTCAGAACGTTAAAAGCAAAGAGAAAAAATTTTACTCAATTGTAAAAAACGAATCCAATAATAACGATTCAGTTTTCTTTATACTTCCATAAACGTAAATCCAATAAACATCACAAAAAAAACGGATGAATAAATGTAAAAATTAATTTAGAAAGATAATTTTGAAATAACTCGCTTCAGTGAAATGAAAAAAAAAAATAATAATATCAAAACCATGATGAATTTCTGTAATTTTGTTCTTGAGTATATCTCTTCATTTTCTCCGTTATAGTTGAAGGATAGTTGTTGATGTTGATCACTGATTCAATGTTTACTCATTTGTCCAGCCGGAAATTAAAGCGGCTAAACCTTGGTGGAAATCAGCTGACAAGTGTTCCTACATCAGCTTTATCATCCCTGGATGTGCTAAAAAAGTTAGAGTTGCAAGAGAACAAGATTACAAGCATTCAAGAGGGAGATTTTGAAGGTAAATAAATCTTCTAGACATCCTAAATATTTTTGTTTTCCCTTGAGAGATTTTTTCTTGTATTTCAAATCCCTTTAAATTACAAACATTCAAACTGTGGATAGAATACGAGCAAATGTCTTTTATTTGTAACGGAAAAATTGCTAAACATTTTACTTTGTCATCACGTAGTTATATTGCCAACGAAAATATCATTTAGAAGATTTCTTAGGTCTCACGTCTATACGAGGAAGCTTTTTTTTTCATTTTTTTTTCTATGTCTTTTTTATATCTAACTTTATAGCTCATCTTTCCCCTCCATTATGTGAACTATAAAGGATACTTAAGCTTTACCTTTATTTTGAATTTTTCAATGAATTTTTCCTCGGTCACTGATCTTACGAAAAAGCTCTGAAGCAACCGTTACGGATTATTCATTATACATATTCATTTTAACTGCATTGTAAGTATAAAAAAATATAAAAAAGTAAATCTTTCAAAAATTATTATACACCTACCACCTCTAAATAGCTTAAAACGACGCTCCTACCACCCCCCTAGCATCTTTTATAAATTATATTTACCCTCATGGCTATAATAAAGCCATGAATTTTTATGTGGAACTGAGAGCCAGTGTTGGAAACTTAGTTTTATTTGCACTTTTGAATAATTACCAATTTTATCTACAAAAACTCTTGTTGTTATTTTGAATTATTCTTTTTACTAAAAATAATTATTTAATAAAAACAAGAATCTTTTACTTAAATAATTAGCATATTAGAATAGAAATAGAATTAATTAATACTCCTTCTATTTTTTATTTCCTTAAAAAACCAAATCATACCTGAGAACCTTAATTTTATAATCCATCACATCATATACATTCAGTCATCAAAGTGAACCCATTCGAGTATTAAGCCCAATCAACAACTAGTGATGTTTATTTAATTGGATCATGACTTCACATCATTTAGCATGACTTAGTCTATCATAATTCACTAACGAATACATCAGCATCAACATGAGTAAAATTATCAATTATAAATATACATAGAATAACTTGTATAGCTGAAAAATACGTAGGATTACTCTTTGATGTTGATTACTATTACATACAGTTTACGTACAGACCACATTTGAAAGCCTCGCTATTCAGAGAGATACCAGTAGATCTACTGCGGATGGAAATGATTAAAAGTGATGATAAAAAAACCGGAACTGATAGCTTGATTAGTCAGCTTGAAGTGTTTTATTTAAAACTTTAATAGCTATTATAGTATTTTTATACAAAATAAAAAAACAAAATTAAAATAAAGCAAATATTTTATTTTGATTAAATGTATTGTAGATACTTGATACAGTAATTAATTATTTTGATAATTTTCTTGAATTCTACATCATTCATTTAAAATTTAAAACATAATTTATTATTTGCCATGAATGTCCAAAAAGTTTCCACATAAAACGTACAGTTCATGATATAAATTTTAGTTTATTTCCCTTTAGCTTAAAGTTATTACCAATTCTTTCGTTCGAAAACATATTTCTAACTTGAACTATCGTTTAAAGAGATCGTGACAACTGACCCAATTGAATTTTTCTACTCTGCAGGTTTGAAAAGTCTTGACTCATTGGTATTGTCACACAATCAAATTCGTGAGGTGCCAGCACGAGTATTTTCACACTTGACTCAATTAAACTCTCTAGAGCTTGAAGGTAATCTTATCAACTATGTGGATCCTGATGCTTTTATAGGTTTAGAAGGTAAATTAATATTATTTTTATAACATAGATTTTTACTACTGTAAAAATTCAAATGACACACCTGGTTCAATTGTTATTATACTTTTCATACTTTTCTCTTTTTATTATCTAGAGAATCTTCAATACCTCAAGCTCAACGAAAACAATTTACATATTATACCAAGTGATGCGCTCCGACGTCTTCATCGCCTTCGCCATCTGGAACTCAAATCTAATAACATCACCGTCCTTTCAGATGATGCATTTACTAGTTATGGAGACTCTATATCATTTCTGAACCTCCAGAAAAATTTGTAAGTATTTTTAAAATGAATTTGTTATTTTTACCAATGCTTCTTGGTTTTTATTATTTCAAGAAATTATCTTCAAGATTAAAATATGCATGTTTATTAAATTTTATACATCGTCTTCATGTTTTAAGAAGGTATTGTTTCATGTCATAATTATAATTGCAATTTAAAAACCGTTCTATTGATTCAATTTATTAAAGAGCAAATCGATTAGTTTCAAGTTACATAAAACAGATAAAATTTCAAACAAAATTAAAAAATTATCTCAGAATAATAAAAAAAAAGCATGGATTCAGTTTTTTATTTTTATCTTTGAATTAATATTACATATAATTACATTTTGAATGATCTATTATTATTGGATATATTTTATTGTTGATAATTATTCAAATTTATGTAATAAAGTAGTAAGATTATTATTATCAGCATGACTAAAATTGATCGTAGATATATATGCACGTCATTGTATATTAAATGAAGGGTGGAACCGTCTTTTTTAAAAATATTCTGTTCATTTCAAAGATTAAGTTTCAATTTCGAAATGAAGAAAAGAAAATAATAGTTGAATATTTATAAACTCACTCAATTACATTTTCAAGAATTTTAATAATTGAGTTAAAAGTATTGGTATTGAATTAGATTACGAATAGTTGAAACTTTTTTTTCAGATTATTTCTAGCTTCCAAAAATTGAAAATAATGTAGCAAAGCTAGAAAAAGCTTCCAACGTTGTGCTTATAATAGTCAAATAAATCATAATTAATCCAATAAATTTTCATTTTTAAATGAAAAATGTGAAATTTTTTTCTCAAAGTCATAAATCATTTTTAATTTATGGATAAATGTTACGATTAAATATAAAAATAGTAATATTTTTATTTTTTTAAATTACTTTCAGAATTAAGACCCTGCCTGTAATGATATTTGAAAATCTCAATTCTCTCCAAGCACTTAACTTAGGAAACAATAAATTGACACACATTCCTGAAGAGACAATTGAAGATGTTCTTGATACTTTAGTCATGATTGATATAACAGGTTTGCATCAAAATATCATTTCTTTCTATTTATAAAATGCAATGATTTATTAATATCGATTCATTTTAATTATCATCAAAAATAATTGATATTTAAATGAGTTTATTTGATGAACAAACTTTTATTTTTCTTTGATAAATTGATTGAATGTTTTTAAAATTTTTTTTTTAAGACAACCCGCTAATCTGTACTTGTGATCTACGATGGTTTCCTTATTGGCTGAAGAATTTAAAAGGTCAAGATGACGACACGATGTCAAAGAAAAGAACCGTCTGTACAATGTTACCAGAAAATCGCGAATATGCATTACAAAATATCCCTCTCGAAAAAATGGGTTGTGTTGGAAAGACAGGCAGAATATCAGGATCAGGCATTGCATCTTATTATAACGTGAATGTTCTTCAATTTATTATCGTCGTGAGTACAGCAGCTTTGCTGTAATATTAACGAGATGATAACAAATTTATTTAATAGCTTATTTAGTTAGATTCAAATCTGCATTAATGAATTTTAAAGCATTTTTCATGAGACTTTCTCTTCGATATCAAGGAAGCAATTAGTGTAGACAATGAGAAATTATTATAATAACATTTACTTCGACAATCCGTAAAAGACTCATGTTTTACGAGAGTCAAATTATTAAACAAAATGTTCGACATTAAGTCACTCTAACGATACATATCAAAAAATCGTTGCCAACTATATTTTTTTAAATTTTCTTTGAATTTTTTTCTGAATATAAAACATAACTCTCAACGAGTTCCGGAATATGTAGATTCCGGATTCATATACATATCAATGCGTTTTTATTCAACTTTCGAGGAAGTATTCTCGACTGAGAAAGGAATTTAGATATAATAATGACAATTCAAGAATAATTGAATCAATGAAATATTACGTTTAAATATTTGAGTTCAAAAATCTTACAACTCATTCATAATAATGATGAGTATATGAATTTTAATTTACTTCAATCAAACGCCCACAAATAAAATTAATTTTAAAAATCATCAGAATATTTTATTGATTCAGATAAATCTGCAAAAAAAAAGAAAAATTATGATAGTATTATAATTAATAAAATATATTTTCTGTATCGATTTAGATTTCTTTCTCAGAGTTTAACATAAAAAGTATAGTTTAAAATAAAAGTATAAATAAATATGAAATCAGAGATGATGGGAATTGTTGATATTTACAAAACAAAAGAGCAACGAAAATACAAAAGATGATTAAGGAATCCGTTGATAGGATTCGATACATCTTCGTATTCACTTGAACAACATGATACAAATGGAATTATATAATGACGCCGGTATATGAAGCGTAATACACCTAACAGGAAGCAAACACTTGTCCAAGTACTCCATGTATACTTATATGGTTCAATTCGTGTCTCTTTACCCGTCATCTCTTCGCGGATTTAGATCGAGCAATTGGGATTTAAATAAACACGAGTCCTCCCTTGTATTGATACTGATATGTTAATATTACTAAAGTTAATGATACAAATATAAATAATTAAGGATATGGTTAAATGATTAATTATAAAAATAATTATTAATTAATGATTAATGTTAATATTGCATAAATATATATATATAAATATAGATATAAATAATTATTCTTGAATAAATATAAAAATGTAGGTTACAAGGATTTAAATATACAATTAGCTTATGTTTAATGCACGCCTCTTGATTAGTAGGTTCACTGCACAGATTTTAAGAAGCTGAATTAATGTTTTCTTTCTGTGATTGCAATTAATTCATTTTTGATAAAAATAAAGAGTATGATTTATTTGAAAGTCGGATTTTTTAACTCGAATAAGTCTCTTTTATTTATTTCAATTGATGGATAATAATGAATGGTGATGAATTAGTTGAGCATTACTCTGAAGAATTTTTTTTTAACATATTCAACAATTTTATTTTTAGCAAAAATAATCTTCTGATGTAATATGAGCTTGATGATAATGATTCATGTAATTAAAAAAAAAAAAATTATTTATAATTAAGAATAATAATTTTAATAATTAAAACCGATAAAGTTGAAGAAAAAAAAAATGATTGTTAGAATTTTTTTTGTTGCTTTAGATAATATTGAACAACAAATAGAAATTTTTAACGCGCTAATAATAATTAACAAAACCAAATAGAGAGAGAGAGTTAATGATGGTGCAAAAAAAAAAGACCATTAAAGTTATCATTAGATGATTTTTATCTTAAGCGAAATCGTTGATGGATGTATGAATAATTTATAACAATAAAAACCTTCAATTATTTTTATTTCTTCCGTGTTGATTAGTTTTAGTTAATTGCAATCCTAGAAAGCAGATGACTGAGATGTACAAACTATATACAGTTTGTATTCAGCTATCTTTTATCAATTTCACGAATTTAATCGAGAAAGTGAAAATTCTCTCTTCGTATTGTGGAGAATAAGGGAACGATATACATATCATTCACGATTTTTCTGATATCTATGACATATGATAAAGCCTCGAATAGATAGTTAAGTGTAGTTATTTTACCTTGACCATAAAAATCACATACATATCTCTTGACCCGATTTTGGGATTAGTGTGACAAATATTTCAGAGAATTTATGAGTAAATGAATATTATACATCATCTATATACATTATTATGACCATTGAAAAAAAAATATACACAAAAAAAAACGAAAAAAAAAAATTATATTAATAGTAAATATGTTTGTAGAAATAATTATTATTGATTGATGATTATATATAAGGCCCAGAATGTTTTCTATGAAATAACATCAATGAAATTAAACAGAGCAATGAAGAAATTTTTTTTAACAATGTTAAGAAACATATAGTGAAACATAATAGTAAAATAATTGCAATAGTATTGATTTGTAAGAAATATTTTCATTTTATTAATAGTTAAATTTAAGAAATACGCCAACTGCGATTTTAAGTGGGCCCTACTTTAATACTTAAAATTCGTATGCGGCATATTTCGATTGATTGTGGGCGCTCTAGTAGCTGATGAAAAGTAGACTAGATCAAGAGAATCATAAATGCAGAAAAAATAACTAAAAATAGTCAGAAAATAGTGAAAAAAAAGAATTAACAATCTATAGTTCGGTATAAATGTAGAGATTATTTAAGGTCATGGGGCAACGGATACCTTCAATAATAGAGTTAAGAAAACTATCAATTAGTAAAATGATGAACAAGTTATTATGGGACCGTATTCCCACAGAACCATGTCGAGACATATCGATTTGGCGTAAGCTTGCTCGAGGCGAGCAGAATTAATATTAGAGATTAATTAATTCAATTAATAATAAGCGGTATTTTTGTACAGTCTTACAAATAAATCATTTATTAAATATTTTATTGCGGCTGGCTTCACTGATAAGAGTGCACAAATCCGGCTGCATACTTACTAAATATTCTTCTTGCTAGAAATTTTCGAGTTACTGAAAAAAATTAATGAATAATTAAACCAAACTCCCTCTCCCCCCGTCTATAAAAACAATAAAACATCAATTAATTATAATTAATTATGGCAGATATGAAGGTAAAGAGCATAACATACAGTTAAAAAGTGTTGATTATTTAAGAGGAAGTGAAACTATTTAATATCGTGATGTGCTTGTACACGCAAAATATATTAACGCGAAAGCTGTCGAAAGAAAACGCAGCATTAAACTAAATAAAAAAAAATTTTGTCAACAAAAAAAAATTGATTAATCTATATAGAAAAAAATTTTTCACTCATTTATCTAAATGTTGTTTGCTAAGTCATAAATAATTTTATTGTCGTCATGTTCAATCTTTGAATAAATATTGCATCTATTGAAAGTCTAATATACCTAAATGATTAATTATTATTAATGATAATGCTAATGGTGATGATAATAATATTAATTATTATTATTAATTATAAAAGAATGTGAAAAATAAAATCTATATACAAAATGCCGAAAAATAAACAATCTATCAATGTTATATACATAAATATATATATAAATATATATATATATATATTGTGAATCTTCAACACTTATTATTAATCATGTATATCGTTATTATGATAAATAATTGATTGATCAATTAACTGGTAATTATTATTAATTATTGAATAAATATAATAAAAATTGTTTGAGGAATATTTTATTGATTGTAACCCTTAATTCATTGGTGGAATGATTATTATAATTTCATCAAATTATAATTATCAGCAAGTCATGTGTAAATGTCATGCTCCTAATTGAATAAATATTAAATATTCATAAGTCTAATATTATTTACCTTTCGGTGAAATAGGTCTACGTGCTTCATGATTTGTGGAAGAGAAGTTGCAAGTGATGTCATATTTCATTCGTTGCAGAGACCAGTCCCATTGGATAAACATAAACAAAAGTTCATTAACATAATGAAACTGTGGTTTCAAGATATAATGAGCCACGTTTTTTATTCAGGTAGGTACCTCTGATTTACTCTGGTTTTAATTTATTCGTCTGCTGCTGCGATTTTGTGCTCTATTTATTCATTTAAATGTGCTCTGTTATCGGTTGGAGCTCACTACTGGCCATCTCTGAAGGTTTCCAGCTGATGTGGTCCTGAGCTAAAGAGTATTCAGGATCCAACCTGAATTAAATCAGGAATACCTGGTTGATGATGAATTTATAACTGCTAATTAGTTATTTAGCATCAAAATTTTGGGTCTGTTGACCTATTCTTCCTGGTCTATCTTCATATTTAAATAACGAACTTTTTTATTTTAATAAAACATGGGTGAAATATTCTGTTCAACTTGGTGCATGATAAATAAAGCTTTCAATTATTTATTCCTTCAATATTTTCAAGTTTTTCTATACATATCTTTTACTTTGATTCGATTCCAGAATCGTGAAAAATACTTTAAAATGATTGAAAAAGTTATCCAATGATTTAGAGATCAATGTTCCTCAAGGACATGTGAATTTTTATCTGGTTCAGCAAAAATAGATGCATCATTATACCTTACATCAATATTATATGCTGCATTATAATATTTATGGTACTAAAAAGGCACTTTTTTCTAATGTTTTATATTTTTACATATCAGTATGATAAAAAGACCCATGAAGGTACATAAATTATTCCTCAGCTTTCTGCTAAATTTAATGTATAAATCTAGCAAATAGTTTTTATTACTCTCTACATTTCTGAGGTAAATTTTTCCATATAACTTTGTTCGAGTATTATTTATCAAGCGTGATAAAATTATGTATGCATTTGTTTGGCTACTTGGCCACAATCATGTTATTGTGACTACCATGAGTCATTTCATTTCATTGCCAATTGATTTATTGATTTATTTCAAATCAAGATGGCTTTTAATCCTTGAATATTTTCAGCAGATGGTGAATTAAATTGACTGATAAATTTATTTCATTCATTTATCAACCATCAGTTGATCAGAATTGCCACAAAAAGATAGCTAATCGTGATTAGAAAAATTTAATTGTTGATTAATTGAGTTTAATGAGACAGAGTTTTTCAATTCGGTTGACTATTGTAGTTTAGGGAATTATTTTCCAAAGTTTTTGCCAACTTTGATTGTTTTGGGTATGATTGGAGCTTTGGGATTATTCACACTAGTGCTTTGGTGTTCTTACGTGACTTCCGTGAGAGAAAAAAGTAGTGAAGAACTCGAATTTAATGTAAAAACTGGTGATACAGCATTGATCCCGACAGCAAGAAATCGGATTACCGTGTCTGTTCAGACGTCTTTGCAGACTTACTGCACTATTGCAGAATGCAAAACTATTACTTGTAATTCTATTTCATCTCTAGACTCCGGACAAAGTAGCTTCAGCATTTTTAGCAAATGCTTTTAAGGTATTATCTCCTGAATCTTAGATTAATTGATTTTTCTGATGTTTGACCTGATTCCGCATTTCTAGGCATTGAGACGAAGAGAATGAGTGGTCGAACTTGAAAATCGGACAACTTTGATTTTTCGACCCCAAAAAATGGCAAGTGGTACCCCTTTCCATTTTTTTCAGCCAAAAAATAAAAGTTCTCCGATTTTGATGATTGAGGGCTCATTCTCTTCGTCTTGATGCGTAGAAATGCGGAATCGGGGCACCGCCCGAAAAAATTCGTTTTAACACCCTTAAGAGGGGGTAAAACTGGATACACACTAAAAATCATCATCCCCTTGTCTTTCAACCCTTGTAACTCATGAATGGACGGCCCAATAATCATTTTTAGGGACGTTTTTAAAACCTTAGAGTCTGAGCTATCTGACGATATTCATAGATTTATCGAGAAAAATTTCTTTCACCCTTAAAATCGTTAAAATATAAAAAAAAATCATATTTTTTGAGGAGTTTGCCAACTATTTTGGCAATTTTGAGGATGAAAGAAATTTTTTATATGTTATTTATGGATATGTATTTTTAGCTTAGATTCTGAAGTTTACAAACATCTCTTAAAAATCATCATTAGATGACTTTCATGAGAGTTATAGAGGTCTAAAGTTGAAGTAAGGGTCAAAAATTATC
This sequence comes from Chelonus insularis, assembly GCF_013357705.1. Taxonomy (NCBI): domain Eukaryota; kingdom Metazoa; phylum Arthropoda; class Insecta; order Hymenoptera; family Braconidae; genus Chelonus; species Chelonus insularis. The sequence goes on from NW_023276522.1 coordinate 1,339,752, forward strand.
TACCCTTCAACTTTGGATCTCTATACCTCGTAAAAAAATTATCAAACAATGATTTTTAAGAGATGTTTAGAAACTTCAGAATCTAAGCTAAAGATACGTATCCATAAATAACATATAAAAAATTTATTTCACCCTCAAAATTGCCAAAATAGTTGGCAAACTCCTTAAAAAATGTGATTTTTTTTTATATTTTAACGATTTTAAGGGTGAAAGAAATTTTTCTCGATAAATCTATGAATATCGTCAGATAGCTCAGACGCTAAGGTTTTAAAAACGTCCCTAAAAATGATTATTGGGCCGTCCATTCATGAGTTACAAGGGTTGAAAGACAAGGGGATGATGATTTTTAGTGTGTATCCAGTTTTACCCCCTCTTAAGGGTGTTAAAACGAATTTTTTCGGGCGGTGCCCCGATTCCGCATTTCTACGCATCAAGACGAAGAGAATGAGCCCTCAATCATCAAAATCGGAGAACTTTTATTTTTTGGCTGAAAAAAATGGAAAGGGGTACCACTTGCCATTTTTTGGGGTCGAAAAATCAAAGTTGTCCGATTTTCAAGTTCGACCACTCATTCTCTTCGTCTCAATGCCTAGAAATGCGGAATCAGGTCAAACATCAGAAAAATCAATTATTTCACTCCTAAAATGGGGTAAAACGGGAACTTGCTATAATTTCAGCAAAAATAATGCTCCAATGATAATTTTACCTAGTGCAATAAAAAGATCTCATTTTTACAAATTCATTGATATGCTTATTTTCTATATAGGCCTTATAGATCCTGAGTTATTAACAAAAAACCAAGTTTACGTGTAGAGACATGAAATGTAAAAAAAAAAAATTTTGTTCCTCAAACGTTCTCCATGGTCCCACGAGGGAAACTTTGGGGAACTCACCTACTTGCGAAGATTCGGGGAACGAATTTTTTTCATACGAGTAGTGTTAATAATAAAAATATATTTATGTTCTAAATAAAGTAAATGAGTTGTTCATGCCAATCTAGTTATAAGATATGCTATTTTATAACGAGATTTGTTCACTGTCATTAAAATTTTCATTATTCAATTTATCTACCAAGTAATAAGCATTGATATTACAAACATCATCTGTATGTTAACATTATGTTGAAAGTTGTAAAATATTCAAAAGGATTTATCGATCTTCTCCATAGAAGCTAGACATTCATTCATTATATCAACCAAACCCATGATGTTTCTAGCTAGTGATTTTTCACAACTGACAATTATTGATGAATCATGTTATTATGTGCCTGTCTTCTTGAAATGTAGTGTAGAAGTCAATGCAATCAAACCATTATTCTACTGTCTGACATTTTTGTATTTTTTTTTTTCTTCCTTTATGAGATATTTTATGAGAAAAATATGAATGAACAACGGAAATATATAATAAAAGATCTCTTTTTTCACCATCATAAATCCACCACCTTATTTTTATGCAACCATAAACGATTTTGAATGATATCTACAACTTTAATGTTCAAAGTAAACATTCATATGAAAACAAATATTATTTCAGCTTTTGCATATGGAAATTTGTGAATATTACATGTAGATATGAGAAAACACACCTTTAAAAATACCATCATCTTTTGTAAGATAAGTTTTTTATTTAATAAATAACTTAATAAAAGATGAATTTCAATCCCACATTAAACCACCTTTCTATACCATTCTGATTCATACCAACTTTTTGATGTTTTTGCTGGAATGTTTCTATCAGAAAGTGCATCACTTCCGCTCTCAAGCCTTCAAATGTAAGAGTGCTATCTGATTACCATGCTAATTTCACGTTTAGAAGAAGGCATTGTTTCTTTGATCAACCATATCTCCAACTATGCTATGTTACCTAGCTCTCTTCTCACTGTGCAATGTACTAACATATACATAGCTACTTTCTATGTGTTTCAATATTATACCCTTTGGCTTTTGTATCTCATTTCATAAATGAAAAAACAATAAATATTCTATCACAAAGGAAATACAAGTAGATAGCATCTATCTATCAAAGAGTATATTGGAAAATTTAGAATAGATTAAAGAATCTTCAAGTTTTCTCTAGGAATAGTCTAGTCATACTGTATAGATATTTGTTGATATGATTGTCAAACTTTTTTTTATCCACATTCTTACTTTTAGCTTTCCACTTACAAATTATTGTGATAGATCCAATTTTTACTTTCCTTTTTTTATTTAATATTTCTATGTTTATCAAGAACGTGATTGGAACAATTGTTACTATGGAAAATTAGTTGCAGGTAAATACAAATCTTCGATTTCTAATGTTTCTATCCTGTTGTATAGAAAATAGACTGAGACCTTAGTCCAGGGTACAACTTTGTGTTCAATGTTTTCATTCATTCCACTAGAAAGCTAAGATTCATTCAACTAAGACATCAAATTATGTAGCAATTCACATGATTATAAATTATTAAATATTTCTTGAATTGAAATATAAATTCATGATGTTCTGCTTTAAAATATTGTTGCTTGAGAAGAAATAAAATAAATTTCCATAAAACAATGAATAATATTATTTTTTCATCCGCTCAATGTTTTATTTTTAATACGAGTTCTGTTGTAATAATATTTTTTATCATTTTAAATCCTCTACAGTCCAGGAATTTTCAATTTATTTATTAATTAAATCATTCTTTCAGTGATATTTAATTAAAATGTCTATCACTAACAAAATATAACATCTCATAGACATGGAGCAAGGTGTTAGTGCAATACCTTTTTCTTGATTAATCTAATGTGCTGTTATCCAATCAATAATCAAATGATCACGTTTTATTCCAAACTAAATTACTATTCTACTATTTTATTCTCATATGATATTATTTTATCCTTTTTCAAGGTTCAGTGCCCGACTAAACAGACAGTATCAGCTCTCGTGTTCAGACACTCCAGCTTTTCTGGCAGCCAATTAAGTGAGTCTTGGTTAACACCAGTCATCAAAATAGATGGCATTCAATTTGAAAATTGTTACTTGAAAGAAATAAAAAAGAATGCTTTTTCTTCATTTATTTTTAATTCCACAAAAAGTCTTTCAATTATTAATACGAAAATTAGTATTTTAAATAAATATGTCTTTGAAGAACTTGGTAATTTACATAACTTAGTTATTCAAAATAATTTACTCGTGGAAGTGGAATACAACTTACTGAATAATGCAGCTGAAACATTAGAAACAATCGAGTTGGATAAATCCATTGAGAATATACAAGTTTTGTATAATATCACGAGAGGAAAGAAACTTTTAAAGGTTCAATTATTGTCTCTGCAAGGTAATAATATTCCAATTTTATCAAATGAAATATTAAAAGCATTCCCTAATGTTGTATCACTCTATATGGATTCATCGAAGATTCAGAGTATTCATGAGAATACATTCAAGTCATGTCGACAGATTAAGCAAATCTTTATCGATAATAATAGACTCACAACTCTGACAGAAAGTACTTTTAATTTTCTATTGTACTTCAGTCCACAATTTAAGATTTCAATGATTGGAAATCCTTGGAACTGTGAATGTGACCTGAAATGGATCCAGGATATGCTTCTGAAAGATCCACAAATGATGACAAAAATTCCAATTTGTAAAACTCCAATCAAAAATAGTGGTGAGTCTTTTTTGACTGCTGAATTTTGTGATTATCAGCTTTCCACAACTCTTGATGCATCAACAAAGTTGCAATCTACTTCAGAAATTCCTATTAGCTATTCAACTGAATCATCGATTGGAATACTTTGCCAGAATTCTCTCTCACTATTACGAAATGCTCAAAGAAAGTTATTTTCCATATCAGATTATGAATTTCCATCAAAACAATCAATCTTTTTTATTCAGCAATTAAAAAATGGATCAATTATCGTTAATTTAAGTAAAAATGACTCTCAAGCAATTTTATGGTTCAAAACTTTTAATAATGATATTGGAGAGATTAATTGTTTGAAAAATATTAGTGGAACAATTATTCTGAATAACCTTCAAGATGATTCATTGTATACTATTTGTTTATTAGATAAATCAAACTTTAAAGTTTCACCATTTAATTGCTTAGCTTTCAAGACTTTACCAGCAAAAAATGCTCGGATTTGGCTGTCAAATGGTGATAAAACATTCGTTTTATCGATTTACACTGTTATTGCTTTTTTATTTTGTCTTTTGGGTGGAGGAAGCTGCTTTTACATTATAAAAAAGCATCCAACGTTGTTGAAAGGTAGTAAAAGAGTAATTCTGGTTAAGCGTGGGCAGGTAAATGCCTTGGTTCTACCAAAAGGAATTGATGATGATTTTTTTAAGAGAGCAAAAAAAGAAAAGCCAGGAAAATTAGATGATTTTAAAATTCCTAGAGTCGATTATCTTACACCAGTTATGAAGAGAAATCGTTGGTCAAATGTTTATGATTCAATAGATAATAAAAGATCAAAAAATGTTGAATTAAATTCTAGGGAAAGTGTTACAGAGAATATCCCTCCTCCATTACCACCTCATCCTTTTCACGGTGTTATACCTTCTGTTTCATTGTTAATGGATCTAGAGCATAAAATACCAGGTGGATCCAACGAAATACAAGATGACACGGAAATTTATTCTTGCATCCAGCCAAAATAGTCAATGTTGCGAAAGCTTGGGATAATGATAATATTAACGAAATGTCGCTGATGTCTATTTTTGTAATTAAACACATTGGACGAAACATGTGCATCGACATTTTATCTGATTGGCAAAGCAGGTCGTATTTGATGCATATATTCAGACTATAGGCAATTTGCCAGCGAGCATTTGAACGGCTAACGAGAGAAGGGGTGGCCTTTGGTAATGAGCTAGATACCTACTAACTTTAAAAGGATAGTAATGTTAAGATACTATAAGCTTGTATTATCGTTTGTTACTCCCTGATCATCATTAATAATAATAAACATAAATAATAACACATTCTTGCTGTAATTTACTTATCTTTATTGATAGTACAACATTTTATGGCTCCAATTATCTCTGAAAATTAGAAATTATATCAATTTTATCAATAATTAATTAAACACTATTTTAATATTTTAAATTATTATCATTAAGTTGCATTTAATCAATTAGTTAATAAAAGAATCTTCTATTAATATCAATTTTCCTCATTACTTTAATTTATGAAATGTTCTGTTATCTCTAGGACTTGAATTAAAAAACAAAATTAACTTTTAATTTACAGAATATTTGATTAACTTTTTGAAGTACTGTTAAATTTTATTAATTAAATTTTTTAAAATTATTTTGATTAATTTTTAATATTTAATTTAATTAAAAATAGTATTGACAGTAAAAAATATGATAAATGTTTGCAAGCAATGAACAATATTGAAATGATTAATTATAATTAAACATTTTTTATTGATGATAAAAAATAATTATAAAAAATGTGTCAACAATTATTTAACAAAAAAAACTGCTAAATAATTCATCATCACTCTGTAACTTGATTAATAAACTCTAATCTTCACACATTATGTTTCAAATGTAAATTTATTTTATCCATCTGTTTAATAAATCAATAAAAATAAATGATGCCTATTAATAAATAAATATAAACAAAGCATCATAAAGTTTATAACCATTATAATTTTATAGTTTGATTGAACTCTGAGGGGTTTTTTTTAGGCAACTCCTTTGCACATTTCAGAGTCACCCAATTGAGAAACTTTTTATAGTACTCGAATGTCAACAGATGATTTGCAATGACCCGGAGAGAAAAGAATGTGTGATTGCGGTCATCTCAATCGATCAACGTGACGTTTCAATTGGATCGGAAAGCCATTAAGAGTTGATCGCTCATCGAAGAACTTACGTTTGTTCTATTCACGCCTAATTGAAACCAGTTTTAAGTTTTATTATCATAGCATCTAATTATCTATTACAATGGTAATTATTGTTGTCTTTTTACTCAAATAGAATATCTATTAAGTAATTAGTGATGATAAACATATCAAACAATTAATTCATTTATTTTGATACTATTTATTTGTTGATGTCAGTGCAGTGATAATTAGTGTTTCATTTTTACAGGAACCAGGACAGCTTAGCAAGGATCAGAAAAAACGTAAGTTGAATAACAATTTCAATTCAAGAAAAATAATTATAATGAACTGGACTTGAACTTTTAAATAATGATGACCTTTTCTTTATACATCAGAGCTTAAAACAGCTTTTGATGCATTCGACAAAGAGAAAAAGGGAGCCATCAGCACAAATGATGTACCAACTATTTTTGATATGATGGGTCTTGAAGTTGAAAATCAATCTGACATTACAAATGCAATATCTGAAGTAGATCTTTTCAGTAAGTAGATTATGTTAAAGAATAAATTGAAACCTTCTGAAGAATGGACTTATTGTTGGATAAAAATAGTTATTATAGAAAAGTGGAGATTTTAATGAAACGAATTAAGTCTTTCTAGGAAAAAATTGTTTGGCCTAATCAGATCTAAGACTTTCAGATCTAATTAAATCTTAATTATAAGGCTTATTATAACTAATGAGAGCTAATCTGATTTACTCAGACTTGTCTTAGCTAAGTAGATCTAAAAAAGTTTAGGTCTGGAATGTCAAACATATTAAAATATATTCTGATCTATTTTATTGAATGTTAATATTCAAAAATATTGACTTTAGCTTAGTTTGATGGTCTTGCCAATTAGTCCACCCTAGATCAATTAATGAATTAGACACTATTTTGAAGAAAACAAATGACTAAGCAATTTTCTTTATCTTCAGGTTCCGGAGAGTTGAAGTTTGATGATTTTTGCTCAGTAGCAGCTAGATTTATGGAAGAGGATGTAGATATTGAAGCATTAAAGTCAGAATTAAAAGAAGCATTCCGGCTTTACGATAGGGAAGGTAATGGATATATAACGACTGACTGCTTTAGAGAAATTCTATCTGAAATTGATGAAAACCTCACTGATGATGAGTTGGACATGATGATTGACGAGATTGACGCTGATGGCTCTGGAACCTTAGATTTTGAAGGTAAATTAAATTCATATTTATGTATGCAAGTTTTCTTATCAATTAATATTACAAATTTATTCATTTATTCTCCCAATGTCATCAAATATTCTAAAGTAAATATTAGTCTTTTAATTAGATTTTCTGAAATATTTTATAACTCAAGTTATAGCTTGTTTCTCAACTCCAAACTTTAAAACATTTTTACTTTTTTCAGAATTTGTTGAAGCGATGACGCATTAACGACTCTAGGATTTATAACAGACTGAAGAAAAATCACCAAAAAAATTCTAATAAACTATGCTCACAATGATTATTGTACTATTTTATTTGTAATAAAAAGTTTCAAAACAATACAAGAGTAAATATTTAAGGAATTTGATAGAAGTGAGTGATAAATCAATCATGTGATGCAATGACACATAAAAGTGTCAGATGGAATAACAATTCAACTTGAATCTGCATCCACCTGCATTCGATCAGAAAAATTCGGCAAGTTGGTTCATAAGAAGAAATAATTGATTAGATGTCAGATAAGATTTGAACTTACAGTGACATACATGACAATGCAAGTACAGGCATTTTTATCATCAACCATCTGGGGTTATAAAGTCCTTTAGCTTTCAAGCATCTTATGCAATTATTTTTCTTCAGTGTTGCCATTAATTACATCACTCTTCTCAAGTAATTCCCAGGAATTTTTATAGTTTAGTGTGTACAGACAAGAAGCAATATCTGTTAAAGCTATTAGAACACAGAAAAAGTTGCTTTTACTAATACGTATTTACTGAGCGACTATCCTTCCTCTATTTATTTTACTTAATGACATTTTTTGACTACTTTGCTAATGAATAAAACATCAAGTTCCTTGTTATAATTAGGGAAGTAAATTGACATAAATACCCATCATTTCATTCATTGCTTATAGGAAATTTAATGCAAAAAGGAAAAACTAATTGCTCAATAACAAAAAAAAATATCACAAATCTAGAACAAATTTTCTCACACTAATAGTAATTGAAGACCAGTTTATTTAATTGATTGCTTGCATATACTTCGATTTCAAATAAATTGCCTATTAATTTAGAGAAAAAATTGTTTACTAAAAATTGTACTCATTACGTTTTTAAATACTTTGATGATATAAATCAGCTTTTTATTTTTATATTGATGTATCAAGTGGTTTGAAATGTTTATACAAAAAAAAAAACAACGTTGAAGTGAATATTAATTGTTATAAAAATTTGAATTCACCAAAGAGATGGAAAATAAATAATTATGATAGAATTTTTTAAAATTGTGATTAGTATATAGTAAAATAATCTATCAAAAAGGAAGTATTGATGTGATATAGACGAATGATGAAACGACAAAAGTTTGACTTTTATTGCAAACAAAATTCAACCTCTCTACATGACGCTATTTATTATTCAAAAGTAACTCTAAAAACAATCAATAACATCCAAGTTTCAATATTTCAAAGGAAATGGATGAAAAACGATACAAAAATAACTGATACAGCTTGAACATTGTCATGTAGAGCAATAAATATGAATATCAAATCTTCTAGATACATCACTGACTAAAAACATTGACCAAGTGTTTCAATTTTGTTAGAAAATTATTTTTATTCATGTAAATTCTTGATAACAATTGCTAGATGATCATAAATTCCTTTCAATTCTTCTCCACCAAACTAGCACAGAGAACTTTGAAAGTTTCCTGAGGATTAAAATCGAATATCTAATGAGAATGATGATGTCCCTAACTTAATGCAAATTGTGCAACTCATCAACATGTTTCTTAATTATTGTAATTTGATCATAAAGTCATTAGGTGATCATTGCTTTTAGAAGACAGAAAGAATTGCACAGTTGGAAACTGAAATACAGATTTTGAGGATAATGTGTCACAACCTCAATCTTTCATCTTGCAAATAAAGAACATTTAGCATATCTAAAATCAGATGGACGTGAATCATTCATATATTATTATTTTTTTTTTACTTGTAAATTAGTAAAATGGATAACGTTTTTTTTAAATCTTACTACACAAAGAGAAATTTTTTACTGAATCACAGGACTGGTATTTAGCCTAGTAATGATGGAATGATGAACTGTTATTGATGATGAGTAGAGTTATATCTTTAGTTATCAAATTGAAGACTTGTTACAATTTATTTTTACTTACAATCAGATCTAGTAATAAATTACCTTCAGTATGCTGATTTATAATGAATACTTAAAATTAAGAGTATTCAAAAATTAATGTCCATTATCGTTTTTATTACTACTATGATTTATATTAAACAGTTGTATTATTCTTGGATGTCTTTGCTTCAAATAAAAATAATTTGTCTATTTATTATGATTAATATGTGATGTTAGAAATTAGTTATAATGATGTTTCTAAGTAATATGCTTGTCTAAATAAATGGATTGTCTATTATTATTTTATTTACATTGAACGAAAAATTGAATTTGCATCAAACCATGAACTTATTGGTTTCGAGCCAACCAAATGATTTATTATCCATGAACAATAAATTATTCTCATGCAATTTGTAATTATAAATACATTAAAATATGATTAAATTAACTTGGCCACTCTAGTGATTAATTCATGTTTATTTAAAATTTTCTAATTTTTAGTTCAAAGATAATTTGTCGTTCAAAAAAATATCTCAAAAATACAATAAGAAATTCCACTCAATGAAATCATTTCAGTGATTCAATTAGATTATTGTTGCTTGTGACTCTAGATTATATTTAAACAATGGTTAGATATTTTGATAACTAGCTCAACTAACAATATTTTTTGAAGCTTATAAATCCATTATTTTTCAATTTTAAAATAATGAAGTTCAGAATTGGGAATTAATTAAAATATGAGCATAATAATGCTTTGTTGGACTTTAATGTAGATAATTAATTTCGTAAATAAATTTATTTTCAATAATGAAAATAAAATTATCTGTTTATGTTTTAACAGAATAATTACATGAAATAAAATTCTGGTCTAGCTTAAAATATTCACCATATGTAGGGAACGAAATAAATACATGTTGATTTCCATTTTATTTTCGATCTCTACGGGTAGACTTATGTTAATGTTATTAAGTAATATAAATGGATGTAAATAAAGTATAAATTGCAACGAGTTAGGAAGAATCTGGGAGACGCACGCGCGTCCTCGAAAATTTTGAAAACCGCTAGACTAACATGCTGTACTGTTTCATGATTATTGCTGCCAGAAATTACTCGCGATTGCTATTAAAACCAACGCATTTACCTTCGCAATTCGCACTAATTCCCGGGCGTACTTTGCCACTTACTTGCTTATCCAATTTGCATATACATTAGTGTCCGGTATGGTAAGTTTTTTTTTTTTAGTTTTATTAAATTATAAAAACAAAAAGTATCTAATGTAGTAATAGATAACGTAATAAGTTGTATCATGTAATAAAAATTGAATTTTTTTTTCAAACAGGATGAATTGACCAAAGATCAAATTGCACGTGAGTTAATATTTGATTAATTAAAAGTAGTTTAGCTAAAATAAAAATTGATTAAAAAGAGTTGAACTATTTTTTTTTTCAGTGCTTAAGAAAGCGTTTGATGCTTTCGATCATGAAAAAAAAGGATGCATTGGTACAGATATGGTGGGAACTATTCTAACAATGTTGGGATATGAATTGAGTGAAAATACCCTGGCAGATATTATTAAGGAGGTTGATGAAGATGGTAGATATTACTGGATTCAATGCATTAATTATTCTTGAGAAAGTATAAGCGACATTAACGAATAAATTAATGGTGATGATCATTTATAGGATCGGGAGAGTTGGAATTTGAAGAATTTTGTACACTGGCAGCTCGATTCCTGGTGGAAGAAGATACTGAAGCAATGCAGCAAGAATTAAGAGAAGCCTTTCGTCTTTATGACAAGGAAGGAAATGGTTATATAACGACTGAAGTGTTTCGTGATATTCTTCATGAACTCGATGACAAATTAACTAATGAAGAACTTGACTTAATGATTGAGGAAATTGATGCTGATGGCTCTGGCACTCTTGACTTTGATGGTAAAATTTATTTTCAAATTGAACTCTAACTAAAAATAAAAAATAAGCTATTCTATTAAATCAAAGTTTATTTTTAATTATTTTTAATGATTGAGAAAAAATATTGATTTAAAAGTAATAGAATATGTAACGAGAATAATGAAAGGATTGATAAAGTCATTTACTTTCAAATGGTTTTATCACTTAATCATTCTCTTTTTTTCATTTGAAAATATTTCCAAGCATTTATACTCTTTTTCTAAGTCTTTCACTTGGAGATCTAAGTTATTTCGTTATTTATTTCATCATTTCTACTTTTTTTTAGTGTTTACAGTCAATAAAAAACAAGCTGAAAATATTCATTTTAATGATTAAAATTTATTGCATAAAAATAAAATGCAATTTGAAATGATTATGTTGGTCATAATAAAACTATAAATGTCTTTGAAAACAACAGTAAATTAAAAAAATATAAAAAATCATAAACATTTAATTTAGCATTAAATTATTGATAACTGCAGACATTCACTTAAATGACATTTCATTATATAATTTACATGAATTATTTTTCTTATGGTTCCAGAGTTTATGGAAGTGATGACAGGTGGTGATGACTAACACAATGGTTAATCTGGTTAAGGAGAAATTTTCAGCTGTCATTACATAAATTAACAAATGTACTACACACTGTGATTCGTTTAATTGAGTAAAAGAAGGTTTGGCACATCAATTTTCATTCGGTCTCCTTAAATGTTCGTTGAGCAATGTCAAGACTTGATAAGATGTGACGTGAATCAGATCCACATGTACTCATGAAGAGTTGTTAGCTCAAAGACGAGATAATGAGGATCAACCTTCGAAGGGAAAGTGCAAGTGTCACAACTTCCGTCAAATTAACGCTAAGACCATTCTTCACGTGGAATCGAATTCTTTTATTCGCACTGCTGTATGAATGATGGAATCAAGCAGGGTACCGACAAGTATTCATGAATATTTATGCAACGAATAACTCGAAAGTCCAAGCCTTCATTTCTTTTTTTTTTTTTTATTTACAAATATATTTTACTCAGTTTAACTTCAAGAGAGATGTATTTTTTAAGGTATAGAATTAAATTCAACGATGACTGAAAAATTTCAATAAAAAAGGTTTAAAAATAAATTATTTCGTTTTAACTTATTTATAAGATGATTTTAATTTTTTTTTATATAAAAAAAAACTCGTCTTAACACTGAATAATTTTATTTTATTGATTTTAGAGTGTTGATTTAAAAACATGTTTCACTGATTTATTATATTTTACTTGTTGAAGCAAAATCAGTTTTAAAAAGATAAAAAAAAATTGTAATTTTATTAATAAAATTAAATGCTACTATTATGGTTATATCAATCACTGAATTTTCAAAATATCGATTCATCATTCATTATTAAATGAGTGTGTTTAATATGACTCGAAACATTAATTTTTTTATCAAAAGAAAAATTGGACTCAATTTACTGATGGACGTAACCAATGTATCATTTCGAGATTACTGGTATGACACAAAAACTTGACATCCTGATACACATCAGTTCCAGGTCCCTTGGTGGGCATTCAAGGTGTGACCAAACCATGACAGCTGTCTACCTGCTAACTCTAAGATAATCTGGATTGATATGGCTCATTCCAAGATCTAAATTTAATACAAAACAGATCAAATTATTTAGAAATATCACATTCTAATGACAATGGTACTGTGTTGATTAAACTTCATCAAGGTAAGTATTGATAAACAACACAATACATCTATTATTTACTCATACCATCTCCTAATTAATTGATAATGCTCTTTATTCATTTGATTTGTTTAATAATTAAATATTGTTCAATAATTAAGAGACAAAGAGAAACAGGCTCTTATTGATAGCAATCAGATCAGTGAGTTAATTGTTTAGAACTTTTCAAACTCTTATTGTTTGAATTTTCTAAAGTAAGCAAAAGAGAATATTGGAGACATTCTCTTTTACAAAGAGAAGTAATAAAACTTTAGTTTTATACTGATTATTTCATAGCAAATAAGTATAAGATGAAAAATACAGTTTTCATTTGATCAGCTAGTTGAAACATTAGCATAATAAAATCGTTCAGCAATATCTCCATAAAAGTCTTGATATCTATGAATACCTATATGTACATATCTATGCATAAGTATCAAACTTCAATTGTATATACCAAAACTTTGTTTGACAATTTTGTGAAAATAGTTGATGTAAGTTTAGTCATGAGACCCCAACCCAATGAGAATTGTGATTGGCATGTATAGAGGTAATTTCAAGTTGACAAGATTTTGAATAAATTTGGACAATTCATTCTCAAATATTTGACTTTTGAAAGACAGTCGATTTACAATGTAGGTAAAGATATGTAAACTGTATATTTTTTTAGTGAGTTCAAATTCTGGTGCTCCTGAATTAACATATCTAAAAGTGGGAACACATCAATCAAAGACTTCAAAACTCTAGACAAAACTTTTGACTGTTCTACAAAAATATTATTCAAATTTCTATTGATCAATAAATTGAATAAAAGTAGATTAGTAGTTATATTTTAGACATAATAATGTCTGTATTGTCATCATCATCGGATTACTTCCATTGATTTGCTGATGTTTGTTTGATCATCAACGACATCAACAAAGAAAAAGACAATATCCATCATTGTCTGTAATAAATAGTAAATAATTTCCTTCAAGTTGCTGATGAAATAATTTAATACAGCTCAATAGCAGATGTAGAGCTGTCTTCAATACCGAACAATCCTTAGAAAGCTGAAAGACAAAAAAAAAAGAGCAGACTCTGATGGAAAAACTTTATTTTTAATGAAATTTATATTCTTTTTTTAATGAAAGGGAGATATTTCCAAACTAATGTAATTATAACATTTGTTTGATAATAGAAGTTATGGAATAATTGAATAATCAAGCAAGTTCCTTAATAATAATTTTCCTCCCATGATAATTGAGAAGTGAGAATTTCCAAATTTGGTATTGGAAGCAAGATAACATTGGTCAAGTAGCCATTCCCACGTTATTACAAAGTATAAAGTCTTGGTTAAATGTATAATCTGCTGTTCCAGATTCACTCACATCGTTTTTATACTTTTTAGATATAAATCAAAACAATTGTCTAGCAGCAGCAGCAGCAGCTTCTACTTAAGTAGTTTGAATCTCTTTCAATGAATCATTGCTAATGCTGTTGAAAAGTATACCCAAGACAAGTGTGTATATAATACATCTATAATATATTTGCTGAAGAAATAAAGTGTAGTAAGTAGCAGTTGGATTATATTCGTTGTCAGCCAGTCGTTCTTAACGTTCAGCTAATTATTATATCTAGTCTGCGACTTAGTCTGAGTCTTGGGGACTTTCTCCATCAATTAGGCATCTGAGCTTCGTTAGCTTATAGCATAGAAATAATGTGTAACCAGTACACATAGGTTTTGCCCATCAAATGCAATTATATGAACTAAAGCTTTCATATTCGTAAAAAAAAAATAAATATTTATTATAGTAATAAATCTATAGTTATATCAATTCTAACTGAGTAATAATGTTAAGATTTTTTCATCTCTCTTCTCATAGGCTTCATGTTTTTCCTAGTCCTATAATTTTTTAATTGCATTTCTTTCACTTTCCATCCGTATTTTTCATGTCAATAAAAAATAAAAAAAAAATTATATTATCTTATAAACACTTGTTAATTAATGTTGAGAACATTCCTACGAATTTCAACGGAAACATTATTTTAGTTGGAAAATACTAATTCCTAAGTGAGAAAGTTTATTTTAAATAACATAACTTGAAGAATAAGTGAATGTCTTGGGTTGAATGATACATAAAAACAGATCTTCATAAGTTTTTAGCTCCAACATTGGAAGACTTGTTAATAAAGTTCATGTATGGCTGAATCATAGATGAAGAATAAAAAAAATTGAAATTCATGGAGACAACAAGTTTGATAATTAAAGTATTTTATCAATGAAATAGAAAGTAAATTACAATTCACAAGTGATAATTAGTGGTGTAGATGAATGCAGTAACAATTTAATAGCGAAGAGTGTACTGTAATTACAACGTTTGTTCAACATAGACATGTAAATAGTGAATAAATATTTATTAATAAATTATGAGACTGAAAAATATTTTCTCGTCACTATTATCAGCTTATCATGAAGTATGTAATTTAAGATATGGGTCAGGAATTTTATAGAGACTAGAATTTTATGCTGAAAAGAACGGAGAATAATAATTAAATGAATTAATTTCACTTTAACTCACTGTGTGGAATTTATCCACATTACAATGTTGGAGATCATTGTCAACTTAGCACCAAGTGTACAACAATTAATTAATAAACTGTTAATTGATAGTTTCTACGATATTTTAGAGGAATATCGAATGGAATTGATTTATAGATTAAGGTTCAAAATATTCTAGTTTTAATGTGATAATGTAACAAAATTTATTTAAATTAATTACTAGTGCTATTATAATTACAATAATTACTATAAATTATATCATTATTGCTGATTTATCGATAATTATTCTGTATTGCCTTGTTAATGAAATATTTTATTGAAAATTGAATATGGTAATTTGATTGATCATTCTGTGGAACAATTATTTTCTATCCAGTAATGATGGTTTACATGAAATAATATTTTATCTATCAGGTATATTGTAATATTGCTACCCTATTACTACTATGGAACTATCTATTACATGGATAATAATTAAATAATCCTGGTTTCATTTTCTTCTCTGGACTGAAATTTAATAACCCGTATAAAAAAATTTGGTTCCCCAAACGTTGTGCATAACTTGTATGCTAATGATGTTACAGGATTGATCAAGGGCTTATATAAAAGATCTGGACGAAAGGAAGAAAGTCGATATAGATAAAATCATAATGGGAGCATAATTTATGCAAAAATTGAAGCAAGTTTCCGTTTTACCCCATTTTAGGAGTGAAATAATTGATTTTTTCAAATGTTTGACCTGATTTCGCATTTCTAGGCATTGAGACGAAGAGAATGAGTGGTCGAACTTGAAAATCGGACAACTTTGATTTTTCGACCCGAAAAAATGGCAAGTGGTACCCCTTTCCATTTTTTTCAGCCAAAAAATAAAAGTTCTCCGATTTTGATGATTGAGGGCTCATTCTCTTCCTCTTGATGCGTAGAAATGCGGAATCGGTGCACAGCTCAAAAAAATTTACTTTAACACCCTCAAAATGGGGTAAAACTGGATACACACTAAAAATCATCATCCCCTTGACTTTCAACCCTTGTAACTCATGAATAGACGACCCAATAATCATTTTTAGGGACGTTTTCGAAACCTTAGAGTCTGAGCTATCTGACGATATTCATAGATTCATCGAGAAAAATTTCTTTCACCCTTAAAATCGTTAAAATATAAAAAAAAATCACATTTTTTGAGGAGTTTGCCAACTATTTTGGCAATTTTGAGGATGAAAGAAATTTTTTATATGTTATTTATGGATACGTATCTTTAGCTTAGATTCTGAAGTTTCTAAACAGCTCTTAAGAATCATCATTAGATGACTTGCATGAAAGTTATAGAGGTCCAAAGTCAAAGCAAGGGTCAAAAATTATCTACGTTTCAACTTTGGATCTCTATACCTCGTAAAAAAATCATCAAACAATGATTTCTCAGAGATGTTTGGAAACTTCAGAATCTACGCTAAAGATACATATCCATAAAAAATCTGAAAAAAATTTCTTTCACCCTCAAAATTGCCAAAATAGTTGGCAAACTCCTCAAAAAATGTGATTTTTTTTTATATTTTAGCAATTTTAAGGGTGAAATAAATTTTTCTCGATAAATCTATGAATATCGTCAGATAGCTCAGACTCTAAGGTTTCGAAAACGTCCCTAAAAATGATTATTGGGTCGTCTATTCATGAGTTACAAGGGTTGAAAGTCAAGGGGATGATGATTTTTAGTGTGTATCCAGTTTTACCCCATTTTGAGGGTGTTAAAGTAAATTTTTTTGAGCTGTGCACCGATTCCGCATTTCTACGCATCAAGAGGAAGAGAATGAGCCCTCAATCATCAAAATCGGAGAACTTTTATTTTTTGGCTGAAAAAAATGGAAAGGGGTACCACTTGCCATTTTTTCGGGTCGAAAAATCAAAGTTGTCCGATTTTCAAGTTCGACCACTCATTCTCTTCGTCTCAATGCCTAGAAATGCGAAATCAGGTCAAACATTTGAAAAAATCAATTATTTCACTCCTAAAATGGGGTAAAACGGAAACTTGCTTCAATTTTTGCATAAATTATGCTCCCATTATGATTTTAAGTTATGCACAACGTTTGGGGAACGAATTTTTTTATACAGGAAGTGGACTTATTTTAGTCCATTTTTTCCCCGACTTTCTTCGCATTATCAAGTCTTGTATGCAATTGGCTGAAAGTTAACAATTTAATTTGTTTCCAAATCATCTTGTCAGAAAAACTGTTCCACTTAGTAACCCATACACCTGTACATCTTTTTGGGAATAATGTTGGTGAACTTCTGACATTCGAAGCAAAAAATTGTAATCAAGTATTTAATTTAGACTTCTAAATGTTTACAAATAACTCTATTTATTACTCATCTAAATACTTCAGGAAGTCGATAAAATGAATCCTGATGATTTCACACCCAAGATCATTCACTGCAAATGCCATGGAGTAGTTGGAGATGAACTGGAATTATTCAAAAAATTCAATAACTGACGAGTCATCATTTTTACATAGGAGAACAGCACAGTGCATTCCAATGAAGCTTGTCAGGTGTAGGATAAAAATAATCTGAATGTGGGATGCAGAAAATTGATATCCTCTCACTGAATAAATATTTACAGAATAAAAATTCCTATACCTGGAGGTCAAAAAATCAGCATCTGACACAAGAACTTAATCAAAGAGAATGAATTTCTAAAAGAACTCATCACTTTATTCCAGACCCTTCAGATGTACCGACCAGGAATAATTCACTGCCAACAGTAAGAATGCCTTCAACTGCAAATGGGGCCAGATTATCAACGTCCAAACTACAAACAGGGTTCCAAGCTGGTTATTTCTCCTTTTTTTGAAAATAATTTATAGAAACTTTCCACTGTCAGTGGGTAAATAATTTTCTTATGCTGAATATTTTGTTATCAAACAGGTTGATAACATAATAAATCAATTTTGCAATAGTTGACTACACATATTTCTAGAAGAATAATTTGTATACAATTAGTTATTTATTGATTACATGTAATTAATAAATAACAACGTATGAATAAATTAATTATATATTCTTGAAAATTAAAAATAATAGAAAATAGAGTATTGGTCATATTTTATCTTGCAATTGAGTAAATTAATATTGCAAACTAAAATCAGTGTAATTTTTGACTCTCTACAACAACAATAATACAATAATTAATACAACAACAATTAACTAACAACAATAACCAACAATACTAACAATGATTAGTTAATAATTAATAATTATTAAGATTTAAAAATTTAAATATTTAAAAATAATTAAATCTAATTGACTGAATATTTTTCTTCAATTAATTACATAATAATAAATGCAAAGAATATTCACAATAAATTTATTTAAATAATAATTTTCAAAGTTCTTAATTACAGTTTACATTAATGAGATACTACTGAATGAATAAGGATTATTTATTAGAAATGTTTCCTTATTGAAGCGAAATATTTCACAGTTCATTAATTTGTTTCTTTATTAATTAATTTTTCTAAAAAACAATAATTTTAGCATAAATCATTAAAATGTAGGTTACAACTTAAAGTCGATTAATCTGCTCTAGTTATTCGAGTTAAACATGACATTTTTTTTAAAACTGTAATTAATTAAAATTTCTCTTGTCAGTTATTTAATAGCATGATTATTACGTATTATCCATAGATAATCGGTTGTAATGGGCGAGCGATTTACCTAGATCCGTCAGACGATCGATTTCTTGATTCTGGAAAATGAAAAGAAGAAATGACCACCAGACTACTAGCTATTTCGTAATTGTTCAATCGACTGAGCCCACGTATTTAACTTTTTCCTCTTTCTTTCTCTCTTTCTGTCTCTCAAAACATTTATTACATTCAATCAATTGATTTACCGATTATTCAATCATTCCGGATGGCTATTAATAAACTTCTAACTTATTCGATCGTTAGATAAGACTTAATAATTGAAAATAATTGGCAAGGTCATACAGGTGTGTCTGCGTTTATTTTTTAAAACTATTTCAACTATTTAAACTTATCTTTATTACATAATCATTCTTAGATATTCAAAAAGAATTAAATAGTATCCTGATGTAAGATTAAGTATTTATTGTCCCACGAACTGTGAATGTAAGTCACGAATAGCGACAAAATGTCAGTTTCATCAACGCTTTCGATCTTTTGCGTAACACAGGACAAGAAGACTCATTAGGATGGTCGAGTTATTTTTCTGTTGTCTTTCCTAAACATTAGTGTGCTCATTAAAAATTCATTTAAATATTTCTTTATTATAGCATTAAAATTTTCCTCTTGATAATTCAAAGCAAAAGCTCTAGTAAAGATAATTCATGTACTGGACATGAATTTTTAATTACTACAGCTCCTACTTTTAACCTTTAATATTTTTATATGGTTTATGGTAGACAGTTAATTAAAAATCATCTCTAAAATTCGTGAAAATAATTTTTTTTTCCTTTCACTGATTAATATTGAAGTATCTTTATTATTCTATGATCAATTATTATATCTAACAATATTTTTAAACAAAATTAAAATTAAAATTTCCCTGAATGTGTGTGTGTTCGAAGCTGGAAGTGGAGAAATAATAATTTGAACATTTATTCCAACACATATAAATAATATTATAATATTATACAAAAAAATCTTTATTTAATTAATAAAAATAATTTGAAATAGAATATTTAATTGAATTTAACGAAATGTATTTTGATATTTGGTTTAAGATTATAATGAATTAATTAATTCTTATTTTCTGAGACACCATGGATCTTATGATCAATCCAATGAAACAATACTCAGATAATTATATTAAAAATAATTAATATAATTAATATTAATAATGTCAGTTCTAAAAAAATTTTAATTTTAATTTTTTTATTTAAAAAAATAAAACTTTCCTTGTTTGCAATAAATTCTTTTTTCAGTGTAGTCATTTAAATCTTCCAGCATAAAACAGATGAGTAATTGATTTTCTATAGAATGTCATCTAGAGTTATTTTTCATTGTCATGTCTTTCTTCCTGTGTGTACTGAACTCTTCTTCAATATGATAATAAACAACACATCATTTTAAAATTGTTTAAAAAATTTAGTGTCCATTTTTCTTCATTTTTATGCAATATAAGCATTCTTTATACCTGTCATAGAATATTGACAGTTAAATTTTTATCAATTTATTTTACAAAAATTCTCCATGCTAAAAATCTTGTGGTCTTTATTTTTATAATTCAATCAGTGGCTACTTATGAATTTTCTCCATTCATTTCCCATATGTCATAATGAACGTGAAAGTCGAAATTCAGCTTATCAAGCAGTCCTGTTGAGAAATACAATGCATTAGAAGGTAATTTGAATGTACGAATAAGCATTATGCACAAATAGTTTTATCAACTCAATCTTTATGCTACAAAACATAAAAAAAAGTAAAATGTATTTAAGAGAAAAATATCATCAACACATTGTGAGTACTTTTGCTTTTAATTATTATATAAATATGTGTATTTTGTTTGCAATAATTAATATATTTAGCACACATTAACTGTATTGTTCAAGCATGCGTTTTAATGTTTGAAGTTGAAGTGAGTGTTAAAATGTTTTCTTTACTAACACAATTACAATTTGTATCATGGATTGGACTGACCGGATGTTAGTATAATTTGAGGATATATAAAATCAGATAATGGAGATTATTGATGACTAATCACAATGATTTATAGAGAAACGATTGCTGATAAATATTAAATACATAATTGATTTTTAAAAAATAAAATCAGTAAATCCGCGTTAAAATGCCACGAATTCACTTTCATTTTTCATCAGAAATCGGATATATTGATTATCTCAGCAGACATTGTGTGCACGAGCGTAAGATTCGTGCGAGCCCACGCCTTTCAAGGCGTCAAGGGAGTGTAGAATCGAGTCGTATCCATATAAAGTGCATGTGACTATGACTATGAACACTATGAAAGCATAGATAGAATGAGATAAAGTCAATAAGTCTAGTCTCAAGCAATATTTTTCTCGTAAAGTGCAAGCCGGAGCTCAACGTAGCTCTAGATATCCCAGTGTTTCTTTCCGAATCAAGTACAGTGCTAATTTCGACCTCGAACACTGCATAACTTGAAATAATACTCACGAGAAAGAGTAAGAAATAGTTTCTTCATGGCATTGATGAAATAGATTAATTATGTAGGAAAGAAATTGAAATATTAGAATTATACTTTACAATTGCTAACAAACATCTGTGTTTATTGGCTATTTTGTTTTTACAAATTACAATCATTTTTCATTCGCTTACTTTTCTTTATAATCCTGAATAGAAATTATGCTAATGTTTGAATTTATCTGCTGATATACATTAACTTTATAGGTTTGTAGATAAATACTTATACTGAGTTTAGATCTATTTAAATATTTCATTGATATATATTAGATATATTGAGGATACAATTCATTTATCTCCCAGATCAATTAGGGGAATACGAGACAAGACGACTTGTTGATTTTTAAAATGACTTATACACAAAATCAATGTTAACTTTCGTATTAACAGCTTTGAAGGATCCGTTTTGCCTCACTAAGTTACCAAAAATCGAAAAAGCTGTCTTGCCTCGTATTCCCATATGAACACTTAGGATTTCCGGATGAGTAAAATTCAATAAAATATTTTATAGCGAATATTTCAAATGATTTTTATTGATTGAATAAACATTTTTTGTTTGTATCAAAAATATTTTTCTCACTGTATTACTTACAATTACTCAGCAGTAATAATTAAGTCTAAGAAGACGCAGCTAACTTTAATTGAAGATGAGACAAAGTGAAGGAAAACTGACAAAGTACACAGTGGATCATATGCTTCACATAAATAGTTGTATTTAATGAATAATTTTAATTCGATGATAATTATTCAAATAATCTAACATGAATATTAAGTGAAAATAATTAAATAAATAATTCATATCAAGCAAGATAAATCAGTATGAAATAGACTTGTGATTTTATTTTAAATGTTATTCATGTTTGTGTTGAAAAGGAAAAATTCACAACGTGTTACTTTGCTTAATGAATAAACTCAAAGACTTGTCGACTCAACACTAGGAGTTTTAAAGGAGTAAATTTTTCATCAGCTATTCGATATGCCTGCCGCCAGTTCTTTAATACACCAAGTTTATCTTAGAAAGGAAAATGTCGTACCGATTGATTGATAATTCTCTTCAGTATTAACCGTAAAGTTTTAAATTGCGAAAATTCACCATACCTTATATATATATTTTCACATTGATGTCCTATTAAATTTTCATAAGAAGTACACAACATTGTATTGACAAACAACTTTAGTTTTATAACATAAAGAACATTGATTTTAGACGATTTGAGGTCAATTATTTTATTCAGGAAATATGTTGCGGTTTCTCTGTGGTTGATGTTTGGTTTAGTGAAAGGAACTCAAGGGTTCCATCGAATTTTAGTCAGTGACTAAACCTCAGGGCATTCTATTATTAATCTATACCTTCGCTGCAACGAGTCATTTATCGAAGGACATTTGAAGACTAACGTAACGCACCTCTTACCTATTTTTTTTCTGTTTTTTTTGTTTTGACTAATCTCTTTTTCCCCCATTTGGTCCATTGTCTATCTAGTCTATTGTATACTCAACAGGAAATAACTGAGAAACAAGAGTTAAACTTTAATTGCCTCGCTAAAGGTACATAAAAATGTGCAAGACTAATTTTTCGACATTCCTTTCTCACAATAATTATCATAAAAAAATATATGATAAATATTCCTCCAATGAGTTCAAGGTCTAGACTTTATTTTTTTAATGATAAAAAATTGAAATATAATTCCTTATTTATTGCACTTTATTAATCAATACAGGAGATAGTTAATTAAAAAAAAATTCAATTTTAAAAGTAAGAAAATATTTATTTCCTTTGAATGATAGTAAAGGAAAATATTTCTTCAGTTCTTGATTGATATTTTTCTGAATCTTTGGAATAATGTGAATATTAAGTGTACCCTAGACATGTAATGATGGCAATTATTTCAATTAGTTTCATGTGTCATGTGTGTCTTTGCGAAAGATATTTTATAGATCATATGTCATACCTGAAAATGCATGATACTTCATTTTGAATGATTTTAAAGATGAAAAAAAAATTGACCTAGATTTAGAGTTTTAGAGCAAAGTGTTTTGAAGTTACCAACGCACTCAGATGTTCAGTAATATTTGCAAAAATTTATTTCAATAAAAAAGTTTGATTAAATATTTTTTTTCAATACCAATTAATGGTTTATATATTTAAAAATAATTATTACAATGAATGGTGGTAAGTAATGAATTTCTTATAATTAACATAAATTAATAAAAATACGATGAATTATTGTGTGAATTTTTAATTGTGTACTTATTATTATTCGTTAGAAAATAGTTTTATTCATTATTTAACTGTTAATTAAACAATAATAAAAGGTGAATAAAATAGATGGGGTTTTTATGATTAATTTCTTAGAGTGTAATTAATTCGAATATCTTAGAAATCATGTTATAAATTAAGTAAATTTGACAGACATGCGGAGATATACTGAAAAATTTCTCTGCGTTCATCTACTAATTTCAATATTCGAAAGTGAATATCTCACGCAACAGGATATATTATCTCATAACTTTTCTTCCTAATGATTATTAATCTCACTGAGGAATTAGACTTTATTTATTAGTATACGTGAGTGTAAAAAAATAGAAAGAGTAATGCAGAATTTGCAATTGAATAACATACCAATGACCCTTGGAATTATCCTTCCTCCATTAATGGGGAATTTAACCGAAAGAATGCCTGGATAATTTGGCAAAGTCGGTAAGTGATTGAAGCTAAAATAAGTAATAAGACAATGCATGTTGCCTTTAGCAACTCATTTTTATTGTGAAGTAACATACACGTTTTGGTACATTTAAGGCTTTGGTGTAAGATTGGCCAATCGATGTATACTGACAGTTAACAATTAAACATTGTTTTATGGATTTTTACTTGAAGAAAAAAATAAATTAAAAAATTCCAAGAATTGATAGTGATAAATGGAAAACGATTCATCAATTATTTATTGCTCATTTATTATTGTTTATGCAGCAGCTAATTTTATATATTGCAAATTAATGTGTTTTATTTTAATGCATTTAAAGTATTTTAAAATGACTTTATTCATTTGATTAGCATTGTAATCATTTTTAATCCATTAAGGCCCATGGCCAGCACAAAATGGATAATGCTAAATTAATTATTGGAATCATGGCGTGGTTAAGAAATTGAAAAAAAAGTTTTTTCCCCATTTTTTGCAAAATTGATTTATTCCATCTGATTCTACGGAACAAATCATAAAGAAATCACTAGTCATAATATTTTTTTTTTAATTTTTTAGTATGCAAAAAAAATAATTAAAAATTCACTTTTTTTTGGTTTTTTTTTCTCTTTCCTAGATAAATAGTTATAAGTCATTTATATGGGGGTTGAAGGACTTTATTAGTGTCCTATTCATAGCATAGGTATATAAGGTATAACATAAGATCATTTTCAATTCACCAATTACCCCTTTATTTTCATGAATAATTTGTAACAAATGGATAATTAATGAGTTATATTCTATTCAATGAAAAATGTATGAATTGATCTAATAAATGTTGTGAACATTGTGCATTAAATATTCCTACAACATCATTTCTATTGTTATATTATAATTCTAAATAGATACACACAATACTTCATAGTAAAATACCTAAAAAAAAAAACGTAATGAATGTAGAACTTATTTAGTTTTATTATGTTACTCTGAATTGCACTTGAATTGTTGTTGAAGCCAAGAATTACTCAAAAAAAAAAAAAATAATTTTTTTTTAGACATTGCAGATGAAAAGAATAATTGTTTGATTGTCCTGGTAAAACGTTCTAAATAGATCAATCTGGAGAATAAGTTATATACGTGATTAGTGAAAGATTACCAACGAAAGATACTACTTCAGTGAGCATGTACCGAATGAATAACATCTTTGGCCCGAAAAAGATCGATGAATGGTTTGCTGTGTTTTATAAATTACCTTGGTCAACAGCAGAGTTATTCTCTGAATGCAACGTGCTAAATACGTTGAATGCACTCTCAGCATAAAATATAGCTGGAATATGGGAACAGGTTCAAAAGATCGAAGAGATATTTATTTCATAACAAAATTTTCAGATTAAAAAAAGGATAAAAAGCTTTTATTAATTGAATTTTATGAATTGAAAAATTTTCTGTGAATAAAATTTATTTAATTGATATAAATCTTTAACGTGAATAAATGAACACAAATGTTGAAAATTTTTTGCAAATTAAAATGAATTAGTTTACAAAAGAATAAAAACATGAAATTTATTTTATGAAAATAAATAGGTGCTAATGAAAGCGGATTTATCATCAGTTATTTTATAAAAATTTAGATACAACAAAAATAATAACCAAATTTTATATTTTTTTTATTTATTAAACTTAAATGATTAGTGTAATAATTCTGTAGAAGATAGCAAATATTTTTTTTTTATTTACAAATTAATTAAAACAATCATTTACTTAATTACGGAATTTTAATAATTAACAACATGTACATTTGTTTCAATTAAATATGATAAATAATTCAAACAATTATTTACGCTGTTCAAACAATTATATCCAAACGAATTAACTCACTCGATAACTTTTCCTTGAGCTCACATTTCTTTAATAAAACTGGCGATATTTATGCGAGTTAATCTCAAGAGTAGTCAATTAATTGTTTAATATTATTTTTGCAATATTATTACTAATAAAAAATGGGTTTGTTTTATGAAAAAGAGTTCGATATACTTTATTCTTACTTTTTATATTTCCATAAAACAGAGAAAAAAACCATTAGCTTAAATAAATAAAAATCAATAAATAATGATTATGAAGTTATTGATAAGGTCTCAATTAGAGTACGCCTACGCTTTTTAAATTTTTTAACACATATAGACGACTCCACAACTGTCTCAGGACGATTCCCAGTGAAATAATATATTGTGTCAAGACCCGGAGTCGAACCCAGAACCTTCTGCTTACGCACTGACTGCTAGACCAATGTATTCACTATTTAAGTGTAACTCAGCACAATTAATTTATATTTGGATACGTCTTTTAATCGAAATTCTACCGAAAATAATTTTACTCTTCTCCTCCACTTCAAGAACGAACAATACATTTATCTACCACTGCCTAATCTCATAAATTATCATCTGATAAATTACATTTTTATCTCATAATTTTAATGGATGCCACACATTTTTCAAAACAAGTTTCCGAATCCACTTAATGTTCACAACTTTATAAAAATGGATCAATCATAAAATAATTAATTGACTTTCAGATGATTTTTGTTTTCTTTTATTTACTACTCACCATAGTAATTAATTAAAAACCATAAAATATTTAAAATACAACTTCAAGCTTTCTTCTAGAGTGATTGCAAAAAAAAACGCAGTCTTTTAAAACGGCATATTTTTTATGACCCAAAGAAAGGAATGAAGCCATACTTATGGAAAGAGAGTGATGAATGAAGACCGATTCGCAGGTAATAAACTACTGATTATTATGATTACATCAATATATATCGTAAAATCGTGTAATATGTAATCAGGTTATTTATCTCAATTTATCATATTTTTTCAGAAAGGGAGGAGTTTACTCTTTAGATTGGAAGTAGTTAATAAACCGAAGCTATTTTCAACTATCCGTATTATAAACAAGATACATGCTTGGACACGCTTCGGTAGTTACATAAACTTTCTCTTTAATATACGTCGTACTTATACATGTTAGGTACGTTTCAATATCTACATGTCAACCTAGCCATACATTAATTGCATTGATGTTCATAAACTAATTAATTAGCTAATTGTAATGCAGTATACGGAATGTAATTTTTTATTATTTCATCAACATCAAAGATTCATTATCCCCAACAATTGACTCTGATGGCTGTAATTAGATGATTTTATTCAATGAAGCGCGTGGGTAAAAATGATTAGTTAAGCCACTATTTTTCCTTCTATACCTAAATTATATTGTCACCATTTCATCATAGACGCCGGATATTGCAGGTAATCTTCGGCGAACTGACGCCAACTACAACGACACAGTTTTATTATTTTAAGAATTAGCTTTTACTGTCTGTTTTATCCATAAGTCTTGCAAGGTATTCCTGGTTGGTGCAAAGGAAGAGAACAATTAACTGCATTTCTATTGCTAATTCATGTTTAACTATTTACTCATTTATTTTCAATCTAATGAACATTCTAAGCCCGTCAAAATGTCATGACGTGTTAATAGACATAAATAACATTGACAGAATTCCTACATTTTCTGCGAGGAAATAAGAAATTAGTTCAAAAGTAAATTTCAAAGTATGTAAAAGATAAACTACTATTTATGCTTCAATTTGAATAAGTATTCTAGTAGGTAAGATATGTTGTGGTGAATATTCCATTTTCCTTTAATTTATCTTAATGTAGAAAATAAAATATTGCATACAAATTTATGATATTTATTAAAAGTGTAAATTTTATATAATAATAATTGAAATCGTGGTTTAAATTATTGATAAATCAAAAAAATTTCAAATCATCCTAACTTTCTTAAATCTTTCTTACTATTAAATAAAGTTACTACCTTAATGCTATTCATTTTATATCAAATTCTTTAGCTAGCAAAAAAATTCTATTTTCTCTATGATGTATAATTTTCAAAAAATCCAATAAAATTTAACGACAACATAATTGTATACTTTAGACACAAACATTCGCTTTTTAAATTATCCGCAAATCCTATTAGAAACGGCAGTTACTTACATTCACTTCAATACATTCAACAATTTACTTTTTATCAAGACGATCTAATGAACATAGTCCAAAAAAAAATAGCTACATAAAAGCATGAATAATAATTTAATTAAATGCGAATTTAATTAAACAAAATAAAGTAAGGGGAAGAGGGGGAGGGGAAGAAATTAAATTAAAATTGTATATTAAACCACACGACTTCCTATAGAGGTATAATAAGATAGTAATAATTACAATAATTGATTTAAGATGGAATAAAATGATGGATGAAAGAGGTGAGGTAATAGAAAACATCCAAGATCGTAGTAGTGATCTTCAAGTCTACCGAGTAGTCTCAAAGCCATGGTCAGATGATGTAAGAGTACGAGGACGTCTGAGGAATCTCAGGATGAACTTGAGGCGCCGTCTTGTCTCGGAGAAACTTTTTAGCCTTCAAAGTGAAGTGTTTAAGGCTTCTGATGATCTCATTATCAGACTCTATTACAATCTTACGATAAGTCTCCAATCTGAACTCGTTATAAGTATGCGTGACGATTGAAATTAATGGGCGTGGTAGCTGGAGTATAATAAGATTGAAATAATAAGGGAGTTCGATGAAAGAATATGCATCATGTAGCATTATACGGAAATTTAATCAATATAATATCTGGTCATTTGAACAGGTGAGTTTTTTTTTTTAGCTTTAAATAATTTCGATAGAAACCAGTTTTTGCTGTTATGTCAATTAAATATTTTTTATTTGTTCACAGTGAATTACTAGTCAGGTGAACATTAATGAATTTAATCATACCTTAATGCATATACATACGTGTCTGTCATTTGATTGTATATAATTAATTATGTAGGTGAAATAAATCGATTTTTACTCTGATAACCAAATTTAATTGTCCATAATTAGAGAAAATCATTTAATGTAAAATTTGATTGTTACTGATCATCGAGGTTATTCAATTACAATTTCAACAGCTAGAGTATTATAAATTTGTACGTGATTATTACATCAGTAATACCGATTATATTAATAGCTGCTACTTTAAATAAATTATTTAAATACGTCAGTCTTTTTAAAAATATTTGTAAAAAAAAAGTCGAATTTTTTTAAAGCATTTTGAGAGATAGTTTGTCTTTAAAAAATAAAATAAGATAAAATATTTTAATTACAAATAAATAGTTGAAATAAAAAAAATTTTAATCAATTATTGTTATATAATAATTAAATATTATGATAAATAAATAGGTATTGTTATTGATAATTGAATCATTACATTTAGGAGCAGATAAAGTAAACACAATTACATGACTGGTAACATGATATTAATGTTAAGCAGCAATAAAGGGTACAATAGACCAACGTATTATTGAAACTTTACATCTTTTAAGGAGTTTCAAACTATCTAGACAGACAGTAATATAAGGTTTTATTATAATCATGTTTATGTAAAGAAGTAACTACTACTTAAGTTTGACTATTTTATTATAGATTATTTTAACCTGCACAGCAACGTGATTAGATAAAAAAAAACATTCTAATTGCGAATAGAAACATGTTTTATTATATTATTTTTATATATAGTTGACACTTGATGGAAGAATGATTGGATATAATTGAAAAATGAGTCACCACTGTCAACGATATCCTTAAATGTTAAGTAAATTAATTACTTAATGACTAAAATTGGTTTAGTCGTTCTTGGAATACTGCTAAAAAATATTTATTCAAGAATATATAATGTGTAAAACAAACTAATTAAAGTGATTGACAAATTAATCTTTTTTTTTATACTCTCGATTACAATAGCTGCTTTCTATTTCTATTTATTTCACATTTGTTGCTTTCGTATGATTTTATTTACAAGTTTATGTAATGCATTTATTTTTTTTTATTAAAAGGGATTTATTATTAATTCGTTACTACCCTTCGTTATTACCTTCAAGCTATCCTATTACTATCAATAGAACTACTTATTACCTAAATAATTACTAAATGGTTCTGGTCTTATTCTTTTTTCAAGGCTTAAATTGACTTCTAATGAGTGCTTTAGCAAGAAAGATGTCTCCAAAATTAAGTAGGTCACGTTCAGGACTCTAGAATAAGACTGGATTTAAATTGCTATTCAGGATGATGATGAATGAAATCCTATCACACGTAATGTGTTGTAAATATTATTATATTGTCAACAGAGGATAATAGATACTTATGTTATGAATAAACAAATTATAGTAATGATGTAAATATAACAAAAATACTGTCACGCGAATCATGCACTGAACGGAAAATTACCATATAATGCTTATTAAATAATCCTCTACTTCTGAATTATTATTTTATTCATGTTTTCACATGAATGTATTTTTTTTAGCTTTAGAAATGAATTTATTTATTATCCAACTTGAAATAAAATTAAATATATTCATTGAGAGAAATGTATAGTTGCATTTACTATTAATAGTCCGAAAAGAGGACTCAACTATTTTCTGTCTAATGAGAAATTAACACAGGATTGTAAATTCAACTATGGGACTTGACTATTAATTTTTAGAGTGTTGTAAAATAATTGTATGTCTCCAGAACAGTTTGACTGCGATTTTTGAACCCATTAAAATCTTGGATATCTTTAAAAAAAAGTGACATATCAATTTTTGTATTTCTTGTTTATTTTTAATTAACGCAATTAATGTTTTCGTTAAAATACTTTTGATCGCTATTGTATACCTTGACAGACAAACGATGGAATTCGTTGTTAGTAACACTTGACTTATTTGTTGATATTAATTAACAACTCTAATTAAAAGTTCTCTTAAAATAAAAATAAATCATTAGTCTTTTTTAAGAATAAAAATATTCCGGACCATCTGTTCTTTTATTTCACCATATTTAAAGGCTGTTCAATTGAACGTTCAAGAATATATAGATAATTTATACTGCTTCACAATCATATGAAAATCTAGTTCTTAGGAAAACTGTAGGTAGATAAAATAAATGAAAACAATGTAATGTATTCTTGTAAAATAAACATATTCTGTGCATACTTGAATTAGTCTTAAATGAGACTTAAGAAAATTCAATAAAAAAAAAGAGTTATTATTTTACATATATTATAATTTTAAAATTTTTAAAATAAATAAATTAAATTAATTTTACTAATTAAAGTAACAAGTTTTTGGTGTAAAAATTCTTTTAAAAGTCCATGTATACGTTAGAAAAATTTGGACCGATGCGATGGAATGTCGATTGTGATATAGAGACAAAAAATCAATCGCTACGCACTAGTAAGTTATTAAAACATTTCGTAATATTGCACGGCATGTTTCACTGCACTAGTATTATTAGATGTGTGTTAGTAAAAGTTTAATGTACATACCGGACGTAACGAGTTTGCGAACACGTCCACCTATATTGATATTACATATAACAACTTGTCAGAATATTTATGGACCTAAGGAAAAATTTAAAATTGATTATTTAGACAAATATATTTTTTTTAAAATATATATCAATTTACTCTTACTTTCCTCTAGTTTTATCATTACACACTCATTTTATTATTATTATAGATCATTAATGAAAAATTATTAAGACCACTAGTGCATAAAAAAAATATTTTAAATGTGGGAATAAAATTATTTCAATTAAATTCGAAAAAATAAATAATATCTTCAAGTCCATAAATAATTAATAACTGAAGTTTAGAAAATTATGCAAAGGCATAACTTTTATTACTTAAAGCTAGAAATGATGAATAATCAATTAAATTATTGCACTGATAGAAGTATTTATTTGGCGGGAATAAATACATTTATTAAAAATTTTTTCCAGCATTTATTTGATACAAATAAATATTATTTATAACCAAATCAAAATTTCGTAATTATAAATAAAGTTATTTTTTATTTTTATGCAATTACTTGTCAAGTTATGGTTTGACAAAATATTATAATTATAATTATAAATATTAAGAATTACGAAGTCATTATTGTATTGTATAATAATTTTGACTTTAACATTTACAAAAAATAATAATTATGTTGTTAGTTGATTCATTGCTAAATCATTACAAAAATATATCCCCTGAGTTGAATCGTAGTTTTTCGGTAGGAAAGAAATATTTGGTAACAGCAAAGAAATCATTTATTTGAACTAAATAAATCTACTCTAATGAATGATTTCTTAACTATTAACAAACATTTATTTGATTTTTTTTTAAATAATACATTTATTAGCTGCGAATAAATTATTTTACATTCAAAGAAATCCTTCTATCAGTGTGGAAATATTCAATCGCATTTTAATAACCATTTTTCCTGTGGTTCAGAAAAATAAGTAGAATTTAAGAGAAAACTAGTTATTGAATGAAGAAAAATAAAAAAAAAAAATATCTAGAGCATATGTTGAAATACATATTTGTCACGAGATCGGGTGTAACGTTTGAAGAAAATTGACAAGGTGGTATTAATACAAATATGGAAGAATTATGTGACGCAGTAACGAGAGAGTTGTAGTTAAATCGTCTCTTACTACTTGCGCTAATATAGTAATATAGTAATATATTAGCGCAAGTTTGTGCGCACGCCATCCCTTTTGTTGCGGAAGAATAAATTCGTGCATAACTGTGTAGCAATGTGTTGTTATACTACTCGCCATGTTAGTGGAGTAATTGAATCAAGGGTTCTAATTACCAGTGTTGTATCTCAACCGTGGATCGTACGAATTTCACTATTCGAATCTATGACTCTACATGCTCTTGAGTTACTAGTGTGTATTTACACACGTACATTTTTTGTCCTTCTCTTTCTTAATTTAGCCTTTTTTTATCTATTATTTTATTACCAATTCCACAAACTTTTTCGTTCGATTTATTATTCATTAATTTAATTAAATAATCGACAAAAAATAATTGTGTAACTTCTTTTTTTTTTATTAGTCAATGTTTTACTAGTATATTAGATTTTTATTTGTTTAATTAATTTGTTAATTATTTATTAAATATTTATTATGTTTTTTTTCATCATTTTTATGCAATTACTCCACTGAATTTCTTATTATTGAATTATTACAGCTACTAATAAAAAGTTGAATAGATTTTTGTAACAAAAGAAAATTTTTTTAACAAAAACAATAAATTTTTATTCATTGAATTTCACTTGATTTTTTTTATTTAAAAAAATATCGATAGATTTTGTAAATATCTAAGAAAAGAAATTTGAATTAAAGTAATATATTTTTACGCACTCGACTTTCATTCCTTTTTTTCATTTCAGCATTAGGATTAATTTAACAAGAACTTATTAATAAGAACAGGATATGTTATTGTGACACGTGTCGCGACATCTTAACGTAAAAAAAATTCCGTTGCAATGTTTTTACGTAAGCACTAAACAGACAAAAAAGTTATTATGTATATAGAGAAAGAAAAATATGTAGAGACATTCACAACGCGTGGGAATTGGCGAACTCGGCAGCACCATAATAATTGTACATGTCATCCCGCACGCGTATGTAACTAACCCTTGTTTAACATATATAGATATATACCATATTATACTTTGTTTCTCTACTATACGTCAGCTTTAATTATATATTTCCTCTGATCTTTCTATCTTGACTCTGAGCCATTGTAAGCGTGCAAAACTTTCTCTCTTAATCCCTTTTTATCATAACATTTCTTTATTATGGTCTACTTAGTGCTCTCATAAACTGCATGGTCCTTTGAAAATTATACTATGGAATTTGTTTTAATAACAATATTATTCTTTGCTTTATCACTGAGCACAAAGTTTTGAGTTTCAGTTATTTATTTGGAATTTAACTTAAAAAAAGAATGGAGTAATTATATTTATTAGGGAGTATTACACAAAGTGAGGAAAATATTTATTGTGGACTAGCAATATTTTTTTTTAAACTAATAAAATAAAAATTTTGACTATTATTCTATAGAATAATGAAAAAATAATTATAATTATTAATATCCTAAATACATTTCTTTTATCACTAATATATATTTATATTTTTAATATATATTATTAATATTTTTTGTATCCACAAAAGGTAAATTTTCATTGTAATTTTTATGAGTTACTTTACAGTTAAATTTACTAACAAAAAAGATTAAAAGTTGCTAGGTTTTTTTTTGCCGTAAAAATTCCTATTATTTTCGGTAAAAAATTTTCTAAAAAATTCGGAGTAAAGAATATTGTTCTGGTTGAGAAAAATGACCAAAATAGGGATTTTTACTACTTTTTTAGTGATTTTTCTAAAAATCTTTACCAAAAAAAAAAACCTAGTAATTTTTAATTTTTTTCTGCTAGTAAATTTTACTGTAAATTGCCTAATAAAAATTACTATAAAAATTTCTCCCGGGTAGATATATTTTAGATAAATTTAATTTATCCCCCAGATACATAATGGATCCATAGGATTTCCGGATGGATAAACTTTTATTACCATCTTTAACCAATTATCAAAATACACTTTTCAATTCAATAAAATATTTTATTCCAAATATTTAGAATTATTTTAATCAAATAAATAAACATTTTTTTATATAGCAAAACATTTTTCTTTTACTTAAAGTCGGAATATTGTTTGAGAAAGTGCTATTGCCTACTTCCCAAACAGAGTTATATAATAAGGTCATAGTTGGTTGAAGTCTAGGCCATCACTGTCCATAGGATCCACTGTTGGCCCAGTCGTGGGAAATGGCTGGATTATAATACTGATCCAACATCTCCTCTGATAAATGTGACATTGATTTTTATCAATCAAGAAGGATTTATATTTTCAAAGTAATGGTAACTTTCTAGAGCATCACTGAGATTTGATAACTTCAAGAGAACTTAAAAGCTCATCTGAAGCTTCAAGATAATGTACTTTCCTTTTGATATCTCTTTTTAATGTGAATTCACAAAGTTGTAAAATTCTGCTAATTCTTTGCATTTTTATGTAATTTTAATCCCATAATTATACCCATGTTCTACAAAATGTGCACATTGTAGCTATTATTTGTGTCTACCGGTAGCAACACAACAGACATTATTATAATTACTATAATCATGCTTCATTTTGTAACTTAAGTCATTTTGTCATTGACTTCACTTGTTCAATCTAATTTACTTCAATGTATGAACTTCAAATTCCTTTCCCTTCATGTCTCTTTCTCTTTCATCATTTAAACACTTGGTATTAACTACTTTTTTTTAATACTTCAATAATCTAATATTTGTTATAACAAAATATTTCCAAACTTCTCACATATTTTTTTTATTTATATTTAATTTTTTAACATAGAAATTCAATTAACTATTATCAAATAGATTTAACTAATTATTTTATTATGCTTATTTAAAGTTGTAACAATAAGATAAAAGATATTAAATTAAAGTTATGTAATTTTATTTTTAAGCATTGGTATTAGTTAAAGAAGAAAAATTAAAAAGAAATAAATAAATTCAGAAAAGATTAAGATGTAAAAAAAAGAGTAAGTTTTTATTATAAAATTAACTAATTAAAATTCCTCGTAAAGCTTGTTGCAAAAAAATTTTCATACTTATCTAACTTTATATACAGAGTATCTTATTCAATTAACATAGTGTAGTAAATCAAATCATGCAACTATAATATTCTTTTTTTCATCAGTGTTTCATTTTTATATTCCACTAGAACACAACTAAAAATAAATCTCAAGATTATTTGATTAAATTCTTTCCCTTTTATGATAATATTTAAACTTTCACTCTTCATTTACTAACTTTTCAAGAGTTACATATAAATTAATTGCTCTGATAATTATGTGGAATTAGCACTTACGTGTTGCAGAGTGTGACAATTCTGATGTTGTTGATCACTTCCTCTACTCTTGGGCGTATGTCGTTGAATAATAATCCTCTTAGTAGATATTTCCGGTTCGTTAATTATAGATCATAGATTATAATTCATTCCTATTACCATTTATTGAATAACTAATTGATGCTTTTGTCAAGACATAACAGAATAATGCATTGTCACTAAATCTCAAGCCTGCTATCTTCCAACTGTTCTCCAACTCTTACTCGGAGAACTCTGACAGTCCTGCTTATTTTCTATGCGTACATATCACGACTACATAACTGAATTTTTTACTTCCTGAAATATGTGAATTTTTCACTCATAGAAATGATACTTGTCATAGTATCTTCCTTGATAATTTTTTTCTAACATCTGTTTTTCAAGATAGAATTTTGTTCTGCACAACATAAGTTTAAATTTTATGCAATTCAATTCAATTGATGATCTTAATTAATGATGCAATAGGAAATAATCATGAGAACATAGATATGTTTAATTAAAAAATAATTGATCAATTAAAAATTTTTTTATGTCGATACTTCTCAATATCAAATGAGAAAAAAAAATAATTATTTGAAGGATTTTAGTTACTCAATGTGAATTCAAACTCTTTGAAATAGTTGTTCTAATTCAAGGTAGAAGATTTGTTGAAATAATCTATTTCATTTTAGTATGATTGATTGTATATGTTGACAGCAGTTTACTCTAGTAAAAAATAATTTCATCAATTATTTTCGATGTCATAATAATTTTAAACAATACCTATGTAATAAAATATTATTCAAGGAAGTACTGTCAAATATTTCTAGCTAAGAAAAAATTGTTTTCAATTTAATAGTGTTTATTGGTAAGATTTAAAAATGGATTTTTGTACGTACGTACAAATATACGCACGTATGTCGTTTTCAATGATTTCACACGACTCTAAATAATTATATATTGTTGAAAACAATTTTTTTCGACTTGAAGTAATTTTATAAGCAAGCAAGACTGAAAAATTTTACAGTAAAAATTGCCATAGTAGCTTAAATAAATCTCATAGTAACTAAACTCGTTGAGAATTTTTTTTTTTAATCCATGTATTTCGATCAAGACTGAAAAGTGTGTACTAAAGTAACAGCACGTGTGTTTGTCGTTGAAACGAATTTTTTTTATTACAAAAAAAAAATCTGCACACCCATGTTATCCAATAGACCATAATCCATTTATCGATGACCGCATACCAGAAAATCGTATGCAGTCTAGTTTATCCGGTATCTATTCGTAGGCTTGAAAATGTATACTTTAAACAAACGAAAGCAAGATCACACCATAGATAGTTCGTAAATGTCACACAGTGTTGCAAAGTGTATTGATATATTCCGAATAAATTGGAGTACATACGCTTTTTGGTTGTAGTACTTGAGTTATATAATCTGGAGAAAAAATGATTGTATTATTCTTATTCGAGTCGAGTACTTTGTATACATCTACGTCTCGAGGAATAATTTAAGATCAAACATAAAATGCGTTCTGTGTAACATTCTAAAACGTAAGAGTTCTGCTGTTGATTGGAGAACATTTATAGTGCTCCAAAGTCTAATATACGAGTTCTTAGATTATTTATAGCATCTACCTGGACGATATTTATCCATTTTTTTTTATTGTCATAACTTGCAAAATAATTTCTAGAAATATTAAAAATATCGGTAGAAAAAAATATTATTTATAACATAATAAAAATGACGATTATTTTTTTTAATTTATCTTTTATCGACTGTCAGTAATTTTTAAATATCTCCAAATCATCTTAAAAATATCCCTTATCAAATACTTACATTTTTTGCAAAAAAATTTCAAGTAAAAAAAAAAAATTGATCAGCCTATATGTTTCAATACTTGTTGAATTTATCGATGAGTGAAACAGTTCCTACTTCGAATTGAATTTTATGTCTTCTGTTTTTATCATTATTTACTCCTTATATCCTTACTCGTCGACCCAAAGAGATAAAAATATGACATTGTTATCAAAAGACCACAATTCATATTCCATTCTCCTCTACTTTTACCCCAAGATAAATTCAAACATTTCTCACATGAGTGCACACTGGAATAATTCTTTTCTTGTTAAGTATAACTGGTTTAAATTAGCGATTCTATTACAATATACCACAAATAAAATTTTTATAGCCTCTTAAAATGAAAATTGCTAATAGATGGTAACAATAAAATAAGAAACATGATCATGTTTAATTAAAAGATGAGTATAAAATTAATTTTCATTAATAAAATAATTGAAAATAAATATTAATGTAACTTTCAAAAATTATTGACACTTTCTAATGTATTTGAATGGAATAGCACACGTCAATAAAGCTAAAGCGTACGGTTTCACTAATCCGCAAAATATTCTCATGCATTTGTTTCTAATATACATTTACATTCTATCTGAAGAAACGAATGTAAATGATATTATAAACCTACGAGTGGTTGCATATGCGTTTGACCATCATGCAAATTCATTTCTGCAATTTCGATATATATATATATTAAATGCAAAAAAAAATTGGCCAACATTCCCAACAGCTGATATGGCCGAACAACTTGTATAATTATTGCATAAATTAAAGAATAAGACACGCGACTTTAAGAGAATAATGTGAATCTGATCGATATATAATTGTATAAGTGTGTATAGATACTGATACGTTTGATGGTTCAAGAAATACGTGAGATTGTATACAACTGAGTACGCAAGTGTACTTGCAAGGGTACTTACAGACCATAAAGATATGAATGTATTAGTGAAAGTATATACTTTACAAATAGAACATAAAAATACAATGATCTATTTACATATCATTGGTTATGCAGTTCTCTATACTATTGGTAAGCTTTTTATGTAATAGATATTTTCATTGTAATAAAATGCTCATTAATTATTTCCATAAACTAAGATAAATGATCTCGATTTAGTTAAATAATAGACAATAGAGAAAACGAGATACAACCAAGTACCCACTTTTATCCAAATAATTCTGTTTTTATTTTTTAAGTGTGAATAATACGATTGATATAGAGTTTTGAAATAGTAAGGAATAATATTTTATGAACAAACAACTTTTACTTTGTCTTATAGTTGATTTAAGACAAGTGATTTTTAACTTCTCATTAAGAAGTTATTGTAATAGAATTGATTTTTAAAATTTGTAATTTTATCATATTTTGACGTTTTGAGACATTTAAAAGCATATTAAAAGGTTTAGAAATAAATGTATGTACGTACGTACACTTGGACGCGCGTGTGTATGTACGTACGTATGTCCGGGTTTTTTTTTTTATTTTTGATATCTCGAGAATCACTGAAGGTATCGACTCCAGACAAATTTTGTTTGAAAGATAATACAATGGAGAAGATCTGAGAATAAGTTTAAACAATTTCAGCACAGCCGTTTTTTTTTTTTTTAATAACAAAAAACTGTATAATAAGTTAAGTAAAAAAGACATTTGAAATAAATTCTACTTATTAGATGATTAATATCGTTCGAAAATGAAGTTGATGTCAATAAAAAATAATTGCTCATAACTCCACATGGTTCTAAACAATTTACATTTGTTATAAACAATTAAAAATGGTTTTAATTTATTGAAGTATCATTTCTATGATTATATTCGACAAATATTAATAAAATGTTGGTATAAATAATTTTATGTGATTAAGCAATTGTATATTATTAATAAAAGTAGTAATTTGTTATAAACAAAACAGCTAGAAAATGAAAAAATTAAGGATTTTAAAAAATAGGGCATAAACCCATTTTAACCCTTTTAAATTTGTTACTTTCTTATATAAAATGATTTGGTAACAAAGAATGCTAAGGGAAAAGTTGGTTTTAATTATTAGAGTTAGAAATAAGAGTGTAATTTTTCCTTTATGATACCGGAATTAGTCTCTAGTGTAATTCAGTGTTGAATGCTGTTTAATCACCGCTTGGTCATTTCTGAGGTATCATAAACCAGAATTCCATTATCATTCGTTATTAGATTCTCTCATATAACTTTTGATTGTAACCGTTGAGCTTTCTATTCAAGTTTCTTAGATGGAAAAGATTTTTTGAAAGTTTACATCACATTTTTAACTTCCCAGTGGGAAGTTATTGTGATGGGTCCGATTTCATTTAATTAATTCATAATTATGTAACTTAGACCTGATTAGGGTTTGAACAAAATCAGTCGAGTTGTATTTTTGCCGAATGATAAAACTGAAAAGAAGAAAAATAGCTGATTTTCACATTATATAGGTTCAACCTCAATGAGAGTACAGGAGGCGAAGCCCTTTAAAGTGAAAAAAAAAATATTTATAAAGAAATTATTAATAAATAAAATTAATTCTCTAATACGATTAATATTAAATATTAAATAATATTTTATTCAATAAAAAAAAATTTATGAGAGAAATAATCCAACATCGAAAGTTCTGATAAATTATCTCCAAAGAATGCAGACCTGAACAATATTTTTTACTTAAATAAATTAAATAGCTACTCACTGTCATTAATGACTTCGATTATTATCCTAACAATATTAATTATTTCACTGAATGATTTTATCACATACTTGAGATTCAAACAATCAGTGCTATTCTATTCCTCTCAATACTGGTCTTGTTCTGAAGGAATTAAAATCAAAGTTGGTCAATAAATAACAAGATCAGTATTAGAAAGAGATGATTAATCTCAAAAATTATTCCAAGCTGTGTTCTATGTTAGAGAAGTAAAGAAACCAAGAGTAAAATATTCATAAAAAGTTAAATAATAGTTATTACCATTATCTCATCTTTCACATTCACTTCATTAGCTTTTACACATGGTATAATCATCACATAAAGATAAAAGCTATAATATTTATAAAAATAGAAAATCGTTGAATGTGAATAAAGTGTTATTATATTCATTATAGGGTTAAGTCTGTAAGTGCAGCATTTACATGGAAACCTTGAAACAATAACTGCACTTTTTTTTTCACCAGGGAAAATAAAAAATTAGCAGTCGAATAAAAAAAATATAATATCTGTTATTTACTAATTTTTCATAGAAATTTCATCAAAAAATCTAGAGATGAATAAATGAATGTTAAAAAGATTGATTAAAATTAAAACCAGAACTCAATTAAAAAGCAGAGTAATAATTTAAAACTGATTCAGAAGTCGATTAAAATCACAAAACAATAACAGGTTGGTAGAGTTTCAATTGTCTTTAATAGACTTGAATTAATCAAGTTCGATTGTCTACGATTAATATTGATTCATAATTCGATTGTCTTTGGTACATGAGTTCCAAGGTCTCCTAATTTATTAGTCAAAACCTTATTGCCACAGTCCTAATAATGTTTTCATAGCATGAAAATGGAATAGAAATTTAGAAACACACAAAGAACTGAATGTTTGATAATTGTTTTAAGTATCGTGGGAGTGGTAGTTGTATAGTGATGCAAGTTAAAGGACGAGCCCATTCACTTTTGCGTCCTTCAAAAGGATAGAGAGCAAATACATAATTACTGATTCATTAAATAAATGTTTCACTAGAGGCTCGAGGAGTCATGAGAATAAATGATAAGGTAGAAAAAAACGTATGGAAATACTTGTCACTTTTTCCAGGTAATAAATCGGATCACGTAGATTACATTCCAAGATTAGCAAAAGCGATATCTTGAAACAGATGCTTCATGTTTGTCCCCTTCTCCAATCTAACAATGTGCGTGATAGTTACGTCCAAGACTTGTAATAAGTAACTGCAGTCATGTACGAACGACATCAGATTCATTTTTTCTTCCTATTAACCGTGCAACCATGGTGCTTTCGTTTATGTATTTATATATTTAAAGAAAGTTTTGATGTTATGAGAATGAAAATGAACGACGATGGTGTAATAATAAATAATAAACCATGAAATACATTAGAAATTCATTTAAGTATAGTTTTGGAGTCACATTTTGTCAGTTGAATAAATTCAATAATGATAACTGATGGTCTTCAAAGCTAATTACTTGGTTGAACTCATGTTGAATAACAACATTGTTTTATGTAAAAGATACTCATAATATCAATAAACATTGATGTTTTATTTTATTTTGCTTCTTAGATTGAACATCAAGAAGTACCAAGTTTGATTCATGCTGGTATGAATGAAGAGGTTGATGCTGCTGATACTTGCTGCTTAGGATAATAACATAGAATTCCACACCATTCATTTTCACCATAATAGTTGTTTTGAGTAATGTACATTTTTATATTCAACTGTGAAGGATTATTAAACAATATTTACAACACATTATAGCAAGAAGAATAATACTATGTTCTGGTACATGATTGTTCTTGTTCTAATGTGATGCTTTGAAATCTCAATAGTTTATTGCCATGGGAACGATTAAATGTCAATACCAAGTGAGTACATTTAGATGTACTTTCAAGTGTATCTCTTTAATGTTATTATACAATCGTTGATATTTAAGGTTATCATTACATTGACTTCGTTAAAAGTAATGATCAGGTGAAGATAACTTTTTTTCTTACATCAAACTAAAACTGAGCAGTGCAAAAAGCAAGAAAAAGGTTTCATCATGATAGGAACACACATGTTCATGTTTTTAAAGGAAGTTAGAGTTGGTTAATTATTTAATTAGTTTGAATGAATAAAGTATTCTGTTTAATCTATAAAAAAAATTAGAAGATAAATCTTGAGAGTAAAGAGAAGTAAAATTTAATAAAGAAGAAAAAAGAGTAAAACTTGTAGATATCCTTTGAAGCTTTAATGCTCAATCAAGCTACAGGTTTTACTCATGAATCAGTGATAGTATATGTATAACTGTTGGACTCTTGGAGTGATTCAACGACCTCATTACTTCCTTTTGCTCGTTCTAAGATTTAATCCTCAGGAAACTTGCCTATATATGAATTTAGAGTGTAGGTTGTTGCTGGAGATATGTTAGGATATTATTCATATTTAATTATTATTACTTTGCTATCTACTTTGATCACAACTGGAACTATTTATTAAACTCTCATCATATATTAGATACCATCGATTCAAGATCAAAGCTCAGAAAAAAGCTCAACTTTTACTCATAATTCTTATCATTTTTATGAAGTATAATTTCTACAATTATACGTTCACTTCTGAATGAAATTGAATGTTCAGGAAGATGATGATATACTTGAAAAGAAAATGTTTTTAGATCATTTTTAACATGAAATAATTTGTGATTAGATTAAATTGAGCTGGAAAATAGAAATGATCAAGTAACTTTTACTTGAGCTAAGCAAAGGTATTGATTTTGTATTAAGTGAACGTTTATTAGCATTAGATAATTATTTATTGGATTACAAAGTTACAGTTAGTGACAGAGAATAAATGTACTTAAATAAAGTAGTACAATAATTAATTCAAGATTGTTTTTTATTCTGTTCAACTTATTGTGACCAAGTGAGCAACTATTTAGAAATTAATTTTTTTCCAATTGATGGTGAAATAGTGGAAATATACATATTCCTACATCAGAACACTTCTATCAGACCAGTTTAAATGTCATATTGAAACATAACTACGGAAACTAAATTATGAGAACAACATGATTCTAGTCAAGTCTAGGATTTCTTTATTAAAACAGTTCCATTTAATTAATAATATAAAAGTTTAATGTAGCTATACTTTATTGATGATGGTGAACAATCTGGTGATTATTCTTAACATCATTTTAAAAGACTAAAAGCTA
The DNA here is from genome assembly GCF_013357705.1 of Chelonus insularis. Taxonomy (NCBI): domain Eukaryota; kingdom Metazoa; phylum Arthropoda; class Insecta; order Hymenoptera; family Braconidae; genus Chelonus; species Chelonus insularis. The sequence goes on from NW_023276522.1 coordinate 1,383,598, forward strand.
GAAACTATTTAGAAGAGTCTTGAAAGCACATCCGGGTGTTGATGGAACTATTTGTAGAGTGACTATTGAAACATCAACCGGAACTGTGACTCACTAATTCTGAAAATGGGTTTTTCTGTAGCCAGATGAAGAAACCAGTTTGATAATAAAATTGTATAATCATCTATTCTGCAACTGTTGGTTGGAAAATCCCTCGAAAAGTGCATCATGATATTTTCTCAACAAATTATTCATTCATTTGCCTGACTAAAGCTATTTAAAGAATTTATTTTATTGACAGTTTAAACAGTTTTATATGGATTTAAATATATAACTGTCAAGTAAACCAAAAATTTGGTTTTTCAATATTTCAAATGAACGTTGATGATAGTTATAACTTATTTGGAATGAAGCAAGAAATTCTTTGCTAAATAAATATCTATTTATATCAGTCAATCATTGTATTTAATTGTATTTGCATTTAATATTGTATAACTACAGTTTCATGCAAACGTAACTTGTTTAGTTGATTAAAAAATCATAAATAATGTTATCAGATTTATCATATAATTGGACATATACAGAGTAGGTTTAATGATACATATCCCCTGTTAAATGTTAATTTTTAATTAGGACAATTATGTAAGAAAACAATAAAAAAAACCAACCCATGAAAATTAACATTCATTTGTTATAACAATATCTTATCAAAATGCAAATAAATACGTTATAGAATTTATTCGATCAACTATAATCTAAGTATAATTCTATGATATTGAACAATAAATAATTGACGTAATGCCAATTACTTGGTGTTATGTAAAAACGGGTAAAACTATGTGAAAATTGTACCCAGTTAGCAATTGATATTTGCATAATTCAGTTCGATTGTCATCAATGAAATAGATTTTCAGTGATCAATAAATTTTTTTTCCTCTTGGTGATAAAGTGCAGATAAATTGCTAGCTTCTTTCACCGACTGCATTCCTTTGACGATCAACGACATCAAGGAATTAATTGTAACACTTAATCTGACAATCATATAAATTGTTACCTAAACAAAAACAAATAATGTCTTACGAAAGTTTTTGCTTGTAGCTTTGGATTTAATCTCTCACGACATGAATATGTCAAACACGCCCGGAAATTTAAGTCTGCTCTAAGAGTTTCTTTACATCAATCTGTGATTGACTGTCTCGACAATTTTTTTCTTCATGTCTCTCTAACATTTGCAAGTCTTCCAATCAATTCTCAACATCCTTAACAAAATGGCGTAAAGTAATAAAAAAAATTCCTCACCGGTTAATCACCACAAAATATGGACTTCTTTCCAAAGTAGAGGTACAGGATTTTTGTGTCCAATTCCAGGAGACAAATTTCTCCAAAAATTTCACAAGCCATTCAAGCTTGAATATATTCACATTTTTCCTCGCTTTTTAACTATAATTAATCAGTGAGTATTTAAATGTCTTCATTTTTATTCATCAACCAACACTGGTGATCTTAATAAAATATTATTTTAATGCATAAAATCTTATAAATTATAATTCTCAATTAAATCAAATAATTACAAATGCAAAGACAATAATTTTTTAATGAATATTTATATCACCTATTTTTATATATTTATATAAATTTAAATACACCATAATTGGATAATTTTCACACTTTATGTAACTCTCCAGAGTTATGTTGTTCAATACAAAGAAATGTAATTCAAGTTATAAAATAAAACGAAATTTTTTCAAACAGAGCAAGCATGAAAATAAAATTATTTATCACGTAAATGTTAGCAAATTTCTCAGTGTTTATTCCGAGACATATATTTATTCTGTTCATGAGAAAATGATTTATTTTTTTAAGTGCTATAAAATACTTTCAAAATAAAATTATAAATTACAGAAACGTGATAATACTTAATGATTATTATGTAAATTAATGATATTTATTTATTATTAAATATAAAAAATTTTTTCTCTACATACAAATATCTTTGATGCAAAAATCATTCAAATTAAATTTGATTTATTGTCATGAATTAATTTAAAATGAACTTTCAATTGATTGTAAGCTGTATAATATGTTTAATAATATGACATTTATGTGTTATAGTAATTAATTATTGTCACTAATTAAATGGAAGATTCATTAATTACCAATAAATCTCCATTTGTGTGTTGTTTAAAAAAGCTTTAAATTCAACAGTTTAATTAATATTTAAAAAAGAATAAAAATTTTATGGTGATGAATAAGAATGAAGGTAAAATTTTTCTCATTAGTTAACACTAGAACAAAACTGGACTGATTTCTCGACCCACGAAAAATGCTAAATTGCATGTATTTAGCTTCAGAAATAATTACAATTGTGGTGTCCACTACCACACATTCAGAAACTGTACCCAACAAGTGAAAGTACAGTCAGAATTATTTTAGATTCAAAGGTAAAAGTGAATTAGACAAGATAAGGAACAATCAAAGAAAAAGGCTAAAAAATGAAGGCGAGAGAAACAGAAACTCGTGTCTACTGTTGAGTTCAATCGTGCGTAAAGTCTTGCTTAGAACGACCGATTAAAAAGTTTTTTTTTTCTCTGATAAATCTCTATTCTGTTATCACTAAAAGTCCCACGAGTGTTGGTAAGATAATTACTCTCGTAATCCTTTTATTTCATGAATCGAGTTTTTACTCATCAGTGAAAGGTCCTGTCACTAGACCTACATACATCATAAATATAGGTCTATAGATATTTGTATGCAGGTGATTAAAAGAACTTGAATGTTGGCACGAGAGAATATATATAGTGAAGGATGTGAATGTGTAAAGATTCAGAGCGGAACGTGAACGCGTTTAAGAAAACGAAGGGGACATGAGCGCGAATAAGCGTGTCCTAGGATCTATGTTGTTTCATTCCTTTTCAATACTTGAACACTCTTACATAAATTAGATCAACATTAAGTACCATACAATGTCTTCCGGATGATCGATACGTTTGTCACACGTGCTCAACTTTACTCAAAGCTTCGTTATATCTTTCATTCAGTTTGCTGTTGTGTAACATACACCAAGGCAATTATGGAAATCATTAGTGACTTCCAGTGATTGCATGTATACACATCTCCACAAACTCTCAGTCCAATGCGCATGGGAATGTCCTCTCAGACTATCCACTTGTCACAATGATTGGCCCAGGATTCCGCTTCCTACATGCACGTCCGTAAACACACACCACCTTTCTTCCTTCTTTGATGCAAAATAAAATAAAGATATATATTTTATACCTCACCTCTCGCACTTCCTTCACATTACATTTACATCCAAAAGAATTTATAAATATCGTCAATTAAGTTTTATTTATGTCTCTGTTGTTCAGATTGAGGATTCAAAATGTCCTCTTCAGACAAAAACACGTTTAACTTTTGTCACGTGTTATTTTAACACGTTTGTCAAAAATATTTTTGTGAAAATATATTTGCAAAAATTATCAATGTAAAACTTATTTTTCTTAAAAAATTATTTAGACTTAATAAAGAAAATAAATGAATAAAGAGAATATGCATGGAAAATTTAATTGGGTAAGCATAGCTATAATTTTTTGGCTGGAAAATTAATGAAGTTTTTATTGGTATCTGAAGGAAATGAGGCATGAGAGTCAAAATGAGACTAAGTGTTCAGATAAAAAGCGTTGTGTATTAAATGGAGCATTAATAAGTGATTGTACGATCTCGTTAATAAGTAGGATTTAATTAATAATTATTTAATACTTATTAAACAAAAATAATAAAATATTGTTTAATCAATGAAGTGAATAAAATAAATTGATTGGCTAATTTAAAACAAAATTTCTTTTTTAAACAATTCATATTAATTTATTATTTATTTAGAATGATGAAAAAAAATATTTTTAAGATGTTTGTATTCGATGGGATAATAAAAAACTTGTAAATTAGCCACAAATTAAAAACTCTGACTCACAAATTCATTCTTCAATCTACTGACTCAATTACAACGCAATTTATACGGTGTATTATTTAATATTTATTCAACAACAAAAAATCTCTACTCCTCCTTCGCTAAAAGAATAAGGCACTTCTTCAGCATTAGTTATTAGCTTGATTACGAATTCTATGGTGCAATCAATTTAGGTAATTATCAAGTATTTCAGAAAATCTAAAAGTTCTATTGTTGAATTCTAACATCTCTTAAAACACATTAAGACGTTTTTTTTTATATTGTGGGATTTTTCTCATTTATTACGAATTAATGAATATTACACATTTTCTACCTTATATAAGATTCTTGGCGAAAAAAACGTGAAATATTTTATCTAGTGCAATAAAGAGAAATTTTATAATGTTCGTAATAATTACACTCAATTTGTAAGATTTTTGAAAACTTCTCAAACACATAATAAAAAACTGTAAAAATAAGTAGATATTATTTTCTGTCAAATTACTGAAATTAAAATAAATATAATAATTTATGAAATAACGCAAAATAATCGTTCAAGTTACCTTTATATTTATTTCAATGTTAAAATAACAAGCCTTTATTTTTCTAAATTGTTTTAATTTATTTTTTGCAATTATCCTACTTTTTTCTGAGAAGAACATCAGAATTAAAAAGACTACGAATTTTTGAACATCTTTATTGAAGTAGGAAGCAAAGTTCGTACATTGTTGGTTCAACATTGAACCAACAATTTCGAGTTTAGTCTAATGCTTGATGATCAAGAATAGACAACTCTTGCTTCCTACAAGAATAAATAAACTAAAATAGGTTATCAGTCCATTCCTTTAAATAATTCCTACGTAATGATGATAAAATTTGCTATCAATCATTCAATTTCATAAATAGTAAAGTTATTTTGATGGACATAAAGGATGTATTAACAAGGTCTCCAATTAGATATAAAGAGACCAAGAATCGTTATTTAATATAAAACAGTAAAGGGATGTCAATATATAGCTGACAAATTAATTAGCAAGGAATGTTTCATTACTGCTTTCTCCAGAGTTTTTTGTAAACAGTAATTAATTCAATACGTTTATGCGTTTAAAATAACCAATTTATGAACAATAAGATTCTTAGAAGTAATTTGTAGAATTACTCAACATAAAGGAATATCAATAAGTTGTCTAAGTATTTTATAATCTATATTGCAGTCAAAGTTTGAGTATATTTAAAATGTAATTAACTGAAAAATTATTGCTAGATTTCCGTTGTATAATACCAACAAACTCATTGTTTCCATTAATTGGATTCATTTTTCTTTCAATACAATCACTTTCTCCACTACACTAACGTGAGAATACCCTGCGAAATAATAAAATAGGATATTTTACGTTAAACTGTCACACATAATGAGCGATTCTTTCATTGATTCTCAAGGACTCATTCATTAGTGTATTGAGGGTTTTCAATTATTTTACATAAAATTAAGTAATATTAAATCATTTACTAAAAATCGTTTAACGTGCCCAAACAAATTTTCACATCAAAAAAATTCTTTATCTCATCCCACATCATTTATCACACATTCAATCTTTTATACTTAACAATTTAGACTTTACTATAAAAATTAAAATTCATTCATAATTGTAAACAGTGATCACAACTTTCAAAATATTTAAACACACATCGTCTAAATAGAGCAACGAAAATGAAAAAAGAAAATTATTAACGCTACTGGAGAAAGCAATTGCAGCTAAATTAGCATATTTCAATTCTCAAAAAAGAAATTAGGAAGAACTTGACAGTAATATCAAGTAATTACTAAATAAAAGACGAAAATAAAATTCCAAGGAATTAAACTGGATGAATTTATCGCTAGATTTCTATTGAAATACAAACAGACAATGGACAAATTGTTCGGATGAATGATTATGAAAAATTGGATAATAATGAAGAAAAGCATATTAGAAACGAAAGTCATTCTTTTAATAATTCCACTTGATGTTATGCAATGAATAAGGGTATACATGTACATGTATAGCCTTGGTCGAGTGACCTAGCGCATTGAGGCTCGAGATTACAAATGAAAACATGACGAGAGTAGGATTAAAGTAACTAATACGACTTTCTATTGGATTACTTTTTCATTACATTGAATATTATTTAAAAAGAGAAATAAAACAAATGCTGTACTACTGTTCTATATAAATATTATTTCCTGGTTTTTTCAAGTCATATCAAGTAGTAGAAATAGAGGAGAATGTTTAGAAAAACACGGAAAACGGAAGAATCAAAAAATCAATGATTCAATCAGCGATCAGAATGATTTGATTGAAATCAACCGATTATATCGGAAAGAGGAGAAAGAGCACGTCGATCAATTTGCCTTTACTTCCATATTTGCATTTCCCGATGGCAAATAAGCCTCGTTCATGATTGAATTTTATCTCCAAGATCGATTAGAAATCGTGCTGTGCTAACTTAAGCGAGAAAACGGGAGGAAGTTATATTGCGGGTCCACCCGCGGTCCTAGTAATTTCCACGCACATAAGTATGTCTCATAAATAAAACGACTTATAACCTATAGTCAACTCATGGAGTATAGACTCATTCCGTGTTCGGGGTCTTCGCCTCAGGCTCTTACGTCACACAATCACGTGCCAATTGCGACCTGGGTGATCGAATGTAATGTGATTACCAAGAAAATCGAAATGATAAATATCATGAGCTGTTACTCACAATAAATTTTGTGGAATTCACCACTACTTTGGAAATGTTTCTTCATACTTTAATCGATAATGCTCTGAAATTAGCAGAATTTTAGATTTTCGTTGCTTCAGGTCTTTTGGGAGATAATGTTTTGCATTTTTGCTGAAGACAATGGAAAATTAACTTTACTGAGAATTTAAAGTCTTAGAATTAATTATTCTATTTCTAAGAAATCTTGGAAGAAATTAAAAAATAAATTTTGGTTGTAATTAACTTTAATTCTTGAATTTTATTACTGGTCATTTTTAATTTTGTTTAAAATATATTTAATGATTTATTCAAAGAAATTAAAATACATAGAAAAAAAGGTGGAATTTGGAAATAAATAATTAACTTAACCCTGGTTCTCCAATCACCCAATAAATGATGCACCAAAAAGCACATTTTTATTATGTATTTTGAAAAAAAAAAAATAAAAGTATATTTTGTGAACACTTAAAGGACATATTGATAGTGGAGAATATAAAATATGTTTTAGATCTCATCAAATGTCATGAGAAATTAACTTTATGGTGCAATGTCCCCAAAAGTCACTGCTCCAAAAAATTCTAGTATTCTAATGTCGTTTGAAGCGACAAGGAGAAAAAAATGATGATTCATTTAGATGAAACAATAGTAGTGTTGATATTGAATATAAATATTAAAACGACTGAGACTTCTATTATGTACTAATGTTTGGTTCTATCTCATTAAAACAATCTTTAATAGATAATTTTTTTAAATACCAATTTATAATAATAATAATCATCATCATCATTTTTTTTTAATTTTTTTATAACTTATCTGTCTAGTACTGTGAAGTTATTGAAAAAGATATCAATCCAAGCATGTCAGTTCTTTTTTCAAAAGTAATTAATTTTTTAATTGAAAATTTTTTCATGTTATTATGCAGAGTTAAAAAAATAAAAATATGCCAAAATTTAACTGTGTCATTTTTTTTGAAGCTTACTTTACTCAACTTTGACAATTAATTTCAAAAATGTATAAAATTAGCTACATATAACAATAACCAAAAATTAAATAAAAATCTGTCATCTTTTTACTCTATTTTAAAATTATGAATTTTTATAAATATAAATCTCGTTATAATTTATAACATTCAATTTATTCTTCATTGCATTTTATTTTTAAAGTTGTCCTGTTATGACCAATCACAAATAAACCGTAAAAAGTAGTTCAAGTAAAGCTTTTCTGAACCGAAAGAAATAAAAAGTTTTCGTTAGTTAAAGCACGTTTTTATTTTTTAAGACTTATCAGCTTAGTTTAGATAAAAAAAATAAATACTACTTATGCATGCAATAATCTGATTGTATGCAATAATATTTTATCTTCAAAAATAAATTTAAACTACTAATAAGTTGAGAACTGACATGAAAGTATATTTAATTGAAAATTCAAAAAGTCAACTAACAAAAATTATTTAACTAAAAAAAATATTTTTACTTCAATCAAGTTGGTTTTTAACAAATTAATTAATTAATGAATTATTTTAATAAGATTATATCTATAAAGCATTAAATCGTAACAATCTAATTAATATGTGATTACGATCAGAATGCGAAATTTATGATCAAGTAAAGTGTTAGAAAAAATTAAGTATGGTCATTACTAGTCAATTTTAATTCAATTATAATTAATTATTTACAAATATAAGTGATTATCAATATTCTAGCTAAGCAAATAAATTTATATTCTACCCTTCAGCTATGTTGTAAATTTCATCACTAAATTGTTAATCAATTTATTGCCTCATATCAATTTGAGTCGATAACTACAGCAACAGTGACAGTTTTAAGATCACATTTTTAAAAAAAAACTTTGCCATCAAAAAAAATATTAAATTTAAATACCTTCATGACTCGAAATGATTTAAGACATATTTTATGCAGTTATTTTTATGTTTTGTTTCAATCTAGTTGCTTTATTGATTTACAGGGTTCGGTCGGAAGTAATATCTTTGACTTCCGTCTTAATTATTAACCTTACAGTACATTCAATAACACATATGGTACAACCAATATTATTAAATATATTGTAAAATAAATCAAAACAATAACTTTGGAAAAGAATAAGAAAATAATTATTACGTTTATTAAATTAATTCATTAGAATTAATAATAATTTATTAAATGGGTCAATTGTTGCTAACAACAAGTTCATTTATTTTATAATATATAAATATATTAATTTTTACCTCTCTTAAGATGACATTGATTTGTTTTTTGAGTTAATATCGATTGATTATAATTTCATCAAATAATTTATAAAGTTAAATTTCCTTGTATTAAATAAACCTGAAGTACATAAAAAAGAAGTTTTTAGATTTATTCCAACATGTTGAAGAAAATGCTTTGATAAAAGTGTATCCAAACGGAAGAAATCTATTTTAGCAAAGAAAAAAGACCTTTTTACAATGTTGTTTTTATTTAAATTAAATTCGAAAGTATTTTTCTCCAAGATTGATGAAAATAATCGTTGTCGTGTCATCGCATGAGTATTTGAAGTTCAGACAATCCTTACTCGGCCAGTAGAATAATGCGTGAGACTGTTAGAAATAGAAACGAAAGAAATTCTAACATAGGCAGTTTAAATGCGTCCCAAGTTACAGGACGTACATTTACATTTGCACTCTGTACTTGTAATTGTTTCAAGAGAGAAAGTTGCTTTTCAAATGTTTCACATTTGCCACTGAGATTAGTAAAGTATATTAAAAATTGAGAGGATATAGAGAGTTGTGCAAACATGGTTTATGCTTAAATTCTAGTGTTACTTGAGGCGCAACTTAAGTAACTGGGTTATTATTTTCTACATAAAATCTGGAGTAAACAGCTGACGACAGGAGGTGGTGAATAACGATGATAATAATGATCCATCAAAATGTTTCCGAAACACTTATTAAGTCATTATATTTACTAACAAGCATGTAAAAAATATTCAAGAAAGCACGTTTAATACTTACTGATTATTATTTCACTCATAAATTTAATCTACATCCGTAAATTATTATGTTGCACTTCTGCATCACGTTTTGCGTCTAAAGACTTTAGTTTGAAGAAAGTTTAACGACGATATTCTAAGCTTAACTGCAAATACAGTGCATCAACATCGGTTATAATGGAACAGAGAAAGGTGATTGCACCAACAACGATTCGTGCGAAGCGAAACGAGACGTGCGCTAAACCCACAAGCATACCAATCTTTCTCATTGCCAAGGTGCGCGAATAAGAGAGAGCATCAGAATCCTTTGGATTGATTATCTATCTCGCGGTGCGTGTGGCGCTCACGCGAAAGGTGTTAGTGGCTATCTTTTCCCTTTACTTCCCCATATATGCATTATTTACTTTTCTTAATCGATATTTCGCAGATATAAGTTGCAAAAAAATTTTATTAGATAGCTATTGACGCACGATGGAGAAGCATATATAGACATTATCGATGTAATCATTGTTATTATTCCAATTATTTGTTATTCACGTAAGTATTTCCGTGACTTAGAGAATTATATTCAATATGGACTGCTAAATTGATTGAATAATCCTTTTTTTTTTTTCGTTAAATTGTTATGATTATTGTTGATTATCTAATTTGCAATTTGTCCAATTATTTAGTTGGATTAAAGATTTAATTTTTCCGAGGAAGCTTCGATAAATACAGTTGTTGCAAAATTCAGTAGATTTATGTAATGTCTGTTTGTATTTTAATTTCTTTGAAAAATTATTAAATATAGTTGTATGAAGTTAATTTGATTATCAAATTATTTTTAATGAATATTTACATTAATTTGCAAGTAAAAGTAAGAAACTGCGATAATTGGATCATTAACTGAGGATCAATCAATTGTGATTTATTTCAACTTGAATAAAAAAAAATCATCTGTTGGTAAAACAGAGTTAAATTATCATTATAATATTTCAATAATTTTTATTCAATAAATTTTATTATTGTTTTTATATAAATTACACATCTTTACTTTCTCTAGAGAAGATCCTTTCATCGGTGTCTATCAGTCAAAAGGCCAGGACTACAAAGAGGAACTTGAAGTCACTTTTTAAAAGTTGAGCATATGATTCACATATTAATACCTTTAAAAAGCAACATTACATTAGCATTGATTAAAAGTAAAATAGTTTTAAAAAATGATTAATACTTACCTATTTTTATTAAGAATCAATTAAATAAAATACATTAAATTTAAAACTACAAACTGAATAAGATAGAACACACGAGAACTAATCAAAAAATAAATGCTGCGAAAAATGAATGCATTTTTTTTTGAAAGGCACGAGGAAAGAACGTTTTAATGAATTGTAATTAATTCATTACAGCGGAAATAAAAGTTATACAAGAGTTATGAATGATTAAAAAATGTTTTTTCCGTTTTAAAAAACTTTATGCTAAAAGTGAAAATATATATTTCAAATTTATTCCTTTCGTTATAAATATTATACATTCGAATTATTTTTATTAGATATATTCAAAACCACTTTGAATATTATTAATCCAACAACTTTCAAACCTGTTTAATTGCCAAATCAATTATTCTTTATAATTTTTTTTCACTCAAGCATAACCAAATATAGAAAAAAACGATAGGTTAAAAATGATTGTGAATTCTAAAAATGAGTTCCAATCACCAAACTCTATCCATAGATGTGAATCTTATTGGCTAAATAAACCAACAGTGTGTGAAGAGAAATGAAGTGTTAACTTTCAGATTTAATCTCAAATATTTTCACGAATAATTTTTATCATGACCTTAGAAAAAATGTGTTAAAAAAAAAACATACTTTAACTTTATAAATCATACCTTGCAATCGTATAAAATAATTTATACTTCTTATAAATATAACATAATAAAATATTTTATTAATTTAAAATACATGTAGACCGAGAAAAAAAAAAGATTTAATAATAATTAATGATAAGGCAAATTTCATTTAGTAAATTGAATAATATAATGAATAAAAATCCATATTTCACCTATCAACAAAAAAAAACTTCTTTTCCTACAATTTCCTAAAGTTTTTTTCCATGTTGAAAACTTCACAAGAAACTCTGGTAAACTTCCGTCAGTTGATTGAATCGATGAAGTTGCCTGAGAAACGATAGACAAATATATATTTCATCAAAGTGTTGATGATTTCGTCACTGGACCTAAATATTTTTTACTGACAGTATTGTTTCATAAAACAATTCAAAGCTAGAGGAACATTACTCCAAATTATTTACATGACTTATTACATGTAAAAGTATGTTCATGTAGCAATATAGGTCCATTACCTTGATCTGTGCAGCAAATCCTATCGCATGTCTATCTGGCTCTCGTCACATCTACTCCCACCGTCCTCCAGAGCGCCGTCGTCGTCGGCGTATAACGGAAAAGGAGGTGAACGCGCAGGAGAGTGTACGATTGGGCATGAAGGCGAATTGGGGCTGGAGCCAATGGTGTGGTGGAGTGTCGAGGTGGAAAGATAGGTATTAAATAGGTGTGCTACCCTGAACCTTCCGTGTTGAGTGCTGCTCTTTGTCATCGCGCACATCGTCAGAAGGCGGCTGAGACTTATTAAAATTATTCTTAATTCATATTTTCCCCTTCCCCTCCCTCTTATTCCCCCTATTACCAGTGATTATCAAGTGATTTTAAACTCATTTTTATTCATCTGAACCTCTTTAAAACAACGCTAATGCTCCGGTGAATTAAATACCAAATCTCAAAGGCGGGAACGTAGGAGAAAAAGTGACAGCACAGGATATCAGATAGAGTGTTCAAGTCAGTCAGTTGCGGTCGAGCTGGTGTTTAAGACACTACTTTAGTCTTAATACAAACATTCCCTCAAGACATGGGACACCAAGGTGTCATTCTATGTCTCATCATTGGACTCCTCGTGCTTGAGTGCACTACTACGCGAGTTCAAAACACCACCAAGCGGAAGAAGGGTGAGTTTGTATATTTGTCAAGTGATTGTGTTGATGTGATGTGATTTTATTATCAAAACTATTTTATATATTTTACCCTTCAATTTAAATCATCATAATTATCCTCATCATTAATCAATTTATACACAATGTTATTTAAAACATTTTATTTGATTTTGCTTCTTTATTTGTGTGAACTTTGAAAATAATTATCAACGTATATTCTTGCAATTACAATCAATTTAAGTGAAATGAAATGAATGAAATAAATGTTACGTTGAATAATAAAATTAATTTTTTATCAAAAAAATGTGCGAAAAAAAATGATAAATAATGACATTAATCATTAGTAGTTGGCGAAAAAAAAATTTCGAACAAAAAAAATAGAATAAAAAATTATTTCACACGTTTATAGAAAGTAGGAAAAGATGACCACGTGATTACATTTCTTCTCATCGTGCACCTGTGTTAAGGACCTGGTTCCTCAATCTCTTAAAATAAGCACGTGTTAATACACCGGCTTAACAACTGTGAATCCTTGTACAAACCAGTTTGTAAAGAGATCTCGAACTTGACGTCCTTAACGGTGATGTTTAACAGCTGATCGTCAGGCCTATATACGACTTTATTGTGGCAAAAAAGAAATAGCAAAAGAAAAAAAAATAATAATCTAAAGTAAGAGTTAGAAAAAGAAAGGCAGTGATGCTAATAAAGATCTCTCGAAACAATTTAAAAAAATATCCTCTCCTCGTTCTCACAAATGAAATAGTCTTCGAACTTGTTTTACTTGACTAGGGAGAGCTAGATTCTCAGGAGAACGGCATAGACAAGCAAAACGTGTATCGGTATTAAACGACGAGGTCGGGAAAGTGGCGACCTGTGTGCACTCGAGATTCGCAACCAACCTCTGGGTTCCACACCCTCACAGCACGATCCTCATGTTGATCGCGACGATTCCAATATGTCAAAGTGCACATTAAAGGATCTATTATTTTCCCAATGTCTTTGTTTTTCAGTCTGAATCAAGTTGTTTATATAGAACTAATGATTTATCGTTTATCATTCGAGAGAATGCCATTATCCGATCAAGATGAGCTTATTTATGAATAAAAGGATGTTTAATAGACAGTAAAAATATTGTAATAATCTTTCTTGAAGTTATTTTGTATAAAATATCATTTTCAATGTGATCTTATCGACGTGATTGATGTTTTGGATTTTAAAAAATATTGATTGATGGCCCAAACATTCAATCATGTAATTGCAATGTTATTAAAAAATTTCTTTATTTTGTTTCGATTGAAATTAAATTTTTTTTTTTATTCTGCAGTAGAATTAAAGTTTATTAGAAAATAAAATGTTTATATCTTTACCCCATCGTTGTGTAAACGCAGGATTTTAATTTTGATTTTTTTTTCAGTAGTAAGAATAAAAGAATAAATTTGATATATAAATGAAATAATCAATATTTTTCTGTACTAAAATTTTCTTATTTTAAATGTATTTATAATTGTTATAAATAATAAAATCAATTAATATTTCTATTTTCACCCTTGAGAATTGATGGGTTAATAAAAAAATTAATTGATAGTTTAGAATTTGTGTTGTTTAAAATTAAAATTAAACCAATGATAATTGACTACAAGACTAGTATTTTTAACATTCATTTAAAAATGGCTCCTTAATTTTTCGTAAAAAATATTATCTAGTATAAATGCATTTGTAGAAAAATACTTTATCAAAAAAAAAAACCAGTTGCATTATAAATAATAATTCTAACCTAAATTCTCTGATAAAATAGACATTCACCTTTTTTTATGTTTTTCAAAATAATAGAAAACAAATAAATCAATAGGCAGAAAGTTAGTGTGTATATTTTCGAAGAATTATTTATTTTATTTCAAAAAAAACCCTGGATTTTTTTGATTGTAAAAAAAACTTTGATAGAAAAATCAAAACACACCTTTGTCGAGCAGAATGTTTAAAAAGCCATTGTTATTTGTAAATAATAAAAATGACAGTAGGCTCGTCTAAAAATGTCAAGTCTTATTTACAACACCTTTATTCAACATATTTGTAGGCTAAACGTTTATTTCATAAAACTTTCTGGATTCCGGCAGTATAAATGGCTGCGTATATACAAAGAAACAGAAATTAGCGTCAAGAAGTACATACAGTGGCAGAGTGATTTTTTCGCCAGTCACTCCTACAAAAAATGATGAAATGAAACAATAGATGAAGTAAAAACTTTCCTCGGGACTTCTCAGTGACAATCGGAAGTTAACTGTCACGTTGGTGTCACAGAAAAGCGAGAGAAAACGTCCGTATTTTCTCTTTACATTCTCGTCGCGTGTCTTTCTTAGAAAGATATTCGCCTACAGATTTCTTGACTCGAAAACAGATAGAGGGCGTAATAAAACTGCGAGACACTAGATTTCGACGAAGAAGTTACAGGTGAAATTTTTGCCAGGTTTGAAGATTATCATCGTCAAATGATGTTTACATCGTTCTTGTTGTTGTTGGTTTTTTTTCGAGGAAATAAAGTCTTTTATTACCGATAAGACGCAACAAAAAAACCGGCGAATCAACTTTCGTCATGAGTCAAAGTAAAATAAAAACTTCGTAGTGCGTAAGAACCTCGAACTTGGCCTTATGGACTTGACATCGCCAAAAGTTTCAATGCTAACTTCTTTCTTTTGACGACTTAATCACTTTATAAGCATGTTTACGATCAATTTTATCGAATAAAAAAAATCTCCTTCAATTTTAATATTAGATCGATAAAACTCTTTACAGAATAATGAAAGATACTTTCACCATCGAGATACACTTTGAAAAACTTCGTGTAAAAAAAAAATTATTTCTTATAAATCTTTAAATGCTCTAATTAATATTTGTATCACATAAACTTGATGAAATTTTTATAAACAAAAAAAAAAATTTTTATTCTTTATTCACAACAATAAATTAAAACTTGTTCCTAATCATAGTTGTTATTTAAATGATTTTATCTACATCACTTGGAATAAATTAATTCCAATATAATAATTTTTTTTTACAATTCAAAATGAATAAAGAATCAATAAATAATTCAATCGATAAATAGTGAACAAAAATTTATTCATAATGCCCTGAAAGTGAAGTTCTAATGATCAAATAAGTTATTTTTTTTTTTTTAATGACTAAAACAGTTTCTCTTTCGTTGTCGGTCGTATTTTTATTTAGTTTATGTCAGGTTTACGTCTAAGACATTGCCTGAGGGTATTAAGCGAAATCTAGAGCGATAGAGATGCAAAGTGCATTGCTGATACAGTTGCAAATTACCTCTCACAGACATGGATGAAAGCGAAGACGAGCAAGGGTAAAAAGAGTGAGAGACGTAGGCACTCTTTATTTCCGATCTAACGGAGTATTAACCGTTTGAATCCGTGTCACGCTTTCTGCACCACTTGGTGTGTGTTTACCACACTCTGGCAAGTTTCATAGCTCACATATAGTAACCGTGATACTCACCACGAAGTAATATAATCATAACATTTGATTTTAAAAATGATGTTAACCCTCGCAATTCGTTTCACAAGCATTACGCGAATTGTCATACCTGAAATAATTAACATTATACCACAAAGTCACGCAATATGTGATACTTGATGCACTGTAACTGCAATAGACTTACGAAAGCATTCTAGACACACTGGCTATTCATCGGACGAGGGCTTAACCATAATCACACTAGTTGATATGGGTTACTAAGGATCAAAATACACATTGTAGCTCCTGGCTAATGACTAACATACATCGATAAATCTGTTATATTCTTAGTGCATGATACACATGATATATCTCTGGTAAAAGGTGACACACTTTTGCATCGAAAGAGATTTTCATCATAATCACACATAGACTATGAAATTCATGTTTTCATTCAATCCATCGGTTAGATATACAGACCGCAAACAAAAAATTTCAGTAATTAAAACTTAATTAATTAATTATCAACATTATTAGATGAAAATAAGCCAATCGAGATAATTACGTTAATTAATTTTAATTTAATGTAATTATGAAATTATATTTTTATCGATATTGAAATTGTTTTCTTTTTGTTTTAAAATAATTATTCACGAAAATACTATAGTTTGTTCATGGTGTTCAACATTGTAAACAATTAGATGTTTAATTATTAAACAATTTAAGCGTTTTATTACTAAACACTCGAATTTTACCGGATTTGTAGTGTTGGTGAATAAATTATCTTAAAAGTCATATTGTTTAATAAATAAAAATAATGATATTAGTTGGTGTAGTAAATTCTTTTAGCAATTTATTCTTATTGGAATAAAATATTATTGAAGCATGTTTCTGATAGTAAATCACTCAATTATTTTTTTGTCTTTATCTTTAAATTGGATTTTATGTTAGTGAAAATACTTCAAATTGAGATAATCTTTTTTTTTTCTTTTTAACAATGAATCTGAATGAGAAAAGACTTTTACTCCTATTACGGTAGAGTACATACCTCAGAAGCAAACGTAATAACATAAATAGATGTTTCTATAAATAGCAATCGTTCAATCAATTACAAAGTAGGTAAAAAAAAATAACAACATCTGGTGATTTATTTACCTTTAAATTATAATATTTTCTATCATTTTTTGTTATTGTTTTTTTTTTCATAAATTAACTGTTGAATAAGAGAAACAATTTCTCTACTAATGATTGATGCTCAAGAATGTGAAAATTGTTTCGAATTAGAAAATTATGTTGTTGAAAAACTGTAATGAAATCTATCTGACTTAGTAATAATTTTTTTTTATCTAAATCATTTTTTCCAACTTCTTTACAATTTCGTAGACTCTGTTACATAACAATCAAATTAATTTTAGGACTTTCTCGTGGACTATAAACTAGTTAAAGACCACCGGTCGCGCACCACTTGAATTTCCTGAACATGAAGAAATATTCAGCTTTCTCGGTCAATCGCGTCTCAACGTTTAAGGTGCAGTTTATGACTTAGGTTATGCGCGAACGCTTGTAACCACTAGTTCTGTTTACCGTGACTGATCGTTCGCGATTGTCATGCTCAGTAGTTTACATTTAAGTTGAGAGCTTTTATTAAAGTAAATGAAATAATTAAGTTATTCTCATTAAACCGATACATTTCACTTATCTCACAACCAATGTCAGTTATGAATGAATCTTTCAGACCAACTTTAATCTTTACTCTCCCTCGGTCAAGGTCGAGTACACGCTTTCGCTTTGAAATAACCGTTTCAATTGATCTGTCTTACAATGAATCCTTCACCATTACAAATTTCAAATTGGCGATATCAAAAGTTTCTTGCAATTATTTCCAAGTTATCTAATTAATCTTTTATTCAAGCCTTTAAATAAGTTGACGAAGAAAATAATTGAGTATTCTTCAATAAAAACATGCTATTTAGAAATTTCTTTTATAAACTTGATGATACCGTATTGATTTCTCTGTTGACTTGTTCTAAGATTCTTTAACCTTTTCTTGATGTTAATTTTTCAGATGTAACATCATCGGTATCTTCAACTGATCAAACAGGTGCCTCATCATTCTGGAGTCCTTCCATCAAAACAGGAAATATTTTTACGCAAGACAGTTCATCTGGATTCTTTTCATCAGCTCATGGTCTAGTGCAATCGCATCCAAGAGGATCTGGTAGTGTTTTCCAGAGTGGTTTTGGTGGAGTTGATAATTTAGGACGACAAGGAGTGACGACAAGACCACCAAGAACACGACCACTGGATTACAGTGAACGAGCGACAGCTGAGTTACGAAGAAATCCCGCACTTTCAGCTCCTGATGAATGTGCACGAGCCTGTCGAGAGGGCGAGCCGCCAAGGATTTGTTACTATCACTTTACTTTAGAATATTACACTGTCCTTGGAGCTGCCTGCCAAGTCTGCACACCTAACGCAACAAATACAGTCTGGAGTCATTGTCAATGTGTTTTAGCTGATGGAGTAGAGCGTGGAATTCTCACTGCTAATCGGATGATTCCAGGACCAAGTATTCAAGTATGTGAAGGAGATAAAGTGGTTGTAGATGTTGAGAACCATATGGATGGTATGGAAGTGACTTTACATTGGCATGGAGTATGGCAGAGAGGATCTCAGTACTATGATGGTGTTCCATATGTTACTCAATGTCCTATTCAAGAAGGAAATACTTTCCGTTATCAATGGACTGCAGGTAATGCTGGAACTCACTTCTGGCATGCTCACAGTGGTCTTCAGAAAATTGATGGACTGTACGGAAGTATTGTAATCCGTCAACCACCATCTAAAGATCCTAACAGCAATCTTTATGACTATGATCTTACCACTCATGTGGTATTAATCAGTGATTGGATGCATGAAGATGCTGCAGAAAGATATCCTGGTAGACTTGCTGTTAATACTGGTCAAGATCCTGAGACTGTTTTGATCAATGGAAAAGGACAATTCAGAGATCCCAATACCGGTTTTATGACTAACACACCTTTAGAAGTATTTACTATTACTCCTGGTCGTAGATATCGATTCCGACTGATCAATTCATTCGCATCTGTTTGCCCAGCTCAAATTACATTCGAAGGCCATACTTTAACTCTCATTGCTACTGACGGAGAACCTGTTCATCCAGTTCAAGTCAACACCATCATCTCATTTTCAGGAGAACGATACGACTTTGTTATTAATGCCGATCAACCCGCCGGAGCTTACTGGATTCAGCTTAGAGGTCTTGGAGAATGTGGTATCAAGAGAGCTCAACAGTTGGGTATCTTACGATATGCTCGTGGTCCTTATCAGCCAAGCACACCTAGTCCTACTTATGATGTTGGACTTCCTCAAGGTGTTGTACTTAATCCTCTTGATGCTATTTGCAATATGCCAAGAGAAGATGCTGTTTGTGTTAATCAACTCAAAAATGCTAAACACATTGATGAAGGTATTCTTCAACAAAGACCGGATGTTAAGATTTTCTTACCCTTCAGATTCTTATTCTATCGGCCAGAAGAAATATTCCAACCTAACACTTATAATCGATTCTTAGTCGCACCCACTGGTGATCACGTTATCTCACTGGTCGATGAAATTTCCTTTACGTTCCCACCAGCACCACCACTCTCACAAATCGATGATATTCCACCTGAACAGTTTTGCAATGGTGATAATAGACCTGGTGACTGTGGCGCCAATTGTATGTGTACGCATAAAGTTGATATACCACATAATGCAATTGTTGAAGTTGTTCTTGTTGATGAAGTACAACAACCAAACCTTTCACATCCATTCCATTTGCATGGATATGCGTTTAACGTTATTGGTATGGGACGTTCGCCTGACAGGAATGTTAAGAAGATTAATTTGAAACATGCACTAGATCTTGATAGACGAGGGCTCTTGAATCGAGAATTCAATCTACCACCTTCTAAGGATACTATAGCTGTTCCTAATAATGGATACGTTGTGTTCAGATTCCGAGCTGATAACCCTGGTAAGTGAAACTTTCTAAACGATCCTAATGAATAAATAATTACTGTCATGATAATACCTACGGTTAACATTACTTTTTACATGTACTTTAATTAGCAATTGATATTCCAAGTCATTCTTTTTTACTATCAAGTTTTTTTGTTAAGTATTA